>NC_080395.1:80818066-83218066 GCF_030265065.1 Corythoichthys intestinalis
TTGTATCCAAAAAATTGTCCATTGCTGCCAGTTTGCTTGGATTTAATAAATCAATATTAAAATCTCCACAGATGAAGAATGTTTTCTGCTTAATAGTGGAAAACAATTGGCTCATCCATTCAGTGAAGGAATCAATACATGAACCTGGTGATCGATAGATTCAACTGACAATTATATTTTTCTTTTTTTCATTGGAGATCTCTATTGTCAAACATTCCAAGTGTTCTTGACATATCTATTCAATTCAATTTTATTTGTATAGCCCTAAATCACAACAAGGTTGTCTCAAAGGGCTTTGCAGAGGCAATATGATACAAAATCAGAAACAGCAAATGAAGCAATGAAGATGAATACATACATTTCAAGTCCTGGGCATCCCCCATCCTTAGACCCTCCATGTCGGCAAGGAAAAACTCCAAAAACTCCAGAGTCTTTGGGAGAAAATGAGAAACCTTGGGAAGTACCACACTGAGGAGAGATCCACTCCCGGGACAGATAGGCAGGGAGCACCAGTACTGCTAATGGGAATTAGCAGGCGAAGTTACAGTCCGTAAAGATACATTGGAGTAAAGGAACAAGAAGAGGTCCATCTAGCCAGATGAGACGGGGGTAGCAACGAGGACGTCCATCCAGCCAGGGGTCCGGACAGTCAGGAGGCTGCAGCTGAAAAAGGGGTGGGGGGAAAGGGGAGACCGGGTGACGAGTGATGAAGAGACTAGACAGATATTACCATATTACTAGATATTACCATTGGAAAATAGAAATTAAGTAAGACAAGTGGTACTGTAGGTAGAGTGAGAAAAAGGAGATAGAACTCAGTGGCTGTACTTCGCCCAGCATTATAGCTTCTAGTGCAGCTGTATCTGTTAATACCATACATTTAATTGATTTATGAATATATAGGGCAACTCCACCACCAGTTTTCTTTTCTCTATGTATTTTAATTCATAATCATCCATAAGAAAATCAATACCTTTATCAATATTAAACCACGTTTCTGTGATCGCAATTATGCTGAAGGGGTGTGTAAATTGGTGCAGATAGTCTTTGGTAGAGTTGACATTTTTGTACATGCTTCTGCTGTTGAAATGTATAATTGACAGTTTTGCCCATTGAGTTGATATGATTTTCATACAGATCTTGTGTAAAAATAATCGCAATTGGTAACAGTAGAAGAAAAGAAATGATTGTCAGGATCACTTTCTATATTAGGGACTCTTTTGTTGGACTCGTTGGATTTAAAGGCCTCAAGTTCTATTTGTTTGTTCTGAAGGGTTCGCAGAAGTGGATCAATGTCGCTCTTATTCCTGAGTACAGTTCGTGTGTTTGATGTATCGTTCATAGTCATTGTATGCAGAGATGGTACCTGGTCTTGATAGGTATCAGTACTTTTCAAGCTCTTCAATATCTCGCACCATCAGCACTTTTGCTTCCTCAGGCGTTCCGTTCCATTTAATGTATATTTTACAATTGACTACCCACGTGTGTTGAATCTTGCGTTGCTTTTTAAGATATCTTGCCTTTTTGGCGATATCAGCATTCTTCCGTGTTAAGTGATCGTTCATATATACGTCGGTACCCTTCAACTTGCGACCTTGTTTCAGCAGCATTGTCTTGTTTTTTCGACTGATAAATCTCACGATGATGGCTGGCGGTCTGTCATTCCTCATCGGCATTGAGTGGCACGCCTCGATGTGCTCCAAGTCCAACGTTATTCCCTTGCTCCGAAGGTAAGATGCCACTTGTTGCTCCACCGAGTTTTCCTCCTGCTGGCTGGGTTCCCCGTCGTCCGTGGCCACCGCACGCACATAAGTGCGCGGTCGGATCTTATAAATGACTTTCCAATATATGGATTTAAAATTAAGACGTTGCCGGTAAAATGTTGTCTGTAAAAGTTGTAAAGCAATAAAACAAACAACAAAAATGAATGAAATGAACAAAAAACATTTTTTGTAATGGGTAAAAAAAATATTTTTCAAAAAGATCATGTGACTAGTGTTGGGTTTTGTGTTGTTTTTTTCCTTAGTGTGACTTGTCTCTGTGATTACCCATTGATTTCACCTGTCGTGCCTGCACATAGTGAGTCCTCCTGTATTACCCAGCTGTTCCTCGTTGTCTCGTTACCCCTTGTCTGCATGTGTGTGTGTATAAAAGCACCCAGTTTCTTTTCAGTCCTTGTTGCGTCATTGTCAGTGTAAGTGTCTATGTCAACGTCAAAGTCCATGTCAGGTTCTCATCAGCAGTATTCACGCCTATCCAAGCCCTTGTGTTCCAAGTGAGTTTTTGAAAAGCAGTCTTTTGTTAGTGACAGTTTTTGTTTGCCTCAGTGCCTTCTTTGGATTATCACAGCCTTTGTACTTTGTTTTTCGTTGGCTTTAATTAAATCATTTTTGCACCATTCATCTGCCTTGCCTACATTTCCCTGCATTTGGGTCCACCTTGCCCGCCCGCGCTCCCTGACAACTAGCACCTTAGAGACGGTCATTTGCTTTGCTAAGCCACCCCCAAAAAACACTGGAGGTCAGAAGAGGCAAGATGGATATACATCATTTTTTTCAAACCTAAGCTTTCAAAAGCGACAACAACTACTGAGCGAGAACCGAGAACTGAAGATGTGGACCATGAAACACCGGAGAGCATCGCCAAAATGGTGAGCGGAATTTCAGTTGGCTCCACTTCAGACGTTAACCCCCAAAAATGGAAACAAGGTAAAAAAAAAAAAAAAAAGTTCATTTTCAACGTATTATTATAAATGATGTTCCTGGCTGAAATATTCAGCCAAAACAGATGCGGCGTCTACTTCTCCACGAGGTAAGACAGAAAAACGCACACACGCAGACGCACACACAGCTGGGATGCCTGTATGTACGAGCATGGGCTAAGCTACTATCGGAGCATATATCGTGTAAGTTGATTTTATTGCTGACACTGCGTTTCGGGGTCATCAACATTTTTGGCCCCTCTTGCCAGAAAAGTCAAACTCCACCTTATGGTTTTACCACGCGATACTTTTTACTTTGACTTGAGTAGATTTGTGATGAAACACAACTCTTACTCCACTACTTTGGGCTACACTAGTCATTACATTTTTCGTCTTTATTGTACATATTGACTTTATTCTCGCAAGAGGTGCCGACAGTGGCCGTCTCAGTTGTACCAATGAGACGTCGCAACAATAACCACATGACTCCATTATACGTTATAAGTAGCGGTAACAATGTTTGTTCTCCGCTAGAGGGCACTCATGCTCTGGGTGGTGATTCATCGTGTTGTTCTGGTCTGAATTTGAGGGTTTGTGTGTCATCTTTTTGGCCGGATAGGTTA
Organism: Corythoichthys intestinalis; assembly: GCF_030265065.1. NCBI lineage: Eukaryota > Metazoa > Chordata > Actinopteri > Syngnathiformes > Syngnathidae > Corythoichthys > Corythoichthys intestinalis. Next base: position 80,821,391 of record NC_080395.1, read on the forward strand.
TAGTACAGTATGATAATGACAGTCCATCTACTAGTAGATGAAGTTGTGCTTTGAAAAAAATATATAACATTTTTTTTTTTTTTTCATCAGACATTGTAAGCAGTTACTGACAAAGTTACTCCTTACTAGAGTATTCTTTTCAACGAATATTTTTTACTTGTACTTGAGGAATGTTTTGGATAACTACTTTTGCTTTTAACAACCTCAGGTCAGACCTCGAAAAACTCTTGAGTCTGGTCACTCGTACATCGAAGCGCCACTATTTTTGCTATTTGACTATCACTTCACCATTAGCAAATGGACTGGACGTTTGTCGCCGTCAATGACACAAAAACACGATCATTCAGAGGCAGCTCTGTGTGTTAATCTTGTCTGAACACAAAATTGGAATTGCCAGTGGGTCCAATGCGTGTCCATTGGCTCTTGATTCAACTCATCGTTGACCATAGCAAATTGAGCCAAGTCTTATCACCAAATTCACAACAACATTTGGAATGTCTTGCAGTCCTCTCCAGCATTTACCACCTACAATATATGCAAGCAGAAAGCTGTTGTGGTGAGAGTTAATACTGGCTCGGAATAAGACTGGTTTGGTTTAACAGAGGTCAGAGGGGGGGTTTGAATGACATGAGAAGGTAATCCCATGAAAACGGGAAGTGCGACTACAACAGTTGGCCGATATCCAACCTTATTCTGACCTACTAACGAGCACATGAAATCAACTAATTTTACAGATCAAAAATGTCATTTATTTACACACTGTGGTTATGATCTCCAATAACACTCCAAAGTCTATCTTTTTGTTCTTCTTAGTATTTTACTCATTGCCTGCTATTGACAGCTGTAGACATCCAACTCATTTAAACTGGAAAGAATGGTTGTGAATGCTCATCTTTCAGTGTCATTGGCGACACTAGATATCCAATTCATTTTGACTGGAAGGGTTGGCAGTGGTCAGTCGCTGCTAGCCTCTCCTAGCCAAAATGGATATGGAGGTCTGGTGCCGTCAATGGCAACCATACGTTGTGTAAAAATGAGTGCCCTATATAGGATTAAAATTGCAAATCTTTTATTCAGGGTCAAGAAAATGAATGTTTAATAGTTAACACATTTTCTCTTTTTAAGAAATGAACTTCTGATGGAAGGGGGAAAAAAAAAAGCAAAAGTCACTGACCATCCATGTCAAAGTGTTTCCAGATGTCGATGAACTGGGCGGTTGTGAGCTCGGCCAGGTGCAGGTGAGGTTGCCGAGTCTGGGCTGCCATCTCGTCTGTCCCCCGTGGATTGGATGCACTTGCACGCAGGGCCGGCCCAGGCCACTTAGGGGCCCTAAGCAAAATAATGCCAAGGGGCCCATATTTTTGGCCCACCATTTCGTCACAGAGTACTGTGAAACCCATACATGCAATCCAACCCATACGTCCACATTTTGTATATTAATCAGATTTTGTTGCACTGCATACTCAAACTTCTCACCCCAAACGATTGCCAGTACTTACAGTAGATGGCGCCAAACCTTTTTCTGATTGGCATACTACTTGATAATAATGAAATGACTATATCTACGCTCTCCAGTCCAAATGCATATTATGCCAATATTTCGTTTTACTACAATCAGCGGAAGCCGTACATTTGCCGTTGCCGACAGGTGACAGCTTGCTCCGCTTTACTTGATTCGCTCCAGGCTTTTGCCCTGCAGCTAATGGCAATTACCAGTACGACATATTGACCAGCTCTGCTGACAACAGCGTTCAAGTTGGAGTGTCTTGCACAACAACAACAACAACATCAACAACATGCTCAATTACCGCGAAACTGTTGTAGGGCTGAAGCTACAGAATATTTTAGTAGTCGATTAATTGATGGACTAGTCAGTTGGAATAATCGAGTAATCAGATAAGGAACATGAAAAATTAAAATACCTGAGCTCAGCCTCAAAGAGTATATATAAATATATATATATATATATATGTAATATATATATATATATATATATTACATATATATATTACATATATATATATATATATATATATATTACATATATATATATATTACATATATACATATATATATATATAATATATATATATATATATATATATATATTACATATATACATATATATATATATATAATATATATATATATATATTACACACATATATATATATATATATATATATATATATATATATTACATATATATTACATATATATATATATATATATATTACATATATATATATATATATATATTACATATATATATATATATATATATAGATACATATATAAATAAATATTTTTTTAAATGAGGATCTATGTACAACAAAAGAACAATTGGCTAACTTGCATAGAGAAAGTCAGCTAGCATATAAATGCTATAAAATGCTAAAGTTTTTTTCACAATGCTCTTAACAAATGGTTCAGACACATATTCCCACAAAAAACGGCTAAATATACCTATAAACTAAATTATGAATGCATTAAAAAACATTAGCTCAAACAAAAACTTAGCTTACGTTGGTGTTAACAGCGAGCAGTTGGATTCAGCCATGTAAAAAGAGGCAGACCAGAGGGCAGTGTATCCACCCTAATCAATAAAAGTAAATGCAAACACTTTCAAAATAAACCATGACAACGCCACTTTCATTAAACGAATACTCGAAGCAACAACATTTAATTCGAATGTTTTTTCTAATCGAATACTCGAGTTCATCGATTAATCGTTGCAGCACTATACTGTTGTTTCTTTTCTTCTCCGATTTTCTTCTTTCCTTTCTCTGCTCCAGAGGGATAAATTCTCTTCCACATATCCGTGCATCTATTTTCCAAGCAAGTTTGAGCACCAATCATCGCAAAGCAGGTTTAACGTCACTCCCCAGGTTGCCAGATTGTAATGACAAGAAAATGGATGTTTGCATAGATCAACGGCAATGCGCGCCACATTATTCACGATGCTCTATTAACAACGTATAAAATGAGGTTTCCAGATTGGGGCCCCGCCCCCGAGTGGTCAGGGGCCCTAAGCAGCTGCATAGTCTGCGTATATGCTGGGCCGGCCTTGATCCTATCCTATTGTTTAGCCACAACTGGATTCATTACCTTGTTACTTTTAATCCTTCACACAGCCGCTGGAAACAAATGTTTTATCCATCTGCAGGCGACCATCGTGATTTTACAGCACTATTTGGGTGTGTGTCTGCCTTAAGGCAAAACACTACCGCTTTTGTCCAACGGCGTCGCTGAAATTGACTAAAACTGAACAGTTTCCAAGTGTTGCCATTGACAGCACTTAAACCTCCACTCCATTTGAACTGGAAGGGCTGGAAGCGAACGAACGTATTCGCTGTCCCCCTCCTTGTTCAAATGGAGTGGATGTTTACTAGTGACAAACAGATTGAAATTCACAGACAAAAAAAATAAACTAAATGATTGTACACGTACATGACAAAGCAGTACTAACAATGCATTTGTAATTGCAATCATTTTCTGGGAGAAATTGAGCATTAACTGACAGAATTGCATGGGTGCCAATACTTTTGGCCAGCAGTGTACGTCGGCTCCTTCATTGATGATGTGAGTATGCGTTGTAAAGTGAATTAAAGTCGCTGCACATAGACTGTGAACATTCCTCACAATGCTTGGTGGAGAAACAGTTGTGTTGATGTCTTTTTGGGTCCGTTTTTTTTTTCCGATCGTACACAATCGTGATCTAGTTTTTATCGGCCATGACTGTTTGCTTGGATGACCAAACGTCCTCTTTGCCCGGACATGTCCACTTTTCACGTCCTGTCCGTTGCATCCGGCCTGATTTATAAATTTGTGAAAATGTCGGATTTTCATGATTTTTCACGGGAACAATTTGAGGAGAATCGCCTGCCTGCGTTGACGTGGCTCCTACTAGTAGTGTGAGAAGTAGTAGTTCTGAGAGACGTTTATGCTGTTGTATTGTGTGTCGATGTGCTGACTTTATGCAATAATATGGGCCATCAGTTGACCCTTTGCGGTGCGTTGCTGCCACCTGCTGGTCAGAATAATTCGCGGCATCTGTTTTTTTTTGTCACGGTTTTGCCCATAAGCTCATTCACTTTCACAGTGCGGTTGTCTAGCGGTAGCATTGACACTCGTGAATGCTTTCGGTTACGTTTCTGCCTCGGAAACAAATGTCTAAGTATTTTATGTGTATAATAACATATGGATGGGCAGTGTATGTATACCTAAGTGGTGAAGGGTCACATGTACAAAACTTCTTAAGTTGTGGTGTCTTGTAGAGGCCAGCCAATCGGAAGGCCACAGTGCATTGTGGGTTGAATCGTTATTTTGAGTGTACACTTATTGTAAACAACTGAGCAGTGAGAATCGTCTTTGCTTTCATCATTGTCTTTGATAAATGGGACACTCGTGTTGTTTGAAAGGCGATAATTCAGTACATTTATTTATTCCATGGACAGCACAGAGCTCTCCTTTGCTGCAGCAGTTATAAAGTACGAGGAGTCGGGTCAATGTGCGCATGGACTCATTTTTCCGTTCAAAATTAAGGCGATAAAAAAAGGGCAATTCAACAGGGCAATTCAACAGAAAATTGCTCAGCTCTTTCAGAGAGAGGAAAGAATTGAAGAGGCTTATTTCATTAAATTTTGTTACATTTGTTAGATGGGGAGGTTCAGAACATCTTCCATGTCAATGTGCGATCTTCAAAATACATTCCATTTCACTGTAAGTCATTTGTATTTTTTGTGACATGATTATTTGACAAAAAATTTTCACAATTGTAATTCTATGTTCTTTCGGAGTTCAATTTTTGCATTTAGACGTGAGGAAATGAGGGAAAATAAAGAGATAGAGGTTTGGAGAGGTTGGGGTTTCTGCTATTTTATTAACTGTTACATTGAAAAATACAATTTTGAATGAAAATCAACTTCTCATGTTTACCTTGTGATAGGATGTGTAATGCAGTAGCCTAATGCATGTGTAATACCGTTTTATTTTTATGTGTGTAAAAAAAAAATTCTGGCTCCGTGGTGACCTTCATGTCGGGGAGTTCCAGCAATGAATTCTAGCCACTTTCCCCTCTGGCGGTCACCCTAGTTAAGAGCCGTCATGGCGTCAACATCCTGAGAAGAAGCAGCACCTCCCATTTTACTGCGCTGGCAGCCTCAAATCAGCCTGACGTTGGTGACTGTCACATCATCCTCCACCAACAGCCTGTGGATATTTTGCAGATCATAACCATCATTCTCGTATTCCACCTCAAAGTCGTTGCCGACGGCCAAGCGGAAAATGTCGCCGCCGCACTCGATGGTCATCTGTAAAAGAATGCATGATTAGTCCAGCCGACGTGAGAAGAAGCTCCAACCACCTCAATTTTTTGTAATTTGATGGTGTGCCTAAAATGACATAATGACCTCAAAGTCGCTTCCGGCTGCGAAGGGGAAGGAGTCCTTTTTGACGATCTTGTTGACATACTTTCCATCAACATGACTCCCGATGCGGGTCAATAGCTCAAGGTCCCCATCTTTGAAATCAACTTCGATGCGCATCGGGGTGTCTTCACCGTGGCCCAAAGATAGGTGGACGATAAACCTGCAATACAGACAGGTAGTTCTTGTAACAGCGAACCTAACACAACGTGGGGGAATGGTGACAATTACTTGGTTGGGTTCGGCTTCACTTTTCCTTGGATGACGATGATGCAGCCAGCGTATAGACGCTCTTTGAACAGCACTTCGGAAACTTCCTGCACGCACACATAAAGGCAGCGTGAAATTGATATATCAGTCAAGCGCTAATCGCTATGGGCAACCTCCAGAACATGCCAACTACAACTCATACAATCGTCAACTCACCTGGTACACATCCACTTGGAGGTTGCAAGTGCCTTTAATGCCGTTGTACATAATCTCATCGCTATCTGGTATTGAAACAAACATCAACCAAGGTAGGACACATGAGATTTGACATTAAGATTTTAAGTGTGAGTGAGCACATTGCATATTAGGAAGCCATGAATCTTCCCAGCTAAATAATCAGCACACTATGTGATCCTGTGCTCCATCGGTAGACCACATTCAAGCTGCGTCCGCAACACGGTCACGTTTCACAGATGTATATGAGCGCAGAACACTTGCAGCCTCGGAGTCAGAAGTATGATAGTGCACAATTTGCCAACTAAGCAAATGTATTTGATTGATAGGCAGCTAATAATGATGCCTGAATCTCTCAGAATGGAAAAAGTATTAGTGGTACAAGTAGGCCTCTATTATCAATCGTATGCAAGCTCATTCTTAAAGTAGACGAAAGACTAACTGAACTATATGAGGGGCCGTACAAGACATTTTTCATTCTGGCCCTCACACACACACACATACATTCTCCATTCACATACATATTCACCCTCACACACATATATTCTCCTCTCACATTCATATATTATTCACTCTCCAAACTACGGCCCGCCTCCACATTCGGTCCGGCCCCCTGAACAATCAATTTCTTTTTTTTCCAATAGTGTTATTTATTTCCTGGCTTTTTTCTGTGAAGAACCCAGAGGGCTATTTGGTTATTATCTATTTAATTAATAGTGATAATATTATATTATGTTGAGGTAATTATCGAGGTTTGATTGATTAAATATTTGCTTGGTTGATTGATTGAATATTTGCTTGTGCTCATACATACCATAAATACATAATGCCATATTTTTCTTACTTATATAACCAGTAAATGATTATTGCTTGCTGTACCAGGTTGTAGTATAATGCTTAAGTGTTACAAAGGGTAAAAGAGGGTCGGGATGACAACTATTTTGCTTCATGGCCGCATCATTGCGTAACTAGACCTTCCGAGGCATCTTCAGCACCTGGCGTCTGGACTTCCGTCTAGACCTTCGAGGACAATTTTCCATCCATGGCCGCAGCGTTGCATAACTGAAGTGTCTGGATTATTTTGACTGTTTATATGATTGTTTACATAAGATCTTGCTTCCACATGTGTATTCACTTAGTTCCACCTACATGCACACACATATCCAATCGAAAACCACATGGGTGTCTCCAGCTTGCTCTCCCCTCCCTTAGGGCGACATCCATCTTTGTTTAGGACAAACCCCTAAATAAAATACCAAGGAGGATATTTTTCCTCGAGATCAATTTTGGTGACTCACGAGTCACATGTTGCTCTCCTTGGCCAAGAAAACTGAGTGTCTTCTCTCCTATGTCTACCTAAAGATCTATTTTTGAACTTGACATATTATCTTTATTTTATATTATTATTTTTATTTTATTTACTTTTGTTCCGTGAAGAATCCAGAAAGGGTTATTTGATTGTGGCTTTCTGAAAAACAATTCATTTTTGCATTTAGGCACTCCTGCAATCGTCACACTTTTTCTGTTACAAACTGACCCGGCCCCTCATCAGAGAAGGGAAAAGTTATGTGGCTCTCACAGGAAAAAGTTTGAGAATCCCCTGCTCTAATCGAAAGCACAGTGTAGTATAGTTGGTGCACACCAACAGAAGGCGCCAACTCACCTTGGCATCGCTTGCAGATGTAACGTCTAAGGGAGGTGCAGGAGAGGTCGTTCAAGCGACCTCGACGTCCCCCCATCTCAACACAGTCTTCATTTTGGAGGTTAGGCTCACCTGCATCCCAGAGCCTGCACAGAAGTACCTTTCATACCGAGATCCTGCTATAAAACAACCTTTCGGCAGCTGCTCTGAAGCTCATCCCTAGTTGAGCATCAGTCGCATTTACAAATCAAGTGCAAAAAAAAAAACAAAAAACAAAATCAATACATGAAATTATCCTTAAAAATATATAGTTAAAAAATATATATATATGATTTTGCTCAGTAAGAAGATTTTTTTTGTAATGATCACGTTTATTTCTTATAAGTGTGTTTCTTAGATGGACTTTTAGATGGAATTTTGTAAACCAGTGAAAAAATAATGGATATATGGGAATCAGTTTCTCATTTATGCCTCGTTTCACTGTAATGCAGTAATGCATGTGTGAAACCTTTCATTCATTCCATTTCTGAGCCGCTTATCCTCAAGAGGGTCACGGCTGGAGCCAATCCCAGATAACTGTGGGCGGTAGACGGGGTACGCGCTGAATCGGTTACCAGCCAATTGCAAGGCATAAGGAGACGAACAACCATTAGGCGGGGTACGCGCTGAATCGGTTACCAGCCAATTGCAGGGCACAAGGAGACGAACAACCATTCGCGCGCACACACTCGTACCTAGGGACAATTTAGTGTGGTCGATTAGCCTACCATGCATGTTTTTGGGATGTGGGGAAACTGGAGTACCCGAAGAAAACCCAAGCAGGCATGGGCAGAACATGCAAACTCCACACAGGAAGGCCAGAGCGTTTTTCAAAAAACCCTTGATCCCAGGACTGTGAGGCCGACGTGCTAACCACTGTGTGTGTGTGAAACCTGTTGTGTTTTATTGTGTGCTCTATTTAAAACTGTGCGAAAAGCACAACCCCCCCCCCCCCCCCCCCCCCCCAAAAAAAAAAGGGCTCCGTGCCTACCCTTATGTCAGGGAGTTCCGGCAAGATATTCTACGACGTTAACACACACGCGCGTAACGTAAACGTTGAAGGACTGTGATTGGTCCGCTCTTTTTCCGGTTCAGCACAACACCGCCGCCATTTTCAAACATTCGCACACGTCTTCTGTGTTGCCCACGCGTCAACATTTGTTGTTCAGTATTGATTAGCTGCAGCTGCAAATACACTCTTTTCGGTTGCGCAAAATTGTTCAAGCCCACACCTCCTCTAGTGGCATGGTGGTGAGTTACAGAGCAAAGTGTTCCCGTGACGCAGAAGTTCAAGTGCGCAATGACGGCGTAGGGCAGGCTTCACTAAATCCGGACCTCGGTGCCACTTTTCCTGTCGTGTTTTCCATGTCTCCCTCCTCCAACACACCTGAATCAATATAATCAGGATCATTATCAGGCTTCTGGAGAGGTTGCTGATGACAATCATTTGATTCAGGTGTGTTAGGGGAGAGAGACGTGGAAAACACGACAGGAAAAGTGGCACCGGGGTCCGGTAGTGTTGTATCGGTCGCGAATGATTCGTTCTTTTTGAACGAATTGTTTGGGTGAACGAGACCGAACTAATCACCATCTGCACTGATTCGTTCTATGAAGTTGGTGCTTGTTCACTGCGTGGGAGGGCGTTGAGCAAGCGGCAGCGTCTTCTGACATCGCACACGACCAATCAGACGCCAGCCTCATCGCGGGCAGGGGAGGGACCGGAAACAGAATCAGGGCGTATGTCACTCACTTCCACGTGTGGCCAATAAGCAGCCAGCGTGCAGGCAAGGGGGCAAGACTGAGTTTTGTCACTTCCCGTTCAGTGACTCGGTCCTCCGGTTCCTGACCTAGCTTGCTGCTAACGTGACTTTCCAGTAATGACTATGTGGTGAACGAATCAAAAAATGAAAGGAAAGGACTTTGTCACATATTTGTTAACGTGGAGCCTATCAAATGCAGCTCAAAAAGACAAAAACACCACACAAATCTAGCGAGCATGGTTTAGTGTACTACTTTTCTCAACAGACTCGGGACTACCTATTACGACATACTATCAAATTTACAGTAATTTAAAACACGGGTAGCTACGAGGCAAGCAAAAGCTGAGCTGCGGTCGCGTGACGGCAATGAAGGGGGCAAAGAACTGTCACTATATGGAGGCTTCATGGCAGCGATATTTACCTCATATGTGCACAGAAAAAAAGAATAGTATGATCACCATAATACTGATTTGCAATGAAACGGTATACACATGTCCATTTTTTCCAAGTGTTTTATTTTTTTTTTCCCATGTCAGGTGTTGGTTGGTTTGACAAATTATGTCAATCCGTCCATCATGTGCTACTCAAGCGCCCCACAACAACGCACATGGACACGGGAGATGTCGCAATATGTCTACATTTTTCTTAACAGACTAATGAGAGTAGAAAGGCGATATCGTAAAGAGCAAACAATTATTTCTCGTCAGCATTTGACAATCTGAGATGCGGGGACGACAGGGGAGCTGACCGGATTATTTTATTTATTAATACCAGTGCAAAACGTCAATACGATCACCATAATACTGATTTGCAATGAAACTGTATATACATGTCATTTTTTTCCGAGTGTTTTATTTTTTTCCCCCGTGTCAGGTGTTGCTTGGTTTGACAAATTATGTCAATCCGTCCATCATGCACTACTCAAGCGCCCCAAAACAACGCACGCGGACACGGGAGATGTCGCAATATGTCTACATTTTTCTTAACAGACTAATAAGGGTAGAAAGGCGACATCGTAAAGGGCAAACAACCATTTCTCGTCAGCATTTGACGATCTGAGATGCGGTGACGACAGGGTAGCTGACCGGATTATTTTATTTATTAATACCAGTGCAAAAATTCAGTACGATCATCTTAATACTGATTTGCAATTAAACTGTCAAATATCAAAATGCAGTATTGTCTTTATTTCAGAGCAGCACATTCGAAAACTAGCTATTTACACTTATAGTTTTAACAATAGTGACTAAAAATAATAGTGATGAGCATGAAAACAAAAATACAACAGAGTGAGAGGTAAATATGTGTTGGTCGTTCCATTTAGAAATTAAACTTTCGATTTATTTTTATTTTCGTGACAGCAAGCATGCTGCGTTGGCTGGTAGCAGGCTAGCAGCAGCATTGTATATGTGATCGAGAACATGCTAAAGAAAGTCCGTGCGCCCCCGACCCCAAACCCCCACTCCTCCCACAAAAGGAAAATGTTTAACCGTGTCCTAAATCGAAATGCAAGCACGAGCCATGATTTTGAGCCCATAGAACTAGGACAGACGACGCGGAAGTTCTCCCTCGCTTTTGCAGCAGCGGGTGGGAGGGAGACGAGGCTGTCTGTGAAAGCAGAATGATATTGCCTGTCACTCATTACTGAAACTACGACGAGTGGTCAATGTGCAAGAGAGGGAGGGACCAAGAATGTCACTTCCCGTTCAGTTATACTGCGAAGCGGTCTTTGGTGATTCGTTCGGCAACGTCACTTCCCGTTCAGTAACCGAACGATTCATTTGGACGGGGAGGGAGATGAGGGGGGCGAACGATTCGTTGAACGATTCGTTTGAACGAATCTTTTTACTGAACGATCCGGAATGGATTCGTTTACTCAAGTGAACGACAGATCCCGTCACTAGGGTCCGGATTTAGTGAACCCTGGCGTAGGGCCTACGGCGTCGCTCCGCTGTCACCGGAACGCAGAAGCATAAATCAGCCTTGACTAGAACCATTCTTCTTAACAAAACGGCCTGTCAAAAAACATTTCAGAAATTCTTTTTAACTAAACGGCCTGTTAAAAAGCAGATACGCTGAGGGATGTTATTTTGATCGATTCTGATTCGGTTGTGCTTTACCAATCATCTTATCGATAATAGCAGTCGCCACATAAGGCTGTTCAGTTCCCTATAAAGCAAAGAAGAAGCACTTTTCCTTGGGTGCAGCTGTCATTTTGGGTGTTATAGTGATGAGTGAGTAGGAAGTACCCAAATTTTACGTGTCTACATTACGCTTTCCTTATACTGCTTACGCTAGTTCTGATTTCAAAGGAGTTCCGTCAATCCACTTCCACGGGTATGGGCTCTTCAGGCCGATCCAGTAGTCAAAGCCATCGAGTTGCTCTTTCAACCAGTCCTGAAACAAATTGCATCAGTACTAAAGGGCACGAGAGACACTTAGTGAAAGGCCGCTCACCCTCTCCGCGCTGCTCCGGATTATCAGCAGGTGCCCCCCATTGGATGAACAGTAGCGTTTGGCATCATCCCAAGATTTAGAGTCATTGGCAAAGCAGTAACTATGTTGGTTGTTGAGCCGCCAGGGTGCCTGACAGCCCTCAGCAGACTTGGGCCGTCGAGTAGGCGATACAACCTTCTTATCAGGGCCCGTAAGAGGAGGGCCCGTAGCACGAGGGCCCGTAGTAGGAGCGACCGTAACAGGAGCTACCGTAACAGGAGGGCCCGTAGGAGGACGGCCCGTAGCAGGAGCGACCGTAGCAGGAGCGACCGTAACAGGAGGGCCCGTAACAGGAACGCCCGTAGCAGGATGGCCCGTAGCAGGAGCGACCGTAAGAGGAGGGCCCGTAGCAGGAGCGACCGTAACAGGAGGGCCCGTAACAGGAGGGCCCGTAACAGGAGGGCCCGTAGGAGGAGCGACCGTAGCAGGAGCGACCGTAGCAGGAGCGACCGTAACAGGAGGGCCCGTAGCAGGAGCGACCGTAGCAGGAGCGACCGTAACAGGAGGGCCCGTAACAGGAACGCCCGTAGCAGGATGGCCCGTAGCAGGAGCGACCGTAAGAGGAGGGCCCGTAGCAGGAGCGACCGTAACAGGAGCGACCGTAACAGGAGGGCCCGTAACAGGAGGGCCCGTAACAGGAGGGCCCGTAGGAGGAGCGACCGTAGCAGGAGCGACCGTAACAGGAGGGCGCGTAACAGGAGGGCGCGTAACAGGAGGGCGCGTAGCAGGAGGGCGCGTAGCAGGAGGGCTCGTAGGCCTGCAGCAGCGTCCTAAGGGCGTCAAGAAAAATATTCAAATAATATTTGATGATAGCAGTATTCAAAAAATTCAAAGAAAAGAAGAGCAAAACCGTTCATAATAAGTCTTTAAATAATAATGAAATCATTTTTCTAGTGGACCCTCTGCCCGTTTCACTTTTTCCTGTGATGTGATAATTTCACCACAGACCCCAGTCTCACCACCCAGCAGACGAGTGAGCTACCTGACGGTGCTATTTTTAGCCTCCGCAATTGAGCGACGTTACGGTGACGTCAACTTCATGAAAAGACAAAAGCCCTCCGGGTCAGAAGAAAAAGAAAGAAGAGACCATAAACGTGAAGAAAAACAGAGGTTTGTTGTGATGATTTTTTTTCAACAGCATAAGCACGTAGACTTAGCGCAACTGCAAGCTAGCGGTTATTCACATAGAGTTTATATGACTTAGTGCTAAAGAAAGATTATACTGTATCATTAGCCAGGCTGTTGTTTTAGAAATATTTTCAGTATTCAGCCAGCTGTTGATTAGTTTCAGTTAAATTTACTCCCCCTCCAATTTTTGAGAAATTTGGACAAAGTCTATGGGGGACCCAACTTGTCTTGCTTACTTTCATGTGATGTGAACCACTTTTACCTTGTGTGAAATTTTGCCTTTCAAATAAATTTGCCTTGCCTAAAAAAGTGGCAAGGTTAATTATACAAATACACCATAAAATATGCATTAATAATTTCAAAGTTCTGTGGTATGGGGGACTAAAAGTGCCATGGATTTAAATGCAAACATTTGTTTTTAAATGTGTCATTAATTCATTAAAATGGCGATCACGTTCATGTAAAAAAAAAAAAAAAATTCAATAGGTATTTATTTGCTGTCTTATTTTATTTAATTCATTATTATTGAATAGTCCTGTGTAGTTGCAGTGCTTCAAGAATGTATTTTCTTTCAACTACGCCCATCAAAGATAGTGACCGGGTCCAATAGACAGGTACAGTAGGCTGCAAGACTTTAGGCGCTATCATGCTGGTTTGACAATGAGCAGCTATTTGACAAATATAATGTAAGATTCCACTTTCTTCTCTAGATGCTCTTCTGAAATATTTTCCTTCTGCCTCTGTACATTCTGGGCCATCTTTTACAGCGAACTTATCCACATCAGCACCAAGTCCAAGCCCACCAAGTCCAGGAAAGAAGTGCCCTTCCAAAACAACTGTCATATGAAAGTGCAATAGATGCTTTTGCATCAGTGAAGACAAGGTGAGTAAGGTTATAGGTCGAGGTGAAAAAAAGTTGCATTTTAAAGTGTTCGGTTTGTCTTTATATAGGTTTGTGTTGGTGGGGGGTGTTAATCATATTGTAACAACAATTGTAAAAGTCATCAAGATTGTGTTCAACTGCAGGTTTTTTGTTGTTGTTTGTTTTCCCTTCGGTCATTAAAAGTTCAATTATCCCTCCCCTTCCAGGACCTCAACCTATATGTATTCATGATCCAGATCAATTGAGATCACAGACAATGGTTTTGGAGCTAAGTTTCTGTTGTGTTGAAGCACATGTCTTTTGGACATTCTCTTCCTACGTTTGATACATTATGACAAAACACACACACAGGCACCACATACAAAATTATCCATCTCGCAATGTGAAACAAAACACCTGGAATGTGAAAAGTTGCATTGAAAACCTCAGTCCATGTAGAACTGTAACATATATGTATTTATTTTTTATTTTTTAATGTTAATTTTATTTATATATGAAAAAATACAATTATACATTAATACAAATCTATTGGGTTTATTGATAATTTATTGATTAAAAAAATCATTAAGATTATAATGGAATTAAAAAAAGTAGATATTTATTTATATCATAGGTAAATACTATGACCCTTTAGTATAAAACTAAAACTAACCAAAACTAAACTACAAGAGTATTTAACTGCCATTAGTCAATATTTAGTATTATATATTTAGTGTTATTATATTTAGTAATAATAATACTACTAATAATATAGTATTATATAATACTATAAAATTAAATTAAAAAATAAATTATTATGAATTTATTAAATGTATTATTATTAAGTTATTAAAATTATTATAATAAAATTTAATAGTAATATTTAGTGTTATTTTTTTAATTCATAATAATTTTAATAGTTTTAAAATAGTTATATATATACATTTGTATTAATGTATAATTTTGGTTCGTTTAGCTTACTACTGACAACAACAGAAGTGCGCTTATTCTTAACTGGGAGGACTGGCTATGGATTCTCATGTTTCTGTGCCAATGACGGAGCTAGACGTCCAATCCATTTGCAGCCTTCCAAGGCAAACCGAAGTGAATTTCCAAGGCAAACCGAAGTGAATGTTTCAGGTTTTCAGTCAGTGGCGGTCAGTGAGTTAAATGAGTGGTATATCAATGCTTAAAGTCAGTCGTTAGTTTTAAATAGGCTTTACTACACCCTTTTTTCAAAAGTTCACAGTCGGATCAGAAAGTGTCTCAAAACCGCGGATGTATAATGTATTGTTTCCATTGTTTCAAATGAGACTGACAGTTTGCTTAATATGTCTAGTAATCTGACAAGTATACATTTCCCCGAGGTGGGGCCAATAAAATGCCCTTTTATATTGATCCCCTAATGATCTGAAGAAACAAATCCAGTCCCAACAACGTTTGCAGTGAACCTTGAAGTCAAATAAAAACGTGAACTCACCAAGCGAAGCCCAAATGCCAAGCACGGTCAACGCTTGGAAAAGGAGCGATTGTGCCTTCTTCATCTCTCAGGTCCAGATAGAAGATCAGCCAGATAAACTTCAGAGGAGAATTTAATACGACGCAAGCCTCTTTCGCTCTGTGACAGACACACAAGCTTGACTACGTCACGCACGCACGCACGCACGCACGCACGCACGTCCAACGACACAAAGGCTGGAGGATGACGCTCTAAAGAACTCGTGCATCAAAAGAAAACAAACATACAAACAAAGAAGAATTCGTGCATCAAACACGTCTCAACGTCACGTGGAACATTTGGAAATTAGGGTCGTACTAGTGATGGAGAAACCTTAGCTTTCTGAAGCAGTAAATATATATCAAGCAACGTGTCGAAATGGTTCATTCAGTGTTATGAAGCATTTGCCACGAATCAGTGTGGTGAGTCACGACAGACGACACTGCTTCACCGCTGCTTTCTGTACCGCTGAAGCAAATGTGTTGAGATGGTTCCGTGCTACGAGGCATTTGACACAATTCAGTGTGGTGACATCTTCTGGACAAAAATATATTGAATTTTCATCTAACCAAATGACCAAGTGTCATCTGAACAATGAAACCTGTGGGTGGTATGGTGGTTATATACTATGTCTGATGTGCGAGCAGTAGTGGGTTTGACCACTAGCCTGAAATGTATTCTTTATTCTTCCCCCAGATTAATTAAAAAAAAAAAAAAATAATAATAATAATGAAAACAAACAAAAAAAAGCTGTTGTGTTACTTTTAAATGAAATACGCAAATGCTTGTGCAATAGGGAACTCTTGATGGTAGGTGTATAGAATGCTAGTGACACTGGGATGGGGATTTGGATGATTCACACATTTTTATTTAAAAACAGAATCATCTCAGCAGCATTTGGTTTCAGCCGGTTCCTCTTTTTGCTAATGACCTCTCCAGCTTTTGAGAATATTCTCTCACATGGCACGAACAAATATACAAACTGACAGATAGACAAACACAAAAACTGACAAACAGACAGACACAAAAACAAACACAAAAACTAAATTGTGTGTGTGTGGGGGGGGGGGTGCGTGGGTGTGTGTGTGCGTGTACTATGGCGAGAGGCTGACGTGACTGACCTGAAAAGAAACTGCTTTTCTGTACTGTTTCTCTTTTTTATTTACCAGCTTTCAATTTAACATGTTTAACAATTGTACATGCAGTCTAAACATTAAGTATATGAAAATGTCTTGTAAACAATAAGAATTCAAGTTTGAACATTTATAACAGCTAGTATGACTTGAACAACATTATACAAATCAATACGACGACTGTGCAAACATGTCATTGTAACACAAATGACATACGACTTGAACAGTACACTTCAAACAGACAACTTATTGTTCATGGCTGATGTGACTTTATTACTTTTTGCTTTTTACTTCAATGTTTCTGTGTTTTTTTTTTCTTCTTTTTTTCAGAGCATTTTTTTAAATACATGCACGCACACATGCACCCCCACCACAGAGACACACACGCTAAAGCTATATTGCTCTTATGCCAATGAAGCGTTTAAGATTTTATGATGGCAGTAATGACACAGAATAAAGCAAGCACATACAGAAAAATAGCGGTGGCCATTAAATGGTGATATTATAAGCCCCACTGTTGGATTATAATTTATGGTGAATGCTTTACCATCATAAAAGCTGTCAAAGAAATCACACACACACACACAGATACAAAATAACGCGACATACTAATTGCTAGATGCAGTCGGTGCCCAATCCACTCATTAAGTTCAGCCGTTTTGACAAGGTTAGAGCCGCTATCAGACTCCCATCACGTTCATTTGTAGCGTTAGCCGCTAGCGGCAGCCAGTAGAAAGCAATAGAAGCACCCTCTCATGAAATCGTGAGGAAAGCGGGTGAAAGCCCGCCTGGAGGCCGCCAAGAGTCTACTTAATGTCGGGTGAAAGTTTGGCTAAGCTCCCTTAAGCCCGACTCCATCACGTTTGCTTGTAGCATTAGCCGCTAGCGTTAGTCTACTGGGCTGCTGTTTGCTTGATTTCCTGATAACCACGTGACTTCACATGTAAACACACTGACTGCTTTCTTAAAGGGGAACGAACGTAGCCGAACAACACGGCGTCAAAGCGGGATGAAAAGACTATATTTACTTGTTTTATTAAATGACCAAATTTACCGACATGGTCAAAATTACGTCGGTCATCGTGAAGAATTTTGTTAACGGTCAATTTTTGGTAAACCGCCTGGCTCTGCGGAAAACTCATTTGGGTACAATGCAACAGGTATTTGGATCTGTCAGGACATCTGGTATTGAATGAAAGAGCTACTGTTCGTCTATGTACTGCCCAAAAATTACGTCTTTATGGTACAACAGACGTTATGGCCAACACATATCAAGGGGACGCCGTGTCCCCAATTTTACTACGCAGAGTGTAAAGAGTTCATTCTTGGATAATTGTGAAAAAGTGATCATCCGGGATGGAGGATCGAGCCGCTACTCCTCCGCATTGTGAGGAGCCAGCTGAGGGGGTTCGGCCATCTGGTTTGGATGCCTCCTGGACGCTTGTCCAGGAGGCTTCGCTGAATGTAAGCCAATGTGGAGCTTTGCTCTCATACAAGAAATATATTTAAGGAACTTTTCCAGCGTTATTTCGTTGTGTAAATGCATTTATAATAATCACAAAAATATGTAGACTATTTAAACATTTAGAAAGATGCGGATTTTTTTTTCTGCCAGCTCGAAGAGATTAAAATAAATGTCAAATCCACCGATAGAACAGACACACAAATATAAAAGATATAAATGTTTATTGAATATGCATCTAACGGTATTGTTTAACTGAAAATTCATTGCAAAAGAGAGGCTTTAATTTTTTTTATTATTCATTGTCACAAATGTGATCACACAGAACGCAACCATGCATCTCATCCCCGCATTTCCTTCTTCTCCTGAGTCCTCCCAAATATAACATAAAATTGACGGCGGGGGGGTCAGGCTCTGGGCCTGCAAATCAAGTGAATTGATCAGGCTCGGGCCGGGTTGGGCTGGATTTTTTTAGGCCCAATCTAACCTCTACTCTGACGATGTTCAAAGGACATACATATTCATACAGTCAATGGGACTAAACATATATCACCCTGCTTTATGTGGTAATGCACGATAAATTATTTCTTACACTTAACGTACCAAATCTTATTTTATTGTCCTGACAGCAGACTTTATTTCTTTTCATGTACATAAGTAAACTGGCATATTGACGCATTCACAAATCACACGATCTGTAATTCGCTGCCAACAGACCAGTCGCGCTCTACTCGCTGGAGCGGTGTTGGATTTCGCGGTGAGGGTGGCTTTTAATTCTTCATAACTCCGCATTACTATCGCGCATTCCTCCTCCGTGAAGTAAGGTGCCCGTGCCATCGTCACAAGTAGTTTTTGACTCTGGTCTCCGCCCCCTTTTATGTGAACGCGCAGTAACTCTGATTGGGTTGACATAGGTTCGACTAATCAACCTCATAACTAGCGTCGTAGCACTGATTGACCACAAACTAGATAACCAGGTTTCGTCAACTCCGGTTAGCCGCTGGTAAGCAGGATTACTTCAGTACAGTACAGTACAGGCCACTGGCATTCACAAAGTCACGATCAAAATCAGTGACGTGCGGTGAGGTTCATGGTTGGTGAGGCACTGACTCCTTTAGTGTCCGATTTCCAAATATATAAACCAAAAACGGTAGCTTATTCAATTGGCTACTGGTTATTTCATATCTCATCAGCATTCTTCACAAAACACGCACACACGGTACATATTATCGATACGTAAAAGTAAGAAAATAGCATGCATTTGCTCTACACCCTCAATGTGTTGGTCGTCGCAATTCTATAATTCATGCAACATAAATGAGAGTAAAGAGTGGTGTACAAAACCACAGAATTCAATTCTGACCTTTAGTGAAATAATCAGTTGTTTTTAAAACTTTTAATTCTGATACTTTAATCAATTTATTACAGATTGCTAAACAAAAAGTGTGAAAAAAAAACAAAGAATATTTTATTTAAGGCCAAAATTTAGTTTTTAAATATTCTATTGTATTTTTCTTGGTCTAAGCTCTTTTTTTTTTTTTTTTTAATTTTTTTTTTTTTTTATAAGATTGAAATAAAAACTGTTTGTGGTCTTGCGCCTGTCCTTCACCACAAAAACCGGCGTTACTTTGGAAGGGCATAGGTTTGGTCTCAACATTCGTAGGGACGATATAACAGCATAACCTGCATGTAGGTACACTTTTTGCTGGGGACGGGACATTAATTAGACCAAACAGATTGGATGAAGGGGGCAAAGGGCCACATTTCTCATGTATATGAACCTAATTAATTAATAGGCAAAATGATCAATGCAAAATAAATCCTTATCTTCTGATAATAACTTTTACGTGCATTGGTTCAGATGATACACTGTTCGATTCAAAGGTTTAGTTATTGTTGGGTAAAGAGACATACTATACATTATACATAATGAATCAATATTAAAATCTCCACAGATGAAGAATTTTTTTTTGCTTAATAGTGGAAAACAATTGGCTCATCCATTCAGTGAAGGACTCAATACATGAACCTGGTGATTGATAGATTCAACTGACAATTATATTTTTCTTTTTTTCATTGTAGATCTCTATTGTCAAACATTCCAAGTGTTCTTGACATATCTATTCAATTCAATTTTATTCGTATAGCCCTAAATCACAACAAGGTTGTCTCAAAGGGCTTTGCAGAGGCAATGTGATACACAATCAGAAACAGCAAATGAAGCAATAAAGATGAATACATACATTTCGAATCCTGGGCATCCCCCATCCGTAGACCCTCCATGTCGGCAAGGAAAAACTCCAAAAACTCCAGAGTCTTTGGGGAAAAAATGAGAAACCTTGGGAAGTACCACAGTGAGGAGAGATCCACTCCCAGGACAGATAGGCAGGAAGCACCAGGACTGGAATTAGCAGGCGAAGTTACAGTCCGTAAAGATACATTGGAGTAAAGGAACAAGAAGAGGTCCATCTAGCCAGATGAGACGGGGGTGTGACTTGTCTCTGTGATTTCACCTGTCGTGCCTGCACATAGTGAGTCCTCCTGTATTACCCAGCTGTTCCTCGTTGTCTCGTTACCCCTTGTCTGCATGTGTGTGTGTATAAAAGCACCCAGTTTCTTTTCAGTCCTTGTTGCGTCATTGTCAATGTAAGTGTCTATGTCAACGTCAAAGTCCATGTCAGGTTCTCATCAGCAGTATTCACGCCTATCCAAGCCCTTGTGTTCCAAGTGAGTTTTTGAAAAGCAGTCTTTTGTTAGTGACAGTTTTTGTTTGCCTCAGTGCCTTCTTTGGATTATCACAGCCTTTGTTTGTACTTTGTTTTTCGTTGGCTTTAATTAAATCATTTTTGCACCATTCATCTGCCTCGCCTACATTTCCCTGCATTTGGGTCCACCTTGCCCGCCCGCGCTCCCTGACAACTAGCACCTTAGAGACGGTCATTTGCTTTGCTAAGCCCCCCCCAAAAAACACTTGAGGTCAGAAGAGGCAAGATGGATATACATCATTTTTTCAAACCTAAGCTTTCAAAAGCGACAACAACTACTGAGCGAGAACCAAGAACTGAAGATGTGGACCATGAAACACCGGAGAGCATCGCCAAAATGGTGAGCGGAATTTCAGTTGGCTCCACTTCAGACGTTAACCCCCAAAAATGGAAACAAGGTAAAAAAAAAAAAAGTTCATTTTCAACGTATTATTATAAATTATGTTCCTGGCTGGAAATAGCCAAAACAGATGTGGCGTCTACTTCTCCACGAGGTAAGACAGAAAAACGCACACGCTCACACACGCAGACACACACACAGCTGGGGTGCCTGTATGTACGAGCATGGGCTAAGCTACTATCGGAGCATATATCGTGTAAGTTGATTTTATTGCTGACACTGCGTTTCGGGGTCATCAACATTTTTGGCCCCTCTTGCCAGAAAAGTCAAACTCCACCTTATGGTTTTACCACGCGATACTTTTTACTTTGACTTGAGTAGATTTGTGATGAAACACAACTCTTACGCCACTACTTTGGGCTACACTAGAGTCATTACATTTTTCGTCTTTATTGTACATATTGACTTTATTCTCGCCAGAGGTGCCGACAGTGGCCGTCTCAGTTGTACCAATGAGACGTCGCAACAATAACCACCTGACTCCATTATACGTTATAAGTAGCGGTAACAATGTTTGTTCTCCGCTAGAGGGCACTCATGCTCTGGGTGATGTTTCATCGTGTTGTTCTGGTCTGAATTTGAGGGTTTGTGTGTCATCTTTTTGGCCGGATAGGTTATAGTACAGTAATGTAATGACAGTTCATCTACTAGTAGATGAACTTGTGCTGAGAAAAAAATATATAACATTATTATTATTTTTTTTTTTCATAAGACATTGTAAGCAGTTACTGACAAAGTTACTCCTTACTAGAGTATTCTTTTCAACGAATATTTTTTACTTGTACTTGAGGAATGTTTTGGATAACTACTTTTGCTTTTAACCACCTCAGGTCAGACCTCGAAAAACTCTTGAGTCTGGTCACTCGTACATCGAAGCGCCACTATTTTTGCTATTTGACTATCACTTCACCATTAGCAAATGGACTGGACATTTGTCGCCGTCAATGACACAAAAACACGATCATTCAGAGGCAGCTCTGTGTGTTAATCTTGTCTTAACACAAAATTGGAATTGCCAGTGGGTCCAATGCGTGTCCATTGGCTCTTGATTCAACTCATCGTTGACCATAGCAAATTGAGCCAAGTCTTATCACCAAATTCACAACAACATTAGGAACGTCTTGCAGTCCTCTCCAGCATTTACCACCTACAATATATGCAAGCAGAAAGCTGTTGTGGTGAGAGTTAATACTGGCTCGGAATAAGACTGGTTTGGTTTAACAGAGGTCAGAGGGGGGTTTGAATGACATGAGAAGGTAATCCCATGAAAACGGGAGGTGCGACTACAACAGTTGGCCGATATCCAACCTTATTCTGACCTACTAACGAGCACATGAAATCAACAAATTTTATAGATCAAAAATGTCATTTATTTACACACTGTGGTTATGATCTCCCCCCCCCGTGAGTCATCACCTTATCGTGGTGGAGGGGTTTGCGTGTCTCAATGATCCTAGTAGCTATGTTGTCTGGGGCTTTAAGCCCCTGGTTGGGTCACCAATGGCAAACAGGTCCTAGGTGAGAGGCCAGACAAAGTATGGCTCAAAAAGACCCCTTATGATGAGCAACATTAATGAACCCCAGTTTCCCTCGCCCGGACGCGGGTTACCGGGCCCCCCCTCTGGAGCCAGGCCTGGAGGTGGGGCTCGAAGGCAAGCGTCTGGT
The DNA here is from genome assembly GCF_030265065.1 of Corythoichthys intestinalis. Taxonomy (NCBI): domain Eukaryota; kingdom Metazoa; phylum Chordata; class Actinopteri; order Syngnathiformes; family Syngnathidae; genus Corythoichthys; species Corythoichthys intestinalis. The sequence goes on from NC_080395.1 coordinate 80,844,111, forward strand.
GGCCGGGGCTGTCCCCATGGGGCCCGGCCGTGCTCAGCCCGAAAAGGCAACGTGGGTTCCCCTTCCCATGGGCTCACCACCTGTGGGAGGGGCCAAAGGGGTCGGGTGCGTAGGGAGTTGGGCGGCAGCCAAAGGCGGGGGCCTTGGCGGTCCGACCCCCAGCTGCTGAAGCTAACTCTTGGGACATGGAATGTCACCTCTCCGACTAGTTCCGACTAGATATAGTCGGACTCTCCTCCACACACAGCTTGGGTTCTGGTACCAATCCTCTCGAGAGGGGTTGGACTCTCTTCCACTCTGGAGTTGCCCATGGTGAGAGGCGCAGGGCAGGTGTGGGCATACTTATTGCCCCCCGGCTTGGCGCCTGTACGTTGGAGTTTACCCCGGTAGACGAGAGGGTAGCCTCCCTCCGCCTTCGTGTGGGGGGACGGGTTCTTACTGTTGTTTGCGCTTATGCACCGAACAGCAGTTCAGAATACCCACCCTTTTTGGAGTCCTTGGAGGGTGTGCTAGAGAGCGCCCCCTCTGGGGACTCCCTCATTCTACTGGGGGACTTCAACGCTCACGTGGGCAATGACAGTGAGACCTGCAGGGGCGTGATTGGGAGGAACGGCCCCCCCGATCAGAACCCAAGTGGTGTTCTGATATTGGACTTCTGTGCTCGTCACGGTTTGTCTATAACGAACACCATGTTCAAACATAGGGGTGTCCATATGTGCACTTGGCACCAGGACACCCTAGGCCGCAGTTCGATGATCGACTTCGTAATCGTGTCATCGGACTTGCGGCCGCATGTTTTGGACACTCGGGTGAAGAGGGGGCGGAGCTGTCAACTGATCTCCACCTGGTGGTGTGTTGGCTCCGATGGCGGGGGAAGATGCTGGCCAGACCTGGCAGGCCCAAACGTATTGTGAGGGTCTGCTGGGAACGTCTGGCAGAATCCCCTGTCAGAAAGAGTTTCAACACCCACCTCCAGCAGAACTTCTCCCTTGTCCCGGGGGAGGTGGGGAACATTGAGTCCGAGTGGGCCATGTTCCGCACCTCCATTGTTGAGGCGGCTGATCAGAGCTGTGGCCGTAAGGTGGTTGGTGCCTGTCGTGGCGGCAATCCCCGAACCCGCTGGTGGACACCAGCGGTAAGGGATGCCGTCAAGCTGAAGAAGGAGGCCTATCGGGCCTTTTTGGCCTGTGGGACTCCGGAGGCAGCTGACAGGTACCGGCTGGCCAAGCGGACTGCGGCTTCGGCGGTCGCCGAGGCAAAAACCCGGACATGGGAGGAGTTCGGCGAGGCCATGGAAAACGACTTCCGGACGGCTTCGAGGAAATTCTGGTCCACCATCCAGCGCCTGAGGAGGGGAAAGCAGTGCACCATTAACACTGTGTATAGTGAAGATGGTGTACTGCTGACCTCCACTCGGGACGTCGTGAGCCGGTGGGGAGAATACTTCGAGGCCCTCCTCAATTCCACCGACACGCCTTCCTTTGAGGAAGCAGAGTCTGGGGACTCCGTAGTGGGCTCTTCGATCTCTGGGGTTGAAGTCACTGAGGCGGTTGGAAAGCTCCTCGGTGGCAAGGCTCCGGGGGTAGATGAGATCCGCCCGGAGTTCCTGAAGGCTCTGGATGTTGTAGGGGTGTCGTGGCTGACACGTCTCTACAACATCGCGTGGACATCGGGGACAGTGCCTTTGGATTGGCAGACCGGGGTGGTGGTCCCCCTTTTTAAGAAGGGGGACCGGAGGGTGTGTTCCAATCATAGAGGGATCACACTCCTCAGCCTCCCTGGTAAAGTCTATTCAGGGGTGCTGGAGAGGAGAGTCCGCCGAGAAGCCGAATCTCGGATTCAGGAGGAGCAGTGTGGTTTTCGTCCCGGCCGTGGAACAGTGGACCAGCTCTACACCCTCGGCAGGGTCCTCGAGGGTGCATGGGAGTTCGCCCGATCAGTCTACATGTGTTTTGTGGATCTGGAGAAGGCGTTCGACCGTGTGCCTCGGGGAGTCCTGTGGGGGGTGCTCCGGGAGTACGGGGTACCGAGCCCCTTGGTAAGGGCTGTTCGGTCCCTGTACGACCGGTGTCAGAGTTTGGTCCGCATTGTCGGCAGTAAGTCGAATTCGTTCCCAGTGAGGGTTGGACTCCGCCAAGGCTGCCCTTTGTCACCGATTTTGTTCATAATTTTTATGGACAGAATTTCTAGGCGCAGCCGAAGCGTTGAGGGGGTCCGGTTTGGTGACCTCAGCATTGAATCTCTGCTTTTTGCAGATGATTTAGTGCTGTTGGCTTCATCAAGCCGTGACCTCCAACTCTCACTGGAGCGGTTCGCAGCTGAGTGTGAAGCAGTTGGGATGAAGATCAGCACCTCCAAATCCGAGACCAAGGTCCTCAGTCGGAAAAGGGTGGAGTGCCCTCTCCGGGTCGGGGATGAGATACTGCCCCAAGTGGAGGAGTTCAAGTATCTTGGGGTCTTGTTCACGAGTGACGGTAGGAGGGAGCGGGAGATCGACAGGCGAATCGGTGCGGCGTCTGCAGTAATGCGGACTCTGCACCGGTCCGTAGTGGTGAAGAAGGAGCTGAGCCGAAAGGCAAAGCTCTCGATTTACCAGTCGATCTACGTTCCTACCCTCACCTATGGTCACGAGCTTTGGGTCGTGACCGAAAGAACAAGATCCCGGATACAAGCGGCCGAAATGAGTTTCCTCCGCAGGGTGTCCGGGCTCTCCCTTAGAGGTAGGGTGAGAAGCTCGGTCATCCGGGAGGGACTCGGCGTCGAGCTGCTACTCCTCCGCGTAGAGAGGAGCCAGCTGAGGTGGCTCGGGCATCTGGTCCGGATGCCTCCCGGACGCCTCCCTGGAGAGGTGTTCCGGGTATGTCCCACCGGCGGGAGGCCCCGGGGACGACCCAGGACACGCTGGAGAGACTATGTCTCTCGGCTGGCCTGGGAACGCCTTGGGATCCCGCCGGAGGAGCTGGTTGAAGTGGCTGGGGAGAGGGAAGTCTGGGCTTCCCTGTTAAAGCTGCTGCCCCCGCGACCCGACCCTGGAACAAGCGGAAGATAATGGATGGATGGATGGATGTGTTATGATCTCCAATAAGACTCCAAAGTCGATCTTTTTGTTCTTCTTAGTATTTTACTCATTGCCTGCTATTGACAGCTGTAGACATCCAACTCGTTTAAACTGGAAAGAATGGTTGTGAATGCTCACCTTTCAGTGTCAGTGGCGACACTAGACATCCAATTCATTTTGACTGGAAGGGTTGGCAGTAGTCATTCGCTGCTAGCCTCTCCTAGCCAAAATGGATATGGACGTCTGGTGCCGTCAATGGCAACCAAACGTTGTGTAAAAATGAGTGCCCTATATAGGATTAAAATTGCAAAATCTTTCACTCCAAGTCAAGAAAATGAATGTTTAATAGTTAACACATTTTCTCTTTTTAAGAAATGAACTTCTGATGGAAGGGAAAAAAAAAAAGAGCAAAAGTCACTGACCATCCACGTCAAAGTGTTTCCAGATGTCGATGAACTGGGCGGCTGTGAGCTCGGCCAGGTGCAGGTGAGGTTGCTGAGTCTGGGCTGCCATCTCGTCTGTCCCCCGTGGATTGGATGCACTTGCACGCAGGGCCGGCCCAGGCCACTTGGGGGCCCTAAGCAAAATGCCAAGGGGCCCATATTTTTGGCCCACCATTTCGTCACAGAGTACTGTGAAACCCATACATGCAATCCAACCCATACGTCCACATTTTGTATATTAATCAGATTTTGTTGCACTGCATACTTCAAACTTCTCACCCCAAATGATTGTCAGTACTTACAGTAGATGGCGCCAAACCTTTTTCTGATTGGTATACTACTTGATAATAATGTCCGATATAAATGAAATGACTATATCTACGCTCTCCAGTCCAAATGCATATTATGCCAATATTTCGTTTTACTACAATCAGCGGAAGCCGTACATTTGCCGTTGCCGACAGGTGACAGCTTGCTCCGCTTTACTTGATTCGCTCCAGGCTTTTGCCCTGCAGCTAATGGCAATTACCAGTACGACATATTGACAAGCTCAGCTGACAACAGCGTTCAAGTCGGAGTGTCTTGCACAACAACAACAACAACAACAACATAAACAACATGCTCAATTACCGCGATACTGTTGTAGGGCTGCAGCTATAGAATATTTTAGTAATCGATTAATTGATGGACCAGTCAGTTGGAATATTCGAGTAATCGGATTAGAAACATGAAAAATTAAAATACCTGAGCTCAGCCTCAAAGAGTATAATTTTTTTTTTTTTTTTTTTTAATGAGGATCTATGTACAACAAAAGAACAATTGGCTAACTTGCATAGAAAAAGTCAGCTAGCTTAAATGCTATAAAATGCTGAAGTTTTTTTCACAATGCTCTTAACAAATGATTCAGACACATATTCCCACAAAAAACGGCTAAATATACCTATAAACTAAATTATGAATACATTAAAAAAACATTAGCTCAAACAAAAACTTAGCTCACGTTGGTCTTAACAGGGAGCAGTTGGATTCAGCCATGTAAAAAGAGGCAGACCAGAGGGCAGTGCATCCACCCTAATCAATAAAAGTAAATGCAAACAATTTCAAAATAAACCATTACAATGCCACTTTCATTAAACAAATACTCAAAGCAACAACATTTAATTCGAATGTTTTTTCTAATCGAATACTCGAGTTCATCGATTAATCGTTGCAGCACTATACTGTTGTTTCTTTTCTTCTACGATTTTCTTCTTTCCTTTCTCTGCTCCAGAGGGATAAATTCTCTTCCACATATCCGTGCATCTATTTTCCAAGCAAGTTTGAGCACCAATCATCGCAAAGCAGGTTTAACGTCACTCCCCAGGTTGCCAGATTGTAATGACAAGAAAATGGATGTTTGCATGGATCAACGGCAATGCGCCCCACATTATTCACGATGCCCTATTAACAACCTATAAAATGAGGTTTCCAGATTGGGGCCCCGCCCCCGAGTGGTCAGGGGCCCTAAGCAGCTGCATAGTCTGCGTATAGGCTGGGCCGGCCTTGATCCTATCCTATTGTTTAGCCACAACTGGATTCATTACCTTGTTACTTTTAATCCTTCACACAGCCGCTGGAAACAAATGTTTTATCCATCTGCAGGCGACCATCGTGATTTTACAGCACTATTTGGGTGTGTGTCTGCCTTAAGGCAAAACACCACCGCTTTTGTCCAACGGCGTCGCTGAAATCGACTAAAACTGAAAAGTGACCAAGTGTTGCCATTGACAGCACTTAAACCTCCACTCCATTTGAACTGGAAGGGCTGGAAGCGAACGAACGTATTCGCTGTCCCCCTCCTTGTTCAAATGGAGTGTATGTTTACTAGTGACAAACAGATTGAAATTCACAGACAAAAAAAAAATAAACTAAATGATTGTACACGTACATGACAAAGCAGTACTAACAAAGCATTTGTAATTGCAATCATTTTCTGGGAGAAATTGAGCATTAACTGACAGAATTGCATGGGTGCCAATACTTTTGGCCAGCAGTGTACGTCGGCTCCTTCATTGATGATGTGAGTATGCGTTGTAAAGTGAATTAATGTCGCTGCACATAGACTGTGAACATTCCTCACAATGCTTGGTGGAGAAACAGTTGTGATGATGTCTTCTTGGGTCCGTTTTTTTCCCCGATCGTACACAATCGTGATCTAGTTTTTATCGGCCATGACTGTTTGCTTGGATGACCAAACGTCCTCTTTGCCCGGACATGTCCACTTTTCACATCCTGTCCGTTGCATCCGGCCTGATTTATAAATTCTGATGATCTGATGGGATGGTAGCATGTCTGATTAAGTGTTTACGAAAGTGAAATGCCATGGAAATATCCAATCTTGCCTAGCTTTCTAAATAAAACCTGTGATTGCAGGTGAACCAGCTTATGAAATGAGGGAGACTGACCCAGACTGGGCACCACCCCTACATCTGGGACACACATCTGTTACACCGACAAACACTGCACGCTCTGCAAGACGAACGTGAGCAGCTACGGAAAGAGACACTGCAAGCACCAGAGATGGGGGTCCAGCAGGATGCAAACATTGAAGAGCTGCAGACCAAGGAGGGACCATCTGAGCCTGGTGAAATAAACAGTCACCAACAGAATGAGGAAGGGACACCTGACGCTGGAGAAGAAAGTGGTCAGCTACAGACTGAAGAGGGGACACATGAAGCTGGAGAAAAAGGTGATCAGCTAATCACGGAGGATGAGACGCACAACACCAATCAGGATGTGACACAGACTGTGATTATTGACCGTTTTGAAATTTTCACAGAAAACTCATCAAATCTGAAAGCACGTGCCCAAATGTTTTCCAGCTACAAGCACCACCACACTATGAAGTATTTAATATGTATTACACCCAAGGGAGCCATTTGTTTCTTATCAAAAGGCTGGGGAGGGCGTACAAGTGACAAACATATAACCCTGAACAGTGATTTTTTTGTTTTTTAAATATTTGTTACCTGGGGACAATGTCTTGGCTGACAGAGGTTTTGACATACAAGAATGTGTGGGCATGTAGTGTTCAGATGTCAAACTCCCAGCATTTACAAAAGGCCGCTGTCAGCACATTTGAGAATCCATGTTGAAAGGGTCATCGGAAATGTTTGTCAGAAGTATAAGATCTTAACAGGAACCATACCCATAAACATGATTCTTCCATGTGAAGGGGAAGAAGCCCCAATGTTGGATAAGGTCACTTTCTACGTACTGTACTACATAGACGTCATCATTTTGTAAGTGGGCCCATTTTGCACTTTCCCCAATAAGTTCGTTTTTATTTGGAATTTGGGAATTAGATGAACTCAAGACACCCCTCTCAACATTTTAGCATCTCTGAACATCGTCATTTTTGTTTTTCTAATTGCCAGCTAGGAATGGAGGCATCGTCTTCACAACCAACAAAAATGCAATTTTATTATTACCATCATCTAGAATTTTTCCTCCGTGTCATGTCCTGCTTTTTTGTGTTGACACTTGCCTTTGTGTTTCTCAGTGTACATCAGAAGCGATGACCGGCCACCATGCTTTGCTGCCTAAACTGCACCTGAGAAGTACATGTACAAACAAGGTATTGTTCTGGATGCCTTTTAAAAAAACAACAACATCTCCTTCATTTAAAAAATGAATTGAACTACATTATTTCTTCTTGTCTGATGATTTTTTACGCCTGACAGCTAGGAAAAACTGCCATGCCGTCACCGCAGCTCCAACAGACCAGCAGATCCTTGGCCAGCTCACGGTGACCTTTGGGAAATACAAAGGCAAGACCTTCTGTGGCTTATGGAGGAAGATGTCTGCTATGTCAAGTAGTGAGTATAAATAAGAAATTGATGTGTGTCTTTGTTACCCAAAAGAAAATAAAAAAATCAGTTTAAAACAACTACTGCATGCTCTCTTAAAAAGTCTCCTCGATAGCCACGTGAAAGAGAGGCGACGACAGATGGGAAGGTGCGACACCAAAACTGGGGAGTGGTGGCTGAAGGAGCAGCTTCTACGCTACGTGGATATGTTCCCTCCGGTGTCATGCCACTTGGAGCAGAACATCGACCGGGCCATCTGCGGGCATGGCAGCTTCCGGTCCTTCACGTTCGAGGAGATGTGGCAGTTTTATGACCTCTCCAAGTTCTTCCGTAACGATCTCGCCAAAAGCGCAGAAGAATGGAAGATGGTCCAGGAAGCCTTCTGCTTCGTGCGTCAGTGGCTACTGATGACAGAGTAGGACATCAATGTCACGTTAAGCGATTTCGACTGTACATCCTCACAAAGGAGGAGGAGGTCAGTAGGTCGATAAAAAAATAACATAATTTCCTTTGCCAGTGTTTTAATGCATTTCAGGGCTTACCCGTGATATTTATTTTTTGTTCTGTAGCAAGCTAAAGGCAAAGTTGCACCAGCTACGCCCCTCACGTCAGCTTGTGCATCAGCATTAGCAGCATTATCAACATGACCTGCTGTAGCAAATACACCATCTTCAGCAGCAGTAGCAGCAGCACAACAACAAGCACCACCACCACAAGGTGATGCTGAAGACTGGCAATGTAAAATACTACGCGCCTGTGCGCTTTTTGCCCAATCTGCACAGGGTCACAAAAAATATTGATTAAAAAAAAAAAAAAAAGACCTACATGGTCAAGGCGTCCACGTCCAAAGGACTTTCTGGCAGGTCTTTTGAAAACTTTGTAAATTTTAAGGAGGCGGTCAATGACCTTGTAAAATAAAACATATTGAGATGTACTTCATGTCTCAGCTACTTCTTTTTACACACACAAATAACCATATTGCTCGGCATAGCATATAGTCCTGTATATTGTGCACTTTCCCAATGAGTGCTCACAGAAAATTAAAAACCTAGTCCTTATTTCTCAACACGTCAATATCTGCAAAACACTTGCTTATCATTAAACTTATTTAAGACTCAATACAGGCTGCTTAACTTTTACTGTGTACTATATCTCCTTTATTTAAATACAAGAAAAAAAAAAAACTGGAATTTGAGTGTAATAACAAATACATTTAAGGCATACAGAAATTGGGAAAAGTCCAAATGCCCATAATTGAAAGTGGGGAAAAAATAGGCCAAGACAACACAACAGCTAAAACACAGTAATGAAGAAATCTATAATGCTGCGCTTCGGACCACGACGCCACTTGAAGGAAACAACGTCGAACTTTGGTCCCGCCCTCCCGCAGCCTCTGAACAGATGCTCAACCACCCTGCAGAATGGAAAGATGCCAAGACCACCCAGAGTTAACTTGTTACCTGTTGGGCAGAATGACATCGTGAATGAAAATTTAAAACCTAGTAACTTACTTCTAATGGAATACTAGTTTCTTAACACTTGTATATCTGATTAACACTTGCATATTGCAGTTTGCTATTGGCCTAGTTCAGGAGTCGGCTATCATTTTGTTTATTTTAACATCAACACTACCTCCTTCGTACACTTAAATTTATTTTTAGGTAGTACTAGTGTATATTATTTATTTATGTACTATTGACATTAATTTATTGTGTGATGCACTAATAGGGTGTTGCTATTTTTAATGTCATTGTACTATTTGAATGACAGAGCCTATTCTATTCTAACATTCAAACAGCCGTATTCAACCGCCTGCAACTACCACAGAAAAGACAACACACAAATGGACCTAAAATATGAATGAATGAGCTCATCTGTGTATACGTATTTTATATATTCTGCGGGGGAAAATTCACCTAACAAAGGCATTTAGGATTCTTTTACATTGGCCAAAAACACACCTCCTTAAAATAAATTTAAAAAGCTTTGAAATGTTATAAATATTCTTAATTCCAGAATAAATATGGTTCAAAACATTATTTGAAAGCAGATTTTTCTTGATTTAGGTAAAAAATGACCAACGTTTAGATGTATGTGCTTAATAAGAACCAATGGCAATATTTACTGAAGTAAGTAAGTGGGATAATCTCACATTCATCTGTTAGTCTTTAACACGCAAAACAAGATGGAGAAAATGATTTGACTAGACTATGTGGGCCTAAAGTGCAGTAAGTAACTGGAATTAGTGCTCATTGTTTAAATACACTTTCAACTCATTCATAAACTGTTTTACAAAAAACTCATAGCTGCCACCCTGGAGGGGATGTTCAATCCGAGTGGGTTCGGTCACAGATTGCAGACCGGAAGAACTGGCCAATCAGAGCAGGGTTGGGGTACCACCCCACACTCTGGACTGATGACCAATCAGAGAGAGCGTCTTTAACAGTAGGGCAGAATGCTACAAATCAGTCAACTTTTTGCAATTTGAAGACAGAGGCCGCATCGCTCCTGACCTTTGACCCTTGACCCTAATGTTTGACCCAGGGCGTCAACGTTGCATGCAGGTGTCGCCAGAGTTCGATTGCACTTCACGTGGGAGGAGGCCCCAAAAGACTGTAAGGTGGTTGTAAAGTGTATTGTGTTAGGGCTCCTTGATTGCAGGCTGGGAGACCAGACGGGCGAAGACGCCGACAGCTGCAAGCCATCGAAATCAGCCGCCTTTATAAGCCAGCTCGTCGTTGCCGCTCGTCGCCAGACCAAACTTTCAGTAATCCCGTCAGTGAAGTCCAGCATTCAGGTATTTACCACATTAATTCTTACCCGGCTAATCAGACCTCTTGTTCCGTCCCAGGATTCCCCGTGCCTGCTCCCTGAATTGTACCGACGCCTGATTGAGCTCCTGTCAACACCTGCCAGCTACACGCCAAGTGCACGTGCGGTGCTGCGACTTGTGCTCAAATAAACTTTTGAAAATCACCACAGCCACCCTTGTCTGCTTTTGGGTCCACTTCCCAGCGCACCCTAACAGCTTGGTCTGGCCATCACGGACCCCGCGGACATGGATCCGAGTTATGCTTCCCCGTCACCCCCCGCCGTTGATCGACACGCTCAAGCCCTCGAATATCTTTACCAAAAGGTAGGAGAAATTTCTGAGGCACTACAGTCTCTCCAGGCGCAGTTCACGCCGCTTCCCCTGCATCCGACGTCACCACCCCGCCGAGACTTCATCTCCCCAACGCCTCGCGAGCCGCACGTGCCACCCCCTGCCCCCTACGATGGCGACTTGGGCTCTTGTCGTGCCTTTTTAGTGCAGTGCGGTCTCGTGTTCGATCAACAGCCACAAACATACGGCAGCGAGCGGGCCAAGATCGCTTACCTGATCGGGTGCCTTCGCGGTCCAGCTTTAGCCTGGGCCACAGCTGAGTGGGACAAGGGCTCGGCGGCGTGCGCCTCATATGACTGCTTCACAGCCGAGATGCGCAAAGTTTTCGACCACCCGGTCCGTGGTAAGGAAGCCGCCAAACGCCTAATGTCCATCCGTCAGGGGGGGCGCAGCGTCGCAGAGTTCTCCGTGGAGTTCCGCACGCTTGCAGCTGAGAGCCAATTCAACGACGCCGCGCTTCAAGAGGTCTTCACCGGCGCACTCAGCGAATCGCTCAAGGACGAGTTGGCTTCCAGGGACGAGCCAGGGAATCTCGATCAGCTCATCGATCGTTCGATTCGAATCGACAATCGACTTCGCGAAAGACGACGTCAACGCAGCGAGCCGCCGCCTTTCAAGTTTCACTGTCCCGCTGCCCAGAGTATGGCCCCTACTTCCGGGTATTCCCCACACATCGTCGCCTCTACACTGCCCTCTGCTGAGAGCCCCGAGCCCATGCAGCTAGGGAGAGCCAGGCTCACTGAGGAGGAACGCACACGTAGGCTCGCTGCCCAGCTATGCATCTACTGTGGCCAAGCAGGGCATTTCCTCCGCCATTGTCCGGTGCGTCCGGGAAACGGGCAGGCTCACCAGTAGGTGAGGAAATACTGGTGAGTCATGCGTTTAACAATTCCTCAGCTCGGCTCCAGCTCCCCGCCACACTTACTTGGAAAGACCAGTCCTGCAGAGTGAAGGCTTTTGTTGATTGTGGTGCTGATCAAAGTTTTATTGATCGCAGGTTGGTGAAACAGCTGGGCGTCGGAACGCGCTCGTTACCTGTCCCGTTAAAGACCATCGCACTCAATGGACAGGTGCTGTTTAGTGTGGGGGAGCAAACCGACCCTGTCCACCTTCTTCTATCGGGTAACCACCAAGAGGTACTCAGTCTATTAGTAATCGATTGCCCTCACACGCCGCTGGTTCTTGGCCTACCCTGGCTCAAGACTCACAGCCCAGCGGAGGATTGGACCCATCCCAAGCTCACTGCATGGAGTGCCTTTTGCCATAAAAATTGTTTAAAATCTGCCCTAGCTCCGGCCTATCCTGTCCAGAACCCAGACCAGCTAGACCTCTCATCAGTCCCTGAGTGCTACCATGACCTGAGCCTAGTCTTCAGTAAAGACCGAGCAGTGGCCCTGCCCCCCCACCGCCCTTATGACTGTGCCATAGACCTACTTCCTGGCGCCGCCCTGCCAAAGGAGCGCATTTATAAGATCTCGGAAGCTGAGAGGGAGGTGCTGCAGTCCTATATCAGAGTCCTTGGCCACAGGTATAATTCGTCCGTCCTCATCCCCGGTCGGCGCCGGCCTCTTCTTTGTGGGGAAAAAGGATGGCACATTGAGGCCCATCATTGATTTCCGTGGCCTCAACAAAATCACCATTAAGAACACGTACCCACTCCCCCTGATGGACTCGGCGTTCACACCCCTCCATGGCGCGCGTATATTCACCAAGCTCGACCTACGCAGCGCTTATCATCTGGTCCGTGTCAGAGAGGGAGATGAGTGGAAGACCGCGTTTAACACTCCCCTGGGCCATTTTGAGTATCTCGTCATGCCTTTTGGACTCACTAATGCCCCGGCGGTTTTCCAGAACCTGGTCAATGACGTGCTGAGAGACATGATCAACAGGTTTGTTTTTGTTTATCTTGATGACATCCTGATTTTCTCTCCTAACCTCACAGAGCACGAGCAGCACGTACGCCAGGTGCTCCAAAGACTCCTGGAAAACCGTCTGTTTGTGAAGGCAGAAAAGTGCGAGTTCCACGTCCCAGAGACCAAATTCCTGGGCTACGTCATTGCCAAGGGTGAACTCCGCATGGACCCTGGTAAGCTAACCGCAGTGGTAGAGTGGCCACGGCCCACCGATCGGAAACAACTCCAACGTTTCCTCGGGTTCGCAAACTTTTATCGGGGGTTCATCAGGAATTACAGCAGGGTCGCAGCACCGCTAACGGCCCTCACATCGACCGTTTCACCGTTTCGCTGGTCTGACTCTGCTGACGCTGCCTTCAGGTACCTTAAGCAACGCTTTACTTCAGCCCCCGTGCTGGCACATCCTGACCTTGCCTTACAGTTCATTGTGGAGGTGGATGCCTCTGAAATGGGCGTGGGAGCAGTCTTGTCCCAACGACAGACTGGCGATGGCAAGGTGCACCCCAGTGCATTTTTCTCCCGCAGACTAACCCCCGCCGAGCAAAACTATAGCATTGGGGACCGCGAGTTGCTGGCTGTTAAACTTGCCCTGGAGGAGTGGCGGCACCTGCTGGAGGGAGCTCGCCAGCCTTTCATCGTTTTGACTGATCACAAAAACCTGGAGTACCTCAAGGCTGCCCGGAGGATCTATGTTTTTGGAACGTTTTAATTTCTCTCTCTCCTATATCCCAGGGGCACGTAATATCAAGCCAGATGCCCTATCCCGCCAGTTCCTGCCTAGTGAGACCAGGGTGGACCCGGCCCCCATTCTCCCTTCCACCTGTTTTCTTGCTGCAGTGGAATGGGAGGTGGAGTCCAAGGTTAAGGAAGCCCTTGGGGAGCACCCGGACCCCCGGCAGGGGTCTCAGGCTAATTTGTTTGTTCCCGCATCAGTCCGGCAACAGGTGCTGGAGTGGGCCAAGTCGTCTCGCCTGTTCTGCCACCCGGGTATCCGCAGGAGCCTCGCTGTGTTGCGCCAATGGTTCTGGTGGGCCACAATGCCTGAGGACACACGGGCTTTTGTCACTGCTTGCCACGTTTGCGCCCGCAACAAGACCTCGACCAAACCCAGCTCTGGCCTGCTTCGCCCTCTTCCCATCCCTAGCCGCCCGTGGTCCCATATCGCCCTGGACTTTGTCTCCGGTCTCCCCCCTTCCCGAGGTAACACCGTAATACTCACTGTGGTTGACAGATTTTCCAAGGGGGCCCATTTCATCCCGCTTCGCAAACTCCCATCGGCGAAGGAGACCGGAGAACTGCTGGTCCAGCATGTCTTCCGCCTGCATGGCATCCCGTCTGATATTGTGTCTGATAGGGGTCCCCAATTCACCTCGCAGGTGTGGAGGGCTTTCTGCGCAGCTCTGGACGTTGGTGTGAGTCTCTCCTCAGGTTACCATCCTCAAACCAACGGCCAGTGTGAACGCACAAACCAACAGCTGGAAGCAGCACTCTGCTGTGTCGCACAGTCCTGTCCCAATTCCTGGAGCGACCACCTCTCCTGGGTCGAATATGCCCATAATACCCTGCCGAACGCCTCCTCAGGCATGTCCCCCTTCCTGTGCTCACTGGGCTAACAGCCCCCCTTGTTCCCATCCCAAGAGCAGGACATAGCGGTTCCCTCGGTGCAAAGGCACATCAACCGGTGCACCAAGGTTTGGAGGAGAGCACGCGCTGCGCTAATCCGCTCGTCCGAAAGTTCCCAGGCCCAGTCCAACCGTCGCCGTACACCAGCCCCTGTCTACTCTGTGGGGCAGAAGGTATGGCTCTCCTCAAAACACTTGCCACTAAGAGTTAATTCCAGGAAACTGGCCCCACGTTTTGTCGGCCCCTTTGAAGTAGAGAAGGTAGTGAATCCCTGCTCAGTCCGCCTCAAGCTCCCCAGGTCTCTGCGTGTCCATCCCACCTTCCATGTTTCCCAGGTAAAGCCGGTCTCGTCATGCCCGTTGTCCCCTCCGGTGCAGACTCCCCCTCCTCCATTGTTAATTGACGGGCACCCAGCCTTCAAAGTGAGACGTCTCTTGGACGTCCGCCGTCGTGGCCGTGGGGTACAGTACCTCGTCGACTGGGAGGGCTATGGGCCTGAGGAGCGAAGTTGGATCCCAGCCAGGCAGGTGTTGTGCAGGTCCCTGATACGCGACTTCCATCGCGCCCATCCCGATCGCGTGCCTCGGGCGCCTTGTGTCGCCCGTGGGGGGGGGGGACTGTTAGGGCTCCTTGATTGCAGGCTGGAGACCAGACGGGCGAAGACGCCGACAGCTGCAAGCCATCGAAATCAGCCGCCTTTATAAGCCAGCTCGTCGTTGCCGCTCGTCGCCAGACCAAACTTTCAGTAATCCCGTCAGTGAAGTCCAGCATTCAGGTATTTACCACATTAATTCTTACCCGGCTAATCAGACCTCTTGTTCCGTCCCAGGATTCCCCGTGCCTGCTCCCTGAATTGTACCGACGCCTGATTGAGCTCCTGTCAACACCTGCCAGCTACACGCCAAGTGCACGTGCGGTGCTGCGACTTGTGCTCAAATAAACTTTTGAAAATCACCACAGCCACCCTTGTCTGCTTTGGGGTCCACTTCCCAGCGCACCCTAACATATTGAGTGTAATAGTGAAAGACACATATCAGCTCTGCACCCTGGTCCACCGGCTGAAGCTACACACCAGACTACAACCAACAAAGACGACAGCGGGGAGCAAAGTGAAAGCTCATCATCCTCAGTCAACTCCATGTGTACGAAGATTTGTGGAAGCGAAAATGGCTCACGTTCATGTTCCAAGATCTGCTTAGTGAAGCTGGTCAACGAGAGAAAGCTGTTAAAGTGTATGCTGTGTTGGACGAACAGAGCAACAAGTCTCTTGCTAAGACTGAATTCTTTGAAATTTTCAGTGTAAACTCTCAGATGATGCCATACACACTGAAAACATGCTCAGGTATACAAGAGACAGCAGGTCGACGAGCATCGAATTTCATACTGGAGGCTATGGATGGGAAATCACAACTTCCTTTGCCCACTTTAATCGAGTGTGAGATGGTACCAGACGACAGGACTGAAATTCCATCTCCAAATATTGCACTCCACCACGCTCACTTACAGCCAATTGCCAACAAACTGTATCCTGTCGATCACGACGCTCCCATTCTTCTGCTTTTAGGAAGAGACATCTTAAGAGTGCACAAAGTAAGAGAACAGATCAACGGACCAAATAATGCTCCTTATGCACAACGGCTGGACCTGGGGTGGGTCATCGTTGGAGATGTGTGCCTTGGAACAGTCCACAAGCCTTCGGATGTAAATGTATACAAGGCAAATATACTATCAAACGGACGCACATCTCTTCTTCATCAGTGTCCAAATACTATCAACGTCAAAGAAGACTACAGCGGTATGCAGAAACATCGTGGTTTAACATCACAAGCAAGCAAGGAGAACGAGCATGCTTAACCGAGCACCGATACTCTTGGATGTTCAGTGTTTGATAGAACTCCAGATGACCATAAACCAGCTCCATCAATAGATGACAACGCATTTGACTCTCATGGAGTCAGAGGTCTACCAAAATAATGAAAATAGACAAGTGACACAACCTGGAGTCGGCGCCAAAGATCGTGTGCAACGTCTACGCGGCAAGCTCTGAGGACCGCTACGTCTGTGTGACAGCGCGAACGCCCCTGGAGATGGGCAAAGACGACAGGCTAAAGACTGTCACCACCCGCCACAACACCGACAACCACCAGTGGCAGGACGTGGACTCGCTGCCTCTGATCTACATCTACGACAAATTCCAGATGGCAGTAGCTGCCACCAACCTGGAACGCATGGCTTCCTACTGCCCCAAGAGCTACGCCGAGCAGGACGAGGCGGCCCGTCAGAAAACCGGGTCCATGGATCTGCATTATATATATATATTTTTCTTTCATCATTATTCATTCTTTTTTTTTTTTCTTTTTTGCATATTTATTGTCTGCTTTTTTTTTTTTTTCTTCTTTCTTTCTTTAGGAAGAATGAAGCCTCTCGAGTAACCTCTGAGAATTTGAAATTTTCTTTGGTTGTATAACATATACTGTACAGTAGATATATATACAGTATATTATATATTTAAAATATATTTTAATAAAACTATTTTTTTTTTCTATCCAAACGGAGGAGGCACATTATAAATATGGCGCAAAACACTCAGATGACTTGAAGTTCTGCTCCGAGACCCCCAATTTGGCCAAATTTCAAAATTGACCTATATGCATGTGTGATACATCATTGGAAAGCTTAAAATCTCAATTTTCTGGGGGAAGAAAAAATTTGAACAGGTGGCCATTTTTAAAAAAAAAAAAATTTTTTTTTTTTTTTAAACAGCGGAAGCCTATCTGGAGGTGAGAGAACGCGACAGCAGAATTACAGACGCCATGACTTTAACGAGATCTTATCGTGTACTTTCATTTATCGATCCGAAAACTCCATGTAGCATGTATCACCAAGTGTCAAGACAGAGCTGTGAATGGCCACAGCTGTTTTTTTGGCGGATTTTATGGGTAAAACATGGTAATATAACAAGAATCGCCACGCAGAAATCACGGACATCAAGGAGTAGTCGAGATTTTCTTTTTCATATATTTACCCTTTTAAACGCCCCCCGCCCCCCCCCCCTAATTTTCTTTGTTTGGATCGATTATGAATCATCTAACATAACGGGGAAAATGCGACAGTAACAAACAAATACAGTTAAGCGATAGTTATGAGGTAGATATCTGTGACTTATTTACAGACGCCAATTGTTTTCATTGTGACGTAATGTAATTAAAAGTTTAAAATATGTCATGTTTAAAAATGATTCAAAATTAAAATAAATATATTCAATAATAATATTAAAATAATAAAAAATTAAAAATATTTTTTTTAAGTCGTTTTTCTTAAACGAAATATTAGACACAGTTTAATGATTCTAAACTCAAAATGGCAGACATTTTGGATAATAAATATAATTACTTTCTTTTTATGGCTTGGCAGAAACAAAAACGGTTGCGCGACGTCTGTAAACGGGGGTTTCCAGGGTAAAACGGACCAACTAAAAATAGTTCGGGGGCTTAATGCACCATGAATCTGCTATGGCAGCATATAGACATATTGTTCTATCAAACACATCGGTTCTTTTGGCTCAAAATGCTACAGTTTATTTTAAAGAAGGGTGCAAGAGCAGAAACTGCTTTTTCAGTCTTGTCTGTGTTTTCCGCCATATATTAACGTTATATAGGCATCTTTGAGTGAACATCGAGTAAAATTCAAGTGACTCAAGGCCGGGCCAAGTGTTCTCTTTTTGGGGGAATCAATATATGGTCTCCCTACTGTTAGCATCATATCAAAACAAATGAATGTGTCAACAGTGAATGTAGTGGTTTGAAGGGAGATGGCGTGCAAATGTTCACTGAAGTTGGTTTATAGTTAAAATGATGTTGTTTAATGTTTAATAAACTAACACATTAAGAGGTCAGTGAATGTTGACTATATTTCTGTAGTCTACGTTATTTACCAGATACTAAATGTGTGTACATGTATGCACACCTGCACATGAGCCCCACAAAATAATTTGTTTTCATCTTCCTGTGCTCTCTAACCAGAGCCGCTGTAGTGATCAGCACGTCTGAGCCAAATCGTCACAAGTAGAATGTTCTACACTTTTTTTGTTATTATCATTTCGACAATATTTTATTGTTTGTGATGTTAAATTTATATTATCTTGCACATATCTAATGTGGTATAATAATCATAATAACGTTGATATTAAATAAAGAGTCATTTTCATTGGTGAATGACTTTTTGTCATGTGTGGATACATGGTTAAATAAAAAAGGGTTCGATTGATAAATAACATGTTGTTTCATCATTTAAAAAACAAATCATAAAAAAAACAGATTTGGATTTAACATTTTAATTTCGTAGGGTGCGTAATTTTTGAGCCATAGGACAACGGGAGATGAACAACGTTACGATCGCACCTGAAATAAAACGTTGGTTGCGCTTTTGATATTTGACCACGAGATGGAAACAACGTACTTTATAACAATGTCTGAATTGCGTCGTGCTCGCAGTTTTTGGTTTTGTTCATGTATTTTAACTAGATTGCTGGTTTCTTTTCTAAATACAACCCAAACACGGGACTAAGCGTATTGTTTATTCCCCCTGTGAGTGCCGTTGGGCAGAAAGTAAAGTTAAAATAATAATAATAAAATGTAATGCTTTGTCACCAAAGCTGAAGTTGATAAAAAACTAAGAACATCATGTTTTAGCCTACACTCAAAGTTGTCTATCATAGTGTATCATATGGGATTTTTCATTATGTACAATTCGGTTCAAAAGTCTGGGGTCAAAGCGACCCCAAACTTTTGAACGGTAGTGTATGTATAACAAAACTACATACTGTGGTATTGAAAGTTCCCAAATGGCTTTAAAACAGAAAAAAAAAACTTTATTTATATTACATATACATTCATATATGCTGTTTTTTTTTTTTTTTTTTTTTTTAACTGTTTTGTTGGGGGTAAGCAATTGAGCAGATAATTGGAACAACAGTTATTAGGATGGGCAGGGCTGCAGGCAAGCAGATAGATGGGCAGGCAGGCCAAAAGACAGGCAGGCAGATAGATACATTCCTATTCTGAGTGCCCTGCTGCCACTTTAAAGGGTACCACGAATAGAAAGACATGTAGTTCTTAAACGATAAATTCTAGTACGAGTTATAATCATTTGATCTTAAAACCCCTCTTAATGTTTTCGTTTTAATACAAGTTGCAAAATTTTAAATCAAAAAAGTAACTAGTAGCTCGCCATTGTTGTTGATGTCGCAGGGCGGCGATGTCACATGAGTACACTGCTGTACTTCCACAGTGTCACTCTTTAACTATGTTAGGTAGTGATTTAAATACACCACAAGGTGTCAATGGCGAGTATTAAATTATCAAGCCAATGACTACATTTGTCCCTCGACGGACGCCGTAGTTTCCTTTTTCGTGCGGGTCCATTTGTGCCTTACGTTCATTTGTACGTTGTCTTCACAACATACAAGACTCCTGACATAGTTTGTATATTGTGACTAAATATTGCCATCCAGTGTATTTGTTGAGCTAAACGAGTTGCTAAAATGTTTAAATACAGTTTCACCAAAGTCTTATGCGTATTTTGCATAATTCAGTGACGTGCGGTCAGGGGAGGCTCTGCCTCACCTGTCATCATGACAAAAAAGTAATTATAGCATTGATTTTTTATTCATATTTGTCCATTGCTCTTTATGTATGACTCATTTCAAACATTTTTATAGTCAAAATCGCTGAATTTGCCTATTTCCTGTTCAAATAAAGAAATGAAACGAGAGGTGCGGCAGCAACGAGTAAAGCCTCACCTCTGATTGCGCAATCCATAACAAACCGGGTTGATACATGGAATTGGAGCGTGCTGGTTGCCGTACATCTGCATGTCGCCATTATAATGTTTCCACATACGTTTATTTGACCTGATTTTCCACAGTCTGGCTAATGTCTTTATCCCTTAAAGTTTAATGTTTGTTAGCGACATATTTAGTTTTGCTGATGGGAAATAAAACCGCAGTGAAAAGGCACAGGCTGCGGCAGATAGTACTCTGCCGCACTGCAAAGGGGCGTACGTGAAACTAGACTTTCCGTTAAAAGTGGACGCGGTTAACACAACACCGGAGCTAAAAGGTTTGCTTCAAACTACGGGACAGAAGATAACTCGCGCTTTTCAAACGGACTGGTACACCGGAAAAGACTGGCTATGTGGCTGTCCTTCGAAAAATCGCCTTTGCTGCTTTCCCTGCCTTTTCTTCTCAACTTGTGCCAATGTCTGGACTAACACGAGATATTGTGACATTAAAAAACTACCACGAAGCCTCAGCAAACATGAGAGCTCGACCACTCACATTCAAAGCCTGATTGCTTTAAAAACTTTTGGAAGCTCAAGGATCGATTTGGCTTTGAAGAACAGCGGAAGCTCAACGGTAGCATCCTCAAGGCTAAGGTAAAAGAAAACCGAAAGAGTTTGAAAGACCTCATTAATGCAACCTGCATCCTAGCTAAACAGGAGTTAACATTTCGTGGTGAAAGCGTGTAAGCTCTTCTAAACGTGGCATATATGTAGAACGATTACATGGTTTTGCTGAGAAAGATGAAAGGTTAGCTAGACATTTGGACACGTCCACTGTGTTTTCTGGCATGTCAAACAGAACACAGAACGATCTAATTGAAGCAATCCTCTCCATTGAGGCGGAGAGATTTTTTTTTAAAGTAAAGGAAAATAAGGAGGACTTTTACAAAAAGGGCGTAGGTTTGCATAGGGACGGTAGGTACATAACACTACCAACTTTTCAGGATGCTAAAATTGTCCCCACAAACTTTTAATTAGCCTTACCTTTTTTGCATGATATAATGTTCAGTTATATAGAGAATTTAGATCTTTCAATAGTTCCATATGTTGTAAGGATAGAATTGACCCTACCATTATTAAGTGAATCATTTTCATTATGTTTATGTTTGCTAATAAAAACCAGACATTTATTCAGGAAGTTTTCAAAATGTTTCTTTAGTATTTTTTGAAAACAAAGGTTTGAATCGAACAGTGTATCATCTGAACCAATGCACGTAAAAGTTATTATCAGAAGATAAGGATTTATTTTGCATTGATCATTTTGCCTATTAATTAATTAGGTTCATATACATGAGAAATGTGGCCCTTTGCCCCCTTCATCCAATCTGTTTGGTCTAATTGATGTCCCGTCCCCAGCAAAAAGTGTACCTACATGCAAGTTATGCTGTTATATCGTCCCTACGAATGTTGAGACCAAACCTATGCCCTTCCAAAGTAACGCCGGTTTTTGTGGTGAAGGACAGGCGCAAGACCACAAACAGTTTTCATTTCAATCTTATAAAAAAATAATAATAATAATAATTAAAAAAAAGAGCTTAGACCAAGAAAAATACAATAGAATATATAAAAACTAAATTTTGGCCTTAAATAAAATATTCTTTGTATATTCTTTTTGGACAAGCGTCCAGGAGGCATCCGAACCAGATGGCCGAACCCCCTCAGCTGGCTCCTCACAATGCGGAGGAGTAGCGGCTCGATCCTCCATCCCGGATGATCACTTTTTCACAATTATCCAAGAATGAACTCTTTACACTCTGCGTGGTAAAATCGGGGACGCGGCGTCCCCTTGATACAGTATGTGTTGGCCATAACGTCTGTTGTACCATAAAGACGTAATTTTTGGGCAGTACATAGACGAATAGTAGCTCTTTCATTCAATACCAGATGTCCTGACAGATCCAGATACCTGTTGCATTGTACCCAAATGAGTTTTCCGCAGAGCCAGGTGGTTTACCAAAAATTGACCGTTACCAAAATTCTTCACGATGACTGACGTAATTTTGACCATGTCGGTAAATTTGGTCATTAAATAAAACAAGTAAATATAGTCTTTTCATCCCGCTTTGACGCTGTGTTGTTCGGCTACGTTCGTTCCCCTTTAAGAAAGCAGTCAGTGTGTTTACATGTGAAGTCACGTGGTTATCAGGAAATCAAGCAAACAGCAGCCCAGTAGGCTAACGCTAGCGGCTAATGCTACAAGCAAACGTGATGGAGTCGGGTTTAAGGGAGCTTAGCCAAACTTTCACCCGACATTAAGTAGACTCTTGGCGGCCTCCAGGCGGGCTTTCACCCGCTTTCCTCACGATTTCATGAGAGGGTGCTTCTATTGCTTTCTACTGGCTGACGCTAGCGGCTAACACTACAAATGAACGTGATGGAGTCTGATAGCGGCTCTAACCTTGTCAAAACGGCTGAACTTAATGAGTGGATTGGGCACCGACTGCATCTAGCAATTAGTATGTCGCGTTATTTTGTATCTGTGTGTGTGTGTGTGTGTGTGTGTGTGTGTGTGTGTGTGTGTGTGTGTGTGTGTGTGTGTGTGTGTGTGTGTGTGATTTCTTTGACAGCTTTTATGATGGTAAAGCATTCACCATAAATTATAATCCAACAGTGGGGCTTATAATATCACCATTTAATGGCCACCGCTATTTTTCTGTATGTGTTTGCTTTATTCTCTGTCATTACTGCCATCATAAAATCTTAAACGCTTCATTGGCATAAGAGCAATATAGCTTTAGCGTGTGTGTCTCTGTGGTGGGGGTGCATGTGTGCGTGCATGTATTTAAAAAAATGCTCTGAAAAAAAAGAAGAAAAAAAAAAAACAGAAACATTGAAGTAAAAAGCAAAAAGTAATAATGTCACATCAGCCATGAACAATAAGTTGTCTGTTTGAAGTGTACTGTTCAAGTCGTATGTCATTTGTGTTACAATGACATGTTTGCACAGTCGTCGTATTGATTTGTATTAATGTTGTTCAAGTCATACTAGCTGTTATAAATGTTCACACTTGAATTCTTACTGTTTACAAGACATTTTCATATACTTAATGTTTAGACTGCATGTACAATTGTTAAACATGTTAAATTGAAAGCTGGTAAATAAAAAAGAGAAACAGTACAGAAAAGCAGTTTCTTTTCAGGTCAGTCACGTCAGCCTCTCGCCATAGTACACGCACACACACACCCACGCACCCCCCCCCCACACACACACACACACACACAATTTAGTTTTTGTGTCTCCGTTTTTGTGTTTGTTTTTGTGTCTGTCTGTTTGTCAGTTTTTGTGTTTGTTTGTCTATCTGTCAGTTTGTATATTTGTTCGTGCCATGTGAGAGAATATTCTCAAAAGCTGGAGAGGTCATTAGCAAAAAGAGGAACCGGCTGAAACCAAATGCTGCTGAGATGATTCTGTTTTTAAATAAAAATGTGTGAAACACCCAAATCCCCATCCCAGTGTCACTAGCATTCTATACACCTACCATCAAGAGTTCCCTATTGCACAAGCATTTGCGTATTTCATTTAAAAGTAACACAACAGCTTTTGTTTGTTTGTTTGTTTTCATTATTATTATTTTTTTTTTTTTTTTATTAATCTGGGGGAAGAATAAAGAATACATTTCAGGCTAGGGGTCAAACCCACTACTGCTCGCACATCAGACATAGTATATAACCACCATACCACCCACAGGTTTCATTGTTCAGATGACACTTGGTCATTTGGTTAGATGAAAATTCAATATATTTTTGTCCAGAAGATGTCACCACACTGAATTGTGTCAAATGCCTCGTAGCACGGAACCATCTCAACACATTTGCTTCAGCGGTACAGAAAGCAGCGGTGAAGCAGTGTCGTCTGTCGTGACTCACTACACTGATTCGTGGCAAATGCTTCATAACACTGAATGAACCATTTCGACACGTTGCTTGATATTGATTTACTGCTTCAGAAAGCTAAGGTTTCTCCATCACTAGTACTACCCTAATTTCCAAATGTTCCACGTGACGTTGAGACGTGTTTGATGCACGAATTCTTCTTTGTTTGTATGTTTGTTTTCTTTTGATGCACGAGTTCTTTAGAGCGTCATCCTCCAGCCTTTGTGTCGTTGGACGTGCGTGCGTGACGTAGTCAAGCTTGTGTGTCTGTCACAGAGCGAAAGAGGCTTGCGTCGTATTAAAGGGGAACTTTGAAGTAAGGTTGGCCAACCATGTTTTTGAATAATATCAATGGCTAAACAATTATAAGCATATTTTCATTTTTTTTTTTTACGCAACCCTTCCAGATTCTTTGTTTAACCCATAGCAACGCCCTTGACAACGAAAATGCTTTTCTTCGGCAATCTTCGGAAATCTTCGGAAATTACGTCACACCGGGAAGTGCGAGGGAAGTCCGCCATAGAACAGTATTGTTTGTTGCATTGTTTCTCGGTAAGATGCCACGGCGGTGTGTGGCGATGTTTTGTTCTCACTCAAACGAAAAGTTGTATGAGTGGCCAAAGGATAGCAGGGCACGTAAATGGACATCTTTCGTTCGCACGAAGCGAATGAATTTCATGCCATCATCGAGTAGTGTTCTCTGCTGCAAACACTTCGAAGATGCCTGCTTCCTTAACCGGTCTGCTTATGATCAAGGATTTGCCAAAAAGTAAGTGTGATTTTTGGATAGATGACTGATGACTTTGTCAAAGCAGAGGCTGCCAACTGTTGTGGAATGAACAGTATAAGCTAGCGACGTTAGCCGAGGCTATCCCCGATCATAGTTGTTGTTGCGTTCGCTAGGTTAAGCGTGTTTAAATTGTGCGTCATCTACGATCTTGTCCGAAAGGGTTAATCCACTATCAATCGGGAAAGGGGTGTGGATGTGCACATAAGCGGGTCGGCGTCGCGATAATTCACGGTCATGTTGCAGATAGCCTTCTAGTTTGTGTTTCGCCGCTTTGCGAGAGCCGCTGAGAGGTGACAAGTGTTGCTTTTAATGTCTGGCAGCGAATCAGCGAGCGCGCAGGCCACGCAGTGAATCATGGGAAATGTAGTCTCGGGACAACACTGAATTGGTGCTTTGTAATCTGTTCGCTTGTGTGAAAAAACTACATTTCCTCACGCCATTATTGATGCCTCAAAAAAGTGGAGAAAGTCATCGGCGACTGTGATATAGTGGATATTATTTAGTTGTAATACGGGAATTGACCAGTAGAGTGTACGCATGTCATTTAGATGTGTTATTGTTTGTGCCTTACTCCTTCACTAAGAGAAAAACGTTATTGTTCAGAGTCACTTGGCAAGACGTTGAGTAAAGTTGTAAAAGCCAATAAAGGTGTCGTGTGGGTCACTCGGTCAAGATATAACAACGACTCATCTCCTCCCCCCCCCCCAACGTTTTTGTTTTATTATTTAATATGCAAGAGAGCTGCCGGATCTGCCAAAATGAACATGAAGTCTGATTTTTTTTTTTTTTTTTTTTAACAATGTCATCAGATAGACAAAACCATAAAATTATGTGCAAATGCCTGCATCTTCAAATCATGAAAATAATAACAGCCTATATCTTACCAATGTTGTAATCTCGATGGGTCTTGTATCCATTCCATGTCAGGAAGTCTAGGCACATTGTTGGCATCCTGACTGGCGTCTGACTAATAACATAAAATTCCAATCTCCTCTTCTTCCTCCAACTCTTCAAAAACTTGGATCTCCTCCCTTGCGCTTGATCTATCGCTGTTTGGATCATTGTTTGAAGGGCTTTGTATGGCGGCCGTATGTATGGAGGTGCCATCGCGTTCCCGGTGTGACGTATTACTTCCGGGTTCGTCCCCTTTCAGGCTCGAACTTCGGAAACGCGACTATTTTGTCAAATATACAACATATAAATTATTTTTTCATGCTTTATTTGTTGGACAATGTTTAATTACTTTACTTGTGACCCTATTTGGCATGTGAAGAAATTAGTTCCAACTACAGCTTTAAATTCTCCTCTGAAGTTTATCTGGCTGATCTTCTATCTGGACCTGAGAGATGAAGAAGGCACAATCGCTCCTTTTCCAAGCGTTGACCGTGCTTGGCATTTGGGCTTCGCTTGGTGAGTTCACGTTTTTATTTGACTTCAAGGTGCCTCACTGCAAACGTTGTTGGGACTGGATTTGTTTCTTCAGATCATTAGGGGATCAATATAAAAGGGCATTTTATTGGCCCCACCTCGGGGAAATGTATACTTGTCAGATTACTAGACATATTAAGCAAACTGTCAGTCTCATTTGAAACAATGGAAACAATACATTATACATCCGCGGTTTTGAGACACTTTCTGATCCGACTGTGAACTTTTGAAAAAAGGGTGTAGTAAAGCCTATTTAAAACTAACGACTGACTTTAAGCATTGATATGCCACTCATTTAACTCACTGACCGCCACTGACTGAAAACCTGAAACATTCACTTCGGTTTGCCTAGGAAGGCTGCAAATGGATTGGACGTCTAGCACCGTCATTGGCACAGAAACGTGAGAATCCATAGCCAGTCCTCCCAGTTAAGAATAAGCGCACTTCTGTTGTTGTCAGTAGTAAGCTAAACGAACCAAAATTATACATTAATACAAATGTATATATATAACTATTTTAAAACTATTAAAATTATTATGAATAAAAAAAATAACACTAAATATTACTATTAAATTTTATTATAATAATTTTAATATTTTAATAATAATAAATTTAATAAATTCATAATAATTTATAATTTAATTTTATAGTATTATATAATACTATATTATTAGTAGTTTTATTATTACTAAATATACTAAATATAATAACACTAAATATATGATACTAAATATTGACTAATGGCAGTTAAATACTCTTGTAGTTTAGTTTTGGTTAGTTTTAGTTTTATACTAAAGGGTCATAGTATTTACCTATGATATAAATAAATATCTACTTTTTTAAATTCCATTATAATCTTAATGATTTTTTTAATCAATAAATTATCAATAAACCCAATAGATTTGTATTAATGTATAATTGTATTTTTTCATATATAAATAAAATTAACATAAAAAAATAAAAAATAAATACATATATGTTACAGTTCTACATGGACTGAGGTTTTCAATGCAACGCTTCACATTCCAGGTGTTTTGTTTCACACTGCGAGATGGATAATTTTGTATGTGGTGCTTGTGTGTGTGTTTTGTCATAATGTATCAAACGTAGGAAGAGAATGTCCAAAAGACATGTGCTTCAACACAACAGAAACTTAGCTCCAAAACCATTGTCTGTGATCTCAATTGATCTGGATCATGAATACATATAGGTTAAGGTGCTGGAGGGGGAGGGATAATTGAACTTTTAATGACCGAAGGGAAAACAAACAACAACAAAAAACCTGCAGTTGAACACAATCTTGATGACTTTTACAATTGTTGTTACAATATGATTAACACCCCCCACCAACACAAACCTATATAAAGACAAACCGAACACTTTAAAATGCAACTTTTTTTCACCTCGACCTATAACCTTACTCACCTTGTCTTCACTGATGCAAAAGCATCTATTGCACTTTCATATGACAGTTGTTTTGGAAGGGCACTTCTTTCCTGGACTTGGTGGGCTTGGACTTGGTGCTGATGTGGATAAGTTCGCTGTAAAATGACACATTTCAAAGGTAAAGCGTTGGTCAACAACATGTCACTTGTATTCTGCTTGCCTTTAGCCAAAGCATCGAAAGCGTTACTCTTTGCACATCCTAAGTGTGTGTGGGTGTGTGCGTGCGTGTGTGTGGGTGTGTGTGTTTCAGACAACCCTATGCTGAGAGCTACAAACTCTTTTGTGAACAAGTGATCCGTCAAAGGATTATCGTTGACAAAGAAGTGCTCAGAATGGACAAGCCAAGAAGGTTGTTCGTGAACATCGTTAAGAACCATGAGGATCTTGATGCTTCAGACTACAGGTAATT
The DNA here is from genome assembly GCF_030265065.1 of Corythoichthys intestinalis. NCBI lineage: Eukaryota > Metazoa > Chordata > Actinopteri > Syngnathiformes > Syngnathidae > Corythoichthys > Corythoichthys intestinalis. The sequence goes on from NC_080395.1 coordinate 80,871,945, forward strand.
TATAAATATTCATACTAAAAAGTATTTATTTTTTTTTTATATTTAGTCTCTGAAAAAAAGCCTTGAGAGAATGTTTCATTTTGTTCTCTTTGGTGTATTTGTGTGAATGAGAAATATAAGCGCAAGAGTGAATGTATTATGTGGGTGTGTGCGATGTGAATATGTGTGTCTTGTGCTCATCTTTCCCTTTAACTTTCCGCATCGCCAGATGTCATCGCCAATCGCCAGCCTGAGCGGGGGAAAGAGGGAAAAGAAAGAGGGGGAAAATGGGAGAGAAAATGAAAAAAATTGGGCGAATGTCCACGAAAACAGCAGAAAAGACGAAAAGAAGTCAATGGGAGGACGGGGGTGGGATGCGTCACCAGCTGGAATCGAACCACCGCTAGCCAGAACAGTGGTGACTTCCTGTCACTTTTTTTTTTTTTTCAATCAAACTTTATTCCTTCACACATTACGTCAGCGGTGACTTACAGTCACATGTTGTTGTTGTTTTTTTTAAACAATCAAATCTTTAATTATTAACAATACGTCATCAGATTTTGTTTTGTTTTGTGTGTTTGTTTGGGGCCTAAATGTATGTAGTAGTAAGGAGGATTTCAATTGCAATTACACACACAAAGAAAACTGTATGATTGTAAAGTAATGTATTAATGAAAATGTTCACAATGTTACATTAACATAAAAATGAGATTTATGTATCTCCACCATTATGTCATTTTAAACACATAACAGTTATTCATGTCCACAAATATAACACTAATAACAACTGGAAATTCTTCAACAACAAAAATAACATCACGTATGTCCAAAAATATGGATTTTACATTGTGAGAAAAAAGTGGGAATTATTCACAACACGAACTATTTACAACATGCAAATTTAAAACACATATTTAAAATATAAAAAGCGAAAAAATCACACAAGCAAAATAAACAATATTCAGTTTTGAAGAAATGTCAATGTTTGAATGTTTATTAATTATATTTACATTGTGAGCATGTTCCTCACACATTTTTGGCATTTGTACTCATGGTTTTTCTCTAAGCCGCCTTTTCTTTGGGGCTTCCCCCCTTGCCTCTCGCTCCTGGTCTTCGAGCGCGACCCTTTTTAGTCTCCACTAAAGTATGCTGCTCGTCTCCAATGGGGCCACGCTCGCGATTGGCTGCGCCGACTTGGACTTGGTTGGCGCTATTCTTCAGCACTCGCTCGTGACTGGCTGCGCTGACTACGACACACTCGCCGGTCATCTTCGCATTTACTCGTGATTGGCCGTGCTACGTCGACCCGCTCGCTCCATCCGCTCTCTCGATTGGCACTTATGCCTTTCCCCCGCGGAAGTGTTAGCTTTAGTGACGAAAAACATTCGGATATATCGGACAGGCATTAGGAAACGTTATGATATGTTAGGATTACTTTAGGATACGTCAGGATACGTTAGGTATACGTGGGCAGGCCAATCGCCGCAAGGTGCCGCCAGTTCATCAGGCAGTGTGTGTTCAGTATTCAGCTAATATGAGTGATGCTGCCACTCAAACTGATCAAAGCACGTCCAATGCAATTCATTCAATGCAACACAAATGTCCCAACCCCATTGATAAAGCAATAAATTCTCATCACCGGAATGGCATACATGTGAAGTCAAAATCCATTTTAGGGGACTCCCTCTGAAAGCTCATCGCGAGAATGGCAAGAGTGCCAAACAGTAATCAGAGAAAAGGGTGGCTACTTTGAAGATACTAGAATATCACGTTTTTAGTTATTTCACCTTTTTTCTAAGTACACAATACACACGTGTGCAATTGTAGCAAGTTATAACAGAATTCACCGGCGGAAATTATGTTGGCACGTTGTGTGGTTGGGGGGGGGGGGGGGGTACTTTGTGAAGGGAACAGCTGGAAATAACTGTTACCTTCCGCGGGTCGCATGCCAGACAGACATTGCTATTTCTTGCAGCCTAAATGTCAATAAAACAACGCGGATTAGCTCCGTGGTTTGATACTCCGCATCCTTCCCTAGCTCGCCACACATTCATAGTTTTATTGCCTTCACTGAGAGTTTATAATGTCAATGGTCAAGAAAATAAAAAGGCACGAATGCCAATGTGTTTTGGCCTGTACTGTATGTAAAGCATACGACAGCTCTGGATGCTAACAATCTAAACAATTATATTGGAATGAGTTTGATGACGCAATAACTCACCTTGAAGATCTGCTGACAAAAACCTGAGTTCTCGACAACATACGCTCTCTCGCTCCGTTGTCATCGAGATGCACTTGCCGCAAGTACACCAGAAGTTTAGCCCAACTCTTGCCTCATCAGGTATTTCTTGCTCTGCATTTCGCCTTTGCTGCTCGTCTTGTGAACGACCGACAGTGCTGTCCTGCTCTTCACTTTTCCGCTCTGGTTCAAATTGGAAGGGACGAACTGACGAGATGTTGCTAATGAATGACACGCTGAAGTCCGGCAGCGGGATTTGTGACGTCACAGCACTGCGACGTCAACAACCATGGCGAACAATCAGTTAAAATAATTTTACAAATTTTTTTAAAACGAAAACATTAAGAGGGATTTAATGTCAAATCATTATAACTCATACTAAGATGTATCTTTTAAGAATTACTTGTCTTAAAACTAGAGGATCACTTTAAATTCAAACCATTGCATTTAAACATGTAGATGGAATATTCGCAGTTAAGCTTGAACTATTTTCTCCGCTCCAGCGGAGCACTTCCGGTTCCGTGCACTTATTGTGAAGGCGGATTCACGCTACTTCCGGTGCGCTACGCCGCAACTTGACGCTGGTTTAGAATCACAGCATAGCAACACGCTAACGGCCTACCACGCAAAACAATCAGACGAACCAACATAACACCAACAAAAGGTAATCATAACAATTTGTCTGCGTAAATATGAATGCTGCTTGTGATACTCACTTTGCATTTTCGCACAGCAATGAACAAACACACAATTAGATGCACGCTCACGTCTTGCATCCACCCGTGACTTTCTTACAATTGACTTCCGCATTCTGGTACGGTGCATGCGCAATCCAACTTTTCACATATTTACGTCAGCCAAATATGGGAATCAAATGATGCTGAAGGCATTGAACGAGCAACTGTGAACATCTTAAGCAAACAATCACATAACTTTGTAGCCTTTTCTACATAACCTAACCATTACTACATGATAAAAATGCCAGGTTTGCATGTTGCGTGTTTTAGATCCCCCTGGTGGTGAGTTGCAATGTCTTGTTTTTCTGATCAGGCATATTTTGGCCACCTAACGAAAGTCAAGACCCACATTAACATTAAAAAGAAATGAAACCATTGTTGAGGAAGAGCAAGTTTTTGGTCTCATTAATTGACGGGCATAATTATAGTTCTAACCGGACTATCTGCAGTGGTATCCAACCTTCATCACATCAGCCCAACTATATTTCACATGGTCCATTCGAGTCGGATGGATAAATACAGCAGACAAATGTCCACCGAAGATGAGCACAACAGACCTAAACGCTCAATTCAACTCCCAGTTTACCTAAAGGATTATGAAGTCATGCGAGATAGCAAAGAGGAAGAATCAGAATATATAGATTCTTCAGAAGATGGCTCATCAGAAGAAAAAAATATTGCCAACTGCATCGCCGACGAACAAGCAGCACAACCATTGAGCACGCAGGAAGCAGCGCAGACATGTAACGAGGTCAACATCTTGAAAGGATTAGAGATCCAGAGTCCACGCGGTCGACACCGTGAGTCTCCCGGTCCACGCAGCCTACGTCACCGTGAGTCCCAGAGTCCACACAGTCGCCATCGTAAGTCTCCCAGTCCACGCACTCACCGTCGTGAATCCCAGAGTCCACGTGGTCGACGCCGTGAGTCTCCCGGTCCACGCAGCCTACGTCACCGTGAGTCCTAGAGTCCACATAGTCGCCATCGTGAGTCTCCCAGTCCACGCAGTCACCGTTGTGAGTACTAGAGTCCACGTGGTCGACGCCGTGAGTCTCCCGGTCCACGCAGCCTACGTCACCGTGAGTCCCAGAGTCCACACAGTCGCCATCGTAAGTCTCCCAGTCCACCACTCACCGTCGTGAGTCCCAGAGTCCACGTGGTCGACGCCGTGAGTCTCCCGGGCCACGCAGCCTACCTCACCGTGAGTCCTAGAGTCCACATAGTCGCCATCGTGAGCCGCCCAGTCCACGCCGACGCCATCGTGAGTCTCCCAGTCCACGCAGTCAACGTTGTGAGTCCCAGAGTCAACGTGGTTGATGCCGCGAGTCTCCCGGTCCACGGCGACGCCATCGTGAGCCTCCGAGTCCACGCCGATGCCATCGTGAATCTCCGAGTCCACGCCGACGCCATCGTGAGTCTCCCAGTCCACGCTTACGCCATCGTGAGTCACCGAGTCCACGCCGACGCCATCGTGAGTCTCCCAGTCCACGCTTATGCCGTCGTGAGTCCCCGAGTCCACGCCGATGCCATCGTGAGTCTCCGAGTCCACGCCGACGCCATCGTGAGTCTCCAAGTCCACGCAGCACCCACCACAGTGAGTCTCCGAGTCCACGCTCACGTCGTTGTGAGTCCCAGAGTCCACGCCAACGCTTTGGTGAATCAATAATTCACATTACTACTTCCAAAGATCTCACCAACGACATAATGAGAGACGTTTTCATAATTATGACTACAATTATGAGTCAGGTGACCCAAGGAACCACACGTCACCTTTTCCTAATGAAAGACATTCTAGTCACTATCATTATGATCGACCTGGTGGCAGATATGAACCTCCGAGGTACAGCACACAGCACGAACATGCATATCGAGGGCCAACCCCAACCATTCCCTATTTTGTGCATGAGGACCCTCGAGAGTTCACTTGCCTCAAAGTTGCGCTTGATAATCTTCTGCCGCGAGATGCTACAGAGCAGTTCAAATACCAGATTTTGCTGGATCATGTCAAGTTGGATGAAGCGTTACTTCTTGCTGATTCATACTGCAGCAGCCGCTACCCCTACAGTGACACTATGAATGCTCTCAATGAACAGTACGGTCAGCCTCACCAGTTCGCGCTGAAACGCATCGCCGAGCTTATGGACGAGCCAAACATCAGAAGCGGGGATACAAAGGCATTCCGGAAATTTGCTTTAAAAGTGCGTGCCCTGGTTGGGATGTTGTTTCAGTTAGGTGATCTTGGGCAAACAGTTAAAATGTGGTTCACACGTATCCAGAATATTAACTAAGTTGCCACATCACCTCCGAGCAGATTTCAAGAGACACGTAAATCCTCTCCAAACACCTATCCCCACTCTTTCGCATTTATCAGATTGGTTGGAGTATGACGTCAGGGTTCATAAAGATATTTCGCAGTTTCCCAACAAGTCCAGCAGAGACCGCCCTTTCACAAGGAAAGAACAACCAAGAGAGACTCAACCAATGGGCAGCTTTGTGTTTCACAGTAGTGAGCTAAAGCAAGCTGAAATGAGGCCTTCTAAGCATGGATCTAAAGAAAATACAAAAGAACCAACTAAATTCTGCCCTTTTTGTAATACAACCCAACATTTTCTTAACCAGTGCGCAAACTTTAAAATCCTAACAAAAGACCAAATAGACAACTGGATTCGTTCATACAAGAGATGGGAGATACGGGCGTGAACATTTGTGATCACAATGCACTCTAAAGGCAAGATGCAAGAAGTGCAAAGGAAAACACTTAGAGGTGCTCCACGAAAATAATGAAATTCAAGATCACAGCCCCACAACCAGCATTCCAGTCGGCAATGACAACATTGAAATAATGTGCTCCACTGTTGAAACACTGTATGTGGATAAACCTACTAGAAGCAACAAAGTGCTGCTTAAAGTCATCAGAGTCATCCTGAACAATGGAAATACAGCGCTGGATACCTACGCCGTGCTTGATGATGGCTCAGAGCGAACCATTCTACTCCATGAGGCATTCCAAGCCCTAGGACTTCATGGGAGCCCTGAGGATCTGCATCTAAGAACAGTACGACAAGACGTCTGTATTGTCCACGGTTCCTCTGTATCCTTCACACTTTCATCCGCTACCAACCCAAGTCAAAACTATGAAATACGCAATGCCTTCACTGCCAAGAAGTTTGCTCTGGGGAGTCACTCCTACCCAATAGATACCCTCAGAAGAAAATATCTCCACCTTAAAGACTTGCCAATTCCTGCTATAGACCAAGCACAGCCACTGCTTTTGATAGGTTCTGACCATCAACACCTCATCCTCCCAATAGAGCCAGTCGCCTTGGGCCTCCAGATGGTCCAGCAGCAGTCAAGAAAATCTTGGGATGGACCTTACAAGGCCCATCAAGGCACCTAAATAGTGCTTTTCCTTCTGGACATTGCTTCTTTACTTCCGGTCATCTAACTCAAGCCGACCTCTTCACTCATGTTGAACATTTATGGCGACTTGACGTTTTGCCTTATCGCAGTGAAAAGGCTGTTACAAGATCAAGAGAAGACTCAGAAGCACTAAAGACACTGGCGGAAAGGAACTACCAGAGTGGAAGTGAACGGTGTCCAGAAGGTATGCAACACCCTTACTGTGGCAAAAGAATCCACCCCAACTTCAAGCACCTAAAGAAGCTGTACTTGCCCTATTACGTAGTACAGAGAAAAGGTTGGCAAAGGACACCATGAAGATTGTAGCCTATAAAGAGGAAATCAACAAACTCCTTAATTTAGGTTACATAAAGAAACTGTTACCTGCTGAAGTTGACTCCAGTCCCAGTTGGTACATTCCCCACCATATGGTAACACATAACGCAAAGAATCAAATAGTATTCAACTGTTCATTCAAGTACAAAGGACTGTCTTTGAACGAGCATTTACTTCCTGGCCCCACACTTAGTTCAAGTCTTCTAGGAGTCTTGCTGCGATTCAGAGAGAATAAAGTGGCCATCAGCAGTGACGTAAAGGGGATGTTTCACCAGGTACGCCTCCTGCCCGAAGACCAGCCGTACCTAAGGTTTCTTTGGCGGAACACAAGCAATGAAGCCCCAAGGGTACCAGTGGTTAGTACTTCCATTCGGAACTGTTTTCAGCCCCTGCTGTGCCACATTTGCTTTGCAAACTCACGTGATAAACAATAGTGAGCCAAACGAAGATGTCCGAACGGCAGTTACACGTTGTTTCTACGTCGATAACTGGCTGCAGAGCCTACCCTCAGTCCAACAGGCACAGTCCCTCGCCAACAAGTTACGTCGTATACTGGAAGAAGGCAGTTTTGAACTTCGTCAGTGGGCAACCAGTCACCCAGAGGTAATCAAACACCTACCTCTCGAGTGCACATCAGAAAGCACAAAACTCTGGTTCACCCAAAACAGCCACGACCCTCAAGAGTTCACACTAGGGCTTATGTGGCACTGTCGTTCGGATACGTTGTGCTACAAACCAGCTCCTTCCATCAGAGAGCAGCCTACTATGAGAGTCGTCTACAAGGTGCTTGCCAGTCAGTTTGACCCTTTGGGATACATCAGCCCATACATCACCATAGCCAAAATATTAGTACAGAAACTCTGGACGAAAAAACGAGAATGGGATGACCCCAATTTGCCTGAGGATTTGCTCAAAGCTTGGACATCCCAACTCGACGAACTTTCCCAACTCACCAAGATCTCATTTCCAAGGTGCTACACCGAATCCAACTCGCATCATTCCACCTGCAGTAGGACAGTTCACATATTCAGTGATGCTTCAGAGCAGGCATATAGATCGGTGAGTTACCTCCGCACTACCTATCAAGATAATGAACAAGTATCCTTTCTGGCTGCTAGATCGCGCGTGGCACCGAAAAAACAGCTATCAATGCCGAGACTTGAACTTTGTGGTGCATTAATTAAGTGGAGCTCAACTTGCAGCAATGTTGAAAAGAGAGCTCACACTGGAGATAAATGAGTACATCTACTGGACTTACTCCACAACAGTCCTCACTTGGCTGCAGTCACAATCCTGTAACTATAAGGTGTTCGTCGGGACCCGCATAGCGGAAATCCAGGAGCTCACCAACCCAATGGCATGGCGATATGTGAACTCACAAAACAACCCGGCAGATGATATCACGCGTGGAAAAACTCTGTCCTACTTTAATAACCACAACCACTGGAACCAAGGTCCAGATTTCCTAAAGCAACATCATTCCAAGTGGCCAGTCAAACCGGTCATTTTAAATAACGACATTCCCGAAGAGATGAGGAAATCTGTGTTCTGTGGCCAGATTTCAAACTGCACAGCTCATCTGCTACGTGATCCACAACAATTTGGACATTTCCAAGAATTGTTAGAGACCATTGCTCGCAGCCTGCACGGGGCGGCAAGCAAAGATTACAGTCCATCTGCAGAAGATTACCGGCAGGCTGAACTAACAATTTTGAGAAAGGCACAGTGCGACAGTTTCCCAATGGAAGTGGAACATTTAAAGGCTGGGAGAGCTGTACGTCCCAATAGTCGTCTGTTGAAGCTGTCACCAGAGTGGGATCAAGAAATGGAATTGATAAGAGTTGGTGGTCGTCCCCGCCACTGTGATCTTACTACAGATTCTCTTCATCCAGTAGTACTTGATCCAGCCCACCACATCACCAAGCTTATCTCAAGACCTACGACCAGCAGCTACGGCATCCAGGAGCTGAGCGGGTCTTCGCAGGCGCTATTGGATTTTAAAAGGCAGACAAGCAGTGCGTAAACTCCAGTATGAGTGCCCACAATGTCAAAAATGGAGGGCAAAACCAGAAACCCCAAAAAATGGCTGACTTGCCCCCAGCTCGCCTCAGACTTCATCATCCAGCATTCTATTCTACAGATATGGACTGTTTTGGCCCCCTAGAGGTTAAGGTGGGGAGGCGAACAGAGAAACGTTGGGGTATTCTCTATAAATGTCTAACCACCAGAGCCGTGTACATTGACCTTATAACCAGTCTGGACGTTGATGCTTTCCTGATGTCCTTGCGCAGACTGATTGCAAGGAGAGGCCAACCTCATGAAGTCTACTCTGACCAAGGGACAAATTTCAAGGGAGGCAATGCAGAATTACAGCAGACCTTCAATGAACTTACCCGTCTTCTGAAAAGACAACTGTCTTCACAGCAAATTGACTTTCATTTAAAATTCCCCCAAAGACCCCACATTTCTTTGGAGTGTGGGAAAGAGAGATCAGGTCTGTCAAATCATAACGCCCTGCAGAAAGTGCTCGAGTTCTACACAGCCTTCTCCAATCACTTATCTCGCAATCTGCTGCTCATTTACAGCTTTCGCAAGAGGCTGAGTGATGTTTTCCCCGCGTGCACAAAAACACTAGCGATTGATAAAGAACCCTCAGGATCGCGAATCAGCCACACAGCCAGACAGGTTTGCGCGTGTAGACGGACACTGACGGTAAATTAACCCGTTCCCCCTTCCCTATCCTTCAACTCTGAATTGAACGAGTACAGTTGCGACCAATCATTACCTCATTCATATTAAGGTCACCCTGCCCAAGAGAGAGCACGGCTGAGATTGAATTGCTGGCCTATGAAGAGGCAATCCCTGCCCAACAGAGATCACGGCTGAGATTGAATTGCCGGCCTATGAAGAGGCGATCTCATCTTCGGCACTGAAATAACAGTTGACCAGCAGCGCGGCATGGGGGAGCGTAGGAGGGTAATGTTGCGCTATACGCGCTCTGCTGGGAAGTCCTGAGGTGGATTGAATAAGCGCTCAGCGAGCTTGTATTGGCCGCCGATGAAATCCTGTGCCCGGTTCGCTTGACAGCCAAGTGATACTTCACATGAAAAATGGTTTGGGTTCAGAGCTTTTGGATTCTGCTTTTGAAAGCTTAAGCTTTGTCCAAACTTTGACTTTGCCTGTGCTTCTATTCTGGCATCCCACTGACCTCAAATAAAATCAGGTTGCATTCAAGAGGACATATTATAGGAAAAAAAACTTCATGATAGCTTGAATACAAATTTTTGGGTCTCTGCTCAGCCATCACTTGTGAAATCAAACCATACAAGGAATCAAAACTGATCCTGATAATGAGATTTAAAGGTTGATGGCGCTAGCTTCCACTGGCCAGGAAGTAAATCGATGAAGAGGATTTGCTTAATCCATAATAAGTTGCGAGATGATGTATTGCGATGCTTTGATTAATCACTATTTTGACAAATACCTTAATAAATTACAACATCTACTGTCAGATATCTTGAAACAGGTGTCCCAAAAGGTTCAATCCTGGGTCCAGTATTTTTTTCCCCCTTTATATAAATCATCTACTGTCGCTACGGTGTATTCAAACATTCTACCACAATGTTGTTTTTTAACTGTAATTAGCCTTTTCTCTATTTTCTATGTCACTTCAGACACTTTAGATGATTTGGTCATCTCAATAACAGTAAAAGAAATTTAGTCTTTGTGCGTGTGTGCAGACATTTGTCTGAAAGGGACTGGAGAATAAATGCTCTATTTGTCTCCTTAATGAAAATTATTTTAAATCATTAGCATGCTACATTCTCTTTTAGATGGTGTTCCGAAAAATCAGCGATGTGAAACGAGAGGAAGACGAGGGTCAGAGGCGGAAAAACGAAGCCCCTCTCAACTTGCCTCCCGACCACCCGGTGCGTAAACTCTTCCAGCGCTTCCGGCAGCAGCAGGAGGCTCGGACGGCCACGGAAAAGACGTGTGAAGACAATGACGTGGAGAAGGGTCCCCTCTATGTGGAAATTCCCAAGACAGCAATCATCATCACCAGCATTGTGACAGTGACGGAAAGCCCGGCAACGCCGTCATCGCCGCCAAACAAGGCAAAATCAAAGGCTGGGGGCGCTTCGAGGAATCCATGGCGAAACCTGAGAACTGGAAAACGGTGTCCAAAGCCTAGTCCATGGAGACGTTGCCAGAGCGAACCAAAGGTCACGAGTCACAGATGCCCCTGAAGAAAACGGACTTGTGTGACAGCGGCATCACCAAAAGCGACCTGCGCCTCGACAAAGTAAGCGACTTCCGCTTGACTACGCAGGACCGCAGTCCCGTGCAGCCTCCCGAAATCAGATTTTCCTTCTGCCCCATTTCCGAGCAGACCCTACACGCCTCTCTTCAAGAAGTCAAGCTGGAACTTAAAGACGACCTGAAGAGCCTCAACGTCCCAATGTCGGGTCTGGAGGCGCAGCTAGCCGAAGCCCTCCAGCTCCTTAAATCCAGGACGCCCACCACTGGCTCTCCGCAAGGTCTCTTTGACATTTCCAGACCCGCCTCTCCAGAAGCCGACAAAGAGGAGGACATCTTCTCGTGAGCACTATAGGCACATTTTACTGTCAACCAAGCCGCAATCCGGTAATGGCCACTACAGACCCTACTCACCAACGTCACAGAATGACGTGTCGCTGTATCTGGCCGCCATATTGTCCGTCATTGTTTATCCGTATTCTCAAAGGTTTCAATTTGTCGTGCAATTTATAGTGCAATTCATGGAAGCCCCGGTGCTTTCAGACGCTGTAAACTCATTGGATGCGTTGCATAAAAGGCGTTATGTGGAAAAGCTTCAGTCTATCCATTCGCCAGATCCATATTTGATGCCTAAATCGATATTTTTCGACCCGCTGTCTTCGCCCTCTCTGCCAGACATCTGCTACCCTGATATCTAAAACCATCTTGTCCACAAAAAATCCTCCTATTCTCACGAAAGTTTGAAAAACATTAAGAGCAGCACTCTAACCAACATTACCCCGTATGACCCTTTACTTCCAATTTTCTAAAATGGCGACAATCAATCAAAAAAAAAGTTGACTGCGATGGCCGACGCTTCAAGGATAGGTGGATATTGGACTATTTCTTCAATAAAACATGCAACAACTGTGTCTGCCTCATTTGCAAAGAGACAGTCGCTGTTTTCAAAGAGTTCGATGTGACGCGATATTACAAAACAATACACGCTAACATGTACAACATTACAGGGAAGATACGCAGCGAGAAATTATAGCAACTTGAAGCTTGTTTAATTTCACAGCAGCAGTATTTCGCAAGAGCCCGAGTGTCGAAAGAGAACGCCACAAAAACAAGACTGTTGAAATTATGAATTAAAAAAAATAATAATAAAGCAACTGTGACACGCAGAAGGGCTTGCTAAAATTTGTTAAAATATATTGTTCTATGTAAATCAGCCAAGGTAGCCCCCCGCATTTTACCACACCAAATCTGGCCCCCTTTGCAAAAGGTTTGGACACACCTGTTTAACTGATGATCCGTAGACGAGGCCAGCTTCTTTCACTTGGTACCAGCTAAATATTATTCAAAATTTAATGATGGTGGAAGAAATAAGCATCTTGAATTTGAAACTGTATGTTGTTGGCGATTAGCCTCGCAATGATCTTAATTGTGCTTGTCAGCCCAAAACCCTCTAAATATATATTAAATGCATTTTACCAGATATAAAATGACTACTACATAATCCGTGGTAATCTTTTGGAGCCCAGTTTTCTTGTCGAATTGCAGCAGTCCATCTCGCTCTCCTCTCTGGGTCTCTCGGAATACGGTAGAACTTAAGTCTCTCCGTCTATCTTCTCTGTTATTGCAACCAACCGCCACACACGCCTTCACCATTTTGATTATTAATGTTAATGAGCATAAAAACACGCCATAACAGGAGGAATTTACGTAGCGGTAATGCGTCAACACGACGAGTTGACAGACAATATGGCGCGGAGGCGTGGTTGTGACGTCATGTGAGTAGGGTCTATATGGCAATAGTTGAGGCTGCAATGATATGGGGGTCGCCTTTTAGATTAGGCATCCAGGCATAGTCTTTTAAAGACTGCAGGCCTCCGTAGCAGGAACGCGAACGCCACAGACAAGGCACTGAGGTGGAACCTGCCGCGGGTTAACCTGAGTAGCCTTTTATCTGTAGATACCAAACGATGTGCTCGAAATGTTTGAGCTGCCACGTAAAATGGCATGGCCCCAATGTTGTATGCCGTCTGATTCCTTGCATGTAACATCAAATATACACATTTTCACCATGATATCATGGTATGTACTACATGTACGCAGACACTCTAGCGTTCTCTCGGGTGAAACAAACCCATACTGTCATTTGAACCAAGGCAGAGTGATTGTAAAACGGTAAATTGCTCGGATGATTTATAGCCTTTTTCGCTAACGCTGTAGCTTGAATGTGAGATGTATCAGTCGAAAAGATGGCATTCGATAAGTATTCCGATGAAGTTTATATTATCAGTGAGGCTAAGTAACTTTTCTGTTCCTTAGATTAATGCCACTGTTGTCTACTCTAAAAAAAACCTAACAAATTATTTTATACATACTACTGAGAAAAAATAATCCACAAACTTTGAAAGATTTGGTTCGCAGTCAATTCTTTCAGAATTGGCTATTCCTCGCAATCGTCTCTGTACAACCATTTCCGACATCCACTGGATTTATCCTCCTCAACCACAGTTCCCAAGTGATTCATTTGCATTTTTTCGAATCCTAAACCTTTTAGTCTATATCCGTTTATGGAACTCCAGACATTTTTTGCTATCTTTTTCAGGTCGAGGTCAGCAGTAGTCAACAACATTTCATCCGGAAGTAGGGTAGCGCCTATTGTTTACAAACATGAAACGGTACTACACGCACCTCGATAGGTTTGATTAAGGGCAAATGAAGACCTTTCCGGATTTTGGTGTAATTTTAACTTTGGACGAGTTCGTCAAAACAACCATGACATTATAAAAACGTAATTGCAAGGATAATTTGCGTTTTTTTAAAAAGTTTTTTTGCACACCGTTAATGGTCCCTTCGCAAACCCGGCAGTGTGACGTGGATTCCCCGACGCAGCAGAGAAGACTATCCACAGCTAGCATAGCAGCAACAACGATGTCAGTGATATTTCCACCAAAGGTAAGCATTCAGGATCGCTCTTTCGTGACGCTACCGATGGCAAAGGGTCCCAGGAAAGATTAACTACAATTAATCCCTACATGTTTGAACGTGAGGCGTCAGATGACGGTGATTTTCTTGACACAGCAGATGTCGTCATGACGCCAATTGACAGCTCGACACTTCACGAACGGGAGAGTGAGTGGTAAGCCTTCCGTGAGTGGTAAGCCTAAGTCCAGCATCGAGATTTTTTTATTGAGAGAATGCAATTACATGGTTGTATACTTTTCCATGCTCTCCACATAGCTAAAACAGGGTATTAGGTAATGGGACAGCTCCTACCGATCTAAATATTGTAAAGCTAGCCCAAATGTGGCTAAATGAATGATATGTTATTGATTTTTCAAAATAAATGACAAAACTATTTTATTTTCCAGGTGTTGCTGTAAACCGTCAAGTAATTACCCTTACAAGAGTATGCCTGTGTCGTCAGGAGATCCCAGACGTGAGAGCCAAACTTGAGGAGGCTGAAGCACTGACAGAGGCATGAATTACATTTAAAAAATAAAACCATAAATTGTAAACAACATTCTATTCTATTGGTATGTATTGTAATTACGTTCTGAAAAAATATTCAATAGGTTAGCTATGCTATAGCTAATTTATACCAAGCACACAATGGCACACATCAAAGAACAAATTTAGTAAGCAATACTAAGTTACTAAGCAATACAAAGTTGGGATAGCAACAGACTAGCGCAACATTGAAAAATGATAATGGCAGTGGGAAATATGTATTTACTCTTTTCTGTAGCATTAAGTGTTCTCTATACAAAGATAAATCATTATTAAAATATGAAGGTAACTAGATTTTTCTTTTAAAAAATGTGTACTGTATATATGACTAGTTTATGATTTCATGTCATCAAAATTTGCTACATTTATTTCTCCTAAGTCATCGTCATCTGATGTCGCAGACGGAAGAAATTCAGCATCTGGCAGGCATCATATAGGATCTCTTCAGTCGTCATTGCTGGACAACGCATCACTTGGGTCATCATATGACTCGACCCACTCTCTCTTGATTTTGGGAAACTGGGTTGCGACTGACTTGCAACGCTTTTTTCATCGTGGTGAGGGTTTCCGCCACTGAATTTTTTATGTTTGGCTTCCTGGAGAAGCAAAAAAAAAAATCACAGCAGCATGAAAATATTGGATGAATCCTAATTTTAATTTAATAATAATTTCTTGGTGATCAAATAATAATGCCCCAGTCAAAGCAGCATCTATTTGATGCTATTGTTCCCTCTTCAAATAGGCAGACCTTGATTTGATGCTGTAGTACAATAGTTATGTTTTATTGAGATGTATTTGATACATTAGGGCCTTGCAGGTGGATTGTTTTATTTATAGGCTTTATATTTACCCTGTGACAGGCCAAAAAACAATGAGCCAAGGACCTATTTGGTGCTGGGGACATTTGAATTTACATAATACCTATTGATATAGTAATAAAATCACATGAGTAGACCTGTCAGACAGAGGTTGCGCTAGACTTTTTCGGTGTCTGTCATTTTGACTGACAGGGTCATAAAAATCCGGTCATAATTTATTTTTACCCGTCACTTAAATTTTAAAAATGATGATAATGACATTGTGGTGACCCTTTGTTTGGCATAATTCACCTTCCGTACTTGTGTGTCCATTTGGCCGAGCGCGTTACCGGCTACGACACAGTTACGTGACAGAGACACTCAAGAGCCGCGCGCGTTCCGGCTTGAATAGAGAGTTCACAGAGAGCAGCAGAGCTACAGCGGCTGGACACAGCAATTCCAGCTAACAAGACTCTTAACATTGGATACCGCTTCAACATATTCAATAGTATTTAGTTTTCATTCATTTTAAATTAATATTCTGTCTGAACAAGCTTAACAGAGAATCCACACCGTGCCATCACACATCAAGCAGATGAATATGTAACTTTTTCTCCGCAGTGACAAAAACAGAGTCTTACACCTTCCTCCTGGTGCGCATAGACTTGAATTGCGTGCCCCCTTGTGCAGTCCCTGTTTTTTCACCTCTTTTATCAACACCATCGTCGTTTTGGGGCTTTTTGAAGAAACTTCGGACGCTCAGTTGCCTTGACATTTTTCAGAGTAAGGCCAACGACGTCATGCATCAAGAGAGACAATAGCTAATTAATATGCTCACTCGCCACCCTGTGGTCTGGGGTGTGAATTGCAACCTGTCAAAATGACAGATGGACTTCAGTTTTTCCCGTCACCATTTTAAAAAATCGGTCAACGACGGAAAATATTCGGTTAACGCGATCCCTGCTGTCAGCAAACGTATCTACTTATGACAGGGCAACAGCAAGTAAAAAAAAATGTCGCGCTTCAGCAAACAGGCAGCAGGAGTCCACTTCGTTTATCAACAGAAGTGCATCAAATTTTAGAATCAGAGGGTCTACTTACGTCTTTGTAAAACCAAGGTTGCATTGTTGTAGGTTTTCATAGCTGTCGTCGCTGAAATGATGAAAACAATGAGCCGATCGGGGACCTGTATGCATGCTCACAAAAAGGGTCCAAACCTTTGCAGGAGAATTTTTTTGGGACCACTCATAGAGTCTCGGGTCTTCCTGTGAGCAATTCATCGCTACACATCAAGATGGCATGACAAATCTCGCGAGTAATACCCAGAAAATGTTTGCAATACATGGCGAGGATAGCGTGGTGCTATATTTCCGTGTTCAGCGTGGTGGCGAGGCTCCCTGGAAGTTACGTCATCAGGTAGCGGTCGGCAGGGTAGCGCGTCTCTCGTCGCTATGGTGTTGCTATGGCCATAACTCAAAAACTACGCGGTCAATTATTATTTTTTTAATGTGACTTTTTGAGACAGTGAATGATGCATTAATACAATTCAACTGAGTAAAACACTCAAGAGTGAAATCCGAAAAGCTCTTCAGTTGCCCTTTAAGCGAGGTTGTTTGTGTTGTAAGGGGACGGTCGAGAGTTACGCCCCGGAACAAGTGAGTGATATACGCATTTTATTATGGTGGCGTCGAAGACGGTTATGAATTATACAGCGGCATGCTTGACAGCGTCCAGCAGTTATTGTGATAAATAGTTTCAGTGGAGGAGATGCTTAATGACAAATGGAATGCAGTTCTAATAGCTTAGTGGTTGTTTAGAACATGTTAGTCATCTCGCACTGGAACACGAAAAGAACCACAAACAGTACACAACTTCACATAGCATGAAAACCATGGATAACTAAAGTTATATGGTGCCTTGCAAAAGTATTCGGCCCCCTTGAATCTTGCAACCTTTCGCCACATTTCAGGCTTCAAACATAAAGATATGAAATTTAATTTTTTTGTCAAGAATCAACAACAAGTGGGACACAATCGTGAAGTGGAACAACATTTATTGGATAATTTAAACTTTTTTAACAAATAAAAAACTGAAAAGTGGGGCGTGCAATATTATTCGGCCCCTTTACTTTCAGTGCAGCAAACTCACTCCAGAAGTTCAGTGAGGATCTCTGAATGATCCAATGTTGTCCTAAATGACCGATGATGAAAAATAGAATCCACCTGTGTGTAATCAAGTCTCCGTATAAATGCACCTGCTCTGTGACAGTCTCAGGGTTCTGTTTAAAGTGCAGAGAGCATTATGAAAACCAAGGAACACACCAGGCAGGTCCGAGATACTGTTGTGGAGAAGTTTAAAGCCGGATTTGGATACAAAAAGATTTCCCAAGCTTTAAACATCTCAAGGAGCACTGTGCAAGCCATCATATTGAAATGGAAGGAACATCAGACCACTGCAAATCTACCAAGACCCGGCCGTCCTTCCAAATTTTCTTCTCCAACAAGGAGAAAACTGATCAGAGATGCAGCCAAGAGGCCCGTGATCACTCTGGATGAACTGCAGAGATCTACAGCTGAGGTGGGAGAGTCTGTCCATAGGACAACAATCAGTCGTACACTGCACAAATCTGGCCTTTATGGAAGAGTGGCAAGAAGAAAGCCATTTCCATAAAAAGTCTCGTTTAAAGTTTGCCACAAGCCACCTGTGAGACACACCAAACATGTGGAAGAAGGTGCTCTGGTCAGATGAAACCAAAATTGGACTTTTTGGCCACAATGCAAAACGATATGTTTGGCGTAAAAGCAACACAGCTCATCACCCTGAACACACCATCCCCACTGTCAAACATGGTGGTGGCAGCATCATGGTTTGGGCCTGCTTTTCTTCAGCAGGGACAGGGAAGATGGTTAAAATTGACGGGAAGATGGATGCAGCCAAATACAGGAACATTCTGGAAGAAAATCTGTTGGTATCTGCACAAGACCTGAGACTGGGACGGAGATTTATCTTCCAACAGGACAATGATCCAAAACATAAAGCCAAATCTACAATGGAATGGTTCAAAAATAAATGTATCCAGGTATTAGAATGGCCAAGTCAAAGTCCAGACCTGAATCCAATCGAGAATCTGTGGAAAGAGCTGAAGACTGCTGTTCACAAACACTCTCCATCCAACCTCACTGAGCTCGAGCTGTTTTGCAAGGAAGAATGGGCAAGAATGTCAGTCTCTCGATGCGCAAAACTGATAGAAACATACCCCAAGCGACTTGCAGCTGTAATTGGAGCAAAAGGTGGCGCTACAAAGTATTAACGCAAGGGGGCCGAATAATATTGCACGCCCCACTTTTCAGTTTTTTATTTGTTAAAAAAGTTTAAGTTATCCAATAAATTTTGTTCCACTTCACGATTGTGTCCCACTTGTTGTTGATTCTTGACAAAAAATTAAAATTTTATATCTTTATGTTTGAAGCCTGAAATGTGGCGAAAGGTTGCAAGGTTCAAGGGGGCCGAATACTTTTGCAAGGCACTGTATATAATTTCCACTATTACTTGTAGTGAAGGGATTTAAATGCTCCAAGCGGGGAGGGTTTTTTTAAGAGTGTCAGCTGTAAGAGGAACATGATATATTTATATTTTGTGCAACTGGTTTGCATGCAGGCTTTATTGTAAAAAAGAAAAAAAAAACCAAATCATCTTGTCTAAATTGCATTATTTCACAGTAATACCAAATATGTTTGCAAAGCAGAGAACCTTTTTCGTGGGTTCCATTGTAATGTTGACAGGCAGAAATCACTTTACCAATCATTTCAAATGGATTCATAAAAAATATATATAAAATGTTTTTAAAAAACAAAACAAAACTAAGATTGTGCGGCAAATCATTTCCACATAATGTATTTTTTTAATCCCTAAAGTATTCACCTTGACTGTATATGAAAATGCAAATTATTTTTATGAGGGTTTTATCATAAAAATATCCCTGGAACAATTGGTATTCTATTCAGACAGTAACTTTGTCCACTTAAATAAAAATCATGTCAACAAATAAACTCATGTTTGGTCCTTATTAGTAGCAGTTTGTTTTATTTTAAGACTAATAAAAGCGTAAAATCAACTTCACAGGCAGGACTAATCAGACGAACTGCCTTGTACATATTTTATGATCATTTTCCTGTACTAATGTAAAAGCCTGGAGTCATGCAATAATTATACAAATGGGGTAACGTATGTAGAATTTATGAGTAGGGATGTCCCGATCCAGGTTTTTGCACTTCCAATCCGATACCGATATTGTTTTGCACATCCGATACTGATACTGGCCGATACCGATACCGATACCGGCCTATCTGAGCATGTGTTAAAGTTTAAAGTTATTTAGCCTCCTTAATTAGTTGTCAGACTCATTTTGAAAATGGTTTTAGTACTCCTGATAACTAGCCAGCTGAATTAGGTGAGTTTGAATAACACACAACGGTTGGTAACAAGAAACTTACCTGTTTATTCAGTGACAAACACAAGACATTATAAAAAAACAAACAGAAATGGCATAGTCAGTCAGTAAAAAGTGCAAATAATATTGTAAACTGTCTTTAAAAAGCAAAACACACAAACAACCTCAGTGGAAAATCCCACAAACCCCCTAAGCTATTAGATGCTTTTAATGTTTCGTACATTAGTTACAATAATAGTATAAAAAGCCTCTCAGGTTTAAATAAACGACTATTTCAGTATCAAGTTAACATTTTAAAACAGTAAATAAAATTACTCAAGTCCCCATTGTGTATGAGCAGCTTTAAACTACATTCAATTCATTTAATTTTGTGAATCAACTGTTAAAGTTGTTAAAATTGCTCCCGTTATTCCATAATTTCCCTTCTGTCCACTTTCGACATATGAAAGTTTTAAAACTGTTTTGAAGATAGATTCAAGTCAAAATTTTGCCGATTTAGGAGTATTTTAGATCAAAAGTTAATTAGGTTCGCTTGGAAGGTTCACAACGGCCTACTAGGGAAGTCTCCTGCTTTAAGATGGCGGCTGTTTACTAACGCAACTAGCTTTCAATTAAAGATGCACCGATACCGATACTAGTATCGGCAGGGGGCGCCGATCCGGCCCGAAATGGTGGTATCGGTATCGGCGAGTACCAACAAAGACGGCGCTGATACCATTTACCGGTCCATTATTATATCATTTGACCACAGCCTTTTTCTCCTCCTGGCGCTCACTACACTGTGTCTCTGTGTTGTGTGATGACACGTGAACACCAAGCAGCTATCGCTATTGGCTTGCTCCAGACCAATGAGAGCGGGCCAATAGCCACTCCTGACCAATCAAAAGGGGGCTTTTTCATATGGACGAAAAACAAACCAGGAAATATGGCGGCGGTCGGCAAATATTTCCAGATAGAAATCCCGTCGATTAAAATCAATGGCTGCATGCAAGATTTGCGGCCTGAAAGTTTGGAGATGTGGAGTTAAATCGGCCAGTTTCAATACCTCGAACTAGATAAAACATTTGAAGACGAAACGTGAACGAACACAACGAGTTCGAGCCTGCAAGAGCAGGACTGCTATCCAGAGGAAGAAGGCCGCTGGACCGGTGTTGTACCGAAATCTGCGATCCGTCAGATTCTGTGACGAAGGAGGGCGATGTTGCCAAAAGCAAGGCCGACAGCAACGAAGATGAGGAATCGAAGAAGGCCACTTACGCTAACGGCGTAAACAGCCATTTGCTACGTAAATGAGGCTATTCACTCGAAGTTGCCGAGGCTTATTTTCCCTTTCAACGAATAAACGTCATGATATTTAATCATGACGCTGACATTTGGAAAATGTCTGCTTCAAAAAATCACATACAGTAGCTATATCATACAGTATATTATGAATTTTTGATGTTTCGAAAATTTCTGCTTGAATAGATTACTTTTGATATTGTGAAACAGTAAGCTGCAATAAATTGCGATTTTTCTTCTTATTCTTCCTGACGAGGTTATTGTGTAAATATCCTCTTCAATGAATTACATTTATTGTATGACTTTTGACGTTGTGAAAATGTGTGTTCTAATAAATTAATTGCTGTATTGTATTTCTGAGATTATGAAATTATCTGCACCTATAAATTACATTATGAATTTATTACTCTTCCTCACACACTCACGCATACACAATTTTCGATGTATAAGGACAATGAATGATATAAATGTAAATGCTGTAGTTAGTGTGTGATTTCGCTGTATTTTACTTATGCAATTTCCCAGCCCATCGAAGGCAATTCCTTATTTGACATTCCCTTACTGTCATTTGAATGCATGTGTCCTCAAAATGACCACCAGATACTATATTTATAGTGTCACGTTTTCTCATAGGTGCAGATGTGGCTGTCGGAAATGGTGATACTCCTCTACTGTGTCTGAGAACAATCAAGTCACTCTTAAAGCTCTTTGCTGATCTTTTGACACCATCCCAACTCCCCCCTACTATATATCCTCTCAACTGGACCCCCAGAGGGTGTATATTTAATTATTACATTTTCCGATAGGTGCAAATGTGGCTGTTGGAAATAGTGATACTCCTCTACTGTGTCTAAGAACAATCAAAACACTCTTAAAGCTCTTTCCTGATCCCCTGACACTATTCCTACTCCCCCCTACCACATCTTGTCTCAATTTGACCCCCAAAGTCTGTACACTTTATCATGACATTTTCTGATAGGGTCAAATGTGGCTGTCAGAAATTGTGATCCTCCCCAACTGTAGGTGGGGCTGTAACATTGACACTTGCACTTTTGCAATAGCCGATTAACCCAATTTTCAGCTATGGGGTCCAATTGAAAAAATATGTACTGGGGGAATTGGGGTCTGTCATTAGATCAGCAAAGAGCTTTAAGGGTGACTTGACTGATTTTAGACACAATACAGGAGGATCACATTTTCTGATGCTGACAATTTCTGTAAGCCACATCTGCACCTATCAGAAATTGTGATCCTCCTGTGATGTTTAGTGATGACAAAATGTACAAACTCTGGGGGTCCAATTGAGAGGAGATGTAGTATGGGGGGGGGGGGGGGGGGTGTCAGAAAATTAGCAGAGAGCCTAGTGGTGACTTCATTTTAGACACAATAGGGAGGATCACAATTTCTGACAGCCACGTCTGCACCTACCAGAGGTTGTGACAATAAAAATATAGTGGAGGTCGTTTTGAGGTATTATATATTCAGGTGACGGTAAAATAATGTTAGATTAGTAAGGATTTGTCTTTGATGGGCTGGGCAACAGCATAAGGAAAATACAGCGAGATCAATCACAGACTACGGCATATATTTATATCATTATCCTTATGCATTTAAAATTGTGAGTGCATGTGTGGAAGAGTCATAAGTTAAAAGAATGAAAGTAATTTATAAGAGCGGACAATTCCATAATTTCACAAATACAATACAGTACCTAATTTAGAAAAGCGTACATTTTCACAACATCAAAAGCCATACATTTTATGTAATTTATTTAATGGGATATTTACATAATAACCTCATCATGATGAAGAATAATAGCAATTTATTACAGCGGACTATTTCACAATGTCAAAAATTCATATGAAATATCCAAAACTTTTAAAGCATTTTCTTAGTAACGATGTCATGATCGAATGTCGCGACGTTAATACCGTGAAAGGGAAAATAAGCCTCGCAACTTGTAGCGAGCCTCGTTTACGTAGCAGTTCACGCCGTTAGCGTAAGTGTTCTTCTTCGTTTCCTCTTCGTCGTTGCTGTCGGCCTTGCTGTTGGCAACATCGCCCTCCTTCGTCACAGATTCTGACGGATCGCAGATTTCGGTACAACACCGGAGCTGTTCTGTTCAACAACCTCTGGTCAGTTCACTTCGTCTACTTTACTTTTATTGTCTTTTACTGAAAGAAATGCCGCAGTAATTTGGGAAGTGTTTCCAAAGTATTGTTGCCACCTTTCCGAAATAGAAATAAGGGACTCCCACCTCCCGAAAAAAAGGAGAGACGGGATGCTGTGGTCAATTATTATTACTTATAATTGTTAGCGTCCGAAAATGCGGAAACAAGGTTGAACCTCGAAGCAGACAACAAGCAGGGGAGACATAAAAGGGTTTAATGAAAAAAAAAATAAATAAATAACACGCGATCGCGGGACAGTAGAAATAACAAAAGGAGTCCGTGACAGCAGGTCGACGGACAAACTAAGACGATAGGCAGCGGTTACAAACGAGAGCAGCTCACTAACAGAAAAACCCAATGCAGGGGCATAACAAGCAAATGTAGCGAGATTATTGTGCCAGATGTCAAATAGCGATCAGCAAGGCAAATATCTCGGCAGCCTTCTCTGACATCACCCGTGCTTAAATGCTGCGTTGATAAGCCTGCATTGAATTCAAGTGCCACGCCCAGCAACAAAACACAATCTAACCAGCAGCAGAATGTGACAATAATTTCATGAAAGTTGCACTGTTTGGACTTTGAGAGGTTTAAAAAAGTTTATTCAGTTCATTCAGAGTTTATTATTATCAATTTATTTTTACTTTCTTACTGTTGGGCTAGTATTATACATGTTTTATTAATTTCACAAATTTAGCACTATTTTGGCCTTCGAGAGCGGAAGGTTTATTCAATTTTTGTCTACTAGGGTTTAGTATACTTTTTCCTATTTTGCAAAGGTAAGCAACAGCCTGACAAAGCCTTGATAGCAATGATTTCACATCCAATTATGTAGCTCTTTGGGAAAAAAAATTAAAAAAATAAATAAATATATATATATAATCGGGGTGGTATCGGTATGGTATCGGTATCGGCCGA
Organism: Corythoichthys intestinalis; assembly: GCF_030265065.1. NCBI lineage: Eukaryota > Metazoa > Chordata > Actinopteri > Syngnathiformes > Syngnathidae > Corythoichthys > Corythoichthys intestinalis. The sequence continues at coordinate 80,896,010 of NC_080395.1, forward strand.
TACTGGACAGCCAGGTATCGGTATCGGGGCCAAAAAATGGTATCGGTGCAACACTATTTTCAATACTTCAATGTTGCATACGCAGTCGAGTCTGTCGTTTTGCATCTTGTTCTATATACATATGATATCTATTATCTCCAGTAAAACGATGTTGACGTAGTTTGTAGCAGCTGTCAGCAGCAGTCAGGTATTCTTGTGTTATTTATCCAGCGGCATGAGCTGAGCTAAAGCCGTGAGTTGAGCATTGGCATTATTATCTATGACTAGCATGCTCTCATCATACTCTCGGGACGCAATGCGGTCCGTTTCTCATTGCATCCCGAAGACCGCGCTGTATATTAGTTCTGCTTTACTTGACATATTTCAATAATCGGAATTTGGATGTTTGTGAATCGTTCTCGAATCTTCCATGGCTGAATCGCTCAAGGATGTAATGACGGCTGGGCATTTTGTACCATATTAAACCGTATCATATTGTTTGTGGTGGTATTTCGCTAAATGCTTGATTAGGTTAGTTGTATTAAAACTTCTTACAGCTTTACCACCACGCTTGACTTTATTGTGGCATATGTTGCATTCTGCCTCTTCGTCTTTGTCGTCCTTTAAAGCAGTAATGTGAAGTAATTTCTTCACATGCCAAATAGGGACACAAGTAAAGTAATTAAACATTGTCCAACAAATAAAGCATGAAAAAATAATTTATATGTTGTATATTTGACAAAAGAATCGCGTTTCCGAAGTTCGAGCCTGAAAGGGGACGAACGTGATACGTCACATCGATAGCAGCTCCATACATACGGCCACCATACAAAGCCCTTCAAACAATGATTCAAACAGCGATATAAGCGATAGATCGAGCGCAAGGGAGAAGATACAAGTTTTTGAAGAAGAGGAGCTTGGAATTTTATGTTGGACCTAACATGTATTAGCCAGACGCTAATCAGGATGCAAACAATGTGCCTAGACTACCTGACATGGAATGGATACAAGACCCATCGAGATTACAAGATTGGTAAGATATAGGCTGTTATTATTTTCATGATTTGAAGATGCAGGCATTTGCACATAATTTTATGTTTTTGTCTATCTGATGACATTGTTAAAAATAATAATAATCAGACTTCATGTTCATTTTGGCAGATCCGGCAGCTCTCGTGCATATAAAATAATAATATAAAAAACGTTGGGGGGAAAGAAGGTGATGAGTCGTTGTTATATCTTGACCGTGTGACCCACACGACACCTTTATTGGCTTTTAAAACTTTACTCACCGTCTTGCCAAGCGACTCTGAACAAAAACACTTTTCTCCCTTTTAGTCAAGGAGTAAGGCACAAACAATAACAAATCTAAATGACATGCGTACCCTCGACCGGTGAACTCCCGTATTACAACACAATAAATTTTGCTTCTAGCTGATCTCCTCCTCGCCTCCTACTCCAGCGTCGATCGTGCATAGTGTCTTGTTATGAGCTTTTTGTTTACAAATGTTTCGAACACACGATGTGCTGACAACCTTGTCTCTCTATTAACACATGGAGCAGTTCTTATGGAAAAGTAAGAACACGGCTCGGGGCACTCGGGAGGAAGAGGCGTCTAATGGCATGAGGAAATGTAGTTTTTTTCACACAAGCGAACAGATTACAAAGCACCACTTCAGTGTTGTCCCGAGACTACATTTCCCATGATTCACTGCGTGACCTACGCGCTCGCTGATTCGCTGCCAGACATTAAAAGCAACTTGTCACCTGTCAGCGGCTCTTGTACGTAAAACACAAAGTAGAAGGCTGTCAAGCGATCACCGTGAAAGAAACGCCGAACCGTACAAATGCAATGCAATGCTTGAAGCATAAAGGTGGAAATACATAATATAAATACAAGTAAATGTGCACAAACTCACCGGCGGTGTGTGTCTCTTACTGCAACGTGACCGTGAATTACCGCGACGCCGACCCGCTTATGTGCACATCCACACTCCTTTCCCGATTGACAGTGGATTAACTCTTTCGGACAAGATCGTAGATGACGCACAATTTAAACACGCTTAACCTAGCGAACGCAACAACTATGATCGGGGATTGCCACGAGTTAACTTTCGGCTAACGTCGCTAGTTTATACTGTTCATTCCACAACAGTTAGCAGCTCTGCTTTGACAAAGTCATCAGTCATCTATCCAAAAATCACACTTACTTTTTGGCAAATCCTTGATCCTAAGCAGACCGGTTAAGGAAGCAGGCATCTTCGAAGTGTTTGCAGCAGAGAACGCTACTTCATGATGGCGTGAAATTCATTCGCTTCGTGCGAACGAAAGATGTCCATTTATGTGCCCTGCTATCCTTTGGCCACTCATACAACTTTTCGTTTGAGTGAGAACAAAACATCGGCACACACCGCCGTGGCATCTTACCGAGAAGCAATTCAACAAACAATACTGTTCTATGGCGGACTTCCCTCGCACTTCCCGGTGTGACGTCATTTCCGAAGATTGCCGAAGAAAAGCATTTTCGTTGTCGAGGGCGTTGCTATGGGTTAAACAAAGAATCTGGAAGGGTTGCGTTAAAAAAAAAAAATGAAAATATGCTTAAAACTGTTTAGCCATTAATATTATTCAAAAACATGGTTGGCCAACCTTACTTCACATTACAGCTTTAAGGTGAAATGATGAAATTTTTTACCGATAAAGTCTCTCGGTAAATTGGGAGATGGTAATGTAGTGTTTGAAGGTGTGCCATAAAATGCGGACCAGATTTTAGGGAAACCGAAGCAAAAACTGGAATGGATTATGTAAATCAGTGCGCTGGACCGGTTTTCCCCAAAAAACTGGATCGGAATTTTTCTGTGTCGGCCGATCCGATACCGATGTGCATTTTTTTGCCCATATCGGCGTCCTATCCGATCCAAATATCGGATCGGGATATCGCTATGACCACCAATCAGTCGTTTATATCGACACTACTTGTATTTTACATTCTTTTTATGTGTAGAGTTGCAGTATTTCAGTCCACTCTGCGCTCACTTCGTCCTCTTTCCGTGTAAAAGAAGAAGCGGCGTTCTTATATTATTCATTATTTTCATATGGATAATTTGTTTTTTACATGACTTGTCTTTTATCAGGATCGTATGCAGCAAAGAGGAAAAAACACACGCTTTTCTTTTTTCCAGCAAAAATTCAGTTGGCTAAAAATAAAGAGCTGGCCTGTTGTCAAAGGCGGGAACTCATTTGTGGCCACATGAGTAAAATAACTTCAATAAATTGATAAATAATTAAATTTATAATGCAGGAGCTCGTAAATGACCTGACGAATCTCTCATTCCGAGTCTTCATTTTTATAAAAGCTTTTCACATATTGAATGTAATCATGCCTATATGAAATGAATTGATTCACTTTGGGTGTAAACAGTGGATTAACATGTAGCTAATCTCATTATGTTTGATTGATTATGATTATGATTGATTGATTGTTAGATCGCGGCAACCTTTTAAGTCAATCACTTTGTACTTGCATTTTTTTTTTTAAAATCAGAGATGGCCAAAGTACTCTCTCTCAACTCAAGCAGACATATACAGTGGTACCTTAACATACGATCGCTTCGACACACGATCTTTTCGACATCCGACGTAAAATTTGATTTGCCATTTGTTTCTTCATCCGACAACATGCTCGAAATATGCGGATTTATGACAGCGCCGTGGTTTGTTTTCTCGCAAGACGGACGGACAGTGGATTTTCTTGTGTGAGAAATCAACATGAGTTCCAAAAATGTTAGTGCAGGTGGTGGAAAAAGGTGAGGCTTACAATTGAAATGAAGGTAGAAATGATAGAAAAAATATGAGTGTGGAGTGCACGTCCGTGAACTAGCTCGACAATACGGCCGTAGAATGTCTACGATCTCGACGGTCCTCCACTGACCTCCGTTCGCCAGTCTTTATAAGTTTAGGTGACAACTATTATTGTGGTAAGATTGCCCAAAAATCGCCAGCTTCGTCAGGTTTTCAATCATTTATTTCAAAACCTGCCTTCAAAACATGCCTACTGTCCGCCGCAGCTGAACATGAAAAGTGATAGTAAAAAGTCCTCTCTCGCGCTGTCAAGTCAGCCACGCGGTGCGTTCAGGTACATCACGCAAAACACATTCGCCACACACCCAATTCGTTACATTATAACAGGTATTATTGTTATTATTACAATATTATTCCGATTTTTATTCATAATTTATTTGTTTTGCCCTGTGTAATTGCTATTTGCAGTAGTACCAGCAGCATTTAATAAGGATCTAGTGTAGGTTGTCGGGCTCTGGAACAACTTAATGGAATTATAATGTATTCTTATAGGAAAATCCTGCTCAACATACAGTGGGCCAAATAAGTATGTAGTCAACCACTAATTGTGCAAGTTCTCCCACTTGAAAATACTAGAGAGGCCTGTAATTATTAACATGAGAGACAGAATGTGGAAAAAAAAAACAGAAAATTACATTGTTTGATTTTTAAAGAATTTATTTGCAAATCATGGTGGAAAATAAGTATTTGGTCAAGACCAAAAGTTAATCTCAATACTTTGTTATGTACCCTTTGTTGTCAATAACGGAGGACAAACTTTTTCTGTAACTTCACAAGCTTTTCACCCACTGTTGCTGGTATAGACCCCACTCACCAACGTCACACAATGACGTGTTGCTGTATCCGGCCACCATATTGTCCGTCATTGTTTATCCGTATTCTCAATGGTTTCAATTTGTCGTGCAATTTATAGTGCACTTCATGGAAGCCCTGGTGCTTTCAGATGCTGTAAACTCAATGGATGCGTTGCATAAAAGGCGTTATGTGGAAAGCTTCAATCTATCCATTCGTCAGATCCATATTTGATGCCTAAATCGATATTTTTCGACCCGCTGTCTTCTACTTCTGTCAACTATCTTGTCCACAGAAACTCAGCCTATTCTCACAAAAGTTTGAAAAATTTTAAGAGCAGCACTCTAAGCAACATTACCCCGTGTGACCCTTTACTTCCAATTTTTTAAAATGGCAACAATCAATAAATAAAAAGTTGACTGCGACGCTTCAAGGATAGGTAGATATTGGACTATTTCTTCAATAAAATATGCAACTGTGCCTGCCTCATTTGCAAAGAGACAAGTCGCTGTTTTCAAAGAGTTCGATGTGACGCGATATTACAAAACAATACACGCTAACATGTACAACATTACAGGGAAGATAGGCAGCGAGAAATTAAAGCAACTTGAAGCTAGTTTAGTTTCACAGCAGCAGTATTTCGCAAGAGCCCGAGTGTCGAAAGAGAACGCCACAAAGACGAGATTGTTGAAATTATGAATTAAAAAAAATAAATAATAAAGCAAATGTGACGCACAGAAGGGCTTGCTAAAATTTTGTTTAAATATATTGTTCTATGTAAATCAGCCAAGGTAGCCCCACATATTTTTACCACACCAAATCTGGCCCCCTTTGCAAAAGGTTTGGACACACCTGTTTAACTGATGATCCGAAGACGAGGCCAGCTTCTTTCACTTGGTACCAGCTAAATATTATTCAAAAAATAATGATGGTGGAAGAAATAAGCATCTTGAATTTGAAACTGTACGGTGTCGGTGATTAGCCTCGCAATGATCTTAATTGTGGTTGTCAGCCCAAAACCCTCTAAATATATATTAAATGCATCTTACCAGATATAAAATGACTACTACATAATCTGTGGTGATCCTTTGGTGCCCAGTTTTCTCGTCGAATTGCAGCAGTCCATCTCGCTCTCCTCTCCGGGTCTCTCGGAATACGGTAGAACTTCAAGTCTCTCCGTCTATCTTCTCTGTTACTGCAACCAACCGCCACACATGCCTTCACCATTTTGATTATTAATGTTAACGAGCAAAAACACACCATAATAGGAGGAATTTACGTAGCGGTAATGCGTAAACACGACGAGCTAACGGACAATATGACGCGGAGGCGTGGTTGTGACGTCATGTGAGTGGGGTCTATTTTGGCCCATTCCTCCATCTCCTCTAGAGCAGTGAGGTTTTGGGGCTGTCGTTGGGCAACACGGACTTTCAACTCCTCCACAGATTTTCTATGGGGTTGAGATCTGGAGACTGGCAAGGCCACTCCAGGACCTTGAAATGTCGTCCTGAATAAGTGCATTTTTATTATTTCATGTTCCATTTAGCACAAGACTGTTATTTGTCAGGACCATGCCATTTATTTAGCAATTGGGGAAAATACTTGGATGAAAAGAATATCCTGTAAAAATATTGAAGTAAAGAGACAGAAACAATGACATTTTGCAGCTCGCTTCGTCGCGTTTTCCTTGTTGTGAATAGTTCCTCCTCGACAGGCTGACTGGTCCTTCTCAAGCCATTTATTTAGCTATTGGGGAAAAAAAATACTTGGATAAAGAGACTATCCTGTAAAAATATTGGAGTAAAGAGACTGAAACAATGACGTTTTGCGGCTCTCTTCGTCGCCTTTTCCTCGTTCTGAATAATTCCCCCTCAATGGGCTGAATAGTAAAACCGATGAGCCCAGTCACCCGCTGACGTCATCCACCTGTTGGGTGGATGACATCGTGATCAACCACCGGCAGATTAAAAGACTGATTTCTCGTCATCTGCGTTTTGCTAAATTGTTGTATATAGTCGAATCGTCTTAAAATATGATTCTAATTCACATAATAATGCTATTTAAGACTTTTTTCCTCCAGTCGTATGCTCTTTAAAATGCAGCAGTTTCTTTTAAAGAGGAGTGCGAGTGTTTTCCGCCATTTACAGAAGGGCAAATAAGTATTTAGTCAACCACTAATTGTGCAAGTTCTCCCACTTGAAAATATTAGAGAGGCCTGTAATTGTCAACATGGTTAAACCTCAATCATGAGAGACAAAATGTGGAAAAAAAACTGAAAATCCCATTGTTTGATTTTTAAAGAATTTATTTGCAAATCATGGTGGAAAGTAAGTATTTGGTCTATACCAGAAGTTCATCTCAATACTTTGTTATGTACCCTTTGTTGGCAATAACGGAGGCCAAACGTTTTCTGAAATTCTTCACAAGCTTTTCACACATTGTTGCTGGTATTTTGGCCCATTCCTCCATGCAGATCTCCTCTAGAGCAGTGATATTTTGGGGCTGTCATTGGGCAACACAGACTTTCAACTCCTTCTGCAGATTTTTTATGGGGTTGAGACCTGGAGACTGGCGAGGCCACTCCAGGACCTTGAAATGCTTCTTACGAAGCCACTCCTTTGTTGCCCTGGCTGTGTGTTTGGGATCATTGTCATGCTGAAAGACCCAGCCACGTCTCATCTTCAATGGCCTTTCTGATGGAAGGAGATTTTCACACAAAATCTCTCGATACATGGCCCCATTCATTCTTTCCTTTACACAGATCAGTCGTCCTGGTCCCTTTGCAGAAAACAGCCCCAAAGCAGGATGTTTCCACTCCCATGCTTCACAGTGGGCATGGTATTCTTCGGATGCAATTCAGTATTCTTTCTCCTCGAAACACAAGAACCTGTGTTTCTCCCAAAAAGTTCTATTTTGGTTTCATCTGACCATAACACATTCTCCCAGTCCTCTTCTGGATCATCCAAATGCTCTCTAGCTAACCACAGACGGGCCTGGACGTGTGCTGGTTTCAGCATGGGGACATGTCTGGCAGTGCAGGATTTGAATCCCTGGCGGCGCATTGTGTTACTGATAGTAGCCTTTGTTACTATGGTCCCAGATCTCTGTAGGTCATTCACTAGGTCCCCCCGTGTGGTTCAGGGATTTTTGCTCACCGTTCTTGTTATCATTTTGACACCACAGAGTGAGATCTTACATGGAGCCCCAGATCGAGGGAGATTATCAGTGGTCTTGTATGTCTTCCATTTTCTAATAATTGCTCCCACAGTTGATTTCTTTACGCCAAGCGTTTTACCTATTGTAGATTCAGTCTTCCCAGCAGGTCTACAATTTTGTCTCTGGTGTCCTTCGACAGCTCTTTGGTCTTGGCCATAGTGGAGTTTGGAGTTTGACTGATGAGATTGTGGACAGGTGTCTTTTATTCCGATAATGAGTTAAAACAGGTGCCATTAATACAGGTAACGAGTGGAGCCTCGTTAGACCTCGTTAGACGAAGTTACACCTCTTTGACAGCCAGAAATCTTGCTTGTTTGTAGGTGACCAAATACTTATATCCCACTATGATTTGCAAATAAATTCTTTAAAAATCAAACAATGTGATTTTCTGTTTTTTTCCACATTCTGTCTCTCATGGTTGAGGTTTACCCATGTTGACAATTACAGGCCTCTCTAATCTTTTCAAGTAGGAGAACTTGCACAATTGGTGGTTGACTAAATACTTATTTGCCCCACTGTATGACTATTTAGACTTAAAAACAAGGTCCTGGAACGAATTAACTTCCTATGTAGAGGTACCACTGTACTCAGGTATAAGTTAATATTTAATCACCATCTTTACTTATGTGAAAATTACAGAAAGTTAGTATTTAATCAACATCTTTACTTATGTGAAAATTCCAGACTTAGAAATATATAAGGGTGCTAAAAACAATGTCACCTGGGTCTGCAGCTTTAATGGACACTCTGAGAAAATGTACAATGGGCGCCATTAGACAAAAAAAACCAGGCAAAAACGTGCTTAAAAACAAATAAAGAGTACCTAATGTGACACTATATTAACAAAATATTTGTTACATGTAAAATAAAATCACCTTGAATGGTTGTAGACTTATCCTCTCATCCTTTGTCTCTATAACTTTCCCTTTCTGCCAACACAACATACAACACACAACCGCATTGAGCGGTGCTTCCCGCAAAGCTTTGGCCTATTGACCCTACTCACGTGACGTCACAGCCACGCCCCCGTACCATGTTGTCCGGATACTCGTCATAGAAATGCATTAGCGCTTCGTAAATTCCTCCTATTATTGCACGTTTTACTGCTCGTCAACATTAATACTCAAAATGGTGAAGTCGTGTGGCGGTCGGTTGCAAAAACAGAGAAGATAGACGGAGAGACTTGAATTTTTACCGTATTCCGAGAGACCCGAAGAGGAGGCCGCGATTGACTGCTGCAATTCGACGAGAAAACTGGGCTCCAAACGACTACCACAGATTATGTAGTAGTCATTTTATATCTGGTAAGATGCATTTAATATATATTTAGAGGGTTTTGGGCTGACAACCACAATTAAGATCATTGCTAGGCTAATCGCCGACAACATACACGTATGTATGTAGTGAGTGCTATCGCTAAACCATATAAACATTAAAAGCCCTAGCTCCATTGACAAATGACATGAAATACATTAGACTTGACAGTGGATGTTACCAAGAACAAAAGATTTTGAATTGAAAATTTCGTAACTCACCTTCCGAGCACAAGATTCCTGCCGAATTTTCGTGTACGAGGACGTGTTTCACCCAACCAGCAACGTAGCATTTATAAGCCTCCAAGCTCTTAAAGTTTTTCAAACTTTCGTGAGAATAGGCTGATTTTGTGTGGACAAGATAGTTGTAAATATCAGGATATCAGATGTCAGGCGAAGCCAGCGGGTCGAAAAACATCGATTTAGGCATCAAATACGGATCTGGCGAATGGATAAACTGAAGCTTTTCCACGTAACGCCTTTTATGCAACGGATCCAATGAGTTTACAGCGTCAGATAACACCGGGGCTTCCATGAATTGCTCTATAACTTGCTCGACTAATTGAAAACAATGAGAATAGGTCTGAAAAAGAGGTACAGTATGGCGGCCGGAAACAGTGACACGCCCATTTTGTGACGTAGGTGAGTAGGGTCTATTCCTCACTACCTCTACTTCATGCAGATAAACTAGGGAAGCCTGCGCAATGTTGCCACCCTATGGCGCTTATGGGAATTGCACAAAATAATGATGCAGCATGAACAAGCAGACATATATGGATAATTAAATTCAAAACAAATTAACTTTTAAACATTATATTAAATTATATTACATTGGAATGCAGATTAGCTGCATTTACAATCATCACACACTAAACTAACTTGTAGCGTTAGCATAGCGTCCGCGTTACCATTAGCATTGTGTTTTCTTAAACTGGAAAACGTTTTACATACAGTTCGTGGCTTCCAGGTGAGTTTAATTAATTGCAAGTAATTTGCTGTTTTCCTGTTGAGTGTGTATTATCATCATGAAGATGGTGACGCCCTTGTAGACTACAATTATGTGCTCGTCTGTCAATGTAAAACCTTTCATTTATTGACTGATTTATTAATGGACTAAAACTTTTGAAGTTTATAGACGAAATAATTTTGAGAATTGTAGACTGAAACCAGATGAGTTTTCCTTGACTAAAACTAGAGTAAGACAAACACATTTTGAAATGACTAAAATATGACAGTGATACAGTGGGGTAAATAAGTATTTAGCCAACCACTAATTGTGCAAGTTCTCCCACTTGAAAATATTAGAGAGGCCTGTAATTCTCAACATGGGTAAACCTCAAACTTGAGAGACTGTGGAAAAAAAAGACGAAGAAAATCACATTGTTTGATTTTTAAAGAATTTATTTGCAAATCATGGTGGAAAATAAATATATGGTCAATACCAAAAGTTCATCTCAATACTTTGTTATGTACCCTTTGTTGGCAATAACGGAGGCCAATCTTCACAAGCTTTTCACACACAGTTGCTTGTATTTTGACCCATTCCTCCATGAAGGTCTCCTCTAGAGCTGTGATGTTTCGGGGCTGTTGTTGGGCAACACGGACTTAGAACTTCCTCCACAGATTTTCTATGGGGTTGAGATCTGGAGACTGGCTAGGCCACTACAGGACCTTGAAATGCTTCTTATGAAGCCACTCCTTTGTTGCCCTGGCTGTGTGTTTGGGATCATTGTCATGCTGAAAGACCCAGCCACGTCTCATCTTCAATGCCCTTGCTGATGGACGGAGATTTTCACTCAAAATCTCTGGATAGTTGGCCCCATTCATTCTTTCCTTTACACAGATCAGTCGTCCTGGTCCCTTTGCAGAAAAACCCAAAAGCATGATGTTTCCACCCCCATGTTTCACAGTGGGTATGGTGTTCTTCGGATGCAATTCAGTATTCTTTCTCCTCCAAACACGAGAACCTGTGTTTCTACCAAATAGTTCTATTTTGGTTTCATCTGACCATAACACATTCTCCCAGTCCTCTTCTGGATCATCCAAATGCTCTCTAGCAAACCGCAAACGGGCCTGGATGTGTACTCTCTAGCAAACCGCAGACGGGCCTGGATGTGTACTGGCTTCAGCAGGGGGACACGTCTGGCAGTGCAGGATTTGAGTCCCTGGCGGCGCATTACGTTACTGATAGTAGCCTTTGTTACTGTGGTCCCAGCTCTCTGTAGGTCATTCACTAGGTGCCCCCGTGTGGTTCTGGGATTTTTGCTTACTGTTTTTGTTATTTTGATGCCACGGGGTGAGGAGGGAGTTGAAAGTCCGTGTTGCCCAACACATCACCGGTCTAGAGGAGATCTGCATGGAGGAATGGGCCAAAATACCAGCAACAGTGTATGAAAAGCTTGTGAAGAGCTACAGAAAATGTTTGGCCTTTGTTTTTGCCAACAAAGGGTACATATCAAAATATTGAGATGAACTTTGTATATTGACCAAATACTTATTTTCCACCTTGATTTGCAAATAAATTCTTTAAAAATCATACTGTGATTTTCTGTTTTTTTTTTCCACTTTCTGTCTCTCATGGTTGAGGTTTACCCATGTTGACAATTACAGGCCTCTCTAATATTTTCAAGTGGGAGAACTTGCACAATTAGTGGCTGACTAAATACTTAATTACCCCAATGTAATTCTAGATCGGCAATATTGCAGAATAGATCCAAACTTGAACCAGAATCGCTAAAAAAGTCTACCTACTCCATGCCACAAAATGCTGAACCCGCTGAAGTCGTTCATCGAGTGACGTTATTACCACGATGGTGGCGCCACAGCGTTATGACAGGAGGAGCTAAACGGCAGGATTTCTTGTCATCCACGCAATGCCTAATTGTTGTTTTTAGTTTAATCGTCTCAATATATGATTTTAATTCCCGTCATAAGGCTGTTTAAATTTGATTTCAGGAGTCATGTACACTCTAATGTTGAGGCCACGTGTCAAATGTTTGCATAATGGCAAGCACAAAAGTAATGTGATTGTGGCTAACACGCTGGTGGGCTTCCACACACTCACACAACACAATGGGTCAGAGACAATAACTATCCAATTTCCCTCTGCTGATTGTTCCTGTGGCTCAAGTGGCTCTGTAATTGCGCCACAGCTTCTTCCCTTTTTGCGGCTTGATTAACTCTTCTGCCATGCTCGCCGGAAAGACGTCACGTCTGACAGCACCATAACTACCAGGGCTGAGAAAGACAAATACTCTTGTCTAGCCTATTGTCGTGAATGGCACTGAAAGCGTTAACTTCCATAAAAGTGGATCATGACTTTGCAATAGTAGAAAAATATTCGTTGAGAACTGCTGATCTAATAAAGGCATTAAGCACTTATATGTATTATTCATAAAAACTGTAAAACAGACACCATGCCTCGGATGAAAATGGTCAGTTTTAAGTGACTATTAAGGGATTTAGCTCACCAGACAACACTACTCGTGAGCAACGAGGTCAAAGGTGCGTCCCACTGTGGCAGTGTCTGATTTAAAAGCATTGATCGGGTGTTGATGAAGCGTTACTGCGTCTAACGACTCACAAGGCCTCTTGTATCGTTCTATAATTAGCACTGAAATGAACCATTTGGCCAACTGAGAGTCTGAGTTTCCGTTTCTAGTTCTTAGGCGTGAATCATTCACATTCAAGAAATGGCATTTTTAAACAAGCAGTGTTTCTTTTTGTAGGTTGCTCTTCACGTATTTACAGCCGGGTGACAGTTGTGTGCATGGGAAGAAGGTCAGCAGAGACACTTGAAGCGAAATGTTGCTGAGTGAAATATGGCCGACATTGTGAAACGACAACATTTTGTCTCGTCTACGCCGGGACGCAATAGTAATGCCGCGACTAACACTATATACTATATGATATACAGTGGGGAGAACAAGTATTTGATACACTGCCGATTTTGCTGGTTTTCCCACTTGCAAGCCATGTAAAGGTCTGTAATTCGTATCATAAGTTCTCTTCAACTGTGAGGGACGGAATCTAATACATAAATCCAGAAAATCAAATTCTATAATTTTTAAATAATAAATTAAACTGCAAAATTAAATTAAATTAATTAATTAAATTTAACTGCATGAAATAAGTATTTGATACATTACCAACTAGTAAATATTTCGGCTCTTAGTTCTTTTTTAAGAATCCCTCCTGTTCTCCACTCATTACCGGAAGTAACTGCACCTGTTTGAACTTGTTACCTGTATATAAGGCACCTGTTCACATACACAAACAAACAAACTCCAACCTCTCCACAATGGCCAAGACCAAAGAACTGTGTGAGGACATCAGGGATAAAATAATAGACCTGCACAAGGCTGGGATGGGCTACAGGAAAATAAGCAAGCAGCTTGGTGAGAGGGTAACAACTGTTGGAGCGATTATTAGAAAATGGAAGAAGTTCAAGTTGACGGTCAGTGTGCCTCGTTCTGGGGCTCCACCTCGTGGGGCATCCCTGATCATGAGGAAGGTGAGGGATCAGCCCAGAACTACACGGCAGGACCTGGTCAATGACCTGAAGAGAGCTGGAACCACAGTCTCGAAGAAAACCATCGGAAACACATTACGCAGTCATGGATTAAAATCCTACAGCGCACGTAAGGTCCCGCTGCTGAAGCCAGTGCATGTCCAGACACGTCTGAAGTTTGCCACTGACCATCTGGATGATCCAGCGGAGCAATGGGAGAAGGTCATGTGGTCGGATGAGACCAAAATTGAACTTTTTGGTCTAAACTCGGTTCGTCGTGTTTGGAGGAAAAAGAAGGATGAGTACAACCCCAAGAACACCATCCCAACTGTGAAACATGGAGGAGGAAACATCATTTTTTGGGGCTGCTTCTCTGCCAAGGGTACAGGACGACTGCACCGTAATGAGGAGAGGATGGTTGGGGCTATGTATCGCCAGATCTTGGCTGACATCCTCCTTCCTTCAGTGAGAGCCCTGAAGATGGGTCGTGGCTGGGTCTTCCAGCATGACAACGACCCAAAGCACACAGCCAAGGCAACTAAAGAGTGGCTCCGTAAGAAGCATCTTAAGGTCCTGGAGTGGCCAAGCCAGTCACCAGATCTGAACCCGAAAGAAAATCTATGGAGGGAGCTGAAAGCCCGGCAGCAGCCCCGAAACCTGAAGGCTCTGGAGAAGATCTGCATGGAGGAGTGGGCCACAACCCCTGCTGCAGTGTGTGCAAACCTTGTCAAGGACTACAGGAAATGTTCGGTATCTGTAATAGCAAACAAAGGTTTCTGTACCAAATATTAAGTTCGATTTTTGTGATGTATCATATACTTGTTTCATGCAATTAAATGCAAATTTTATCATTTAAAAATCATACACCGTGATTTTCTGTTTTTTTGTATTAGATTCCATCCCTCACAGTTGAAGAGAACTTATGATACAAATTACAGACCTCTACATGCTTCGCAAGTGGGAAAATCGGCAGTGTATCAAATACTTGTTCTCCCAACTGTAAATCATATTGACTTATTCACTGCCATTCACGGTGATAGACTAACAATCCATTTGACTGGGATGGGGTGGCAGTGAATAATCACTGTTGTCATTTTTTTTTTTTGTGTGTGTGTGTGTGTGAAAAAAAAAAAGATAAATACCAGCCCTCCCAGTAAAAAAATGTATTGGACATGTACAGCATTAGCACCAGAAAAAAAGTTCAATCTTATATTACAACCTGATAAATGTAATGTCTTAACATGAAAAGGTTCAGATTTTACTGTGACAGTTCAAATGAAAAAAATCAATATAAAGTGATATAATTAACAGGTGACTGGAGAAGTCCTTTTTGTACCTTATAAATCAAAGTTACAAACTTTTTTTTTCTTTTCTAAGCTTTTCTGTTCAGCTGCTTTGATACAGAAAGTGGGAATCTGAGGCTACGTCTACACTTGGAGTGATAACTTTATAACTTTCTCCTGGTTATTTTGTCTGCACTACCTTTAAGGTGCGTTTAAGGCCCTCCTGCTTTTGCAAGGTATGCATGCATTTGCGCATGTTTAGAAAGGAGCAGCCTCATGTGTTACGTTATCGTCTTCACAATTTACCTCTGAACCGGAAACTCATTACTCACGGGCGGGAAATTTCAAAATTACTACTCTTTCTACACCATTGGTTGGGAACTGCGTTTTATGAGCAGTTTTTTTTTTTTTTTTTTTTTTTGTGAATGCATTTGAATGCATCACGCAAGAGTGAGTGTGAGGGCACGCTCAGCTTTTACGAGCAGTCGCCGAGTTGGGATTGAAATAAAGCTTTAGAAAACAACGAGAGCCTGATGTCGTTACTTGGGATGTTACAATTATTGATCAGTTGCGCACTCACCAATTGGAAAATAACAAATACAAACATGGTGTGGCGCTGCGTATATTTCCTGGAGGTGGAACCAGTGGAAACTACAACTAGGTTAGGTGTACATAACAGTGGCCGAGACAGGTGGAACTTCACAGGGCAGCTGTTTTGTGAGTCTCGCTCTAATGGAAGAGGCAACCATTTTTTATAGGGGAAAAAGTCATGAAAGTGATCGCGCTTCTGTGACTTAGGGTACCACACAGGTGACTTTCGTGGTTTAATTTTCCCCTACACATTTCTTATATATTCCCGTACAGTAAGCATTGAGTTGGGAGTGGCCAGCCCCGCTGCTGGCTGAGCTGAGACCTAATGCGTGAGACGAGCTCTGTAATAACGCACATGTCTGTGCTTTCCGCAACGCCAGGATCACCAATGGGCACTGAATTGAAGCATATTATTGAGACGTACGTTTGAAGGTCCAAGAAAACTGTGAATGCACCATCAAGCTCATCCTAGCTTGTTTCATTTTAAAATTACGGGTTGGCGAAGAGCCATATGCACTCATCAAAAGAGCCTGTTATGGCTCGTGAAACAGAGGTTCCCGACCCGTTCTAGACTCTATAGAATGAAAACAATGGCTGTGGAAAAGAAAAGATGGGCAGGAATGCCACGTCCTGATTGTTCGCCGCCATTGACCTTGTACTTACCGAACTCACAAAGCTAACATTTTTAATTGGCTGAATAGTGTCACCTCGAAGGATGTACAAGCACACAATTACCGTAATTTTCTAACTAAAAGGCGCACCTGACTCGAAGCCGCCACCCACCAAATTTGACACGAAAACGGCATTCGTTCCTAGATATGCCGCACTGGACTATAAGACGCAGCTGTCCTCACTGTTATTGGATTTTTACACCAAAAGATAACCGATAACACTTTATTTGACAGCGGCATTACATGACTGTCATAAGACCAAATGAACCACCATGAAGCTTTGAATCAAATGGCTGCTAAACTTCATTGCTTCAAAAAGCTTCAATTACTGTTCTCTTGGAGGAGACAGTCAACCCCTGCTGCCACCCGCTGTCAACACTGCTTTCGTCCAACATGCTTCCTAGCATGTATTGCAGCGCTACAGATATAAATGACAAATCAAATTTCATGTTCTGTGCCAATTATTTCTTCAGTTACTGTTCTAGTTGTTTCATTCATTGCGAGTTATGGAATTTGGTAGCACTTTATTTGACATTGGCGCTAAAAGACTGTCATAAGACCATCATATTTATGACATGACACTGCCATAAACATGACTGAATGCTTATGACAGATGTCATTTTGTGTCATCCGGCAAATTATCTCACTTTTGAATGGATGTTAAAGATTCGAGCTGGACATAAATGGAGTTAGTGACATAATTTGCCGGATGTCACTTAATGACATCTGCCATAAGCATTCATTAATGCCTATGATAATGTCATGTCATAATTATGATGGTCTTATGGCAGTCTTATGACGCCGCTGTCAAATAAAGTGTTACCTATTAACCCAAATAAATCAACAAATAAGCCGGACTGCACTATAAGCCGCAGGATTCCAAAATGAGGGACATAAGTAGTGGCTTATAGTCCAAAAATTAGAGTAGTAAGCTATGTTTCCTTTGCATAAATTAACTACCATACAGGATAGCAAGACTGTTCATACTGAGGACACCAATTTAATACATATTTATATGGCTGTATGCAAAGAAAAAAAATAAGCTGAGAAATCAGCGCAACTCTCACGAGTTTTCTTTCTTGCCTCAGATCTGCAAGGAGCACGATCACAAATATTGAAGACATTTATACTTGTAATCTAATAATAATAATCTAATAAGCTTTTAGGCCTTTTTTCCACCTAGAGATGGAACTCAGTGAGTGCGTTATTACTTTTTAATCACCTGAAGCTGCCCCAGAGCAATTAAAACACTTCTCTAATATTTGTAGTTTTTCTCCTCAACATTTCCAACAAATTTAAAAAGATGATTCCAGGTTGAGATGTTAAAGTGCACAAGATCCCATTGGCATAACTGTATATGTACTTGTTTTATTATAATTGTCTATGAGAACAGTCTGTGCTGTCTGGATTGCGCTACATTAACTAACGGATTGGGCCATACATCATAGTTTTAACCATCCCAGTCTTAATTTTCAATTTGAGCAAGACATTAAGACAGCAGGGTTGCGCACGTCTTTTTTTGAATTTGTGTGTGGGGAAAAAAAATCGCTTGGGGAATCAAACAATATTCATTCTAGCAGCCTGCCATTTCGTCTTTAATCTCATGCACCACCAGCGGTGCGCAAAACAATTAGGAAATTATCAAAATAATCAGAGGAGAAATAATTATTAAAATGAGCAATCATTATAACACGATGCCGTTAGTCAAAGTCCTAAGTATAAGTAAAAATCTAAAATCAGTAATTCTTACAACAGACTTCTATTACACTTTTAACCTTGGTCACCTTCAGGGGAGCGCAAACCACAGTTTAGTAATAAACAAATGTGGATATTAATTATTTAAATGGAATTAAATTGTGATACTTCGGGGCGAAATTAATGTAAATGTGAAATCTTTTCACACAAACACCATCTTAGTTCACGATGAGGTACAAAATTCTGTGTGGTTAATATCATAAAACCCTCACTAAGCATGAATATTACAATCTTTAAATAGTATATTCAGGTAATCTGGAGCTACACATTTTGTGATAAACAAAAAGCTATTTTGTGGATTACTAAAAAAAAAAAAAAAAAAAAAAAAAAGCCTTACTGTTGGCGAAACAAACAATTGACTTTGTAATTAGCTCTCAGCTAAAAACAGTCAAGCACAGCTATAAAAACGTTGCTCAACCGATTAAAAGCTCCTGCCTGGAACCACATGGTACGGTCCCATGGAGACTGGAAAAAAGGAGAATGGATATTCCTAATAGAAAGAAAGGTGGCTCTGGGTCCACACACCAATAATGAGTTGAAGGATAACAGCGGCGATGAGGTGAGCACCCTGCTGAATGAAGATTGATGACGCTGTGACTTTGGCGTGCAAATGAGCCGGGCTTGAAGCAGATGTCTCTCTATTTGGCAGGCAGAAAAAAAAAAATGCAGCCAAATATACTCTGTGGAACAGCAGCGTTTTGTACTGGAGGAGGTTATGCGGCAATGTTGAATCGCAGGAATGCGAAAATTTAAACAAACAGAAAGAAAGAAAAAAAAGAATATACATGTGGTCCGCGGGTTTGGACACACTCGATTTACGCAATTTCGACTTTATGTTATTTATTTTTTTAAAAAAAATCTTTTTAATAATGTTGACTTTTGGTTTGAGATGCATGCTTTTATCTTGGTGCAGGAAGTGTACAGCAGTACTAATGGCACACGAGTAAGAGCACATGTACACACGAAGAAGAGCGTATTTGCACAAAAGAAGAATAGCACACGCGCACACACGAGAAAGAGCACATCTGCGGGTAGTGACAGTTCCCACGAAGAAGCCATGCAGCAGAGTGAGAGAGAAGACACAGAGGGCACATTTGTTGCTTGTGAAGCATCCACAGAGGAAACACCTGTTTATAAAACCTTTTGTTTTATATACCTTTTGTTTTTGATGATGTGCGGACGCTTACCGATATATGCTAATTGTTTGTGTGGATTGTTATTGCTGTATCAGCAGCTAGTTATATTAAAAAACTAATTTTAATTGCTGTTAATGAAGATGAAAGTGATTTCCTTTCATTTCTATTTTAGTTTCATTCTGTAAGTGTTAGTGTCATGAGCAGCCGAATAAAGTCAGCAAACCACACAGACGTTTGACAACGTAATTTTGGAGCTTAGCTCGCTGTCTTGCTAGGACTTAGCTCCGACATCTTGGCTTAGTTCGCCAGCGTACGAACGGAGCTCGTTCGTAACTCAGGGACTACCTGAATAAATAAATGAATGAATGAATGAATTAATTAATAAATATAAAGAAAAATAAATGAATGAATAAATAAATGAAAATATGAAAGTATATCTTGTCATTAACTTTTACTTTTTTCATTGAAACCAAATGAAAAAATTGACAATTTCTGTCATTGACTTTTACTTTTTGTCATTGAAAACACAAACGGAAAAAAACAATGGCAAATTTTTTCCTTGCCTTTTCCATTTCGCTTTTCATGTTCTTTGCCTTTCTCTTTCACAATTTCCTTTGCTTTTATCAAAAGGATTGGTCTGTCAATCAAAAGGCTTTTGGTAAAAGCAGAGGCAAAAGACAATTGCATTTATCTTTCATGCTGCATATCGTCACGAGGTTTACAGTGGTGCCAGACCCTATATCAGTTAACTATGAGCAGTAGGTGTGCTACACCCTGAATTTGTTGCCAGCCAATCGCAGGACACATCACGAGGAGATGGACAACCACCGGGGGGAGGAGGCCCGATCGCAGGACTCGGAACTCGGAGAGTGCAAACGTAGAACGTGGACGAGCGTAGACGGCGCGCGGCCGTTGGCCGAAACCTAGACCGCGGCCCGCCTCCTCCTCGTGTCCTAGAAAATCCCGCGTCGCCGTTGGCCGAAACGTGGACCGCGGCCCGCCTCCTTTTTTCGGCCGCGGCCAATCGGCTCTCCTCGCCTACGACCGCGGACGCCCGTGATTGGCTCCGCGAACGCAGACCGCGGCGGCCCGCCTCCTCCTTACGACGCGCCTGCGGTTGGCCCAAAAGACGCAATCGGCGAAAAGACCCACGCGCTCAATCGACAAGCCGAAAAGGTAAATATTGTGTATGAAATTCGCCAAAAACGATGCAAACCGAGAGTTGTTTTTCAATTACCGATTCGAGCTAACGCTAGCTAGGCTAGCTGGTGTGTGTGTGGATAAGCCGTGTTGTGCGCCGCGCTAATAATAATTAGCCATGTGCAGGCACGCACGTAACGGTAACATTTAATGACTCCGTGTGCTATACGTCTTGTATTACTTGTAACTAGTCACAAATTTAACCAATAACTCATTCATTTCACTTGTGTTCAATGCATTTTTTTGTTGTGACGTGATCCTCCCTAGTATGATGGCCACACTGTAAATGCTCTACTACATAGACGTCATCATTTTGTAAGTGGGCCAATTTTGCATTTTCCCCAATAACTTCGGTTTTATTTGGAATTTGGGAATTAGATGAACTCAAGACACCCCTCTCAACATTTTAGCATCTCTGAACATCAAGTCATTTTTCTTTTTCTAATTGCCAGCTAGGAATGGAGGCATCCTCTTCAAAACCAACAAAAACGCAATTTTATTATTACCATCATCTAGAATTTTTCCTCCGTGTCATGTCCTGCTTTTGTGTTGACACTTGCCTCTGTGTTTCTCAGTGTACATCAGAAGCGATGACCGGCCACCACGCTTTGCTGCCTAAACTGCGCTTGAGAAGTACATGTACAAACAAGGTATTGTTCTGGATGCCTTGAAAAAAAAAAAAAACATCTCCTTCATTTATAAAATGAATTGAACTATATTATTACTTCTTGTCTGATGTGTTTTTTTTTTTTTTTTTTACACCTAACAGGTAGGAAAAACTGCCTTGCCGTCACCGCAGCTCCAACAGGCCAGCAGATCCCGGCCAGCTCACGGTGACCTTTGGGAAATACAAAGGCAAGACCTTCATGTGGCTTACGGAGGAAGATGTCGGCTATGTCAAGTAGTGAGTATATATAAGAAATTGATAATAGGCAGTGGATTGTGTGTCTTTGTTACCCAAAATAAAAAAATCGGTTTAAAACAACTACTGCATGCTCTCTTAAAAAGTCTCCTCGATGGCCACGTGAAGGAGGGGCGACGACAGAAGGGAAGGTGCGACACCAAAACTGGGGAGTGGAGGCTGAAGGAGCAGCTTCTACGCTCCGTGGATATGTTCCCTCCGGTGTCATGCCACTTGGAGCAGAACATCGACCGGGCCATCTGCGGGCATGGCCGCTTCCGGTCCTTCACGTTCGAGGATATGTGGCAGTGTTATGACTTCTCCAAGCTCATCCGTAACGATCTCCAGGCCGAAAGCGCAGAAGAATGGAAGATGGCCCAGGAAGCCTTCTGCTTTGTGCGTCAGTGGCTACTGATGACGGAGTAGGACATCAATGTCACGTTAAGAGATTTCGATTGTACATCCTCACAAAGGAGGAGGAGGTTAGTAGGTCGATTAAAAAATAACATAATTTCCTTTGCCAGTGTTTTAATGCATTTCAGGGCTTACCCGTGATATTTATTTTTTGTTCTGTAGCGAGCTAAAGGCAAAGTTGCACCAGCTACGCCCCTCACGTCAGCTTGTGCATCAGCATTAGCAGCAGTATCAACATGACCTGCTGTAGCAAATACACCATCATCAGCAGCAGCAGTAGCAGCAGCACAACAACAAGCACCACCACCACAAGGTGATGATGAAGACTGGCAATGTAAAATACTACGCGCCTGGGCGCTTTGTGGCCAATCCGCACAGGGTCACAAAAAATATTTAAAAAAAAAACAAACAAACAAAAACTACAAGGTCAAGGCGTCCACGTCCAAAGGACTTTCTGGCAGGTCTTTTGAAAACTTTGTAAATTTTAAGGAGGCGGTCAATGACCTTGTAAAATAAAACACATTGATATGAACTTCATGTCTCAGCTACTTTTTACACACACAAATATGCAGTATGTTCGGCATAGCATATAGTCCTGTATATTGTGCACTTTCCCAATGAGTGCAGACAGAAAATTAAAAACCTAGTCCTTATTTCTCAACACTTAACAATATCTGCAAAACACTTGCTTATCATTAAACTTATTTAAGACTCAATACAGGCTGCTTAACTTTTACTGTGTACTATAGCTCCTTTATTGAAATACAAGAAAAAAAACTGGAATTTGAGTGTTATAACAAATACATTTAAAGCATACAGAGATTGGGAAAAGTCCTAATGCCCTTAATTGAAAGTGGAGAAAAAATAGGCCAAGACAACACAACAGCTAAAACGCAGTAGTGATGAAATCTATAATGCTGCGCTTCGGACTACGACGTCACTTGAAGGAAACAACGTCAAACTTTGGTCCCGCCCTCCCGCAGCCTCTGAACAGATGCTCAACCACCCTGCGGAATGGAAAGATGCCAAGACCACCCAGAGGTAACTTGTTACCTGTTGGGCAGAATGACCTCGTGAATGAAAATTTAAAACCTAGTGACTTACTTCTAATGGAATACTAGTTTCTTAACACTTGTATATCTGATTAACACTTGCATATTGCAGTTTGCTATTGGCGTAGTTCAGGAGTCAGCTATCATTTTATTTATTTCAACATCATCCTTCGTACACTGCTTAGTTTAAATTTATTTTTAGGTAGTAGTAGTGTATATTATTTATTTATGTATTGACATTAATTTATTGTGTGATGCACTGATAGGGTGTTGCTATTTTTAATGTCATTTTACTATTTGAATGACAAAGCCTATTCTATTCTAACATTTAAACAGCCGTATTCAACCGCCTGCAACTACCACAGAAAAGACAACACACACAAATTGACCTAAAATATGAATGAATCAGCTCATCTGTGAATACGTATTTTATATAACAAACAAGGCATTTAGGATTCTTTTACATTGGCCAAAAACACACTTCCTTAAAATAAATTCCTATATGTAATCTTTAAAAAGCTTTGAAATGTCATATTCTTAATTCCAGAATAAATATGGTTCAAAACATTATTTGAAAGCAATTTTTTTTATTTAGGTAAAAAATGAACAACTTTTAGATGTATGTGCTTAATGAGAACAAATGGCAATATTTACTGAAGTAAGTAAGTGGAATAATCTCACATTCATCTGTTAAATAGTCTTTAACGGGCAAAACATGATGGAGAAAATGATTTGACTAGACTATGTGGGCCTAAAGTGCAGTAAGCAACCGGAATTAGTGCTCATTGTTTAAATACACTTTAAACTCATTCATAAACTGTTTTACAATAAACTCACAGCTGCCACCCTGGAGGGGATGTTCAATTGGAGTGGGTTCGGTCACACACAGATTGCAGACCGGAAGGAGTACTGGCCAATCAGAGCAGGCTTGGGGTTCCACCCCACAGTCTGGACTGATGACCAATCAGAGAGGGCGTATTTAATTGTAGGGCAGAATTGATACAAATCAGTCAACGTTTCGCGATTTGAAGACAGAGGCCGCATCGCGCTCGACCTTTGACCCTTGACTGTAAAGTTTGGCCCCGGACCTCAACGTTGAGCGCAGGTGTCGCTAGAGTTCGATTGCACTTCACGTGGGAGGAGGCCCGATCGCAGGACTCGGAACTCGGAGAGTGCAAACGTAGAACGTGGACGAGCGTAGACGGCGCGCGGCCGTTGGCCGAAACCTAGACCGCGGCCCGCCTCCTCCTCGTGTCCTAGAAAATCCCGCGTCGCCGTTGGCCGAAACGTGGACCGCGGCCCGCCTCCTTTTTTCGGCCGCGGCCAATCGGCTCTCCTCGCCTACGACCGCGGACGCCCGTGATTGGCTCCGCGAACGCAGACCGCGGCGGCCCGCCTCCTCCTTACGACGCGCCTGCGGTTGGCCCAAAAGACGCAATCGGCGAAAAGACCCACGCGCTCAATCGACAAGCCGAAAAGGTAAATATTGTGTATGAAATTCGCCAAAAACGATGCAAACCGAGAGTTGTTTTTCAATTACCGATTCGAGCTAACGCTAGCTAGGCTAGCTGGTGTGTGTGTGGATAAGCCGTGTTGTGCGCCGCGCTAATAATAATTAGCCATGTGCAGGCACGCACGTAACGGTAACATTTAATGACTCCGTGTGCTATACGTCTTGTATTACTTGTAACTAGTCACAAATTTAACCAATAACTCATTCATTTCACTTGTGTTCAATGCATTTTTTTGTTGTGACGTGATCCTCCCTAGTATGATGGCCACACTGTAAATGCTCTACTACATAGACGTCATCATTTTGTAAGTGGGCCAATTTTGCATTTTCCCCAATAACTTCGGTTTTATTTGGAATTTGGGAATTAGATGAACTCAAGACACCCCTCTCAACATTTTAGCATCTCTGAACATCAAGTCATTTTTCTTTTTCTAATTGCCAGCTAGGAATGGAGGCATCCTCTTCAAAACCAACAAAAACGCAATTTTATTATTACCATCATCTAGAATTTTTCCTCCGTGTCATGTCCTGCTTTTGTGTTGACACTTGCCTCTGTGTTTCTCAGTGTACATCAGAAGCGATGACCGGCCACCACGCTTTGCTGCCTAAACTGCGCTTGAGAAGTACATGTACAAACAAGGTATTGTTCTGGATGCCTTGAAAAAAAAAAAAAACATCTCCTTCATTTATAAAATGAATTGAACTATATTATTACTTCTTGTCTGATGTGTTTTTTTTTTTTTTTTTTACACCTAACAGGTAGGAAAAACTGCCTTGCCGTCACCGCAGCTCCAACAGGCCAGCAGATCCCGGCCAGCTCACGGTGACCTTTGGGAAATACAAAGGCAAGACCTTCATGTGGCTTACGGAGGAAGATGTCGGCTATGTCAAGTAGTGAGTATATATAAGAAATTGATAATAGGCAGTGGATTGTGTGTCTTTGTTACCCAAAATAAAAAAATCGGTTTAAAACAACTACTGCATGCTCTCTTAAAAAGTCTCCTCGATGGCCACGTGAAGGAGGGGCGACGACAGAAGGGAAGGTGCGACACCAAAACTGGGGAGTGGAGGCTGAAGGAGCAGCTTCTACGCTCCGTGGATATGTTCCCTCCGGTGTCATGCCACTTGGAGCAGAACATCGACCGGGCCATCTGCGGGCATGGCCGCTTCCGGTCCTTCACGTTCGAGGATATGTGGCAGTGTTATGACTTCTCCAAGCTCATCCGTAACGATCTCCAGGCCGAAAGCGCAGAAGAATGGAAGATGGCCCAGGAAGCCTTCTGCTTTGTGCGTCAGTGGCTACTGATGACGGAGTAGGACATCAATGTCACGTTAAGAGATTTCGATTGTACATCCTCACAAAGGAGGAGGAGGTTAGTAGGTCGATTAAAAAATAACATAATTTCCTTTGCCAGTGTTTTAATGCATTTCAGGGCTTACCCGTGATATTTATTTTTTGTTCTGTAGCGAGCTAAAGGCAAAGTTGCACCAGCTACGCCCCTCACGTCAGCTTGTGCATCAGCATTAGCAGCAGTATCAACATGACCTGCTGTAGCAAATACACCATCATCAGCAGCAGCAGTAGCAGCAGCACAACAACAAGCACCACCACCACAAGGTGATGATGAAGACTGGCAATGTAAAATACTACGCGCCTGGGCGCTTTGTGGCCAATCCGCACAGGGTCACAAAAAATATTTAAAAAAAAAACAAACAAACAAAAACTACAAGGTCAAGGCGTCCACGTCCAAAGGACTTTCTGGCAGGTCTTTTGAAAACTTTGTAAATTTTAAGGAGGCGGTCAATGACCTTGTAAAATAAAACACATTGATATGAACTTCATGTCTCAGCTACTTTTTACACACACAAATATGCAGTATGTTCGGCATAGCATATAGTCCTGTATATTGTGCACTTTCCCAATGAGTGCAGACAGAAAATTAAAAACCTAGTCCTTATTTCTCAACACTTAACAATATCTGCAAAACACTTGCTTATCATTAAACTTATTTAAGACTCAATACAGGCTGCTTAACTTTTACTGTGTACTATAGCTCCTTTATTGAAATACAAGAAAAAAAACTGGAATTTGAGTGTTATAACAAATACATTTAAAGCATACAGAGATTGGGAAAAGTCCTAATGCCCTTAATTGAAAGTGGAGAAAAAATAGGCCAAGACAACACAACAGCTAAAACGCAGTAGTGATGAAATCTATAATGCTGCGCTTCGGACTACGACGTCACTTGAAGGAAACAACGTCAAACTTTGGTCCCGCCCTCCCGCAGCCTCTGAACAGATGCTCAACCACCCTGCGGAATGGAAAGATGCCAAGACCACCCAGAGGTAACTTGTTACCTGTTGGGCAGAATGACCTCGTGAATGAAAATTTAAAACCTAGTGACTTACTTCTAATGGAATACTAGTTTCTTAACACTTGTATATCTGATTAACACTTGCATATTGCAGTTTGCTATTGGCGTAGTTCAGGAGTCAGCTATCATTTTATTTATTTCAACATCATCCTTCGTACACTGCTTAGTTTAAATTTATTTTTAGGTAGTAGTAGTGTATATTATTTATTTATGTATTGACATTAATTTATTGTGTGATGCACTGATAGGGTGTTGCTATTTTTAATGTCATTTTACTATTTGAATGACAAAGCCTATTCTATTCTAACATTTAAACAGCCGTATTCAACCGCCTGCAACTACCACAGAAAAGACAACACACACAAATTGACCTAAAATATGAATGAATCAGCTCATCTGTGAATACGTATTTTATATAACAAACAAGGCATTTAGGATTCTTTTACATTGGCCAAAAACACACTTCCTTAAAATAAATTCCTATATGTAATCTTTAAAAAGCTTTGAAATGTCATATTCTTAATTCCAGAATAAATATGGTTCAAAACATTATTTGAAAGCAATTTTTTTTATTTAGGTAAAAAATGAACAACTTTTAGATGTATGTGCTTAATGAGAACAAATGGCAATATTTACTGAAGTAAGTAAGTGGAATAATCTCACATTCATCTGTTAAATAGTCTTTAACGGGCAAAACATGATGGAGAAAATGATTTGACTAGACTATGTGGGCCTAAAGTGCAGTAAGCAACCGGAATTAGTGCTCATTGTTTAAATACACTTTAAACTCATTCATAAACTGTTTTACAATAAACTCACAGCTGCCACCCTGGAGGGGATGTTCAATTGGAGTGGGTTCGGTCACACACAGATTGCAGACCGGAAGGAGTACTGGCCAATCAGAGCAGGCTTGGGGTTCCACCCCACAGTCTGGACTGATGACCAATCAGAGAGGGCGTATTTAATTGTAGGGCAGAATTGATACAAATCAGTCAACGTTTCGCGATTTGAAGACAGAGGCCGCATCGCGCTCGACCTTTGACCCTTGACTGTAAAGTTTGGCCCCGGACCTCAACGTTGAGCGCAGGTGTCGCTAGAGTTCGATTGCACTTCACGTGGGAGGAGGCCCCATCGCGGAGAAAACCCACGCATCAGTGCAAAGTGCCAATTCTGAACCATTCCGCCATGCATGGCTGTATTGGATGTCTATTGCTGTCAACGGCACGGAAAAAGGATGCCAACCCTCCCACTTCAAATGGATTGGACGTGACTCCTACCTCAAATTTGCCTCACAAAAACAAAAAATGGACCAAGGGAAGGATTGTAATTTGATCAATTTTGGCATTGGTAAATGAATGTATTACTGTATTTAAGAAACCACTGACTGTCGAAATGGAAGGCCAGTCTTACCTTGAAGCAAAACGCGCTTCCAGAAGATCCTGCCGACGTGAATCCCCCCGAGGAACACCAGATTAGAGAGGATGAGCATGGCAGTGGAGAAGGCGCAAAGCAGAGCGGCGCAGCGCCTCCTCGTTGCCGCAGAGGAATGCCGCTCCTGGGAAATCAGCGCACAAATATGTGAAGCGCCACGAGAAGCGGCACAATAGTGTGACGGAGACGCTGCCGAGCACCAATAACAAAGGAACGTGGAGCGACACCACAGCGGCACCGTTGGACCTTATTACGGCTTTCAAGAAGAAGAGCATCTCCTGACAACCAGAAGATGACGCCCCACTGTAGCTAATGTATTACAAACACACTTTTACTCACTTTAACTGTATATGGAAATTAAATGGGACAGCACCCATTCAATGTGTGTATGTTTTTATTAAACCACATTATCTGGCCACAATGTTTTTAGCTACGAAAGATTTAATCACGAAGCAAGCCTTTTAAGAGAATAAGCAATTAAGGGTAAATGCAGTTCTTGACATCTTTTTAAAAAATTCCTGCCTGATTTGGTTGTTTTTGTACAACTTCCTATTCAACCTAAACGTGTATGCTGTATGCAGGATCAGGGACCTGAGTTTCATTCATATCTGTTTTTTCTGAGCTTGGGAATGGGCCTAGAATGACTAGTAAATGACAGTCAAAGACAGAATTTTATATCAGATCTTTGTTTTCCCTGAGGTATTTTCTAAATGTTGGTAGACGGAGATAAATCCACGTTTGATACCGGTTGAATACAGCAGAGGTTTAATTTATCATTGAGCTTGATTTAGTGTGAACGCTTCGTGTTTCACAACTTTAGCATTTACTAAATGGTATTATATGCACCAGGTTTTTCGGGTTATGACAGATTTAATCATGATTTAGGTCTTGAAAAATCATAAGTATATAAGCAGTTTAACCGTCCTTTTGAGGACCTCTACTATGGTTTGTTTGTTTTGGGGGGCGCAGCGCAGCCCATCCCTTTTTTTTTTCTTCTCCATGCTCAATGTTGTACACACAAGGACAGAGGTTGAGTCAACTTTAATCCATTTAACTGGCTGCAAGTGTGATTTAGTTATTGCCACCACCACCTGTTATGTACCACAGGTAAGTAAAAAGTCCTGTTAACTACACAATTTAGAGAAGCATCGATTCTTCAAAGGGTACCCATACTTTTGTCCGGACCATTTTTGGAGTTTTGTGTAAAATGATAATGATTTTTTTCCCATTATCTTTTGGTTTTTTTTCCATTGCAAGCAAAATAAATGAAGATATTGCTATCAAAGCATTTGTAATTGCAATCAATTTATGGGAAAAATTTAGCATTATCTGACAGAATTGCAGGGGTGCCAATATTTTGGCCAGCACTGTATGTATATGTCTTTTTTCAGTCTCATGAAATCAATTTCTAATGCTTAAAAAATCAATCTGATTGAATTAGGTAGATTTTTGTTCTTACTTCAAGTTGCACAGTTCAAACCCCTTATTCTTTTCAAGTACAATATACATCACTTTTATTAAAATATTTTAACCAATAGGTTAGCAGTCATATGCTAACCATGTCTAAAAATAGTTTAATGACTGCTATTACAGACACATACAGTAGCATCATTTAATAAATTATGACTGTGCAAGATGTGCCTTTAACTACATAGCATTCTTAACTCAATGTTTTCCATTGAAGGTGATAGACGTGAAGGGATTTGGATGTCTATTCCATAGTCGTCAATGGCAGTGAATGAGTTAACATAGAAAGATGGGTGAAAAAGGTATGACTGAAGTAGAAGCGCTCATATTTATATACACAGTGTGTGTTCTGAGTATGCGAACTTACCAAAAAGGAGCAAAGGAAAGGCGAGCCAAAGAGAGCCTTGAGGCCAGTTTCCACCAGAACGCCCAACCAATTCATCAGGGCCCAACACTGAAGGTAGTCATGACCACCATGCCAAAGGAAAATGAAGCCAATCGCCAGCGTTGTGGATAAAATTTTGTACAGCACTCCATGATGTGAACCACCCAGAGGCACATAGATGTATCTGCAACACGAGCGGGAAAAGAGTGATTTAAACAGCCACTGAGATCTGCAAAATAAACACAGTTAATAAGTATCTAGCTAATGACTAGAGCGGATGTAAAACAAAGTGGGGTTAAAAACGTCTGCCCCCACCACGCGTCATGTCATGCTCATAGATTTTTAATCAGACAACCGTAGCTCTAACGCCTAGGGCAGCAACAACAAAAACGGAGACGCTTCGCAGAATAACAAGTGAGGCCCTGGTGTTATTAATGATGCTTGATGGTGACGATGCTAGGTCTTTCTCCAGTGATTCACACAACAAATACATCATCCATCACTTCAGGCTGTGGGCATGTACAGTTTCCTAAGGTTCATAAGGTTCAATGTCTGCTGGTGGTCTCAGGTGTGTTGACATTGTTTATGTGACATCCATTTTTTGTCATGTTTTTCTGCAGAAGTGGGACGATGGTGCCACACTTCTAGATTGCAAAGCTTGCTCCAAGAGTTTACGCATTTACAGTTTGAATTTTCTGGTTACTGATGTACTTTATGTAATTTTTTTGTAGTTTCCCTGTTTTGTTGTTCCCTAATCTTGGGTAGATATGATACTGCTTTGTAATTTGATTCCTGGCGTCTTTCTTTTGTTTTGCATGTGTCATATATTTCAACATCTACCTACAGTGTATCACAAAAGTGAGTACACCCCTCGCATTTCTGCAGTTATTTAAGTATATCATTTCATGGGACAACACTGACAAAATGACACTTTGACACAATTAAAAGTAGTATGTGTGCAGCTCATATAATAGAGTTAATTTATTTTCCCCTCAAAATAACTCAAAATATAGCTATTAATATCCAAACCCTGGCAACAAAAGTGAGCACACCCCATTAAAAAAACACACATCCCTAAATGTCCAAATTGAGAAATCCCACAAACAGTTTGCCGAACACATGTCAACAAAGCTCATGGATTACTGGAACCATGTCCTACGGTCTGATAAGACGGGCGGGCTTTCTTGTGTAGTGTCTTCAGGAGAGGCTTCTTCCTGGGGTGACAGCCATGCACACCAATTTGATGTAGAGTGCGGCGTACGGTCTGAGCACTAACAGGCTGACCCGCCACCTCTTCAATCTCTGCAGCAATGCTGACAGCACTCAATATAGTAACAAGGGTCGCAATGCAGAAATCGCAGACATCAAGGAATGGTTGAGATGTTCTTTTTCATATATTTACCCCATTAAACATTTTTTTTCTTCTTTTCTTTGTTTGGATCCATTATTTATCATCTAACATATCGGAGAAAACGTGACAGTAACAAAAAAAAATACAATTAAGCGATAGTTATGAGGTAGATATCCGTGACTTTTTTACAGACGCCATTTTTTTTAATGTGACGTCATTTGTTTAAAAGTTTGAAATATGCGAGTGAATAATTTTTTTAAAGTCTTTTTTTTGTTTTAAACGAAATATTAGACATCAATTAATGATTCTAAGCTAAAAATAAGACATTTTGAATAATAAATATAATTACCTTCTTTTTATGGTTAGGTTGAATCAAAAGCGGTTGCGCAACATCTGTAAACGGGGGTTTTCAGGGTAAAACGAACAAATTAAAAACAGTTTTGGGGCTTAATGCGCCATGAATCTGCTATGGCAGCATGTAGACATATTGTTCTATCAAACACAACAGATGTTTTTTCTTAAAGTACAGCAGTTTCTTTTAAAGAGGAGTGCAAGAGCAGAAACTGCTTTTTCAGTCTTGTCTGTGTTTTCCGCCATATCTGCAGAAATGCAAGGGGTGTACTCACTTTTGTGATACACTGTATGTAGTTTTTACATGCTAACTTATTGGCTATCATTGATCATTCACTACCAGCAACTCCCAATGAAAATGGATTGGACGTCTATCACCGTCAATGGTACTACATGATCCTCCTTTGGGAAAAGCAGCCAGTTGAGTATCGTTTGCTTTGTTTTTCCCAGCCTACCGTCACCAATATTTCAGACTAAAGAGCCCCTCAAATTTTGCTGTCCAGTGAACACCCGCCTTTTCACCGTTCGCTATTCCCCAACTTGTAAGGTGGTAATTGGTGTCAAGGATGCATGCTGCTATGATACATCTTTACTGAGAGTTAAGTGTGAAGTAGTTCATAGTCCTTTAGCCAAGGTTATTCCCACATGCTCTGTTCCAAATAATGGAAAACAATTTTGTTTGTAATCACCAAGCAACTTCATGTTTAGTACAAGTGTGAGACTGCAGCTGCCGTATCTGTCAGAAAGACATCCATGAGAAAAAGACAGACTTTCTTTGTCAGATGGCTACAAATAAAGTGCTTATGGCATGAAAGTGGGGTGCGCTATACTTATATAAGCAGTGTGACATTTCCATGCCAATGCCCTACTTCACTAGGTAAAAGGCAGACAGAAACCAGATATTCTCTTACGGATGCATCAATTTGTTCTCTTAGCTATCCCTTATATCTTTTTCATTAAGCTGTCGTCCACATTACGCTTCTGACATTTGTGATTCTGCCATCGTTTATGAAGTTGGGTTTTCACCTGCTTGCAGAGGTTTTTCTCTTGGTACTCTAGCCCACATTTTTTAAGCATGCTTGTTAGCTTCATTGAAGACTCTAAACTTCAATTCTCCTGCCAAAATGTCAACTGGGATAGACTCCAGCTCATCTATGTAATGAGTAGAAGCTCTATAGATGCATGCATGTCAAAACAAAGCAGACACACCACTAATTAGTACTGATTAGTAGTTGCGTCCTAATAAAAGCAGAGAGAAAAGCAAGGGTGCGTGCCCTGAAACAAGCGTGGCACGCTAGCATGTAAGCCTTGACGGAGAAAGGTGTCTTCATCAAGCAGATCGCCAAACTCCCGGCAGGTTGCAGCATGTTTTTTGGGGTTTGCTTTATTAGGGGGTAGACAATCTAATAATAAAAACGCAATACGTCCAAGGCGCAAGCTGAAAATCGGCAGCAGCCCCTCCTGCTGATCCATATGCACATATTAATAAGCATAACAGGAATTTCTCCTGGACTCGGTTGACAGAAACAAAGCAACACACCCGTGCTGGCTATAATTCATCAACAACATTGAAGCTCATAATCATGAGAAAGCATCCATGCAAATGCAACATCCTTGTCTATTTATGTCCAACTGTTCAAGACAGCTGCAGAATAAGACCTCCTGCCACAACACACTTTTTTGAAAATGGTTAAACTGTTAAATATGGATGAGTTCAATAAACTGCCAGAATGAACACATGTGCTCAACAGGGAGATATACACAATGCAGATAGATGGGAAAGATAACTAAAATAGAGTAAAACTACTGCTTGACAGATTGGGGGGGCATGAAAGTGTTTACAATGCAATACTGTCGCCTGGTGGCATTTTTTTTGTTTTTGAACTATTCCCAGTATGCAGTTACATCGTATTCATAGACAATCACAAATACAATCGATGATTAGACGACTACAGTATCGATTGTAGTCTATCTGATGACATTGTTTAAATACAATCGATGATTAGACGACTACAATATCGATTGTATCATCGATTGTATTTGTGATTGTCTATGAATACGACGTAACTGCATTCTGGGATGTTTTCCAAAAATATTATTTTGAAGAACTACAATTTACATTTTGCTTTCATCGAGGATTGCAAAAATCATCTCATATTATTGACTATTACGTAAAAATTGGACAATTTTAGGTAAACAATGTCTCTAAAAAATAAATACCCGTCTTGCATATTTTATTTTTCCTTTCTTCCATATAGATGGACCGATAGTTTGCTAGTCGGACAGATGGATAGAAAACCAATCAGATACACAAACAGCTATGGGTACACAGAATAACAGCTCGAAAGACAGAAACGGAGGACAAGACAAAGACGGATGACATGTAGACAGACAGATGGACAGATAGCTAAACATCAGGCAGATGTTAGAGTGGGTGAGTGAATGAATGGCTCCAAAAATAGAAGAAAGACACAGTGACGAGATTAGACGCAATATGTGCACATCCTAAGGGCCTCTTACCTGAGGAGCCATCGATACAGGCCCTTGTCAAACTGCCTGTTCGGAGTGGAGAGACACAGCAAGAGGGGGAGATCATTAATTGGATTTACACATTTACATGATAATTCCATTAGTCGGGAACACCTGAGCTCCACTGGCTTCATCATACTTTATACTAAATAAACCCAGACAAGTTGAGAAGTGTATTGTTTGTATGCTAGATGTTCTTTCCCTGCCGCTTCCTTCCTCGCTCTGTCATCATTAAGAAGATTAGAAGAATCATGTCTTCAGGACTTGTTGGCCCATAAAACACTGCCTGTATGTCCCATGACGTCAGCTGACAGATTTATGCATTCCATCAATGTTGTTGACATGAGCCAGCTCAGCTCACGTGGGATTAGTGTGCGTCACCGGTCAGCACTATTGGGCCAATTTGTCTATAGAGAGATGCGGGCAAAGGCAGCCGTCCATCTCAGCGTTACGGCCAGACGTATCCAAGGAATGTCTTGTATTTAAAATGGATGGCCAGTGTTGTACCAGAGTAAGCTTTCATCCCAGCAGATGTTCCTTCCATTTCCAAATAGTGTCACCACTTTATTAAAAACAATATACGTTAAACTTTTGTTTTTAAAGTCCTATTTCCATTTTTGTAACATTTTTCTAACAAAAGAAAATCCATCCATCCATCCATCCATCCATTATCTTCCGCTTGTTCCGGGGTTGGGTCGCGGGGGCAGCAGCTTTAACAGGGAAGGCCAGACTTCCCTCTCCCCAGCCGCTTCAACCAGCTCCTCCGGCGGGATCCCAAGGCGTTCCCAGGCCAGCCGAGAGACATAGTCTCTCCAGCGTGTCCTGGGTCGTCCCCGGGGCCTCCCGCCGGTGGGACATGCCCGGAACACCTCTCCAGGGAGGCGTCCGGGAGGCATCCGAACCAGATGCCCGAGCCACCTCAGCTGGCTCCTCTCTACGCGGAGGAGTAGCGGCTCGACGCCAAGTCCCTCCCGGATGACCGAGCTTCTCACCCTATCTCTAAGGGAGAGCCCGGACACCCTGCGGAGGAAACTCATTTCGGCCGCTTGTATCCGGGATCTTGTTCTTTCGGTCACGACCCAAAGCTCGTGACCATAGGTGAGGGTAGGAACGTAGATCGACTGGTAAATCGAGAGCTTTGCCTTTCGGCTCAGCTCCTTCTTCACCACTACGGACCGGTGCAGAGTCCGCATTACTGCAGACGCCGCACCGATTCGCCTGTCGATCTCCCGCTCCCTCCTACCGTCACTCGTGAACAAGACCCCAAGATACTTGAACTCCTCCACTTGGGGCAGGATCTCATCCCCGACCCGGAGAGGGCACTCCACCCTTTTCCGACTGAGGACCATGGTCTCGGATTTGGAGGTGCTGATCTTCATCCCAACCGCTTCACACTCAGCTGCGAACCGCTCCAGTGAGAGTTGGAGGTCACGGCTTGATGAAGCCAACAGCACTAAATCATCTGCAAAAAGCAGAGATTCAATGCTGAGGTCTCCAAACCAGACCCCCTCAACGCTTC
The DNA here is from genome assembly GCF_030265065.1 of Corythoichthys intestinalis. Classification (NCBI taxonomy): domain Eukaryota; kingdom Metazoa; phylum Chordata; class Actinopteri; order Syngnathiformes; family Syngnathidae; genus Corythoichthys; species Corythoichthys intestinalis. The sequence continues at coordinate 80,931,605 of NC_080395.1, forward strand.
GGCTGCGCCTAGAAATTCTGTCCATAAAAATTATGAACAAAATCGGTGACAAAGGGCAGCCTTGGCGGAGTCCAACCCTCACTGGGAACGAGTTCGACTTACTGCCGGCAATGCGGACCAGACTCTGACACCGATCGTACAGGGACCGAACAGCCCTTACCAAGGGGCTCGGTACCCCGTACTCCCGGAGCACCCTCCACAGGATTCCCCTAGGCACACGGTCGAACGCCTTTTCCAAATCCACAAAACACATGTAGACTGGTTGGGCGAACTCCCATGCACCCTCGAGGACCCTGCTGAGGGTGTAGAGCTGGTCCACTGTTCCACGGCCGGGACGAAAACCACACTGCTCCTCCTGAATCCGAGATTCGACTTCCCGACGGACCCTCCTCTCCAGCACCCCCGAATAGACTTTACCGGGGAGGCTGAGGAGTGTGATTCCTCTATAATTGGAACACACCCTCCGGTCCCCCTTTTTAAAAAGGGGGACCACCACCCCGGTCTGCCAATCCAGAGGCACTGTCCCCGATGTCCACGCGATGTTTTAGAGGCGTGTCAGCCATGACAGCCCTACAACATCCAGAGCCTTTAGGAACTCCGGGCGGATCTCATCCACCCCCGGGGCCTTGCCACCGAGGAGCTTGCCAACCACCTCAGTGACTTCAACCCCAGAGATCGAAGAGCCCACCCCAGAGTCCCCAGACTCTGCTTCCTCAAAGGAAGGCGTGTCGGTGGAATTGAGGCGGGCTTAGAAGTATTCTCCCCACCGACTCACGACGTCCCAAGTCGAGGTCAGCAGTACACCATCTTCACTATACACAGTGTTAATGGTGCACTGCTTTCCTCTCCTCAGACGCCGGATGGTGGACCAGAATTTCCTCGAAGCCGTCCGGAAGTCGTTTTCCATGGCCTCACCGAACTCCTCCCATGTCCGAGTTTTTGCCTCGGCGACTGCCGAGGCCGCAGTCCGCTTGGCCAGCTGGTACCTGTCAGCTGCCTCCGGAGTCCCACAGGCCAAAAAGGCACGATAGGCCTCCTTCTTCAGCTTGACGGCATCCCTTACCGCTGGTGTCCACCAGCGGGTTCGGGGATTGCCGCCACGACAGGCACCAACCACCTTACGGCCACAGCTCTGATCGGCCGCCTCAACAATGGAGGTGCGGAACATGGCCCACTCGGACTAAATGTCCCCCACCTCCCCCGGGACAAGGGAGAAGTTCTGCCGGAGGTGGGTGTTGAAACTCTTTCTGACGGGATTCTGCCAGACGTTCCCAGCAGACCCTCACAATACGTTTGGGCCTGCCAGGTCTGGCCAGCATCTTCCCCCGCCATCGGAGCCAACACACCACCAGGTGGTGATCAGTTGACAGCTCCGCCCCTCTCTTCAACCGAGTGTCCAAAACATACGGCCGCAAGTCCGATGACATGATTACGAAGTCGATCATCGAACTGCGGCCTAGGGTGTCCTGGTGCCAAGTGCACATATGGACACCCCTATGTTTGAACATGGTGTTCGTTATAGACAAACCGTGACGAGCACAGAAGTCCAATAACAGAACACCACTCGGGTTCTGATCGGGGGGGCCGTTCCTCCCAATCACGCCCCTCCAGGTCTCACTGTCATTGCCCACGTGAGCGTTGAAGTCCCCCAGTAGAACGAGGGAGTCCCCAGAGGGGGCGCTCTCTAGCACACCCTCCAAGGACTCCAAAAAGGGTGGGTATTCTGAACTGCTGTTCGGTGCATAAGCGCAAACAACAGTTAGAACCCGTCCCCCCACCCGAAGGCGGAGGGAGGCTACCCTCTCGTCTACCGGGGTAAACCCCAACGTACAGGCGCCAAGCCGGGGGGCAATAAGTATGCCCACACCTGCCCGGCGCCTCTCACCATGGGCAACTCCAGAGTGGAAGAGAGTCCAACCCCTCTCGAGAGGATTGGTACCAGAACCCAAGCTGTGTGTGGAGGAGAGTCCGACTATATCTAGTCGGAACTTCTCTGCCTCACACACCAGCTCAGGCTCCTTCCCTGCCAGAGAGGTGACATTCCATGTCCCAAGAGTTAGCTTCAGCAGCTGGGGGTCGGACCGCCAAGGCCCCCGCCTTTGGCTGCCGCCCAACTCCCTACGCACTCGACCCCTTTGGCCCCTCCCACAGGTGGTGAGCCCATGGGAAGGGGAACCCACGTTGCCTTTTCGGGCTGAGCCCGGCCGGGCCCCATGGGGACAGGCCCGGCCACCAGACGCTTGCCTTCGAGCCCCACCTCCAGGCCTGGCTCCAGAGGGAGGCCCCGGTAACCCGCGTCCGGGCAAGGGAAACTGGGGTTCATTAATGTTGCTCATCATAAGGGGTCTTTTTGAGCCATACTTTGTCTGGCCTCTCACCTAGGACCTGTTTGCCATGGGTGACCCTACCAGGGGCTTGAAGCCCCAGACAACATAGCTCCTAGGATCATTGAGACACGCTAACCCCTCCACCACGATAAGGTGATGACTCAAAGGATAATATAAATAATAATATTGCTTTATTTTTCATATACGTATTCATTTTTTAAAAATTGAAAAATCCCTTCTTCATATATTTATTTCTCCCTGAAGAATAATATGAAGGTGGTTGATTGGTTAGCATGTCTACCTCACAGTTCTGAGATCAAGGGTTCAATCCCGGGCTCTGGCCTTCCTGTGTCGAGTTTGCATGTCTCCCTGTGCATGCGTGGTTTTCTCTGGATAATCCAGTTTGCTCCCACAACGCCCAAACATGCAATAGTAGGCTAATATAACACTCCAAATTGTCCCGAGGAGTGCGCATTAAAGCAGTAATGTGAAGTAATTTCATAACATGCCAAATAGTGTCACAAATAAAGTTATTAAACATTGTCCAACAAATAAAGCATGACATAAAAATTTATATGTTGTATATTTGATAAAATAATCGCGTGAAAGGGGACGAACCCGGAAGTGATACGTCACACCAGGAATAGCGATGGCAGCTCCATATGTTGAGTGGGATGCTCACATTGTTAATTATGTTGATTTAATCACTATGGCAACCAAATGGCGTGTCACATGTTCAAATTAGCAAATGTATTTCACCTGTGTTGGACTGAATAAAATGGGTGTACGCCTGCTGATGTTTGCACGACAAAGAGAAACGATCACTGCTGTGCTGGTATATCCGCTGTGCAATCGAGCCTGCCAACAGGTTATGGGCCCAGATCAGAGCCGTGACGCAGTGAGAGGTTTCATGACAAGCCAGGTGAAAGTCGCGACGATCACTGCGTGCACCTGTGAGCTGTGAAGTAAGTGGCAACATGAGTAGAAAGGAGAAAGACCTGGTGACAAGCAGCCGCTGGGCGACGCTCGTCTTTGATGGAGACGAGAAAAATTATGAACTTTGGGAAGCGAAGTTTTTGGGCCACCTCCGCCTGCAGGGGCTGAAAGACACCATTTTAAACGAGCCTGACGAGGAAGATGAGGAGAAAAACGCCGAAGCCTATGCTGAGTTGATTCAATTCCTCGACGATAAGAGCCTGTCACTGGTAATGTGCGATGCGCCAGACGACGGACGCCATGCTCTAAAGATTCTTCGTGAGTATTATGCCGGAAGAGGAAAGCCAAGAATCATCAACCTCTACACAGAGCTGACCTCGTTGCAAAAGGCTCCAAGTGAGAATGTGATCGAGTACGTGATCAGAGACGAAACGGCGATCGCTGCCTTAAGAAATGCAGGAGAGCTGCTGAGTGACGGACTTTTAATAGCCATGATTTTAAAAGGGCTGCCAGATTCATTCAAGCCGTTCGCCATACATGTGTCCCAGAGTGACGACAGAATTACATTTTCTGAGTTTAAAACTAAACTCAAACTAAAGTTATGGAGACGTTGAGAACATGCGTGCGACAGCATGTGAAGACAATATCATGAAGGCAAGAGTGCAGTCAAGTACAAAGCGCACGCCAAATGACACTCAAAATAAGGAGATCGTGTGGTACAAATGCCGAGCCACTGGTCACGTGGCCAGAAATTGTCCGAGAAAACCGTGACGTACTTACTGCAAAAGTAACACAACAACGCAAATTGCAGACGGACCAGGCGGCGAGATGACGCACGCAAAGTCTCCGATGACACGGCGGAAAAAGAATATGCATTCGGGCTGAGTGACATGCCGATGCGGGGGCCGAACTCCAAGAACAAAGGTCTGATGGTGGATGCCGGTGCTACGTCACATATTATCACCGACGTGGCAAATATTTAGAAAAAAATTGAGAAAATATGAGAATGACAACCTAATTTATGCGTACAGTGACTCAAATTGGGCTGGTGATACCGACAATCGTAAAAGCACTACAGGCTATTGCATTGGTTTGAACAAGCAAGGACCTTTAATTTCCTGGAAAACCAAAAGACAGCCTACAGCTGCACTCTCAACTTGTGAGGATGAGTACATGGCCTTAGCTGCAACCATGCAGGAGTGCCTGTATTTAAAACAGTTGTTGTATTGTTTTGATAGACATACCTATAAGTGTATTTGTATATGAGGACAACCAGGGTACTATAGCTTTGGCCAAAAACCTGGTGCATAGACACGTGGACATAAAATACCATTTTGTGAGATCTTTGTTAAATGATGGCCAATTTCACTTGGAATATTGCCCAACCAACGAGATGGTTGCAGACGTTTTAACAAAACCTGGAACCAAGATGAAGTTGATGAAATTTGAAGCATTTATGTTTAGAGTGTGAACATGATTTATGTTCGAGATTTTGTGGTTATCTATGTTAAAGTGAACTGTTTTGAAATGTGATCAAGTGGGGGTGTTGAGTGGGATGCTCACATTGTTAATTGTCTTGATTTAATCACTATGGCAACCAAATGGCGTGTCACATGTTCAAATTAGCAAATGTATTTCACCTGTGTTGGATAAAATGCGTGTACGCCTGCTGGTGTTTGCACGACAAAGAGAAACGATCACTGCTGTGCTGGTATATCCGCTGTGCAATCAGCCTGCCAACACCATACATACGGCCGCCATACAAAGCCCTTCAAACAATGATTCAAACAGCGATATAAGCGATAAATCGAGCGCAAGGGAGGAGATCCAAGTTTTTGAAGAGTTGGAGGAAGAAGAGGAGGTTGGAATTTTATGTTGTACCTAACATGTATTATCCAGACGCTAATCAGGATTTAAACAGTGTGCCTAGACTACCTGACATGGAATGGAGACAAGACCCATCGAGATATAGGCCGTTATTATTTTCATGATTTGAAGATGCCGGCATTTGAATATAATTTTATGTTTTTGTCTATCTGATGACATTGTTTAAAAAAATAATAATCAGACTCCATGTTCATTTTGGCAGATCCGGCAGCTCTCGTGCATATAAAATAATATAAAAACGTTGGGGGGGAGAAGGAGATGAGTCGTTGATGGCTTTCTCCACTTTATTGTGGCCAAAAATAAGAAAACAAAATAATAGCGGACTGCCGCCACATTCGACCGCAAAGTTTTTCTTCTCGCTCATCTCCGTCTCGCCTCGTACTACCAGCTACTACTACTTCCAGTCCCGGCGTCTCTTAAACAGATCGTGCATAGTGTCTTGTTATGAGCTTTTTGTTGACAAAGGTATTGAACACACGACTTTGTTTCTTTATTAACACATGGAGCTAACAGTAGCTGGGGCTCTCGGCAGGAAGTGGCGTCTAATGGCGTGAGGAAATGTAGTTTTTTCACACAAGCGAACAGATTACAAAGCACCACTTCAGTGTCGTCCCGAGACTACATTTCCCATGATTCACTGCGTGACTTCAGTCGCTCGCTGATTCGCTGCGAGATTGACTCAATGCCAACACGCTCATTGTCACCTGTCAGCGGCTCTCACGAAACACAAACTGGTAGGGTATCAAGCGATCACCGTGAAAGAAACGGCAAACGGTACAAATGCAATGCAATGTTTGAAGCATGAAGGTGGAAATACATAATACAAATAAATGTGCACAAACTCATCGGCGATGTGTGTCTCTTACGGCAATGTGACCGTCAATTACCCCTTTCCCGATTGACAGTGGATTAACCCTTTCGAACAAGATCGTAGATGACGCACAATTTAAACACGCTTAGGTGCCAAGGTTCTTAAACCTGCCGCTGTCAACGCTCTGGGAGGTCGCATTTGACCGCATTCTGCCGCGGTCCTCCTTGCCAGCTGTTTGCTCATCATTCACGCTCGTTTGCATTTGATCGCTAGTCTGATACACTCTCGCTGTTTGGTGATGTCTTTTGTGTTTATTCGTTTTTGGATCGTTTTTGTTCACCACTGTAAATAAGAGCACTAAAGCAAGTAGGCGTAAGTCGCCATTTCTGTTCAACCCGTTTTCTCCTGTTTTGTTTAGCGTAAGAAGGTAGGTTAGTGGCTGTCTTTTCTTTGTTCTTTTTCATGATCAGGGTTTAGTTAGCGGGTGGGGTTCAAGTGTAGATTCCTTTTGTTTGTTGTTTTGGCCTGGACTTACCCCGAAGCCGCGCTTCATCCACATTTTGTACATATTCATTGCGAGTTGATTTGTTGTGTAAATAAATTTGTGCCACTTGTGAAATTGTGTGGCTCGTTTTATGTTACGCCCTTCGCGAGCAATCCTTGGGACGTAACACTAGCAAACACAACAACGACTATTGCCACGAGTTGGCTTTCGGCTAACGTCGCTAGGTTCTACTGTACATTCCACAACAGTTGGCAGCTCTGCTTTGAAGTCATCAGTCATCTATCCAAAAAGCACACTTACTTTTTGGCAAATCATTGATCATAAGCAGACAGGTTAAGGAATCAGGCATCTTCGAAGTGTTTGTAGCAGAGAACACTATTCGATGATGGCGTGAAATTCATTCGCTTCGTGCGAACGAAAGATGTCCATTTACGTGCCTTGCTGTCCTTTGGCCACTCATACAACTTTTCGTTTGAGTGAGAACAAAACATCGCCATACACCACCGCGGCATCTTAACGAGAAGCAATGCAACAAACAATAATGTTCTATGGCGGACTTCCCTCGCACTTCTCAGTGTGACGTAATTTCCGAAGATTGCCGAAGAAAAGCATTTTCATTGTCAAGGGCGTTGCTATGGGTTAAACAAAGAATCTGGAAGGGTTGTGTTAAAAAAAAAAAACGAAAATATGCTTATAATTGTTTAGCCATTGGTATTATTCAAAAACATGGTTGGCCAACCTTACTTCACATTACTGCTTTAAGTGCCGTTTGTCTACTTGTTCCTTGTGATGGGTTGGCAACCAATTCAGGCTGTACCCTGACTAGTGCCCGGAGTAAATGGGAGAGGCTCCAGCACCCCCAAAACTTTCGTGAAGATAAGCAGCACGGAAGATGAATGAATGAAAAATATTAACTCAATGCTATTGATGGTGATTGACTTCCAATCCATTTAAATGGTAAGGATTGGCAAATCATTTGCCGTCACTGGCACTAGCACATGATCACTCACCGCCAGCGCTCCCATTTCAAATGGAATGGATGTTTCTCGCCATCAATAGCAGCCAATGAGTTAATGTTACTGTACTTCCATTCCGCCCAAGTAAGCAGCCGATCAATGAGCACCTTGTGCAACAGCGCCGCCGACAGTGTAAAATCTGTATTGTCAAGGCTCATCAAGGCAGCTTGCAAACAGCCACTCTCTGGCACGTGCAGCATCTCTAAAGGAGATCATTGATGGAATTGTTTTCTTTGTGTGTGCATGCATCGTCGCTGTTGTGTGCTTTGCTCCATGAACCGGTCACCTTTTAGCGCAATTAAAAATGAAATGCAAAATGAGTCCTTGAGACACAGTTCATGCAAAAATGTGGTATTGTAGCAAGGCAAGTAACAAAGCAAGCAGGAGACGTGTAGTGGCTTCAATCCCTCTTTAATCTCTGTTCTTTTCTTTTACACAACATTTTAGGATGCCCTTCATTGCAATATCCAAGTGCACCCCCTAGCGTTCACTTCATTTCACAACACAACATTTTCATGTCATATAGAGGTGACCTGTCGTCGTGATTGCAGCTAATGGTGGGCGAGACAATTCAGCACAGAGGCCGTGATTGCGAAAGCATAGACGATTTAAAAAAAGCACTTGCCAGCGTTCCTCTTCAAAGATATACAGTACGCAGATGTCTAAGTGGACACTGAGTTGATGCGACTTACCGCCACATGCCGGTGAAGCTGTACATGATGCTGACGCAGCGAGGTACACCAGGAGGGACGAGCTGGTCTAATGTGGCCAGCATTGACGGAAGGCCATATATAACCAGATACTTGACAAAGAAGAACTGCACCAAGGCCAGAGCCAAACCACCTGCAGCGTGAAGGAAATAAAAAGGTGACAGAAATTATTACAACAGCACTAAGACCACCATGGTAAAATGCAACCACTGGCTGTTTACATGATTTAAACAAAAAAAATCAACTAAAAACTAAAACATTCAGTTTAAAATAAACTAAAAGTTTTTTTTACTTCATTAAATGTAACCATTTTCATGATTAAAATAATATGAATTTTGTTCAAGAAATAAATAAAAAAAGTTTTTTCTGCTACAAGACTATTTACACTTTAAAAAAAACTTTTTACTTTTAAAATTTACTTTTATATTTCATATTTACAGCACACACGCATGCGCACACACATTATATGTACATATATATGGCGGACACTCAGGTGACTTGAATTTCCCGCTCTGAGAACCCCAATTTAGCCAACTTTCAAAATTGTCCGATATGCATGTGTGATACATCATTGGAAAGCTTAAAATCTCAAAAAGAAAATTTTTGAACAGGAGGTCATTTTGAAAAAAAACAAATTTTTTTTAGACAGCAAAACCCTATCTGGAGGTGAGAGCACGCGAGAGCAGAATTACAGACGCCATGATTTTAACAGGATATTATCGCGTACTTACCTTGTTTCGATCCAAAAACTCCATGTCGCATGTATCACCGAGTGTCAAGACATAGCTGCGAATGGCCACAGCTGGATTTTTTGGGAATTTTATGGGTGAATCATGGTAACTGAACAAGGGTCGTGATGTAGAAATCGCAGACATCAAGGAGTGGTCAAGATTTTCTTTCTTGGGGCCCGCGGGGCCTTGGGTGGGGCTTGCTGTCCCTTGCCGGTGGGGTGGACGTCCCCTGGTCACCGGCGCTTGGTGTGGCGCCTGTTCGGAGTGCGGGGTGGGTGCTCGGTGGGTGGGGGTGGGGGGGGCTGTCGCGGAGGCGCCGTCGGTGGTCTGGGGCTGGGATTGATCGGGGGCCTGGCGCTTCTTCCGCCCTGCGGCCGGTGGTTCTGGTGGACGGGGCCACGCCCACGGGAGCCTGCCTCTTAACTCACGCACTTCTCACTTCGGCACTGTAAGTATTTTTCACCCTGGCACTTACATGCTCACTGGCCCCCGGACCGGCAGACGACACCCCGGCTCCGGCGGCGGGGAGGGGCGGGCGGCGGGGCGGCTGCTCCCCCAGCCGTGGCGCGCGCCCAGCCCCGCTTCGCACCCCAGCCCGACCGACCCAGCCCTTAGAGCCAATCCTTGCCCATACATTTCTCCGGGGAGAGTTGGGACGGGGCTCTACAGTCCCGGCCCGGCTCCCCCCCGTTTTTAATGCACCACACACCAAGGTTGTGGGATGGTTGGGACCTATTGGGGGGGGGGGCACCTCACGGTTGCCTCCTCGCCACAGGCCCCGCCATCCCTGCACCTTTTTTAAATGCACCACACACACCATCCCCAGGAGAGCTCCGACAAAGGGCGGTGGGACGGCCGGCTGGGCAGAAACTCCATCCTACGGTCCCACTGCCCTAAGCCAAGCTCTCCTATTTTAATGCATACATTGCACTACCCTCACCTCACATTCCCATCATGGTGCTGGGTGATGGCTGCCAGTCGGGAACCTGGCAGCCACAGTAACAGGGTGGTAGGTGGGTCCCACACTTTTTCCATATGGCGTGGCTCCTGGGGTGTGGCCTCCCTTCTGCCTGGGCTGCCGGCCGCGAAGAGTGGGTTGGGGGGTCGGGGCTCCGATCTTGCATCGCCCCGTGGCTGCTCCTGGGCGTTCTCCTGCCTCCGCCTCCCCCTCTCTTCTCTGGCTGGGCATCCGCCCTGCACTCCGTCGCGGGTCGCTGGCTGGGCGCCGGTGTATCAGCGGGGTGTCGCCTGCACCGGCGGGGGGACCCTGCCTTGCCTGGGGCTTGGTGGGCTGCTGGGGGTCCCGTGGCGTCCTGTGCCGGTTGGGGGGCTGCGGCTGTGGCTCGTGGCACAGGTGGGCGGGCGGGGTGTGGTAGGCGTGGGGTTGGTGGTGCGTCCCGGATGGTGTAAACCGGAAATACATCTCGCTGACGATAGCACCACCATATTAGTAACTAGTCTAGTTGTTCAATGTATTTCTTGTTTTGTTTGTGTATGTGTTTCTTTTCTTCTTTTGTATTTCTTTTCTTCTGTCCCCCCATAATCCCTTCCTGTTCGCTGTTTTGTCATAATAAAAAGGTATTTTGAATGATCACAATGGGAGTATGTCAGACTCTCAATGTGAAACATTAAAACTGTTCAGACCATCCGGGCACTTAAGACTTCCATTCTCTGTGTCAAACAGCCGAACAGGACAGGTTTTAAAATAAATTTTAATAAAAAGATTCTTTTTTATATATTTACCCTTTTAAACGTTTTTTTTTTTTTTTTTTTTCCCCAATTTGTCTTTGTTTGGATCGATTATTTATCAGCTAACATATCGGAGAAAATGCGACAACAAAAAAAATACAATTAAGTGATAGTTATGAGGTAGATATTCATGACTTTTTTACAGACACCATTTTTTTTTAATAGTGACATAATTTGTTTATAATGTCAAATATGAGAGTGAATAATTTTTTGGTCTTTTTTTCTTAAACGAAATATGAGACATCAATGAATGATTCTAAGCTAAAAACGACAGACATTTTGAATAATAATTATAATTACCTTAGTTTTATGGCTAGGTTGAAACAAAGCGGTAGCGCGACATCTGGAAACAGGGGTTTTCAGGGTAAAACGGACAAATTAAAAATAGTTCTGGGGCTTCACTGGGGCTTCATGTGCTATGAATCTGCTATGGCACCATATAGACATATTGTTCTATCAAACACAACAGTTGTTTTGGCTTAAAGTGCATGTGACAGGAAAAGGCATGTTTATTTCATAATACACGCGGTATTTTATGCTCCTGAATGATATGGACCGCTTGGATGTGTGTGGAAGCGGTCGCTATATTTATTCAGTTTTTTTAATCCTGCGCCATGAAAGTGAGTGACTTCCGGCTTCGGTCTTGCATCGAGGAGGAGGGCGCTGTGACGTGTACGGGTGAAGGTGTCTTCTTCACTAAACAGCCGTACTGTTGTGTATGAGGACTAAGGAATCAGCTGATTTTGCGATTAATACGTTTATTTTTCGCATCACGCCAGCCAAACGGCTGCAGAAAAATCTTGCTTTATGAGGGAGAGGCGTGTGCGCCTTTTTGGAGTTTCAAAAGGTTCCCATTCACTGTGGATATTGGCCAAGCCTTACTACTTACGAGGAAGTGAGTAAACATCTTGGCCATTTTGTATTATGTCAAATATTAATACAGCGATTACAAAGTAAACACTACAAACTTTCCTTAAATAAAGGACTACTTACGTTTGATCATTGATAGGCATATAAAAACATTAGCTGCACGTAAGCTGCACAACAACTGCAGCCGCCCTCCTCCAGGGAATGTAATTGCTCTCCGCCGGGCGGTTTGCCGATCCGCGAACACAATCGACAACCCAGTCGTCATGTCAAATAATACGGGCTAGTTATGTGTGATTTTCCGCTTACTTTGAAACATCACTCGGTTCGGGTTAGCATGTCGGATAGCTGTCATGCCTCTTGGTTTGTTTACATTCTCTGAAGCCGGGGAAGGGAAATGACATATGTCCGATTTAGGTGTCATAAAATATCGTTCGGGAGGTGCGAATGTAAAGGTGAAGTCGACATTTTTTACCATTATGGAGTAATTTTGCCATGTCGTCCTGAATAAGTGCATTTTTATTATTTCATATTCCATTTAGCACAAGACTGTTATTTGTCAGGACCATGCCATTTATTTAGCAATTGGGGAAAATACTTGGATGAAAAGAATATCCTGTAAAAATATTGAAGTAAAGAGACAGAAACAATGACATTTTGCAGCTCACTTCGTCGCGTTTTCCTTGTTGTGAATAGTTCCTCCTCGACAGGCTGACTGGTCCTTCTCAAGCCATTTATTTAGCTATTGGGGAAAAAAATACTTGAATAAAGAGAATATCCTGTAAAAATATTGGAGTAGAGAGACTGAAACAATGACATTTTGCGGCTCTCTTCGTCGCCTTTTCCTCGTTCTGAATAATTCCCCCTCAATGGGCTGAATAGTAAAACCGATGAGCCCAGTCACCCGCTGACGTTATCCACCTGTTGGGTGGATGACATCGTGATCAACCACCGGCAGATTAAAAGACTAATTTCTCGTCATCTGCGTTTTGCTAAATTGTTGTATATAGTCGAATCGTCTTAAAATATGATTCTAATTCACATAATAATGCTATTTAAGACTTTTTTTCTCCTGTCGTATGCTCTTTAAAATGCAGCAGTTTCTTTTAAAGAGGAGTGCGAGTGTTTTCAGCCATATACAGAAGGGCAAATAAGTATTTAGTCAACCTCTAATTGTGCAAGTTCTCCCACTTGAAAATATTAGAGAGGCCTGTAATTGTCAACATGGGTAAACCTCAATCATGAGAGACAAAATGTGGGAAAAAAAAACTGAAAATCACATTGTTTGATTTTTAAACAATTTATTTGCAAATCATGGTGGAAAGTAAGTATTTGGTCTATACCAAAAGTTCATCTCAATACTTTGTTATGTACCCTTTGTTGGCAATAACAGAGGCCAAACGTTTTCTGTAACTCTTCACAAGCTTTTCACACACTGTTGCTGGTATTTTGGCCCATTCCTCCATGCAGATCTCCTCTAGAGCAGTGATATTTTGGGGCTGTCATTGGGCAACACAGACTTTCAACTCCCTCTGCAGATTTTCTATGGGGTTGAGACCTGGAGACTGGCGAGGCCACTCCAGGACCTTGAAATGCTTCTTACGAAGCCACTCCTTTGTTGCCCTGGCTGTGTGTTTGGGATCATTGCCATGCTGAAAGACCCAGCCACGTCTCAACCTCAATGGCCTTGCTGATGGAAGGAGATTTTCACTCAAAATCTCTCGATACATGGCCCCATTCATTCTTTCCTTTACACAGATCAGTCATCCTGCGCGATATTCCCATCGCAAGCACGTGCGATTGTTTTTATTTTTTTTAATCCACATACGCCTTGCTTTCTGCTCTGCGCACAGCTTCACACCTTCCCTCTCCCAGCCCATTGTTCCTCTCTGTCACTGCTCCACTTGCTTATTAAAGTTAACAATGGCTTTGATCTGGCCAAAGAAGCAGACTTCACACGGGCATCTGTCAATCATCGTTTAACTTGTTAAACAGTTTCCGCAAGGAAGCCGCGTTGGAATGAATGTGTCTGTGTGTGTGTTCTCGTTTTTATATCCTGGTGGGGTCCACAACCTGAAATATGACTCACCCCGTGGGGACCAATTTTCCCCGTAGAATATGACCTGTAGACCCATTTGGTGCAAAAAAAAAAAAACATGGACCCCATGAGGTTGATGTTCACACTTTTTCCACACACTCCGTGTGTAACACAGCGCCCCGATAGGCCCAAGTCCCTACTGCAAGTGTGTGTATTTGCACCGTGGGGACCATTTTTTCAGGTTTGTGTATCTGAAAGTATAGTCATAAGTAATAACATAGTAATAGTGATTTTTATTTGAAAAACTGGAAATATGTTAGCGTGAATATGTTTTATGTTTTTATCAAATAAAGTTGGTTAAAATTAATAAGATATTCTAGAATGTCACTATTTAAGTGTAATAGTATCTTTTGGTGATTCTAAAGGGGGTATTACTTTTCATTGTGGTTTTATGAACAATTGCCTGGATCCAAGACCAAATAAATGGTCATTTATTTTCATCATGGCCTTTTCACCACACCCTCACTTATAGTAAACAATAAAATAACTGAAAAAGTTCCCTAATAAATATATACTCACCAGCCACTTTATTAGGTACACCTGTCCAACTGCTCGTTAACACTTGATTTCTAATCAGCCAATCACATGGCGGCAACTCAGTGCATTTAGGCATGTAGACATGGTTTAAGACAATCTCCTGCAGTTCAAACCGAGCATCAGTATGGGGAAGCAAGGTGATTTCAGTGACTTTGAACATGGCATGGTTGTTGGTGCCAGAAGGCCTGGTCTGAGTATTTCAGAAACTGATGATCTACTGGGATTTTCACGCACAACCATCCCTAGGGTTTACAGAGAACGGTCCGAAAAAGAAAAAATATCCAGTGAGCGGCAGTTCTGTGGGCGGAAATGCCTTGTTGCTGCCAGAGGTCAGAGGAGAATGGCCAGACTGGTTCGAGCTGATAGAAAGGCAACAGTGACTCAAATAACCAACCGTTACAACCAAGGTAGGCAGAAGAGCATCTCTGAACGCACAGTACGTCGAACTTTGAGGCAGATGGGCTACAGCAGCAGAAGACAATGCCAGGTCCCACTCCTTTCAGCTAAGAACAGGAAACTGAGGCTACAATTTGCACAAGCTCATCGAAATTGGACAATAAAAGATTGGAAAAACGTTGCCTGGTCTGATGAGTCTCGATTTCTGCTGCGACATTCAGATGGTAGGGTCAGAATTTGGCGTCAACAACATGAAAGCATGGATCCATCCTGCCTTGTATCAACGGTTCAGGCTGGTGGTGGTGGTGTAATGGTGTGGGGAATATTTTCTTGGCACTCTTTGGGCCCCTTGGTACCAATTGAGCATTGTTGGAACGCCACAGCCTACCTGAGTATTGTTGCTGACCATGTCCATCCCTTTATGACCACAATGTACCCAACTTCTGATGGCTATTTTCAGCAGGATAATGCGCCATATCATAAAGCTGGAATCATCTCAGACTGGTTTCTTGAACATGACAATGAGTTCAGTGTACTCAAATGGCCTCCACAGTCACCAGATCTCAATCCAATAGAGCATCTTTGGGATGTGGTGGAACGGGAGATTCGCATCATGGATGTGCTGCCGACAAATCTGCACCAACTGTGTGATGCCATCAAGTCAATATGGACCAAACTCTCTGAGGAATGCTTCCAGCACCTTGTTGAATCTATGCCACGAAGAATTGAGGCAGTTCTGAAGGCAAAAGGGGGTCCAAACCGTTACTAGCAAGGTGTACCTAATAAAGTGGCTGGAGAGTGTATATTGGCTATGTAATTGACCCTCAGTTCTGTTTTAAGACTAGATGAAACAATCCCTTGAGTGAACATATTACCTGAGGCATGAGTGGTTACAATAACTAGATCAAGGTTGCTGTGGTGTATGTCCATGGTGGGAGGGTGGTGGTGGGGGTGGGGTGGGGTGGGGGGGTGTTAAGCGTCATTGAGGTCATCAGGTGGGCACCCTCCTTACTCAGTGTTTTGATGATAGGCCCACAACGCCTCCAGAAGGCACATTGGCAACATCTGGCAGGCAAACATTGGCTTTCCATCCACGTATCTCCACATCAGCTGCCAGCTCGGCGCACTTAAGGCTATGGCATTCGAAGGCCTCCGCAACAACAGTCTCCCAGGGAAGGGTGAGCTCTATGATTTAAACAGTGTGAAGTGAGGAGGAGGAGAGCACAACATCCGGCCTGAGGTTTGTTGCATCGCTCTCCGATGGGAAGCATAGCCTGTGGTTCAGATCTGCTACTATTTTCCAGTCTCTTCCCCCTCTTAGTTGGCCAACGTCCGGTTTTTGGCTTTTGGTTGGCTTTGTTACTTCTGCAATAAACTGTCCTGCAGGTGTAGGCTGGGCTGATGGATGGGCGAGGGCAATGTTACTTGTCTGCTGAGTCTCCACAGTAGCTGCCAGGCACTTGAGGACGTGGTTGTGCCGCCAGGTGTAACGGCCTTGTGACAAGCTTGTCTTACAGCCTACTATAATGTGCTTCAAGTTTGCGGGGGATAGACAGAGAGGGCATGTAGGGTCTTCTCTGTACCACTGGTTGAGGTTTGAGGGGGAGGGTAACACATCATACATAACACGTAAGATAAACCTGATGTGAAATGCTTCCATTCCCAACCGTTCTCTCCCAGAGAACTTTCTCCTCTCAACTTCCTCCCATTTCATCCAGTGTACATGCTTGGATTGTGAAACAGCCTTAGCGTACCCCATTGCCTGTTCTTGCCGATGCACCCTTCTGCCAAGATAGCCTGCACTCTCCAAGGCCTCCTCTCCCTTGTTGCATAAGGCCAACTACAGTATGTCTCTATGCCTAAGGTCTGACTTCACCTGCCGAACAGCTGCAATTGGCACCCTTTTCCTTCCAGTCACTAGGGAAGGAGCCGTTTGGGCCATGCAAGAGTCATGGGTTCCGTCAGAGTCAATTCTAACCTTACTTTGAAACATTAGAATTCCTCAACAAGGCTGGAAATTGGAAGCTCCAGAATGCCTCTTCCATAGAGCCAAATGCTACTAAAGCATCTGGGGAGTCACAGCCACTTCTTGGCAAAAGAGTTGACCAATCTCTCCAGTTTTTTTCAAATTTTGAGGTTGGGACCTCATAGATCGTAAGAGGCCACATCAGCCTGCTTAGCCTAAGCTGGTCCACTTGTTCCGTGTCCCTGAGGGTAGCATCGCACCAGCGTCCAAGGCTCTTGGCTTTTGTGACACTGTTGGTATGGGTTTATCACCCAAATAGAACTGGTGTTCAGATAGTTTCCCCTTAATGACTGATATGCTTCTGGATTTGCCTGGCTTTATTTTAATGTGGGCCCACTGGAAATGATCATTCATTTCCAACATGGCTGTTTTACCACACTCTCACTCAGTCAACAATAAAATAATAAACAAAGTTCCCTAATAAAAATATATTGGCTCTGTAATTGACCACCTCATTACAACTGAACACCGAACATTTCTTCAAAATGACAAGTCCCATCTCTCTCTGTAAGCTCTGCCAACTTCAGGTTGTCAGTGCTTTCTAAACATGTTTCTTCGAATCAGTCCTCCCAGTCCACGTCCTCACCTGGTTTGGTTCGCTATATCTCAGTAATTAAGACTCTCAATATGATCATTACAATCAGCAATCAAGTCATAGGTCATGAGCACAAGTCACCAGCATTTACAAAAAGTTATTTATTGAAATGGCACCCAGATATCAGCAAACGACTCACAAATCCTGCATCCTCCCTTTTCACGTCGTGCCAGTCCGATGTGATGCAGGCTTGTGTTCTAACACCAGGGAGAGTGTTGTGAGCCTTAAGTTTCCAAAAGATCCCATTCACTGTGAAAAATGGGCGAGACAAGTCTGACTTTTGTTTGTGCTTATGACACAGGGAGAGAGGGTGACAGGGGGAGTGATTGGGAGAAACGCCCCTCCCCCATTTAGAACCCAAGTGGTGTTCCATTATTGGACTTCTGCGCTCTTTGCTGATTGTCCATAATGAACACCATGTTCATGCATAAGGGTGTCTATATGTGCACTAGGCACCACGAACAGCCTAGGATGTGGTTGGATGATTGACGTTGTAGTCCGGTCATCGGACTTGCGGCCGCATTTCTTGGACACTCGGGTGAAGAAAGGGGCAGAGATGTCAGCCGATCACCACCTAGTGTTGAATTGACTCCAATGGTGGGGGAGAATGGCGGTCTGGCCCAGCAGACCCACACGTTCCAGTAGACCTTCGGCAATGTCCAGGGAGAGACTGGGGACATTGACTCCGGGTGGACCGTGTTCCACGCCTCAATTGCCGAGGTGGCCAACCAGAGCTGTGGCCGTAAAGTAGTCATTGCCTGTTGTGGCGGAAATCCCTGGACCAGTTGGTGGGCACCAGAAGAAGGAGCCCTATTGGGCCTTTTTGGCCTGTGGAACTCTTAACACATCTTATGGGTACCGGCGGCTCTGGTGGTCACTGGGGAAAAACCCCGGGCACGGGAGGAGTCTGGCAAGGCCATAGAGAACGACTTCTATATGGCTTCGAATGAAATTGCTTGCTGCTATGACTTCTGTGTAGAGACATTGTTGTGTCCGCAAGGCACATTTTTAGACAGTTTTAGACAGATATTTAGATAGTTGAATACCTGGGGATTGTGGGATGTATGAGGGTGGAGTTTTGGTGCATGAGTGACTGTGTTGTGAGCATGTGTGGCACACGGAAGTAAAAGAGCTTGGGTTCGTTTGTGCTCATACCCTAACACAACAGACACCTCCAATGAGGTGGTTCTAGCTCAGGTTAATCGTATGCTCTTGGACTTGTGCTATCTGCTAGCCATCTTGTTTAGATTTCAGCCAGTTCAATTATGTCTCTACATGAGGTGCTAATTCCCTATGTTGAAGCAACAATACCAAGGAATTTATCAGAGTACTGAAAAGTACAGCAATGGCAAAAAAAAAAGAAAAAAAAATAGGAGTGAATACAAAAAAAACTTTATGTGCCATTGAAAATAAATGGGAAATTTTGGTTATTAGAAATGAATGGGAAAGGTTTTGGTAAATTTTGGCGGAACCGTACATTTTTGGAAAAAACTAACTTCATGTGCCTTGACTTCCTGACATTTTTTATGTATGCTTATAGGGATCGGATAAAAACTGTAAATAATAATAATAAGAGAGTTTGGAATTTCACTAGTAGTTGCGTTTGCATAACATTCAATGCAGCAATCATTGTTGCATTGCATGTAATGCAAATGCAACCACAATTATACATTCCAATTTACAACATTTAACATTAACTTATTAATTGCTCGAGATGGTGATAGATTTCCAATCCATTTGAATTGGGAGGGTTAGCCAGGAACGATTTTGAAGTCACCAATTTTTTGGGGTTTGATGGACCCTACCTAGAATGTGTTCAAATGCATGTGAAAAGTATAAGCTGACAGTGTTGAGTATCGGTCAAATATTCATTGGTAATAAATAAATATATATTTATATACACAGTATATTTGGATTCAAAAAAGTTATGCCAGTGCCAGAGATTTTGAGACACCGTGACCATTCCCATCCCCCATCGAGTGAACACGCCAAGGCCTATTTGACACACATTTTGTGAGATTGAAGGACCTCGCCCTGACCTTGTCGATAATTGAACTTCCCATCCCCCATGGAGTGAAGACACCGAGGTCTATTTGACACACCTTTCCTGAGATTTTTGGACAACGCCCTGACCATGCCGATAATTGGACTTCCCATCCCCCATCGAGTGAACACGCCGAGGCCTATTTGACACACATTTCCTGAGATTGAAAGACCCCGCCCTGACCTTGCCGATAATCGGACTTCCCATCCCCCATCGAGTGAAGACACCGAGGTCTATTTGACACACATTTCCTGAGATTTATGGACCCCGCCCTGACCATGCCAATAATTGGACTTCCCGTCCCCCATCGAGTGAACACGCTGAGGCCAATTTGACACACCTTTCCTGAGATTTTTGGACTCCGCCCTGACCATGCAGACAACTGGACTTCCCTTCCCCCATCGAGTGAAGACACCGAGACCTATTTGACACACCTTTCCTGAGATTTTTGGACCCCGCCCTGACCATGCCGATAACTAGACTTCCCCTCCCCCATTGAGTGTAGACACAGGGGCAGGGGATAAATCAACCCAAAAAATTCAAAAATTAGAAAATTATTACAACTACTACAGTGTTGGTGCATAGGGTCGTTTGAGGGATATTTTGTATTGGTAGTTGGTACCTATTATGAAATAAACCCCCACCCCACTTTTCCCCCCTCTTATCCTTAAAAATAAAATCACATCTTACGAGAGCACATTGATTCACCTGTCAGATATCGCACAATTCTTCATAATGCATTGTGGCTCCTGGTTGACTGCAAGCCCACCACTAAAATCTCCAAGGAGACGATCATATTCAACACACCATCAGACAAGCAAACAGTGGTGGAGGCTGATATGAAGATGGTGCAAGTGCTACAGAGTTTCATGGTGGAATGCAGGTGTGGCTGAAAAAGCACTGGACATGTGCCTCAAGTCGGTGGCTCCTGTGTATGCCTACAAACCTTGGAACCACGAAAAAGGCAAAGCAGCAAAGGCAGGTGTCCAGTGTGGTGTGTTCCTACAAAGACAGCAAGTTTGAGTGTCTATATAGGGCAGCAAGCAGTCTAACATACCGCTTTGGCACTTGTGAGTTCCTGAGCCAGAACCACGGAAAAAGCTTCTACCCATACTCAGCTCAGGGAATTCTACAACAGACTGTTCCAAACGGACTATCCTGTCAGCGAACAGGCTAGTAACATTCATTACACCCCTCTGCACAACACTGGTATCGAGAGACAACGTGGCAAGTTGGACTACAGGCTGAAGAAGTAAGACCTACTGACTGTGTTCAGTGTGCCTATCATTTTACAGAGGAGCCATGATCTTAGGAATAGATAGATTCCATCTTTCAAAAGTTTTAAGGCAGCACCCCAGGCAAAAAGAGAGGTTGAACTCAACTGGAGTAAACTTATGAAGGCGAAATTCGAGAGTGGGGCAGACCAGAAACGGAAGAAGAAACATGACATGCTGGACACACTGAAATCTAGAGGTGGCCCTTTCACTGACAGTGGGGAAGTGGAGAAATTCCTTGCAGATGAAAGTGTGAACAACAATGAAAAGCTCCTATCTTCAGGATCCAGGTGACACTGGCCAGTGGGAAGAGAAGGATGAAAATCGCACAGGAGTTTGAAGATGCTCTCAAGGCATACCTGGACAAAAGGAGTGACCAAACCACACTGGAAATGCAAAATTACAAGATGCCTTGTAAGGCTGGTATCTGGACAGGAATGACCGAATAACATAGGAAAAATGTGATGTGCTACTTAAGTTCAAGTTCTTTCCTTGTCAATGTGACTGAATAAAAATATTAAACTATTTGCATTTGGTATTTTGTTCTTCGACACCTGAGGACATCAGTATCTACTTCCCTGGACCTGCTGCAGTTTGCATACAAGCCAAACATTGGTATGGAGGAATTTTCCCTTATCTATAGGTCGCTGTCCCATCTGGAGAGGCAGGGAAGCACTGTCAGAGTGATGTTTTCTGCCTTCACCAGTGCTTTCAACACCATCCAGCCCTGCCTCCTTAGGGATAAGCTGCTGGCGATGCAGCTGCGCTCTTACATTGCAGCATGGATTTTGGACTACCTCACTGGCCGGCACCAGTATGTCAGACTGGGATGACTGTACGTCTGGTACAGTAATAAGTAATACTAGAGTGCCTTAGGGTACAGTTTTGGCGTCATTCCTTTTCACCCTCTACATCGCTGACTTCCGGTTCAACTGGTTTCTGCCATCTTCAAAAGTTCTCAGATGATTCCTCTATTGTTGGATGTACAACGGATGAGGATGAGGATGAGTACAGGGAACTGGTGGTGGACTATAGGAGGAACAGGAGGTTCCCAGCCCCAGTTGTCTTCCATGGGGAGGTGGTTCAGAGGGTGGACTCATACCAGTACCTGGGGTCCACATTAATAATAAACAGGATTGGTCTCACAACACTGACACTCTCTTTAGGAAGGGACAGAGCAGGCTATTCTTTCTGAGGAGACTGAGACCATTCAACGTCTGTGGTAGGATCTTGAAAAGTTTTTACCGGTCTGTGACGGCCATCGCTTTGTTTTTGCGCTGTAGTGTGTTGGGGAAGCGGGGTCAAGGCAGGTGAGGTGGGCAGAATCAGTAAACTGGTGAGGAAGGCCCACTCTGTGGTAGGGCTTGAGTTGGAAAGTCTGGAGACTCTGGCTGAGAGGAGGATGACCCCTCCCACCCACTCCATGACGAGCTGCGGCAAATGGGCTGCTCTTTCAGTCAGCGATTTATACCACCTAGTTGCAGAACTGAGCGCTATATGCGTTCCTTTGTGCCCACTGCCATCAGACTATATAACAGCAGAGGTCTGTGCTCACAATAAAGTGTACATTAAGCATAAGAACAATGACAGTTACTCGTTTTTTGTGTTTTGTTTCTGTCAAAGTGCCGATCTGCAGTCATGTTAGATTCAATTTGAGCTTTAGTTAAGGTAATTTGTATATTTCTGTTTTTTTGTATATTATTTTTTTTCTATTTTTTATATTGTTATTATAGTTTGTCTAAATGTTATACATTCTATTGTACACAGTCTGAGGTGCTACAATGCCTAAATTTCCCCTATGAGGGATTAATAAAGTCTTATCTTATTTGAAATAAAAAATCTATCAAGGATTCCAAATTCGTTTACTCTTTTAGTATTAACAGACTGTAAGAATAGTAAATGCATACAAAGGGCGGAACAGCCCCAAAAAATGCTGTTTTTGTGTGTGTTTTTTTTTATCTTGAAGATAAGAGTTAGTTTGAGGTGAAACAGTGTTGTTTATTAATACCCAAATGGTTTGAAAGTATTTATTCAATAGTATATTGACAAACAGTAAGTTTATTGCTTATGCATACCAGGCAGAATGTGCGGAAAATGCCACTTTTTCGGTCCTTTTTTTCAATTTCAAGAAGTGTGTGTGTGTGGGGGGGTATTTACAAGATCCAGAGTTACTTTTGGTTTCAAAGTTCTTGTATTGATAGTGTTAATCAAGTCCCAAATGAGTGTGGTGAAATTTAACACTGAAGCCTATTTGACACACATTTCCTGAGATTTTTGGACCCCGTTCTGACCATGCCGATAATTGGAGTTCCCCTCCCCCCATTGAGTGGAGACACTGAGGCCTATATGACACACCTTTCCTGAGATTTTTGGACCCCGCCCTGTCCATGAATATAACTGGACATCCCCTCCCCCACTCACAAACATTGCCAAAAATGAGAGGAGGTAACTCATAACAGAGAGGAGCAAAGAAAAGGAGGGAAAAGACTGAAAACTCTGTAAGCATATCAATTTTAGCATTGTATACTGTAGTTGTAGTTAGGTTGGACATGAAACAGAATTACTTATATAGAGTGACATGTCTCTTGTAATATGCTTTATGCACCACATAGTCAGGTGTCACCAAGCTAGGTTGCTACTGTGAATTTAACAAAGTTGCAGTCCTGCAGACCCTACTTATATTCAGTGCATTGTTTTTTGGTATTACTACTTCTTTGCAGGCCTTCAGGCTTTATAAGCAGCTGTGAAGATATATGTTTAGACATTGACTGAAATGAAACACACTTTTCCTGACATTTTTGTCCCCATCCAGACTATCCAAAACACCTTTTGACTTCCCCTACCCCACTCACAATGAGAGGAAGACGCACACAAAAAGTTTTAAAAGGAGTGAAAACTCGATAAGTATACAATAATGCAGGTAATACTCCAAAAACTACAATATCCTAGAAAGTTAGTTGTACTTCTGCAATTCAAATATACAGGTGAATTTGACATACTAAATGAATGAATAAAACGCAAATATTTATACTACATACCCATATATATATATGTTTTTGGTATTTTTCTGATCAGGTCTTATTGCTTAAAAAAAATATCTTGATATTCAAATTTTTTGGGTAGTACCTGTAGTTAGGTTGGACAGAGACTTTCTTGATACTCATACATTTATTTATTTATTTATTTATTTGCATGAATTAGGCTTTACCTTTACTAGCTGCAATGAAGAAACATTTTAGTTTAGTGGAATGAAAATCACAAGTGAATGATTACACATTAGAATGTTCTATCATTTCATTGGTTTTATTTCATCAACATCTTAGTATGTACAATAAAAGATCAAGGGGGTCTAGGCTTAAAGCATTCCTGATTTTAAAAAATTAAATTAATTTAAAAATAATAATAAAATACCAGTCAGGAATTTGATTTGTCACACACACAAAGTTGGTCTGCAGTGAAATGCTGTGCATAGAAAAAGGACAGGTTTAACCATCAGTAGTGGTGTATCATGGTGAGAATAATGCAAATGATATGTATCATCCATATGCATATACTCCACGTGGAATTAAAAAAAAAAAAAAAAATCAGTGACTTTGTAAAATAAAAATGGAGTCAATAGTAATATATTTTTATGTGGGAGACAGAACTCACAAAATGCTAGCTGCATTGAGGGTCACAAAAGGCAGGTGGATGCTTTGAAGGACCAAACACAGGTATGGTTGGACCACAGTAATTTCTTGCTGTGTAAGTTGTAACATTCTGATACAATTTGCTACTTAAAAAGGGTAAAAATAAAACATAGCCAAAGCTTGCTTCTATGCACTAGGGACATCTTTCCTCAATCTTCGACACAATCCCTTCAACGCTCACAAATTCTGACACGAACAAGTTGTCAGAGATAGCAACATAATGAGGAAGTATATCTGACAAACCAATTTTGTTTCACTTTTAATTTATGAGATCAACGAATTGGAGCTCATTGTAATTTTAGAGATTGAAATTTGACATCAGACGCCTGATACTGAAGAATTTATCCACTTTTACACTGATCACACGTTACATTGTAGCTGTAATGTAGCATAGGTCTATTATGTACTAGTATATGGCGGAAAACACTCAGGTGACTTGAACTTCCGCTCTGAGACCCCCAATTTGGCCAAATTTCAAAATCTTCCGATATGCAAGTGTGATACATTATTGGAAAGCTTAAAATCTTTCTGGTGGAAGAAAATTTTTGAACAGGAGGGCATTTAAAAAAAAAAAAAAGAAAAAAAGCTTTTTTTTTTAAACAGCAAAACCCTATCTGGAGGTGAGAGCACGCGGGAGCAGGATTACAGACGCCATGACTTTAACGAGATATCGCGTACTAACTTTGTTTCGATCCAAAACTCCATGTAGCATGTATCAATGATTGTCAAGACACAGCTGTGAATGGCCACAGCTGGATTTTTGGGGGATTTTATGGGTGAAACATATTTATATAACAAGGGTCGCGATGCAGAAAACGCAGACATCAAGCAGCGGTTGAGATTTTCTTTTTCATATATTTATCCTTTTAAAGGTTTTTTTTTTTTTTTTCAATTTTTCGTTGTTTGGATCGATTATTTATTATGTAACATATCGGAGAACAGACACCATTTTTTTATTGTGACGTAATTTGTTTAAAAGTTTAAGATATGCGAGTGAATAATTTTAATGTCATTTTTTAACGAAATATTAGATATCAATTATTGAGTTGAAACTAAAAATCACAGACATTTTGAATAATAAATATAATTACCTTCGTTGTATGGCTGGGTTGAAACAAAAGCTTTTGCACAACGTCTGTAAACGGGGGTTTCCAGGGTAAAACGGACAAATTAAAAATAGTTCGGGGGCTTAATGCACCACAAGTCTGCTATGACTGCATATAGACACATTGTTCTATCAAACACAAGAGTTGTTTTGGCTTAAAGTACAGCAATTTCTTTTAAAGAGGAGTGCAAGAGCAGAAACTGCTTTTTCAGTCTTGTCTGTGTTTTCCGCCATTTATATTTTCGTGTTTTTTAAAGACAATAATTTTTAAAGCTTTAAAGTTATAGCCCTCCCATATAACTGTTTTTCCCAACAGGAGAAAACAGTTGAGTCTGTAGGAATTATTGATGGAGACATTGGAAACACCAAGATGGTGCCCCCCCCAGCTTGCCGAAGTAGCCCTGCTACCTTTGTATATGACCGACAGTGTTTTAGTAAGTTGGCATGATTATTGTTGGCCGGTGACCTTTTTTTATTTTTTTTATTTTTTTAACATCCATCAGTCCTTATACATACAGTATCTGGGTTAAAAGAGAACCATACCAGAAGCGGTTTGCTTAGAACGGAGACTGGATTGATGATAAAATATGCAACAACTTAAATCAGACAGACGCTGTTTTGGATTAACAGGTTCCTAGTAGAATATAACTTTATTTTGAGGGGCATAGTGATAGCAAATAAATAGAAGTTAAGTAACTTTTCCTCCAATATTTAACAGTGTATTAAATTTTATGTGGGTATCTTACGTTCCCCCCAGGAGAATATAATGGAGTCTGTGGGAATTACAGAGGAAGGCATTGAAGACACTACTCCAGCACCCCAGCCTGACGAACCACCTGTGCCACCATTGGATATAAGCAACAATCTTTTAGTAAGTTATCACGATGTCGATTAGATTTAGCCAGTGGATTATTATTTTTTTTAAAAAATTGACATCCATTATTCCTTGCACTTATCCGGGTTAAAATAGAACTATACCAGAGGTGGTTTGCTTAGAGCAGAGTCTGCATTGAAAATAAACTCTGCAACACTTTAGACAGACACTGGTTTGGATGAACAGGTTCCTGGTAAAATGTAACTTTATTTGGAGGGGCATAGTGATATCAAGAGAACAGGAGTTAAGTAACTTTTCCCCAGATATTTAACATGCATTGTATCAAAATGTATTAGGGTATCTTACTAAAGAAGGCACTGGAAACATCACTCTAGCAACCCAGCCTGATGTTGCTGTGACACCTTTGGATATGCCCGACAGTGTTTATGTAAGTTGGCATAATTCTACCAGGTCGCATAACACTACACTCATTCACTTAAATCATAAGGCAATCTTTTTGTAAACTTGGTTAAAAGAAATGATTATTTGTCTCCCAATTAATCTATCTACTATTGTAACGATTAGACAAGGGGTCTGCAACCTTAGATACTCAAAGACCCTTGGATTGTCGGGGAGCAGAGTAGTCTCCGGTTTGAGTGAATGCTGGCTTGAGTGTCGCTGCTCCCCTGATATCTAATGGAATTTCTAACTCAAATATTGACTTTTGTGACGATCATTCTGCCCAATTGTTGCTGCTCTCTGGGTATTTTACACTGGCAGCACATCATCACGTTTTCCACATTTGTCTGGCTTATTTTTTTTTTTTGCCAACATGTGATGCTGCGGCTTTCGTGCGACGACCTGGCTGGCTGTTGTTTAGACCCCTTTTCTGAGCCGGTATGTGAATCAACTGGTTGGCTGTGTTGTCACTATTCTTCTGGGTTGTCCTGTTCTTTCAAACCAACCTCTCAACATCCCCGCTCCAATAATTGGCTGCTGAGCTCTTGAAACTTTGCCTCAACTCGGCAGCTCCATTAACTGTTTGGCAGCTCTCCCCTGATGGACAATACTACTAACGGCTTCACCAAAGACACTGTCACAATGCACACTGTCAACAATCCTTAACCTTAAGGACAATGAGATGGACACATTGGCGAATTTCCTTGGTCATGACATCAGAGTCCATAGGCAGTACTACAGACTGCCAGAGGGAACACTTCAGCTGGCAAAAGTTAGCAAAATACTCATTGCCCTAGAGCAAGGCCGTCTATCTGACTTTAAGGGAATGACAATGGACCAAATCCAAATAGATCCAATGGTAAGTTAAAAACACAACAAGTACTACAGGTACTACCCGAAAAATTTGAATACCAGGTTGTTTTTTTAAGCGACAAGACCTGAAAAAAATACAAAGTAATAAAAACAGAAATTTACTGTTTTGCATATTATTCGTTCATTTAATGTCAAATTCACCTTTTAAGGTCAATTGCAGAGATACAAGTAAACTTTTCAGGATATCCTATTCTTCTGGGTTGTACCTGTATATTTCTTTAATTTTGTTGTTCCTGTATTTCCAGAGGAAGTTAATGAGTTAACAGTGGAAAATGATGATGCATCAGGCTCAGAGAGAGATGCGGAGAACGATTTGTCTTTTTGCCCCCCTGTGCTTGGTGAGCTTTTACCTAATAATACTTCAGGTCCAAGCTAACCCTTGGCATTTTTTTAAATTCTTCTGTTCATGCCTATATTTATTTGTTTACTCCGCCCATGGTTCTTACCCTATATTTTGAAAAGGATAAGCTGTATTGAAACGTGTATATATATTATATATATTCAGGCATGAAAATGGGACAGGGGTTAAAAAGGTGAGTAGGGTGTGGAGGAAATATGTTCCGGCGTTCTGCCAAAATGTCCTCCATCGGCAAAACGTCCTACATGAGGCGAATTTGAAAATTTAAATTTTTCACATAAGGCTTATTATTCAAGTTAGCGGGGGTTTAATTAGTTGAAGGAGTTGATTTCAACCACCATTGACTCGCGCTAGCTAAGCCACTCCGGAGCCCTGAAACTAACAAATAACATGCAAACTGCACAGAATTTGTTCAAATCAACTCCAACGACTAATTAAACCCCGGCTAACTCAAAGAGTAAGCCTAATGTAAAAAATTCTGAACTTCCCCTTTAAAATAAAGACCATTGAATATGGCAATTAAAATGTTGTCTATAAAAGTTTTAGAGCAATAAAACAAACAACAAAAATGAATGAAAGGAACAAGAATCGTTCAAAGTATTTAATAATGGGTCCAAATTATTTTTCAAACAGATCATGTGACTATAGCACCTTAGAGACAGCCGTTTGCTTTACTTAGCCAAAACTACAGCTGAGGAGGCAAGATGAATATTTAGAATTTCTTTAAACCTAAGCTTTCAAAACCTTCAACAACAACTGAGCTTGAACCGAGGATTGAGCACGAGCAGTATCCAAAAGTCCTGGCTGTCTTGTTGCCTGTTGTGCTGTAATTCCAAGTGGTGCTTGAATTGGATGCTTTTAGCGGTCGACAGTCTTTTTGAGCCAGCGCAAAGTTCGCAGCGCCCGGAGATATTTTTGTCATCTTTACAGGACAAAAATGTGAAGTACAGTGATACCTCAGCTCACGAACGCTTAAGCTCACGAACTTTTCGCCTCAAGAACATTAAATTCCCGAGCATATAGTCTCTGCTGACGAACTAGTTTTCGGCGGACGAACCAAACCACGCGGTCGAACAGCGCCACGGTTGCCTGGTACACCAGACTCAACGCTGTTCCAGCTATTGAGTCTGGCCACCATTCAAGCGGATACAATTTCCAGGGCGGAGCAAGCCACAGCAAACAGACAGCGGAGTGGACCAATCAGCGACGGGCAGACGTGACGTTAGTAAACTGACGAAGGAAGGACGAGGGACTTGCGCGCGGAAGTAAACATACGAAGAGAGCGGAGTTTATTCAACATGGCTAGCGCGAGACAGACTGTTGTCAATGACTCGTGTCGATGTGTTTTTGGTCATTTAAAACTGATTTTACCGTGGATTGGAACATATTCTCGGCTCTCCCGTTGACCATCTGTGTTGTGGAGACGACTTTTGACGCGCAAGAGTGACGTTGCTCGTTAAGAACACGTCACGCAAATAAACGAATCTAAATTGTCGATTGATTTTGTACCTGCTCGAGAGGCCGTTAATGGGACGGTTCCCAGACTATTTCTCTAAGTGTTTGAAAAATACAGGGAGAATAGTCTGGCAGAGCCAGGCAAGCACCACGGTGGCGGCCACGAGAAGCTGACGCACGCTTATGGCGTCCCAGTTCGTCCCCTCCCTCCCTCCCCTCCCTCCCGCCTCCTCCCACTCCATTCCATCAAGCCATCAACTACCATCACAAAGGTAAATGAAACGACTTTATTATACAGTACAGTTTATTTCTTTAATTACAATACAATAGCAGATTTATTATACATAAAATAGGGTATATTTTTGTGTAGTTTTAAGGCTTATTTAGTAGAAAATTATGTTTTATGGGGACTTGGGAACGGATTATTCTCATTTTAATGGTTTCTTATGGGAAATAAATGTTCGGAAGACGAACTTTTCGCCTTACACACACTTTCTGGGAACCAATTATGTTCGTGAGCTGAGGCATCACTGTACTGGCTGTGTTTCCAGTGTGCAAATGCAGCCGTAGTATATCTCCTGCCTATTTCATTGTATCCTGGCAAGGTAGTAAGGCTATGTAGTTTTGGCCGCAAAAGCCCAGCGCTCACGGCTCACGCATCATGGTAATACACGTGACCCGTTTTTTTTCCATCCCCGATTAGAAAATGTGACGTCACTCCATGACTACAGTATTCTTCTTTCTACATACATAATGGGGCAATAACAAAATAGTAACGCACAGGCATGAAGGAAAGTTACTTTAATTAGATTACTGATTTAGAAAAATGAACGCGTTACATTGCTCTTTACTGAAAGTAATCAGATTACAGTTACGCATTACTCACATAACGCGTTACTGACAACACTGCTTTTATATTACCGTTAAATACACAAGCTTGACGCCAACTTAACGGGAGCTATTTTTTCACCGAGATTTGGCTAGCTGTCATACCGCAAAATATGAAAATGACTGAAACCATCACTCACCAAATTCAATATGCTGGCAAATGCATTCATCTAAAAAAAAAAAAAAAATTGGGAGTGAGACCTCTCCCCGTCCAGCGAATGTGAATTTGTGCTTACTGCATTATGTTTAAAATGACCACCCCTGTCCATCCTCTGAAAAGGGTAACAGAGGTGATTAAGAAGCGTTACATAAGTGATAACACTTGTGCGTTATTCACACAGGCCTATGCCTCACCATTAACCCCTACAATAGCTCCAGTGGAAGAACTTGTAAATAGTTTCAGTTCCAGTGTGATGACTGTAATTGACACTATTGCCCCGATTAAGACAACAACTTTGTCAAGAAAGAAGAGGTCACCCTGGAGAAATGCCATACTAGCTATAAAACAAAAGCATGTGTAGACGAGCAGAACGCAGATGGCGAAAAAACAAACTCGTAGTTTTTTTATGATATCTACAAAGAGAGTCTTCGCAAATACAACCAGGAACTAAAAAATGCTAGACAGTCATATTTTTCAGAGATCATTAGTATAAACACCAACTATACTCGCACACTATTTTCTGTTGTTGACAAACTGACAAACCCACAAGCATCAATACCTCAGGAATTGGCATCTGAGGTGTCCTGTAATAATTTCGCAGCATTCTTTACACACAAAGTACTAAAGATTAAACAGACCGTGTGCAATTCCAGATTAACAAATGTTACACTAAATGCCTCCCAAAATGTCCCCCACGTCAATCTTAAGACAGTTTAGCCTCTTGGACTATGCCACTTTAACAGAAATTGTGTCAAAATTAAAGCCCACAACATGCTGCCTTGACATCTTTCCTTCAAACTTTTTCAAAACTGTTTTTCATTGCATAGCCCCAGACATACTTCAGATTATAAATACTTCTCTCCAAACAGGAGAGTTTCCTCAGACTTTAAAAACTGCAGCAATAAAACCTCTCCTAAAAAAACCTAATCTGGATGCCTCAACCATTAGTAATTACAGGGCAATATCAAATCTGACATTCCTGGAGAAAATTATCAAAAGGGTTGTGTTCGAACAGATCCAAACTTTTATGATGCAAAACAATCTTTTTAACTCATTTCAGTCTGGATTTCGGCCACAACACAGCACCGAGACAGTGCTTATCAAAGTCCTATATGATATTCGTCAGAATACCGATGCAGGCAAATCATCTGTTCGGCTACTATTGGATCTCAGCGCCGCATTTGACACGATTGATCACAACCTCCTACTCAGCAGATTGGAACAGTGGGTAGGGCTTACTGACACTATTCTTCAGTGGTTCACATCCTATTTAAATGATAGGGATTTCTTTGTGTCAATCGGAAACTATCAGTCAGAACAAACCAAATTCACGTGTGGAGTCCCTCAAGGGTCAATTCTTGGACCACTCTTATTTAACATCTATATGCTTCCGTTAGCTCAGATAATGGAACAGTATGACATCTCCTATCACGCCTATGCAAATGACACACAACTGTACATTTCTGTGTCCCCACATGATTATAGTCCCTTAGTCTCCCTGAGTAAATGCATTCATCAAAGCAATGAATGGATTTGCCAGAATTTTCTCCAGTTAAATGTGGAGAAGACAGAGGTGATCATTTTTGGGCCAAAAGAGGAAAGGTCAAAGATAAGCAGCCAACTTAGCACAATGTCACTTACAGCTACAAATCAAGTCAGAAACCTTGGCGTAATTATTGACTCAGACCTAAAATTTGATAGCCATCTAAAGTCCGTCACTAAATCCGCTTATTACCACCTAAAAAATATAACCAGAATTAAGGGGCTTCTGACTCAACAAGACATGGAAAAACTTATGCATGCATTCATTTTCAGCAGATTGGACTATTGCAACGGTATATTTACAGGTCTTGATAAAAAATCAGTCAGGAAGCTGCAGCTAGTACAGAATGCTGCAGCCAGAGTCCTCACAAATACAAGGAAGCTGGATCACATTACACCGGTTTTGAAATTGCTACGCTGGCTTCCAGTGAGTCAAAGGATAGACTATAAAATACTACTGCTCGTCTACAAAACACTTAATGGCCTTGGACCAAAATACATGCTTGACTTGTTAGATTCCTATGAGACAGCTAGACCCCTAAGGTCGTCTGGAACCGGTCTTCTGCATGTTCCAAGAACAAGAACCAAGCAGGGTGAGGCAGCATTTAGTTATTATGCTCCTCACCTCGGGAACAAGTTACCCAAACGTCTGAAGTATGCTCAAACTGTTAGCTCTTTTAAATCAGGGCTAAAAACGCTTTTGTTTAGCACTGCATACCCATAACTGTCTATATATTTCAATCTACCTGCTTTCTATTCCTCTTGTGCTTATCTCCATTGCTGATTTCAATTATTATTATTAGTAGTAGTTTTTTATTTTTTTTAATTTTTAAAAAAAAATTTTATTTATCTTTATTCTGTGATTAAATGCGATCTTTTGTCTTGGTTTTTACGTTGTGTTGATTTGAATGTGATTTTTATGATGTTCATGTGATGTAAAGCACTTTGCCTTGCCTTGCCTTGCCTTACGTTGTGTTGATTTGAATGTAAAGCACTTTGCCTTGCCTTGCCTTGCCTTACGTTGTGTTGATTTGAATGATTTTTATGATGCCTTGCCTTGCCTTGCGTTGTGTTGATTTGAATGATTTTTATGATGCCTTGCCTTGCCTTACGTTGTGTTGATTTGAATGATTTTTATGATGCCTTGCCTTGCCTTACGTTGTGTTTTGAATGATTTTGCCTTTTGCCTTTTGCCTCTTGCCTTGCCTCTTGCCTTGCCTTGCCTTTTGCCTTTTGCCTTGCCTTGCAAAATGTTGTGTTGTGAAATGAAGTGAACGCTAGGGGGTGCACTTGGATATTGCAATGAAGGGCATACTAACATGTTGTGTAAAAGAAAAAGAAAAAGAGATGAAAGAGAGATTAAAGAGGGATTGAAGCCACTACACGTCTCCTGCTTGCTTTGTTACTTGCCTTGCTACAATACCACATTTTTGCTAGGGTAGTTGATTTAGCACATGAGGGACATCAAGGCATTGTCCGTACTAAACAGAGGTTACGTCAGCTTTACTGGTGGCCACAACTAGACGACCTAGTTCATTCTGTCATTTCATCTTGCATTAACTGTCAATTCAGTGATAAAGTTGCTATTACTGCACATGCACCACTTACACCTGTTGAACTTCCAAGTAAACCATGGGAGAAAGTAGGTGTTGACATTACTGGCCCATTTGAGAATGCTACTTGGGATTGTCGTTATGCCATTGTACTTACAGATTATTACAGTAAATGGCCTGAGGTTGCATTCTCCTCTACTGTTACTACAGAAGTTGTGGTTCGCTTTTTAGCCACTGTGTTCAGTAGGGAAGGAAATCCGAATTTCCTTGTCTCTGATAATGGTGCTCAGTTCAGATCCCATGCATTTGCAAATTTTCTAAAAGAGAGAGAGATAAAACACCTGAGATCTAGTGTGTACTATCCTAAAGCAAATGGCGCTGTTGAAAGATTTTACAGAGTGCTAAAGGAGTGCATACAGACAACTGAAAGAAACCGTAGACCATGGAAGGAAGCTGTTACAGAGTTCT
This sequence comes from Corythoichthys intestinalis, assembly GCF_030265065.1. Lineage (NCBI taxonomy): Eukaryota > Metazoa > Chordata > Actinopteri > Syngnathiformes > Syngnathidae > Corythoichthys > Corythoichthys intestinalis. Next base: position 80,965,478 of record NC_080395.1, read on the forward strand.
TACACAATTATAGAGCTACTCCTCATGCGACTACTGGTGCTACTCCATTTGAGTTACTCCGTAACAGGAAAATGCGCACCAAACTAAACATTCTTCCAACTGTTAACAAAAACAGAATCCATGAACAGGTGAAAGAAACGGTGAAAAGAAAACAAAACAAAATGAAAGAATACACTGACAAAAGAATCCGAGCAACACAACCTTCATTTAAAGTGAATGATACTGTTCGTGTCCGCAGACCAGAACATGTATCCAAAGGATCGTCAAAGTTCACAGAACCGTTGACCGTAATGAGAAAAGTAGGACAGAACACCTATCTTTTGAGTGATGGACGTAAGTGGAATGTTTCAAAACTCGCACACTTTCCAAAACAAGCTGTAAACGTTGCCACTGAAAATCATGACGCCGTATTTGATTCTCTTGCATTGCCTGAAAACCCTAATGCACCTGATCCTGTTCCTAGACGCAGCCAGAGATCTAGAAACACACCAAGATGGTTGACAGGTTTTGTAAGATAGAGGGAAAATACATCATTGTTACTGTTCTAAAGGTAAAATAAGAAGTTAAAATGACAGATGTTTAAAATGAGGTTACACAAGTGTTATTAACCATTTCAAATGTCATTGTGTAATACAGGTTGAAAAAATAGTTATTGTACTAATTCAAATGTTACTTTGTACAAAGTTTGTTGTATGATACAAAAATGTAAGTAATTGCTTCAGAGAAGGAGAAAATGGATAGAAGCCACTACACGTCTCCTGCTTGCTTTGTTACTTGCCTTGCTACAATACCACATTTTTGGCGACGAGGATGTCGATTTCAGTGCCTTTGCCTGCTCCATTCATGCCCTGCCCTGGGGAACCGACTATTCCATTTTCAACATGGATGAAAATGTTTGAAAACTACATGTTGGTGATAGGAGCTACGGGAGACGCCTGGCCTGACGAGAGAAAGCGCGCGGTACTCCTTCATGCTTTGGGAACGGAGGGCCAAAGAGTTTTCTACACCCTGCCTGAAACTGGGACTACATATGCTTCTGCTATTACGGCGCTGAGGAACCATTTCGTGCCCAAAGTGAACGTCATTGCTGAGCGGCACAAGTTTCGTCAAAGAGGCCAGAGACCAGATGAGACGGTAAAACAATTCCTAGCTTCACTACGTGAGCTAGCTGCAGCATGTGATTTTGGTAACATGGAAGACCAAATGCTTCGTGATCAGCTACTCGAACGTGTTGCTAATACACGCATGAGAGACAGACTCTTGCTCGAGGCAGATTTAACGCTGGACAAGGCTACTACATTAGCGCTGCAGATAGAGAGTGGATTGAGAGATGCTAACGTCCTTTCGGAGGCTAATGCTATGGCGGCTGCTGTTGCTGCTCCGGTGAGAGCTCTTCAAAGACTGCCCAAGTCAAGTCGTCGCGGGGATAAAAGGAAACCAACGACTTATTGTCCTGCCAAAAATCAACCTGCTGGTAACAACCGCTCTTGTTATCGTTGTGGCTCCACTGCTCACCTGGCTAACAATCCTGCTTGTCCAGCTGCAAAAGTTACCTGCAACAAGTGTCAAAAAGTGGGACATTTTTCACGTGTGTGTCGTTCAAGTCAAAAAGAGGTACATGAAGTTGTGATCAATGAGCCCACAGTTCTTTACATGAACAATGCTGCACGGGATAAGATCCTATGCACAATACAAGTTACTGTTGATGGACAATGTAAGGACATTGAACTGATTGTGGACACAGGATCTTCTGTTTCTATTGTTCCCGAGAGTATTTGCCGAACTCTTTTTCCAAAATGTGTCTTAACTCAACCTACATTTGCTCTTGTTACATATGCGAAAGAGAAAATTGCTGTAAAAGGCTGCTTGAAAGCCACTGTTACACATGATGGTCACTCTACTGTTGGCACATTAGTTGTAGTTGAGTCAGGAGCTGCTCTCCTTGGCTTAGACTTATTTGAAGCTTTGCAAATGAAACTTGAAGGGAGGAAAATTTTAACAACAGCTCCTTCTCAAGTTCAACTGCCTACTCCTGCCACTGTTACTATGCGATGTGAGCCTACTATGGTAAATACTGAACCGAATAATGCTACAGAGGTTCTAGGGCAGGAAATTGGATGTGCTAAGAATTTTGTTCATAAAGTGTGAATACTACCCAATGCTGTTCCAATCCAACAAAAACTCCGAAGACTCCCACTGTCAGTGAGACAGGCAGTTACAGAGGAGCTAAATGATCTTCAACAGAAGGGGATCATAGAACGCATTGATGCTTCTCCTTGGGTCTCTCCCATTGTTGTGACACAGAGGAGAGATGGTGGCAAGCCACGCATGTGTCTGGATTTGAGAGAACCAAATGTCATCCCTTACCTCATATGGATGAACTATTCTCAAATCTCAGAGGGTCAACTGGTTTCTCCACAATTGACCTGGCTTCAGCCTACTACCAAATGCCGCTACATCCTGAAAGTCGTGATATTACTGCATTCATCACACATGATGGACTGTTCCGTTTTTGTAGAGTGCCATTTGGTTTGGCTTCTGCTCCATCAGCGTTTCAGAAAATGATGTCAATCCTGCTTTCGGGTTTGCCTGGTGTACAGGCGTACCTTGATGACATCATCTGCTATGGGAAAACACAGAAGGAACATAATGATAACTTACGCCGAGTGCTACACACACCCAAGAAAGATCTCAGCGGAGATGTATCACGTGGGGCTGGAGCATTGATGACAGCTGTAATTCTGTCTTGGTCTGGGTGAAGTCCATCTTTGGAAATGGTGTGTCCCAAGTAGTTCAGAGATTGTTGGTTGAACTTACATTTCTGCATGTTCAACTTGAGGCCGGCATTGGTCAATGTGTGTAGCACTTGGCGTAAGTTATCATTATGTTCCTTCTGTGTTTTCCCATAGCAGATGATGTCATCAAGGTACGCCTGTACACCAGGCAAACCCGAAAGCAGGATTGACATCATTTTCTGAAACGCTGATGGAGCAGAAGCCAAACCAAAACCAAATGGCACTCTACAAAAACGGAACAGTCCATCATGTGTGATGAATGCAGTAATATCACGACTTTCAGGATGTAGCGGCATTTGGTAGTAGGCTGAAGCCAGGTCAACTGTGGAGAAAACAGTTGACCCTCTGAGATTTGAGAATAGTTCATCCATATGAGGTAAGGGATGACAATCCGCAACGATTGCTTTATTTGGTTCTCTCAAATCCACACACATGCGTGGCTTGCCACCATCTCTCCTCTGTGTCACAACTATGGGAGAGACCCAAGGAGAAGCATCAATGCGTTCTATGATCCCCTTCTGTTGAAGATCATTTAGCTCCTCTGTAACTGCCTGTCTCACTGACAGTGGGAGTCTTCGGAGTTTTTGTTGGATGGGAACAGCATTGGGTAGTATTCGCACTTTATGAACAAAATTCTTAGCACATCCAATTTCCTGCACTAGAACCTCTGTAGCATTATTCGGTTCAGTATTTTCGCCTCGCCTCGCCTCGCCTTGCGATCTTTGACGCTCTTTTTTTTACCCCTGTGCATTCAAACTTGTTTCTCTCTCAGCAGCTGCGATTAACCTAAACAAAATTAGCTAAGCCTTGCCTATCATTGGTCTTTGTAAGTTTTTAGTAACTTCGTGTATTGAATTTGAAAGGAAAATGTGTTTTGTTTTTAGCGAACTTTTTCATGAAGCTAAACTGTTGAAGCTACTCACACGTTGAAAATACGATTGTACAACATTTTAAATGTATTCATTCGGTATATTTCAGTTATCACGATTTGAGAGCTCAATAAATTGAAGAAAAGTAAGCCTTGTGTTTGGGGTGTTTGTTTTTGGGTTTGCTGGAATTGCGTCACTGACACATGCATCATCAAACGGGAAGGAGTAAGCACTACCGCGCCAAGCCACTTCTGGCTGCATTTTTGACACATGAAAAATAAAGATTACGTACTACTGTATGACAGAAAATTTTTGTGGTTTTGTAACCGCGACGTTTTCATAGCATGGTAAACCGTGAAGGTAACCGGTACATGGCTACACCTGACCCACCCCCCTTAGAAAGTTTCTCCTCGGATCTACACGATTAATGTAGGTCATCCTTTTTAACTTCAAAATGGCGAATTTCGCCGAAAGGTGAGAGATTTTCATGCCTGTATATTAAAAACTTGGAAGACACACCAAAATTAGCATTTAAAATTTCAACATACTGCATAAATTGGGGTTCTCAATGTAAACGTATCATTGTAAAGTTAAGATAAAAAAGATTTCAACTACATCCCAATTTAAGTATACCGCTGGACAGTATGCTTATCATCCAAAACATATACCGGTAATATACATTTATAAAACAATATGAACAATAGACATTTCTGGCCATACTGAGGTTGATGGCATTGCATCCATGTGGCATTTGCGATGTGGCGTCTTCAGGCACTCACATGATTTGTTACACTGACTATATGTTCAGTAGACTGACCAATTGGTAAGATGTAGATAGTGTAAATTTACATTAATAGTGTTTTGTCTTTTTTTAAGGATCTTCAACAACCCAAAGCAAATAGTCAACAAGTGATAAATCCAGTGATGGATTTTCACCCACAGGTATCCATACTACTGTTTATATTAATGGTTTTATGATCATCTGTAATAATTGTGACTTATTCTTTATTCCACAAGTTTCCTCAACAACTAAACGACCAAAGGAGACCTTGATCGATTCTGGTAGTGAGGACTCTATGCGAGGTATTCAACAATCTTTGTATTAACCTAAATGTTTCTCTGCTGTCCATCTATTCGCGATATTGTGAAAATTGTTGTATAGCAGAATGCCGACTTATGCACTTAAATGATTCCTGATCAGGGTCTGCAAACTGAAAAGTCTGCAAATCATATGCTCTTCTGTAGACATCATGTTAGCATATACTAGTAGATGTCTTACGTTATCACAAATGAAAGACTTGAAATTACTCTCACCCATGGAAAAGATCAGTGTTCAGAAATTCACTCTGAGTGTTCTCTGGTACACCGAAATGGTTCATAGACTCAGAATTTATTTGGCATTTAATGGAACACTCATACACAAGGAAAGTTTGGGAGGAGTGAGTTTCCAAATGCATGCTAAAAATGTAGAGATTCTGTGCAGAATATAATGAGCTGAGGATTTTTGCGTGTTTGTTTTATTAAAAAAATCTTGCGTACTCCCTGGAGTTCCTTCATTTACCCTAAGGGTTATGCGTACCCCCATTTGAGAACCACTGTCAGCTGCCAATTTTTTTTTTTTTTTTCTCAGAATCATCTATTAAAAGAAGGAAAGTGCAGACTCAATAGTCTCGGAAAAGAGGTATGCAATTTATGTTTTCAATTGATTAAACTGTCAAAACTTCCTGTGACTTAGATTGAGCATTATCTGGACTGTGGGAACATTATCTACAATTTCATTTAAAAAAAATGTTTTTCTTCTTTCTTCAGAAACTACAAATAAAAGGCCGTGGACTGTCACTGAAGTTCGTGCAGTGGAAAAAACGTTAACTGACTTCATAGAAACGGAGAGTACCTGGTAAGACTGCCTGTGAAGCCTGCATTTCTGCGTCACTGGAGGCCCTGAAGACTCGGAGTTGGACCGCAGTCAAGTTTTATGTTAAAAATCGAATTACTGCCATTCAGCGGGAGAGTAGGAGAAGATAAGAGTTAAAGATTCCTTAGTGTTTGTTCTAATTGATGCCAATAGCCATTATTTGTTTTGTTGGTGTACAATCTTAAAGTTCTAATAGTTTATAATTAGCATTCATAGTCCACTTTTCTTTTTTTTTTTTTTTTTTTTTAAATCATCCTTGTCACAATATTTTCAGCCAAAGTTCCTAATATTGGGCTGTATAGAAAATGTTTAAAATACTAAATGTTTCATGGAAAATATAGTTTATTAAGTCTACAGACTTTTTTTTTTCTCCTCACTAACAGCAGTATTGTATAAATATAGCTCATCTTTGATAAATTTGAAATCTCTGTTGCCTTGTGGTTTAGACCATTACATCTGGTAAAAGGTCAAGGTAAAAACATTATTAATCTATATATATATATATATATATATAAAACTGTTTTTTAAGTGATTTGAGCTGATGAGTCCATAGTTCGTCACCACACTTAAAATCTCGACTAATCTTTTTTATAGTGAGCCTGTCCCGTATGGAGGACCAGGAGTGCAAAAATTCAATAAATAAATACACAATTAAATAAATAATTAAAAGTGTCATTAAAATGCTTTTATTTCAATATTTATTTATTTATTTCAATATTTATTTCAATTTTTATTTATTTATTTCAATTTTTTAAAATTTATTTCAATTTATATTTATTTATTTCAATTTCTATTTATTTATTTCGATTTATATTAATTTATTTCAATTTTTAATTATTTATTTCAATTTATATTTATTTATTTCGATTCATATTTATTTATTTCAATTTTTATTCAATTTATATTTATTTCAAAATTTATTTCGATTTTTATTTATTTCAATTTTTATTTATTTCATTTTATATTTATTTCAAAATGTATTTCAATTTTTATTTATTTATTTCAATTTTTATTCATTTATTTCAATTTTTATTTATTTATTTCATCATTTATTTATTTATTTCAACATTTATTTATTTCAACATTTATTTCATTCTTGCACTCTTGTTCCCCGTGTGGCCGCATGAAATAATTTTATCTGTCATTGGCTCATCAAACTCGGTGGGCGGGCGTGAACTAGGCGGGGTTTGAGTTGATCGAGTAATAAGCGATTGCTTCGTCCTATTTCTTCCCAACATGGCGGCACTATCTGAGATTTTGCATGAGCTCTCTTGGGACATGTTAGATTTCTCAGAACAAATTGAAGCAGGACATTTGGACCCTGAGTATGTGTCCTACAAAACAGAGCAATTAATTAACGTTATTGGCATCATCTCGGCTCTGTCAGATCAAGATGTTGATCGAAGAGTTTTCGATAGTTTAGAACTGCGGTCAAGCCAGCCTCCACTCGTAAAAACGAAGTCAAACCAGCCGCCCCTCATTTGGATTATTGTTTGCATTATGTGCATCACGGTAATGCAATGTGCTGGCTTCAGAATGCAATGACGGGGCTTCAGAGCGCAAGTCCCTTTATTAAATATATAGGGGGGAAAACGGTGACCTATTCGATAACGGGTCCACTTTAGAGAGACACTGGAGCACCCCTAGACCCAAACTAAATCATTATCATGTAAAAATGATGTCGGAGTTCAGAGTAAAACTACTTAGAAAATGCTAGTTATTTCTGTCATTAAGCCTTATTTCAAAACTTGATTTAAAAAATAAATAAATAAATAAATAAAATCTGGTAAATATCCAAGGACCGTTCAACTTCTGAGTTATACTAGAGTTTCCCGTATGCAGACATCACCCCGTTTAAAGACGCTGGCCCACGCGATGTAGAAGCCACAGACTGGACTCCACCATGGGCTGCTGGTGGAGTTCTCCTCAGAGTGTCCTCGATTAAATTTGCTGCTTCTCTGGGCAGCTCTGGGCACATTTTGGACATATGTATGTTTTGCTTGGACAACACACGAAATGCGTCAAAGCCTACTACCGCTACACTGACCAAGCTAGTGACGCTACTAATCTTCGTCGTCTTTGTGATTTTGAGAGAGCAATTATTTTTCAGATTATACGGATCTACACTGCCACCTTATGTATCGGGTGTACATAAAAATTAGCTAATGCCTCAGGCCTCAATCTATTATCTGAGATCGACTAGTTAAGACTTACTTTGCTGAGCAACCAATCAGACGTTAGAAACTTTGACGAGCAAACGTGACAGATAAAATTATTTCATGGTTGCACGTCCAGAGGAACAATAGTGCAAGAATGAAATAAATAAGTGAAATGAATAAATGTTGAAATAAATAAATAAATGATGAAATAAATAAATAAAAATCGAAATAAATAAAAATTGAAATAAATAAATAAAAGTTGAAATAAATAAATAAAAATCGAAATAAAATCTGAAATAAATAAATATAAATTGAAATAAATATAAATTGAAATAAATAAATATAAATTGAAATAAATAAATATAAATCGAAATAAATAAATAAAAATTGAAATAAAAATCGAAATAAATAAATATAAATTGAAATAAGTAAATAAAAATTTAAATAAATAAATATAAATTGAAATAAATAAATAAAAATTGAAATAAATAAATATAAATTGAAATAAATAAATATTGAAATAAATAAATAAATATTGAAATAGAAGCATTATAATGACACTTTTAATTATTTATTTAATTGTGTATTTATTTATTGAATTTTTGCACTCCTGGTCCTCCATAGTCCCGCTGCTCAACTCACTGCCATTTGCGCTGGGATAACTATCACCACATCAACTGTATCAATACGGTGGTACCTAACTCGTGTAAATGTTTGCAAATACAAGTGCTATATTGACTCGAAGACACAATAGTCTTCCTCGTCTGCTCTTTTTATTTTTTACAGTGAAACATTTTTTCTTACAGTATTCCTGGTTTTGACGTGATTAAGGTGTACTGTGAATATTCCAAAAAGATCACCTATTCCTGTTTGCATTGTTGTCTTTGTTGTAATATACAAGTTAAATTGTTCTAGTGTTGCTGAAACCTATGAAATCAGAACTCAAGAAAAGAAACCTGCCACCAAACTACCACTGAACAGGTGTCTGCAGAAGGTGTATGACAACCATCCTGCTGAACAAAGTATACTGTAATGTGGTGGGCTGACATCTCTTATTCTGGTAGACCCAGATTTTCTAACTATATATATATATATATGAGTTTACTGTATATACAAATACACTGAATATGAAGTTTCTGTCTGTTGAACACCAATTTGCCCTGTGAATGGTTTAATGCTTATGTAAGTAGATGTTACTATCTCATGCAGGGAAAAATGGTTGGAAAAGTGTTGTTACATAGTGTAATAGACTTCCTTTAGCCGGTCCACATGGTGATCAAAATTTCAGGAAAAAGTGTTTATGTCGAAAGGGTTATTACAAAGTGTAATAGACTTTCTGTGGCTGGTCCCCACGGTGACGGTCCCCATCGTGATCCAAATATCAGGAAAAAATGTTTATGTTGAGTGTATTCATATTTTGAAGTCATTTTTACCTGGAGAAAACAATCTTAAGAATTTAGCAATTAAAACCAGATTTTTAAACCATTCATAAAGGGTGGGTCCCACCAGGACTCTCCATGTCAGGTAAAAATAATGGACCCCACCAAGTAATAAAAACCCGTGTGTGTGTGTATGGGGGGGGGGGGGGGGTTGCGTGTGTGTGTGTGTGTGTGTGTGTGTGTGTGTGTGTGTGTGGAGACGTTGGAGACATATAAATGCCAGAAGTGATCGTGAGGAATTTGAAACTTCTACATGTCACTCCTCACAGCTAAGTAGGGCTGTCCCAAACGACTAATTTTCTCCCGATTAGTCAGCCGACTATTTTTATGATTAGTCGACTAATCTAATAATTAAAAACAATTTTTTTTTTTTTTTTTTTAACTAATATAACAATGAAATTTTTGTTGACGCTTATCAATTCACAAAAAATATATTGGAACACTTAAATTATTTATTAAAGTACAAATAAACACGTAAATAACAATAATAAATCACAAACAATGAGTTCAAATGCTGATAGAATTAACTAGTGTAGCATCCTGATTGGAAAGATGGTCTCTTAAACTGATGGTTTACAACTTTTATTCCATCCTTGATGTAAACACACCGTAAGACCTACAGTGCACACAAATAAAACAACACAATTAGAAATTAACAATAACTTTTCACCTTTTTCCTTTGAAACCATTTTTATATATCAATGAATTGCCTATATGAATTGCCTTTACTTTAAATTACCTTATTATTATTATTATTACCTTATCATTGACAATCTCTCCCTTGAGTGCAATCACTGTATATACTGTAATATATTTATGACCTTTTAACCTTATATAATTTTCTGTACCATAAAATAAACTGTAACATGATATAAACCTTTCAATTAGCATTAAGAACAATACTAATAGCACTTATAGGCCCACCATTGCCAATGAAACATCATTATTTAGTAAGGCGACAGCACCCTCTGGTGTACAAACAATGAAAAAAAAAAATTACTAACTGGGTGACGGCGCTTGGTGTTTATTCACGGCCGACGTGCAGCAAAGCTTGGCATTGAAGGACAGAAGACGTACACTCCTTTGTTTCTTTGAAATAAGTCAGTGTTTTGGACACTCTGGTGCGCTTTTTTTGGCTTTGTGCCGCTTTCCCCGCTTGCATAGAGAGCATCCAACATTCTGAACTTTCCACACATATATTTTTTTTAACCCTTCATTAACCGTCGACGGGATGTTTTGCTCGTCGACGGATTTACGTCATCGATGATGTCGACTAGTCGGGACAGCTCTACAGCTAAGGTAGATAAACATAAGCATTTAATAAAGCCAAGCATTTATCTACGACAGTACTTTATTCTTGTTAAAAAATGATTTGGTTGGACAGCTATGTTTAAAACTGATCATAATTATGACATTTGACGTGCTCAAAAACCATTCATTTATATACATTTTTTTAAATCACGTTGGGGGGAAAAAGGGAGAAAAAAACATCTTATATATAAATCTGAATAACTACATTGAGCACAAAAAACAGGAAAAAAAAAATTGGGAGGGGGGTGCGCTACTTCGCGGTTTTTCACTTATCGCGGCAGGTTCTGGTCCCCATTAACTGCGAAAAATGAGGGATCACTGTACACTGTGGTGATGGTGAGTCATCCAAAGTCTTTCCAAACAGCTATTCAAGTCATTTATTGAAAATTTCTTTAAAATATATATATATATATATATTTTTTTAATATCGCAATATATTGCAACCCCCCCAAAGCCCCCCCCCCCCCCCCCCCCAAAAAAAAATCGCAACAATAGTTTTTTCCAATATCGTTCAGGCCTACTCCTCACCCCGTGGCGTCAAAATGATAACAAGAACGGGGAACAAAAATCCCAGAACCACACGGGGGGACCTAGTGAATGACCTACAGAGAGCTGGGACAACAGTAACAAAGGCTACTATCAGTAACACTATGCGCCGCCAGGAATTCAAATCCTGCACTGCCAGACGTGTCCCCCTGCTGAAAAAAGTACACGTCCAGGCCCGTCTGCGGTTCGCTAGAGAGCATTTGGATGATTCAGAAGAGGACTGGGAGAATGTGTTATGGTCAGATGAAACCAAAATAGAATATTTTGGTAGAAACAAAGGTTCTCTTGTTTGGAGGAGAAGGAATACTGAATTGCACCATACCCACTGTGAAGCATGTAAGTGAAAACATCATGCTGTGGGTCTGTTTTTCTGCAAAGGGACCAGGACAACTGATCTGTGTAAAGGAAAGAATGAATGGGACCATGTATCGAGAGATTTTGAGTGAAAATCTCCTTCCATCAGCAAGGCCTTTGAAGATGAGACGTGGCTGGGTCTTTCAGCATTACAATGATCCCAAACACACAGCTAGGGCAACAAAGGAGTGGCTTCGTAAGAAGCATTTCAAGGTCCTGGAGTGGCCTCGCCAGTCTCCAGGTCTCAACCCCATAGAAAATCTGTGGAGGGAGTTGATGTCTGTGTTGCCCAATGACAGCCCCAAAATATCACTGCTCTAGAGGACATCTGCATGGTGGAATGGGCCAAAATACCAGCAACAGTGTGTGAAAAGCTTGTGAAGAGTTACAGAAAACGTTTGGCCTCCGTTATTGCCAACAAAGGGTACATAACAAAGTATCAAGATGAACTTTTGGTATTGACCAAATACTTATTTTCCACCATGATTTGCAAATAAATTCTTTAAAAATAAAACAATGTGATTTTCAGTTTTTTTTTTTCTCCACATGCTGTCTGTCTCTCATGGTTGAGGTTTAACCATGTTGACAATTACAGGCCTCTCTAATATTTTCAAGTGGGAAAACTTGCACAATTAGTGGTTGACTAAATACTTATTTGCCCCACTGTGTGTGTGTGAGTGTGTATATGTATGTATGTATATATAATATATATACATACATACATATATTAGAGCTGAAACGAATACTCAAGCAACTCGAGTTTAAAATAAAAGAGTTTAAAAAACTGTAAGCATCACGTTTTGCCCAGACTACTTTAAATTAATGCGGGACAATGCGTTGACGTCACGTACGTAGAGGAGAAGCAATAAAAAGATGAAAAAAAAACTTACAGCAGATGACAGCCGCTACATTTTCGGTACAGTAAGAAAACAAAATGCAAAAATGTGCTAGTTGTTTATTACACACTTTTGTGCTTTCATCAATAGGTAGAGTAGCATATACAAAGCTAGAATTCTGCTCAAAAAGTAGTGAGTATTTAAAGATAATAATCCAACAATAATTTGCCCTTCAGACCCCGCTTATTGGTCAGCTTTCTTTCAGAAAGAAAGAAGAAAAAAGAAGTCCTGTGCTAAAGAGAAAAGCAATCCCAATGACAAAGATTTTAACCTGTATTTTACAAATGAAATGCCTCAATGAATTTTTTTTTCAAAAGCTTTATTTTTGGATTTTCTCAAGTTAAAGCGCCACACACAGAAATTAATAAATTTAATTGTGTAAGTAGGATCTGTCTATTATTCCTATTATTTAATTACAGGTGTTTTAGCTCATTGCAATTTATTCAATTTAAATGGGCTATTATTTATTTTATTATGTGTTTGTATTTTACAAATGTGATGTAGTATTTATTTATATTGTATATTTTATGTTGTATAACTTTAGTTCCTATGTGAATATTAGTTCCTACTTGTTTTGTTGTGGTAGGCGGGTTTTGTATTGAACATGGGGCCGTGTTGGTTATTATTATAGCAGAGAAGACAACTGTAAATCAACAAAGACAAGTCAACTGTGCCCCGATCTACCACTCAAGAGATCTGATGGACTCAAAAAGTAAGTTACGATTGCATATTAGTTTGAAAATCGACCGGATCCACCGTATTTTTACACGAGTGACTTCTGGTCTGCTAGCTAGTAGTATTGACGCAGGATGGTCGCGTCTTACGTCAAATAATAAACTCTGCCGTTCTTTTCGCGTGCTTCGCGTTGAGCCGCTTCTGGGACGCGGTCTAACACGCGGCCGCACTGCGACTGGTGTGCATTGGCTGATTGACTTTAACGGCCACGTTTCACTGCGTTCTCGCGGTGGCAACGTTGTCGCGCTGTTGACGTTTCTTACTGTCCTACCGTGTTGGTCCTCATTATAGTAGAGAATACGGAGTAAATATAATCTACACAAAGAAACTGTAACCCGATCGACTCGCAGCCTCGAAAAGTAAGGGTTACATTATGTCAGAAACTTGTTCGGTACGCCTCCATTCCGAACCGACCACCAAGTACCGAAACGGTTCAATACCGTTACAACCTTAGTAAACAGCCGCCATCTTAAAGCAGTAGATTCTCAGCGCTAGTCAATAAGTTGTCGCTAGCTTTCACTCGCTCACGTAACGTTAGCCCTAAAATTAAGGAAAAAACTTTTTTAGTTTATTATTATTTATTCTACTATATTTTCTATTACAAAACGATTAATTAATTTAGAGATGTCCCGATCCGATATTTGGATTGGATCGGACGCCGATATGGGCAAAAAAATGCGCATCGGTATCGGATCGGAACACGGAAAAATTCTGATCCAGACTTCCGATCCAGTTTTTTTTAAAAGTCCGGGTCCGGGTTTTCCAGCGCACCGATTTACATAATCCATTCCAGTTTTTGCGTCGGTTTCCCTAAAATCCGGTCCGAATTTTATGGCACACCTTCAACACACTACATTCACATTACCGTCTCCCAATTTACCGAGAGACTATCGGTAAAAATGTCAGCTGTGCGGGAGCATTTCACCTTAAAGGACGACAAAGACGAAGAGGCAGAGTGCAACATATGCCACAATTAAGTCAAGCGTAGTGGTTAAGCTGTAAGAAGTTTTAATACAACCAACCTAATCAAGCATTTAGCGAAATACCACCACAAACAATATGAGGAGTATGTTAAGAAAACCGAAGAAAAAAAGAAAGGTCCTACGCAACTAACACTGGCAAAAGCTTTTGCTATGCGTGACAAACTGGCACTCGACAGTCCCAAAGCCCAGGGAATGACAAGAGTCCTTGCTGAAGAATTCATTCTGGATGACGAGCTATTATCTCACGTGAGTAAAGACGCACCATCCAACACTTAGAACCACGGTACAACATGCCCAGCCGTCATTACATCCTTCAGCGATTCGGCCGTGGAAGATTCGAGAACGATTCACAAACATTCAAATTCCGATTATTGAAATAATGTCAAGTAAAGCGAACTAATACACAGCACGGTCTTCGGGACGCAATGAGAAACGGACCGCATTGCGTCCCGAAAGTAAACATAATGCTTGTCAAAGACCCGGGTAATGTCAATGCTCAACTCACGGCTTTAGCTCAATTCATGCCGCTGGATAAAAAACACAAGAATACCTGACTGCTGCTGACATCCGATACAAACTACGTCAACGTCGTTTTACTGGTGATAATAGATATCATCTTATATAGAACTAGATGCAAACGACAGACTCGACTGCGTTAGCAACATTGAAGTATTGAAAACCAGATGCATAAGTAAACAGCCGCCATTTTAAAGCAGAAGACTTCCCTAGTAGGCTGTTGTGAACCTTCCAAGCGAACCTAATTAACTTTTTATCTAAAATACTCCTAAATCTTCAAAACAGTTTTAAAACTTTCACAAGTCGAAAGTAGACAGAAGGGAAATTATGGAATAACGGGAGCAATTTTAACAACTTTAACAGTTGATTCGCAAAATTAAATGAGTTGAATGTAGTTTAAAGCTGCTGATACAGAATGGGGACTTGAGTATTTTATTTACTGTTTTAAAATGTTAACTTGATACTGAAATAGTCGTTTATTTAAACCTGAGAGGCTTTTTAAACAATTTTTCTAACTAATGCACGAAAAATTAAAAGCATCTAATAGCTTGGGGGATTTGGGGGATTTTCCACTAGGTTGTTGGTGGGTTTAGCTTTTTTAAGACAGTTTACAATATTATTTGCACATTTTACTGACTGAATATGCCATTTGTTTGTTATTTATAATGTTTTGTGTTTGTCACTGAATAAACAGGTCCGTTTCTTGTTACCAACCGTTGTGTGTTATTCAAACTCACCTAATTCAGCTGGCTAGTTGTTATCAAGAGTACTAAAACCTTTTTTAACATGAATTCTGACAACTAAGTAAGGAGGCTAAATAACTTTAAACTTTAATACATGCTCAGATGGGCCGGTATCGGATCGGAAGTGCAAAACAATATCGGTATTGGATCGGAAGTGCAAAAACCTCGATCGGGACATCCCTAAATTAATTATTTCCATTTTTTGGAAACAATCAATGTCTTGATGTTTGGAAAAAAACATGGATATAGCCACATGTCATATAAAGAGCATGTGTGTCTACTGTGCATATACACTATACATTTAATTCTACATCCAAACGATGTGCCTTAATTTTGTGTTTCCAGATTCAAATGAATTTTATAGCCATAATTTTTCAATTAAAAGATAAATCTGTGTCAGGACTTCCGGGTGAAGCGGCATGGCAGCGTAGAGCAGAGCTCCGCGTCGACTTGATAAAATTATTCCCCCCTGACAATGAGAACAACCGAACACGAAATTTGAATAACAAGAAATGAGCGGGGGACGAGGGCAAAGAAGCTCTAAGAAAAAAATGACGTCTAAAGATAAAAAAGACCAAGAACTCGAAGGTGCGGGAGGAAGAGGCGAAGTTGGCGACGCCGACATATCCCACACTTTACTCGAAGGACTTGCTGCGATCTCGAGAGAAATTCGAGATTTCAAGAAAGAGGTAAAAGAGGATTTCGCCAAGTTCAAAGACGATTTTAAGGTGGAGGTGAAACGTGAGTTCGCGGACTTTATGGAGGAAATGGACAGAAAATTAGCACAAAACATAGCAGACATTCAAGTGCAGCGGAAGGATATCGCCGAAGTGCAGGCGAGGGTGGCCCAGTTGGAGGAGTGGAATACCGAAGCAAAAGAAGCCATCCTTTCGCTCCTTAAACAACAAGCACGATTACAAGACAAACTGACTGAAGTGGAAGGACACGGACGGCGCTGTAACTTGAGAATTTACGGCGTGGAGGAGCGTGACAACGAATCTGTACGCGAGCGGGTAGAAGGACTCCTCCGCCGGGAGCTCGTAAGTGGAGATGAGACAGACCTCCATATTCAAAGAGCGCATAGGAGCCTCGGGAAGAAACCGCCACCGGGAGCACCTCCGAGGTCTATTGTGGTCAACTTTTTGAAATACGAGACTAAAGAAAGTATTTTGGCCAAGGCTTGGAAAAAAAAGATTCAAGTTGAAGGAAGGCAGATTTTTTTTGACCACGATTACCCCACAGAGGTGCTGAAGAAGCGCAAATCCTACACTCAGGTTAAAAAAGTTTTGAAAGAAAAAAAGATACGCTTTCAAACACCCCTCAGTAAAATCAGGATCCATTGGTCAGATGGTCCTAGGATCTATGACAGCGCGGGAGAAGCAACGAGAGACATGAAGAGAAGAGGTCTGGAGATCGAGGAGCAACAGGACAGCGTGGGAAGCGGCCTAACATCACTCGAGGAACGCGTTCGTGCGTTAACATGGCAACGCATCGACAAGAGGAACGCGACAAGCGCCGAAAAAGCCGCGTCGTTGGATTCGCCTGAAGACACTGCGGGCCGAGCGAGAAGGAAGCTGCAGGAATTTAGAAGAGCAATTGAAAATGAGTAAATGCTTGTTTTGTGCATTAGAGGGAGTGGTGATGGGGTGGAGTACAAAGAGTGACAATGGGGATTGAATATTTTTTCCTTCAAAGTTAAGATCATTCGACGGTTGGGTGAATGGGGATCATTAACATTACCCCCTCATCGTTATCACATCCTCTCTGCTTATGATTAATGATGCTTCTTAAATTAATTAAATTTCGACAAGGAGTCTTAGAAATGTATTTTTATGTTGGACATAACTAGTAGCAAGGGAATTTCTGATTTAGGGAAATCCCAATATACTAGGAGGGGCCCTTTGTTTAAAGAAGGAGATCCCCTTCTCCCGCCAACAGGGAGACTGAACCTGTGGGAAATAAGGTTCATAATTACCGGGGAGTCTGGGTTGTATGTTTCTGTTTTTTTTTTTGTCTGTTCGGTGTTGTGTTACAGTAAAGGGGTCTAGAATAATGCTCAGAGATTCAAAAAATGTCACACAATGATATAATGATGGTGTCATTAAATATTAATGGCCTGAACAACAAAAAGAAAAGAGAAAAGGCCTTATCCAAATTCAGAAAAGAAAAAATACAGGTCATCTTTCTCCAGGAAACACACCTAACACGGGAAGAGCATGAAACATTTAAAAAGTTAGGTTACAGTAACTCATTCTCCAGCTCATATGGACAAAATCACAAGAGGGGAGTGATGATATTGATTTCTAATAAGGTGCAGTTTGACCTGAAAAAGGAAATTAGAGATAAGAAGGGAAGGTACATCATGGTAATAGGGGAATTAGAAAATCAATTGGTGACACTGTTTAACATATATGCCCCTCCAGAAAGTGACAAAAAGGTGTATGAGAAGATTTTTGATATGATAAATTTGGAAATGGAAGGAATCTTACTATGTGGGGGTGATTTTAATGTGATATTGAACTACAAACTGGATACTACAAGTGTAAAGAGAAATAAGAAACACATTAATAAGTATATGAATAGAATGATGTCACTAATGGATGTTTCAGATGTGTGGCGAGAACTGCACCCAGAGACTCGAGATTACACTCACTATTCAGCTGCACATGGAGTATACTCTAGAATTGATTTCTTTCTTATGAATAAAAGTGATATGAATAGAGTGAGAGAATGTAAAATAGGAGTGATGGACATAGCAGATCATAGCACAATTTATCTGAAAATTCACTTGAACAATAGAAGGAGAAATACATTATGGAGACTTAATGAAGGTATTTTGAACAACAAAGACTTGGTCGAACAAATTAAAGGGGAAATAAATAGTTATATGAAAGATAATGATAATGGGGAGGTGGATCCAGTAATTTTATGGGATGCCCTAAAAGCAGTACTCAGAGGGAGGCTGATCTCGTACGCCACATTCACAAAACGGGCCAGATTGAACACATTTCAAAAACTAACAAAAGATCTAAAAGAACTGGAACAACAACATAAAGAGACGAATGATCCAGATTTATGTAATGAGATGAAGAAGATTAGAAAAAACATTGATAATATCTTGCTGGATGAGTTGGAAAAAAAGGCAAGACTCCTTAAACAAACTTACTATGAGGGAGGATCAAAAGCAACCAAAATATTGGCAAGACGTGTTAGGAGACAACAAGAGTTAAATGGTATTCATAAAATGAGGGACCCAATAACCAATAAAATTTCATATGACCCTGAGGAAATTGGAGAAATATTTGAAGATTATTATCGTAAATTATATTCTCAACCGTGGTCAGAAGAAGGAGAATATACGACCAATTTTTTAGATAATTTGGATTTACCAAAGCTAGGCATAAAACAAAATGCGATGTTGATATCGGAAATTTCAATGGGGGAGATACAAAAGGCAATAAGCCAAGTAAAACCAGGAAAATCACCGGGTGCAGATGGATTTGGGGCTTGCTTTTATAAAACATTCAAAGAGGAGTTAACTCCAGTTTTACAGTGTTCATTTAATTATACTCTTAGGACAGGAAAGATCCCCCCCTCCTGGAAAGAGGCCATCATTTCAATTATTCCTAAAGAAGGTAAAGACAGAGAGCAATGTTGTAACTACAGGCCCATTTCACTTTTGAATGTGGATTATAAACTGTATACATCAATAATAGCCAAGAGAATGGAGACATTTATGCATGATTTGATAGATGAAGACCAGACAGGCTTCATCAGGGAAAGACAAACACAAGATAATATTAGAAGGACACTCCTTATCATGGAGGAAATACAAAATAAAGGAGAAAGTGCAATCTTGGTAAGCATAGACGCGGAAAAGGCCTTTGACAGTGTTAATTGGGCCTTTCTCTTTACAGTAATGCAAAAATTTGGTTTTGATGAAAGATTTATTAATTGCATTAGATCCCTATATCAGGACCCACATGCAAGAATTAAGATAAATGGCAGCCTGACTGGAAATTTCAAATTGGCACGAGGGACGAGGCAGGGATGTGGCCTTTCCCCAACTCTTTTTGCGTTGGTCATTGAACCATTAGCACAAATGATAAGACAACAGGATAATATCAAGGGAGTGACAATTGGAAGGGAAGAGCATAAAATAGGGTTGTTTGCAGATGACATTTTGATCTACTTGCGACAACCAAATGAAAACTTACCAAAGTTGATGAGGCTATTGGAGGATTACGGGAAATACTCGGGATATAAGGTCAATATCTCCAAAACTCAAATATTGGCAATAAACTATGTGCCATCACAGGAAATAAATGATATGTATGAAATAAATTGGACCGCTGGATCAATAAAATACCTGGGTGTGAATATAGCGAAGGGAATGGACAATTTATATGAAGCAAATTATACAAAAATCAACCAAGAAATAAGAAAAGACTTGGAGAGGTGGTCGGATATGGTTACTGATCTGAGTTCAAGAATAGAAGTGGTCAAGATGAATGTTTTGCCAAGACTATTGTATTTGTTCCAATGTCTGCCAGTGAAAGTTCCAAAAAAACAATTTGTAGAATGGGACAAGTGGATCTCGCGGTTCATTTGGAGGGGTAAAAGACCAAGAATAAAGTTCAAGACTCTGCAGCTGCCAAAGGAGAAGGGCGGATTGGCATTGCCAAATCTGCAAGAATATTTCTTTGCAGCACAAATTAGACCTTTGGTTTATTGGTGCAAGGAAGGTTACTCTGCAAAATGGAAAGATATTGAATTAGGAAAAACAAATATTGAAATGCGGAATTTAATAGCACACAAGGAACAAATTAAAACACTGCATAACCAACTGGGGGAGATAACTAAGAATACAGTGGATATATGGAAAACTGTGGTGGAAAGGTACAATCTGGAAAGGGAAACAAAAATTCTGAGTTGGTTCGCATTTGATGAAACTTTTACACCAGGATTAAATGATAAAGGGTTTAGGAGGTGGGCAAAAAGAGGCATAACGGCAATAACTAAAGTGGTGGAAGGAGGCAAGCTGCAGAGTTTTGAAAGATTGAAGCAGAGATTTGGATTGGAAGAGGAGGACAATTATAGATACATACAATTGAAAGACTACTATGACAAAGAGGTCAAGGGTGTAACTGAAAATGAGATTATCAAGGTATTCAAGAAAGTTTATGATGGGAAAAAATGCAAAGTTATTTCTGAACTCTATAAAGCACTCATGTCATGTCAGACACACACATCTCTGTACATTAAAGAAAAATGGGAGAAAGAACTTAAAGCACAAATAACCGAGGGAGAATGGTCAAAGATGTGTGAGACACAGAGCACATCCACTAGCTCCAAGGTTTGGAGAGAATTTAGTTGGAAAAATATCGTACGCTTTTTTATAAGTCCTCTGCAAAAGAAAGAAATTATATTCACTCAACAACCATGCTGGAGAGCATGTGGCTATAAGGACGTGGGACACCTGCATATATTCTGGTCTTGCCAGAATATAAAAGAATATTGGAATATAATTTGGAAAGATTTGCGGAAAATAATAGGATATGCTATTCCAAAAACATTCAAGGTGCTTTATTTGGGGAACTTAACTCGGGAAATGATTCAAAAGGAGGATGAGTACCTTGTCAAAGTGTTGTTGACTGCAAGTAAAAAAACAATCACGAGACTGTGGTGTAAAGTGGATCAGCCAACTGAGGAGCAGTGGATGTGCACGGTGGAAGAGCTATGTGAAATGGAAAGAATTACATTTAGATTAAGACTGCAAGAAAGTCAATTTGAAGAGAAATGGAAGAAATGGAGAGACTTTAGAAAATAAAAGAGGGCACCAATTTCAAACGATAAACAAGAACTTTGATGTGGACTGGATTATTCAGGAGAGATTGAAGGCTGGGCCACGATACTGTAGACTAGTATTATTTTTATTTATTATTATTATTATTTATTTATTTATTTATTTTTTATTATTTAACTTTTATATGCATGTTTTTCTTTCTGATTTGTTGGTGTATCTTGCCTAGGTTTGTTGTTTGTCATTTCAATACACTGGGTGTAAGTGTGAATTGTTTTGTAAAAGGGAATAAAAAACAAGTGGGGAAAAAAAAAAAAAAGATAAATCTGTGAAGAAAAGTCCTCCTGGCCTCTATTTGCCCATTTATTTGGGGTAGTTTTAATTGTATTGGTAATTGGAAATAAATGAGTGTACACTTGTTAACAGAAATAAGGAAACACTTGATGGGCAAAGGGAAAGAGATGTAGGCCTAATTAAAATTCAAACCGTCACATAAGTATCAAAGAAACGGGTCAGTCAGTGCAACCGGTAACTTACCCAAGGCCCAAGGTGGCAGAATCTCCAGGTAAGTCTCGTTGGACTTGATGGCGTGCATGTACATGGCATGAATCATGTATTCGGCAATGCACCACCACACCAAGATCCGTGCGGAACGAAACAACAGGTAGTGAGCGCCTCCTTTGTGCTGCTTGCGCTCCTCCACAGCCCTCTGCATCTGAAAGCAAGAGACACTTCAAGATCCATATAGCACTTGACAAAATTAACATTCGATGATCCACATCACTTAGTGTCAACTTCATGCAGGTTAAAGAATTTCTCTGACTTACCTGCTCCACGTAGTCGTTGTATGTAATGACAGGTCCGTTGTAGAAGAAAGGATGGTAAAACGTGTAGGACAAAAGCCACCCCAGCTGCAGGACGCCGTCGGAGTGGACCGCGGGGCTCTCGCAGTGCTCCAGACTGAAGCTGATAAGGCGAAGAGTATTCATCGATACACTGGAGAACAGCAAAGAGTACTCCTCCTGCTGCTCGTACCAGCCTCTCTTTGGGAAACCCAGGGGTAAAAAGCAAGGAAAGTTAGCTAAATCTTTGTGTAAAGTAAGTAGGATTGTTACAGAATTTTTATCACAGTGGCAAATATTGTATATTATCATCAATTATAGTCAAATATTTTTGTAAGGCACGGGAATTTAAAAAAGGCAAAATGTCTGGATCTAAACTGTATTTTAATTTGATCTTTTTTTTAAATTAATTACTTTTATTGATATACACTAGTACATTTGAAATAAAAACACATTAATAAATAACCCCACACCTTTCAGATTGACTTTCCTTTACATGGTATATACACTGACTGGTATACACTGACATTAATACAGTTACGGTAGTTAGAATTTTAGCACAATTAAATATTATTGCTGCACTCATATATTGTATCATCAAAAATATGAGAATTCAACATTTCAATTTTTGTGTTATGGGTAGTTAAAATATTTTAATGATTATTTTTAAATATATAATTACAATAATGAATGTAAAAATGTTATTTAAAACATGTTGGGAAAAAAAAATATTGAAAGAAATATTGGATATTTTTCACATTTTTCAAACACACTTTAAGTAACACACTTGAAACAATCAAACAGGTTTGTCACTACATTTAATGTCAAGCTCTTACATGCTCTTGTGTCCATTAAATATATCTTCATATTCAAACCACATATATATTCCAAAAAAGCATCACCACAATCGCCATCTAAATTCTATTCCCGGTTTGTGTTTGCATTTAGCCGTTACACTTACCCCAATGTCCTGAATTTGTCTGATGTGAAGGGTGCAGAGGAACAGAAGGTTGCAGGTCCAACACAGAATGGGCTTTCTGAGCTGGGCCACGAAGAAAGACAAAGCCACATGCACAAGCAAAACAGCCACACCTTTAAGTCCCAAAATGCTGCTGGCTGCTGAGAGGCCGTAAACTGTGAGTGCCATGACCCGAAGCTGGTGACAAAAGGTAAAAAAAAAATGGCTTACTTACATCTTGTGGAAATAACAATCCAGAGTCTAAGGGGAAAAAGTGAGAATTTGCATGAGGTGGGTTGGTTCCGACCTGCGGGTAAAGGGCGCTGCACAATCTAGATATGACAGCATGCCCAATCAGAGTCCATAGAAAGGACTTCTTAACCCAAGCGGTCCAGAACGTCCACTCAAAGTCCAATGCATCCTGACCAAAAATACATGAAAAAACTAAACATAGAAAAAATCAATGACTAAACTTAAACTCACATTAATGTTACTACTTTCTATAAGAGCGATTGCATATAGTGCACATATAGTGACAGTCGGCAATTTCAAAACATACCCTTTTAAAGCCATTAAGAAACCCTTTTTCCAGTACGAACTCCCTATCCAATCCAGCTTCATGCTCTGAAACACAAATCCCTCAAATTACAATATTTGTCAAGCTTTACCAAAGTGCTGACAATTACTCTCCTACGAGTCCTACCTTTTGAGAACCTGTGAAGTTCATAAAAAGAGTAAAAATGGGACCCAAAGGACAGCAGCCAATAGACAAGGAGCTCCCTCCGTGGTAGTGGTGCCGTTTGGACCTTCGGGTTTGATGCCATCTGTTTGAAATCAATGCACTATGGTGAGCCTGGAGCATGCATTAAGCAAATGCATTAGATTGTTGAACACCTAGTGGCATGCAGAGAGCTGTTTATAATTTGGTCTCTCTTTTTCATTGATTAAACATGATCATTCATTGCCAGACATCCCAGTTAAAATTGATTTTATGTCTATCGTTGTCAAGGGCTGCAAATGAGTTAAAATCAATAGCTTCAAGGCTAAAAGTCATGTCAAATGTGTTTGTATAGCGCGTTCACAACAGCCACACATTACGACCAGTAACCGCATTTGACGAAAGTCAGAAATGATAATGTCCATTGCGAGGTAACACCAAGGACTTTACGAGTCACTTTCGCGTCAAAGGTTGCGTCTACGGCGGACGTAGAAATCTGGCAGCAAGCTCATTAAATTTAGCAGGTAAACTTGGACATGTTTGTAAGAGTGACCCGTGTGTGTCATTACAGCAAACTTCCATTAGCCATTTCCAGCGGAAACAAGACAGCAGCGACACAGCGTTACTTCCGGCGTCTGTTCTTCTTTGTAGTGTTTTGTGTTTGCCCGTCGTCCAAATGGCCGCCACCACCAGGCAAGGATGATTCGTCGTGTGAAACAAGCTGCAAAACATCAATATGCCATCGGGATCTTTTTCAATGCTCAGTTGCTTGGACGCAAAGGTCTTCATTATGTTGAGTATTTCTATTACTTTTTGCTTTTTGACTGCATAACAGGTAGAGTAGCCAAAAACTACTCAAGTAAGAGTAGCGTTACTTCAAAATAACGTTACAAAAGTAAAAGTAGTCTTCCAAAAAATGTACTCAAGTACAAGTAAAAACTTTATTTGGTGAAAAGAATACTCAAGTAATGAGTAACACTGTGAGTAACTGCTTCCAATGTTACAATGATACTCTACAACAGGGGTCAGCAACCTTTTTGGTGTAGAGTGCCACTTTTAAATTTTCTTGCCAATCATTGTGCCACACCAAGATGAATGACGCACATCAGAATTTTTATATCCAACAGAGGTGTCATTTTACTCTAAACAAAACAACATGGACATACATTGAAATCGAATAACTACTATTCTTATTCATCAATTAACTGAAAAAATAAATGCATATTGTATAAAACATCAAAACTTGAAAATAAGTGCAACAGTAATAAAAGCTTTACAGCAGCAGCATCTTTTGTAAACATATTACACACACACACACCCCAGCCACCACCACACACACACCCCAGCAGGAAAAGGGGAACAGGTGTGATTCGCAGTGCAGGTCTCTTAGGCTATGTTCATACTAGGGATGTCCCGATCCAGGTTTTTGCACTTCAGATCCGATACCGATATTGTTTTGCACTTCCGATCCGATACAGATACTGGCCGATACGACCTATCTGAGGATGTGTTAAAGTTTAAAGTTATTTAGCCTCCTTACTTAGTTGTCAGACTCATGTTGAAGACGGTTTTAGTAGCCTTGACAACAACTAGCCAGCTGAATTAGGTGAGTTTGAATAACACACAACGGTTGGTAACAAGAAACTGACCTGTTTATTCAGTGACAAAACACAAAACATTATAAATAAACAGAAATGGCATAGTCAGTCAGTCAAACGTGCAAATAATATTGTAAACTGTCTTTAAAAAGCAAAACACACCAACAACCTCAGTGGAAAATCACACAAATCCCCCAAGCTATTAGATGTTTTTAATGTTTCGTGCATTAGTTGCAAAAATTGTATAAAAAGCCTCTCAGGTTTAAATAAACGACTATTTCAGTTAACATTTTAAAACAGTTGTTAGGTCTAAATCTAGCAAAATAATAAAGACCTAGAGGAGGACGAAGACAAGGATCAGAACGGAGACAGAGATTAGGCTTTACGCTGGCGGCCGTCAGGAGAAAAGGTTGATGCGGAGCGAGTAGCTCACAACAAGCTAATCTAACCACCCCCTGAGGAACGCAGCCTTTTCATAACACCTAGTTTTATAACACCTAGTTTTAAACACACATAATTGCATTAACTATTGTAAATATTGTGAATATTGTTAATACTGTTATTGTGAATATTGTTAATACTGTTATTGTGCAAAAGCATTAAAGCACATCTCACACAGTAAATAAAATACTCAAGTCCCCGTTCTGTATCAACAGCTTTAAACTACATTCAATTCATTTAATTTTGCGAATCAACTGTTAAAATTGCTCCCGTTATTCCATAATTTCCCTTCTGTCTACTTTCGACATGTGAAAGTTTTATAACTGTTTTGAAGATAGATTGAAGTCAAGATTTTGCCGATTTAGGAGTATTTTAGATAAAGAGTTAATCAGGTTCGCTTGGAAGGTTCACAACAGCCTACTAGGGAAGTCTTCTGCTTTAAGATGGCGGCTGTTTACTAACGCATCTGGTTTTCAACACTTCAATGTTGCTAACGCAGTCAAGTCATCATATCCTGATTATTTTGCCGATGGAAATGGGAACATCCATAACATTAATGATATCGTTGATGGTTTTAATAAATTTTTTTTACAAATGTTGGCCCTCAGTTGGCTGCTGAAATTCCATGCCATACTGTTAATAACTGTCACAAAACGATTAGAAGAAATCCATCTTCGATGTTCCTCACATGTACAGACGACAAGGAAATTATTAATATTGTATTAAAATGTAAAAGTAAGTCATCTGTGGATTATCATGATATTAACATGTTAGTAATAAAAAAGATTATATTTTCCATTGTAAAGCCCTTAACATATTTCTGTAATTTATCACTTCAGTCTGGTTGTTTTCCTCAAAAAATGAAAATTGCTAAAGTAATACCATTATTCAAGAGCAACAATAAACACAATTTCACAAATTATAGACCAATCTCTCTATTGCCACAATTTTCAAAAATTTTAGAAAAACTTTTTAATTCTAGACTTGAAAAGTTCCTAGAGAAACATCAAATACTAAATGCAGGACAATATGGGTTTAGAACGCATAGAACTACTTCAATGGCAATAATTGAGGCAGTAGAGGGAATTACTAATGCACTTGACCAGAAAAAATATGCGGTTGGGATTTTTGTTGACCTCAAGAAAGCTTTTGACACAATAAATCATTCAATCTTACTTGAAAAATTAGAAAAATATGGTATTCGTGGGGTAGCTGGGGACTGGGTGAAAAGTTATTTAACAGGCAGGGAGCAATATGTCAACATCGGCTCTTATTCATCAAATAAACTAGGTATTTCATGTGGGGTTCCACAGGGGTCAGTGTTGGGGCCTAAGCTTTTCTCTTTGTATATAAATGGTATATTTAATGTATCCCAAGTTATAAAACTCATTCTCTTCGCAGATGATACAAATATTTTTTACATTAGTGACAGTTACATTGAACTTGTAACTACCGTGAACAGGGAACTAAACTTGATTAAAGAATGGATGGATATAAATAAATTATCATTGAATATAAGTAAAACTAAAGCAATGATTTTTGGGAATGCAAAAATTGATACAAAACCAACATATAGTATTGAAGGTATACAAATTGAAAATGTTGAGAATAAATTTTTGGGAGTTATAACTGATGACAAACTGTCTTGGAGACCCCACATCAGACATATAAAAACCAAAATTTCAAGAAGCCTTTCAATTTTGAACAAAGTTAAAATATATCTTGATCACAATGCACTCCGTATTCTGTACTGTACCTTGATTCTCCCATATCTTACATACTGTATGGAAGTGTGGGGGAATACCTATCGCAATACGACAAATCCTTTAGTCATAGTACAGAAACGAGCAGTTCGCATCATTCATAAGACTTGATTTCTGGATCATACCCATGAACTATTTCTTCAATCTAAATTGTTTGAATTTCAAGACCTAGTCGATTACAACACTTCCATAATTCTATACAAAGCTTTTAAAAACACATTACCCGCAAAGTTACAAACACATTTCACCATTCGTGAAAGAGCTCACAATTTAAGAGCTTACGGGGAGTTCGTACTTCCTAGATTTAGAACGACTCGTAAGAGCTTCTGTGTGTCTGTACGAGGAGTTAAATTATGGAACAATCTGAGTTCATCACTAAGAGAGTGTAAAAATATTCACATATATAAATTTCATTATAAACAATTAATTTGGTCTAAGTATATTCAGGGAGGGTCTTAAATGTACAGTGTAGGTCTTTTTACCATACTGGTATGGATATACGCAACAATATAAGTGTGTGTGTATTTGTATATATTTACACACACATATATACACACACACACATATATATATATATATATATATATATATATATATATATATATATATATATATATATATATATATATATATATATATATATATATATATATATATTTTGGTTTTGTTGTTCTTGTTTTCTCTCTTTTGACTGAGGGAATCGATATTGAGGGTTCGGCCCGTTACATGTGTCGGGGAAGGAAGTATTCTATGTAACTAAACAGAAACAGGTTGCAGGAAAATAGTTATTTATTTTGATGATACTTGAGAAATCGGGGTGGGATTTAATAAGTTTTCTTCGTCCCACTCCCTTTCAGGCATTTTGTTTTGTTTTGTTTTGTGTCTTTTTTTTGTCTCTGTTGTTTCTTGAAAGCAAAGATCTGTATTTGTGAAGATGAATGTAACTGCATGAAATGAAATGAAATTAAATGAAAAAAAAAAGTCTGTCGTGAGCATCTGGTTCTATATACATGATATCTATTATCTCCAGTAAAACGACATTGAAGTAGTTTGTTGCGGCTGTCAGCAGCAGTCAGGTATTCTTGTGTTTTTTATCCAGCGGCATGAATTCAGGTAAAGCCGTGAGTCGAGCATTGGCATTACCCGGGTCTAAGACAAGTTATGTTTACTTTCGGGACGCAATGCGGTCAGTTTCTCATTGCATCCTGAAGACCGCGCTGTGTATTAGTTTCGCTTTACTTGACATATTTCAATCATCGGAATTTGGATGTTTGTGAATCGTTCTCGAATCTTCAGCGGGCGAATCGCGTGTTGGATGGTGCGTCTTTACTCACGTGAGATAATGGCTCGTCATCAAGAACGAATTCTTCGGCAATGACTCTTGTTATTCCCTGGGCTTTGGGACTGTCGAGTGCCAGTTTGTCACGCATAGCAAAAGTTTCTGCCAGTGTTAGTTGCGTAGGACCTTTCTTTTTGTCTTCAATTTTCTTAACATACTCCTCATTTTGTTTGTGGTGGTATTTCGCTAAATGCTTGATTAGGTTGGTTGCATTAAAACTTCTTACAGCTTTACCACTACGCTGGACTTTATTGTGGCATATGTTGCACTCTGCCTCTTCATCTTTGTCGTCCTTTAAGGTGAAATGATCCCACACAGCTGACATTTTTACCAATAAAGTCTCTCGGTAAATTGGGAGACGGTAATGTAAATGTAGTTTGTTGAAGGTGTGCCGTAAAATGCGGACCGGATTTGAGGGAAATCGAAGCAAAAAAATGGAATGGATTATATAAATCGGTGCGCTGGAAAACCCGGGCCAGACTTTTTAAAAAAAACTGGATCGGAAGTCTGGATCAGAATTTTTCCAGTGTTCCGAACCGATACCGATGCGCATTTTTTTGCCCATATCGGCGTCCGATCCGATCCAAATATCGGATCGGGACATCTGTAGTTCATACTACAGGTCTTAATGCACGAATCAGATTTTTTCGTGTTTTCCGACTCGAGTCAGGCATTAACTCAGTGCTTCTCAATTATTTTCTGTTACGCCCGCCCAAGGAAGATGGAAATGTTTCGCGCGCCCCCAAATTCTGCCACCACTGTAAATAATATCATTTGTGTATAATATTACTATTATAAGTACGCCTCTGCCTCACGTTGTGTCTTTTTTTTCCTATTAGAGAAAATAACAGATCAACTTAAATATTATTAGGGCCCGAGCACTAAACGTGCGAAGACCCTATTGTTTTGCAAAGGATTATTATTAGGGCCCGAGCACTAAGCGTGCAGAGGCCCTATTGTTTTGCAAAGGATTATTATTAGGGCCGGAGCACTACGCGTGCAGAGGCCCTATTGTTTTGCAAAGGATTATTATTAGGGCCCGAGCACTACGCGTGCGAAGGCCCTATTGTTTTGCAAAGGATTATTAGGGCCCGAGCACTAAGCGTGCGAAGGCCCTATTGTTTTGAAAAGGATTATTTTTAGGGCCCGAGCACTAAGCGTGCGAAGGCCCTATTGTTTTGCAAAGTATTATTATTAGGGCCCGAGCACTAAGCGTGCGAAGGCCCTATTGTTTTGGAAAGGATTATTTTTATTTTATTTATTTTTTTTTCAGGGCAAATGAAAACGGCCAATTTGGAGGCCTGAACATGCACGAAAAGTGACCAAAATTTGCACCTACGTGTGGAAAATTGTAAGTTTCGATAATTTTGCAACGTTGCCAAAAAATGTAACAAAATGGCTCAGTGGCGCCCCCTTGAAATTTTAAATTTCGCCTATAACATTAGGGTCCGTCAGCGTAGAGCAATGAAATTTGGGGGGTCTATACCTTGTCCAAAACCGCTCCAAAAAAGCATTGGCACCCATATTCCAAACCCAACAGGAAATCGGTTATTTTGGATCGAATATGAAATTTTTATCGATTTACAGGGTGCACATTTGAGACCTTATCGCCGAGGGAGTTAGTTGGATCATCTTCAAAATTGGTGAGACTGTTCATGAGACATATGAGATCTTAAGTTTTGAAAATGGTGCGTTTTCATTCACGGGTCTGACCTGGGCGTGGTGCCAAAGTCGGTCATTTTTTCGGCAAAATGACAAATTCAGTAAATGACTAATAGTTCCTTGACACAACGTTCAATCTTTTTCATATCTGGCATGTATGTGCGGTATCCCACCCTTAACACGAGTGCATTGAAACATTACTCATTAGGCCTAGCGCCCCCTAGTGAGAACAGGAAATGCCTTTTTTTACGAGACAGGCTCCTCCTCCAAGGGAAAAAAATCTGGTGACCTCAAACCTGTTTTAGGGGAGCCTCAAAACATGTGTTCAGGTGCCTGATGAAAAATATTGAGGTTTCGTTGAAGCGGAGGGGTCCAAACAGGAAAGTGAAAATGACCGTCAACAATTTGCCTCGCAAAAGACTTTGAACAGTCATAACTCGGCAGATATACAAGATATCTGCGCCAAACTTCCCGTTCTTGTTGAGAGTCATACTGTGAAGGGTCTGGTAGGGGTCATTTGCATCAACTCTACAGTGCCAACTAGTGGCGACAGAAAGGAGTTTTAAAAAAGGCCTTTCCTATTGGGTTTTTTCAACGTAGAGCAATGAAATTTGGGGAGTCCATACCTTATGCAAAACTGCTCCAAAAAGTCTCTTGCACCCATTTTCCAACTCCAACAGAAAATCGGTTATTTTGGATCGAATGTGAATTTTTTATCCACTTGTAGTAAAGTATACATTTGGAGGCCTGAACATGCACGAAAACTCACCAAGTTGTGCAAATACATGCGGCTTTGCGTGGATTTTGATAATCTTGCGGCGTTACAAAAAAATGTAACAAAATGGCTCAGTGGCGCCCCCTTGAATTTTTCAAAAAGGCGTTTCCTATTAGGTTTTTTTTAACGTAGAGTTATGAAATTTGGGGAGTCAATACCTTGTGCAAAACTGCTCCAAAAAGTCTCTTGAACCCATATTCCAAACCCAACAGGAAATCGGGTATTTTGAATCAAATGTGAAATTTTTATCAATTAACAGGGTGCACATTTGAGACCTTGTCACAGAGGGAATTAGTTGGATCATCTTCAAAATTGGTTAGACTATTCAGAAGACATAGGAGATCTAAAATTTTCAAAATGGTGCGTTTTCATTCATGGGTCTGACCTGGGCGTGGTGCCAAAGTCAGCCATTTTTTCGGCAAAATGACATTCAGTAAATGACTAATAGCTCCTTGAAACAACGTTCAATCTTTCATATCTGGCATATATATGCGGGATCCCACCCTTAACAAGAGTGCATTGAAATATTACCCCTTAGGCCTAGCGCCCCTAGTGGGAACAGGAAATGCCTTTTTTTACGAAACAGGCTCCTCCTCCAAGGAAAAAAAATCTATTCACCTCAAACCTGCAAGAGGGGAGCCTTAAGACATGTGTTCAGGTGCCTGATGAAAAATACTGAGGTTTGGGTGAAGCAGAAGGGTCCAACAGGAGAAGTAAAAATGACTGAACCCATTTCGTCTCACCACAAGTTTTGAACAGTCAGAACTTCTACAACACATCTGCGCCAAACATCTCGTGCTTGTTGAGTCATACTCTGAAGGGTCCTGTAGGGGTCATTTGCATCAACCCTACAGCGCCAACTAGTGGCAATAGAAAGTCACTAATTTTTTCTAATATATGTCCAGTTCTTTTCAGGTTGGTCATTGTAATTTCAAGACTTTTGTAATACTTATTTCACGGCCCATGTCCACATGTCTCTGAGACTCAGGCAGCTTATAGAGCCACAGAATTTGGCACACTTGGTCGAATTGGCCCAGTTAAAAGATTCATTTTGGTTTTGAATAAGGGCTTGGTTGCACAGCTCAGTAGCGCCTCCTTTTTTGTAGTACTCTTTCCAATAGGGGTTTTTATCTATTAGGTGTGTGAATTTAAAGAGGCGACTTTCGAGCATGTTAGGTTCTAAAGAGGTGATTAGAGAGGACGACCTGCACACTGTCCGAGTTGTGCAAGATTGCGAGGGCCCGTTCAGTCCTGCTTGCAGGCCTAGTTACTAGGGCCCGAGCACTTCGCGTGCGAAGGCGCTATTGTTCTTCGAAGGATTAAGGCCCGAGCACTCTCAGCGTGCGGAGGCCCTATTGTTCTTCGAAGGATTGTTATTATTTTTTCATGGCAAATGAAAATGGCCAATTTGAAGGCCTGAACATGCTCAAAAACTCACCAAAATTTGCACATACATCCGGTTTCGCGAAAATTTCGAAAATTTAGCAACGTTTAAAAAACATTTTTTTTAATAGCTCAGTGGCGCCCCCTTGCAAGTTTAAAAATATCTTTTCCTTTGATGTATTTCAACGCAGAGCGATGAAATTTGGGGAGTGGATACGTTGTCCAGAACCGCTTGAAAAAGTATAAAGCATCCATATTCCAAACCCAACAGGAAATCAGGTATTTTGGATTGAATGTTGAAAAACATGCCATTTTTGTGGAAAACCAGCATGCACATTTCAGACCATTACGCAGAGCGAGTACGTTGGATCTTCCTCAAAATTGGTGTAAGGCTTCATGAGACATATGAGATACTAAATTCTGAAAATGGTGAGTTTTCGTCCACGGGCCTGACCTGGGCAGGGTACCAAGTCGGGTGTTTTTTTGGCAACGTGCCAATTTAAGTAAATGACGAATAACTTCCTGATACAAGGTGCAATCTTTTTCATATTTGGCATGCGTGTAAGGTGTCTTAACCTGAACACGACTGCATTGATATATTTTCCATAAGGCCTGGCGCCCCCTTGTGGGAAGAGGAAAGACCCTTTTTCACGAGAAACGCTCCTCCTCCTTGGGAAAAAAAATAATTGACCTCAAACCTGCATCAGGGGAGCCTTAAGACATGTCTTTAGGTATCTGATAAAAAATATTGAGTTTTCGTTGATGTAGCAGTACCCAAACAGGAACGTGAAAAGACCCTTGGCATTTTGTCTCAAAATGGCCAATTTCAAGGTCTGAACATGCTCGAAACTCACCAAAATTTGAACATCCATGCGGCTTCATGTAAATTTCATGAATTTAGCAACATTGCCAAAAGATGTAATAAAATGGCTCAGTGGCGCCCCCTTCAATTTTTAAAAAAGCCCTGTCCTATTAGTTTTTTTCCACGTAGAGCGATGAAATTTGGGGAGTGGATACGTTGTGCAAAACTGCTCCAAAAAGTCTCTTGCACCCATATTCCAAACCCAACACGAAATCGGGTATTTTGGATTGAATGTGGCAGCAAATGCCACTTTAGTCAAAAACCAGGCTGCATGTTTTAGACCATTACGCCAAGCCAGTAAGTTGAATGCTCCTCAAAATTGGTCAGACTGTTCATGACACATATGAGATGTCAGGTTGTCAAAATGGTGACTTTTCATTCACGGGCCTGACCTGGGCAGGGGAGCAAATTCTGTGTTTTTTTGACAACACGCCAATTCAGCAAATGACTAATAACTTCCTGATTGAATGAGCAATCTTTTTCAGATCTGGCATGCATGTGAGGTATTTCAGCCTGAACATAACCTTAGTGAAATATTACCCATTACGCCTGCCGCCCCCTATTGGGAACAGGAAACAACTTTTTAACTAGGCCTGCAAGCAGGACTGAACGGGCCCTCGCAATCTAGCGCAACTCGGACGTCACGCAACTAGGACTGTGTGCAAGTCAGGGTTGTGGCAGATCCTCCTCTCTAATCATCTCATTAGAACCTAAGATGCTCGAAAGTCGCCTATTTACAGTCCCACACCCAAGAGATAAAAACCCCTATTGGAGAGAGTACTACAAAAAAGGAGCCACTACTGAGCTGTGCAGCCAAGCCCTTATTCAAAACCAAAATTAATCTTCTAACTGGGCCAATTCGACCAAGTGTGCCAAATATTGTGGCTCTATAAGCTGCCTGAGTCTCTGAAAAAAATATTTCCTTTAAATGGTGAACAAAGGGTCGTCACGGCAACAGACAGAGACACGTGGACATGGGCCGTAAATAAGTATTTTAATAGGTCTTGAAACTACAATGACCAACCTGAAAAGAACTGGACATGTATTGGAAAAACGAGTGACTTTCTATTGCCAGTAGTTGGCGCTGTAGGGTTGATGCAAATGACCCCTACAAGGCGCTTCAGGGTATGACTCTCAACAAGCACGGGAAGTTTGGCGCAGATATGTTCTATATCTGCCGAGTTATGACTATACAAAGTTTTTGGAGAGAAAAATTGTTGACAGTCATTTTCACTTTCCTGTTTGGACCCCTCCGCTTCAACGAAACTTCAATATTTTTCATCAGGCACCTGAAGACAGGTCTTAAGGTTTCCCTTATGCAGCTTTGAAGTAGATTGATTTTTTCCCTCTATAGGAGGAGTGTGTCCCGTAAAAAAAGGGCATTTCCTGTTCCCACTAGGAGGCACAAATGGTAAATTTTCAATCCAGTCCTGCTCAGGCTGGTATACCTCACACACATGCCAGATTTAAAATAGATTGAAGGTTGTATGAGGGAGTTATCAGTCATTTTCCGAATTCGGTGTTTTGGCGAAAAAATGGCCGACTTTGGCACCCCGCCCAGGTCAGGCCCGTGAATGAAAACACACCATTTTGATAACTTAAGATTTCATATGCCTCATGAACAGTCTCGCCAATTGTGAGAATGATCAAACTAATTCCCTAGGTGCCAAGGTGTAAAATGGGTACACTGTAAATCGATAAAAATTTCACATTCAATCCAAAATACCCGATTTCCTGTTGGGTTTGGAATACGCATGCAAGAGACTTTTTGGAGCAGATTTGTACAAGGTATCGACTCTCCGAATTTCATCCCTCTACGTTGAAAAAACCTAAATGGTGAGGCCTTTTTGAAAATTTCAAGGGGGCGCCACTGAGCCATTTTGTTACATGTTTTCGTAACGTTACAAGATTATTGAACGTTATGCAAAGCCACATGTATGTCCAAATTTTTGTGAGTTTTCGTGCATGTTCAAGCCTCCAAATGTAAACTCCTACTGTGAACCGATAAAAATTTCACATTCGATCTAAAATACCCGATTTCCTGTTGGATTTGGAATACGAGTGCAAGAGACTTTTTGGAGCAGTTTTGCATAAGGTATCTACTCCCCAAATTTCCTCACTCTACAGTGCTGCTCAAAAGTTTGTGAACCCCCTCAACATTTTGGAATTTTCTATTATTTCAACCTGATTTCCTAATCAATCAATTCAGTAGTTTTTTTTTTTTTTTTTTTTTTAACAGTTGTGTTGTCGAGACTAAATTAAAAAGAGTTTTCATCAACTGATGTAGGTGCAAAATTGAACTGTTTGGTCACAACCAAAACCGCCATGTCTGGCGAAAAGTCAACACTGCATACCACCAAAAGAACCTTCTCCCAACAGTGAAGCATGGAGGTGGGAATGTCAAGATCTGGGCTTGCTTTTCATCCTCAGGACCTGGACAACTCCACATAGTCCAGGGAATCATGAATTCTGAGGAATATTGTCAAATCCTAGAACATAACCTGACGCCATCTGTTTTGAAGTTAAAGCTTGGCAGAAGGTGGATCATGCAACATGATAATGATCCAAAGCATTCCAGCAATACAACCAAGGAATGGCTGAAAAAGAAGAAGATTCGTGTTCTGGACTGGCCCAGTCAAAGTCCTGACCTAAATCCCATTGAAATGCTGTGGCGGGACCTGAAGCGAGCAGTTCATGCCAGACGCCCATCAAACCTCTCTCAACTGACTGCGTTCTGCAAGGAAGAATGGGCAAAAATCCCCCAAAGTAGATGTGAGAGGCTGATTAGTCACTACAGAAACCGTTTGGTTGAGGTAATCTCTGCAAAAGGAGGCGCAATATCCTATTAACTGAAGGGGTTCACATACTTTTGCACACATGATATCTGAGTTTTTCTTAAATCAACCACTTTTGTTAAATAAAGAATGACAATATAACTATTTCTTTTGTTTCAGTCCATTATTTAGAATGTCAGTATTGTGGATTTGGGTATAACTTAACATTTAATAAGGTTATTTTAGTTTTTTTTACAAAAAATCTGACCATCGCTGTGGGGTTCACAAACTTTCGAGCAGCACTGTATGTTGAAAAAAACCTAATAGGAAAGGCCTTTTTTAAAACTTCTTTCTGTCGCCACTAGTTGGCACTGTAGAGTTGATGCAAATGACCCCTACAAGAACCTTCAGGGTATGACTCTCAACAAACACGGGAAGTTTGGCACAGATATGTTGCATATCTGCCGAGTTATGACTGTTCAAAGTTTTTGGCGAGACAAATTGTTGACGGTCATTTTCACTTCCAGTTTGGACCTCTCCACTTCAACGAAACCTCAATATTTTTCATCAAACACCTGAACACATGTCTTGAGGCTCCCCTGAAACAGGTTTGAGGTCAATAGATTTTTTTCCCTTGGAGGAGGAGCCTGTCTCGTAAAGAAGGCCATTTCCTGTTCCCACTAGGGGGCGCCAGGCCTAATGGGTAATATTTCAATGCAGTCGTGTTCAGGCTGGGATATCTCATATACATGCTAGAAATGAAAAAGATTGAACGTTGTATCACGGAGTTTTTAATCATTTTCTGAATTTGGTATTTTGCGCAAAAATGGCCGACTTTGGGACCACGCCCAGGTCAGACCCTTGAGTGAAAACTCACCATTTTGAAAACTTAAGATCTCATATGTCTCCTGAATAGTCTGACCAATTTTGAAGACGATCCAACTATTTTCTTCAGCGACAAGGACTCAAATGTAAATCGATAAAATTTCACATTTGATCCAAAATTTCCGGCTTCCTGTTGAGTTTGGAATATGGGTGCAAGAGACTTTTTGGAGCAGTTTTGCACAATGTATCGACTCGCCAAATTTCATCGTTCTACGTTGAAAAAAACTAATAGGAAAGGCCTTTTTGAAAATTTCAAGGGGGCGCCACCGAGCCATTTTGTTAAATTTTTTTGTAGATTATCAAAATGTACGCAAAGTTGCATGTATGTGCAAATTTTGGTGAGTTTTCATGCATGTTCAGGCCTCCAAATGTAAACTCAAATGTTCACAACTGTGAACCGATAAAAATTTCACATTTGATCCAAAATATCCGATTTCCTGTTGGATTTGGAATATGGGCGCAAGAGGCTTTTTGAACAGTTAGGCATAAGGTATCTACTCCCCAAATTTCATTGCTCTACGTTGAAAACCTGAGAGGAGAGGCCTTTTTGAAAATTTTAAGGGTCAAGGGGGCGCCACTGAGCCATTTTTTGACATTTTTTTCAAAACGACACAAGATTATCGAAATTTACGCAAAGCCGCACGTATGTGCAAATTTTGGTGACTTTTCGTGCATGTTCAGGCCTCCAAATTGGCCATTTTCATTTGCCCTGAAAAAAGAAGAATAATAATAACTAGGCCTGCAAGCAGGACTGAACGGGCCCTCGCAATCTAGCGCAACTCGGACGTCACGCAACTCGGACTGTGTGCAGGTCAGGGTGGTGGCAGATCCTCCTCTCTAATCATCTCATTAGAACCTAACATGCACGAAAGTCGCCTATTTACATTACCACACCCAAGAGATAAAAAACCCTATTGGAGAGAGTACTACAAAAAAGGAGCAACTACTGAGCTGTGCAGCCAAGCCCTTATTCAAAACCAAATTAATCTTCTAACTGGGCCAATTCGACCAAGTGTGCCAAATATTGTGGCTCTATAAGCTGCCTGAGTCTCTGAAAAAAAATATTTCCTTTAAATGGCGAACAAAGGGTCGTCACGGCAACAGATAGAGACACGTGGACATGTGCCGTAAATATTTTAATAGGTCTTGAAACTACAATGACCAACCTGAAAAGAACTGGACATGTATTGGAAAAACGAGTGACTTTCTATTGCCATTAGTTGGCGCTGTAGGGTTGATGCAAACGACCCCTACAAGGCCCTTCAGGGTATGACTCTCAACAAGCACGGGAAGTTTGGCGCAGATATCTTGTATATCTGCCGAGTTATGACTGTTCAAAGTTTTTGGAGAGAAAAATTGATGACAGTCATTTTCACTTTGCTGTTTGGACCCCTCCGCTTCAACGAAACTTCAATATTCTTCATCAGGCACCTGAAGACAGGTCTTAAGGCTTCCCTTATGCAGGTTTGAGGTAGATTGATTTTTTCCCTTTAGAGGAGGAGTGTGTCCAGTAAAAAAGGGCATTTCCTGTTCCCACTAGGAGGCGCCAGGCACAAATGGTAAATTTTCAATCCAGTCCTGCTCAGGATGGTATACCTCACACACATGCCAGATTTAAAATAGATTGAAAGTTGTATGAGGGAGTTATCAGTCATTTTCCGAATTCGGTGTTTTGGC
This sequence comes from Corythoichthys intestinalis, assembly GCF_030265065.1. Classification (NCBI taxonomy): domain Eukaryota; kingdom Metazoa; phylum Chordata; class Actinopteri; order Syngnathiformes; family Syngnathidae; genus Corythoichthys; species Corythoichthys intestinalis. The sequence goes on from NC_080395.1 coordinate 81,004,219, forward strand.
GAAAAAATGGCCGACTTTGGCACCCCGCCCATGTCAGGCCCGTGAATGAAAACACACCATTTTGATAACTTAAGATTTCATATGCCTCATGAACAGTCTCGCCAATTTTGAGAATGATCAAACTAATTCCCTAGGTGCCAAGGTGTAAAATGTGCACACTGTAAATCGATAAAAATTTCACATTCAATCCAAAATACCCGATTTCCTGTTGGGTTTGGAATACGCATGCAAGAGACTTTTTGGAGCAGTTTTGTACAAGGTATCGACTCTCCGAATTTCATCCCTCTACGTTGAAAAAACCTAAATGGAGAGGCCTTTTAGAAAATTTCAAGCGGGCGCCACTGAGCCATTTTGTTACATGTTTTCGTAACGTTGTAAGATTATCGAACGTTATGCAAAGCCGCATGTATGTGCAAATTTTGGTGAGTTTTTATGCATATTCAAGCCTCCAAATGTAAACTCTTACTGTGAACCCATGAAAATTTCACATTCGATCCAAAATACCCGATTTCCTGTTGGATTTGGAATATGGGTGCAAGAGACTTTTTGGAGCAGTTTTGCATAAGGTATCTACTCCCCAAATTTCCTTGCTCTATGTTGAAAAAACCCAATAGGAAAGGCCTTTTTTAAAACTTCTTTCTGTCGCCACTAGTTGGCACTGTAGAGTTGATGCAAATGACCCCTACAAGAACCTTCAGGGTATGACTCTCAACAAACACGGAAAGTTTGGCGCAGATATGTTGCATATCTGCCGAGTTATGACTGTTCAAAATTTTGGGCGAGACAAATTGTTGACGGTCATTTTCACTTCCAGTTTGGACCTCTCCGCTTCAACGAAACCTCAATATTTTTCATCAGGCACTTGAACACATGTCTTGAGGCTCCCCTGAAACAGGTTTGAGGTCAATAGATTTTTTTCCCTTGGAGGAGGAGCCTGTCTCGTAAAGAAGGCCATTTCCTGTTTCCACTAGGGGCGCCAGGCCTAATGTGTAATATTTCAATGCAGTCGTGTTCAGGCTGGGATATCTCACAAACATGCTAGAAATGAAAAAGATTGAACGTTGGATCACAGAGTTTTTAATCATTTTCTGAATTTGGTATTTTGCCTAAAAATGGCCGACTTTGGGACCACGCCCAGGCCAGACCCTTGAATGAAAACACACCATTTTGAAAACTTAAGATTTCATAGGTCTCCTGAATAGTCTGACCAATTTTGAAGACGATCCAACTTTATCCTTCAGCGACAAGGTCTCAAATGTAAATCGATAAAATTTCGCATTTGACCCAAAATTTCCAGCTTCCTGTTGGGTTTGGAATATGGGTGCAAGAGACTTTTTGGAGCAGTTTTGTACAATGTATCGACTCACTAAATTTCATTGTTCTACGTTGAAAAAACCTAATAGGAGAGGCCTTTTTGAAAATTTCAAGGGGGCGCCACTGAGCCATTTTGTTAATTTTTTTTTATAGATTATCAAAATTTACGCAAAGTTGAATGTATGTGCAAATTTTGGTGAGTTTTCATGCATGTTCAAGCCTCCAAACGTAAACTCCAACTGTGAACCGAAAAAATTTCCCATTCGATCCAAAATACCCGATTTCCTGTTGGATTTGGAATATGGGTGCAAGAGGCTTTTTTGAACAGTTAGGCATAAGGTATCTACTCCCCAAATTTCATTGCTCTACGTTGAAAACCTGAGAGGAGAGGCCTTTTTGAAAATTTTAAGGGTCAAGGGGGCGCCACTGAGCCATTTTTTGACATTTTTTCAAAACGACGCAAGATTATCGAAATTTACACGAATCTGCACGTATGTGCAAATTTTGGTGACTTTTCGTGCATGTTCAGGCCTCCAAATTGGCCATTTTCATTTGCCATGAAAAAAGAATAATAATAATGAAATTTGCTTGATAAAATCCAACACATAGAACAGATATGTCATCTTGAAAGGCAATTTAATATAAAAATACAATAGAGAACAACATGCTGAATAAATGTACAGTGTACAGTGCATTAACAACGAAATGCGAATATACTGTCCTCACCAGGACGCTACCGCTTGGTCCTGGCTATAGACAGCGAACTCCAAAAAGACAATTCTGGATGTCCGCATAATTTGTTGAATCAATTTGGTCCTCGATAGCAAACAGGTTCACATCACCGTAAATAAATGATAATTACGTACTATTACAGCAATAATGTAACAGATTAGCATGCGTTCGCTAGCATTAGCACACCATTCAAACAACCACACAACTGGCTGTAAGTGTCCGCTCGCGGGTGGAAAACACACAACAACAGAAAAGATGATACACGCAGGCGTTGCCTCTGTAGAGATATTTTAAAGGCATAAACAATGAACGTAGGTTCGCAGCCGTCTTTCTCTCTCGCTAACTAGTCCACTCACTCACTCACTCACTCACTCACTCACTCACTCACTCACTCACTCACTCACTCACTCACTCACTCACTCACTCACTCACTCACTCACTCACTCAGAGCTACGTAGCTGTCTGTCTTCTTCTGGTGTGCGAGCGCTTATTCACGTAAACAAGTGCGAGTGCGCTCCCAGGTGGGCGTGAAAGCGCCACAAACTAAATGCATCCATTTCAATATAAAAAAGTCAATTATACAATTGAACATACATTGCCAAAGGCAGAACGCGAACGTGGCCATAGCTATTAACAGTTATTCAGATAACTATAGCATGCTAACAAGTTTACAAAACCATCAGTCCAAAACACCATAATAACACGGGAAATTATATCATAATGTGTTAATAATTTCACTCACCAGGGGGCACCAGGCCTAATGGTTTTGTAAACCTGTTAGCATGCTATAGTAATCTGAATAACTGTTAATAGCTATGGTCACGTTCGCGTTCTGCCTTTGGCAATGTATGTTCAATTGTATAATTGACTTTTTTATATTGAAATGCATGCATTTAGTTTGTGGCGCTTTCACGCCCAACTGGGAGCGCACTCGTTATTATTATTTTTTCATGGCAAATGAAAATGGCCATAGCTATTAAGAGTTATTCAGATAACTATAGCATGCTAACAAGTTTACAAAACCATTAGTCCAAAACACCTAAATAACATGGGAAATGTTATCATAATGTGTTAATAATTTCACACATAAGTCACTGCTGAGTATAAGTCGCACCCCAAACCAAAATATGAAGAAAAAAAAACACGACTTATAGTCGGAAAAATACAGTAGTCTTTTACTGAATTGTATTGTCAAAAATAAGACACATTTGCTGCCCTGCCCAGGAAAGGGCCGTGAATGAAATGTCACCATTTTGATAACCTAACATCTCATATGTGTCATGAACATTCATTCATTCGTTCATTTTCCATGCCGCTTTTCCTCACGAGGGTCGCGGAGGTGCTGAAGCCTATCCCAGCTAACTCGGGGCAGTAGGCAGGGGACACCCTGAACTGGTTGCCAGCCAATTGCAGGGCACAAGGAGACATACAACCATTCACGCGCACACTCATACCTACGGACAATTTAGAGTGCTCAATCAGCCTACCATGCATGTTTTTGGGATGTCTGACCAATTTTGAGAAGCATTCAACTTACTGCTTCGGCGTAATGGTCTCAAACGTGCATGCAGGTTTTTGACAAAAATGCAAGATTCAATTCATAATACCCGATTTCCTGTTGGGTTTGGAATATGGGTGCAAGAGACTTTTTGGAGCAGTTTTGCACAACGTATCCACTCCCCAAATTTCATCACTCTACGTCGAAAAAAACTAATAGGACAGGCCTTTTTTAAAAATTGAAGGGGGCGCCACTGAGCCATTTTATTACATCTTTTGGCAATGTTGCTAAATTCATGAAATCTACATGAAGCCACATGTATGTGCACATTTTGGTGAGTTTTCGAGCATGTTCAGACCTTGAAATTTGCCATTTTGAGAGAAAATGCCGAGGGTCTTTTCACTTTCCTGTTTGGATACTGCAACATCAACGAAAACTCAATATTTTTCATCAGATACCTAAAGACATGTCTTAAGGCTCCCCTGATGCAGGTTTGAGATCAATTGATGTTTTTCACCAGGAGGAGGAGCCTTTTTCGTAAAAAAGTGTGTTTCCTCTTCCCACAAGGGGGCGCCAGGCCTAATGGAAAATATTTCAATGCAGTCGTGTTCAGGTTAAGACACCTTACATGCATGCCAAATATGAAAAAGATTGGACCTTGTATCAGGAAGTTATTAATCATTTACTGAAATTGGCGCGTTGCCAAAAAAACACCCGACTTTGGTACCCCGCCCAGGTCAGGCCCGTGGACGAAAACTCACCATTTTCACAACTTAGTATCTCATATGTCTCATGAACACTTACACCAATTTTGAGGAAGATCCAACGTACTGGCTCGGCGCAACGGTCTGAAACGTGCATGCTGGTTTTCGCCCAAAATGCTATGTTTTTCAACATTCAATCCAGAATATCCCATTTCCTGTTGGGTTTGGAATATGGGTGCTTTAGACTTTTTGAAGCGGTTCTGGACAACGTATCCACTCCCCAAATTTCATCGCCCTACGTTGAAATACATCAAAGCAAAGGGCATTTTGAAAATTGCAAGGGGGCGCCACTGAGCCATTTTTTTATTTTTTTTGTAAACGTTGCCAAATTGTCGAAATTTTCGCGAAGCCGGATGTATGTGCAAATTTTGGTGAGTTTTTGAGCATGTTCAGGCCTTCAAATTGGCCATTTTCATTTGCCATGAAAAAATAATAATAACTAGCCCTGCAAGCAGGACTGAACGGGCCCTCGCGTATGGCGCAACTCGGACGTCAAACAAAGTCGAAGGGCAGGCAGGTCGGGGCGGTGGCAGTCGACAACAGACAGATATCCAGGCAGATATATTGCATGTCTGAATGTTCAGAATTAGTGGGGAGAGAAAATGGCGACGGTCATTATGACTTTCCTATGGGACCCCTCTGCTTTAACAAAACAAAATTGTTTATTAGGCACCTGAACACGGTCATTATGACTTTCCTTTTGGACCCCTCTGCTTTAACGAAACAAAATTGTTGATCAGGCACCTGAACACATGTCTTAAGGCTCCGCTGATTCAGGTTTGAGGTCAATTGATTTTTGACCCTGAGAAGCAGGAGCCTTTCTATTTAATTAAAAGTGTGTTTCCTGTTCCCACTAGGGGGCGCCAGGCGTAATGAGTAATATTTCAATAAAGTCATGTGCAGGCTGAAATACTTCACATTCATGCCAAATATGAAAAAGATTGCACCTTCAATCAGGAAGTTATTACCGTATTTTTCGGACTACAAGTCGCACCTGAGTATAAGTCGCACAAGCCAGAAAATGCCCAACAAAGAGAAAAAAAACATATATAAGTCTTACCGGAGTATAAGTCGCAATTTTGGGGGAAATGTACTTGATAAAATCCAACACATAGAACAGATATGTCATCTTGAAAGGCAGTTTAATATAAAAATACAATAGAGAACAACATGCTGAATAAATCTACAGTGTACAGTGCATAAACAACGAAATGCGAATATACTGTCCTCACCAGGACGCTACCGCTCGGTCCTGGCTATATACAGCGAACTCCAAAAAGACAATGCTGGACGTCCGCATAATTTGTTGAATCAATTTGGTCCTCGATAGCAAACAGGTTCACATCAACGTAAATAAATGATAATTAGGTACTATTGCAGCAATAACATAACAGATTAGCATGCGTTCGCTAGCATTAGCACACCATTCAAACAACCACACAACTGGCTGTAAGTGTCCGCTCGCGGGTGGAAAACACACAACAACAACAGAAAAGATGATACACGCAGGCGTTGCCTCTGTAGAGATATTTTAAAAGCATAAACAATGAACGTAGCTTCGCAGCCGTCTTTCCCTCTCGCTAACTCGCTCACTCACTCACTCACTCACTCACTCACTCACTCACTCACTCACTCACTCACTCACTCACTCACTCACTCACTCACTCACTCACTCACTCACTCACTCACTCACTCACTCACTCAGAGCTACGTAGCTGTCTGTCTTCTTCTGGTGTGCGAGCGCTCTTCTTCACGTAAACAAGTGCGAGTGCGCTCCCAGGTGGGCGTGAAAGCGCCACAAACTAAATGCATCCATTTCAATTTAAAAAAGTCAATTATACAATTGAACATACATTGCCAAAGGCAGAACGCGAACGTGGCCATAGCTATTAAGAGTTATTCAGATAACTATAGCATGCTAACAAGTTTACAAAACCATTAGTCCAAAACACCAAAATAACATGGGAAATTTTATCATAATGTGTTAATAATTTCACACATAAGTCGCTGCTGAGTATAAGTCGCACCCCAAAGCAAAATATGAAAAAAACCGCGACTTATAGTCATTTACTGAATTGTATTGTCAAAAATAAGACACATTTGCTCCCCTGGCCAGGAAAGGGCCGTGAATGAAATGTCACCATTTTGATAACCTAACATCTCATATGTGTCAATAATAGTCTGACCAATTTTGAGGAGCATTCAACTTACTGCCTCGGCGTAATGGTGTCAAACGTGCATGCTGGTTTTAGACAAAAATGCCATGTTGTGCAAGATTCAATCCCTAATACCCGATTTCCTGTTGGGTTTGGAATATGGGTGCAAGAGACTTTTTGGAGCAGTTTTGCACAACGTATCCACTCCCCAAATTTCATCACTCTACGTCGAAAAAAACTAATAGGACAGGCCTTTTTTAAAAATTGAAGGGGGCGCCACTGAGCCATTTTATTACATCTTTTGGCAATGTTGCTAAATTCATGAAATTTACATGAAGCCGCATGTATGTGCAAATTTAGGTGAGTTTTCGAGCATGTTCAGACCTGGAAATTGGCCATTTTGTGACAAAATGCCGAGGGTCTTTTCACTTTCCTGTTTGGGTACTGCTACATCAACGAAAACTCAATATTTTTCATCATATACCTAAAGACATGTCTTAAGGCTCCCCTGATGCAGGTTTGAGGTCAATTGATGTTTTTCACCAGGAGGAGGAGCCTTTCTCGTAAAAATGGGTGTTTCCTCTTCCCACAAGGGGGCGCCAGGCCTAATGGAAAATATTTCAATGCAGTCGTGTTCAGGTTAAGACACCTTACACGCATGCCAAATATGAAAAAGATTGGACCTTGTATCAGGAAGTTATTAATCATTTACTGAAATTGGCGCGTTGCCAAAAAAACACCCGACTTTGGTACCCCGCCCAGGTTAGGCCCGTGGACGAAAACTCACCATTTTCACAACTTAATATCTCATATGTCTCATGAAGACGTACACCAATTTTGAGGAAGATCCAACGTACTGGCTCGGCGCAATGGTCTGAAACGTGCATGCTGGTTTTCGCCCAAAATGCTATGTTTTTCAACATTCAATCCAAAATATCCCATTTCCTGTTGGGTTTGGAATATGGGTGCTGCAGACTTTTTGAAGCGTCTCTGGACAACGTATCCACTCCCCAAATTTCATCGCTCTACGTTGAAAAACATCAAAGCAAAGGGCATTTTTAAAATTTCAAGGGGGCGCCACTGAGCCATTTTTTGATTTTTTTAAAAAACGTTGCTAAATTTTCGAAATTTTCGCGAAGCCGGATGTATATGCAAAATTTGGTGAGTTTTTGAGCATGTTCAGGCCTTCAAATTGGCCATTTTCATTTGCCATGAAAAAATAATAATAATAATAATAACAATAATAATCCTTCGAAGAACAATAGGGCCTCGCACGCTGAGAGTGCTCGGGCCCTAACTAGCCCTGCAAGCAGGACTGAACGGGCCCTCGCATATGGCGCAACTCGGACGTCAAACAAAGTCGAAGGGCAGGCAGGTCGGGGCGGTGGCAGTCGACAACAGACAGATATCCAGGCAGATATATTGCATGTCTGAATGTTCAGAATTAGTGGGGAGAGAAAATGGCGACGGTCATTATGACTTTCCTATGGGACCCCTCTGCTTTAACAAAACAAAATTGTTTATTAGGCACCTGAACACGGTCATTATGACTTTCCTTTTGGACCCCTCTGCTTTAACGAAACAAAATTGTTGATCAGGCACCTGAACACATGTCTTAAGGCTCCGCTGATTCAGGTTTGAGGTCAATTGATTTTTGACCCTGAGAAGCAGGAGCCATTCTATTTAATTAAAAGTGTGTTTCCTGTTCCCACTAGGGGGCGCCAGGCGTAATGAGTAATATTTCAATAAAGTCATGTGCAGGCTGAAATACTTCACATTCATGCCAAATATGAAAAAGATTGCACCTTCAATCAGGAAGTTATTACCGTATTTTTCGGACTACAAGTCGCACCTGAGTATAAGTCGCACAAGCCAGAAAATGCCCAACAAAGAGAAAAAAAACATATATAAGTCTTACCGGAGTATAAGTCGCAATTTTGGGGGAAATTGACTTGATAAAATCCAACACATAGAACAGATATGTCATCTTGAAAGGCAGTTTAATATAAAAATACAATAGAGAACAACATGCTGAATAAATCTACAGTGTACAGTGCATAAACAACGAAATGCGAATATACTGTCCTCACCAGGACGCTACCGCTCGGTCCTGGCTATATACAGCGAACTCCAAAAAGACAATGCTGGACGTCCGCATAATTTGTTGAATCAATTTGGTCCTCGATAGCAAACAGGTTCACATCAACGTAAATAAATGATAATTAGGTACTATTGCAGCAATAACATAACAGATTAGCATGCGTTCGCTAGCATTAGCACACCATTCAAACAACCACACAACTGGCTGTAAGTGTCCGCTCGCGGGTGGAAAACACACAACAACAACAGAAAAGATGATACACGCAGGCGTTGCATCTGTAGAGATATTTTAAAAGCATAAACAATGAACGTAGCTTCGCAGCCGTCTTTCCCTCTCGCTAACTCGCTCACTCACTCACTCACTCACTCACTCACTCACTCACTCACTCACTCACTCACTCACTCACTCACTCACTCACTCACTCACTCACTCACTCACTCACTCACTCACTCACTCACTCACTCACTCACTCACTCACTCAGAGCTACGTAGCTGTCTGTCTTCTTCTGGTGTGCGAGCGCTCTTCTTCACGTAAACAAGTGCGAGTGCGCTCCCAGGTGGGCGTGAAAGCGCCACAAACTAAATGCATCCATTTCAATTTAAAAAAGTCAATTATACAATTGAACATACATTGCCAAAGGCAGAACGCGAACGTGGCCATAGCTATTAAGAGTTATTCAGATAACTATAGCATGCTAACAAGTTTACAAAACCATTAGTCCAAAACACCAAAATAACATGGGAAATTTTATCATAATGTGTTAATAATTTCACACATAAGTCGCTGCTGAGTATAAGTCGCACCCCAAAGCAAAATATGAAAAAAACCGCGACTTATAGTCATTTACTGAATTGTATTGTCAAAAATAAGACACATTTGCTCCCCTGGCCAGGAAAGGGCCGTGAATGAAATGTCACCATTTTGATAACCTAACATCTCATATGTGTCAATAATAGTCTGACCAATTTTGAGGAGCATTCAACTTACTGCCTCGGCGTAATGGTGTCAAACGTGCATGCTGGTTTTAGACAAAAATGCCATGTTGTGCAAGATTCAATCCATAATACCCGATTTCCTGTTGGGTTTGGAATATGGGTGCAAGAGACTTTTTGGAGCAGTTTTGCACAACGTATCCACTCCCCAAATTTCATCACTCTACGTCGAAAAAAACTAATAGGACAGGCCTTTTTTAAAAATTGAAGGGGGCGCCACTGAGCCATTTTATTACATCTTTTGGCAATGTTGCTAAATTCATGAAATTTACATGAAGCCGCATGTATGTGCAAATTTAGGTGAGTTTTCGAGCATGTTCAGACCTGGAAATTGGCCATTTTGTGACAAAATGCCGAGGGTCTTTTCACTTTCCTGTTTGGGTACTGCTACATCAACGAAAACTCAATATTTTTCATCATATACCTAAAGACATGTCTTAAGGCTCCCCTGATGCAGGTTTGAGGTCAATTGATGTTTTTCACCAGGAGGAGGAGCCTTTCTCGTAAAAATGGGTGTTTCCTCTTCCCACAAGGGGGCGCCAGGCCTAATGGAAAATATTTCAATGCAGTCGTGTTCAGGTTAAGACACCTTACACGCATGCCAAATATGAAAAAGATTGGACCTTGTATCAGGAAGTTATTAATCATTTACTGAAATTGGCGCGTTGCCAAAAAAACACCCGACTTTGGTACCCCGCCCAGGTTAGGCCCGTGGACGAAAACTCACCATTTTCACAACTTAATATCTCATATGTCTCATGAAGACGTACACCAATTTTGAGGAAGATCCAACGTACTGGCTCGGCGCAATGGTCTGAAACGTGCATGCTGGTTTTCGCCCAAAATGCTATGTTTTTCAACATTCAATCCAAAATATCCGATTTCCTGTTGGGTTTGGAATATGGGTGCTGCAGACTTTTTGAAGCGTCTCTGGACAACGTATCCACTCCCCAAATTTCATCGCTCTACGTTGAAAAACATCAAAGCAAAGGGCATTTTTAAAATTTCAAGGGGGCGCCACTGAGCCATTTTTTGATTTTTTTAAAAAACGTTGCTAAATTTTCGCAATTTTCGCGAAGCCGGATGTATATGCAAAATTTGGTGAGTTTTTGAGCATGTTCAGGCCTTCAAATTGGCCATTTTCATTTGCCATGAAAAAAAAAAAAAAATAATAATAATAATAATAATAATCCTTCGAAGAACAATAGGGCCTCGCACGCTGAGAGTGCTCGGGCCCTAATAATCCTTCGAAGAACAATAGGGCCTCGCACGCTGAGAGTGCTCGGGCCCTAACTAGGCCTGCAAGCAGGACTGAACGGGCCCTCGCAATCAAGCGCAACTCGGACGTCACGCAACTCGGACTGTGTGCAGGTCAGGCTGGTGGCAGATCCTCCTCTCTAATCATCTCATTAGAACCTAACATGCTCGAAAGTCGCCTATTTACATTCCCACACCCAAGAGATAAAAACCCCTATTGGAGAGAGTACTACAAAAAAGGAGCCACTACTGAGCTGTGCAGCCAAGCCCTTATTCAAAACCAAAATTAATCTTCTAACTCGGCCAATTCGACCAAGTGTGCCAACTATTGTGGCTCTATAAGCTCCCTGAGTCTCTGAAAAAAAATATTTCCTTTAAATGGCGAACAAAGGGTCGTCACGGCAACAGACAGAGACACGTGGACATGGGCCGTAAAAAAGTATTTTAATAGGTCTTGAAACTACAATGACCAACATGAAAAGAACTGGACATGTTTTGGAAAAACGAGTGACTTTCTATCGCCACTAGTTGGCGCTGTAGGGTTGATGCAAATGACCCCTACAAGACCCTTCAGGGTATGACTCTCAACAAGCACAGTTAGTTTGGCGCAGATATGTTGTATATCTGCTGAGTTATGACTGTTCAAAATTTTTTGCGAGGCAAATTTTTGACGGTCATTTTCACTTTCCTGTTTGGACCCCTCCGCTTCAACGAAACCTCAATATTTTTCATCAGACACCTGAACACAGGTCTTAAGGCTCCCCTGATGCAGGTTTGAGGTCAACAGATTTTTTTTCCCTTGGAGGAGGAACCTGTCTCTTAAAAAAGGCATTTCCTGTTCTCACTAGGGGGCGCTAGGCCTAATGGGTAATATTTCAATGCACTCGTGTTCAGGGTGGGATACCGCACATACATGCCAGATATGAAAAAGATTGAACGTTGTGTCAAGGAACTATTAGTCATTTACTGAATTTGTCATTTTGCCGAAAAAATGGCCGACTTTGGCACCACGCCCAGGTCATACCCGTGAATGAAAACGCACCATTTTAAAAACTTAAGATCTCATATGTCTCCTGAACAGTCTCACCAATTTTGAAGATGATCCAACGAACTCCCTCGGCGATAAGGTCTCAAATGTGTACCCTGTAAATTGATAAAAATTTCATATTTGATCCAAAATAACCGATTTCCTGTTGGGTTTGGAATATGGGTGTAAATGCTTTTTTGGAGCGGTTTTGGACAAGGTATAGACCCCCCAAATTTCATTGCTCTACGCTGACAGACCCTAATGTTATAGGCCAATTTTAAAATTTCAAGGGGGCGCCACTGAGCCATTTTGTTATATTTTTTTGCAACGTTGCAAAATTATCGAAATTTACAATTTTCCGCACGTATATGCAAATTTTGGTGACTTTTCGTGCATGTTCAGGCCTCCAAATTGGCCGTTTTCATTTGCCCTGAAAAATAATAATAATCCTTTGCAAAACAATAGGGCCTTCGCACGTCTAGTGCTCGGGCCCTAACTAGGCCTGCAAGCAGGACTGAACGGGCCCTCGCAATCAAGCGCAACTCGGACGTCACGCAACTCGGACTGTGTGCAGGTCAGGCTGGTGGCAGATCCTCCTCTCTAATCATCTCATTAGAACCTAACATGCTCGAAAGTCGCCTATTTACATTCCCACACCCAAGAGATAAAAACCCCTATTGGAGAGAGTACTACAAAAAAGGAGCCACTACTGAGCTGTGCAGCCAAGCACTTATTCAAAACCCAAAATTAATCTTCTAACTCGGCCAATTCGACCAAGTGTGCCAAATACTGTGGCTCTATAAGCTGCCTGATTCTCTGAAAAAAAATATTTCCTTTAAATGGCGAACAAAGGGTCGTCACGGCAACAGACAGAGACACGTGGACATGGGCCGTAAATAAGTATTTTAATAGGTCTTGAAACTACAATGACGAACCTGAAAAGAACTGGACATGTATTGGAAAAACGAGTGACTTTCTATTGCCACTAGTTGGCGTTGTAGGTTTGATGCAAATGACCCCTACAAGGCCCTTCAGGGTATGACTCTCAACAAGCACGGGAAGTTTGGCGCAGATATGTTGTATATCTGCCGAGTTATGACTGTTCAAAATTTTTGGAGAGAAAAATTATTGACGGTCATTTTCACTTTCCTGTTTGGACCCCTCCGCTTCAACGAAACTTCAATATTTTTCATCAGGCACCTGAAGACAGGTCTTAAGGCTTCCCTTATGCAGGTTTGAGGTAGATTGATTTTTTCCCTTGGAGGAGGAGTGTGTCCCGTAAAAAAGGGCATTTCCTGTTCCCACTAGGAGGCGCCAGGCACAAATGGTAAATTTTCAATCCAGTCGTGCTCAGGCTGGTATACCTCACACACATGGCAGATTTAAAATAGATTGAACGTTGTATGAGGGAGTTATCAGTCATTTTCCGAATTTGGTGTTTTGGCGAAAAAATGGCCGACTTTGGCACCCCGCCCAGGTCAGGCCCGTGAATGAAAACACACCATTTTGATAACTTAAGATTTCATATGCCTCATGAACAGTCTCGCCCATTTTGAGAATGATCAAACTAATTCCCTAGGTGCCAAGGTGTAAAATGTGCACACTGTAAATCGATAAAAATTTCATATTCAATTCAAAATACCCGATTTCCTGTTGGGTTTGGAATACGCATGCAAGAGACTTTTTGGAGCAGTTTTGTACAAGGTATCGACTCTCCGAATTTCATCCATCTACGTTGAAAAAACCTAAATGGAGAGGCCTTTTTGAAAATTTTAAGGGGGCGCCACTGAGCCATTTTGTTACATTTTTTCGTAACGTTGCAAGATTATTGAACGTTATGCAAAGCCGCATGTATGTCGAAATTTTTGTGAGTTTTCGTGCATGTTCACGCCTCCAAATGTAAACTCCTACTGTTAACCGATAAAAATTTCACCTTTGATCCAAAATACCCGATTTCCTGTTGGATTTGGAAAATGGGTGCAAGAGACTTTTTGGAGCAGTTTTGCATAAGGTATCAACTCCCCAAATTTCCTCACTCTATGTTGGAAAAACTTCTTTCTGTCGCCACTAGTTGGCACTGTAGAGTTGATGCAAATGACCCCTACACGAACCTTCAGGGTATGACTCTCAACAAACACGGGAAGTTTGGCGCAGATATGTTGTATATCTGCCGAGTTATGACTGTTCAAAGTTTTTGGCGAGACAAATTGTAGACGGTCATTTTCACTTCCAGTTTGGACCTCTCCGCTTCTACAAAACCTCAATATTTTTCATTAGGCACCTGAACACATGTCTTGAGGCTCCCCTGAAAAAGGTTTGAGGTCAATAGATTTTTTTCCCTTGGAGGAGGAGCCTGTCTCGTAAAGAAGGCCATTTCCTGTTCCCACTAGGGGGCGCCAAGCCTAATGGGTAATATTTCAATGCAGTCGTGTTCAGGCTGGGATATCTCATATACTTGCTAGAATAGAAAAAGATTGAACGTTGTATCACGGAGTTTTTAATCATTTTCTGAATTTGGTGTTTTGCCCAAAAATGGCCAACTTTGGGACTACGCCCAGCCCAGACCCTTGGATGAAAACTCACCATTTTGAAAACTTAAGATCTCATATGTCTCCTGTATAGTCTGACCAATTTTGAAGACGATCCAACTATTTTCTTCAGCGACAAGGTCTCAAATGTAAATCGATAAAATTTCACATTTGATCCAAAATATCCGACTTCCTGTTGGATTTGGAATATAGGTGCAAGTGACTTTTTTGAGCAGTTTTATGCAATGTATCGACTCACCAAATTTCATCGTTCTACGTTGAAAAAACCTAATAGGAGAGGCCTTTTTGAAAATTTCAAGGGGGCGCCACTGAGCGATTTTGTTAAATTTTTTTGTAGATTATCAAAATTTACGCAAAGTTGCATGTATGTGCAAATTTTGGTGAGTTTTCGTGCATGTTCAGGCCTCCAAACGTAAACTCCAACTGTGAACCGAAAAAATTTCACATTTGATCCAAAATATCCGATTTCCTGTCGGATTTGGAATATGGGTGCAAGAGGCTATTTTGAACAGTTAGGCATAAGGTATCTACTCCCCAAATTTCATCGCTCTACGTTGAAAACCTGAGAGGAGAGGCCTTTTTGAAAATTTTAAGGGTCAAGGGGGCGCCACTGAGCCATTTTTTGAAATTTTTTCAAAACGACGCAAGATTATCAAATTTTACGTGAATCTGCACGTATGTGCAAATTTTGGTGACTTTTCGTGCATGTTCAGGCCTCCAAATTGGCCATTTTCATTTGCCCTGAAAAAAGAAGAATAATAATAGTAACTAGGCCTGCAAGCAGGACTGAACGGGCCCTCGCAATCTAGCGCAACTCGGACTGTGTGCAGGTCAGGGTGGCGGCAGATCCTCCTCTCTAATCATCTCATTAGAACCTAACAAGCTCGAAAGTCGCCTCTTTACATTCACACACCTAACAGATAAAAAAAAACCTATTGGAGAGAGTACTACAAAAAAGGAGGTACTACTGAGCTGTGCAGCCAAGCCCTTATTCAAAACCAAAATTAATATTCTAACTGGGCCAATTCGACCAAGTGTGCCAAATATTGTGGCTCTATAAGCTGCCTGAGTCTCTGAAAAAAAGTATTTTCTTTAAATGGCGAATAAAGGGTCGTCACGGCAACAGACAGAGACACGTGGACATGGGCCGTAAATAAGTATTTTAATAGGTCTTGAAACTACAATGACCAACCTGAAAAGAACTGGACATGTATTGGAAAAACGAGTGACTTTCTATCGCCACTAGTTGGCGCTGTAGGGTTGATGCAAATGACCCCTACAAGGCCCTTCAGGGTATGACTCTCAACAAGCACGGGAAGTTTGGCGCAGATATGTTGTATATCTGCCGAGTTATGACTGTTCAAAGTTTTTGGAGAGAAAAATTGTTGACAGTCATTTTCACTTTCCTGTTTGGACCCCTCCGCTTCAACGAAACTTCAATATTTTTCATCAGGCACCTGAAGACAGGTCTTAAGGCTTCCCTTATGCAGGTTTGAGGTAGATTGATTTTTTCCCTTTAGAGGAGGAGTGTGTCCCGTAAAAAAGGGCATTTCCTGTTCCCACTAGGAGGCGCCAGGCACAAATGGTAAATTTTCAATCCAGTCCTGCTCAGGCTGGTATACCTCACACACATGGCAGATTTAAAATAGATTGAACGTTGTATGAGGGAGTTAACAGTCATTTTCCGAATTCGGTGTTTTGGCGAAAAAATGGCCGACTTTGGCACCCCGCCCAGGTCAGGCCCGTGAATGAAAACACACCATTTTGATAACTTAAGATTTCATATGCCTCATGAACAGTCTCGCCAATTTTGAGAATGATCAAACTAATTCCCTAGGTGCCAAGGTGTAAAATGTGCACACTGTAAATCGATAAAAATTCCACATTCAATCCAAAATACCCGATTTCCTGTTGGGTTTGGAATATGCATGCAAGAGACTTTTTGGAGCAGTTTTGTACAAGGTATCGACTCTCCGAATTTCATCCCTCTACGTTGAAAAAACCTAAATGGAGAGGCCTTTTTGAAAATTTCAAGGGGGCGCCACTGAGCCATTTTGTTACATGTTTTCGTAACGTTGCAAGATTATTGAACGTTATGCAAAGCCACAAGTATGTCCAAATTATTGTGAGTTTTCGTGCATGTTCAAGCCTCCAAATGTAAACTCCTACTGTGAACCGATAAAAATTTCACATTCGATCCAAAATACCCGATTTCCTGTTGGATTTGGAATATGGGTGCAAGAGACTTTTTGGAGCAGTTTTGCACAAGGTATCGACTCCCCAAATTTCATCACTCTATGTTAAAAAAACCTAATAGGAAACGCCTTTTTGAAAAATTCAAGGGGGCGCCACTGAGGCATTTTGTTACATTTTTTCGTAACATTGCAAGATTATCGAACGTTATCCAAAGCCGCATGTATGTGCAAATTTTGGTGAGTTTTTGTGCATATTCAAGCCTCCAAATGTAAACTCCTACTGTGAACCCATGAAAATTTCACATTCGATCCAAAATACCCGATTTCCTGTTGGATTTGGAATACGGGTGCAAGAGACTTTTTGGAGCAGTTTTGCATAAGGTATCTACTCCCCAAATTTCCTTGCTCTATGTTGAAAAAACCCAATAGGAAAGGCCTTTTTTAAAACTTCTTTCTGTCGCCACTAGTTGGCACTGTAGAGTTGATGCAAATGACCCCTACAAGAACCTTCAGGGTATGACTCTCAACAAACACGGGAAGTTTGGCGCAGATATGTTGTATATCTGCCGAGTTATGACTGTTCAAAGTTTTTTGCGTGACAAATTGTTGACGTTCATTTTCACTTTCCTGTTTGGACCCCTCCGCCTCAA
The DNA here is from genome assembly GCF_030265065.1 of Corythoichthys intestinalis. Lineage (NCBI taxonomy): Eukaryota > Metazoa > Chordata > Actinopteri > Syngnathiformes > Syngnathidae > Corythoichthys > Corythoichthys intestinalis. The sequence goes on from NC_080395.1 coordinate 81,021,455, forward strand.
CGAAACCTCAATATTTTCCATCAGGCACCTGAACACACGTCTTAAGGCTCCCCTGATGCAGGTTTGAGGTCAACAGATTTTTTTCGTTTGGAGGAGGAGCCTGTCTCGTAAAGAAGGCCATTTCCTGTTCCCACTAGGGGGCGCCAGGCCTAATGGGTAATATTTCAATGCAGTCGTGTTCAGGCTGGGATATCTCATATACATGCTAGAAATGAAAAAGATTGAACGTTGTATCACGGAGTTTTTAATCATTTTCTGAATTTGGTATTTTGCCCAAAAATGGCCGACTTTGGGACCACGCCCAGGTCAGACCCTTGAGTGAAAACTCACCATTTTGAAAACTTAAGATCTCATATGTCTCCTGAATAGTCTGACCAATTTTGAAGACGATCCAACTATTTTCTTCAGCGACATGGTCTCAAATGTAAATCGATAAAATTTCACATTTGATCCAAAATTTCCGGCTTCCTGTTGGGCTTGGAATATGGGTGCAAGAGACTTTTTGGAGCAGTTTTGCACAATGTATCGACTCGCCAAATTTCATCGTTCTACGTTGAAAAAACCTAATAGGAAAGGCCTTTTTGAAAATTTCAAGGGGGCGCCACTGAGCCATTTTGTTAAATTTTTTTGTAGATTATCAAAATGTACGCAAAGTTGCATGTATGTGCAAATTTTGGTGAGTTTTCGTGCATGTTCAGGCCTCCAAATGTAAACTCCAACTGTGAACCGATAAAAATTTCACATTTGATCCAAAATATCCGATTTCCTGTTGGATTTGGAATATGGGTGCAAGAGGCTTTTTTGAACAGTTAGGCATAAGGTATCTACTCCCCAAATTTCATTGCTCTACGTTGAAAACCTGAGAGGAGAGGCCTTTTTGAAAATTTTAAGGGTCAAGGGGGCGCCACTGAGCCATTTTTTGACATTTTTTCAAAACGACACAAGATTATCGAATTTTACGCAAAGCCGCACGTATGTGCAAATTTTGGTGACTTTTCGTGCATGTTCAGGCCTCCAAATTGGCCATTTTCATTTGCCCTGAAAAAAGAATAATAATAATAATAATAATAATAATAATAATAATAATAATAATAATAATAATCCTTTGCAAAACAATAGGGCCTTCGCACGCTCAGTGCTCGGGCCCTAACTAGGCCTGCAAGCAGGACTGAACGGGCCCTCGCAATCTAGCGCAAATCGGACGTCATACAACTCGGACAATGTGCAGGTCAGGGTGGTGGCAGATCGTCCTCTCTAATCATCTCATTAGAACCTAACATGCGCGAAAGTTGCCTCTTTACATTCACACACCTAAGAGATAAAAACCCCTATTGGACAGAGGACTACAAAAAAGGAGCGAATAAAGGGTCATCACAGCAACAGACAGAGACATGTGGACATGGGCCGTAAAATAAGTATTTTAATAGGTCTTGAAACTACAATGACCAACATGAAAAGAACTGGACATGTTTTGGAAAAACGAGTGACTTTCTATTGCCACTAGTTGGCGCTGTAGGGTTGATGCAAATGACCCCTACAGGACCCTTCAGACTATGACTCAGCAAGCACGATATGTTTGGCGCAGATATGTTGTAGAAGTTATGACTGTTCAAAACTTGTGGTGAGACGAAATGGCTTCAGTCATTTTTACTTCTCCTGTTGGACCCTTCTGCTTCAACCAAACCTCAGTATTTTTCATCAGGCACCTGAACACATGTCTTAAGGCTCCCCTGATGCAGGTTTGAGGTCAACAGATTTTTTTCCCTTGGAGGAGGAACCTGTCTCGTAAAAAAAGGCATTTCCTGTTCTCACTAGGGGGCGCTAGACCTAATGGGTAATATTTCAATGCACTCGTGTTAAGGGTGGGATACCACACATACATGCCAAATATGAAAAAGATTGAACGTTGTGTCAAGGAACTATTAGTCATTTACTGAATTTGTCATTTTGCCGAAAAAATGGTCGACTTTGGCACCACGCCCAGGTCAGACCCGTGAATGAAAACGCACCATTTTCAAAACTTAAGATTTCATATGTCTCCTGAACAGTCTCACCAATTTTGAAGATGATCCACCTAACTCCCTCGGCGAAAAGGTCTCAAATGTGCACCCTGTAAATCGATAAAAATTTCATATTTGATCCAAAATAACCGATTTCCTGTTGGGTTTGGAATATGCGTGTAAATGCTTTTTTGGAGCGGTTTTGGACAAGGTATAGACCCCCCAAATTTCATTGCTCTACGCTGACATACCCTAATGTTATAGGCCAATTTTAAATTTCAAGGGGGCGCCACTGAGCCATTTTGTTATATTTTTTTGCAACGTTGCAAAATTATCGAAATTTACAATTTTCCGGACGTATGTGCAAATTTTGGTGACTTTTCGTGCATGTTCAGGCCTCCAAATTGGCCGTTTTCATTTGCCCTGAAAAAAAAAAAAAAAAAAAAAAAAATTTTGCAAAACAATAAGGCCTTCGCACGCTTAGTGCTCGGGCCCTAATAACTAGGCCTGCAAGCACGACTGAACGGGCCCTCGCAATCTAGCGCAACTCGGACGTCACGCAACTCGGACTGTGTGCAGGTCAGGGTGGTGGCAGATCCTCCTCTCTAATCATCTCATTAGAACCTAACACGCTCGAAAGTCGCCTATTACATTACCACACCAAAGAGATAAAAACCCCTGTTGGAAAGAGTACTACAAAAAAGGAGCCACTACTGAGCTGTGCAGCCAAGCCCTTATTCAAAATCAAAATTAATCTTCTAACTGGGCCAATTCGACCAAGTGTGCCAACTATTGTGGCTCTATAAGCTCCCTGAGTCTCTGAAAAAAATGAAAAAAAATATTTCCTTTAAATGGCGAACAAAGGGTCGTCACGGCAACAGACAGAGACACGTGGACATGGGCCGTAAAAAAGTATTTTAATAGGTCTTGAAACTACAATGACCAACATGAAAAGAACTGGACATGTATTGGAAAAACGAGTGACTTTCTATCGCCACTAGTTGGCGCTGTAGGGTTGATGCAAATGACCCCTACAAGGCCCTTCAGGGTATGACTCTCAACAAGCACGGGAAGTTTGGCGCAGATATCTTGTATATCTGACGAGTTATGACTGTTCAAAGTTTTTGGCGAGACAAATTGTTGACGGTCATTTTCACTTTCCAGTTTGGGCCTCTCCGCTTCAACGAAACCTCAATATTTTTCATCAGGGACCTGAACACATGTCTTCAGGCTCCCCTGAAACAGGTTTGAGGTCAATAGATTTTTTTCCCTTGGAGGAGGAGCCTGTCTCGTAAAGAAGGCCATTTCCTGTTCCCACTAGGGGGCGCCAGGCCTAATGGGTAATATTTCAATGCAGTCGTGTTCAGGCTGGGATATCTCATATACATGCTAGAAATGAAAAAGATTGAACGTTGTATCACGGAGTTTTTAATCATTTTCTGAATTTGGTATTTTGCCCAAAAATGGCCGACTTTGGGACCACGCCCAGGTCAGACCCTTGAGTGAAAACTCACCATTTTGAAAACTTAAGATCTCATATGTCTCCTGAATAGTCTGACCAATTTTGAAGACGATCCAACTATTTTCTTCAGCGACAAGGTCTCAAATGTAAATCGATAAAATTTCACATTTGATCCAAAATTTCTGGCTTCCTGTTGGGTTTGGAATATGAGTTCAAGAGACTTTTTGGAGCAGTTTTGCACAATGTATCGACTCGCCAAATTTCATCGTTCTACGTTGAAAAAATCTAATAGGAAAGGCCTTTTTGAAAATTTCAAGGGGGCGCCACTGAGCCATTTTGTTAAATTTTTTTGTAGATTATCAAAATGTACGCAAAGTTGCATGTATGTGCAAATTTTGGTGAGTTTTCGTGCATGTTCAGGCCTCCAAATGTAAACTCCAACTGTGAACCGATAAAAATTTCACATTTGATCCAAAATATCCGATTTCCTGTTGGATTTGGAATATGGGTGCAAGAGGCTTTTTTGAACAGTTAGGCATAAGGTATCTACTCCCCAAATTTCATTGCTCTACGTTGAAAACCTGAGAGGAGAGGCCTTTTTGAAAATTTTAAGGGTCAAGGGGGCGCCACTGAGCCATTTTTTGACATTTTTTCAAAACGACACAAGATTATCGAATTTTACGCAAAGCCGCACGTATGTGCAAATTTTGGTGACTTTTCGTGCATGTTCAGGCCTCCAAATTGGCCATTTTCATTTGCCCTGAAAAAAGAATAATAACAATAACTAGGCCTGCAAGCAGGACTGAACGGGCCCTCGCAATCTAGCGCAACTCGGACGTCACGCAACTCGGACTGTGTGCAGGTCAGGGTGGTGGCAGATCCTCCTCTCTAATCATCTCATTAGAACCTAACATGCTCGAAAGTCGCCTATTTACATTCCCACACCCAAGAGATAAAAACCCCTATTGGAGAGAGTACTACAAAAAAGGAGCCACTACTGAGCTGTGCAGCCAAGCCCTTATTCAAAACCAAAATTAATCTTCTAACTGGGCCAATTCGACCAAGTGTGCCAACTATTGTGGCTCTATAAGCTCCCTGAGTCTCTCAAAAAAAATATTTCCTTTAAATGGCGAACAAAGGGTCGTCACGGCAACAGACAGAGACACGTGGACATGGGCCGTAAAAAAGTATTTTAATAGGTCTTGAAACTACAATGACCAACATGAAAAGAACTGGACATGTTTTGGAAAAACGAGTGACTTTCTATCGCCACTAGTTGGCGCTGTAGGGTTGATGCAAATGACCCCTACAAGGCCCTTCAGGGTATGACTCTCAACAAGCACGGGAAGTTTGGCGCAGATATCTTGTATATCTGACGAGTTATGACTGTTCAAAGTTTTTGGAGAGAAAAATTGTTGACAGTCATTTTCACTTTCCTGTTTGGACCCCTCCGCTTCAACGAAACTTCAATATTTTTCATCAGGCACCTGAAGACAGGTCTTAAGGTTTCCCTTATACAGGTTTGAGGTAGATTGATTTTTTCCCTTTAGAGGAGGAGTGTGTCCCGTAAAAAAGGGCATTTCCTGTTCCCACTAGGAGGCGCCAGGCACAAATGGTAAATTTTCAATCCAGTCCTGCTCAGGCTGTTATACCTCACACACATGCCAGATTTAAAATAGATTGAAGGTTGTATGAGGGAGTTATCAGTCATTTTCCGAATTCGGTGTTTTGGCGAAAAAATGGAAGAATTTGGCGCCCCGCCCAGGTCAGGCCCGTGAATGAAAACACACCATTTTTATAACTTAAGATTTCATATGCCTCATGAACAGTCTCACCAATTTTGAGAATGATCAAACTAATTCCCTAGGTGCCAAGGTGTAAAATGTGCACACTGTAAATCGATAAAAAGTTCACATTCAATCCAAAATACCCGATTTCCTGTAGGATTTGGAATGTGTGTGCAAGAGACTTTTTGGAGTAGTTTTGCACAAAGTTTTGACTCTCCAAATTTCATCACTCTATGTTAGAAAAACCTAAATGGAGAGGTCTTTTTGAAAATTTCAAGGGTGCGCCACTGAGCCATTTTGTTAAATTGTTTCGTAACGTTGCAAGATTATCGAACGTTATCCAAAGCCGCATGTATGTGCAAATTTTGGTGAGTTTTTATGCATATTCAAGCCTCCAAATGTAAACTCTTACTGTGAACCCATGAAAATTTCACATTCGATCCAAAATACCCGATTTCCTGTTGGATTTGGAATATGGGTGCAAGAGACTTTTTGGAGCAGTTTTGCATAAGGTATCTACTCCCCAAATTTCCTTGCTCTATGTTGAAAAAACCCAATAGGAAAGGCCTTTTTTAAAACTTCTTTCTGTCGCCACTAGTTGGCACTGTAGAGTTGATGCAAATGACCCCTACAAGAACCTTCAGGGTATGACTCTCAACAAACACGGAAAGTTTGGCGCACATATGTTGCATATCTGCCGAGTTATGACTGTTCAAAATTTTTGGCGAGACAAATTGTTGACGGTCATTTTCACTTCCAGTTTGGACCTCTCCGCTTCAACGAAAACTCAATATTTTTCATCAGGGACCTGAACACATGTCTTGAGGCTCCCCTGAAACAGGTTTGAGGTCAATAGATTTTTTTCCCTTGGAGGAGGAGCCTGTCTCGTAAAGAAGGCCATTTCCTGTTCCCACTAGGGGGCGCCAGGCCTAATGGGTAATATTTCAAAGCAGTCGTGTTCAGGCTGGGATATCTCATATACATGCTAGAAATGAAAAAGATTGAACGTTGTATCACGGAGTTTTTAATCATTTTCTGAATTTGGTATTTTGCCCAAAAATGGCCGACTTTGGGACCACGCCCAGGTCAGACCCTTGAGTGAAAACTCACCATTTTGAAAACTTAAGATCTCATATGTCTCCTGAATAGTCTGACCAATTTTGAAGACGATCCAACTATTTTCTTCAGCGACAAGGTCTCAAATGTAAATCGATAAAATTTCACATTTGATCCAAAATTTCCGGCTTCCTGTTGGGTTTGGAATATGGGTGCAAGAGACTTTTTGGAGCAGTTTTGCACAATGTATCGACTCGCCAAATTTCATTGTTCTACGTTGAAAAAACCTAATAGGAAAGGCCTTTTTGAAAATTTCAAGGGGGCGCCACTGAGCCATTTTGTTAAATTTTTTTGTAGATTATAAAAATTTACGCAAAGTTGCATGTATGTGCAAATTTTGGTGAGTTTTCGTGCATGTTCAGGCCTCCAAATGTAAACTCCAACTGTGAACCGATAAAAATTTCACATTTGATCCAAAATATCCGATTTCCTGTTGGATTTGGAATATGGGTGCAAGAGGCTTTTTTGAACAGTTAGGCATAAGGTATCTACTCCCCAAATTTCATTGCTCTACGTTGAAAACCTGAGAGGAGAGGCCTTTTTGAAAATTTTAAGGGTCAAGGGGGCGCCACTGAGCCATTTTTCTACATTTTTTTCAAAACGACACAAGATTATCGAATTTTACGCAACGCCGCACGTATGTGCAAATTTTGGTGACTTTTCGTGCATGTTCAGGCCTCCAAATTGGCCATTTTCATTTGCCCTGAAAAAAGAATAATAATAATAATAATAATAATAATAACTAGCCCTGCAAGCAGGACTGACGGGCCCTCGCGTATGGCGCAACTCAGACGTCAAACAAAGTCGGAGGGCAGGCAGGTCGGGGCGGTGGCAGTCGACAACAGACAGATATCCAGGCAGATATATTGCATGTCTGAATGTTCAGAATTAGTGGGGAGAGAAAATGGCGACGGTCATGATGACTTTCTTATCGGACCCCTCTGCTTTAACAAAACAAAAGTGTTTATTAGGCACCTGAACACGGTCATTATGACTTTCCTATTGGACCCCTCTGCTTTAAGGAAACAAAAGTCTTACCGGAGTATAAGTCGCATTTGTGGGTGAAATGTACTTGATAAAATCCAACACATAGAACAGATATGTCATCTTGAAAGGCAATTTAATATAAAAATACAATAGAGAACAACATGCTGAATAAATGTACAGTGTACAGTGCATAAACAACGAAATGCGAATATACTGTCCTCACCAGGACGCTACCGCTCGGTCCTGGCTATAGACAGCGAACTCCAAAAAGACAATTCTGGATGTCCGCATAATTTGTTGAATCAATTTGGTCCTCGATAGCAAACAGGTTCACATCACCGTAAATAAATGATAATTACGTACTATTACAGCAAGAATGTAACAGATTAGCATGCGTTCGCTAGCATTAGCACACCATTCAAACAACCAAACAACTGGCTGTAAGTGTCCGCTCGCGGGTGGAAAACACACAACAACAGAAAAGATGATACACGCAGGCGTTGCCTCTGTAGAGATATTTTAAAGGCATAAACAATGAACGTAGGTTCGCAGCCGTCTTTCTCTCTCGCTAACTAGTCCACTCACTCACTCACTCACTCACTCACTCACTCACTCACTCACTCACTCACTCACTCACTCACTCACTCACTCACTCACTCACTCACTCACTCACTCACTCACTCACTCACTCACTCACTCACTCACTCACTCACTCACTCACTCACTCAGAGCTACGTGGCTGTCTGTCTTCTTCTGGTGTGCAAGCGCTTATTCACGTAAACAAGTGCGAGTGCGCTCCCAGGTGGGCGTGAAAGCGCCACAAACTAAATGCATCCATTTCAATATAAAAAAGTCAATTATACAATTGAACATACATTGCCAAAGGCAGAACGCGAACGTGGCCATAGCTATTAACAGTTATTCAGATAACTATAGCATGCTAACAAGTTTACAAAACCATCAGTCCAAAACACCAAAATAACACGGGAAATTATATCATAATGTGTTAATAATTTCACTCACCAGGGGGCACCAGGCCTAATGGTTTTGTAAACCTGTTAGCATGCTATAGTAATCTGAATAACTGTTAATAGCTATGGCCACGTTCGCGTTCTGCCTTTGGCAATGTATGTTCAATTGTATAATTGACTTTTTTATATTGAAATGGATGCATTTAGTTTGTGGCGCTTTCACGCCCAACTGGGAGCGCACTCGTTATTATTATTTTTTCATGGCAAATGAAAATGGCCATAGCTATTAAGAGTTATTCAGAAAGCTATAGCATGCTAACAAGTTTACAAAACCATTAGTCCAAAACACCTAAATAACATGGGAAATGTTATCATAATGTGTTAATAATTTCACACATAAGTCACTGCTGAGTATAAGTCGCACCCCAAACCAAAATATGAAGAAAAAAAAACACGACTTATAGTCGGAAAAATACAGTAGTCTTTTACTGAATTGTATTGTCAAAAATAAGACACATTTGCTCCCCTGCCCAGGAAAGGGCCGTGAATGAAATGTCACCATTTTGATAACCTAACATCTCATATGTGTCATGAACATTCATTCATTCATTCATTTTCCATGCCGCTTTTCCTCACGAGGGTCGCGGAGGTGCTGGAGCCTATCCCAGCTAACTCGGGGCAGTAGGCAGGGGACACCCTGAACTGGTTGCCAGCCAATTGCAGGGCACAAGGAGACATACAACCATTCACGCGCACACTCATACCTACGGACAATTTAGAGTGCTCAATCAGCCTACCATGCATGTTTTTGGGATGTCTGACCAATTTTGAGAAGCATTCAACTTACTGCTTCGGCGTAATGGTCTCAAACGTGCATGCAGGTTTTTGACAAAAATGCAAGATTCAATCCATAATACCCGATTTCCTGTTGGGTTTGGAATATGGTTGCAAGAGACTTTTTGGAGCAGTTTTGTACAATGTATCGACTCACTAAATTTCATTGTTCTACGTTGAAAAAACCTAATTGGAGAGGCCTTTTTGAAAATTTCAAGGGGGCGCCACTGAGCCATTTTGTTAAATTTGTTTGTAGATTATCAAAATTTACGCAAAGTTGAATGTATGTGCAAATTTTGGTGAGTTTTCGTGCATGTTCAAGCCTCCAAACGTAAACTCCAACTGTGAACCGAAAAAATTTCACATTCGATCCAAAATACCCGATTTCCTGTCGAATTTGGAATATGGGTGCAAGAGGCTTTTTTGAACAGTTAGGCATAAGGTATCTACTCCCCAAATTTCATCGCTCTACGTTGAAAACCTGAGAGGAGAGGCCTTTTTGAAAATTTTAAGGGTCAAGGGGGCGCCACTGAGCCATTTTTTGAAATTTTTTCAAAACGACGCAAGATTATCAAATTTTACGCGAATCTGCACGTATGTGCAAATTTTGGTGACTTTTCGTGCATGTTCAGGCCTCCAAATTGGCCATTTTCATTTGCCATGAAAAAAGAATAATAATAATAATAATAACTAGGCCTGCAAGCAGGACTGAACGGGCCCTCGCAATCTAGCGCAACTCGGACGTCACGCAACTCGGACTGTGTGCAGGTCAGGGTGGTGGCAGATCTTCCTCTCTAATCATCTCATTAGAACCTAACATGCTCGAAAGTCGCCTCTTACATTACCACACCCAAGAGATAAAAACCCCTATTGGAGAGAGTACTACAAAAAAGGAGCCACTACTGAGCTGTGCAGCCAAGCCCTTATTCAAAACCAAAATTAATCTTCTAACTGGGCCAATTTGACCAAGTGTGCCCAATATTGTGGCTCTATAAGCTGCCTGACTCTCTGGAAAAAAAATATTTCCTTTAAATGGCGAACAAAGGGTCGTCACGGCAACAGACAGACACGTGGACATGGGCCGTAAATAAGTATTTTAATAGGTCTTGAAACTACAATGACCAAACTGAAAAGAACTGGACATGTATTGGAAAAACGAGTGACTTTCTATTGCCACTAGTTGGCGCTGTAGGGTTGATGCAAATGACCCCTACAAGGCACTTCAGGGTATGACTCTCAACAAGCACGGGAAGTTTGTCGCAGATATGTTGTATATCTGCCGAGTTATGACTGTTCAAAGTTTTTAGCGAGACAAATTGTTGACGGTCATTTTCACTTTCCTGTTTGGACACCTCCGCTTCAACGAAACCTCAATATTTTTCATCAGGCACCTGAACACAGGTCTTAAGGCTTCCCTTATGCAGGTTTGAGGTAGATTGTTTTTTTCCCTTTAGAGGAGGTGTGTGTCCCGTAAAAAAAGGGCTTTTCCTGTTCCCACTAGGAGGCGCCAGGCACAAATGGTAAATTTTCAATCCAGTCCTGCTCAGGCTGGTATACCTCACACACATGCCAGATTTAAAATAGATTGAACGTTGTATGAGGGAGTTATCAGTCATTTTCCGAATTTGGTGTTTTGGCGAAAAAATGGCCGACTTTGGCACCCCGCCCAGCTCAGGCCCGTGAATGAAAACACACCAATTTGATAACTTAAGATTTCATATGCCTCGTGAACAGTCTCGCCAATTTTGAGAATGATCAAAGTAATTCCCTAGGTGCCAAGGTGTAAAATGTGCACACTGTAAATCGATAAAAATTTCACATTCAATCCAAAATACCCGATTTCCTGTTGGGTTTGGAATATGCATGCAAGAGACTTTTTGGAGCAGTTTTGTACAAGGTATCGACTCTCCGAATTTCATCCCTCTACGTTGAAAAAACCTAAATGGAGAGGCCTTTTTGAAAATTTCAAGGGGGCGCCACTGAGCCATTTTGTTACATGTTTTCGTAACGTTGCAAGATTATTGAACGGTACGCAATGCCACATGTATGTCCAAATTTTTGTGAGTTTTCGTGCATGTTCAAGCCTCCAAATGTAAACTCCTACTGTGAACCGATAAAAATTTCACATTCGATCCAAAATACCCGATTTCCTGTTGGATTTGGAATATGGGTGCAAGAGACTTTTTGGAGCAGTTTTGCATAAGGTATCTACCCCCCAAATTTCCTTGCTCTATGTTGAAAAAACCTAATAGGAAAGGCCTTTTTTAAAACTTCTTTCTGTCGCCACTAGTTGGCACTGTAGAGTTGATGCAAATGACCCCTACAAGAACCTTCAGGGTATGACTCTCAACAAACACGGAAAGTTTGGCGCAGATATGTTGCATATCTGCCGAGTTATGATTGTTCAAAGTTTTTGGCGAGACAAATTGTTGACGGTCATTTTCACTTCCAGTTTGGACCTCTCCGCTTCAACGAAACCTCAATATTTTTCATCAGGCACCTGAACACATGTCTTGAGGCTCCCCTGAAACAGGTTTGAGGTCAATAGATTTTTTTCCCTTGGAGGAGGAGCCTGTCTCGTAAAGAAGGCCATTTCCTGTTTCCACTAGGGGCGCCAGGCCTAATGGGTAATATTTCAATGCAGTCGTGTTCAGGCTGGGATATCTCATAAACATGCTAGAAATGAAAAAGATTGAACGTTGGATCACGGAGTTTTTAATCATTTTCTGAATTTGGTATTTTGCCTAAAAATGGCCGACTTTGGGACCACGCCCAGGCCAGACCCTTGGATGAAAACTCACCATTTTGAAAACTTAAGATCTCATACGTCTCCTGAATACTCTGACCAATTTTGAAGACGATCCAACTATTTTCTTCAGCGACAAGGTCTCAAATGTAAATCGATAAAATTTCACATTTGATCCAAAATTTCCGACTTCCTGTTGGATTTGGAATATAGGTGCAAGAGACTTTTTGGAGCAGTTTTACACAATGTATTGACTCACCAAATTTCATCGTTCTACGTTGAAAAAACCTAATAGGAGAGGCCTTTTTGAAAATTTCAAGGGGGCGCCACTGAGCCTTTTTGTTAATTCTTTTCATAGATTATCAAAATTTACGTAAAGTTGAACATTTGTGCAAATTTTGGTGAGTTTTCGTGCATGTTCAAGCCTCCAGATGTGAACTCCAACTGTGAACCGAAAAAATTTCACATTCGATCCAAAATACCCGATTTCCTGTCGGATTTGGAATATGGGTGCAAGAGGCTTTTTTGAACAGTTAGGCATAAGGTATCTACTCCCCAAATTTCATTGCTCTACGTTGAAAACCTGAGAGGAGAGGCCTTTTTGAAAATTTTAAGGGTCAAGGGGGCGCCACTGAGCCATTTTTTGAAATTTTTTCAAAACGACGCAAGATTATCAAATTTTACGCGAATCTGCACGTATGTGCAAATTTTGGTGACTTTTCGTGCATGTTCAGGCCTCCAAATTGGCCATTTTCATTTGCCATGAAAAAAGAATAATAATAATAATAATAACTAGGCCTGCAAGCAGGACTGAACGGGCCCTCGCAATCTAGCGCAACTCGGACGTCACGCAACTCGGACTGTGTGCAGGTCAGGGTGGTGGCAGATCCTCCTCTCTAATCATCTCATTAGAACCTAACAAGCTCGAAAGTCGCCTCTTTACATTCCCACACCCAAGAGATAAAAACCCCTATTGGAGAGAGTACTACAAAAAAGGAGCCACTACTGAGCTGTGCAGCCAAGCCCTTATTCAAAACCAAATTAATCTTCTAACTGGGCCAATTCGACCAAGTGTGCCAACTATTGTGGCTCTATAAGCTCCCTGAGTCTCTGAAAAAAATATATTTCCTTTAAATGGCGAACAAAGGGTCGTCACGGCAACAGACAGAGACACGTGGACATGGGCCGTAAAAAAGTATTTTAATAGGTCTTGAAACTACAATGACCAACATGAAAAGAACTGGACATGTTTTGGAAAAACGAGTGACTTTCTATCGCCACTAGTTGGCGCTGTAGGGTTGATGCAAATGACCCCTACAAGGCCCTTCAGGGTATGACTCTCAACAAGCACGGGAAGTTTGGCGCAGATATCTTGTATATCTGCCGAGTTATGACTGTTCAAAGTTTTTGGAGAGAAAAATTGTTGACAGTCATTTTCACTTTCCTGTTTGGACCCCTCCGCTTCAACGAAACTTCAATATTTTTCATCAGGCACCTGAAGACAGGTCTTAAGGTTTCCCTTATGCAGGTTTGAGGTAGATTGATTTTTTCCCTTTAGAGGAGGAGTGTGTCCCGTAAAAAAGGGCATTTCCTGTTCCCACTAGGAGGCGCCAGGCACAAATGGTAAATTTTCAATCCAGTCCTGCTCAGGCTGGTATACCTCACACACATGCCAGATTTAAAATAGATTGAACGTTGTATGAGGGAGTTATCAGTCATTTTCCGAATTCGGTGTTTTGGCGAAAAAATGGAAGAATTTGGCGCCCCGCCCAGGTCAGGCCCGTGAATGAAAACACACCATTTTTATAACTTAAGATTTCATATGCCTCATGAACAGTCTCACCAATTTTGAGAATGATCAAACTAATTCCCTAGGTGCCAAGGTGTAAAATGTGCACACTGTAAATCGATAAAAAGTTCACATTCAATCCAAAATACCCGATTTCCTGTAGGATTTGGAATGTGTGTGCAAGAGACTTTTTGGAGCAGTTTTGCACAAAGTTTTGACTCTCCAAATTTCATCACTCTATGTTAGAAAAACCTAAATGGAGAGGCCTTTTTGAAAATTTCAAGGGGGCGCCACTGAGCCATTTTGTTAAATTGTTTCGTAACGTTGCAAGATTATCGAACGTTATCCAAAGCCGCATGTATGTGCAAATTTTGGTGAGTTTTTATGCATATTCAAGCCTCCAAATGTAAACTCTTACTGTGAACCCATGAAAATTTCACATTCGATCCAAAATACCCGATTTCCTGTTGGATTTGGAATATGGGTGCAAGAGACTTTTTGGAGCAGTTTTGCATAAGGTATCTACTCCCCAAATTTCCTTGCTCTATGTTGAAAAAACCCAATAGGAAAGGCCTTTTTTAAAACTTCTTTCTGTCGCCACTAGTTGGCACTGTAGAGTTGATGCAAATGACCCCTACAAGAACCTTCAGGGTATGACTCTCAACAAACACGGAAAGTTTGGCGCAGATATGTTGCATATCTGCCGAGTTATGACTGTTCAAAATTTTTGGCGAGACAAATTGTTGACGGTCATTTTCACTTCCAGTTTGGACCTCTCCGCTTCAACGAAACCTCAATATTTTTCATCAGGGACCTGAACACATGTCTTGAGGCTCCCCTGAAACAGGTTTGAGGTCAATAGATTTTTTTCCCTTGGAGGAGGAGCCTGTCTCGTAAAGAAGGCCATTTCCTGTTCCCACTAGGGGGCGCCAGGCCTAATGGGTAATATTTCAATGCAGTCGTGTTCAGGCTGGGATATCTCATATACATGCTAGAAATGAAAAAGATTGAACGTTGTATCACGGAGTTTTTAATCATTTTCTGAATTTGGTATTTTGCCCAAAAATGGCCGACTTTGGGACCACGCCCAGGTCAGACCCTTGAGTGAAAACTCACCATTTTCAAAACTTAAGATCTCATATGTCTCCTGAATAGTCTGACCAATTTTGAAGACGATCCAACTATTTTCTTCAGCGACAAGGTCTCAAATGTAAATCGATAAAATTTCACATTTGATCCAAAATTTCCGGCTTCCTGTTGGGTTTGGAATATGGGTGCAAGAGACTTTTTGGAGCAGTTTTGCACAATGTATCGACTCGCCAAATTTCATCGTTCTACGTTGAAAAAACCTAATAGGAAAGGCCTTTTTGAAAATTTCAAGGGGGCGCCACTGAGCCATTTTGTTAAATTTTTTTGTAGATTATCAAAATTTACGCAAAGTTGCATGTATGTGCAAATTTTGGTGAGTTTTCGTGCATGTTCAGGCCTCCAAATGTAAACTCCAACTGTGAACCGATAAAAATTTCACATTTGATCCAAAATATCCGATTTCCTGTTGGATTTGGAATATGGGTGCAAGAGGCTTTTTTGAACAGTTAGGCATAAGGTATCTACTCCCCAAATTTCATTGCTCTACGTTGAAAACCTGAGAGGAGAGGCCTTTTTGAAAATTTTAAGGGTAAAGGGGGCGCCACTGAGCCATTTTTTGACATTTTTTCAAAACGACACAAGATTATCGAAATTTACGCAAAGCCGCACGTATGTGCAAATTTTGGTGACTTTTCGTGCATGTTCAGGCCTCCAAATTGGCCATTTTCATTTGCCCTGAAAAAAGAATAATAATAATAATAATAATAATAATAATAATAATAATAATAATCCTTTGCAAAACAATAGGGCCTTCGCACGCTTAGTGCTCGGGCCCTAACTAGGCCTGCAAGCAGGACTGAACGGGCCCTCGCAATCTAGCGCAACTCGGACGTCACGCAACTCGGACTGTGTGCAGGTCAGGGTGGTGGCAGATCCTCCTCTCTAATCATCTCATTAGAACCTAACATGCTCGAAAGTCGCCTATTTACATTCCCACACCAAAGAGATAAAAACCCCTATTGGAGAGAGTACTACAAAAAAGGAGCCACTACTGAGCTGTGCAGTCAAGCCCTTATTCAAAACCAAAATTAATCTTCTAACTGGGCCAATTTGACCAAGTGTGCCAAATATTGTGGCTCTATAAACTGCCTGAGTCTCTGAAAAAAAATATTTCCTTTAAATGGCGAACAAAGGGTCGTCATGGCAACAGACAGAGACACGTGGACATGGGCTGTAAATAAGTATTTTGATAGGTCTTGAAACTACAATGATCAAACTGAAAAGAACTGGACATGTATTGGAAAAACGAGTGACTTTCTATTGCCACTAGTTGGCGCTGTAGGGTTGATGCAAATGACCCCTACAAGGCCCTTCAGGGTATGACTCTCAACAAGCACGGGAAGTTTGGCGCAGATATGTTGTATATCTGCCGTGTTATGACTGTTCAAAGTTTTTGGAGAGAAAAATTGTTGACAGTCATTTTCACTTTCCTGTTTGGACCCCTCCGCTTCAACGAAACTTCAATATTTTTCATCAGGCACCTGAACACATGTCTTGAGGCTCCCCTGAAATAGGTTTGAGGTCAATAGATTTTTTTCCCTTGGAGGAGGAGCCTGTCTCGTAAAGAAGGCCATTTCCTGTTCCCACTAGGGGGCGCCAGGCCTAATGGGTAATATTTCAATGCAGTCGTGTTCAGGCTGGGATATCTCATATACATGCTAGAAATGAAAAAGATTGAACGTTGGATCACGGAGTTTTTAATCATTTTCTGAATTTGGTATTTTGCCCAAAAATGGCCGACTTTGGGACAACGCCCAGGTCAGACCCTTGAGTGAAAACTCACCATTTTGAAAACTTAAGATCTCATATGTCTCCTGAATAGTCTGACCAATTTTGAAGACGATCCAACTATTTTCTTCAGCGACAAGGTCTCAAATGTAAATCGATAAAATTTCGCATTTGACCCAAAATTTCTGGCTTCCTGTTGGGTTTGGAATACGCATGCAAGAGACTTTTTGGAGCAGTTTTGTACAAGGTATTGACTCTCCGAATTTCATCCCTCTACGTTGAAAAAACCTAAATGGAGAGGCCTTTTTGAAAATTTCAAGGGGGCGCCAGTGAGCCATTTTGTTACATGTTTTCGTAACGTTGCAAGATTATTGAACGTTATGCAAAGCCGCATGTATGTCGAAATTTTTGTGAGTTTTCGTGCATGTTCAAGCCTCCAAATGTAAACTCCTACTGTGAACCGATAAAAATTTCACATTTGATCCAAAATACCCGATTTCCTGTTGGATTTGGAATACGGGTGCAAGAGACTTTTTGGAGCAGTTTTGCATAAGGTATCTACTCCCCAAATTTCCTCGCTCTATGTTGAAAAAACCCAATAGGAAAGGCCTTTTTTAAAACTTCTTCTGTCGCCACTAGTTGGCACTGTAGAGTTGATGCAAATGACCCCTACAAGAACCTTCAGGGTATGACTCTCAACAAACACGGAAAGTTTGGCGCAGATATGTTGCATATCTGCCGAGTTATGACTGTTCAAAGTTTTTGGCGAGACAAATTGTTGACGGTCATTTTCACTTCCAGTTTGGACCTCTCCGCTTCAACGAAACCTCAATATTTTTCATCAGGCACCTGAACACATGTCTTGAGACTCCCCTGAAACAGGTTTGAGGTCAATAGATTTTTTTCCCTTGGAGGAGGATCCTCTCTCGTAAAGAATGCCATTTCCTGTTCCCACTAGGGGGCGCCAGGCCTAATGAGTAATATTTCAATGCAGTCGTGTTCAGGCTGGGATATCTCATATACATGCTAGAAATGAAAAAGATTGAACGTTGTATCACGGAGTTTTTAATCATTTTCTGAATTTGGTATTTTGCCTAAAAATGGCCAACTTTGGGACTACGCCCAGGCCAGACCCTTGGATGAAAACTCACCATTTTGAAAACTTAAGATCTCATATGTTTCCTGAATAGTCTGACCAATTTTGAAGACGATCCAACTATTTTCTTCAGCGACAAGGTCTCAAATGTAAATCGATAAAATTTCGCATTTGATCCAAAATTTCCGACTTCCTGTTGGATTTGGAATATAGGTGCAAGAGATTTTTTGGAGCAGTTTTACACAATGTATCGACTCACCAAATTTCATCATTCTACGTTGAAAAAACCTAATAGGACAGGCCTTTTTGAAAATTTCAAGGGGGCGCCACTGAGCCTTTTTGTTAATTTTTTTCAAAGATTATCAAAATTTACGCAAAGTTGAACATATGTGCACATTTTGGTGAGTTTTCGTGCATGTTCAAGCCTCCAAATGTGAACTCCAACTGTGAACCGAAAAAATTTCAGATTCGATCCAAAATAACCGATTTCCTGTTGGATTTGGAATATGGGTGCAAGAGGCTTTTTTGAGCAGTTAGGCATAAGGTATCTACTCCCCAAATTTCATTGCTCTACGTTGAAAACCTGAGAGGAGAGGCCTTTTTGAAAATTTTAAGGGTCAAGGGGGCGCCACTGAGCCATTTTTTGACATTTTTTCAAAACGACGCAAGATTATCGAAATTTACGCGAATCTGCACGTATGTGCAAATTTTGGTGACTTTTCGTGCATGTTCAGACCTCCAAATTGGCCATTTTCATTTGCCATGAAAAAATAATAATAATAACTAGGCCTGCAAGCAGGACTGAACGGGCCCTCGCAATCTAGCGCAACTCGGACGTCACGCAACTCGGACTGTGTGCAGGTCAGGGTGGTGGCAGATCCTCCTCTCTAATCATCTCATTAGAACCTAACACGCTCGAAAGTCGCCTCTTACATTACCATACCCAAGAGATAAAAACCCCTATTGGAGACAGTACTACAAAAAAGGAGCCACTACTGAGCT
Organism: Corythoichthys intestinalis; assembly: GCF_030265065.1. Lineage (NCBI taxonomy): Eukaryota > Metazoa > Chordata > Actinopteri > Syngnathiformes > Syngnathidae > Corythoichthys > Corythoichthys intestinalis. The sequence goes on from NC_080395.1 coordinate 81,040,122, forward strand.
GTGCAGCCAAGCCCTTATTCAAAACCAAAATTAATCTTCTAACTGGGCCAATTCGACCAAGTGTGCCAACTATTGTGGCTCTATAAGCTCCCTGAGTCTCTGAAAAAAAATATTTCCTTTAAATGGCGAACAAAGGGTCGTCACGGCAACAGACAGAGACACGTGGACATGGGCCGTAAAAAAGTATTTTAATAGGTCTTGAAACTACAATGACCAACATGAAAAGAACTGGACATGTTTTGGAAAAACGAGTGACTTTCTATCGCCACTAGTTGGCGCTGTAGGGTTGATGCAAATGACCCCTACAAGGCCCTTCAGGGTATGACTCTCAACAAGCACGGGAAGTTTGGCGCAGATATGTTGTATATCTGCCGAGTTATGACTGTTCAAAGTTTTTGGAGAGAAAAATTGTTGACAGTCATTTTCACTTTCCTGTTTGGACCCCTCCGCTTCAACGAAACTTCAATATTTTTCATCAGGCACCTGAACACAGGTCTTAAGGCTTCCCTTATGCAGGTTTGAGGTAGTTTGATTTTTTCCCTTTAGAGGAGGTGTGTGTCCCGTAAAAAAGGGCATTTCCTGTTCCCACTAGGAGGCGCCAAGCACAAATGGTAAATTTTCAATCCAGTCCTGCTCAGGCTGGTATACCTCACACACATGCCAGATTTAAAAGAGATTGAACGTTGTATGAGGGAGTTATCAGTCATTTTCCGAATTCGGTGTTTTGCCGAAAAAATGGCCGACTTTGGCACCCCGCCCAGGTCAGGCCCGTGAATGAAAACACACCATTTTGATAACTTAAGATTTCATATGCCTCATGAACAGTCTCGCCAATTTTGAGAATGATCAAACTAATTCCCTAGGTGCCAAGGTCTCAAATGTGCACACTGTAAATCGATAAAAATTTCACATTCAATCCAAAATACCCGATTTCCTGTTGGGTTTGGAATACGCATGCAAGAGACTTTTTGGAGCAGTTTTGTACAAGGTATCGACTCTCCGAATTTCATCCCTCTACGTTGAAAAAACCTCAATGGAGAGGCCTTTTTGAAAATTTCAAGGGGGCGCCACTGAGCCATTTTGTTACATGTTTTCATAACATTGCAAGATTATTAAAAATTACGCAAAGCTGCATGAATGTCCAAATATTTGTGAGTTTCCGTGCATGTTCAAGCCTCCAAATGTAAACTCCTACTGTGAACCGATAAAAATTTCACATTCGATCCAAAATACCCGATTTCCTGTTGGATTTGGAATACGGGTGCAAGAAACTTTTTGGAGCTGTTTTGCATAAGGTATCTACTCCCCAAATTTCCTCGCTCTATGTTGAAAAAACCCAATTGGAAAGGCCTTTTTTAAAACTTCTTTCTGTCGCCACTAGTTGGCACTGTAGAGTTGATGAAAATGACCCCCACAAGAACCTTCAGGGTATGACTCTCAACAAACACAAGAAGTTTGGCGCAGATATGTTGTATATCTGCCGAGTTACGACTGTTCAAAGTTTTTGGCGAGACAAATTGTTGACTGTCATTTTCACTTCCAGTTTGGACCCCTCCGCTTCAACGAAACCTCAATATTTTTCATCAGGCACCTGAACACATGTCTTAAGGCTCCCCTGAAACAGGTTTGAGGTCAATAGATTTTTTTCCCTTGGAGGAGGAGCCTGCCTCGTAAAGAAGGCCATTTCCTGTTCCCACTAGGTGGCGCCAGGCCTAATGGGTAATATTTCAATGCAGTCGTGTTCAGGCTGGGATATCTCATATAAATGCTAGAAATGAAAAAGATTGAACGTTGTATCACGGAGTTTTTAATCATTTTCTGAATTTGGTGTTTTTCACAAAAATGGCCAACTTTGGGACCACGCCCAGGTCAAACCCTTGAATGAAAACACACCATTTTGAAAACTTAAGATCTCATATGTCTCCTGAATAGTCTGACCAATTTTGAAGACGATCCAACTATTTTCTTCAGCGACAAGGTCTCAAATGTAAATCGATAAAATTTCACATTTGATCCAAAATTTCCGGCTTCCTGTTGGGTTTGGAATATGGGTGCAAGAGACTTTTTGGAGCAGTTTTGCACAATGTATCGACTCGCCAAATTTCATCGTTCTACGTTGAAAAAACCTAATAGGAAAGGCCTTTTTGAAAATTTCAAGGGGGCGCCACTGAGCGATTATGTTAAATTTTTTTGTAGATTATCAAAATTTACGCAAAGTTGCATGTATGTGCAAATTTTGGTGAGTTTTTGTGCATGTTCAGGCCTCCAAATGTAAACCCCAACTGTGAACCGATAAAAATTTCACATTTGATCCAAAATATCCGATTTCCTGTTGGATTTGGAATATGGGTGCAACAGGCTTTTTTGAACAGTTAGGCATAAGGTATCTACTCCCCAAATTTCATTGCTCTACGTTGAAAACCTGAGAGGAGAGGCCTTTTTGAAAATTTTTAGGGTCAAGGGGGCGCCACTGAGCCATTTTTTGACATTTTTTCAAAACGACACAAGATTATCGAAATTTATTCAAAGCCGCACGTATGTGCAAATTTTGGTGACTTTTCGTGCATGTTCAGGCCTCCAAATTGGCCATTTTCATTTGCCCTGAAAAAAGAATAATAATAATAAGAATAATAATAATAATCCTTTGCAAAACAATAGGGCCTTCGCACGCTCAGTGCTCGGGCCCTAATAATAATAATAATAATAATAATAATAATGATAATAATAATAATCCTTTGCATTACAATAGGGCCTTCGCACGCCTAGTGCTCGGGCCCTAATAATAATAATAATAATAATAATAATCCTTTGCAAAACAATAGGGCCTTCGCACGCTCAGTGCTCGGGCCCTAATAATAATAATAATAACAACTAGGCCTGCAAGCAGGACTGAACGGGCCCTCGCAATCTAGCGCAACTCGGACGTCATGCAACTCGGACTGTGTGCAGGTCAGGGTGGTGGCAGATCCTCCTCTCTAATCATCTCATTAGAACCTAACATGCTCGAAAGTCGCCTATTTACATTCCCACACCCAAGAGATAAAAACCCCTATTGGAGAGAGTACTACAAAAAAGGAGCCACTACTGAGCTGTGCAGCCAAGCCCTTATTCAAAACCAAAATTAATCTTCTAACTTGGCCAATTCGACCAAGTGTGCCAAATATTGTGGTTCTATAAGCTGCCTGAGTCTCTGAAAAAAAATATTTCCTTTAAATGGCGAACAAAGGGTCGTCACGGCAACAGACAGAGACACGTGGACATGGGCCGTAAAAAAGTATTTTAATAGGTCTTGAAACTACAATGACCAACATGAAAAGAACTGGACATGTTTTGGAAAAACGAGTGACTTTCTATCGCCACTAGTTGGCGCTGTAGGGTTGATGCAAATGACCCCTACAAGGCCCTTCAGAGTTTGACTCTAAACAAGCACGGGAAGTTTGGCGCAGATATCTTGTATATCTGCCGAGTTATGACTGTTCAAAGTTTTTGGAGAGAAAAATTGTTGACAGTCATTTTCACTTTCCTGTTTGGACCCCTCCGCTTCAACGAAACTTCAATATTTTTCATCAGGCACCTGAAGACAGGTCTTAAGGTTTCCCTTATGCAGGTTTGAGGTAGATTGATTTTTTCCCTTTAGAGGAGGAGTGTGTCCCGTAAAAAGGGCATTTCCTGTTCCCACTAGGAGGCGCCAGGACAAATGGTAAATTTTCAATCCAGTCCTGCTCAGGCTGGTATACCTCACACACATGCCAGATTTAAAATAGATTTAACGTTGTATGAGGGTGTTATCAGTCATTTTCCGAATTCGGTGTTTTGGCGAAAAAATGGAAGAATTTGGCGCCCCGCCCAGGTCAGGCCCGTGAATGAAAACACACCATTTTTATAACTTAAGATTTCATATGCCTCATGAACAGTCTCGCTAATTTTGAGAATGATCAAACTAATTCCCTAGGTGCCAAGGTGTAAAATGTGCACACTGTAAATCGATAAAAAGTTCACATTCAATCCAAAATACCCGATTTCCTGTAGGATTTGGAATGTGTGTGCAAGAGACTTTTTGGAGCAGTTTTGCACAAAGTTTTGACTCTCCAAATTTCATCACTCTATGTTAGAAAAACCTAAATGGAGAGGCCTTTTTGAAAATTTCAAGGGGGCGCCACTGAGCCATTTTGTTAAATTTTTTCGTAACGTTGCAAGGTTATCGAACGTTATCCAAAGCCGCATGTATGTGCAAATTTTGGTGAGTTTTTATGCATATTCAAGCCTCCAAATGTAAACTCTTACTGTGAACCCATGAAAATTTCACATTCGACCCAAAATACCCGATTTCCTGTTGGATTTGGAATATGGGTGCAAGAGACTTTTTGGAGCAGTTTTGCATAAGGTATCTACTCCCCAAATTGCCTTGCTCTATGTTGAAAAAACCCAATAGGAAAGGCCTTTTTTAAAACTTCTTTCTGTCGCCACTAGTTGGCACTGTAGAGTTGATGCAAATGACCCCTACAAGAACCTTCAGGGTATGACTCTCAACAAACACGGAAATTTTGGCGCAGATATGTTGCATATCTGCCGAGTTATGACTGTTCAAAGTTTTTGGCGAGACAAATTGTTGACGGTCATTTTCACTTCCAGTTTGGACCTCTCCGCTTCAACGAAACCTCAATATTTTTCATCAGGCACCTGAACACATGTCTTGAGGCTCCCCTGAAACAGGTTTGAGGTCAATAGATTTTTTTCCCTTGGAGGAGGAGCCTGTCTCGTAAAGAAGGCCATTTCCTGTTCCCACTAGGGGGCGCCAGGCCTAATGGGTAATATTTCAATGCAGTCGTGTTCAGGCTGGGATATCTCATATACATGCTAGAAATGAAAAAGATTGAACGTTGTATCACGGAGTTTTTAATCATTTTCTGAATTTGGTATTTTGCCCAAAAATGGCCGACTTTGGGACCACGCCCAGGTCAGACCCTTGAGTGAAAACTCACCATTTTGAAAACTTAAGATCTCATATGTCTCCTGAATAGTCTGACCAATTTTGAAGACGATCCAACTATTTTCTTCAGCGACAAGGTCTCAAATGTAAATCGATAAAATTTCACATTTGAGCCAAAATTTACGGCTTCCTGTTGGGTTTGGAATATGGGTGCAAGAGACTTTTTGGAGCAGTTTTGCACAATGTATCGACTCGCCAAATTTCATCATTCTACGTTGAAAAAACCTAATAGGAAAGGCCTTTTTGAAAATTTCAAGGGGGCGCCACTGAGCCATTTTGTTAAATTTTTTTGTAGATTATCAAAATGTACGCAAAGTTGCATGTATGTGCAAATTTTGGTGAGTTTTCGTGCATGTTCAGGCCTCCAAATGTAAACTCCAACTGTGAACCGATAAAAATTTCACATTTGATCCAAAATATCCGATTTCCTGTTGGATTTGGAATATGGGTGCAAGAGGCTTTTTTGAACAGTTAGGCATAAGGTATCTACTCCCCAAATTTCATTGCTCTACGTTGAAAACCTGAGAGGAGAGGCCTTTTTGAAAATTTTAAGGGTCAAGGGGGCGCCACTGAGCCATTTTTTGACATTTTTTCAAAACGACACAAGATTATCGAATTTTACGCAAAGCCGCACGTATGTGCAAATTTTGGTGACTTTTCGTGCATGTTCAGGCCTCCAAATTGGCCATTTTCATTTGCCCTGAAAAAAGAATAATAATAATAATAATAATAAAAAAAAAAAATTAAAAAAAAAAAAAAAAATAATAATAATAATAATAATAATAATAATAATCCTTTGCAAAACAATAGGGCCTTCGCACGTCTAGTGCTCGGGCCCTAATAATCCTTTGCAAAACAATAGGGCCTTCGCACGCTCAGTGCTCGGGCCCTAATAATCCTTTGCAAAACAATAGGGCCTTCGCACGCCTAGTGCTCGGGCCCTAATAATAATAATAATCCTTTGCAAAACAATAGGGCCTTCGCACGCTCAGTGCTCGGGCCCTAATAATAATCCTTCGAAGAACAATAGGGCCTTCGCACGCCTAGTGCTAGGGCCCTAATAATAATCCTTTGCAAAACAATAGGGCCTTCGCACGCTTAGTGCTCGGGCCCTAATAATCCTTCGAAGAACAAAAGGGCCTCGCACGCTGAGAGTGCTCGGGCCCTAATAACTAGGCCTGCAAGCAGGACTGAACGGACCCCCGCAGTTTGGTGCAACTCGGACACCACGCAAACTCAGACGGCATGCAGGTCGGGGTGGTGGCAGACAGCCCGCCTCTACATCTCCCAAGTTATGACTGTTCAAAATATGTGGAGAGAGAAAATGATGACAGTCATCATCACTTTCCTTTTGGACCCTTCTGCTTTACCCAAACCTCAATAATTTTCATCAGCCATCTCAACACGTCTTAAGGCTTCCCTTATGCAGGTTTGAGGTTGATTGATTTTTTTTTTCCCTTAGAGGAGGAGTGTGTCCCGTAAAAAAGTGCATTTTCTGTTCCCACTAGGAGGCGCCATGCACAATTGGTAATATTTCAATCCAGTCGTGTTCAGGCTGGGATACCTCACACACATGCCAGATTTAAAAGAGATTGAACGTTGTATGTTTGAGTTATCAGTAATTTTCCGAATTCGATGTTTTGCCGAAAAAATGGCCGACTTTGGCACCCCGCCCAGGTCAGGCCCGTGAATATAAAAACACCATTTTGATAACTTAAGATTTCATATGCCTCATGAAACGTCTCGCCAATTTTGAGGATGATCAAACTAATTCCCTAGGTGCCAAGGTCTCAAATGTGCACACTGTAAATCGATAAAAAGTTCACATTCAATCCAAAATACCCAATTTCCTGTTGGGTTTGGAATACGCGTGCAAGAGACTTTTTGGAGCAGTTTTGTACAGGGTATCGACTCTCCGAATTTCATCCCTCTACGTTGAAAAAACCTAAATGGAGAGGCCTTTTTGAAAAATTGAAGGGGGCGCAACTGAGCCATTTTATATGTTTTCGTAACGTTGCAAGATTATCGAACGTTACGTAAAGCTGCATGTATGTGCAAATTTTGGTGAGTTTTCGTGCATGTTCAAGCCTCCAAATGTAAACTCCTACTGTGAACCGATAAAAATTTCACATTCGATCCAAAATACCCAATTTCCTGTTGGATTTGGAATATGGATGCAAGAGGCTTTTTGGAGCAGTAAGGCATAAGGTATCTACTCCCCAAATTTCACCACTCTAAGTTGAAAAAACCCAATAGCAGAGGCCTTTTTTAAAACTTCTTTCTGTCGCCACTAGTTGGCACTGTAGAGTTGATGCAAATGACCCCTACAAGAACCTTCAGGGTATGACTCTCAACAAACACGTGAAGTTTGGCACAGATATGTTGTATATCTGCCGAGTTATGACTGGTCAAAATATTTGGCGAGACATTGTTGACGGTCATTTTCACTTCCGGTTTGGACCTCTCCGCTTCAACGAAACCTCAATATTTTTCATCAGGCACCTGAACACATGTCTTGAGGCTCCCCTGAAACAGGTTTGAGGTCAATAGATTTTTTTCCCTTGGAGGAGAAGCCCGTCTCGTAAAGAAGGCCATTTCCTGTTCCCACTAGGGGGCGCCAGGCCTAATGGGTAATATTTCAATGCAGTCGTGTTCAGGCTAGGATATTTCATATATATGCTAGAAATGAAAAAGATTGAACGTTGTATCACGGAGTTTTTAATCATTTTCTGAATTTGGTGTTTTGCCCAAAAATGGCCGACTTTGGGACCACGCCCAGGTCAGACCCTTGAATGAAAACTCACCTATTTGAAAACTTAAGATCTCATATGTCTCCTGAATAGTCTGACCAATTTTGAAGACGATCCAACTATTTCCTTCAGCAACAAGGTCTCAAATGTAAATCGGTAAAATTTCACATTTGATCCAAAATTTCCGGCTTCCTGTTTGGTTTGGAATATGGGTGCAAGAGACTTTTTGTAGCAGTTTTGTACAATGTATTGACTCACTAAATTTCATTCTTCTACGTTGAAAAAACCTAATAGGAGAGGCCTTTTTGAAAGTTTCAAGGGGGCGCCACTGAGCCATTTTGGTAAATTTGTTCGTAGATTATCAAAATGTACACAAAGTTGCACATATGTGCAAATTCTGGTGAGTTTTCGTGCATGTTCAGGCCTCCAAATGTAAACTCCAACTGTGAACTGATAAAAATTTCACATTTGATCCAAAATACCCGATTTCCTGTTGGATTTGGAATAGGGGTGCAAGAGGCTTTTTTGAGCAGTTAGGCATAAGGTATCTACTCCCCAAATTTCATCGCTCTACGTTGAAAACCTGAGAGGAGAGGCCTTTTTGAAAATTTTAAGGGTCAAGGGGGCGCCACTGAGCCATTTTTTGACATTTTTTCGTAATGTCGCAAGATTATCAAAATCCACGCAAAGCCACATGTATGTGCAAAATTTGGTGAGTTTTCGTGCATGTTCAGGCCTCCAAATGTAAACTCCTACTGTGAACCCATGAAAATTTCACATTCGATCAAAAATACCCGATTTCCTGTAGGATTTGGAATACAGGTGCAAGAGACTTTTTGGAGCAGTTTTGCATAAGGTATCTACTCCCCAAATTTCCTCGCTCTATGTTGAAAAAACCCAATAGGAAAGGCCTTTTTAAAAACTTCTTTCTGTTGCCACTAGTTGGCACTGTAGAGTTGATGCATATGACCCCTACAAGAACCTTCAGTGTATGACTTTCAACAAACACAGGAAGTTTGGCGCAGATATGTTGTATATCTGCTGAGTTATGACTGTTCAAATTTTTTTGCGAGGCAAATTGTTGACGGTCATTTTCACTTTCCTGTTTGGACCCCTCCGCTTCAACGAAACCTCAATATTTTTCATCAGACACCTGAACACAGGTCTTAAGGCTCCCCTGATGCAGATTTGGGGTCAACAGATTTTTTTCCCTTGGAGGAGGAACCTGTCTCGTAAAAAAAGGCATTTCCTGTTCTCACTAGGGGGCGCTAGGCCTAATGGGTAATATTTCAATGCACTCGTGTTAAGGGTGGGATACCGCACATACATGCCAGATATGAAAAAGATTGAACGTTCTGTCAAGGAACTATTAGTCATTTACTGAATTTGTCATTTTGCCGAAAAAATGGTCGACTTTGGGACCACGCCCAGGTCAGACCCGTGAATGAAAACGCACCATTTTGAAAACTTAAGCTCTCATATGTCTTCTGAACATTCTCTCCAAATTTCAAGATTATCCAACTATTTCCCTCGGCGAAAAGGTCTCAAATGTGCACCCTGTAAATCAATAAAAATTTCATATTTGATCAGAAATAACTGATTTCCTGTTGGGTTTGGAATATGGGTGAAAATGCTTTTTTGGAGCGGTTTTGGACAAGGTATAGACTCCCCAAATTTCATCGCTCTACGCTGATAGACCCTAATGTTATAGGCCAATTTTAAAATTTCAAGGGGGCGCCACAGAGCCATTTTGTTACATTTTTTTGCAACGTTGCAAAATTATCGAAATTTACAATTTGCAGTATGTGCAAATTTTGGTGACTTTTCGTGCATGTTCAGGCCTCCAAATTGGCCGTTTTCATTTGCCCTGAAAAATAATAATAATAACTAGGCCTGCAAGCAGGACTGCACGGGCCGTCGCAATCTAGCGCAAGTCGGACGTCACGCAACTCGGACAGTGTGCAGGTCAGGAGGGTGGCAGATCGTCCTCTCTAGTCATCTCATTAGAACCTAACATGCTCGAAAGTTGCCTCTTTACATTCACATACCTAAGAGATAAAAACCCTTTTTGGAAAGAGTACTAAAAAAAAGGAGCGAATAAAGGGTCGTCACGGCAACAGACAGAGACATGTGGACATGGGCCGTAAATTAAGTATTTCAAAAGGTCTTGAAACTACAATGACCAACCTGAAAAGAACTGGACATATATTAGAAAAATGAGTGACTTTCTATTGCCACTAGTTGGCGCTATAGGGTTGATGCAAATGACCCCTACAAGACCCTTCAGAGTATGACTCAACAAGCACGAGATGTTTGACGCAGATATGTTGTAGAAGTTATGACTGTTCAAAACTTGTGGTGAGACGAAATGGCTTCAGTCATTTTCACTTCTCCTGTTGGACTCTTCTGCTTCAACCAAACCTCAGTATTTTTCATCAGGCACCTGAACACATGTCTTAAGGCTCCCCTGATGCAGGTTTCAGGTGAATATATTTTTTTTCCTTGGAGGAGGAGCCTGTTTAGTAAAAAAAAAAAGGCATTTCCTGTTTCCACTAGGGGGCGCTAGGACTAATGAGCAATATTTCAATCCACTCGTGTTAAGGGTGGGATCCCACACATACATGTCAGATATGAAAAAGATTGAACGTTGTTTCAAGGAGCTATTAGTATTTACTGAATTTGTCATTTTGCCGAACAAATGGCCGACTTTGGCACCACGCCCAGGTCAGACCCATGAATGAAAACGCACCATTTTGAAAAGTTTAGATTTCATATGTCTCCTGAATTGTCTAACCAATTTTGAAGATGATCCAACTGATTCCCTCTGTGACAAGGTCTCAAATGTGCACCCTGTTAATTGATAAAAATTTCACATTCGATCCAAAATACCCGATTTCCTGTTGGGTTTGGAATATGGGTGCAAGAGACTTTTTGGAGCAGTTTTGCACAAGGTATCGACTCCCCAAATTTCTTTGCTCTACGTTAAAAAAACCTAATAGGAAACGCCTTTTTGAAAAATTCAAGGGGGCGCCACTGAGCCATTTTGTTACATTTTTTTGTAACGTCGCAAGATTATCGAAATCCACACAAAGCCGCATGTATGTGCAAAATTTGGTGAGTTTTCGTGCATGTCCAGGCCTCCAAATGTAAACTGTACTAGAAATGGACAGAAATTTCACATTCGATCCAAAATACCCGATTTTCTGTTGGATTTGGAATATGGGTGCAAGAGGCTTTTTTGAGCAGTTAGGCATAAGGTATCTACTCCCCAAATTTCATTGCTCTACGTTTAAAAAACCCAATAGGAAAGGCCTTTTTGTAAAACTCCTTTCTGTCGCCACTAGTTGGCACTGTAGAGTTGATGCAAATGACCCCTACAGGACCCTTCAGGGTATGACTCTCAACAAGCATGGGAAGTTTGGCGCAGATATGTTGTATATCTGCTGAGTTATGACTGTTCAAAGTATTTTGCGAGACAAATTGGTGACGATCATTTTCACTTTCATGTTTGGACCCCTCCGCTTCAACGAAACCTCAATATTTTTCATCAGGCACCTGAACACAGGTCTTAAGGCTCCCCTGATGCAGGTTTGAGGTCAACAGATTTTTTTCCCTTGGAGGAGGAACCTGTCTCGTAAAAAAAGGCATTTCCTGTTCTCACTAGGGGGCGCTAGGCCTAATGGGTAATATTTCAATGTAGTCGTGTTCAGGCTGGGATACCGCATATACATGGCAGATATGAAAAAGATTGAAAGTTGTGTCAAGGAATTATTAACCATTTAATGAATTCGGTGTTTTGCCGAAAAAATGGCCGACTTTGGCACCACGCCCAGGTCAGACCCGTAAATGAAAACACACCATTTTAGAAACTTAAGATCTCATATGTCTCCTGAACAGTCTCACCAATTTTGAAGATGATCCAACTAACTCCCTCGGCGAAAAGGTCTCAAATGTGCACCCTGTAAATCGATAAAAATTTCATATTCGATCCAAAATAACCGATTTCCTGTTGGGTTTGGAATATGGGTGCCAATGCTTTTTTGAAGCGGTTTTAGACAAGGTATAGACTCCCCAAATTTCATTGCTCTACGCTGACAAACCCTAATGTTATAGGCCAATTTTAAAATTTTAAGGGGGCGCCACTGAGCCATTTTGTTACATTTTTTTGCAACGTTGTTAAATTATCGAAATTTACAATTTTCCGCACGTATGTGCAAATTTTGGTGACTTTTCGCGCATGTTCAGGCCTCCAAATTGGCCGTTTTCATTTGCCCTGAAAAAATAAATAAATAAATAATAATCCTTTGCAAAACAATAGGGCCTTCGCACGCCTAGTGCTCGGGCCCTAATAATCCTTTGCAAAACAATAGGGCCTTCGCACGCTTAGTGCTCGGGCCCTAATAATCCTTTGCAAAACAATAGGGCCTTCGCACGCCTAGTGCTCGGGCCCTAATAATCCTTTGCAAAACAATAGGGCCTTCGCACGCTTAGTGCTCGGGCCCTAATAATAACTAGGCCTGCAAGCAGGACTGAACGGGCCCTCGCAATCTTGCGCAACTCGGACGTCACGCAACTCGGACAGTGTGCAGGTCAGGGTGGTGGCAGATCGTCCTCTCTAATCATCCCATTAGAACCTCACATGCTCGAAAGTCGCCTCTTTAAATTCACACACCTAATAGATAAAAACCCCTATTGGAAAGAGTACTACAAAAAAGGAGGCGCTACTGAGCTGTGCAGCCAAGCCCTTATTCAAAACCAAAATGAATCTTCTAACTGGGCCAATTCGACCAAGTATGCCAAATTCTGTGGCTCTATAAGCTGCCTGAGTCTCTGAAAAAAAAAAATTCCTTTTAATGGCGAACAAAGGGTCATCACGGCAACAGACAGAGACATGTGGACATGGGCCGTGAAATAAGTATTTCAAAAGGTCTTGAAACTACAATGACCAACCTGAAAAGAACTGGACATATATTAGAAAAAAATTAGTGACTTTCTATTGCCACTAGTTGGCGCTGTAGGGTTGATGCAAATGACCCCTACAGGACCCTTCAGAGTATGACTCAACAAGCACGAGATGTTTGGCGCAGATGTGTTGTAGAAGTTATGACTGTTCAAAACTTTTTGTGAGACGAAATGGGTTCAGTCATTTTTACTTCTCCTGTTGGACCCTTCTGCTTCACCCAAACCTCAGTATTTTTCATCAGGCACCTGAACACATGTCTTAAGGCTACCCTCTTGCAGGTTTGAGGTAAATAGATTTTTTTCCCTTGGAGGAGGAGCCTGTCTCGTAAAGAAGCCCATTTCCTGTTCCCACTAGGGGGCGCCAGGCCTAATGGGTAATATTTCAATGCAGTCGTGTTCAGGCTGGGATAGCTCATATACATGCTAGAAATGAAAAAGTTTGAACGTTGTATCACGGAGTTTTTAATCATTTTCTGAATTTGGTATTTTGCCTAAAAATGGCCGACTTTGGGACCACGCCCAGGCCAGACCCTTGAATGAAAACACACCATTTTGAAAACTTCAGATTGCATATGTCTCCTGAATAGTCTGACCAATTTTGAAGACGATCCAACTTTATCCTTCAGCGACAAGGTCTCAAATGTAAATCGATAAAATTTCGCATTTGACCCAAAATTTCCGGCTTCCTGTTGAGTTTGGAATATGGGTGAAAGAGACTTTTTGGAGCAGTTTTGCACAATGTATCGACTCACTAAATTTCATTGTTCTAGGTTGAAAAAACCTAATAGGAGAGGCCTTTTTGAAAATTTCAAGGGGGCGCCACTGAGCCATTTTGTTAAATTTTTTTGTAGATTCTAAACATTTACGCAAAGTTGCATGTATGTGCAAATTTTGGTGGGTTTTCGTGCATGTTCAAGCCTCCAAACGTTAACTCCAACTGTGAACCGATAAAATTTCATATACGATCCAAAATACCCGATTTCCTGTTGGATTTGGAATATGGGTGCAAGAGGCTTTTTTGATTAGTTAGGCATAAGGTATCTACTCCCCATTTCATTGCTCTACGTTGAAAACCTGAGAGGAGAGGCCTTTTTGAAAATTTTAAGGGTCAAGGGGGCGCCACTGAGCCATTTTTTGACATTTTTTCAAAACGACGCAAGATTATCGAAATTTACGCGAATCTGCACGTATGTGCAAATTTTGGTGAGTTTTCGTGCATGTTCAGGCCTCCAAATGTAAACTGTACTACAAATGGATAAAAATTTCACATTCGATCCAAAATACCCGATTTTCTGTTGGATTTGGAAAATGGGTGCAAGAGACTTTTTGGAGCAGTTTTGCATAAGGTATGGACTCCCCAAATTTCATTGCTCTACGTTGAAAAAAACCAATAGGAAAGGCCTTTTTTAAAACTCCTTTCTGTCGCCACTAGTTGGCACTGTAGAGTTGAAGCAAATGACCCCTATAAGACCCTTCAGGGTATGACTCTTAACAAGCACGGGAAGTTTGGCGAAGATATGTTGTATATCTGCTGAGTTATGACTGTTCAAAGTGTTTTGCGAGACAAATTGTTGACCGTCATTTTCACTTTCCTTTTTGGACCCCTCCGCTTCAACGAAACCTCAATATTTTTTATCAGGCACCTGAACACAGGTCTTAAGGCTCCCCTGAGGCAGGTTTGAGGTCAACAGATTTTTTTCCCTTGGAGGAGGAACCTGTCTCGTAAAAAAAGGCATTTCCTGTTCCCACTAGGGGGCGCTAGGCCTAATGGGTAATATTTCAATGCACTCGTGTTAAGAGTGGGATACCGCACATACATGCCAGATATGAAAAAGATTGAACGTTGTGTCAAGGAACTATTAGTCATTTACTGAATTTGTCATTTTACCGAAAAAATGGCCGACTTTGGCACCACGCCCAGGTCAGACCCGTGAATGAAAACGCACCATTTTAAAAACTTAAGATCTCATATGTCTCCTGAACAGTCTCACCAAATTTGAAGATGATCCAACTAACTCCCTCGACGAAAAGGTCTGAAATGTGCACCCTGTAAATCGATAAAAATTTCATATTCAATCCAAAATAACCGATTTCCTGTTGGGTTTGGAATATGGGTGTATATGCTTTTTTGGAGTGGTTTTGGACAAGGTAAAGACTCCCCAAATTTCGTCGCTCTACGCTAACAAACCCTAATGTTATAGGCCAAATTAAAAATTTCAAGGGGGCGCCACTGAGCCATTTTATAACATTTTTTTTCAACGTTGCAAAATTATCAAAATTTACAATTTTCCGCGCGTATGTGCAAATTTTGGTGACTTTTCGTGCATGTTCAGGCCTCCAAATTGGCCGTTTTCATTTGCCCTGAAAAAAAAAAAAAATAAATAAAAAAATAATCCTTTGCAAAACAATAGGGCCTTCGCACGCCTAGTGCTCGGGCCTCCTTTGCAAAACAATAGGGCCTTCGCACGTCTAGTGCTCGGGCCCTAATTAACGAGAAAGGCTCCTGCTTCTCGGGAACAAAAATCAATTGCCCTCAAACCTGAATCAGGGGAGCCTTAGGACATGTGTTCAGGTGCCTGATGAACAATTTTGTTTCGTTAAAGCAGAGGGGTCCAATAGGAAAGTCATAATGACCGTCACCATTATGTCTCGTCACTAATTCTGAACATTCAGACATGCAATATATCTGCATGGATATCTGTCTGTTGTCGACTGCCACCGCCCCGACCTGCGTGCCGTCCCACTTTGCCTGAGCTCCGAGTTGCGCCATAACGTGAGGGCCCGTTCAGTCCTGCTTGCAGGGCTAGTTATTAGGGCCCGAGCACTAAGCGTGCGAAGGCCCTATTGTTTTGCAAAGGATTTTTTTTTTTTTTTCAGGGCAAATGAAAACGGCCAATTTGGAGGCCTGAACATGCACGAAAAGTCACCAAAATTTGCACATACGTGCGGAAAATTGTAAATTTCGATAATTTTGCAACGTTGCAAAAAAATATAACAAAATGGCTCAGTGGCGCCCCCTTGAAATTTTAAAATTGGCCTATAACATTAGGGTCTGTCAGCGTAGAGCAATGAAATTTGGGGGGTCTATACCTTGTCCAAAACTGCTCCAAAAAAGCATTTACACCCATATTCCAAACCCAACAGAAAATCGGTTATTTTGGATCAAATATGAAATTTTTATCGATTTACAGGGTACACATTTGAGACCTTTTCGCCGAGGGAGTTAGTTGGATCATCTTCAAAATTGGTGAGACTGTTCAGGAGACATATGAGATCTTAAGTTTTTAAAATGGTGCGTTTTCATTCACGGGTCTGACCTGGGCGTGGTGCCAAAGTCGGCCATTTTTTCGGTAAAATGACAAATTCAGTAAATGACTAATAGTTCCTTGACACAACGTTCAATCTTTTTCATATCTGGCATGTATGTGCGGTATCCCACCCTGAACACGAGTGCATTGAAATATTACCCATTAGGTCTAGCGCCCCCTAGTGAGAACAGAAAATGCCTTTTTTTACGAGACAGGTTCCTCCTCCAAGGGAAAAAAATCTGTTGACCTCAAACCTGCATCAGGGGAGCCTTAAGACCTGTGTTCAGGTGCCTGATGAAAAATATTGAGGTTTCGTTGAAGCGGAGGGGTGCAATTAGGAAAGTGAAAATGACCGTCAACAATTTGCCTCGCAAAAAACTTTGAACAGTCATAACTCAGCAGATATACAACATATCTGCGCCAAACTTCCCGTGCTTGTTGAGAGTCATACCCTGAAGGGTCTTGTAGGGGTCATTTGCATCAACTCTACAGTGCCAACTAGTGGCGACAGAAAGGAGTTTTAAAAAAGGCCTTTCCTATTGGGTTTTTTCAACATAGAGCAATGAAATTTGGGGAGTCCATACCTTATGCAAAACTGCTCCAAAAAGTCTCTTGCACCCATTTTCCAAATCCAGCATAAAATCAGGTATTTTGGATCAAATGTGAAATTTTTAGCCATTTGTAGTATAGTTTACATTTGGAGGCCTGAACAGGCACGAAAACTCACTAAATTTTGCACATACATGCGGCTTTGCGTGGATTTTGATAATCTTGCGACGTTACAAAAAAATGGAACAAAATGGCTCAGTGGCGCCCCCTTGAATTTTTCAAAAAGGCGTTTCCTATTAGGGTTTTTTAACGTAGAGCAATGAAATTTGGGGAGTCAATACCTTGTGCAAAACTGCTCCTAAAAGTCTCTTGAACCCATATTCCAAAACCAACAGGAAATTGGGTATTTTGGATCAAATGTGAAATTTTTATCAATTGACAGGGTGCACATTTGAGACCTTGTCACAGAAGGAATTGGTTGGATCATCTTCAAAATTGGTGAGACTATTCAGGAGACATAGGAGATCTAAAATTTTCAAAATGGTGCGTTTTCATTCATGGGTTTGACCTGGGCGTGGTGCCAAAGTCGGCCATTTTTTTGGCAAAATGACAAATTCAGTAAAGGACTAATAGCACCTTGAAACAACGTTCAATCTTTTTCATATCTGGCATGTATGTGTGGGATCCCACCCTCAACACGAGTGCATTGAACTATTACCCATTAGGCCTAGTGGGAACAGGAAATGCCTTTTTTTACGAAACAGGCTCCTCCTCCAAGGAAAACAAATCTATTCATCTGAAACCTTCATCGGGGGAGCCATAAGACATGTGTTCAGGTGCCTGATGAAAAATGCTGAGGTTTGGTTGAAGCAGAAGGTCCAACAGGAGAAGTGAACATGACTGAAGCCATTTCGTCTCACCACGTTTTGAACAGTCATAACTTGGAAGATCTAGAACATATCTGCGCCAAACATCTCGTGCTTGTTGAGTCATACTCTAAAGGGTACTGTAGGGGTCATTTGCATCAACCCTACAGCGCCAACTAGTGGCAATAGAAAGTCACTCGTTTTTCCAATACATGTCCAGTTCTTTTCAGGTTGGTCATTGTAGTTTCAAGACCTTTTGAAATACTTATTTACGGACCATGTCCACATGTCTCTGTCTGTTGCCGTGACGACCCTTTGTTCGCCATTAAAAGTAAAGAGGCGACATTCGAGCATGTTAGGTTCCAATGAGATGATTAGAGAGGAGGATCTGCCACCAACCTGACCTGCACACTGTCCGAGTTGCGTGACGTCTGACTTGCGCTAGATTGCGAGGGCCCGTTCAGTCCTGCTTGCAGGCCTAGTTATTATTCTTATTTCAGGGCAAATGAAAATGGCCAATTTGGAGGCCTGAACATGCACGAAAAGTCACCAAAATTTGCACATACGTGCAGATTCGCATAAATTTCGATAATCTTGCGTCGTTTTGAAAAAATGTCAAAAAATGGCTCAGTGGCGCCCCCTTGACCCTTAAAATTTTCAAAAAGGCCTCTCCTCTCAGGTTTTCAACGTAGAGCAATGAAATTTGGGGAGTAGATACCTTATGCCTGACTGCTCAAAAAAGCCTCGGCACCTATATTCCAAATCCAACAGGAAATCGGGTATTTTGGGTCGAATGTCAAATTTTTTCGGTTCACAGTTGGAGTTCATATTTGGAGGCTTGAACATGCACGAAAACTCACCAAAATTTGCACATATGTTCAACTTTGTGTAAATTTTGATAATCTATGAAAAAAAATAACAAAAAGGCTCAGTGGCGCCCCCTTGAAATTTTCAAAAATGCCTCTCCTAATAGGTTTTTTCAACGTAGAACGATGAAATTTGGTGAGTCAATACATTGTGTAAAACTGCTCCAAAAAGTCTCTTGCACCTATATTCCAAATCCAACAGGAAGTCGGAAATTTTGGATCAAATGTGAAATTTTATCGATTTACATTTGAGACCTTGTCGCCGAAGGGAATAGTTGGATTGTCTTCAAAATTGGTCAGACTGTTCAGGACACATATGAGATCTTAAGTTTTCAAAATGGTGAGTTTTCATCTAAGGGTCTGGCCTGGGCGTGGTCCCAAAGTTGGCCATTTTTGGGCAAAACACCAAATTCAGAAAATGATTAAAAACTCCGTGATACAACGTTCAATCTTTTTCATTTCTAGCAAGTATATGAGATATCCCAGCTTGAACACGACTGCATTGAAATATTACCCATTAGGCCTGGCGCCCCCTAGTGGGAACAGGAAATGGCCTTTACGAGACAGGCTCCTCCTCCAAGGGAAAAAAAATCTATTGACCTCAAACCTGTTTCAGGGGAGCCTCAAGACATGTGTTCAGGTGCCTAATGAAAAATATTGAGGTTTCGTAGAAGCGGAGAGGTCCAAACTGGAAGTGAAAATGACCGTCAACAATTTGTCTCGCCAAAAACTTTGAACAGTCATACCTCGGTAGATATACAACATATCTGCGCCAAACTTCCTGTGTTTGTTGAGAGTCCTACCCTGAAGGTTCGTGTAGGGGTCATTTGCATCAACGCTACAGTGCCAACTAGTGGCGACAAAAAGAAGTTTTAAAAAAGGCCTTTCCTATTGGGTTTTTCAACATAGAGCTCGGAAATTTGGGGAGTACATACCTTATGCAAAACTTGCTCCAAAAAGTCTCTTGCACCCGTATTCCAAATCCAACAGGAAATCGGGTATTTTGGATCGAATGTGAAATTTTCATGGGTTCACAGTAGGAGTTTACATTTGGAGGCTTGAATATGCATAAAAACTCACCAAAATTTGCACATACATGCGGCTTTGAATAACGTTCGATAATCTTGCAATGTTACGAAAAAATGTAACAAAATGGCTCAGTGGCGCCCCCTTGGATTTTTCAGAAAGGCCTCTCCATTTAGGTTTTTTCAACGTAGAGTGATGAAATTCGGTGAGTCAAAACCTTGTGCAAAACTGCTCCAAAAAGTCTCTTGCACACACATTCCAAATCCAACAGGAAATCGGGTATTTTGGATTGAATGGGAAATTTTTTATCGATTTACCGTGTGCACATTTGAGACCTTGGCACGGAGGGGATTAGTTTGATCATCCTCAAAATTGGCGAGACTGTTCATAAGACATATGAAATCTTAATTTATCAAAATGGTGTATTTTCATTCACGGGCCTGACCTAGGCGAGGTGCCAAAGTTGTCCATTTTTTCGGCTAAACGCCAAATTCGGATAATGACTGATAACTCCCTCATACAACGTTCAATCTCTTTTAAATGTGTGTGAGGTATCCCAGCCTGAACAGGACTGGATTGAAATATTACCAATTGTGCCTGGCACCTCCTAGTGGGAACAGGAAATGCACTTTTTTACGGGACACACTCCTCCTCTAAGGGGAAAAAAAAAATCAATCAACCTCAAACCTGCATAAGGGAAGCCTTAAGACGTGTTGAGATGGCTGATGAAAATTATTGAGGTTTGGGTAAAGCAGAAGGGTCCAAAACGAAAGTGATTATGACTGTCATCATTTTCTCTCTCCACATATTTCGAAGAGTCATAACTTGGGAGATGCAGAGGGGGGCTGTCTGCCACCACCTCGACCTGCATGCCGTCCGAGTTTGCGTGGCGTCCGAGTTGCGCCAAACTGCGAGGGCCCGTTCAGTCCTGCTTGCAGGCCTAGTTATTTTTTTTTTTCATGGCAAATGAAAATGGCCAATTTGAAGGCCTGAACATGCTCAAAAACTCACCAAAATTTGCACATACATGCGGCTTTGCATAAATTTCGATAATTTAGCAACGTTAAAAAAAATATCAAGAAATGGCTCAGTGGCGCCCCCTTGAAATTTTAAAAATGCCCTTTGCTTTGATGTTTTTCAACGTAGAGCGATGAAATTTGGGGAGTGGATACGTTGTCCAGAACCGCTTCAAAAAGTCTCTAGCACCCATTTTCAAAACCCAACAGGAAATTGGATATTTTGGATTGAATGTTGAAAAACATGGCATTTTCGTCGAAAACCAGCATGCACGTTTCAGACCATTGCGCGGAGCCAGTACGTTGGATCTTCCTCAAAATTGGTGTAAGTGTTCATGAGACATATGAGATATTAATTTGTGAAAATGGTGAGTTTCCGTTCACGGGCCTTACCTGGGCGGGTTACCAAATTCGGGTGTTTTTTTGGCAACGCGCCAATTTCAGTAAATGACTAATAACTTCCTGATACAAGGTGCAATCTTTTTCATATTTGGCATGCGTGTAAGGTGTCTGAACCTGAACACGACTGCATTGAAATATTACCCATTAAGCCTGGCGCCCCCTACTGGGAACAGGAAACTGCCTTTTTTACGAGAAAGGCTTCTCCTTGGGGAAAAAAATCAATTGCACTCAAACCTGCATCAGGGGAGCCTTAAGACATGTGTTCAGGTATCTGATGAAAAATATTGAGTTTTCGTTGAAGCGGCGGGGTCCAAACAGGAAAGTAAAAAGACCCTTGGCATTTGTCTCAAAATGGCCAATTTCAAGGTCTGAACATGCTCGAAAACTCACCAAAATGTGCACATACATGCGGTTTCATGTAAATTTCATGGATTTAGCAACATTGCCAAAAGATGTAATAAAATGGCTCAGTGGCGCCCCCTTCAATTTTTAAAAAAGGCCTTTCCTATTACTTTTTTTCGATGTAGAGTGGTGAAATTTGGGGAGTGGATATGTTGTGCAAAACTGCTCCAAAAAGTCTCTTGCACCAATATTCCAAACCCAACAGGAAATCGGGTATTATGGATTGAATCTTGCAGAACATGGCATTTTAGTCAAAAACCAGCTTGCACGTTTGACACCATTACGCCGAGGCAGTAAGTTGAATGCTCCTCAAAATTGGTCAGACTGTTCATGACACATATGAGATGTTAAGTTATCAAAATGGTGACATTTCATTCACGGGCCTGACCTGGGCAGGGGAGCAAATTCCGTTTTTTTTTTTTTGACAACACGCCAATTCAGTAAATGACTAATAACTTCCTGATTGAAGGTACAATCTTTTTCATATCTGCCATGCATGCGAGGTATTTCAGCCTCAACATGACCTTAGTGAAATATTACCCATTACGCCTGGCGCCTCCTAGTGGGAACAGGAAACACCCTTTTAATTAACGAGATAGGCTCCAGCTTCTCGGGGACAAAAATCAATTTACCTCAAACCTGAATCAGGGGAGCCTTAAGACATGTGTTCAGGTGCCTGATGAACTATTTTGTTTCGTTAAAGCAGAGGGGTCCAATAGGAAAGTCATAATGACCGCCGCCATTTTCTCTCGCCACTAATTCTAAACATTCAGACATGCAACATATCTGCCTGGATATCTGTCTGTTGTCGACTGCCACCGCCCCGACCTGCGTGCCGTCCCACTTTGCCTGAGCTCTGAGTTGCGCCATACCGCAAGGGCCCGTTCAGTCCTGCTTGCAGGGCTAGTTAACATTGTTTTGTTTGTAACAGAAAAGACAACCCGCATCAATTTGCCTGAATTAAAAAAAAAAAAAAGACACATCCAAACTGTAAAATTACACTCAAGGTACATTTTTGACCATTTGATACTGAAAAATAAAATCAGTAAATAATAACAAAAAAGTTGACCAAAAAAAAAATACTGAATAGAAGAAGAAAAAAAAAGTCTTTGGACAGAAGGACAGTTTTTATTTTTGCTGCTCACAGTATCACCTCCAGTGTGCAATGATGTGGGGTTATTTTGCACTGAGCATGCTAACAGTGCTCACTGGTTTACTGATATAACACTGACAAAGCTGATTGTTGGCAATATTCGGCACGTTTTCGCTGAAAAACAACCAAGTGGCTTCATATCGCTTATGTGTGCTCTTGCTTACTTGAAAAATACTGCGCACACTTTGAAAATGAGAGAGCCACTGCTACCCACTGAGTGGATGTGCAAGTACACTTTATTCTAGTACGGCAAAAAAAAAAAAAAACATGTTCCCTGAGATCACATGCGCCACCCCTGGCATCGCTCTGCGCCCCTCTGGGGGGGGCGCGCCCCACTATTTGAGAAGTACTGCATTAACTTGACGGTCTGAACGGGACAAGTCGCATAGAAGTGGACCATTTCAAATCCGATCTGAGTCACTTTCGTATGTGGTTCAAATCCGATCTGGGCCACATTTTTTCATAACGTGACTGGCGGTCTGAACTGTCATTACTCCCAAATCGGAATTCATGCGGCAATTACGTCAGCAAGAGCAACCAGCAGGGAGGACGGCAGCCATGTAGGCATTAGCGCCTAGCTTGAACTCCGCTTTTAAGCACGAAGCGGGCTTGACCACAGTCACTAAAAAATTGAAGAAAAGAATGAGCCTTACAATTTTCGATTTTCATTCTTTGCGCCGAAGGAGCAATATTTCATTTCATCAGACATAGCCGAGTCGGGGCAAACTGACGCACGCACGTCATTTCATGCACACACGTCAAGGCTCATGCGTGTGCGTGAATGCGTTCTATCAGTCCATATAAACTTTGAATATAAGACTAAACGGGGATTATTAATGTACCTTATTTGTGTCCTCTTTTTAGAAATCAACATATGATCACTCTGGAATAACATACAACTAGCATGTGTAATTTTTTTTATGCTTCTGCGCATGCGGGTCTCTTTGCTGAGCACATCTCGGACTGCGAATTAGTGCACATGCGTGATACTTCAACGGGCTAAATGGACAAAGGCAGTCTGAACGGGCACACCAAAAAACCTTAAATGACAAAAAATCGGATTTGTGCATTAATGCACGAATCCGGTGGAAAATTTTTTTGTCATATCAGTTTTTTGGGCGTGCCCATTCAAACTGCCTTCGTCCATTGAGACCGTTCAAGTTCAACTTCCCCAAGCCGTGTTCACTGCAAGCTAGGTGCTAATAACGCACAGCTGCACCGCTACCGTAGAGTCTCTCTCGCTATTTGATGCCGTAATTGCTGCATGAAATCCGATTTGGGAGAGTGGACAGTACAGACCGCTGCGACAGTCTGGAAAAGTGTGGCCCAAATTGGATTTGAACCACATACGAAAGTGACCCAGATCGGATTTGAAATGGTCCACTTCTATGCGACTTGTCACGTTCAGACCGTCAAGTTAAACCAGTACTTCTCAAATAGTTTTCAGAGTGCGCGCAGTATTTTTGAACTAAGGAAGAGCACTCAGCACACACAGAGTGACAACAGATATGAAGAGCAGTGTGCCACCGCCGTTTTCGAAAGCCGTTTCCGACCGGACTCACTCACGCAGCGACCCACTGTCTTGTCCGGTTCTCACGTCGCCGCCCGAGAAGTGCCATTTTCGGCTTGGGATCGTCACGACGACTGCCCTCACCTACGGTTCTACCTCGGCCGCCGTGAATGCGCTTTTTTCGTGCCGTTTGCCTTTTAGCTTTGACTTTTAATACAGTGGGTGATGATGAAAGACCACTGTTTACTGTGTCTAAAAA
Organism: Corythoichthys intestinalis; assembly: GCF_030265065.1. NCBI lineage: Eukaryota > Metazoa > Chordata > Actinopteri > Syngnathiformes > Syngnathidae > Corythoichthys > Corythoichthys intestinalis. The sequence continues at coordinate 81,064,181 of NC_080395.1, forward strand.
TAATTATAGTAGACAGCAAGAAGCCAAATCAATTAAGAAGCCACTTAAAGACATTAGACCCCAATCTCATTGTTAAGCCGCTTGATTTTTTTCAGTGAAAACGTGCCAAATATTGCCAACAATCGTCCTGCTTTGTCAGTGTTATATCAGTAAGCCAGTGAGCATTGTTAGCATGCTAATTGCAAAATAACTCCACACCATTGCAAAGGAGGTAAATACTGTGAGCAGCAAAAATAAAAACTGTCCTGTCCAAGGACACTTTTTTCCCCCTTTTATTCAGATTTGTTTTTTCGGTCAAATTTTTTGGCACATTGTCCTCATGGGTGAATGTTTCTAATCAATTTTAATTTGGTATTATTTACTGATTTTATTACATTTTATTTTTCTGTAACAAATGCTCAAAAATGTACCTTGAGTGTATTTTTTAGTTTGGATATGAATTTCTTTTTTTTTAATTCAGGCAAATTGATGCACGTCAAGTCTTCTCTGTTACAAACAAAACAATGTAAATAAAGTTATACTTTATTATAAGTTGATCTATGTTACTTTTTTCTTTATTAGAAAAAAAGGAGACAATGTTAGGCAGATGCGTATTTATAATAGTAATTTCATAGACAAATGATACTATTTACAGTGGCGGCAGAGAGTTTGGGGGGGCGCGAAACATTTATGTCTTCCTTGGGGGGGCGTGACAGAAAATAATTGAGAAGCACTGAGTTAAACCCTTGTGGGAATAACGTCCCATTTTGGGACTTTTGTGTTTTAGCAAGATTTACATCAAAGAGAGAGCACATGAAAAAGCATCGCTGTAATGGTATCCAATTGTCCAAAAAATGTTAGTTCTTTTTCAAACATGTCAAAATGTCAAAATTATTATTGTCATAATTATATGTGGGAATACATTTTATTATCACGCACAGGAAAAACAGTACCTTTTTTGGACTCTATTTTCCCATAAACACCCATTAAAAATCCTAATTTTCCATGTTTTTTGATGCACTGTACCCATGTGTAAGATAAGCTTATTGTATGACACTTATTACGCCAGTCGTACAAGTATGCTCTCCTATAACTACTCCCAAGATATAACGCGAATGATAGTTAAACACTGTAACAATGCATAGTCACGCAGAGTGACTAATGTACAATGTAAACCACATTGTGTGGGAGTGTGTGTGTGTTCAAAACAAAGTTGCTATCTTCACTTAGAGGTGCGCTGCAAATCACAAACTGCCGTCACAATGACGCCTTGCAACTGATGTAATGCATGACTGTGTTGTGTAACCATAACAATGGCTCCCTAATAAAAAGACGGCAGAATGAGGAGCTCCGAGAGAGACTTCGGTGAGACTCTGATTTGGCACGTTGCGCTCTCTCCGACCTCTCCCCAAGCGGCCCTCTGGTAAAATCTCACTCTCCGTCTCCTGTCTCAGTCATTACGTCCTCTCTTGGGTCACTTTTAGGTTTAAGCCTAGTTTAGACCCAACACCCTGATGTGTTATAGTGCATTTCTGGCAATTACCCAATGCATCCCTTCACAGGCGGTAGAACTACATGTGAAAACTAATTTTTTTTTACTTGAGAGTCATAAACGCCATAATACACTAGATGCCGCAAAAGAGCTATTTATCATTTTTCGTTCGGCTGACGTATGTGCTGTGATATGACACCTAAGCCTGTCACAATATGCAATAATTCCATTTATCGCGCGGTATATAAAAATGAAGACGGTAATTTTCCTGCTGCGATTTATCGCCTCGCGTGCACGTGCGCTTGTAACGTGCGTGCGCGCATGACGCACGCGCTTGCGGCAGATGTGTGGCAGACGTGCTTGACAGCGTTGTTTAGAGTTCAGTTTCCTTGTGCCACTGTGTTTTATTGACTTCTGGGTATGTTCGTTTTATACATTTGAGTTTGAGTGACTGTCATTTAATGGATGGAGGCAGGGCCGAGTGCACTGTCGGCGCACAGCAATGAGCAAGCGGAATGAGGAAGCGGACGAACCAGTCTGCAAAATGTTTCTGGAGGTTTTTTCAACAAAGATGGCCAACAGAATAAATCTACTTGCTCATTTGAAACACTATCATCCTCTCCAGTTTTCACTGCTTAGTAAGAAAACTGCATCGCAACAAGCGGAGCCTCCTCGTCACGTTAATTGACAATTAGAGGTATTCGCTTGATGTGAGAAATACAGACGACACCGCGCAAAATAGCGTTCCCTCACGGAAAGTGAAGTCCGCTGCATTGCTGAAGAAATGAGACCGTTTTACCTCTGTTAAATGATATTTGATACCTTCGGGAGCCAAATTTTTGTTACTGCTACTTACTTAGTCTATTTTTCTCTGTTGTTGTTGAAGTGCAATTACTGTTACTGCAACTTTATACCTATGTGCCTAAATTCTTCAGTTATTAAGTGCAATTTTATTTTTTCTTGAAGAAAGACATTTATTATGTGTTTCTGTGCGGTATTAATATTGTTGTCTTTTACTTGAAAGAGGCATGGTCTATTGTTTTTAGTTGTGATTTCTTAAAAGGTATTTTTTAATTTAAAAGTAAACATTTATTGTGTTTAAATGGGTGCGCTTGATCTATTAATATATACTGTATTCTCACTGTGTTATTGTAAATCGGTTAAAAAGGAATGGGACTTGATAAGCATATGCTTCTCTCGTCAGCCCTTGTCTTTTCTTCGTTTTTTTCGGGTTGCTCATATCACATCTTGCAACTGTCAATGATACCGATGATGACGACAGTAAATAAATAAATAAAAGCTCCCAAAAAAAATTTTTTTTGGGGGGGGGGGGGGGGCGCAATAATATCGCATATCGCAATAATTTATGAGATAATTTATCGCCCACTAAAATTTGTTATCGCGACAGGCCTAATGACACCATTCTGATACCAAAGCAAGCAGGCCTGCTGGCGTGTGTAAACGCAATACCAGTGACGTGCACGTGAGTACGACTATGTGATGAGTGTGTGTGCGCGCGCGCATGTATGCAAGAAAGATTAGACTATTAGGCTCGAGCATATGACGTGGCACTCGTGAGGTTTCCGCCCCTATCGCCATGTTGGAAGCAGGAAGTTCGGTGTCAGAACTCTGGGAAACACAAACAGTGAGGCATTTCGACTCAGGTCGCTCTTTAAAAATGATTGGTAATTATTGTTCGGTAAAGAATTGCAACAACCGATCGAATAGAAAGGAGAATGTACAGCTCGACGGAACCCCACTGAGTTTCTTCCGGATCCCTACATGGAGAAAAGACGAGGGAAAGCTCATATCTGAACTTCCCAAACGTCTAAGAATGGCATGGGTGGCCTCGATCAGAAGGAAGGGCATAACGTTTGATTCTCCAGTTACACACAGTTTGCTCTATGCACTTCCACTCTGGTAAGTTAATTTCGTTTGTCTACGCAAATTTCGGTAACTTTATGCCCTAAGTCGGCCTGTTGTTAGCTATAGCTACCGCTAAACAACTAGCATGCATACATGTGCATTGTCTTCATAAGACATAATTCCTGTCGTTTCTAAATGAAAAAGCTATAACATGTTGCCGTGAGATAGTGGCAAAGAATTTGTACACAGGCTACATTGTCTGCAACAAATCTGTTTTCTAAAACACAGCATTGAGTTGTCACTTAACTATCACAGCTCAGTACAGCACAAATTCAGATGTTCATGACAATGAAAGTGTAAACATACATTGCCTACTTTTGCAGGAACGATGGTGTTGCCGTTTGCTACGGTCATAATGTGCAGGTCCTGCACCGATCCGCAGCAAAAATGTTCGTTGCTTTGTAGCGATTTGTAGTTTCGGAATTGCTGATGAATGTAGTAACTTACACCAAACACTAAATACAGCATGATGTCAATTTCGCGTAGTGGTGGAAGCTTGTCGACATCTTTATTCCATTTGTGTTCGGCTTGCTCGTGAGGGTCAACATTGTTCACATCCTTAAGTTTGCTCACATATTTGTCCTTCGCCGTGGTAACAAGTTTGTCTCTGTATCAAACTGGCAAGTTTTCCTTACTTTTTTCCATCTTTGGCACTCGTAGTTGAATTGAATTTGCCGTTAGGTTTAAATGTCCCGTGATAGCAGACGTGCTTCCAATATGGCTGCGTTGTCGCAAATCTCGCATGATCCCGTGTTGCTGTGACGTAAACGCTCGAGCCTAATAGGTGTTTTACTAAGATAGCAATACTTACTATGTGTTTGTGTGTTGGTATGAACATATTCAGGGTGTCCACGCATGCATGTGTGTCTGCCCGAGCGTGAATGTGCACACGCACGCGTATCTCTTTGAATGATCAATCATGAATCTTTGAGCGTGCGCGCAACTTCAAAAGGCACATCAAAGCAGCAGTTTGGGAGATATCCTCAAGTATGGCTTTCGAAACTCATTTTGAGGATTGGGCACAAACCAAATGTCCCAGAGCCAAATTTCCAAATGTAATTACTAAAATATGACACAATTCAACATTTAGTGAAGTTTGGTTCACTTCTGCGCAGCGGTTTTGGAGATATCAACAATATTACATTTATCTTCCATATTGCACTTGTTTTCGCCTAAGGAGGTCAATATGGATTTCAAAATTCATTTTGAGGATTGCGCACAAACCAAATGTCCTAGAACCAATTTCCCAGTGTAATTACTAGAATATGACACAATTCAACATTTGGTGAGCTTTGGTTCACTTCTGCGCAGCGGTGTGGGAGATATCATCAAAATTAAGATTCTCTTCCAAAGTGCACTGATCTCGCGCTAAAGAGGTGAGCATGACTTTTGGAACTCATTTTGAGGATTGCGCACAAACCAAATGTCCTAGAACCAAATTTCCAAACGTAATTACTAGATTATGACACAATTCAACATTTGGTGAAGTTTGGTTCACTTCTGCGCAGCGGTTTTGGAGATATCATCAATATTACATTTTTCTTCCATATCGCACTTATTTCCGTCTAAGGAGGTATACATGGATTTCAAAAGTCATTTTGAGGTTTGCGCTCAAACAAAATGTCACAGAGCTAAATTTCCAAACGTTATTACTATAATATGACACAATTCACCATTTGATGAGCTTTGGTTCCATTCTGCGAAGCGGTTTGGGAGCTATCATTAAAAAAAAAAAAAAATTCCTACGTGTCCCAAAGAATTTGAAAATGCCATTATCAAAAAATGTTGTGTTCCAAAAAAAAAAAAAAAATGTTATGATTTATTAACATATTGAAGGCTCTAACTTGTCCATATTGAATAATCCAATTTAAATGTTTTTTTTTTATATTTATGCAGATGAGTTACTTTTACCCATAACACAATACTGCTTTTTATTGCTTTTATTGTCCATAGAGGGCATTAAAAATAAATAAAAATGTATGAATAGGTCTGATGCCACTGAACATTTTGAGTGGTCGCATGTAAAAAAAAAAAAAAATTCAGAAATACAGATAATACACTTCAAACAAGGTCCTATTTGGAGCCTTTTTTCCTACGTGTCGCAAACAATTTGATAATGCCATTGTAAAAAAATGTGTTCCAAAAAAAGTTTTATCCTATTTTTATTGACATATTGAAGGCTCTAACTTGTCGATATTGAATATTCCAATTTGAATGTGTTTTATATATATAAATATATATATACAGGTATATGCAGATGACAGTTACTTTTGCTCTTAGCACAATATTGCTCTTATTGTCCATAGAGGGCATCAAAAATAAATAAACAAATAAAAACTATATAGGTATGGATAGGTCTGATGCCACTAACATTTTGAGTGGTCGTAAGTAAAAAAATATTCAGAAACGACTTTGATATTACAATTCAAAGCAACGTTCCAAAATGGAACGTTTTTTCCTATGTGCCGCAAAAAAAATTAAAATGTCCAAAAATGTTGCGTTCCAAACAAAATTTTGTTATGATTTATTAACATATCGAAGGCTCTAATTTGTCCATATTGAATATTCCAATTTGAATGTGTATTTTATATATATGTATATATATATATATATATATATATATATATGTATATATATATATATATATATATATATATATGTATATATATATATATATATATATATATATATATATACATATGTATGCAGATGACAGTTACTTTTGCTCTTAGCTAGAGCTGAAACGAGTACTCGAGCAACTCGAGTAACTCGAGTTTAAAAACTGATCCGAGTAATTTTATTCACCTCGAGTAATCGTTTATTTTGACAGCTCTAAGCATCACGTTTTGCTCGGACTACTTTTAATGCGGGACAACGCGCTGTCACGTGCGGAGAGGAAGAAGGTAAAAAAAAAAACTTACTGCAGCTGACAGCCACCACAAACGACGCCGACGTTGCCAAATACTAGCCCGCACGATGCTACGTTGGTAACAGCTAGCGTCTGATGCGTCTCATAAATATCACATGTATGTTGAACTAGATGCGCAATGACAGACTCGGTCGCGTCTGGGCAGCGTTATTAAACAGCCGCCATCTTAAAGCAGTACAGCGCTAAGCGCTAATAAAGAGCGCTAAGCGCTAATAAATAAGATTAACGTTACTGTCGCTACTAGCTCACGTAAAGTTAGCCCTGCGGAGGACTAGGTTTCAATTAATTATGACCACTGTCGTTGCGTGGCTAACGCGTCTTACATACAGGCTTTAAGATAACATAGCATTGTGGAGTGATGAGGGTGTAAAATAAAAACTTAATCATGCTAACTATCAATTTTAGCTCAGGAGTCATTGCTGGAAAAAGCACCAAGTAGCACTGGTCCCTAATGTGCTCCAGTACAGCCAGTATCATACATTTATTTTGAACACTGCAAAAACTCAAAATCCCATCAGGACTTACAGTTTAGACTAACTTAAAACTTAACTAGAACTTAAAAATGGCTTGACACAAAGAGAAATTCAATTGAAACACGTGGGAACAAATCCTAACTTTTAAGTGATGTGTGTTATCAAGCGTAACGGCATTTTTAGGTAATATATATATATATTTGTTGTGTTCATGTAATATAAGAGTCCTATAGAGGGCGCTATCCCAAGTGCTGTGGCAGGAGAGAACTAAGGGTCGGGGAGAAGAAGTGTTCAGTGCATGCAATAAGAAATAAAGCTGCGTCCTGTTCTGTTCAATCCTACTGTGTGGTAAATGTCTAATAACCCCGCACAACAAAGTGGCGACGAGGCAAGTAGTGAGGACGAAATGGCTTTACTCTCCTTGCAACCTCCTGCGGTTTTCCTGGAGTGCCCAGGTGAACCAAAGATCGCATTCGAAGCGTGGAAAAAGTTGTACAACAACTATTTGCTTGCTATCGGGGGGACATGACTTTCCCGCGGAGAGGAAGAGAGCCTTGATTATTCACTGCTTGGGAACAGAAGGACAACGAATCTACAGCACTTTGCCACTCGATACTGATGACTTCACAGGGACTGTGAGCGCTTTGGAAAAATACTTTTCTCCGAAAGTGAATGTTGTCGCCGAGAGGTACCGTTTTCGCCAGCGGGCACAAGCGGTGGGTGAGTCTACAGATCACTACGTTGCGGCATTGCGTGAGCTCGTTAAACATTGTGGATTTGGCAACATCGAGAATGAGATGCTGCGCGACCAGATTGTAGAAAAGACCAACAATCCGCGCATACGTGAAAGACTGCTAATGGAGGAGAATTTGACTCTAGAAAGAACACTGGACATAGCTCAGCGTATTGAAGCTGCTATAGCCAATGCAAAGGCCATTACGGAGAGCGATACTTCAAAAGATGTTGCCGCGGTGCACGTGAAAAAGAAGGGCAATTTCAAAACAAAGTGGAGCAAGTCAAAGATGGACGGGAAAAGCAAGTCAAAGATGGACGGAAAAGGCAACACATGCTACCGTTGTGGGTCAGAAAACCATCTTGCTAATGATAAATCTTGTCCTGCTAAAGACTGCAAATGTAAAATGTGTGGAAAAATAGGGCATTATTCTCGCGTTTGTAAATCCTCTGCTAAGCCTGTAAATGAAGTGTCTAATGATAGTGATGACGTGATTGTGCCTGAAATTACTGTCTTGGCTGTGAACAGTGGTATTGACATTTCTAAGTTAATGTGTACTGCTACTATTACTGCACCTACTGCTCAGGCTTGTGATATTGAGATGCTTATTGATACAGGGTCAGGTGTTTCTATACTGCCTAGTGATGTGTACCATAATCACTTTATTTTGAGTAAGCTAAATGAACCCAAAGTGCAACTGGTTACATATTCTAAAGATAAATTGAATGTGTTAGGGAGTCTTAAAGCTGAAGTTACTTACCATAACAAGAGTGCTACTACTGATTTTTACATTGTCAAAACGGGAACACCTATACTTGGTATGGACCTTGTTGCTGCTCTTGAGTTGGAGATAAAAGGAGGACAGTTGCTATCTGACAGTGCTACGGTCTGTGCAACCCTTCATCAAACTGAAGCCTCAACCAAACAAACAGTGAAAGCTCCAGTTGCGTTTGGATGTGCAAAAGACTTTGTTCACAAGGTAAAGATACGGCCAGAAGTCAAGCCAGTTCAACAAAAGCTCCGCCGATTACCTCTTTCAGTGCGTGATGCTGTGTCAAGTGAACTAAAAAACCTGGAAGGAAACAGAATTATCGAGAGAGTTGATGCATCTGAGTGGGTATCCCCAATCGTAGTCACCCAGAGGAAAACTGGTGGCATTCGTATGTGTGTGGACTTGAGGGAACCGAACAAATCTGTCGTTGTAGATGGGCATCCTCTGCCGTTGATTGAGGACATAATGTCTGAGCTGAGTGGTGCTGTAATGTTTTCTACCCTAGATCTCAAATCCGCGTATCATCAACTGAAGCTGCATGAAGATAGCAGAGGGCTAACTGCTTTTGTGACACACGACGGACTGTTCCAATATTGCAGAGTTCCATACGGTCTTAGCTCCGCCCCTGCCGCGTTTCAGAAGATGATGTCAATGATCCTCAGTGGACTTAAAGGTGTACAGTGCTACCTTGATGATGTCATCGTCTATGGAACTTCTGAAGCGGCGCATGATGAAAATTTGAAGGCTGTGCTACGTAAAATAAACAATGCAGGCCTGAGACTGAACATGGACAAATGCAAATTTCGTCAAACTACTCTTGAGTTTTCTTGGCTGCAAGATTGGCCCGGATGGTCTGCTGCCAGATGATTCTCACGTAACTGCAATTCTGAATGCTCCGCCTCCTACTGACCTTGCTACGCTGCGCTCATTCCTGGGGCTGACAACCTGGTACAATAAATTTGTTCCCAACTATGCTGATGTTGTGGCGCCCTTAAGAGCTTTATTGAGAAAGAACAGTACATTTAAATGGAATGATGAATGTCAAGTGAGTTTTGACCAAGTCATACGTCTGATTGTGAACAGCCCTGCACTAGCACTATTTGATCCCGACAAGTCTACCATAGTATCTACTGACGCTTCCGACTATGGACTTGGAGCCGTCCTTACTCAAATGGACAACAATGGTGAAGAACGTACTGTGGCTTTTGGCTCTCGCAGTCTGTCGGATGCTGAAAGAAAGTATTCCATTGTCGAGAAGGAAGCGCTAGCATGCGTTTGGTCTGTTGAAAAGTGGCGAACATGGCTCTGGGGAAGAAAATTCCTTCTGCGCACCGATCATCGAGCGTTAACTACACTCCTCACGACCAAAGGGAACAACCGCGCTGGCCTAAGGATAGCCAGGTGGTCTGCTCGTTTGATGGAGTTTGACTATAATGTCGAATATAGAAAAGGATCACTGAACAATGTTGCTGACTGCCTATCGAGACTCCCACTACCAGAGACGGATGCCGCATATGCTGAGAATGTGGAGTCTGTTGCAACCATTCTCACTGACCTAAGTGCTGTTTCTGAGGATGACTTTCAGTCCGCCTGCCGCGCCTGCCCGGTGCTAACAAAGCTGCGCGCTCAGATAAAGAGGGGCTGGCCTTCAAAGAAGACAGCGCTTGATCCTGAATTACAGCCCTACTATCTGATTAGAGATGAGCTTGTGGTCATTGAGGACTGTGTCATCAGAGGTACTCATCGTTTACTTGTGCCTGAGTCCATGCAGAAAAGGCTCATTGATATCGCTCATGAGACACACCAAGGCATTGTTAGGACAAAACGCCTCTGAGAACTGTATTGGTGGTACAAGATGGACTCACAAATCCTGACATTTGTTAAAAACTGTACAACCTGCCGTCAGAACGACAAAACAACCATAACCCATGATGCTCCGCTTCATCCTGTACCTCTGCCAGCCGCTGCCTGGGAGAAGGTTTCAGTGGACATTGTGGGCCCGTTCGAGATAGCACCTGCTGACTGTAGGTTTGCTATAACACTAGTCGATTACTATAGCAAATGGCCTGAAGTGGCTTTCACTCCCCGTACTGACACCGCTACTGTGATTCAGTTCCTGACCAATATTTTCTGTCGAGAGGGGAATCCAAGAGAGCTGGTCAGTGATAACGGACCTCAGTTCGTCTCCACTGAGTTTGCCGAGTTCCTCAAGAAAAGGGAGATTATACACTTGAAATCATCGGTATACTACCCGAGAGCTAATGGTGAGGTAGAACGTTTTAACCGTGTTATCAAAGACTGTTTACAGTCCGCTACAATCCAAAAGCAACCATGGAAAACATTCCTGAGAACTTTCCTGATGGACTACAGAGCAACACCTCATTCCACCACTGGAGTATCCCCTTCAGAACTGCTCCATGGACGTCGAATGAGAACAAAGCTGGTAATTAAAGAGATGCCTGTACCGTCCACAGATGAGCACACTATGCGTGAAAGAGTCAAACAAAAACTAATAAAATCAAAAGAATACACAGATGCTCACCGACATGCCAAAACAACAGCATTCCGGCCTGGTGACCAAGTTGGGGTAAGGAAGCCATGGAAAGTAAAGAAAGGAGACCGGAAGTTCACCAAACCAATGACTGTTGTGGCCAGGAAAAGTTCTAACAGTTACTTGCTAGATGATGGACGAGTCTGGAACACCTCACGCTTATCCAGATTGCCGGAGTTGAACCCAGAACCTAACTTGGACAATGCAATGGACTGTATTGAGCACGGGACTGACAAACCACCTGATCCTGAGTCTGGTTCTGCACCTAGGCCTACCAGGAATAGAAAACCACCAAGTTGGACCAAGGACTTTGTCATGTTTAAATGAGTGCAAAGGAATGCCTTATTTGTTTAACAGTTTAAGTTTGAGTTTTTGAGTTACATACTAAATACTGAGCAGTATACGTGAAGGTTATTTTGATACATTGAGAGCTCATGGTATAAGAAGTATCCTTTGTTGATAAGGGGAAGATGTTGTGTTCATGTAATATAAGAGTCCTATAGAGGGCGCTATCCCAAGTGCTGTGGCAGGATAGAACTAAGGGTCGGGGAGAAGAAGTGTTCAGTGCATGCAATAAGAAATAAAGCTGCGTCCTGTTCTGTTCAATCCTACTGTGTGGTAAATGTCTAATAACCCCGCACAACAATATTTATATTTTTAAAAAAATAATAATAATAAGATCTAAAAGTTTTTTGAGTGACAGCAGTGAATTAGTCTTTTTTTTTTTTTTAATTCTAGCTACAATACACATCGAAAATAAAGACATTGATTGACTGAAAATGGTTCAAGATTAGATGAAATGTCTTGTTTTCTCATGTATATTTATAATTGTTCTTCCCCTAAAAATATATTTGTTTTATCCGATTACTTCAGGGGTCCCCAACCTATTCCACAAAGGCACACTGTGGGTGCAGGATTTCATTCCTACCAAACAAGATGACAACACTTTTTCCCCAATCTGGTGTTTTACAAGTGCAATCACTTGATTGCAGTCAGGTGTGGCTTGTTTTAGCAGAAGCCTCATTGGCTCAACTGCCTCTGCTGGATCGGCTGGAACAAAAACCAGGACCCACAGTGTGCCTTGAGGACTGGGTTGGAGAACCCTGGACTAATCGATAGAATTTTCAGTCGATTACTCGATTACTAAAATATTCGATAGCTGCAGCCCTACTCTTAGCACAATATTGCTTTTATTGTCCATAGAGGGCATCAAAAATGAATTAATAAATAAAAACTATATAGGTATGGATAGGTCTGATGCAACTGAATATTTTTGAGTGGACGCAAGTAAAAAAAAAAAATGTTCAGAAATGACTTTGATACTACACTTCAAAGCAACGTTCCAAAATGGAACGTTTTTTCCTATGCGTCGCAAAAAAGTTAATGTTGTTCCAATAATGTTTTAATGTTTTGTTTATTCGCAAATCTAAGGCTCTAATTTGTCCATATTGAACATTTCAATTTGAATGTGTTTTTATATATATGTAGATAACAGTTACTTTTGCTCTTAGCACAATATTGCTTTTATTGTCCATAAAGGGCATCAAAAATAAATAAATAAAAACTCTTAAGTATGTATGTATGTAAAAAAATATATTCAGAAATGACTTTGATATTAGACTTCAAAGCAACGTTCCAAAAGGGAACGTTTTTTCCTATGTGTCGCAAAAAAAAAAAATCAGCACACAAAGGTTAATGCCTCACTCGATTCGGAAAAAACACGAAAAAATCGGATTCGTGCATTAAGACCTGTAGTATAAATGTAGCCTTAGACAGTACTTAACAGGCTGTTTTAACCTTCAAAGTCAGAACAGCCGACTCTTACGTTTTGTCTCGTTCACTAGCAACTTACAATTAAGTGCTATGCACGTGCTAACTATGCACGATTTTAGACTTTATATTACAAATATGAAAGATGCTTACCTTAATGTGATCCCTGGCCCTGTTTTCCATGAATTGTCATGTTTTGTCCCATAGTTTGACACTTGTTGTACTACAAACTACGCATAAACAGTAGAGATGGGATGCTCGAGCCTTGAGCAAATGAAGTAGAGGCGTGTCAAAGCAGTGTTCCGAAAACTGCGTCGAGCAAGCCAAAAGTCACGTGACTGTCGTGTATTTTATCTTTTTTACAGAAGAGCGTGAGACGTGAGTCCTACTGTGAGCCAATACACCGTTCCCGTTTGACGTCATATCCGCCCCTGCGCCGCCATATTTTAAGGCAAAAAGAGCAATAACACAAGAGCTCTCATGATGGTTTTATCTTGTTGGGTCCGTGGATGTGTTAACAGAGCAGATGGGGCGAAGAAAATTGGACTGTACTCCATTCCAAAGGTCAGACGACATGAAGGAGATTTCATTTCACTAAATTGCTCACAGAGGAACGTCGTCGTCTCTGGTTAGCAAATATGAAGAGGAAAGATGAACCCTCGAAATATGCTAAGGTCTGCTCGGACCACTTCATTACAGGTAAAATCTAGTGTGTTTTTTGTCATATGTGAGTGTAAGAAAAGTACTAGCGTAAGGCAAGCAAGCTAATGCCAGGGACACACGGTAGGATTGGTTGATAAAATTCCAGACAGACGAGATACCCCACGCGGAACGAGCACATTCTTGGACAAAAAGTTTTGCTCCTGCCGATTCTCTTCCCGTGTGTCGCTGGTTTTTAGCCGTTATCACACAGCAACCTTCTCTTAATTAGTAATGTTGGGGATAAGTGAAATACTAAGCTGATGTTATTCGTGTCTCTCTAAACGATGTTCAGGTCGCCCTGCTAACATGTACGACCGAACAAATCCTGACTGGGCGCCAACATTAAAACTCCAGGAGATGACGCCCACAGAATCTATGCAAAAGCATGCTGAGCTTGAGAGAAAGCAAATCAGGTATGTGTAATTCTCAAACCCCAAGATCATTAATTTTTTCGGTGTCTGACTGTAGCCTGTAAAGCCCACATGACTTTCTGCCAGTGCTGTTCAAGTTTTTTGTCAGTAATCTTGCATGGCAACATAATGGCTCCATATATAATGGCTCCTTGGGCCCTCTAGTACTAATAATTGTCATTATCAAGGACCACAATGGACACATCACTGTCACAGTTTTCATCTAACAGTATTAATGTCACTTATTTTTTTTCTCAGCTATTAAGATTTGATGTTTAACATTGGTGTCATTAACATGAACAGCCTATGTGGTTTTTGTCTAAACAGATTTCAGAGAACATCAAAAAGGGAGGAAACCAAAATGAGGAACGATGCAGCCAGTGCTCTTCTTCACCTCCAGGATGGCTGCCAGCACACCCCTGTGGACATTGCACAACCAGCGTCTCCTGAAGGTCTAGCCGATACTGATGGCGCTGAAGCATCCACCAGCTCCATCGTCAAAGTAACTCAAGTCCAAAAAGACAGTGAAGTCCAGAGACTCTTATCAGAGAACATTGCATTACGGGCAGAGCTGGAGTCTTTGCTGTTGACACAGGATGGCTTTAAAGGTAATGATAAAAAGGTGAACTACTACACTGGGCTGCCAAACTTTGAATGCCTCATGCTTGTTTTTAACATAGTTTTACCTTTTCTTGACACAAAAACATGCGCATTGGAGTTTTTGAGAGACTACTGATGACATTAATGAGGCTGAAATTAAATCTTCCGGTGCAAGACCTGGCATATAGGTTTAGAACATCAACCTCGACTGTGTCACGAATCTTCTCTGTAGTTATACATGTACTGTATGTTAGGTTACGATTTTTAATCTATTGGCCAGAAAGGGAAGAGCTGCGGAAAACCATGCCCATGGAGTTTCGAACTCGCTTTTCAAACAAAACAGCTGTGATAATTGATTGTTTTGAAATATTTATCAAAAGACCAAAAGGTTTAATGGCAAAAGCACAGACATGGAGCACCTACAAACACCACAACACGGTTAAATACTTAATAGGCATAACCCCTCAAGGATCAATATCTTTCATTTCAGATGGCTGGGGCGGGAGAGCTTCCGATAAATTCATAACAGAAAATTGTGGGATATTGAATAAACTATTACCAGGAGATCTCATTCTTGCTGACCGTGGTTTCAATGTATCAGACAGTGTTGCTCTGCAATGTGCAGAAATAAAAGTTCCAGCTTACACACGTGGAAAACCTCAGTTATCGCCTACTGACATAGAAATGACACGAAAGATTGCCCATGTGAGAATTCATGTTGAGAGAGTCATTGGACTTGTCCGGAATAAGTTTAGAATTTTGCAAGGCAAGCTGCCAATAGACTATTTAATGAGTCAAACTGGTGATGTGCCAGTTATTGATAAGATAACTACAGTCTGTTGTGCATTGACCAATATGTGTCAGTCTGTGGTTGGTTTTGATTAATGGACAAATGTGTAAAAATACACGCACACCAAAAAAAGATGCTGGCAAATCCCTGCGTAAAGTGATGAGGAAAGTAGATGCCGCACACTTCAAGTTCAGAAAACTTTAATTTGCAAAAACGTTTCGGCCTCGAAGGCATGCAATCTGAGAGCATGCATCTACTTTCCTCATGGTTTTGATTAATGTCAATTGGTTTTGTCAATGTTAATGTCAATTTGTTTTGTAATGTCAATTGGTTTTGATTAATGTCAATGTAGCGCTGTCATTAATGAAGCCATATGTGACTTTGTAAGACTGTATTTGACCATATTGGTATAAAAAAAACTACACATTAATGCAGGCATGCAAACTTGCCACCTTTTGGCGAAATTTCGCCGTTTTGAAATCAAGATGGGTCCTTTTTCTGAATCACGTAGATCCGAGGAGAAAAAAATGGGGCGATGGGGGGGTGTCTGTCAACGAGCGAGTGAAACCGTTAACTTCAAAACCGTAGTCCATGCTCAAAACTACACTCTAGTCCAAGGGTCCCCATCTGCCGGGCCGCGGACCGGTTCCGGTGCGCATTTGCCACCGGGCCGCACAGAAATAATAATCTAATAACGACCGCATTCTGGCCGAACTAACCCTGTGCCCCTGCTTAACACACCAATATCCCTGTCTACTCTAGATATAATACTACGGAATATATTAGAATGTCGTCACAGAAATCCATTGATTGGACAGCAGGCAGTACATCTTGTTTGTGTATATAATATATCTATGTGCGCTTGTCCTCGATAATAACGTATTACTAGGCCGCGGGCGCAGCACATTTGTTCCCGGAAATAATTAGCCCCCACACGAGCGAAGATAACTGGAAAACGGACGTCTTTGGAGATATTTTTACGACGAAAAGGATATTTTTACGGCGAAAAGGACACCTGACGAGCCTACAACCTCGAAGACCCACGAACTGCGAAGAAGTGGATTCGTGACCCGTTTGTGAATAAACAGAGAGATCGCAAATGACGGCGACCTTATTAAACGTACATTTGAGACAACAACTCTACCGAGGTTCTGGATTAAAGTCATTCTGGAATATCCTGACATCGCGACAAGAGCTTTGAAAACCTTGCTACAATGTCCAACATCGTATCTTTGTGAAGCGGGCTTCTTAATCAATGTTTAATGACAAGGCGAAGTTGTTAATGGTGAGCGCGGTGTGCAGCTGTTGTGTGCAGCTTACATGGCAGGATGAATCTGAGGAGAACTTTTCTACAAGTCCTTCCATGATCAAACGTAAGTTAATATTCCTTTCTTTCAAGAAAGTTTGTAGTGTTTACTTTGGAATCGCTGCATTTGCGCATTTTGCAGGTATGTTTAACGTTACGCGCATGCGCATAACCACGTCGTTGCAATTTTTGATGGGGTTCAAAATTTGTCAGAACACCGGTCCATGAAAAAAAGACCCAAATAACACCGGTCCGTGGTGCAAAAAAGGTTGGGGACCCCTGCTCTAGTCCGATGACCCAGACCTATCACCGCCACTCTCTTCTCGTGACAACAAATGACTTACAAAAGTGAGAGACGGGAGTACAGTTGTTCTCTGCTTAATGCAAATGGGACATACTGTATATTTTATAATTTAGATTTTGTATAATTTGCTACTTAATGTGTCTTATATGTTCTGATTTCAGGCTGAGAGATTTAGACTTGTATATGTTAAATTATTATGTACTGTGTTTAATTCGAGATGTCTCTGGTTGCACTATGAAATGCACTTTTCCGCTCATGCCGTGTGTCCATGTTACTTTGTCACCTTTTTCACCCCTAACCAGTTTGCATGCCTGTTAATGGAATACAAAACTAAAATAAACAGTCATTACACATTACCATATTTATGCATCTGCTTTCTTTCTGTGCTCAATTTTAATTCAAACAGCATAGCATACATTTTGTGATAACATAGTTGTCACCACATCACTTTTCGACAAGGAGGACAATAATATGGAGGTTTGGGATTTCTCTTAATGTTTATGCACTTGAAATGCAGAAAACCATACTGACATTTCTCATTTGCACACCTCACTGTATCCTTAACAAATGTGTCTGACACTTGACCACAAACAGCTAAGTACATGGCATGCACTTCTGATACGTTTTGGAGTTTGGTTGTTTTTAAATGTTGATTTAAATGTTTTTTTTTTTATTATATATATATGCAGATGACAGTTAATTTAGCTCATAGCACAATATTGCTTTTATTGTCCATAGAGGGCATTAACAATAAATAAATAAATAAAAACTATATGTATGTGTGTGTATATATATATATATATATATATATATGGATAGGTCTGATGCCACTGAACATTTTGAGTGGTCGCAAGCAAAATAATATCCACAAATGACTTTGATATTACACTTCAAAGCAACGTCCCAAAATTGGACGTTTTTTCCTATGCGTCTCAAAAACAAATCAGCACACAAGGGTTAAGAGGAGGACGCCTTGAGCCTAAACGCGTTTGGGTTTAGGTCATGTGCATCAGGAAAATTAAAAGCTATAAAGAGAGGACGGTTTGAGCCTAAACGTTGTGCTCAGTAAGTGCGGTTTTTGTCTCTTACGAGACGTAATGTGTTGATGGCCCCGCACCTTTGCAATCACCAACACATTCGAATCCACCGTCAAACTTTATACGTCTCGAACCCATCCACTGCAAAGTTGGTTAATGGCTTCCATTGACTTGTAGGCCTTTAACTGTTCAAATGTATATGCACTTTTTGCATTGATGAGGTAGTTTACTATATCAAAATATGTGACCGCCGGCAAGAAAGTCGGGTCTTCGTTAAACTCCTCTTTTTGAAGGGTATATGGATCCTTCCCTGCAATCAATCTTATCTTAGCGTCATACCGATGGCGTTCATTTGCTCCCAAACTATCTCTATAAGACGTTGCCATTCTTGAAGTAAGCTATTATAATAAGTTGTATAAGTCCTAAGTTTCATTGCCGTTGTTAATGCCCGTAGTAGCGTTCTTTCTGCCCTAAAATATGGCGGACCGGAAGTGGCAAATTTTATCACGGGGACGGTGTATATGGAGATAGAATAGTGCCAAAAGAAGTGAGGTTGTAAAATGAAAATTATCACTGTAAAATGACCAATTTTAACTAAAAAACACTTGTATTTCCAAATTTTGCGTTGTGTAATAAACATGAAAAAAAACACAATGTAAAAAATAAATTCTACAAGTGTTTATTTTTCCAATTACAAGTGATTTCTTTGTTCTACAGGTGTTTTTTCTTCGCTACGGGTTAAAAATTGCCAATTATAAGTGCACAAGTTTTGTCACATTCTTGTCGAGTTTTATGAGCCAAAAAAGAGACTCGTAACCTAGTTTTAAAAGAAAAACATACCTGTAAAATGACTAATTTTAACTTGTAAAACAAAACAAAACCAACTTGTATTTCCAAATTTTGCGTTGTGAAATAAACATGAAAAAAACACAATGAAAAAAAAATTCTACAAGTGTTTTTACAAGTGATTTTTTTTTGTTCTACGGGTGTTTTTTCTTCGCTACGGGTTAAAAATTGCCAATTACAAGTGCACAAGTTTTGTCATATTCTTGTCGAGTTTTATGAGCCAAAAAAGATACTCGTAACCTAGTTTTAAAATTTAAAAAATACCTGTAAAATGACTAATTTTAACTTGTAAAACAAAAAAAAACAAAAAAATTTGCGTTGTGAAATAGACATGAAAAAAACACAATATTAAAAAAATTCTACAAGTGTTTTTTTTTTTCATTTACAAGTGATTTTTTTTGTTCTACGGGTGTTTTTTTCTTTGCTTACAACCTCGCGAGTTTTGTCTCGCCCTTGTCACGTTTTCAGAGACAAAAGTCACTTGTAACCAAAGATGAAAAAATCTACTTGTACATCGAAATAATCTGTTGTAAAACACAAACACAAAAATATCATTCCAAGTCGTGGTCAAAAGAAAACGTTAAGAACACAATCCAGTGAATAGTTCTTCGGGTGTTTTTTCTTTAATGATCTTCAAGTGTTTTCTGAGCATGTACAAGTAAATTTAGGGGTAAGCATGTGAGCCAAAATTCTGACCAATCAGAACGGCGATTGTTCAGGAGGAGGGCGGGACACACCATTGCCGACCTGCTGGCTTCTGATTCCTCTTCCATATGACGGCAGATGATAGAAATGGCGAAACCCCTTAGGTAAGGAGTTTACTTTGTTTTCTCTTGGGTGTCATGTACTAAAAGGATTTTTCAAGCAAATGTAATCCCAATTTCAAAATCAGTTGATTTTGCATATAAAGAAGGGCACGAAAATCGATGTCGAGCCAGTTAGCCACGGTTAGCTATGTTGCCTTTGCATGGCCACGGACAGCAACTTGGTAAGGTCCTGGGTGACACGTACGCGAAGGATGGGAAGAAGTTGGAAAAACATTTGATAGAAAGTAGCTAACGACGACGCGTACCGTAACTAGCTAAGCTTTTTCACACACAGGTGTTCTACTGTTCTTCTGCATTCATTAATCATTGCCTGGCAAGTGTATTACTTTGCTACTCAATAATGCAACTAAAGCAACAACAAAACAAAAAAAATCATTGACAAAGAATAATTTCCTTGGTAAATATTAAACTTGTGTATAAACTGTATGACTGTCATGATTATGCACTGAATTTTGTCATGGCTGTCTGTGGCACTTTGCTTGCAACTTAACCATGTCACAATGCTCATATACAGTATTACTTCTTGTGTTATTGCTCAAATTGGTGCATTATATTTTAACAGGATCTAGATTCCGGATTGACTGGGAAAACAAGTGAGCCAAACTCTGGAATTTTCATACCACATATTGAATGCCAATTCACGACTGCAGAACATGCTTGATTGGCTGCTGCTTTGGACCCACTAACATCAAGTAATCTTGGTGCAGACATTTTTTATGACACTGTAATGCATGTACATTGAATATGTATAATTTCATTAAACGCCCTTTAAATTGGGGGAAACATGACGTACCTTTTGAACATTTTATTTCACCAACATTTTTCATTAGCAATTCTTGGAACATTTGTACTATGGAGGATTTTGTACTATGGAGGACCAAAGCTGCAAAAATTAAAAATGAAGGAAAAATAAAAGTGCATATGAAAACAAGAATGATTGAAACATAAGATTTAAAGATGAAATATATGGAAATGCATCAAGGTAAAAAAAATGTTTAATTTTGGTGGCTTTGGACCTCCATATTGAACAGGGAACATGTAACAAATTTACTGTTTTACCATTGTCAAATATTTGAAGAAGATCAGCACCCTAGCAAAAGCAGTCTGGTACAGGGGTGCCCAAGTCAAGTCCTCGAGAGCCCCTATCCAGCTTGTTTTCCATGTCTCCTTCCAACACACCTGACTCAAATAATCAGGACTGTTATCAGGCTCCTGCAGAGCTTGCTGATGAGCTGATCATTTGATTTTGGTGTGTTAAAGGAGGGAGACATGGGAAAACGAGCTGGATAGGGGTTCTCGAGGACTGGACTTGGACTTGGTCTAGTACGACAGGTCAAATAAATTTTTAAAAAATAGGACCACGAGATTATCCTCTTAATATTGCAATACATTACTTTATTCTTCTAATGTTATGACTTTTTTTCTTGTACTAATACTACGACTTAAACTCGTAGTTGCATTTTTTTCCTCTTTTGTTTAGCTTTAATACTCAGTTATACAAAAGCAATACGCTATAATTCCAAAATAGATAATCTACTGATGCACTGCAATACTTCCAACTCTGTTTAAAGTCCTCAAGTTGAGTAGTGTAGTGACTGGGAAATCGTAGGAAAGGGAGGCGAGTTGAAGATGTGGGATGCTCTGCTTCAACTATCTCCACTTGCATATCTTCCAATGGAATCTCCCAGCCAACTGAGAATTTCACCAATTGTTCCAATGTGTCTTGAGGATCTGTGAAGGTAATGAACAAATTATATAAATTGAAACTATTTTAAGGTAACTTTTCAATTGCAAGGTTACAATTAGAGATGTCTCAATCGCATATTTTGGCACCCAAGTGCGAGTTCACCTGATTTTGAATCCTGATCGCATACCTAGGCAATATCATAGACTTCACTATGAGATGAAGTCTGGCAATATATGGAAAAAAAAATATTCTTCTTTAAATGAAACTATCCCAACATGATAAATACAATGGTTGTTTTGGTAATCATCGGTATAACAAGGTATTGTAATTCAGAATATTTTAATTTGCAATAGCTGATTGCCAAATGTAAAGTAAAACAAAATGGTTGCATATGTAACATAAAGCATTACGTTTGTAAGATCAAAGTACTAACTGAGGATTTTCTTGGACGTTCATATTGTTGAATACTTATATACATATTACAATCTCTACCATGTAAAAATCTACCATGCCCTGCGTGTCTTGCTTGCTATACTTTCTCAGCACAACGCCATCTATATGAAATATGATTGCACAATGATCTATTATATTACCATTTTAAGCCATAAAAATAAAACCAAATTAGCCAATTCCGACTTGCCGTATATAAAGAAATGACGCCTCGTTCCAATAGCGTTAATGCCCTGTACTGTTCACTCATGCACAAAAAAGAATCGCTTGTTAAACACTGGACACAGTCAGTGAAGAACTTAATTTTTTTTTAAAAACAACACTTTTCTACGTTTTTTTTTTTTTTTTTTTTAATAACTCACATTATGAAGTAGGCACTGTGGGACTTAAAAACATTTTTTTTTTCTTACAACATTTTTTTTTCGGTATCGGATCAGGACCCCGTATCGGCAGATTCTCAAAATCAGGTGACTTGGACTCGGGAGAGAAAATATGCGATCGCGACATCGCTAACTCGTAGCGTTAGCATACCATGCGCGTTAGCGTAGCATTCGTGTTAGCTTAAAGTTTACAGTCTGTGGCGTCCTGGTTGGCATAATTAATTGAAAATGATGTACTCTTTTCCTGTAGAATTGCTGCGCCCGGTTGGTTGGAGCATTTTGAAATGACTAAATATTTGACTTAAGGGCAAAACACAAAGGAGGCAATGACCGATGGCGATATCCGAAAGTCATCGCTGTTGAGTAGAAAGCCAACACACAGGACGTAATATGACTGCAGCAACACGCATCACGAAAACATTTTATCGTTTTACACAAAACTCCAAAAATGGGCCGGACAAAAGTATTGGCACCCCTTGAAAAATCATGTGATGCTTCTTTAATTTGTGTAATTAACAGCACTTGTTACTTACCTGTGGCACTTAACAGGTGGTGGCAATAACTAAATCACGTTTGGAGCCAGTTAAAATGGATTAAAGTTGACTCAATCGCTGTCCTGTGTCCTTGTGTGTACCACATTGAGCATGGAGAAAAGAAAGAAGACCAAAGAACTGTCTGAGGACTTCAGAACCAAAATTGTGAGGAAGCATGAGCAATTTCAAGGCTACAAGTCCATCTCCAAAGACCTGAATGTTCTTGTGTCTTCTGTGCGCCGTGTCATCAGTAAGTGTCAAGCCCGTGGCACCGTGGCTAACCTCCCTAGATGCGGATGGAAAAGAAAAATTGACGAGAGATTTCAACGAAAGATTCTGCGGATGGTGGATAAAGAACCTCGACTAACATCCAAACAAGTTCAAGCTGTCCTGCAGTCCGAGGGGACAGCAGTGTCAACTTGCACTATCCGTCGATGTCTGAATGAAAAGGGACTTTATGGTAGGATACCCAGGAAGACCCCACTTCGGACCCATAGACATAAAAAGCCTGGCTGGAGTTTGCCATAACTTACCTGAGAAAGCCAAAAGCGTTTTGGAAGAATGTTCTCTTGTCAGATAAGACCGAAGTAGAGCTTTTTGGGAAAAGGCATCAACATAGTTTATAGGAAGAAAAACGAAGCGTTCAAAGAAAAGAACACGGTCCCCACAGTCAAACATGGCGGTATGATGTTTTGGGGTTGCTATGCTTCTTCTGGCACTGGACTGCTTGACCGTGTGCACGGCATTATGAAGTCTGAAGACTACCAACAAATTTTGCAGCATAATGTAGGGCCCAGTGTGATAAAGTTGGGTCTCCCTCAGAGGTCATGGGTATTCCAGCAGGACAAGGACCCAAAAGCACTAGAAAATGGTTTGAGAGAAAGCACTGGAGACTTCTAAAGTGGCCAGCAATGAGATTAGACCTGAATCCCATAGAACACCTGTGGAGAGATCTGAAAATGTCATTTTGGAGAAGGCAGCAGTTGGCCAAAGAAGAATGGTCTAAAATTCCAGCAGAGTATTGTTAAAACTTATTGATGGATACCTGAAGCGGTTGTTCGCGGTTATTTAGTATAAAGGTTGTGCTACCAAGTATTAGGCTGAGGGTGCCAATTAGTGTTGTACAGTGTTGTTAATAACAGCGTTACAATATAACGGCGTTACTAACGGCGTTATTTTTTTCAGTAGTGAGTAATCTAATTAATTACTTTTCTCATTTTGGCAACGTCGTTACCGTTACTGAGGTGGGAAAGGCGTAAGTTACTATGCGTTACTAAGTTGGTTGAATAAATAGAAGTCAGAGGGACGGACTCACGGAGACGAGAGAGCAGAGCAGGAGTTGGGAAGACGCCGTTGCAAACGCGATGCTAGGTGGCTCCAATAATACCTGACTGTAGCCTACAAACTACGCCCACATGATACGGTAGATATCACATATTATAGAGCTAGATGCAAATGATAGACACAGCTGCATTGGCAACATTTTTTAAGGCTACATGCGTTAGTAAACAGCCGCCATCTTAAAGCAGTAGTCCTCTCAGGAAGGCTCCGTTGTAGAGATCCTTCCTAGCGAACCTACTTTTTTTTTTGTTTATCTAAAATGGTCCTAAATCGGCAAAATCTTGACTTAAATCTATCTTTAAATGATGAAACAGTTTTAAAACTTACACATGTTGAAAGTAGACAGAAGGGAACTAATGCAATAGCGGGAGCAATTTTAACAACCTTAACGGTTGATTCACAACTTTAAATGACCACACATACTGTAGCAAAGGTTACTATCTAGTTAAGTGGAGGGTAAAGAATTGGGCTAGGGCCAATTGTCCCAAAAACTCTTTAAACTTCACATTGTGTGACTTTTTTTTTTTTTTTTTGAGAAAAAAAACAACAACATGAAAATGATTACTAGTTACTTTGCCAAGTAACTAATTACTCTTAAATTCAGGTAACTGAGTTACTAACGCAATTACTTTTTGGGAGAAGTAATTTGTAACTAATTAATTACTTTTTTAAAGTAAAATTAACAACAATGGTGTTGTATCGGTCGTGAACGATTCGTTCTTTTTGAACAAATTGTTTGGAGGAACGAGACCGAACTAATCACCTTCTGCACTGATTAGTTCTTAAGGAAGTTGGGAGTCGGGACTTGCGTCGGAGGGCGTTGAGCAAGCGGCAGCATCTGACATCGCGCACGACCAATCAGACGTCAGCCTCATCGCGGACAGGGGGAGGGAGCGGAAACAGAATTAGAGCGTCCATCACTCACTTCCACGTGTGGCCAATAAGCAGCCAGCGTGCAGGCGGGGGGCTAGACTGAGTTATGTCACTTCCCGTTCAGTCACTCGGTCCTCCGGCTCCTGACCGAGATTGCTGCTAACTTGACTTAGTCACGCAGTGAACGAGTCAAAAAGTGAAAGGAAAGGACTTTGTCGCATATTTGTTAATGTGGAGCCTATCATGTGCTACTCAAACATACAAAAACACGCAAACCTAGTGAGCATGGTTTAGTGTACTACTTTTCTCAACAAACTCGGGACTACATATGACGGCATACTATCAAATTTACAGTAGTTTAAAACACTTTTGCAGGTAGCTACAAGGCAAGCAAAAGGTGAGCTGCGGTCGCGTGACGGGGGGGAGAGATCTGTCACTGTATAGAGGCTTCATGGCAGCGATATTTACCTCATATGTGCACAGGAAAATGAATATTTAATATGATCAACATAATACTGATTTGCAATTGAACAGTATAGGTATACCGTACATGTCAATTTTTTCCGAGTGTTTATTTTTTTTCGTGCCAGAGCGTGTCGGGTGTTGGTTGGTTTGACAAATTAATGTCCATCCGTCCATCATATGCTACTCAAGCGCCCAAACAACGCACGCGGGCATGGAAGATGTAGCAATATGTCTCCATTTTTCTTAACAGACTAATGAGACTGCAAAGGTGACATTGTAAAGAGGAAACAATTATTTCTCGTCAGCATTTGACGATCTGAGATGAGTGGGCGACAGGAGAAATGACTGGATTCTTTATTTATTAATACCAGTGCAAAAATGATATTTCAATACAATCATCTTAATAATGATTTGCAATGAAACTGTTTTGTCTCAAAATGTATAATTGTTTTCATTTCAGAGCAATACATTTGACAACCAGCTATTTACACTTTAGTTTTAACGATAGTTACCAAAAATAATAGTGAGGAGCATAAAAACAAAAACACAACAGAGCGTGAGGTAAATATAATGTGTTGGTCGTTCCATATTTAGAATTTCAACTTTCGATTTCTGTTTTTATTTGCGTGACAGCAAGCGTGTCACGTAGGCTGGTAGTGGCAATATTGTGTATGTGATCAAGATCATGCTAGGGAAAGTTCGTACGCCCCCGAGCCCAAATCCACAAAAGGAAAATGTTTAACGGTGTCCTAAATCAAAATGCAAGCACGAACCATGACTTTATAGAAACACGACAGACGACGCGGAAGTTCTCCCTCGTTATAGGGAATGGGACGTACTACGTCATTGTTTGGATACGCCTCCATGCCGATAATATCCTTTACTTCCGGTCCGGCAGACTCAACGCGGTTTGTAACGTGTGGTAGTACTAAACTAATTCCTTCGGTGTATTCCAAAGAAAATATGGGTGTGTATTGTTGTGTTACCGGGTGCAAGAGCGTCTCCCAACCACGACAAAAAGGGCAAGGAAGACTGGACTCACTTTTCACCGTTTTCCTGCATGGAGGACCAATGAATGGGACCAAATATCAGAGATCACGAAGGCACGACGGATGGCTTGGGTCGCAGCGGTTCGTCGGAAAAGCATTTCTTTTGATCATATTTCTGCTGAAAGAGAGTGTGTTCCCGTCATTTCTACTCTGGTAAATTGAACGATTTATCCACTGTTTTGGTTTCAATACAAGTTTGTTTTTTTTGTTTACCGCTGTGTAAATCTGCCTCGGTGGCAATGCTCACCTACATTTGTTGTGTTTCTTGCATATGAAATACTCACAACACATCCTGATTGGTCACCATCTCTCTTCTTGGGTTGTTCTGAGGTCAAGCGCACCACATCGGAGCTTTATGAGAGGTTGGAAGGGCGAAGAGTGCACGCTGAAACTTTTGTTTGCTGTGCTCTTACAAACATGAGCCCAAGTTTTGTTGTGAAAAGTCAATAAAATGTAGTGACGGGATCTGTCGTTCACTTGAGGAAACGAATCCATTCCGGTTCGTTCAGTAGAAAGGTTGGTTCAAACAAATCGTTCAACGAATCGTTCGCCCCCCTCATCTCCCTCCCCGCCCAAATGAATTGTTCGGTTAGTGAACGGGAAGTGACATTGCCGAACAAATCACCAAAGACCGCTTCGCAGTATAACTGAACGGGAAGTGACATTGCTTGGTCCCTCCCTCTCTCTTGCACACAGGCTCCTCATTGGCCGTTCGTCGTAGTTTCAGAAATGAGTGACAGGCAATATCATTCTGCTTTCACAGCCTCGTCTCCCTCCCGCTGCTGCAAAAGCGAGGGAGAACTTCTGCGTCGTCTGTCCTAGTTCTATGGGCTCAATGTCATGGCTCGTGATTGCATTTCGATTTAGGACACGATAAAACATTTTCCTTTCGTGGGGGGAGTGGGGGTTTGGGGTCGGGGGCGCACGTTTTTTTTTTAACATGTTCTTGATCACATATATAATGCTGCTGCTACCAGCCAACGCAGCATGCTTGCTGTCACGAAAATAAAAATAAATCGAAAGTTTAATTTCTAAATATGGAACGACCAACACATCATATTTACCTCTCGCTCTGTTGTATTTTTGTTTTTATGCTCATCACTATTATTTTTGGTCACTATTGTTAAAACTATAAGTGTAAATAGCTAGTTGTCAAATGTGCTGCTCTGAAATAAAAACAATACTACATTTTGATATTTTACAGTTTAATTGCACATCAGTATTAAGATGATCGTATTGAATTTTTGCACTGGTATTAATAAAATAATCCGGTCAGCTCCCCTGTCGTCCCCGCATCTCAGATCGTCAAATGCTGACGAGAAATAATTGTTTGCTCTTTACAATGTCGCCTTTCTACTCTCATTAGTCTGTTGAGAAAAATGTAGACATATTGCGACATCTCCCGTGTCCGCGTGCGTTGTTTTTGGGCGCTAGAGTAGCACATGATGGACGGATTGACATAATTTGTCAAACCAACCAACACCCGACTCGCCCTGACACGAAAAAAAAATAAAACACTCGGGAAAAAATTGTCATGTATATACAATTTCATTGCAAATCAGTATTATGGAGATCGTATTGAATTTTTGCACTGGTATTAATGAATAAAATAATCCGGTCAGCTCCCCTGTCGTCCCCGCATCTCAGATCGTCAAATGCTGACAAGAAATAATTGTTTGCTCTTTACGATGTCGCCTATCTACTCTCATTAGTCTATTAAGAAAAAGATAGATATATTGCGACATCTCCCGTGTCCGTGTGCGTTGTTTTTGGGCGCTGGAGTAGCACATGATGGACGGATTGACATAATTTGTCAAACCAACCTACACCCGACACGCTCTGACACGAAAAAAAATAAAACACTCGGAAAAAATGGACATGTATATAGTTTCATTGCAAATCAGTATTATGGTGATCATACTAAATATTCTTTTTTTCTGTGCACATATGAGGTAAATATCGCTGCCATGAAGCCTCCATATAGTGACAGTTCTCTGCCGTCACGCGACCGCAGCTCAGCTTTTGCTTGCCTCGTTGCTACCCGTGTTTTAAATTACTGTAAATTTGATAGTATGTCGTCATAGATAGTCCCGAGTCTGTTGAGAAAAGTAGTACACTAAACCATGCTCGCTAGATTTGTGTGGTGTTTTTGTCTGTTTGAGCAGCATTTGATAGGCTCCACGTTAACAAATATGTGACAAAGTCCTTTCCTTTCATTTTTTAATTCGTTCACCGCATAGTCATTACTGGAAAGTCAAGTTAGCAGCAAGCTAGGTCCGGAACCGGAGGACCGAATCACTGAACGGGAAGTGACAAAACTCAGTCTTGCCCCCCCTGCCTGCACGCTAGCTGCTTATTGGCCACACGTGGAAGTGAGTGACAGACGCCCTGATTCTGTTTCCGCTCCCTCCCCTGCCCGCGATGAGGCCGGCGTCTGATTGGTCGTGTGCGATGTCAGAAGACGCTGCCGCTTGCTCAAGGCCCTCCCACGCAGCGAACAAGCACCAACTTCATAGAACAAATCAGTGCAGATGGTGATTAGTTCGGTCTTGTTCACCCAAACAATTCGTTCAAAAAGAACGAATCGTTCGCGACCGATACAACACTAACAAAATGTGAATACCAAAACATGACTTCAACAAGTTCTTGACAAACTGTAACTGCTTGTTGTGTACTTCAGCTCTTCATAATAATCAGGTGTAATGATTACAAAGTCAGGTGATTTAATATGATGTTATTCTATTTGGAATATGCATTGACAATGTTTGGACAGTATTGTACAGAAGAACTGGGACTGGTAAATTGCAATAGATTTATTTCAAGTAATGCAACTTCTCCAATACAATATTTGAACTGACAGTTTAAAATCTATAAATTAGTGCAAATAAGACCCACCCTCTCACGGGGGCAGCAAATATTATATAATATTATAATACATTATAAGTAATAAACTATATAAATACAAGATTGCAATAAAAGTGTCTTTGTCAAAGCAGTTAAAAAAAAAATCACTGGCCTTGGGTAAATTGCCAGACAGAATCCATATGTACTTTAAAAGTTCTTGCATTTCCATTTTAAGTATTGCAAGTCCCCCAACACAATATTTGAACTGACAGTTTAAAATCCTTACATTAGTGCAAAGTGGCCCAAACTCTGACAGGGCCAGCAAATATTATAATATACAATATAATAAATTATATAAAGCAATATACTATATAAATACAAGATTACAATAAAACATGTCTTTTTCAAAGCGGTTAGGTAAATAAAGGTGAATAAGTATGTACATTACAGTTCTTGCGTTTCCATTTTAGATATTTCAACTCCAACACAATATTTGAATTGACAGCTTAAAGTCAGTGATGACCCATGTTCTTCAAGGAGTCTCGTTGAGGCGCTGAGAGTGCATAACCTGTTAGGGCAGAGAGAAAAAAATAACACAATCCAGTCTTTAGCTCATTGTTTTGAAATCAGTTTGAAAGTAAATAAAAGCACTCGAGTAAACATGCATTTAGTCATTTAGCTGTCGTTTCAACATGGATACAGTCAAGTGAGCTATAAGATGATAAATGCTGGATCAACAGTTGATAATGTAAAAAGCAATGGATGTACAACAAGAGTGTAGGTTTGGTTTTATCATTGGTAGGGATGATATAACAGCATAACATGCATGTACACTTTTTACTGGGGATGGGACATTAATAAAATCATTACTAAGACCAAACAGATTATTGAAGGGGGGGTCAGGGCTACATTTCTCATGAATATGAGCCTCATTAATAAGCTAATTTTAATTCCAATACTTAAACACAAATTACATTAATATGCACAATAAATACAGACTTGTTACTATTACAGCGTGTTGTGCTTTAGGTTTTACTTTCGTGCACCAGGGAACAATGAGTTAAACGATGGCGATATGTTAACAACATTTCGTGCACTGTTGTACAGAAATGTAAACAAGGCAAGACAGACACTGTGAGAACCGCACAGCACGTAGCCTACCTGTGAGCAGACAAGCGTGTTGTCGTCTGTTGCTTTGAAAATCTGTAGGTCCTAAACCCATCCGTTAGTGAACTGGACATGAGCCTCAAGGGATTTGCAATTTTTCAACTGAACCAATGTGTAGGCACTCACTCACACCGCAGACAAGGTATAGAGGCAGATGGACATCCGGGCATTTAAAGACGTCACCAGCCACAACAAAGCGCCGCCATATTGACAATGGGGTAAAAGACCAGTCACATATAATAGAAACGCATTGAACTTTCGTCTTATGTGCCGTCTTTTTTCTATCGGAATGGCTAAAAGATGCTGTGTTGAGGGTTGTCACACAAGGAAGAGTTCGGAGCCGCATTTGAAGTTCTTCATTCTTCCACGTGGGAAAAAAAGGAGTAACAAATGGCTGAGCGCAATTAATCGAGGAACAGTAAAAGAAGACGGTTCCGTGGACTATTTTCGCTTGTGGGAACCTAAATCCAAGCACATTTACGTTTGCAGCCGACATTTTATTACTGGTTAGTTTAATCGATTATATTTTGCCCCAATTAGCTGCTACGATTCAATAGACTAGGCAGTGGTTATTTTTACCTTAACCGGCAATTCGCAAAGCCGTTTTTTTTCTTTTGCCGTGAACTGCTCTGATTAGTCAATCGGTATTTTATTGGCCTGGTGGGAATTGTTTTTTTTGCCGTGACGTGTTGACGGCTAAATAAAGCTTGGAGGCGAATTTCCGGTAACGGCAGAAATAATCACTTCGTATATACTACCAATTTTCTCAGTTCCACACAGTACATATTCCACGTAAATGATAAAGGTCAACTTACTGGGTGACTTTATGAGGTAGTTGTAGATGTTTCCGAACTCCACTGCAGGCCATTCCTTTGTTTATCCAGCTATCAGGTGCGACTTTGTATCGGCAGCTTTGTACGCCAATAAACGCTAATTTTAAATTGCATCGCCTCCTCGCGTCTGTCAGCAGTGACTCGTGATGATAGTAAGCCACGTTTAAGATGTTTTTAGGAAAAAAGATGCAAAACACACCTGAAATGTATGAATTTCAGACATCTGTCTATGGAATGTTAAGCTGTGCGTACCCCCTTCACAAAATGGCGACACGTTGCTAAGCGAGGTGACGTCATTGTGACATCACGCCGACTTCCTCCATGCGATGATGTCGTTTGTTGTCAACGAGGGCAAGTCGTCCAAATTGTTGCTCCATGCCTTCTTTGGCAGCAAGTATGGGTCTACGTCGTTATTAAAAATTATTTTTAAAAAGTACCAGTTTTGAGCCTCTACTGACAGCGTTTCCTTGTAAATGCCATGACGACATTGCTTTTTTAACATGATTCCTGCATAAAAACTATCCCAAGGCAAAGTAAACAGCAAGACTGGTTAGAATCCGCGTTGACTCTGCCGGACCGGAAGTAAAGGATATTATCAGCATGGAGGCGTATCCAAACAATGACGTAGTACGACCCATTCCCTATTGCAACGGCGGAGTAGACTCGAGACGAGACAGCGAAAACAGAATGATATAGTCTGTCACTCACTTCTGAATCTAAGATGAGCAGCCTATGAGGAGGCTGTGTGCAAGAGGGGGCGGGACCAAGCAATGTCACTTCCCGTTCAATTAGGCTACGTTCATACTACAGGACGTAATGCACGAATCCGATTTTTTGTCATATCTGTTTTTTTGGTGTGCCAGTTCAGACTGCCTTTGTCCATTGAGACCATTCAAGTATTACGCATGCACACTAATTCGCAGTCCGACACGCGCTGAGCAAGAAGCATCAAAACAAATGACCACACATGCTGGCTGTCATCCGTCATTCCAGGGATATCATATTTTGGTTTTTAAAAAGCGGACACAAATAACAGACATAAATAATCCCAGTTTAGGCTTATATTCAAAGTATATGGATCGATAGCATGCACGCACTGTCCGTGCATGTAACACGTACATACACATACGGGCAGTTTGCCCCGACTCTCGGCCGTGTAAGCAATGTTGAAAATATTGCTTATATGGAGCAGACAGAAAACCGATCATTCTCAGGCTTATCCTCAAGCCATTTTTTTTTTTTTTTATGACTGTTGTCAAGTCTGACCCTTCCTAAAAAGCCGTGTTCAAGGCAAGCTAGGCGCTAATGACGAACAGTGCCGCTACCAGAGCGTCTCTCTCGCTTTTTGATGACATAATTGCTGCATGAATTCCGATTTGAGAGACTGGACAGTACAGACCGCCGCGACAGTCTGGAAAAATGTGGGCCAGATCGGATTTGAACCACATACCCAGATCGGATTTGAAATGGTCCAGTTCTATGCGACTTGTCACGTTCAGACCGTCAAGTTAATGCCTCACTCGAGTCGGAAAAACACGAAAAAATCGGATTCGTGCTTAAGACCTGTAGTATGATACTACAGGTCTTAATGTAGCCTTAGGCTAGGTTCACATATGACATATAACATAGCGCTAGCATGTGTAATTCATGTTGATGCTTCTGCGCATGCCGGTCTCTTTGCTGAGCGCATCACGGACTGCGAATTAGTGCGCATCTGTAATACTTGAATGGTCTCAATGGACAAAGGCAGTCTGAACGGGCACGCCAAAAAGACAGATACGACAAAAAAAATCGGATTCGTGCATTAAGACCTGTAGTATGAACGTAGCCTTATATTGCTAAGCGGTCTTTGAAGATTCGTTTGGCAACGTCACGAACCAAACGATTCATTATGGTGGATGGGGGAGGGGGGATGAGGTGGGCGAACGATTCGGTGAACAATTTGTTTGAACGAGTCTTTTTACTGAACGAACTGGAATGGATTCGTTTCCTCAAGTGAACGACATATCCCGTCACTAGTGCCAATACTTTTGTCCAGCCCATCTTTGGAGTTTTGTGTAAAATGATGATTTTAAAAAAATAAAAATGTTTTTCCATTGCAAGCAAAATAAAGATATTACTACCAAAGCATTTGTAATTGCAATCATTTTCTAGGAGAAATTAAGGCCGAGTTATACGTCCGCGTCAGACCTCCGCCGTCAAGGAAGACCCGAGTTACGACCCTGCGCCGTAGCCTGATGCGGTCCTCTCGAATTTTTTAACCTTCGCGTCGCGCAGACGCGTATGACGTGGCAGAAACGGACTGTAATTGGTCCGCTCAGACTGTTGTTTCCAGTTCAGCGCGAAATCATCG
Source organism: Corythoichthys intestinalis (assembly GCF_030265065.1). NCBI lineage: Eukaryota > Metazoa > Chordata > Actinopteri > Syngnathiformes > Syngnathidae > Corythoichthys > Corythoichthys intestinalis. Next base: position 81,097,603 of record NC_080395.1, read on the forward strand.
CCATTGTAGAATAGAATCAAATATTATTTTCTACACGCACAAATGGACCAAGCCGACGGGAATATCATCGAAGAGCAAGTCTCGTCAAGACATTATTGGGATTGCCAGATGGCAAGGTCAGCGTTTGGGGAAAAAAAAAAAATGGAAGAACCACCGAGACGTGTGTGTTCGGAGTCGAGTGGCCACACGAAGCGGTGACCCAGTCGGCCAAAAACTGCCAACTTTTTATCACTTTATGTCATATTTTTGGTTGGTGCACTTCATCATTTATTGTGTACATATGTTTGCTGTGAGTCTGTGACTTATTTACGTGTCACACTTCAAGTATATGAAGAATAAAGCACAGATTTGGTGTCCAAAAAGTTGTTTTGATCTTAAATTTTCAAAAACAGACAGTTCACACACGATATACCTCATCACTGATTGAGAGTGCCTCGGTGCTTTTTATGATAACATTAAAATCAAGGCTCCCAACGCAGTTTGGGAAGTTCCATAGATGCCAGAAATCTGCTATGGCTTCCCACTGGCTGGTTGTAGGACACGGCAAACAAATCGGGCTGGAGGGCTTCGCAGACCTTGAACGCAGTGCTCGACGCCAGTTTGAAGCTAGCCGCCACAGCTAGCTCTCTCCACCCGAGTCTAAAACTCTCTGTGCGGCATCAAAAGTCGGACAGACCGCCTCGAAACCGTCTTCTGTGTCGCCTGCCCCTCAACATTTGTATGTTCAATATTTATTCAGTGTTGATGAGCAGAATATTTACTTTCAAGAGTTCCATCTTGCATTGTTTATTTTTTCTCTGTTGAACTAGACTAGCGGAAGTCAACAAGCATGCCCCAAAACCGTACAAGCATAACGCCAACCCCACTAGTGGCTTGGCGGTGAATTACAGAGCAACGCGTTCCGCAGAACCATTGAATGTAACTAAGGCTTTAAGCATTATCTGAGAGAAATGCAGGGGTGCCAATACTTTTGGCCAGCACTGTATATTGCGTCGCTGGTCCTCGTGTCCACGTGTTCGTGTATGAGCGCGAAATTTCACGTCGTGCACAAATGTCGTTTCGCCACAAGAGGTTTGGCGATTTGTTGACCTTGTAGACACTACAATAGGCACTTTCGCACTGCAGGAACTTGAATACTTAGCTCCTTTAACTATCCCGCCCTCCTGTAGTTCGAGGAGCTATCCTTCGCGAAGCAGTCGTGTTCGCACATGGGGTACATCGCCCAATACGACCTGCTGTGACGTTTTAGTCTGCGCCAGTGACGCATTATTTACTCGCCAGTCGCCACACCCACCAGCGGCGCATAAGCTAAACGGAAGACAACGAAATGGAGACCGTTGAAGACACCGCAGCAATAGGGAATGGGACGTACTACGTCATTGTTTGGACCCGCCTCCATGCTGGCAATATAATTCACTTCCGGGCCGGCAGAGTCAATACGGATTGTAACGTGTGATAGTGCTAAGCTAACTCTTTCGGTGTTTTAGAAAGAAAATATGCGTGCTTTATTGTTGCGTTACCGGGTGCAACAGCGTCTCCTACGACAAAAAAAGGGGTGAGGAAAAATGGACTCACTTTTCACTGTTTTCCTGCATGGAGGACCAAATATCAGATCACGAAGGTACGACGGATGGCTGGATTGCAGCGGTTCGTCGGAAAAGCATTTCTTATGATCATATTTCTGCTGGGATGAGAGTGTGTTCCTGTCATCTCTACTCTTGTAAGTTGAACGATTTATCCACTTTTGGTTTCAATACGTTTTTGTTTTTTTACACCGTTGTGTAAATCTGCCTCGGTAGCAATGCTCGCCTACTACGACTCACCTACCTGTTGTGTTCCTAGGTAAACCTGCTGACAACACATCCCGATTGGTCACCATCTCTCTTCTTGGATCATTTGACAAAGAAAATTTGTTCAATGGAGTGGTTCCATTTGTCCTGTGTCGGACTCAAACAAGCCCCTGCAGCAGACGCCATCTGGGTCTGCCCTTCTCGTCGATGAACTGCGGGCTTTTAACTTGTGAAAATGCAAGAACTTTAATGCACATATTTATTCTGCCTGGCTATTTAACTATGGCCAGTGACGTTGTTTTTTTTTTAAACCACTTTGACAAAGACACGTTTCATTGTAATGTTGAATTTATATATTCTATTATTATTTTTAATTTATAATATTCTTATTTGCACTAATGTAGACTTTAGACTGTCAATTCAAATAGTGTTGGAAAAGTTGCAATACCTAAAATAGAAATGCAAGAACTGTAAAGTACATATTTATACACGTTTATTTACCTAAGGCCACTGGATGTTTTTTAACTGCTTTGAAAAATACAGGTTTTGTTGTGATCTTGTATTTATATAGTATATAGCTTTTTATAATGTATTATGTATTATAATATTTGCTGCCCCCTGCCAGAGTGTGGGCCATTTTGTACTAAAATGATTTTAAACTGTCAGTTCAAATACTGTGTTGGAGACTAGTACTTGCAATACTTAAAATGGAAATGCAAGAACTTTAAAGCACATATTTATCCTGTCTGGCAATTTACCCAAGGCCAGTAAATAGTGTTCTATACTGCTTTGACAAAGACACGTTTATTGTGATCTTGTATTTGTGTATTACTTATAATTATATAATATTTGCTGCCACCGTCAGAGGGTGGGCCTTGTTTGCACTAATTTAAAGATTTTAAACTGTCAATTCAAATATCGTATTGGAGAAATTGTATTACTTGAAATAAATCTATTGCAACTTATCAGTCCCAGTTCTTGTCTACAACACTGTCCAAAAATTGTCAATGCATATTCCAAATAGAATAACAAAATTAAGTCACCTGACTTTGTAATTATTACACGTTTATTATGAAGACCTGAAGTAAACAACAAGCAGTTACAGTTTGTCAAGAAGTTGTTCAAGTCATGTTTTGGTATTCATATTTTATTGACTTTTCATAACAACACTCGGGATCGTGTTTGTAAGAGCAGAGCAAACTGAAGTTTCAGCGTGCACTCTTCGCCTTTCCAACCTCTCCTAACGCTCCGATGTGGTGCGCTTGACCTCAGAATAACCCAAGAAGAGATATGGTGACCAATCGGGATGTGTTGTCAGCATTTCATATGCAGGTTTTCCTAGTAACACAACAGGTAGGTGAGGAGGAGGAGTAGGTTAGCATTGCTACCGAGGCAGATTTACACAACAGTAAAGAAAAAAACAAAAACAAAAAACGTATTGAAACCAAAACGGATAAATCGTTCAACATACAAGAGTAGAGATGAGGGGAAAAAAAGGCAGACGTTCAAAATGGAACAGTGCCGTCAATTCTAAACTGTTGCATAAGTGGCTAGAGAACTTGAGTACGAATGAATTCAAATTACATAATATGTAACCGTTGACTACCATTATAATTCATAATTTTTTATCTATTGTAGAGCTGGTGTAATTCATTGCAATTTCCGTGATTTTTGCATGAATCTTTTCAAAGGCGGTCAAACAATGTGCGAGTTGTACTTTGAGTGTGTTAGGACCGCTAAACCAACAGGTGGCGCCAGAGACCAATCAGTGATTTTCCTTGCAAACCAATGCAAACATTGGTGCCCTTCTTTCTCTCCGCGACTGCTTGCTGCAGTACTGCATGGTCACACATGGCCATGAATGGTCGTGCATGCTCGTACATGCACGTGCACACTCCTGCACGCGCGCCACTTGCAGGAAGATTGAATTGCATAAGTTACTGACGGAGGTTTAGTGTCATTTGAAATCGTGGGGATGTGTGAGTGTGTGCACACGCAATTATTGCCTCGTTCAAAGCTCTATGTCAAATGAAGTATTATATATATATATATATATATATATATATATATATATATATGTATATATATATATATATATATATGTATATATATATATATATATGTATATATATATATATATATATATATATATATATATATATATATATATATATATATATATATATATATATATATTAGGGGTGTCAAACGATTAGAATTTTTAATCGAGTTAATTACAGCTTCAAAATTTATTAATCGTAATTAATCGTAATTCAAACCATCTATAAAATATGCCATATTTTTCTGTAAATTATTGTTGGTATGGAAAGATAAATGGTAAATGGTGTTATACTTATATAGCGTTTTTCCACCTTTCAAGGCGCTCAAAGCGCTTTACACTATCTCGCCATTCACCCACTGGTGACGCAGCACCAGGAGCAACGTGGGGTTCAGTATCTTGCTCAAGGATACTTAGACGAGTTCATCAGGTAAGACACAAGATGGATATATACATTCAACATACGGTACATAAGTACTGTATTTCTTTATTATAACAATAAATCAACAAGATGGCATTACCATATTACCATTCTGTTAAAGCGATCCATGGATAGAAAGACTTGTAGTTCTTAAAAGACAAGTTATAAAAATTTAATATCAAAACCCCTCTTCATGTTTTCGTTTTAATAAAATTTGTAAAATTTTCAATCAAAAAATAAACTAGTAGCCCGCCATTATTGATATCAATAATTACTTACACAATGCTCATAGGTGCTGAAGCCTATACAATCAGTCGCACCCAAGCGCCAGAAGAGGGCGGCAAAACTCCGAAAAACACAACAAGTACACCTTTCATTGTGCTGTCATTTTAATCTGTTTGAGTGGGGCATTTGTGCGTTAATTGCGTAAATATTGTGCAAATATTTTAACGGGATTAATTTAAAAAATTAATTACCGTATATATATATAATTATACAGCACAGCTAGTTTTCTCCATAGTCCTTCTATGGGCTTGTGTTGTCCTAAGTGTGTGGGGGGGGGAGATAAATAAATAAGTAAAAACTACATATGTATGGATAGCTCTGACCCCAATGAACATTTTGAGTTGTTGAAAGAGAAAAAAATATTCAAAAATGACTTATCACACCTCAAAGTAGCCTTACATATTACGTATGTAAAATAACGCGAGAGGGGTAAACACAATAACATCGCACGAGGGTATATAAAATAATATATATTAAATAAATAAATAAAATGAAGCAAAAAAGCACCAGTTTAATTTAATGCAAATGTAAACATTTGTCTCATGTGTGACATAGGGGCAAAGTTTGTCGCAGTTAGTGACGTTTCAACAGTTAAATATTCGGTTATCAGTGTCCACATTATGCCGCCACAAACGGAGAATTCGCAAATCTTCACTTCATAAGGAGTTTTTATGAACCCTTGTTTAAATGTGCGTTTGTGTGGATGATAGGCCAAACTGTACCAAAAAAAAAAAAAACTTTTCTTTTTTGCCAAATACCCTGCTACGTGTAGACATGGCCAATGTTTCACTTCTTTTGCTGTCAATACGACAATTAAGATTTTTAATATGAGAAGGTCCAAGCCCTCAGGTACTGATTTAAGAAAGCCACGAAAGGAGAGTGGTAGAAAAACAGCTACTTTAAATAGTACTTTAATGTACGGAACCATGCGGAACCTTTAACCACTCTTTTCAGGTGAACCATAAACGGTGACATTAAGTTGTGAAAATACAACATATAGAATATATAAAGTAATATATATTGTCATTTTCGGGTGAGGGCTTCGAGCTAGACTTTCTCTTAGTGCACCTATTCACCTGGGAAGATTTAAAATACAATTTCATAGTTTCTGCAGGCAATGTAATTCTTGGGGCCCTCATTGTTGCTCTCCTTACAGCACTCCTGAACTTACAACACTCAGAACCTGTATGTATGTTTGCACTGTGAACATGTTTTGGTTGAAACAAAGTGCTTTATGTCATTTTATAGGTACGCTTTCTCCAAGAACAATCAGCCCACCATGCTCCCTATTCCTAACTCCAATGTATCCTTCGGCAATGCTAGAGAGATGAGCCGCAATGACATCGCTAGACTCAACACTCTCTACCAGTGTTGTGAGTGAATACCTTATCTGACACTATCATCAACACAGCAGCAAAAAACAAAACAAAAAAAACAACAACAACAAAAATAGTAGAACTTGAAGTTTTAAGTCGACCCACTTCACTAGTATTCGCAAGTTTTGATGGAAACTTGCAAATGCATGTACCGTATTTTTCGGACTATAAGTTGCAGTTTTTTTTCATAGTTTGGCTGGGGGTGCGACTTATACTCTGGAGCAACTTATGTGTGAAATTCTTAACACATTATTATATCATTTCACATGTTATTTTGGTGTTTTGGAGCGACACTGATGGTTTGGTAAACTTGTTAGCATGTTCTTTATGCTGTAGTTATCTGAATAACTCTTCATAGCTATGTTACATTAACATACTGGCCACGTTCGCATTTCGTTGTTCATGCATTATGTAACATTATCATACTGTACACTTGTTCAGCATGTTGTTCTCTATTGTATTTTTATTTTTAAATTGCCTTTCAAGATGACATATCAGATCTATGTGTTGGATTTTATCAAGCAAATTTCCCCCAAAAATGGGACTTGTACTCCGGTGCGACTTATATATGTTTTTTCCTCTTCGTTGGGCATTTTATGGCTGGTGCGACTTATACTCAGGTGCGACTTATAGTCCGAAAAATACGGTAATTGCCAAAGAGTCCAATTTTAAATGATCACAACCTTTGTTAAGTAAGAAGAACTCAACATTTGAAGTAAGCAGAAAATGTAATAAGAAAGTAGAAGAATTTAATTTTTTAACTTTCTTAACTTTAATACATATACAGATACTTATATAAAGATAAACCAAGTGGGATTTAAATGCGTCTCTGATGACAGCATAACGCATAGTCAAACGAGCTAAACAGCCCTTTGAAGGCATCTTGAGTCTTATGACGCCAACTTAACATTTCAAGTTGTGCTTACTCGGAAATGAAAGTTTTTACATCTCATTTTATCAAGTTGATAAAGATGAGTTATGAATTAGCCAAATAAGTTACTGATCAAAAGTTTAAAATTTGAGTTGTTCTTCCTTCAAATCTTAGCACAACATTTTATTTTATACAGTGTACATTTAAGATATGATGCAGTACATTCTTTCTAACCGGACAAAATGTTCACTATTTCAGAGGAAGCCTGTCAAAATGCTGACTGGAGGCTTAAGTGATAGATTTTCCCAAATCATAAGGAATCCCACTGGGACTTCAGACCTGCATTTGTGAACTCAACAGCAAACTGTAATTTAGCAATAAATCTATGTGAACATGATACTGTGTGTGTCAGTGATATTTTTGCCATTGTGTCTCCTTTTTTCATTCATTTCATTAATGTTTATTAGATTTAACTTCAGTTGACATGATTGCTATTAATCCTGGAGTTCACTTTTACCAATTTCTCTAAACTCCAATAAAACAAACACACAAAACAAGAGCAAAACCCATACAGAAAGTACTATCGCTACAACACATACGTAAAAAACCTAAATTGTAATTGATAGCTTTCCCAAGTATTGAGTCTAGAAAAAGTCACTGATGGTTGTACGTGGAAATCCACCCTATTTAAATGGCCAATGACAAACAAACCATATTGCTTAGTGGAATTCTAAGGCGCCCGTTGATGGGCTCTGGAATTAGGGGTGTGTGTATATAATATTATGTATCTAAAGGTGATATATTGCGATACCTTGTAGCAGGCACGTGCAGAGGGGGTGTGGGGGGTGGAGAGTGCTTGACCACCTGCCCCTTTGCCTGTACATGCCCAAAGAGCCCCTTTTGACTGGGCTTTATTTTTTTGTATGTGTTTACGTATGTGTGTGCTGGCCGACTGTGAAGGCACGCCACCGAGTACTTTACTTGAACACGGAAAACACCTTTAAAAAATAAATGAATAAATAAATAAATTAAGCCGTCTGTGTGCTGCTAAGACGGCGCGTAACCTCTCCATCACAACCCCCCTGCACACTGTTCCTCTGTGACCTGGGTGTGTGGTGAGGAGTCTGAGAACATCTAGTGGTTGAAAACAAACGGTGTTACCCTATTAAGCCTTGTTCCAGCAAATACTGTAGTGAACAGACACGGCGCTCAGCATACGCATAACACGCAATAGGTAGTAATAGTTAATAATAGGTTAATAATAATAGGTTAATAATAGGTAATAGTAGGGCACCAACTCTGCCTGAAGGGGTTTGTTTGTAAGTTTGTAAAAAAATCCTTAAAAATAGTAATTGTAATAATAACAACAATATATAGTATTTAAAATAAAACTTTGTAAAGCCTGAGAAATGCAAGTAATACAAATATAAGTAACATAGGCTCAATATTTACACAAAAAAAGAATCTCCTGTGCGGCCCTCTCGTCAGTCTACCTTTGCCCCCCCCACAATTCCCTAGTGGTTTGCTCCATTATGCTTCAGTCGCAAATTTGGCAGAAGTTTATCCTTGAAAGGAAATGTAATCGAAAAGACAACAAGAGTTGGGGGCGGAAAAAAGGAAGAGGAAAAAGCAGCGAGAATATGCCCGCGCATCACTTGCAGGTAAGAATGTTTTTTTTTAAACAATTGTTTATTTATTATCAGCTACGTTTGCATGACTACAATAATCTGATAATTGGGATAACTGAGTGTGGTGATTGTATTACACAAGCTCGCTAACTGCAGAGTAGGCCCATAGGCTGAAAGCGAATCAGTTTGGCGTCCCTAAGGCTTCTCTAGCGACATCCGTTTTTCCATTTGTACACATGCTCAGAGATGTAAAATAGCGGTGTTTATCAGATAAAGGATAGCGGATCATGCTCTTTACATGACCACCTGAATAAAACTCCAGAAATCGGGTTATGATCGGTTTATTAATGTGCACAACCAAAAAAAAACACTCCAAAACGCTGTAGTGGAAATGATGTGACTTGCAAATTCATTGCACAATGAAAATTAAATGGAATGTTACGAGACATACCGGTAGTGGTTTTATGCAACGACTATGTTGATATAGAAATTTACCATTAGTAAGGAGCCGTAGTCATTTTCGAGAGGTTCAGAGGCCAAGAGCGACATCTACTGGTGAAACTAATTAGAAAAAAAAAAACAATCTTAAAGCTTTTTAGATTTCCCCTTTCATATTTATTGTTTCCACATTATGTCAAATATTGTTCATTTCTATCGTTGGGGGGGTGGATGAGGGGGCCGGGAGGGTGGGGGGGGGCGGCACCACAAGGCATATATGCCTAGGGCACCATATTAGCTAGCGCCGGCCCTGGTAGTGAAAGTTCTTACACCAGGTTTATTGTAGGAATTTTTTTTTTAATTATGTCATTTTCTCTTATATAGTTTTCTACTTCAATAATGAATTACCCCCTGCCCCAAGGATATTTCAACCTTTGTGTCTCTGCTCTCTATAGCCAACCATATTTATTCCGTTCTTTCACAACGTTATCTAGAAAGGAACACATCTTCATTTTCTCTAATAATAAAATAATACTTTTGAAAAAACGGTGCTGATGGTGGCTCACTGAACATCTAATTTGGTTTATTCTCAGATGAACAACAAGTTGAGTAAGGAAGTTTTGATATAGATGTTGAAGGAAGAAAAGGGATAAAGACTGACAGCCAGTGAGTCACAGCCAGAAAGTGTTGATGACAGTGTTGATTTCTATTCACTGTTCCCCCTTTCCCAATTAAATCACAGTCAGCCAAGTATGTATATGAGCACCTGCCCCTCCATCGGTCTCTGCACGGCCCTGCGTTGGAGCCCAAAAGATTATTCATATGCTCCCACCAAGAATCTATCATGTCGTTCTGAAAAGGTGTCACTGTTTAAAAAAAAAAAAAATGTTTTTAAAGACAAAAAGTAATCAACATGTTGCTACCAAAATTTTCCATTAGAATAGCATCTATGTTAGCTCACTGGCTGCAATTGACGCCACTAGACAGCCAATTTATTTTGACTGGATTGGACGTCTAGTACCGTCACTGGCACTGAAGCCATAGGATTCATTGCCAGTCTTATGTTGGCATTTACAGGTTACTTCCTACCGATTAAGTCACTTCCTATTCATTAGGGGACATTCTTGAGTCACTTCTTTTCAGTAACATAAATCAACAGGAAATGAGCTGTAAATGCCCCAAAATCAACAGGAAGTGACCCATAACTGCCACGCGCGGATATAGACTTTCCTATATATGAACTGACTGTGCTTTGCGTTGTAGCCAAATCTAAACCTGAGGAGGAAAGTTGGATATTTAGAATTTCTTTAAACCTAAGCTTTCAAAAGCACCAACAACAACTGAGCTTGAACGGAGGAACATTGTTAAGACATACTGTATATACAGTACAAACAAAGATTTTATAACCTGGACATTATGTCATTTTTGGTAGGCATCAGCAAAAAAATAAGGCACACATTTCCAAATATGGAGGATGGATTGTCTCCTAAAACCACTGAGATGCAGATAAAACTGCCCTTGGCACAGTTATTCCTGTAACACATACAAACACAAAACTGATTTTCATTCAAAATTGTATTTTTTCAATGATTTGCAAAATAAAAGTTAACAAAAACAGCAGTAACCGCAACCACCATCTCCTAATTTCTCCCTACATTTCCTAAATTCAAATCCTCAATTTCAACTGGTTAAGAACATTGGATGTACATTAAAATTGAAGCTAATGTTAACGATTACTTTTGTTTTTTTATTTATTGATTTTTTTTTTTACAGTGCTGGCCAAAAGTATTGGCACCCCTGAAATTCTGTCAGATAATGCTCAATTTCAATCTTCCAGCAAACGATTGCAATTACAAATGCTTTGGGAGTAATATCTTCATTTATTTTGCTTCCAATTAAAAAACACAAAAGAGAATTAAAAAAATAATTAAATCATTATAATTTTACACAACACTCCAAAGATGGATTGGCACAAGAGGATTGGCACCCTCAGCCTAATACTTGGTAGCACAACCTTTAGACAAAATAACTGCGAACAACTGCTTCCGGTATCCATCAATGAGATTCTTACAATGCTCTGCTGGAATTTTAGACCATCCTTCTTTGGCCAACTGCTTCAGGTCTCGGAGATATGAAGGGTGCCTTCACTAAACTGCCATTTTCAGATCTTTCAACAGGTGTTCCATGGGTTCAGGCCTGGACTCAATGCTGGCCACTTTAGGAGTCTCCAGTGCTTTCTCAAAAAACATTTTCTCATGGGTTTTTGAAGTGTCTTTTGGGTCATTTTCCTGCTGAAAGACCCATGACCACTGAGGGAGACCTAGCTTTCTCATACTGGGTCCTATATTATGCTGCAAAATTTGTTGGTAGTCTTCTAGACTTCATAATGCCATGCACACGGTCAAGCAGTCCAGTGCCAGACCAGAGACAGCAAAGCAACCCCAAAACATCAGGGAACCACCGCTATGTTTGACTGTGGGGAATGTCTTCTTTTCTTTGAAGGCCTCGTTTTTTTTTTTCCTGTGAACTACGTTGATACCTTTTCCCAAAATGCTCTACTTTTGTCTGCGCACGGTAGACACAGCAATGTTCAGGTCTTTGGAGATGGACTTGAAGGCTTGAGATTGCCCATGCTTCCTCACAATTTTGCTTCTCAAGTCCTCAGACAGTTCTTTGGTCTTCTTTCTTCTCTCCATGCTCAATGTGCTGCACACATGGACACAGGACAGAGGTTGAGTCAACTTTAATCCAATTTAACTGGCTGCAATTGTGGTTTAGTGATTGCCACCACCTGTTATGTGTCACAGGTAAGTAACAGGTGCTGTTAATTACACAAATTAGAGAAGCATCACATGATTTTTCAAAGTGGTGCCAATACTTTTGTCCGACCCATTTTTGGAGTTTTGTGTAAAATGATAATGATTTTTTTCCCCCAATTCTCTTTTGTGTTTTTTCATTGCAAGCAAAATAAATGAAGATAGTACCACCAAAGCATTTGTAATTGCAATCATTTTCTGGGAGAAATTGAGCATTATCTGACAGAATTGTAGAGGTGCCAAATGCTTTTGGCCAGCACTGTAAATAATAAAGATATAAGTAACATGCAGTACAAGCCAAAAGTTTGGACACACTTCATTCAATGCGACACAAATGAAGGTCCCAACCCCACTGATAAAGCAATAAATTAATGAAATCAACGAGAGACAGCGAGAACCAAAAGTGGTATTTGCCATGTGGCAAAAATGTTTTGCCATGTGGCAATTTTTTTTGCCATGGCAATTTTTTTTGCCATGTGGCAAAAATGTTTTGCCATGTGGCAATTTTTTTTGCCATGTGGCAAAATGTTTTTGCCATGTGGCAATTTTTTTTGCCATGTGGCAATTTTTTTTTGCCATGTGGCAATTTTTTTTGCCATGTGGCATTTTTTTTTTTTGCCATGTGGCAAAATGGGTTTTGCCATGTGGCATTTATTTGGGGTATGTGGCAAAATGCATTTCGGTTTGTGGGGGGGTATATGGTATTTTGGGGGGTATATGGCTGTTTTGCAGGCCATACAATTCCATGCCATTGACAGCTATGCACGTCCAAATTGTATTTTCATTTTAAATGGCAGAAAAACATCTGTGGCTGTGTTTTTTGACGGTACACTTTACATTAGAGCTTATCGGCATTCATCTGGAACCCCAAGTAAGGCTCTGCCATTGACGGCTATGCACGTCCAAATTGTTTTTTTCATTTTAAATGGCAGAAAAACATCTGTGGCTGTGTTTTTTGACGGTACACTTTACATTAGAGCTTATCGGCATTCATCTGGAACCCCAAGTAAGGCTCTGCCATTGACGGCTATGCACGTCCAAATTGTTTTTTTCATTTTAAATGGCAGAAAAACATCTGTGGCTGTGTTTTTTGACGGTACACTTTACATTAGAGCTTATCGGCATTCATCTGGAACCCCAAGTAAGGCTCTGCCATTGACGGCTATGCACGTCCAAATTGTTTTTTTCATTTTAAATGGCAGAAAAACATCTGTGGCTGTTTTTTGACGGTACACTTTACATTAGAGCTTATCGGCATTCATCTGGAACCCCAAGTAAGGCTCTGCCATTGACGGCTATGCACGTCCAAATTGTTTTTTCATTTTAAATGGCAGAAAAACATCTGTGGCTATGTTTTTTGACGGTACACTTTACATTAGAGCTTATCGGCATTCATCTGGAACCCCAAGTAAGGCTCTGCCATTGACGGCTATGCACGTCCAAATTGTTTTTTCATTTTAAATGGCAGAAAAACATCTGTGGCTGTGTTTTTTGACGGTACACTTTACATTAGAGCTTATCGGCATTCATCTGGAACCCCAAATAAGGCTCTGCCATTGACGGCTATGCACGTCCAAATTGTTTTTTCATGTTAAATGGCAGAAAAACATCTGTGGCTGTGTTTTTTGACGGTACACTTTACATTAGAGCTTATCGACATTCAACTGACACCCAAGTAAGGTTCTGCCATTGACGGCTATGCACGTCCAAATTTCGGTGTCAGCTGTCTTTCTGCACTGATGAATCTTGGGTATGCGGTCACTACGCTCGCGGTTTGACCAGAGGCGTAGCAAGGGTCGAAAAGTGAAAAGAAGGTGGCGAAAAGTAGCACTTTACATTGACTCATATGGATGTACTTACATTCGGGCATGGACGCACACATTTTAACAGGTGGCTGTCCTCTGCTCGAAATGCGCACCTTACGCCTATTCTCGCTCCCAGAATACACAGCGCTTGTGACGTAGGACAATAACAGGACTGGTTGCCATGGGAACGTACGCATACCCAAGGAACCTTGCTAAAAGGAGTATTGAAATTGCTAATAAAATAGTTTAGAATTATTTTAGATGCATATATGTTGTATTTTTCCTATATAGTATTCAACGAGGAATACAATAGACTAATTAATAGACTTTTTGGGAAAATCACCATTTCTTTTAGTAGTTACGAGTAATGAGTTGGCCTGTGAAAAGCAACGTAAAACAACTCGGCAAAGAATTTCCAGAGAGTTTGGTGAGTCACTCTTTAAACAATCATGTGGTATTAATAGCTGATTGGACTTTCTTAAACATGTAAAATCTACAAAAAAAGTCTATTAATGGGTCTATTGTATTCCTCGTTGAATACTCTATAAGAAAAATACAACATATATGTATCTAAAATAATCCTAAACTATTTTATTAGCAATTTCAATACTCCTTTTAGCAAGGTTCCTTGGGTATGCGTACGTTCCCATGGCAACCAGTCCTGTTATTGTCCTACGTCACAAGCGCTGTGTATTCTGGGAGCGAGAATAGGCGTAAGGTGCGCATTTCGAGCAGAGGACAGCCGCCTGTTAAAATGTGTGCGTCCATGAACGAATGTAAGTACATCCATATGAGTCAATGTAAAGTGCTACTTTTCGCCACTTTTATGGCCAAGATGGACCACACGTGCATGCAGCACGCACTCGCACCCCCTTACCTTTGTGTTCATTATACTGCGCGAGTATGTATGTGTGTCACGTGACTCAAAAGGGCCCCATGTTGCTCGTTGCCTGGGGCCCCCGGGGACCCTTGCTACGCCTCTGGTCAAACCGCGAGCGTAGTGACCGCATACCCAAGATTCATCAGTGCAGAAAGACAGCTGACACCGAAATTTGGACGTGCATAGCCGTCAATGGCAGAACCTTACTTGGGTGTCAGTTGAATGTCGATAAGCTGTAATGTCAAGTGCATCGTCAAAAAACACAGCCACACGTTTTCCGCCATTTAAAATGAAAATACAATTTGGACGTAGATAGCCGTCAATGGCAGAGCCTTACTTGGGGTTCCAGATGAATGCCGATAAGCTCTAATGTAAAGTGTACCGTCAAAAAACACAGCCACAGATGTTTTTCTGCCATTTAAAATGAAAAAACAATTTGGACGTGCATAGCCGTCAATGGCAGAGCCTTACTTGGGGTTCCAGATGAATGCCGATAAGCTCTAATGTAAAGTGAACGGTCAAAAAACACAGCCACAGATGTTTTTCTGCCATTTAAAATGAAAAAACAATTTGGACGTGCATAGCCGTCAATGGCAGAGCCTTACTTGGGGTTCCAGATGAATGCCGATAAGCTCTAATGTAAAATATACCGTCAAAAAACACAGCCACAAATGTTTTTCTGCCATTTAAAATGAAAAAACAATTTGGACGTGCATAGCCGTCAATGGCAGAGCCTTACTTGGGGTTCCAGATGAATGCCGATAAGCTCTAATGTAAAGTGTACGGTCAAAAAACACAGCCACAGATGTTTTTCTGCCATTTAAAATGAAAAAAACAATTTGGACGTGCATAGCCGTCAATGGCAGAGCCTTACATGGGGTTCCAGATGAATGCCGATAAGCTCTAATGTAAAGTGTACCGTTAAAAAACACAGCCACAGATGCTTTTCTGCCATTTTAAATGAAAATACAATTTGGACGTGCATAGCCGTCAATGGCATGGACTTGCAAAACAGCCATATACCCCCCGAAATACCATATACCCCCCACAAACCGAAATATATTTTGCCACTTACCCCAAATAAATGCCACATGGCAAAATCCATTTTGCCACATGGCAAAAAAAAAATGCCACATGGCAAAAAAATTGCCATATGGCAAAAACATTTTGCCACATGGCAAAAAAAAATGCCACATGGCAAAAACATTTTGCCACATGGCAAAAAAAATTGCCACATGGCAAAAAAAAAAGCCACATGGCGAAAACATTTTGCCACATGGCAAAAAAAATTGCCACATGGCAAAAAAAAAATGCCACATGGCAAAAACATTTTGCCACATGGCAAAAACCACTTTTGGTTTTCGGCCCTGCTGAAATCAACCCTGAAAAGGCATACCTGTGAAGCGACGCCAGCTCTACGCAGGGGCAAGAGGGGGCAGTGCTCCCTAAAATAAATGTTTTGCCCCCCTCAAATCAGACTTTTTGGAGATGAGATGCGTGTTCTGCAACCTGGCAGTTTTTTTTTTTTTTTTTTTTTTACATAGGATTTTGACAGTTGCCGTCATATTTTCGGGATCAAAGCACCGTTTACAGGAATGGCGTTCCAGTCCCGAATCTTTCACCCCTGCTTGTATCGCAAATCGTAACGTGAGGTACCTAGAGGTTCCCACCCCTATCAGGAATACCCATACGTCTATCGCGTCAGTGACACTGCCAAGTATGTATTCCTAACAAATAGTCTAACACAGCAAGCCAATCTACTAGACAGAGCTCTGGGGCAGCAGCTATTCCTTTCCCTGATGATAGCGAAGCAGAATGACAACCGTGGCGTTCTCTCACCCAGATTTTTTACAATTGTCCAAATATGGTGTGCCTAACTATGTATGTGTGTGCGTACTGCAGAGGTCGGTAGAGTATCCAAAAATTATTCTTAACATTAACATTAGCCCTTTCGTGCACTAATAATGATTTTTTTTTTTTTTTTTTTAATTAACCCTTTAAAGCTGTGGTGTCGTTATAAGCCCCCCTAAAACATTCTTAAGCCCCTCCTAATTAATTTGGTGTTGTTTTACTAAAAAAAAATAATAATAAAACTACAAAAAATGCTGTCATATTCACTATGAAGTTGCCAGAATATTAGTTTAAATCAATAACCATATTAACTGTCATTATTAACTTAAAATGTGATCGTAAATCTGTCAGTTTCCCCTTACTTTATAGAGTAAGGTAGCGAGCCCCTTCAGTGTGTTGCTATCCAATCCATTCCACTTGTTCATATTGAGAACGCCCACATCTCTGAAAATCCAGTCCGCGTTTTCCTTGTGACCTAGTTAGCAGTCGGTACTACCTCTTTTTTCCCCGCAGTCGATCTCTGCGCACGTCTTTTTCCTTTGTTATTTTGCGGTCAAAAGTTACTCCTCAGCTCTAAAATAACGCCGCTACTTAGCTGCTGCTGCTGCTGCTGCTGCTGCTTGCTAGTTAGTCCGAAATGCCTTGTGAAGGTCCTAGTAGAGTTAAGTGTGCACTCTTGTTACCACTATCTTTGGGGTGACTTCCTTCTGGAGCATCAGCTGTGTTTCTCACTTTATGCCAATGAGCTCATCCAGGAGCCACCTAAAATGTTTTTTGATTTCACAGGTATGCCATTTGTACCCTGGTACTCCAGACTCACCGCTGTTCCAGCTATTGAGTCTGGCCACCATTAAGCGGATAAAATTTCCAGGGCGGAGCAAGCCACAGCAAACAGACAGCGGAGTGGACCAATCAGCGACGGGCGGGACAAGGGACTTGCGCGCCGAAGTAAAGATACGAGGAGAGCTGAGTTTATTCAACATGGCTGGCGCGAGACAGACTGTTGTCAATGACTTGTGTCGCTGTGTTTTTGGTAATTTAAAACAGATTTTTCTGTGGATTGGATCATATTCTCGTCTCTCCTGTTCGCCATTACGCGGATAAAATTTCCAGGGCGGAGCAAGCCACAGCAAACAGACAGCGGAGTGGACCAATCAGCGACGGGCGGGACGAGGGACTTGCACGCGGAAGTAAACATACGAGGAGAGTGGAGTTTATTCAACATGGCTAGCGCGAGACAGACTGTTGTCAATGACTTGTGTCGATGTGTTTTTGGTAATTGATAAGTTTTGGTAAACTGATTTTACCGTGGATTGGAACATATTCTCGGCTCTCCTGTTCGCCATCTGTGTTGTTGCGGAGATGACTTCCGACGCGGAAGAGTGATGTTGCTCGTTAGGAACACGTCAAGCAAATAAACGAATCTGATTTGTCAATTGATTTTGTAGTTGCTCGAGAGGCCGTTAATGGGCTGGGTCCCAGACTATACTCTCAGTGTTTGAAAAACACAGGGAGAACAGTCTGGCCGTGCCAGGCAATGCCATTTGAATCAATGGGGTTGGGACCTTCATTTGTGTTGCATCAAATGGGTGTGTCCAAACTCTTGGCCTGTACTGTATGGATGGATGTATGGATGGATGGATGTTATGAATAATTTTTGGATACGTGTTTGTGTGCATGTGTGTGTGTGAACCCCCCTGCTCTTAAAACCTAGTGACGCCGCTGCTCACAAGGAAATTCATTGAATTCATTGGCTGCCAATGATGGCGCTAGACATCTCAGCCATTTTAAGTTATTGATAATTAGTGAATAAAAAAATATCTGTCCATCCATTTACAGCACCGCTCATCCTTAACTGGGTCCGCTCATCCTTAACTGGGTCACGGGGTGCTGGAGCCTGGAGCCAATTTATTTAAAAAATTGATAAAAAAATACAATAATTCTAATGATCATTTTTGTAAAATTCCTTGTCACATGTGGATTAGCTCTTGCTTTTGACACCACTATCAGTAGAAATATTTTACCCAGAATGAACAGCTCTGAAAAATATCGTCAAAGCTGTACTTTGACAGTGATTTCTGTTGACAAACATGTATTTTGACGTTTAATTAAAAAATATTTTATTTAAAAAATGTCATTTATCAATGTTTGTGTTTACAGTACTGAAAATAATACAATAGTTTTAACTTTGATCTTTTTACGAAGAACTACATCTCCCAAGATGCTTATTGACCAAACAATCATGATTTTTCAACAACATATCTCCCAACCAGGGGTCGCGTTAACCGGATATTTTCCGTCGTTGACCGGTTTTTTAAAAACGGTGACGGAAAAAACTGAAATCCGTCCGTCATTTTGACAGGTTGCAATTCACACCCCAGACCACAGGGTGGTGAGTCAGCATATTAGCTATTGTTTCTCTTAATGCATGACGTCGTTGGCTCTTCTGTCAGAATATTGTAGCGTCACCGGGGTCTGGCGGCGGCACCGTGATTGACACATCAACGCGAGGTTCTTATTGGTGCACCCGGTGTGCCAGCGCGTCATCCAATCACCCAATCACATGATGTCACAACTCCGCCCCCTGACCGGAGCCGCCATATAGACCCTACCCACCGACGTCATAAAACCACGTGCTCGCTGTATGGTTCAGCCCACTTGTCCGTCATTTTGTCTCTGTATTAGCATTGGTTTCAATTGATCGAGGAATTTAAAATGCATTTCATGGAAGACCCGGTGCTTTCTGATGCCGTAAACTCACTGGATGTGTTGCATAAAAGGCGTTATGTGGAAATGCTTCGTTCTATACAGTTGCCAGATCCATATTTGATGCCCAAATCGATGTTTTTCGACCCACTGTCTTCGCCCTGTCTGCGACATCTGCTACGCTGATATTTACAATTATCTTGTCCACACAAAATCAGCCTATTCTCACGAAAATTTGAAAAACGTCAAGAGCTTGGAGGCTTATAAATACTTCGTTGCTGGTTGGGTGATACAGGTCCTCGTCCATGAAAATTCGGCAGGAATCTATCTTGTGCTTGGAAAGGTGAGTTACGAAATTTTCAATTCAAAATCTTTTGTTATTCCTAACATCCACTGTCAAGTCTAATGTATTTCATGTCGTTTGTCAATGGAGTTAAGGCTTTTAATGTTTATATGGTTTAGCGATAGCACTCTTGTTGTCGGCGATTAGCCTAGCAATGATCTTAATTGTGGTTATTTGTCAGCCCAAAACCCTCTAAGTATATCTTAAATGCATCTTACCGGATATAAAATGACTACTACATAGACTGTGGTGATTTTTTTGGTGCCCAGTTTTCACGTCGGATTGCAGCCATCCATTTCGCTCTCCACTTTGGATCCCTCGGAATACGGTAAAACTTCAAGTCTCTCTTTCCATCTTCTCTGTTAGTGCAACCAACAGCCACACACGCCTTCACCATTTTGATTATTAATGTTCAGGAGCAGAAAAACACGCCGTAAATAGGAGGAATGTACGTAGCCGTAACAGGGAAACATGATGTGTTGACGGACAAGTGGGCGGCACTAGTCAAAAACCCTCGGTCCGCCATTGGATTTTTTTATATTTTTTTTACTTTCTGGTATCTTTTTCTACGGAAGCGCAGAGCTGCCAGTGTTAAGTGAC
This sequence comes from Corythoichthys intestinalis, assembly GCF_030265065.1. NCBI lineage: Eukaryota > Metazoa > Chordata > Actinopteri > Syngnathiformes > Syngnathidae > Corythoichthys > Corythoichthys intestinalis. The sequence goes on from NC_080395.1 coordinate 81,117,472, forward strand.
ACATTTCTACCAGGGCTTTCTCAGTTTTATGCATTTCCAGCCTTTTTAACAAATTAGCAACCTTGTTTCAACGACTAGTTAGTGGCGAAGGTTAAATGATAAAAACATGACCTTTTCCCATAGTTCGTCAGGGTTTGTCAACATCCATTACGTTTTCATAAGCAGAGTCTATAGTAGAGGTCTGCCAACCTAGTCCTCGAAAGCCGCTATCCGACTTGTTTTCCATGTCTCCCTCCTTTAACACATCTGAATCAAATGATCAGCTCATCAACAAGCTCTGCAGGAGCCTGGTAACGATCCTGATTATTTGATTCAGGTGTGTTAAAGAAGTGAGACATGGAAACAAGCTGGATAGCGGCTCTTGAGGACCAGGGTTGCAGACCCCTGGTCTATAGTCTATGAAGGGAAGTGAAATTAAATAGCAGATGTTTAATAACAAATTAAAAGAATGAAACAATGAAATGTAATTGCTACAAGGATGTTAAGACTGTTTCTCTAGGCACAGGGGCCTTTTGACAAGAGACCACTTGGGACTCGCGATTGGAGGTCAGGAGGAAGGTAGCAGCTAAAGGTCAAAGGGCCATAGGAAGGCCATTCGCTTTGGAAGCTCCCTAGGACCAGAGGACAACAAAGGGCAACAGTCTTCAGGCCGGACGACAACGTGGGGTGTCCACCAGTCCGGCCATATCGACAGCAGACGTCTTTGATTATCATTCATCACATGTGACAATAATGACCGGGATTTCCATGGACATAATGACTCTAATCACATGAACTCACATCATCAGTTCTTCACTCACATGTAATAAAATACTGGGCAAGCCAGAAAGACTTTGTCAGTCTACTCCGATCTTTTTTGGGCTAGGACCAGGAGTAGTTCACTGACCCAGCATGCTGCTTAGAACTCCTCTGTCAGTAACTTAGGGCAATAAATTGTTGACTTTGAACATGTCGCCGTTATTGGAGTCCTTTAACGAAAACGAACACGAATGGAACCTTGAGGATTAATCATTTAACAGGTAATTTAAAACACAAGTTCCTTTATCTACTATGGGAAAAGGTCATGTTTTTAGCATTCAGCCTTCACGAGTTCGCCATTAGCCCTACATTAAAACGAGGTTATCAATACGTTACAACAAAATGTTAATACGTTAAAATGAGGTTAGCTATAGACCCTACCCACGTGACGTCACAACTCCGCTCTCCTGACTGGTGCCGCCCACTTGTCCGTCAACACATTGTGTTGACCTGTTACGGCTACGTACATTCCTCCTATTTACGGCGTGCTTTTCTGCTCGTTAACATTAATAATCAAAATGGTGAAGGCGTGTGTGGCGGTCGGTTGCAATAACAGAGAAGATAGACGGAGAGACTCAAAGTTCTACCGGATTCCGAGAGACACGGAGAGGAGAGAGCGAGATGGGCTGCTGCAATTCGACGAGAAAACTGGGCTCCAAACGATTACTACAGATAATGTAGTAGTCATTTTATATCTGGTAAGATGCATTTAATATATATTTAGAGGGTTTTGGGCTGACAACCACAATTAAGATCATTGCTAGGCTAATCGCCGACAACATACACGTATGTATGTAGTGAGTGCTATCGCTAAACCATATAAACATTAAAAGCCCTAGCTCCATTGACAAATGACATGAAATACATTAGACTTGACAGTGGATGTTAGCAAGAACAAAAGATTTTGAATTGAAAATTTCGTAACTCACCTTCCGAGCACAAGATATATTCCTGCCGAATTTTCGTGTACGAGGACCTGTTTCACCCAACCAGCAACGTAGCATTTATAAGCCTCCAAGCTCTTAAAGTTTTTCAAACTTTCGTGAGAATAGGCTGATTTTGTGTGGACAAGATAGTTGTAAATATCAGGGTCAAGCAGAGACGGTGAAGGCAGCCGGTCAAAAATCATCGATTTAGGCATCAAATATGGATCTGGCGACTGTATAGAACGAAGCTTTTCCACATAACGCCTTTTATGCAACACATCCAGTGAGTTTACGGCATCAGAAAGCACCGGGTCTTCCATGAAATGCATTTTAAATTCCTCGATCAATTGAAACCAATGCTAATATAGAGACAAAATAACGGACAAGTGGGCGGAACCATACAGCGAGCACGTGGTTTTATGACGTCGGTGGGTAGGCTCTGTTGTGTGTCAGCTCGTCATATTTACACATTACCGCTACGTACATGCCTCCTATTACGGCGTGCTTTTCTGCTCGTTAATATTAATAATCAAAATGGTGAAGGCGTGTGTGGCGGTTGGTTGCTGTAACAGAGAAGATAGACGGAGAGACTTGAAGTTCTACCGTATTCTGAGAGACCCGAGATGAGAGCGAGATGGACTGCTGTAATTCGACAAGAAATCTGGGCACCAAACAATCACCACAGACTATGTAGTAGTCTTTTTATATCTGGTAAGATGCATTTAATATATATTTAGAAGATTTTGGGCTGACAACCACAATTAAGATCGTTGTGTGACGTTGGTGATTGGGGTCTATGTCGTTGCCTTTTTTTCTTTGGGGGCGGAGTTGTTGGTAAGCAGAGTAAAAAGGGAGAAAAATACCACGACTCCCGTGTCTAATTTTTCGCCGCCAAGCAAGTGTTACAATATTAATTAAAAATGAATGAAAACTAAATACTATTGAATATGTCATCATTATCATTTAAAAAATTTAAGTGACGGGTAAAAATAGACTATGACCGGATTTTTATGACCCTGTCAGTCAAAATGACAGACAACGAAAATGTCTAGCGCAACCTCTGCTCCCAACTGTTAATATTTTTTTTCCTGGTTAAGGGAAACCTCTTATCTTGAACGAGAAGTTGTAATTTGAATTGCTTTTTACCGAACTGGGCGTGTTGTACGCTCCTATCGGGCTGGAGAATTGCCTGTAAAAATAAGTGAATGAACAAACCGGTACACGATAAAATGTACACAAATACTGCACAGAAAATGTCATTTGTATTCAAAAAGGTTTACCATAATTTTTTTGGGCCCTGTCAGTGTTTTACTTTTGATATGTGTAATGCAATGTACTTTGTGTAATATTCTGTACTGCCAGTGAAGATGTAATGTATATCCCAAAGGGACCAATAAATCTTAATCTAATCTAAATCGAGTAATTCAATGATGTAAAATATCCAATGCTTGGTGTAAGACATAGTTTAATATAATCACATAACGCTCAATTTACATTAAAACTCATCGAGCTATAAAGACACTCAGATTGCCATTCTCCATGTCTAAGCAGTTGAACAGGACAGGCTTTAAAGAATAGGAAAAAAATACAACTCATATATAAGACAATGCAATGTCAGTTAGGAGCAAAACAAACATGGACCAAAAATGTTTTTTTCCCCAAGTCATACAAAGATTATTTGTGATAGCTATTTGTAAATCAATATATCTGACTCTACAAAATAAAAGAAAGTGTATTTTGTCATTCTTTTATTATATATTTGAGCAGTGTAGGCAACCTGGTCTATTTTTGTAACCCTGTAGCTGCCCGTAGTTTGCACATGCAAAGGACAGATAGTGCCGTCTCGACAGATTGTGTGCAAGAGAATAGAATAGAAATTCTTTATTGTCAGTATACAACCACAACGGTATTTCTAGCTTCGCCATGATGTGCACCACATAAAACAACAAAAGTATTTTAAGGCCAAGGGCATACGTTTGGTCTCAACTTTGTTAGGGACGATATAACAGCATAACCTGCATGTACACGTTTTGCTGGTGACAGGACATTAATAAGACCAAACGGATTGGATGAACGGGGCAAAGGGCCACATTCCTCATGAATATGAACCGAATTAACTGATAGGTTAAATGATCAGTGCAAAATAAATCTGTATCGACTGATAATAACTGTTACGTGCATTGGTTCAGGTGATACACTGTTCGATCCGAACGTTTGTCTTCAAAAACTACTAAAGAAACATTTTGAAAACTTCCAGAAAAACTATGTTTTTTATTAGCAAACATAAACATAATGAAAATAATTCACTTAATAATAGTAGGGTCAATTCTATCCTTACAACACATGGGAAGACAATCTAAATCCCCTATATAACTGAACTCATTATATTATGCAAATAAGGTTGCTTAAAAGTGGGTGGGAACAATTTGAGCATCCTGAAAAGTTGGTAGTGTTATGTCCCTAGCGTCCCTATGCAAACCTACGCCTTTGAATAAGGCTGATATAATACCACAGGTTGACTGTGTACACAGATTAGGAATTAATGGCCACCAGGTCTCCATCCAGCCATCGGAGTCTCCTGGAGTCCAAGCCGAATATAGACCCTACTCACCTACGTCACAAAATGGGCGTGTCGCTGTTTCCGGCCGCCATATTGTACCTCTTTTTCAGACCTATTCTCATTGTTTTCTATTAGTCGAGCAAGTTATAGAGCAATTCATGGAAGCCCCGGTGTTATCTGACGCTGTAAACTCATTGGATCCGTTGCATAAAAGGCGTTACGTGGAAAAGCTTCAGTTTATCCATTCGCCAGATCCGTATTTGATGCCTAAATCGATGTTTTTCGACCCGCTGGCTTCGCCTGACATCTGATACCCACACAAAATCAGCCTATTCTCACGAAAGTTTGAAAAACTTTAAGAGCTTGGAGGCTTATAAATGCTACGTTGCTGGTTAGGTGAAACACGTCCTCGTACACGAAAATTCGGCAGGAATCTTGTGCTCGGAAGGTGAGTTACGAAATTTTCAATTGAAAATCTTTTGTTCTTGCTAACATCCACTGTCAAGTCTAATGTATTTCATGTCATTTGTCAATGGAGCTAGGGCTTTTAATGTTTATATGGTTTAGCGATAGTACTAACTACATACATACGTGTATGTTGTCGGCGATTAGCCTAGCAATGATCTTAATTGTGGTTGTCAGCCCGAAACCCTCTAAATATATATTAAATGCATCTTACCAGATATAAAATGACTACTACATAATCTGTGGTAGTCGTTTGGAGCCCAGTTGTCTCGTCGAATTGCAGCAGTCAATCGCGGCCTCCTCTTCGTGTCTCTCGGAATACGGTAAAAATTCAAGTCTCTCCGTCTATCTTCTCTGTTTTTGCAACCGACCGCCACACACGACTTCACCATTTTGAGTATTAATGTTGACGAGCAGTAAAACGTGCAATAATAGGAAGAATTTACGAAGCGCTAATGCATTTCTATGGCGAGTATGCGGACATCATGGCGCGGGGGCGTGGCTCTGACGTCACGTGAGTAGGGTCTATAGGACACCGGTACGGGGGTGTAACAACGGCATTTCACCGGAGTACCCGCAACGGCACGTTGCCCTGTCGCGGCACACTGGTCGGACCCCAATATCACCCCCCCAGGCGCGGAGGCTGGCTGTCGAGTGGACAGTCCGCGAATGACACGACACTCATTCAAAGTTGAAGTGATGGGGCTCCAGGCGTGGACGCCAGCGACTCGCCGGTAGTCCACTCTCTTACTGGGCAGGCTTGTGTCGGGCCACTCGCCGACCACTCTTGTACCGGCGCGTCGCGGACACTCCGGTTGGAACGAATTGCCAACCGTCACGTCAGGGCAGCAGGTGAAGTTCGCCGTGTTGAATCACATTAAGCAGCAGGGCACCGTACTCCAGTGAAATGCCGATGTCACACCCCCGTACCGGTGCCCTATATTCGGCTTGGACTCCAGGAGACTCCGATGGATGGATGGAGCCCTGGTGGCCATTATTCTTGCTTCATACTTTTATGCCATTGGCGCAATCAGCTGCCACTCAAACACACCGGAACTAGCGTTGACGTTGAATCTTTGTGTCAAAATGATTCAATCGAAAAAAAAAGTGCCTTCAAAACTTTTCCCACTTCAAAAAAAAGTGTGTTCAAAACTTTTTCCACATTGAAAAAAAAGAGTTTAAAACTTTTTGCTTTTCAAAAAAGTGATACTTCAATAAAAGATACATATATTTCAAATAAAAAAATATATTTTCCCCAAAAAATATTTTTGCAAATGATTTTTTTCTTTGATTAAAAATAGTTTTTTGATTAAAGCAACTTTTATTGCGATTGAATGATTTTGACACAAATGTCCTACCTCTAATATGGCTCAAACACAAAAAGGATTGCTTCAATCAAAGAAAACGGTTTGAATGAAAAATAAAGTGTTCAAATGCGAATTTCTGAGTGTCAAATATTTTTTCACATTCAAACTTTTTTTTCAAGGATTGAATTCTTTAAAATTTTTGATTGGAGTGATTTTCTTTTGAAAATACATATATTTTTGTTTGAAGCGACTTAATTTTTGATTGAATAATAAAGACACAAATGTCCTAGCCAAAATGTGGTCCAAACGCAAAATGACATGACTTCAATCAAAAATGGTGTTTCAATAAAAAAAAAACGACTTAAATCAAAAAAAAAATTCTCAATCAAAGAAAAGTAGTTTTCAAATATATTTTTTTGAGTTTCAAATTTATTTTTGCATTCAAACACATTTTTTTTTTGATTGAAGAGACGCTTTCTTCGATTGGAAATATATATTTTGATTGAAGCAACTTTTTATTTGATTGAAGCAACTTTTTTTTTGATTGAATAATAAAGACACAAATCTACCTCCATAGGCACTGCTGCCACTTGCTCATGTCTGCCTATGCGCATTTTTTTTTCCCACAGCAGATTTCAAAAATGCATTCATGCAGGAAGACGCCATCTAAAGGACGTCATTATTAAAGGAAAATTCCATCATTGTTTCTTCGATGGCATGTTTTAAGGTTCCAACTACTATGAATAAAATTATTTTCTTCCATCACTCTTGCTTTTATTGGATCGTTAAAAAGTTCCCATTTTTGGGGGGGTCACCCTGTACAATGTATAATCCCACTTCGTCCAATATGTTGATCTTCTCCCACTTCTGAAAATCTTTCCCTTCACCCCTGGACATCCTACCTAGGCCATCTACAACTGCAGCCACCTCATCCACATCCTCATCCCGTGTTACTCTTTTTTTATGTAATACATTTCAAAGAAATAATGCTATGACATTTCCGTTTGAGTGTTGGAACATTTGTAGTGAAATTAGCTGTTGTTGCTGGTGTGTGTTGGGGGGGGGGGGGGGGGGGGGGGCACCGTCATATTTGCCAAGGGCACCAAATTGTTCAGACCTCAGAATAAAAAGTTTGGACACCCCTGGTATTTAATAATCCAATTTGCAATTTGTAATTGCCACACGATTTTAGTGGAAGAATTACACAAATGAAGTAATACAAATAAGAGGTTTCAATCATTTTAAACAAGCACAAGTATTCTTTCATTGGACGTGACTTTCCTTCTCGGACCATCTTTTGATCTGCTGTGAAAAAAGATGTTTTACCTACTTGAAAGACTTGAAAAACCTGCAAGATGACAACAAACAAAGTAACATCAAAATGCCACGTCATCCTGATCATTTCGTTTCAGACAGCTGTGCCATTCTCATGCACATTTGCATGTGTATGCATTAACCATATGTTGTTGATACGTTTTTGACTTTTGCCATCAATTCTGATCATCTATATTTGTTTTTCCTAGCAGAAAAAGCATATAAATCCACAGAGAGAAAGCTCTTCTATTGAGTCAATCCAGAGGAATCAAGGTAAGACCAGTTACGAATTATGGGATTGTCAATTACCTACACTTATACATTATTTTCTAAATAGAATTTACACATATTTACAGGTCTTCTACATGCATTTGTATAGATTATTTCTCTGAGCTTATCAGTATTTGTCACACAGATCTGCTGGAATGGGTTTTCTCAAGTTCTCAGCTCTGGCTGTTCTGTTGCTGTCTGCCTACTGTTGGGCTGACAATAAGGTAACTGACGTTAGAAGTTTTTAGGAAGGTTTTCAGATTGCAACGCGATACTATGTAATAATGATGAAAGGTTCAGTACACTAGGAATTGTGTTTTCCTATGCTAATCACCCTTATCCTCTGATTTACTTGATCATTAGCTACTACCAGGGGTGAATTTGTGCCGGATCCTGCCGGAACAAGATCCGGCACCCCTTGATTGTGGCCTCCCTGTGTTCAGGGACTTTTTTGGGCCGATCCGGCACCTCTCATGTATAGAAAATAATAATAATATAAAAACGTTTTTTTTTAAATTATCAAATAAAATAATAATATGCATGAATTCAGTTACAGAACATATCCCAAGAATTGCATGTTGTTTATAAAAAATTAACGTCCTTTGAAAGAGTCAGAGATTTGTAGATGCACTAAATAGCTGGACCAACAAATCACACACGTGACATAAATAAATAAATAAAATAAAAACTTTGGAAATTTCCAGGATCTGGGGAGCGAGAAGCCAGGATCAAACGGTATTTAAGCATGCCATGCCAAAAAGACAGTTGCATTTACTGTCTTTTTACAAAAAGAAGGAAAATGGTTCAACCGGCGATGAGGGCAGCTGCAGCGATCCTGCTAATGGGCATGACCAGGTGCAGCAGGAGGCTAGCGCCACAGCAGCTAGCCGGGTTCACGGACATCCAGCCAAGCCGGAGCAGGAGGCTGCTACCGTGGCAGCAGCTAGTCAGGTTTAGCACCACCCAAAGTGGGGGCTAGCTATAGCGCCAGCAGTAAGCCAGATGGATCACCAACAGCCGGAGCAATAGGCTAGTAGCATGTAGCCAAAAATTCAGGTTTGGGCAGCACAATTTGTAAGGCACAATTTGTAAAGCGGTGAGAACTTTGGGGCCTGAGGAGACGGGGGGGATGGAACTCGCAAAAGAACGGGTTTGTGTTATTGTAATCTCTTTTTTTTAAAAATGTCAAGTTAGACCTGTTGAGAATCTAATTGCTGACTGTGTACTGTAAGTCCCACCTGTGGTTATGTGGGCAATTGCCCATGTTGTGCAGAGTATTGCCTAAATAATTCTAAATTGTTGTCATAACATTTATACCACTGATATCATCTGAAGTTGAGGCTTGTAAGTCCCACAGCATGGCAAGTGGGCATATGCGTGTTGTTTTAGGTATCATTTTCTGCGTATGTTCCGGCACCTGTGCCCGTCTAGTCATCCCTGCGCTGTCATATGTACTGTGTGTTCCGGCACCTTATGATTTACAAATTAAGCACTGGCTACTACCTTTATTTACTATTTTGTCAAAGCTGAGTTGGTCGTTCTTTCCTTCCTACAATGCTACTTTGTGATTTAAGACACAGTACATTACCCCTTAACATTTTAAATACAGCTAAAAATGATCAAAACAAAAATTGATGTTTCTTGCCACCTAGATTTTAGTTACTTTTTTGCTGTTGTTTCACATTTTGCATTTCTAATTTCTAATTTTCCTTTCCTATACTTCCTCGTTGCTGTGCTATCCAAGCAGGCAGGTAGGTATCAAATGGTTTGACTTGTGCAAGGTTGGAAGCTATTCTTCTCCAAGTAAAATCATATTCACGTCACAAACAGATGATGTTGAAGAAGACCTGAGAGACCTTTCTGTGTCTGAACTTCTGGAGAAAGCCAACAGTAATCAGGGTGAGTGTCAAAACACCAAAGTGTATTTTCATTTATTTATTTATTTTTTAAACCTGTCCTGTTCAGCTGTTTGATACAGAGAATGGAAGTCTTAAGTGCCCGGACAGTCTGAACAGTTTTAATGTTTCACATTGAGAGTCTGACATACTCACATTGTGATCACTCAACATACCTCGTTTATTATGACAAAGCAGCGAACAGGAAGGGGCTATGGGGGAACAGAAGAAAAGAAACACAAGAAAAGAAAGAAAAACACAAACTACAACAAGAAATACATTGAACATCTAGAGCAATTCCTAATATGTTGGTGCTATCGTCAGCTAGATGTATTTCCGTTGACAACATGTGGGGGGCCTGTTGACCAGGGAAAGAGGGGGACGGGGGTGGGGGAGTCTATAAGCTAAATGATTGAAATGGGTAGAGTGTACACAAATCAGCTCTGTGAACATTGACATTGTGTTTGTCAACCCAGTAATCGTGTGAATCCCTTGTGAGTGTAAGCCCGTTGGCGACCAACCCTACGCCGCCCCATCACATCCAGCGACACGCGAGCCCCACCAGGCGCGACAGCCACGCAGACGAGCGGCCAAGTGTATTTTAATGCCGAGCCAGCGCACGGTACACGTGTTTTGAGTCCGCGTGGGCACGCCAGGTGCAAGTGGCAATTTTGTACAAGAAAGGTATAGATTTACAATGTTACAATGAGGACCAAAGCTTCCAAAATTTTGAAAAAAAAAGACAAATCTAAATGAGTAAAAATAATTATAATAATACAATAAAAGTGAAAATATAAAACACTATAAAGACAAAAAATCTGATTGAAAGGTGAAAAATAAATATGAGATTTAATACATGAATAAATCAAAGTCAAAATAAAATTGTATATGAATACTAAAATAAAAATTAGATTCAAAATTTCAGAATAAATTCAAAAATAAAGATTAGGTTCAAAATTTAAGAATAAATACAAAAATAAAGGTGGACATACATACTAATATATATATACCGTATATATATAAATTTAAAATCGATCAATAAATAAAAGCGCTTTGCTCTCATTCTTATTTTTAGTTTTTGGCATGAACGTAGACAAAAAAATATATATTATTCAAATGAGGGGGCAGTCTTAAGTGTGCTGAACTATTCACCTATTGGTCAATCGAATCGAAGTGCGTGGATCAATTAGTTAATGCCTGCCCGTACACGGCTGAATGAAACTAAATTATAGAACGGGTAATGAGCAATCAAAAAGTAAAAAAGACAATAAAGCCCTTTCATTTATTGATTGATATTTAGTTCAATTTATATTAATTTTTGTATTTTTGTATTCATTCTTAAATTTTTAATCTTATTATTTATTTTTGTATTTATATTCAGTTTTATTTGGACTTTGAATTATTTACAGTATGTATTTATCACCATATTCATGTTTAATCTTTGAATCTTATTTTTGCATTTATAGTCCTTTTTATTCTATGCATTCATTCATTTATTTATGTCATTTTTGGACCGCCAAATTTCTCTTTTTTTATACAGTATTTCTAGCACATTGGCTGTACGAGATGTCGCACACAGACGTTTGAAAATTTCCAATTGCCCATTTCACAGCATAGATTACAGTCCCGTATTTTCCGCACTATAAGGCGCACCTTCAATGAATGACATATTTTAAAACCTTTTCCATATATAAGGCGCACCGCATTATAATGCGCATAGAATAAATGCTAAAGTAGAGGCTGGGGCTATTTTATGCATCCATTAGACGGTGCTGCGCTAAAGGGAATGTCAACAAAGCAGCAACACAACAGCAGGCTAAAACATGTTGTGCAACATAGTAGAGGGGAACTTTGTTCTTTTCCACAGTCACCCTTTTTGTGTTAGATGGGGTATAATTTTTCCCTGTTTTGCAATGTATGCACTGTATTTGACCAGAGCGTGTATAAAGGCCAAAAACGCCTATGACTATACCTGCTACTTATGTTGACTTATCAAATATAAAACTATTTATTCAAATTTTGGAGGGGAATTTTTTGTCTTTTTGGTCCCAAAATGTTAGTTTATAATTGGTCAGTGAAGAAAGCAACAGTTTGGACATGATGGAGAGTGTTATTTGTGGTTTTCTTATTATAATGGTGTAATTTTGTAAGCCCGTTTTTGGTTGCAAATTTGTATGAATCTTTAAAAAAAACTGACAAGACTGAAAAAGGAGTTTCTGCTCTTGCACCCCTCTTTAAAAGAAACTGCTGTATTCTAAGATAAAACAACTGTTGTGTTTGATAGAACAATATGTCTATATGCTGCCATAGCAGATTCATGGCACATGAAGCCCCCAAACTAGTTCTAATTTCTCCATTTTACCCTGAAAACCCCCGTTTACAGACGTCGCGCAACCGCTTTTGTTTCAACCCAGCCATAAAACGAAGGTAATTAATTATATTTATTATTCAAAATGTCTGTCGTTTTTAGCTTAGAATCATTCATTGATGTCTCATATTTCGGTTTTTAAAAAAAAAAAAAGACACTTTAAAAAATTATTCACTCACATATTTTAAACTTTTAAACAAATTATGTCACAATGGAAAAAAAAAATGGCGTCTGTAAAAAAGTCACGGATATCTACTTCATAACTATCGCTTAATTGTATGTTTTTTGTTAGTGTCACATTTTCTCCGATATGTTAGATGATAAATGATTGATCCAAACAAAAAAAGTTGAAAAAATACATTTAAAAGGGTAAATATATGAAAAAGAACATCTCGACCACTCCTTGATGTCTGCGATTTCTGCATCGCGACTCTTGTTATATTACCATGTTTCACCCATAAAATCCCCCAAAAATCCAGCTGTGGCCATTCACAGCTGTGTCTTGACACTCAGTGATACATGCTACAGGGAGTTTTTGGATCAAAACAAAGTAAGCACACAATAATATCTTGTTAAAGTCGTGGCGTCTGTAATTTTGTTCTCACGTGCTCTCACCTCCAGATAGGGTTTTGCAGTTTAAAAAATATTTAAAAAAAAAAAAAATGCCATCCTGCTCAAAAATTTTCTTCCCCCAGAAAATTGAGATTTTAAGCTTTCCGATGATGTATCACACATGCAAAATCATGCAATTTTGAAAGTTGGCTAAATTGGGGGTCTCAGAGCGGAACTTCAAGTCACTTGAGTGTTTTCCGCCATATATAAGGCGCACTGGATTATAAGGCGCAGTCGGCTTTTGAGAAAATTTAAGGCTTTTAATTGCGCCTTATAGTGCGGAAAATACGGTCATTTGGGGAGACACTGACCAGATTCGTGCGATCTCCCCAGTAGGTTTGTTGTACTACCTCGTACCAAGCATGAGTCTACCTTCCAATGACCAAAATAGTTTCTCTTTTTGTCGGTTAGGGGACGTTCTGAGCTACAGAAAATGCTAAGAAGCCTCTTTATTGGTCCAGAAGAGCTGCAGTGTTCGCTCCTATATCCATTTTATCATGCCCTCTTTCGAAAATGGAGACTGCTCACAAAATCCAGTCCAAAATGTCCTTTCGACCTGATTTGCTTTAATCTAGATTTGAGTGATGTTTGAGTTTGAATTCAACAAGGAGTCAGCAGGCTTTCAACTGACTTTGATGTGTTCCAGTCCGTTCAGATGATGAGCCAGCCCTGATTGAAGGAGACATTGCCATTTACAACGATGCGAGACAACGAGGAAAGAGAAATGCTGACCCCTGCACCAGTCACGGATGCAAATGGGTAAAGTCGACTGATGGAAAGGTCTACATCCCTTACACCATCCAGAATCACCTTAGTAAGTAGTTCAATAATTCCTCTCGACATTGTGTTTGTCAAGCATAGATTAGAGTGGTTCTTAATTTTTTGTGGTTTTTTTTCTTTTTTAGTAGTAGTACAGTAAGTACTACCTCCAAAAATACTTGTCTTTTCACGAACAATGTGACCAAACACTCCTGGATGCAGTCAAATATTCCATCTTCTTAGTATAAATACTTTTACATGTGTTAAAATGGTCCCTAAAAGTTACCTAATTACACCTAGAGGTTATTCAAGTACACAGGTGTTTGCAAGATTTTTGAGATACTTCTCTGTGCGTATTAACTCATACCTCCAGTGGTCAACTGGAAATAACTATTTTTAAAAAGTTACCCAGGGCAATATCGAACAATATTGAACAGTTTGATTAATATTCAGTGTTATAATATTTAACATCTGGTCAGTGTTGTTTTCGTCAACAATGACAATAAGGACATTGATTAACATTGTTGACTAACAATTTTTTCATGACGACGAGGCAATAACGAGCAAAAAACGTGTCTTGGGAGACGAAAACATGAGACGAATGCCAGTTTTTATCTAAAGAGACGAGAAAGAGACGAAAATATGGCAATAATTTCCGTCATATGTTCGCAACGTGTCACATTTTTTGTGTAGTTAGCCTGCATCGTAGCCATGTGTGGTTGTGATCATCACACACTAAATGTAACTCGTAGTGTTATCATAGCATTCGCATTTGCGTTAGCATTAGGCCAATGCTAATGACAACTATTTTTACATACAATTTGTGGCGTCCAGGTGGGTATGATTAATTGAAAATAATGTAGTGTTTTCCTGATAAGTGTGTGTTATCACCACGTTGGTGTTGTCCTTGTAGACAATGCAATATGTGTTCTTCTGTCAATGTTCGTTCGAAATTGCTACAAACCTTTATTTTTTTATTTTTGGACAAAAATGTTTGAATTTTACTGACGAAAACATTTTGAGTAAACGTCAACTAAAACTAAATAAAATTAGTCTGACTTTTTGTTAACAAAAACGAGATGAAGACACATTTTGAAATGACTAAAAAATGACTGAGACTATTAAGTATTATTGTCCAAAAGACTAAGACTATGAGGAAAATTAAACGGGCTGCCAAAAACTACACTGCTTCTGGTCTTATATTTGCCAAAATTACACCCCTAGTCATTTTCATGCGCGCTGCCATATTAGGAACGGATGTGATGTCTTGTCGTTGACTGGCCAGCATACCAAGACACCATGATAGTAATCTTAAATGCTCTTTTAATTTTTTGACTGAAATTCCCTCAGAATATTTATCATTGTGCTATGAATAAAATACTAACCTTGGCTTCACTGTGCTGCTAGACTCCGATGAAAAGTCCATCATCACCCGTGGACTGGAGTCATTCTCCTCATTTTCCTGCATTCGCTTCAGACCCAGAGGCAGTGAACGTGACTGGCTGAGCATCGAGTCCCGACATGGGTATGAAAATGAAAGGGGGGGGAATCATAAAAACAATTGAGCACTTCGTTGTTCTCTTCAACTCAGCACTTATTCTGGTCAGATGCTACTCCTTTGTTGGTCGTGGTGGTGGAAAGCAGATAGTTTCTCTGGCTCGCCGAGGATGCCTTCATCATGGCACTGTCCTGCACGTGCTTCTCCACGCTCTTGGATTTCATCATGAACAGACACGCAGCGACAGAGACCGCCACATTAAAGTTCTGCTGGAAAATGTTCAATCTGGTACTCTCTACATTCAATTGTTAATTTGTATCTTCTGAATTCAAATAAGACAAACTGTTCTGTTTGTGTTTTAGGAATGGAGCACAACTTTAGGAAGATTTCCACCCTCAACCAGGGCACTCCTTATGACTACAACTCTGTCATGCAAAGCCACAAGTATGCACTGGGGCGTTGACAGGGATTTGGGACTCTACGGGGGTAAAAAAACAAAACAAGACTTCGGACTCAGCACGTTAATGTGGCAGACTCAGGATGTGCTGTGCCATCGACATATCGAGGTGGTTGCATAAGGCTCCAACTAGTGGAGGGGGTGCCCAATTGGTGTGAATAAAAAAATAATAAAAACACAAAGTGTATTTCAGTGTTACATATACGAGATATACAGTATTTATTCTTTTCAAAATTACTTCTACTCTGAATCCAAGACCGTGAGCCATATTATGACCCGGCGGCTTAAACCTCTTGTTGCTCTTTTTTTGTTCCTCTTGCACTCTTATAACAATCGTCATCTCACTTTGCCTGGCCAGAGTGTTCTCCCTGTATTTTTTATACACCGGGAGAACAGTCTGGGACCCGGAAAGTAACCGTGCAATCAGATTCATTTATTTGCGTGATGTGTTCTTAATGAGCAACGTCACTCTTGCGCGTCGGAAGTCATCTCCAAATCAACACAGATGGCGAACAGGAGAGCCGAGAATATGTTCCAATCCGCGGTAAATTCAGTTTTAAATGACCAAAAACACATCGAGTCACTAAAACCAACAGTCTGTCTCGTGCTAGCCATATTGAATAAACTTCTCCATTCTCCGCTCTCTCAGTATATTTATTTCCTCACGCTAGAGTTTGTCGCTTTACCAATGTCACGTACGCCCCTCGCTGATTGGTCCACTCCGCTGTCATTTTGTTGTGGCTTGCTCTGCCCTGGATATGTGATCCGCAGAACGGTCGCCGGACTCTATCGCTGGGACAGCGGTGAGCCTGGAGTTCCAGGGAACATCTCACTGTGTTAGCAGTTAGCGCTATTGATAAATGAATGTCTCATTTCTGTTGCTGTCAATACGACATTTAAGATTTTTAATATGAAAAGGTCCAAGCCCTCGGGTACTGATTTAAGAAAGCCATGAAAGAAGGTGGAGAAAAAACAGCTACTTTAAATAGTACTTTAATGCACAGAGCGAAACCTTTAAACACTCGTTTCAGGTGAACCACAAACGGCGACATTAAGTTGTGAAAATACAACATACTGGTATAGAATATATAAAATAATATATATTGTCATTTCAGGGTGGAGGCTCCAAGCTACACTTTCTCTTAGTGCACCTAGTTACCTGGGCAGATTTAAAATAGAATTTCATAGTTTCTACAGGCAATGTGCCCCTCTTGTTGCTCTCTTTACAGTACTCCTGAACTTACAACATTCAGAACCTATATGAATGTTTGCACTGTGAACATATTTTGGTTGAAACAAAGTGGGTTTTGTCATTTTATAGGTATGCTTTCTCCAAGAACAATCAGCCCACCATGCTCCCTATTCCTAACTCCAATGTATCCTTTGGCAATGCTCAAAAGATGAGCCGCAATGACATCGAGAGACTCAACAAGCTCTACCAGTGTTGTGAGTGAATACCTAATCTATCAACACTATCAACAACGCACCACAAAAAAACAACAACAACAAAAATAGTAGAATTTGAAATTTTAAGTCGACCCGGTTCACTAGTTTTCGCAAGTTTTGATGGAAACTTGTAAATACATGTTATCACCAAAGAGTCCAATTTCAAATGATCAGAACCTTGTTAAGTAAGCAGTACTCAACATTTGAAGTAAGCAGAAATTGTGATAAGAAAGCAGAATAACTTTTTTTTTTTTTTTTTTTTTTTAGGAAACTGGGCTTAACTTTAAGTACATCCACATATATTTACAGTGCCTTGCAAAAGTATTCGGCCCCCTTGAATCTTGCAAGCCTTCGCCACATTTCAGGCTTCACACATAAAGATATGAAATTTAATTTTTTTGTCAAGAATCAACAACAAGTGGGACACAATCGTGAAGTGGAACAACATTTATTGGATAATTTAAACTTTTTTAACAAATAAAAAACTGAGAAGTGGGGCGTGCAATATTATTCGGCCCCTTTACTTTCAGTGCAGCAAAACTCACTCCCGAAGTTCAGTGAGGATCTCTGAATGATCAAATGTTGTCCTAAATGACCGATGATGATAAATAGAATCCACCTGTGTGTAATCAAGTCTCCGTATAAATGCACCTGCTCTGTGATAGTCTCAGGGTACTGTTTAAAGTGCAGAGAGCATTATGAAAACCAAGGAACACACCAGGCAGATCCGAGATACTGTTGTGGAGAAGTTTAAAGCCGGATTTGGATACAAAAAGATTTCCCAAGCTTTAAACATCTCAAGGAGCACTGTGCAAGCCATCATATTGAAATGGAAGGAGCATCAGACCACTGCAAATCTACCAAGACCCGGCCGTCCTTCCAAACTTCCTTCTCAAACAAGGAGAAAACTGATCAGAGATACAGCCAAGAGGCCCATGATCACTCTGGATGAACTGCAGGGATCTACAGTATAGGTGGGAGAGTCTGTCCATAGGACAACAATCAGTCGTACACTGCACAAATCTGGCCTTTATGGAAGAGTGGCAAGAAGAAAGCCATTTCTCAAAGATATCCATAAAAAGTCTTGTTTAAAGTTTGCCACATGCCACCTGGGAGACACACCAAACATGTGGAAGAAGGTGCTCTGGTCAGATGAAACCAAAATTGAACTTTTTGGCCACAATGCAAAACGATATGTTTGGCGTAAAAGCAACACAGCTCATCACCCTGAACACACCATCCCCACTGTCAAACATGGTGGTGGCAGCATCATGGTTTGGGCCTGCTTTTCTTCAGCAGGGACAGGGAAGATGGTTAAAATTGACGGGAAGATGGATGCAGCCAAATACAGGAACATTCTGGGAGAAAACCTGTTGGTATCTGCACAAGACCTGAGACTGGGACGGAGATTTATCTTCCAACAGGACAATGATCCAAAACATAAAGCCAAATCTACAATGGAATGGTTCAAAAATAAACGTATCCAGGTGTTAGAATGGCCAAGTCAAAGTCCAGACCTGAATCCAATCGAGAATCTGTGGAAAAACCTGAAGACTGCTGTTCACAAACACTCTCCATCCAACCTCACTGAGCTCGAGCTGTTTTGCAAGGAAGAATGGGCAAGAATGTCAGTCTCTCGATGTGCAAAACTGATAGAAACATACCCCAAGCGACTTGCAGCTGTAATTGGAGCAAAAGGTGGCGCTACAAAGTATTAACGCAATGGGGCCGAATAATATTGCACGCCCCACTTTTCAGTTTTTTATTTGTTAAAAAAGTTCAAATTATTCATTCATTCATTCATTTTCCATGCCGCTTTTCCTCACGAGGGTCGCGGAGGTGCTGGAGCCTATCCCAGCTAACTGGGGGCAGTAGGCAGGGGACACCCTGAACTGGTTGCCAGCCAATTGCAGGGCAAGTTCAAATTATCCAATAAATTTTGTTCCACTTCACGATTGTGTCCCACTTGTTTTTGATTCTTGACAAAAAATTAAAATTTTATATCTTTATGTTTGAAGCCTGAAATGTGGCGAAAGGTTGCAAGATTCAAGGGGGCCGAATACTTTTGCAAGGCACTGTATATTAGGATAAACCGAGTGGGATTTAAATGTGTGTCTGATGACAGCGTAACACATGGTCAAATGAGCTAAATAGCCTTTTGAAGGAATCATGAGTTAAGCTAAGGCTACATTTACACAACTTAACATTTCAAGTTGTGCTTACCACATTTTTCGGTCTATAAATTGCAGTTTTTTTCATAGTTTGGCAGAGGGTGCGTCTTATACTCTGGAGCGACTTACAGTATTTGTGAAATTATTAACATATTATGATATCATTGTTGCTTGTTAGCATGTTCTTTATGCTATAGTTATCTGAATAACTCTTAATAGCTGTGTTACACTAATATACCAGGCATGTTCTCAGTTTCTTGTTCATGCGTCATGTAATGTCAGCCTGTTGTTCTCTATTGTATTTTTATTTTGAATTGGATTTAAAGATGTCATGTCTGTTCTTGGTGCTGGATTCTATCAAATAAATTTCCTCCGCAAAATTGCGATTTATACTCCGGTGCGACTTATATATGTTTTGTTTCCTTTTCATTGCACATTTTTGGGCTGGTGCAACTTATACTCAGGTGCGATTTGTAGTCTAAAAAATGCAGAAGTCAGAATTGTAAGTTTTGCCCCATAACAATCATTCAGATCCAAGTTACAACTCATTTTATCAAGTTGATAAAGATGAGTTATGAATCAGCCAAATAAGTAACTGATGAAAAGTTTAAAATTTGAGGTGTTCTACTGTCAAATCTTTGCGTTATCACATCCTTTTATTTTTCACAGTGTACATTTAAGATATTATGCAGTATATTCTTTCTAACCGGACAAAATGTTCACTATTTCAGAGGAAACCTGTCAAAATGCTGACTGGGGGCTTCAGCGATTGATTTTCCCCAACCTTGAGGAATCCCATTGGGACTTCAGAACTGCATTTGTGAACTCAACAGTAAACTCTGTGATTTAGCAATAAATCTATGTGAACTTCTATTCACATGAAATCTATTTTTGCCATTGTGTGTCCTTTTTTGATTCATTTTTTTTTTTCATTCATTTCATTAAGGTGTATTAGATTTAACTTCAGTTGACATGATTGCTAATAGTCCTGGAGTTCACTTTTACCAATTTCTCTAAACTCCAATAAAACAAACACACAAAACAAAAACAAAACCCATACAGAAAGCACTATCGCTACAACACATTCATAAAGAAGCTAAATTGTAATTGATAGCTTTCCCAAGTATGTAGTCTAGAAAAAGTCACCGATGGTTCTCGGTGGAAATCCACCGTGTTTAAATGCCCAATGACGAACAAACCATATTGCTTGGTGCAATTCTAAGGCGCCCGTTGATGGGCTCTGGAATTAGGGGGGTGTATATTATATAACATATCTAAAATGTGATTTATTGCGATACTTTGTAGCCCAAAAGGTTATCGATACGCTCCTAGCAAAAACAGGCATGCAAACTGGTTAGGGGTGAAAAAGGTGACAAAGTAACATGGACACACGGCATATGCAAAAAAGTGCATTTCATAGTGCAACCAGAGACATATCGAATTAAAAACAGTACATAATAATTTAACATATACAAGTCAATCTCTCATCCTGAAATCAGAACATATAAGACGCATTAAGTATCAAATTATACAAAATCTAAATTATAAAATATACAGTATGTCCCATTCGCATTAAGCAGAGAACAGCTGTACAGCATAAAATATAAATGTACAGGTACAGTATAAATTCCATTCACTTAACTATTATGTGTAAGATAGATAGATAGATACAGTGGGGAGAACAAGTATTTGATACACTGCCAATGGGTTTTCCACTGCCCATTGGCAGTGTATCGAATACTTGTTCTCCCCACTGTAGAATAAAAAAATAAATAAAAGTCTTCAAAAGCATTAACTGTAGTGATCATAACTTTATTTACATTCAACCAAAGCAATTAGTCCCATGGTCCTTAACTTCGATTGATAGGGCATCATACTGGATAAACAGACGTACACCTGTAGGCTGTATTATGAACGGGGGTGTGTACGAAGAACGCGGGAATGGGGGTACTTTCAAATGCAACCTGTAGCGGAGCTCTCCGGGTTGATAAACTCTCGATGGCTAAACGAATGAAACGACCTCCACAACAAGGCAAAACTCTTCCCTTTATGTAATTATCGGAAAGTATAGAGGGGCCTTAAATAACTCATTGTCAAAAATAACTGGTGACCATTCAGAACTTTACTGACAAAGCCCTGAACATGACTTGTATGGAAGGCACTAGTTCATCACTCTAGTTACCTCATTGCTCATGATTTTTGTTTTTTATCGTTGACAAGCGCTTTACAAAGGGGCCTTAAATAACTCGTCACAACACCAACTGGCGACAATTCAGATCCCAACTGACGTTCGCTAACTTTACTTACAAAGCCGTGTGTGAAAGGCGCTAGTTAGCCCCTCCGCAGTTAGCGCTACCTCGCGTAACCGCGTTCTACGAGGCGGTGAAATATCGAGGACTATCTGAAGTCAGTTATCAAGAAATTAAGCGAATACTTGTGTTATAGACACCATTACAAGCGCAGGAATTGATCGAACAACACGATTGAATGATTTATGAAGACTATTATAGGCCGTCACTCAAACTTTTAGCTTTAAGAAGTTAACCATTTTTGACATTAATCCCTTACCTTGCCGCAATTTTCAACGGGTCCGGGCAAGAAGCTGGGATGGGGAGGGGTTCCGCCTCCTCATTGCTGATTGGTGCTAACTGTGCTCACTATTGTCAGTCATTTGTTGTCACGAGAAGAGAGTGGCGGGGATAGGTCTAGGTCATCGGACCAGAGTGTAGTTTTGAGCATGGACTACAGTTTTGAAGTTAAGTTTCACTCGCTCGTTGACAGACGCCCCTGACCCCCCCCCCCCCCATTTTTTTTCTCCTCGGATCTACGTGATTCAGAAGAATGACCCATTTTGATTTCCAAACGGCGAAATTTCGCCGAAAGGCGGCAAGTTTGCATGCCTGCAAAAATCAATAATGTTGTTTTAAAAAGGTGTCACTGTTTGAAAAACAAAAGAAGGAACAAACATGTTGCTACCAAAATCTTCCATTACAATAATGTCTATGTTGGCTCACTGGCTGCAATTGACAGCACTAAACATCCATACTCAAACATACTTAGTTTGCACTTAAACTGCTGGCCAAAAGTATTTGGCACCTCTACAATTCTGTCAGATAATGCTCAAATTCTCCAAGAAAATGATTGCAATTACAAATGCTTTGTTAGTAATGTCTTCATTTATTCTGCTTGCAATGAAAAAACACAAAAGACAATGGGGAAAAAAATTAAATCTGGATCATTTTACACAAAACTCCAAAAATGGGCCAGACAAAAGTATTGGCACCCTTTGAAAAATCCTATGATGCTTCTCTAATTTGTGTCATTAACATCACCAGTTACTTACCTGTGGCACATAACAGGTAGGGGCAATAACTAAATCACACTTGCAGCTAGTTAAAATGGATTAAAGTTGACTCAACCTCTGTCCTACGTCCTTGTGTGTACCACATTGAGCATGGAGAAAAGAAAGAAGACCAAAGAACCGTCTGAGGACTTGAGAAGCAAAATTGTGAAGAAACATGGGCAATCTCAAGGCTCCAAGTCCATCTCCAAAGACCTGAATGTTCCTGTGTCTACCGTGCGCAGTGTCATCAATAAGTGTAAAGCCCATGGCACTGTGGCTCACCTCCCTAGATGTGGACGGAAAAGATAAATTGACGAGAAATTTCAATGAAAGATTGTGCAGATGGTGGATAAAGAACCTCGACTAACATCCAGACAAGTTCAAGCTGTCCTGTAGTCCGAGGGTACAACAGTGTCAACCCGTACTATCCGTCAGCGTCTGAATGAAAGGGGACTCTCTGGTAGAATACCCAGGAAGACCACACTTCTGACCCAGAGACCTAAAAAGCCAGGTTAGAGTTTGCCAAAACTTACCTGAGAGAGCCAAAAGGTTTTGGAAAAATGTTCTCTGGTCAGAAGAGACAAAAATATAGATTTTTTTGGAAAAGGCATTTACATAGAGTTTACAAGGAAAAAAACAAGGCCTTCAAAGAAAAGAACAGGGTCCCCACAGTCAAACATGGCAGAGGTTCTCTGATGTTTTGGGGTTGCTTTGCTATGTAAGGCACTGGACTGCTTGACCGTGTAGATGGTATTATGAAGTCTGAAGAGACCAACAAATTTCACAGCATAATGTAGGGCCCAGTCTGAGAAAGCTGGGTCTCCCTCAGAGGTCAAGGTCTTCTAGTAGGACAATGACCCAAAACACACTTCAAAAAGCACTAGTCCCTGACAAAAGTCTTGTCGCTTATCCATTTTGTAGAAATAATTGCTAATATTCTGACTTTTAATTGTTCAATTTGTTTCAGAAATGGCTCATATGAAAGCAAGACCCTCCCAAATTATGTTGAATGTACAAAAATATATTTGTTTCACTGAAGATTTATCATTTATTGAAGACACAAAAGGTCAAATTTTGGCATTGGCAAGACAAAAGTTTTGTCGCCTACAGAAAGTAGTGTGAAAATTGAACAAAAAATGTACTTCAAATACAAAAATATGTTACATAACATAAGTGAATTAAGTAATGGTGCTGTGAGCTCCAAACTTAATATTTTGTTCATACAAAATACTAAGTTTGGATCTCTCAGCACCACTACCTTCCATGGGCTTGAAGGACTGCATCCATGTGGTTCGGCAAGGAGTCATACAATTTATTGATGAAGTCATCAGGAACATCAAAGAAAGCAGTCTTGCATGCCTCCCAGAGTTCATCAACATTCTTGTGTTTCGTCTTCCATGCTTCCTCTTTCATCCTGTTCATGTCTGGTGACTGTACTGGCCAGTCCTGGAAGATCTTGATCTTCTTTGCCTTGAGGAACTTTGAGGTAGAGATTGAAGTGCAGAGTTTGTCCCTTTTTATGATTAGGAATGTAAGAGGCAGCTAATATTTGTTGATATTTCAGACTATTTATGTTGCCTTCCACCCTGCAGATCTCTCGCACACACCCATACTTGATGTAACGCCAGACCATGATTTTGCCACCACCAAACTTCACTGTTTTGTGGCAAAAGGTGGATTTTTCAGATGAATCTTCCATTGAATTACACCACAGCCGCCGCAAATATTGCAGGAGACCTACTGGAGCCCACATGGATCCGAGATTCACTCAGAAAACAGTGAAGTTTGGTGGTGGCAAAATCATGGTCTGGGGTTACATCCAGTATGGGGGTGTGCGAGAGTTCTGCAGGGTGGAAGGCAACATGAATAGTGTGAAATATCAACAAATCTTAGCTACCGCTTACATTCCTGACCATAAAAAGGGACAAATTCAGCTGCAGGATGGTGCTCCATCGCATACTTCAATCTCTACCTCAAAGTTCCTCATCAATAAATTGTATGAATCCTTGCTGAACCGCATGGATGCAGTCCTTCAAGCCCATGGAAGTCATACAAAATATTAAATTTGGATCTCACAGCACCACTACTTACTTCGCTTATGTTATGAAACAAATTTTTGTATTTGAAGTACATTTTTTGTTCAATTTTCACACTACTTTCTGTAGGCAACAAAACTTTTGTCTTACCAAAAATTCAGTGAAACAAATATATTTTTGTACATTCAACATCATTTGGGAGGGTCTTAGCTTTCATATGAGCCATTTCTTAAACCAATTGTTACGTGCCAAAGATGGCTCGCGAAAGGCGTAACATAAAACAATCCACACAAATGGACAAGTGGACACAAATTTATTTACACAATAATCAAACTCGCAATGAATATGTACAAAATGTCGAGGAAGCGTGGCTTCAGGGTAAGCCCAGGCCAAAACAACAAACAAAAGCAACTACACTTAAACCCCACCCGCTAACTAAGCCCTGATCATGTAAACGGAACAAAGAAAAGACAGCTTTTAACCTAACTTCCTACTCTATACAAAACAGGAGAAAACGGGTTGAACAGAAATGGCGACTTACCCTTCCTTGCTTCAGTGCTCTTATTTACAGTGGTGAACAAAAACGATCCAATAACGAATAAACACAAAAGACCTCACCGAAAAAGCGGGAGTGTATCAAACTAGCGATCAAAATGCAAACGAGCGTGAATGGCGAGCAAACAGCTAGCGAGGAGGAACGCGACAGAACACTGCCAAATTGCAACCTCATAGAACGTTGACAGCGGCAGGTTTATGAAGCTTGGCGCCTTTTTCCGTGGCCAATCAGCGGCGGTGACGTCGTCGGTCCGTCCTGCGTCGATCAGCTGTCATCACAGTGGGAGGGGGAAACAGCCAGCTGGTGGAGGTGGCGATCAGCTGACTGGAAGAGTCTCAGAAGTTAACTGTTAAACGGCCAGGGGCCGTCACACCCCCCACCTTAAAAACAAACCTATATCCTTATATAACTGAAATAGTCAGCGGTAACGGGCTCGACCCCAGGTACGCTTCCTAACTTTGGAGGGCCAATAACAATAGGTTCCTCTTATAGCCGAGTGGGCGCGCACCATATTGTTAGCAGGTTCAGGTGGCCCCACAGAGTCCCACTCCAAATTACCTACAAAAGGAGGGAACCAGTTACTGACTACAACATTGTACTCTAAATTCGGCGAACCGGCAGACCTCAGCAGGGCGGGAGCTTTCATACACAGATTTCGATTTTGATTATAATACTGCGCCCTTACTAACCTATCATGGTCCCCACAACTAATTTTCGAAGGTGGGAAAACTTTCTCTCCCACCAGATCGTTTCCTAGAATAAGCTGAACCACGTCAATGGGTAACTGCTTACAGACGGCGACCCTTACAGGGCCGACGACTAGCGGGCAATTCAAATATAGTTTATGTAACGATGCCCGAACTGGAATCATCCCAACACCTACAACTAAAGTGTCTGTTTTGCGCGACGAGACAGCCGAAAAAGGTAAAACAGAGGCTAAGATGAAGGACTGGCTTGCACCAGTGTCACGCAGAATTTTTACCAGCACAGAGTTACTGCCATCCGCTAATAGTGAAACTTGGCCTTCCAAAGTGAATGGCCTATAAGACTCCTTAATTTCACTAAATTTAACCCCCTCTGCTGCTAGATTGGCCAGTGCAGAGGTGTGTTGGATACAACCGACGGTTTTGGGCGGAGTAGAGGTCTGCCGTTGCTCTTTCCTTTTGAGGACAGGGCAGGCAGCAATTCTATGACCTCTTAGGTGGCAGTAAAAACACTCCCCATTAAAAAGAGACACCGAACTAGGCCGTGACGAACCACTAGGCGGTACTTTTTGTCTTTTTACCGCTGAGTTAACCGAAACTCTATCGTGGCGATCAGCAGACCACACACCCCTATGAGTTAAAACAAATTCATCGGCCATAACGGCAGCCTTCGACACGGAATTTACCTTTTGTTCATTTAAACACATAACTACATTTTCGGACAGACACGATTTGAATTCCTCAAGGAGGACTAATTCGCGCAGCTGCTCAAATGTAGAAACTTTGCTCGCCACACACCACCGATCCAACAGTACAGCCTTCTCACGAGCGAATTCTACAAAAGTTTGAGTAGGCGTCTTTTTACACTCCCGGAACTTTTGTCGGTACGCTTCAGGTACTAGTTCATAGGCTTTCAATAGACCCTACTCACGTGACGTCACAGCCACGCCCCCGCGCCATGATGTCCGGATACTTGTCATAGAAATGCATTAGCGCTTCGTAAATTCCTCCTATTATTGCACGTTTTACTGCTCGTCAACATTAATACTCAAAATGTTGAAGTCGTGTGTGGCGGTCGGTTGCAAAAACAGGGAAGATAGACGGAGAGACTTGAATTTTTACCGTATTCCGAGAGACCCGAAGAGGAGGCCGCGATTGACTGCTGCAATTCGACGAGAAAACTGGGCTCCAAACGACTACCACAGATTATGTAGTAGTCATTTTATATCTGGTAAGATGCATTTAATATATATTTAGAGGGTTTTGGGCTGACAACAACAATTAAGATCATTGCTAGGCTAATCGCCGACAACATACACGTATGTATGTAGTGAGTGCTATCGCTAAACCATATAAACATTAAAAGCCCTAGCTCCATTGACAAATGACATGAAATACATTAGACTTGACAGTGGATGTTACCAAGAACAAAAGATTTTGAATTGAAAATTTCGTAACTCACCTTCCGAGCACAAGATTCCTGCCGAATTTTCGTGTACGAGGACGTGTTTCACCCAACCAGCAACGTAGCATTTATAAGCCTCCAAGCTCTTAAAGTTTTTCAAACTTTCGTGAGAATAGGCTGATTTTGTGTGGACAAGATAGTTGTAAATATCAGGATATCAGATATCAGGCGAAGTCAGCGGGTCAAAAAACATCGATTTAGGCATCAAATACGGATCTGGCGAATGGATACACTGAAGCTTTTCCACGTAACGCCTTTTATGCAACGGATCCAATGAGTTTACAGCGTCAGATAACACCGGGGCTTCCATGAATTGCTCTATAACTTGCTCGACTAATTGAAAACAATGAGAATAAGTCTGAAAAAGAGGTACAGTATGGCGGCCGGAAACAGCGACACGCCCATTTTGTGACGTAGGTGAGTAGGGTCTATATCGCAGCTTTCACAGTATCGTAATCCATGCTTTCGTCCATGGAGAGACATGAACACACTTCCTGCGCCTTCCCTACTAATTTACACTGGAGCAAAATGCTCCACAAATTTTTCGGCCAAGCGAGAGCTGAGGCGATGCGCTCAAATGCGTTAAAATACGAGTCGACCTCACTCTCGCGAAACGTCGGAACCAAAGCAATGAACTTACTTGCGTCAACTGGGTTCGGCTGCGTCATGGGTGCATGAAGGGCTAAGGGGGTGGACGTGGATGGGGTTCGCTCCAGCTTCAAGGCCCTGATGCGCAAATGCATGAGCTCCACCTCCCGAGTTTTCATCTGGAGCTCCACCTCACGAAGTCGAAGGGCCAGCTGTAAGTCTCCCCCATCCACCACTGCCTGGAGTAACGCCGCCGGATCGGCGGCTGGCGGCGGGGCCGCGGCGGAGTCATCAGCGCCCGGTTGGGATCGTGAGCCGGCAGCAGCCGCGCCCACGTCCCCCTCAACAGGCGTAGCCACACCCATCTTTACCAGACGCTCGGACAAACAGGCCTTTATTTCTATCTTGCGCGCGTTTAATGGTACCGGAATGTCGAATAGGTTTGCTACCAACAGTAAAGCCTGAGTTATACTCCCGCGTTGCGGTGACGGCGTAGCGACTACGGCGTCATTCGACATTCGATAGTTCTGCGGTGAGGGAACGCGTTGCTCTGTAATTCCCCGCCAAGCCACTAGAGGGATGTGGCGTTATGTTTGTACGGTTTTGGGGCATGATTGTTGACTACTTCCGCTAGTCGGAGAAAAAATAAACAATGCAAGATGGAACTCTTGAAAGTAAATATTCTGCTCATCAACACTGAATAAATATTGAACATACAAATGTTGACGGGCAGGCGACGCAGAAGACGGTTTCGAGGCGGTCTGGCCGACTTTTCATGCCGCACAGAGAGTTTTAGACTCGGGTGGAGAGAGCTAGCTGTGGCGGCTAGCTTCAAACTGGCGTCGAGCACTGCGTTCAAGGTCTGCAAAGCCCTCCAGCCTGATTTGTTTGCCGTGTCCTACAACCAGCCAGTGGGAAGCCATAGCAGATTTCTGGCGTCTAGGGAACTTCCCAAACTGCGTTGGGAGGCTTGATTTTAAGGTTATCATAAAAAGCACCGAGGCACTCTCAATCAGTGATGATGTATTGTGTGTGTGAACTGTCTGTTATTGAAAATTAAAGATCAAAACAACTCTTTTGACACCAAATCTGTGCTTTATTCTTCATATACTTGAAACATATGTACACAGTAAATGATGAAGTGCACCAACCAAAAATACGACATAAAGTGATAAAAAGTTGGCAGTTTTTGGCCGACTGTGTCACCGCTTCGTGTGGCCACTCGATTCCGACCACCCACGTCTCGGTGGTTCTTCCTTTTATTTATTTTTTCGATCGCCGACCTTGCCATTTGGCAGTCACAATAATAATTTCTTGACGAGACTTGCTCTTCGATGATACTCCCGTCGGCTTGGTGCATTTTTGTGTGTAGAAAATAATGTTTGATTCTATTCTACAATGGCGGTGTTTTCGCCCGGAAACAACAGTCTGAGCGGACCAATCACAGTCCGTTTTCGCTACGTCAACGCGTCTACGCGACGCGAAGGTTAGAAAAATCGAGGGGTGCGCGTCAGGCTACGGCGTAGGGTCGTAACTCGATTCTTCCTTGACGGCGTAGGTCTGACGCGGAAGTATAACTCGGCCTTAAGTCGGCTTTAGTGCAGCGATCCAATTTCTCGATGGACGGAGAACGCGCAAACTCGTCCATGTCGAAGGTAGCGGACATAATACTGTGGAAGCTGACTTACACAACCGGGAAGAAGCGAACTCAAAACACCACGGCCAAAAGAGCACGGGTAACGCACAATACGAGGGATCCAAAAATGACCCAAACGAAAAGAACACAAAACACCACGGCCAAAAGAGCACGGGTACAATCACTGCGAGAGGTCCCGGGTCCGACTCCCGGACGAGCCCCCAATTTTATGTTACGTGCCAAAGATGGCTCGCGAAAGGCGTAACATAAAACAATCCACACAAATGGACAAGTGGACACAAATTTATTTACACAATAATCAAACTCACAATGAATATGTACAAAATGCCGAGGAAGCGTGACTTCAGGGTAAGCCCAGGCCAAAACAACAAACAAAAGCAACTACACTTAAACCCCACCCGCTAACTAAACCCTGATCATGTAAAAGGAACAAAGAAAAGACAGCGTCTAACCTAACTTCCTACTCTATACAAAACAGGAGAAAACAGGTTGAACAGAAATGGCGACTTACCCTTACTTGCTTCAGTGCTCTTATTTACAGTGGTGAACAAAAACGATCCAACAATAACGAATAAACACAAAAGACCTCACCGAAAAAGCGGGAGTGTATCAAACTAGCGATCAAAATGCAAACGAGCGTGAATGGCGAGCAAATAGCTAGCGAGGAGGAACGCGACAGAATGCTGCCAAATTGCGACCTCATAGAACGTTGACAGCGGCAGGTTTATGAAGCTTGGCACCTTTTTCTTGGCCAATCAGCAGCGGCAACGTCGTCGGTCCGTCCTGCGTCGATCAGCTTCGTCACAGTGGGAGGGGAAGCAGCCAGCTGGCGGAGGCGACGATCAGCTGACTGGAAGAATCTCAGAAAATTAACCATTAAACGGCCAGGGCCGTCACACCAATTGAATAATTAACAGTCAGGATATGAGCAATTGTTTCTACAAAATGGAAAAGCGACAAGACTTTTGTCAGGGACTGTAGAAAATGGTTTGAGAGAAAGCACTGGAGACTTCGAAAGTGGCCAGCAATGGGTTCAGACGTGAATCCCCTAGAACACCTGTGGAGAGATCTGAAAATGGCACCCTTCGAATCTCAGAGACCTGGAGCAGTTGGCCAAAGAAGAATGGTCTAAAATTCCGACAGAGCATTGTAAGAATCTCAATGATGGATACCGGAAGCGGTTGTTCGCAGTTACTGTATTTTGTCTAAAGCTTGTGCTACCAAGTGTTAGGCTGAGGGTAACAATACTTTTGTCCGCCCCATTTTTGGAGTTTTGTGTAAAATTATAATGATTTTTGTGTGTGTGTGTGTTTTTTTGTATTTCAAGCCAAATAAATGAAGATATTACTACCAAAGCATTTGTAATTCCAATCATTTTATGGGAGACTATTTGACAAAATTGCAGGCGTGCCAATACTTTTGTCTACGAACATACAAACATCTGCTTCACAAAACAGTCAGTTTTATTTTTTTAACACATTAAAAAATAATAATAATGATAATAAATGCATTGTTGTTTCCATGTTATTTCCACAAAAAGAGCACAAATCATTAATATAAAAAAAATTAGCATGAGAAAGATTAGTTGTATTTATATTAGGTAAAATATTGAAATGTACGACCTTTGCTTTACTGGAAATACAGTACAATATTGATATGCTAACAGCCTAGCTTTTCTTCAGTTTACACATTCAATTTGAGAGTACCAAAAAAAACCTTCCTCTTGGAACAATTTTGTTATTTCTGTTTAGTATCTGACGTATATGTTTATTGTTGCACTTCATATCCGATATTTCAATTCCATCCAATGTAAGACTATGCTCGATTAACTCCTTTTTGCCATATTTCAGATCGTTTTTAATTAGTTGTATCAATTCAACTGGAATTGCATTTATTACTAAATTAAAGTCTGCACGGAATTGGAAATTATAGTACAGTGCAGTATACAGTGTATCACAAAAGTAAGTACACCCCTCACATTTCTGCAGATATTTAAGTATATCTTTTCATGGGACAACACTGACAAAATGGCACCTTGACACAATGAAACGTAGTCTATGTGCAGCTTATACAATAGAGTTAATTTATTTTCCCCTTAAAATAACTCAAAATATAGTCATTAATATCTAAACCCCTGGCAACAAAAGTGAGTACACTCCTTAATGAAAGTTGTCAATATTAACATTTGTACAACATGTCAACTGTCAATACTTTGTGTGACCACCACTATTATCCAGAACTGCCTTTATACTCCTGGGCATGGACTTGACCAGAGCTTCACAGGTTGCCACTGGAATGCTCTTCCACTCCTCCATGACGACGCTGAGG
The DNA here is from genome assembly GCF_030265065.1 of Corythoichthys intestinalis. Classification (NCBI taxonomy): domain Eukaryota; kingdom Metazoa; phylum Chordata; class Actinopteri; order Syngnathiformes; family Syngnathidae; genus Corythoichthys; species Corythoichthys intestinalis. Next base: position 81,148,995 of record NC_080395.1, read on the forward strand.
AGCTGCCGGATATTTGAGACTTTGCGAACCTCCACCTTCCGCTTGAGGATCCCCCAAAGTTGTTCAATTGGGTTCAAGTCTGAAGACACGCTTGGCCAGTCCATCACCTTTACCCTCAGCCTCTTCAGTAAAGCAGTGGTCATCTTGGAGGTGTGTTTGAGGTCATTGTCATGCTGGAACGCTGCCCTGCGACCCAGTTTCTGGAGGGAGGGGATCATGCTCTGCTGCAGTATTTCACAGTACATGTTGGAGTTCATGTTTCCCTCAATGGAATGTAACTCTCCAACACCTGCAGCACTTATGCAGCCCCAGACCATGACACCCCCCCCCCACCATGCTTGACTGTAGGTATGGCACACTTATCTTTGTACTCCTCACCTGGTCACCTCCAAACATGCTTGAGACCATCGGAACTAAACAAATTAATCTTCGTCTCATCAGATCATAGGACATGGTTCCACTAATCCGTGTGCTTTGTTGACATGTCTTCAGCAAAATGTTTGCAGGCTTTCTTGTGTACCGTCTTCAGAAGACGCTTCCTCCTGGGGTGACAGCCATGCACACCAATTTGATGTAGAGTATAGTAGGCGTATGGTCTGAGCACTAACAGGCTGACCCCCCACCTCTTCAATCTCTGCCACAATGCTGACAACACTCCTGTGACGATCTTTCAAAGAAAGCATTTGGATGTGACGCTCAGCACGTGCGCTCAGCTTCTTTGGACGACCAACCCGAAGCCTGTTCTGAGTGGACCCTGCTCTTTTAAAACGCTGGATGATCTTAGCCACTGTGCTGCAGCTCAGTTTCAGGGTGTTGGCAATCTTCTTGTATCCTTGGCCATCTTCATGTAGCGCAACAATGCGTCTTTTAAGATCCTCAGAGAGTTCTTTGTCATGTGGTGCCATGTAGGATCTTTCAGTGACCAGTATGAGAGAGTGCGAGAGCTGCACTATGAATTTGAACACACCTGCTCCCAATGCACACCTGGACCTAGTAACACAAATGAGTCACATGACATTTTGGAGGGAAAATGACAAGCAGTACTCAATTTGGACATTTAGGGATGTAGTTTCTCAGGGCGTACTCACTTTTGTTGCCAGGGGTTTAGATATTAATGGATATATTTGGAGTTATTTTGAGGGGAAAATAAATGAACTCTATTACACAAGCTGCACACAGACTACTTTTCATTGTGTCAAAGTGTCATTTTGTCAGTGTTGTCCCATGAAAAGATATACCATAATTTTCGCACCATAAGGCGCACCTGACTATAAGCCGCCACCCACCAAATTTGATACGAAAACTGCATTTCGTCATAGATAAGCCGCTCTGGACTATAAGCCGCAGCTATCCTCACTGTCAAAGTGTCATTTTGTCAGTGTTGTCCCATGAAAAGATATACCATAATTTTCGCACCATAAGGCGCACCTGACTATAAGCCGCCACCCACCAAATTTGATACGAAAACTGCATTTCGTCATAGATAAGCCGCTCTGGACTATAAGCCGCAGCTATCCTCACTGTATTATAAGTGTCTGTCATAAGACTAAATCAACTACCATGAAGCTTTGAATCAATTGGCTGCAAAGCTTTATTGCTTCAAGAAGCTTCATTTGGCAATCACTTCTCTTGGGGGAGACAATCAACCTCTGCTGTCAACACTGTTGTCGTCCAACATGCCTACTAGCATGCATTGCAGTGCTACAGATGTAAATCACAATCAAAATTCATGTTCTGTGCTAATTATTTCTTCAGTTACTGTTCTAGTTGTTTCATTAAATGCTAGAAATGGAATTTGGTAACACTTTATTTACAGTGGCGCCATAAGACCATCATAACAATGACATGACACTGCCATGAGCATTAATGAATGCTTATGACAGACATCATTTTGTGTCATCTGGCAAATTATCTCACTTTTGAATGAATGTAAAAGATTCTAGCTGGACATGGAGTTAGTGACATCATTTGCCGGATGACAATTAATGACATCTGTCATAAGCATTCATTGATCCCCATGATAATGTCATTATTATGACGGTTTCATGGCAGTCTTATGACGCCACTGTCAAATAAAGTGTTTCCTATTAACCCAAATAAATCAACAAATAAGCCGCACTGGACTATAAGCCGCAGGATTCAAAATGAAGGGAAAAAGTAGAAGCTTTTAGTCCGAAAATTACGGTACTTAAATATGTGCAGAAATGTGAGGGGTGAACTCACTTTTGAGATACACTGAATGAAAACCGGTGTTCGGCCATTCCTTACTACACGTCCTTTTACACAATGCTCAGCGCCTTGCGCAAGCATCCGCACGCATGCACACATCAGTTAGAAGCGACGTGTACTCACTGTTTCTGTTTTTATTTGGTTATTTAGAAACTTTTCACTGCCTCATAGATACTTTTTGCGTACCCTCTCATACTTTTAACCATTGTGTTTTTTTGTGTTAGCTTTGAAGCAGTTGACCACATTAGTCACGTAGCCTTACCTAAACCGTCCTTATTTCACATAACTACATTTAATATTTTTTTAGTACGTTATCCCTGTATGCATCTAAACAAAACAAGTTTAGAGCGCACGGTAGTACTTTGGGTGTCAAATTCGACTAATGTAAGACGTTTCCCCGATGTAAGAGATTTTGGCAGAACACCGGACTTGATGCACTAGGTGGCGTTACTTTACTCAGTGAATGCTGGGTTGACGGTGATGACGTAAGAAAGTGCAGAGAACACTTTCCGTTTCCGGTGAAGCTGCAGAACTAACAATGGCGGACACGTGTGGCCAAGTAATATTGGGCTCCGGCCTCACTGTCCTATCTCATCCTTTGATGTACATTAAAGTACTGATTCAGGTAAGAGGTTCGAATTCGGCTCAGAAGGCAGTAGCTGGGAATATTTTTCTATTAGTACGTGAAATGCTTTTCGGGGATATTTCACGTTTGTTCGCAGGTTAACTCCAAAAGATGACCTTATCATCTTAGTGATTTGTTTAAACAGAAATGAATAATTGACTTTTAACTTACAACGTCCTACCCATTAGGTAATTCATCATGACACGCTTCTTTTACGCCACGATTAAGAATCGAGTACATGTTTGTTACAGCACGACAGCACAAATGTTTACGGCTCTTCCGCCGCGATTAATCTTCACAGTACATGAAGTGTCCGTTTTGACCTGAACTTTTCTCGGCGCCCGACAACCATTTGTGTAGTTATGCTACCGGTTTAATTTCAAATATACACTAACCTTTGATGAAAATGCATCTATTGCATTACCGTTCAATACGTCGGCTAGTTTACAGAGCTAGCAGTGGTCGCACGGAATCTGATTGAATTGATGAAGCGTGATTCCAGTGATACCAAGACGATTATTGTATGACAAGTATAACAGGTTTCAAGGTTTGCTCTTGCGTTTTGCGCTGCGCACCTGCGGCCGCAGATATATACAGTATAGCTATCATCACAGAAAGTTGCTGTATAGGCCATAGTCTGGTTTTGAAGCTGACAACATGGCGTTACCACCACTGCTAAGTTCAAAGTTGTTGATGATATCAATGGTTGGGGACTTTTCAAAGTGATGATGAAAAATGATGAGTGGATTTAATTTGTACTAGTTGTATATGAAATAGGAAGTTTCTCTGATGATGCCATATAAAGACATGTCTAGCTATTACGATAGTACAAGCGCTGTGCCTTGTGGTCAAGTGACTGCAGTTAATGCCGTAAAGATTCAGATGTTTAACTCTAGAACACTTTCGATATAACAAGTAACATAACTATTGGAGGGTGCTTTTTACCTGACATAAAATACTCTGCAAAAAGTACTTATCATAAAAATAGATCAAAATATGATAAGATATTGTAACATTTTTGCAGTGGCCATAGCAATATTTACAATGTTTTACATAGTTCAAGTCATGCAAGCCGTTTTAAATGTTTATACTTGAATGCTTATTGTTTACAAGGTATTTTTATCAGGGCTGTCAAACGATTAAAATTTTTGATCGAGTTAATTACAGCTTTAAAATTAATTATTTGTAATTAATTGCAATTCAAACCATCTCTAAAAAATGCCATATTTTTCTGTAAATTATTGTTGGAATGGAAAGATAAGACACAAGACTGATATATACATTCAACATATGGTACATAAGTACTGTATTAGTTTATTATGACAATAAATCAACAAGATGGCATTAACATTATTAACATTCTCTTAAAGCGATCCATGGATAGAATTAGAAAGACTTGTAGTTCTTAAAAGGTAAATGTTAGTATAAGTTATAGAAATTTTTTTATAAAAACCCCTCTTATTTTTTCGTTTTATTAAAATTTGTGAAATTTTCAATCAAAAAATAAACTGATAGCTCGCCATTGTTGATGTCAATAATTACACCATGCTCACTCATGGTGCCGAAAGCCTTAAAATCAGTTGGACCCAAGCGCCAGCAAAGGGCGCCAAACACCAAAAAACAAGTAACAAGCGGACATTACACTCTGCTGTCATTTTAATCTGAGCGGGGCATGTGCGTTAATTGTAGGAGTGGGAACCTCAGGGCACCTCACGATACGATACGATTGGCGATACAAGGCTCGTGATAACGATTATCCCACGATATCACGATGCAGCGATTATCGACATATTGGTCAGAAATTTGATACATGATATTCTACGATACAACTGTTGAAACGGAAAAAAAAGATATTTCAAAATAGAAAAAAAATACTGTTTAAGTCATTTATTAAACAGTGACACCTTTTCTGTGCAACGTTGCTGTAAAATATGAATCTACTACTGCAAATTGTTTACCTGCATATATAGAGGAAACAAACCACAACCACTGATATCTCTTGGAGAGATCATGTTGAATGGCACCCTTAATTTCTTTAAAGTTTTAAATCTTCTTAAAAAAAAAAAAAAAATCAACAGTGCTGTAGGTGTCAGTCAACAGTTGAGCTTGGAGTGGGGAAATGATAAAATTTGTGGGTCTTTTCTTCGTATATAACCTTTGTTGAGGAAAAAAAAAAAAAAAAAAATTGGTTTGAGCACTTCCAACATCTGCCTCAGCATTTGAGATGTTGGACTCAGTCAGTCACATTCTTCCTCACTTTAAAAACAAAGAAAATAAAACAAAAAATATTTGCTACGTAATAGCTTTTGAGTTGAAATCCTGATTTTTTTGTGTTTGAAGTATTGGGTGAATTTAAAAAAATATGAATGAACTGAATGTATAGAAATAAAAAATAATTACCCATTTTTAATATGTAGGCTACATTAATTATCATGCGCATCACCTTATATATCTTGGGAGCTATTCAAACCATTTTTATAGGTTATTGTATCATAATGGCAGTAATAAGTTTGTGTAGTAAACTAGATGGAAAGTGGTTCTCAAATAATATCAAATAAATCAGTAAATTCGTGTAGGCTTGCTCGATATTCATTTTCATCAAGTTTAGGGTCCTGGTTTATTTAATATCACTCAGCACCAAATATCATCAAAATAATACATGTAAATTAAAAAAACCAATAACATTGCAAAACTTTCTTACCTCAAGTGATGAAAGCGAAGCAGTGAAGAAATCCGTGTCAACTTCTTCACCAGCTGTCAGTGAAACTTATTTTTGTTAGACAATTATTGCATACAGCAAAGTCCTTGTTCACCTTACTTCCTTTCTTGTTGGTGTAAAATCTGAAGTGTGTCCACATGTGTGATTTGTAGCAATAATTTTGTCACTTTTTTCCTCCACCGTTCCCATGAAGCTTTATTTTTTTCAACCCACTTTGAGCTTCCTCTCTTCTTCTCTAGACGACTTGTACGCACTTTACCTTCACCGCCACTCTTGAGCGCCCCTAGTGGACCGCCAAGGAATTGCTCAACAAACATTGAGCAGTTTACAGAATCCAATGGCCAATATGTCAAATAAAAGTATCGATACTTGGCGGTAGCATATCGATAACCTATCGGGTTGCAAAATATCGTGATATATCGCTACTTGTATAGCGTTCATTTTGCCTACACTTATAAATTCGTCAAACCCTTTCTTTTATCCCAGGCAATAGTAGGTCGTTTTATTTACCTGACATGTTTCGGAGGGCACTTCCGCCTTCGTCAGAGGGTCACTGATGTTGGTGTGATGAGTCTTTATCAGCTGATGGATGAAGGCATCAGAAACAAGAACAACACAACACCGGGGGAAGGAAAAAACAAACAAAACAAGAACACACAGATATGGTGACGTTGCCGTACGTGAGGGGAGTCACGGAACGTATCCAAAGGGTCATGAAAAATACAACATAAACACACTGGTCAAACCACACACAACCCTCCGCCAGATATTGGTCCACCCGAAGGACAAAATCCATCCAGAAAACAAATGCAACTCAATATATGAAATTCCATGCAAATCATGCAATAAATCATACATCGGGGAGACAGGGAGGAGCTTCATTACAAGAAAAACAGAACACAAGAAGGAATGTGAAAAGGAGACAACAATGAGACAAACAAGGGCAATAAAAGATCAATCCCAATAAGAACATCACAAATCAGCCATCACCGATCACTGCAAAAGGGAAAACCACATCATGGACTGGGAAAAGGCCAGAGTCATCCGCACCGAAGAAAACAAACATCAGCGCTGGATCAGGGAGGCCATTGAGATCCGCAAGCAGGGCCTGAGGACCATCAACAGGGACGAGGGGGCATACATGCTCTCTACGACCTGGAACAGCATCTTGGAAGAGTGAATGGGCAGCAGAGGGCGTGACTCGCCTGTCATTCTGGCAGATGAGTCCCGCCTTCATCCATCAGCTGATAAAGACGCGTCACACCAACATCAGTGACCCTCTGACGAAGGCGGAAGTGCCCGCCGAAACATGTCAGGTAAATAAAACGACCTACAATTGCCTGGGATATATCGCTGTATCGAGATATTGTCACAGTCTTAGTTAATTGCATCAAATATTTTAACGTGATTAATAAGCCTGAACGATATATCGTTTAAACATCGCCATCGCGATATACGCGTGCGCGATAGTCCCATCGCAAGGATGTGCGATAGTTTTTATTTTTATTAATCCACATAAACCCTGCTTTCTGCTCTGCGCAGAGCCTCACACCCTCCCTCTCCCAGTTCTTCGAACCTCACAGTCACTGCAGCACTTGCTTATTAAAGTTAACGATGCTGGTATCTAGAGCAGTGCGGTAAACCGAAAATCCACCGTTACCGAAATTCTTCACGATGATGTACGTAATTTTGACCATGTCGGTAAATTCGGCAATTTAATAAAACAAGAAAATAGTCTTTTTATCCCGCTTTGTTCGGCTATGTTCATTCCCCTTTAAGAAAGAAGTCAGTGTGCTTACATATGGAGTCACGTGGTTTTCAGGAAGCCAAACAAACAGAAGCCTGGTAGGCTAACGCTAGCGGCTAACGCTACAAGCAAACATGATGGAGTCGGGCTTAAGGGAGCTTCGCCAAACTTTCACCCGACATTAAGTAAACTCTTGGTGGGTTCCAGACGGGTTTTCACCCGCTGTCCTCCCTGGTTCTCACGATTTCAGGAGAGGATGCTTTCAGTGCTTTCTTCTGGTAGCCAATCCACAGGCTAACGCTAGCGGCTAACGCTACAAATGAACGTGATGGAGTCGGATAGCGGCTCTAACCTTGTCGAAACGGCTGAAATTAATGAGTGGACTGGGCACGGACTTCATCTAGCAATCATTATGTCGCGTTATTTGGTATCTCTGTGATTTCTCTGAAATCTTTCACGATGGTAAAGCACTCAGCATAAAGTATAATCCAACAGTGAAGCCTATATATAATATGACAGTTTAATCGCCACAGCTATTTTTCTGTATGTGTTTGCTTGATTCTGCCATCATAAAATCTTAAATGTTTCATTGGCATCAGAGCAATACAGCTTTAATCTGGTTGTGTCTGCGTGGGGGGGTACATGTATTAAAAAATGTTCTGGAAAAAAAACCCTGAAATCTTGACGTAAACACTTGTGTTGAATAATTATGTCACAGCAACCATTACCAATAAGTTGTCTGAAGTGTACTGTTAAAGCTGCAAGTCATTTGTGTTAAAATGACATGTTTGCACAGTCGTCAGATTGATTTTTATAATGTTGTACATTTTTCAAGTCTTACAGGGTGTTATAATGTTCACACTAGAATTGTTATTGTTTACAAGATTTTTTTTAATACTTAATGTTTAGACTGCATGTGCAATTGTTAAATTGAAAGCTGGTAAATAAATTTAAAGAGAAACGCTTAATTTGTATTCCATGCATTGATTCAAATTTTCAAATTATATAACAGTCCGCTTGGGCGAATTTATCGTCATTCATCGTTATCGAGGTAAATCTGCTCAATTTACCGTGATACGTACTTAAGGCCATATCGCCCAGCCCTACTGGTATCTTTGATCTTGCCAAAGAAGCGGACATCACAGCGCAGCAGCGGTCAATCATCGTTTAACTTGTTAAACAGTTTCTGCAAGGAAGCCGCTTTGAATGAATGTGTGTGGATGTGTGTGTGTGGGGGGGGTGTGTGGGTGTGTGTGTGTGTGTGTGTGTGTGTGTGTGTGTGTGTGGAGACATTTGAGACATATAAATTAAATGCCAGAAGTGATTATGAGGAGTTTGTAATTTCTACATGTCCACCAAGAGTCACAGCAAAGGTAGATAAACAGAAGTATTTCATAAAGCTAAGCATTTTTCTACTACAGTACTTTATTCTTGTTTAAAAATGATTTGGTTGGACAGTTATGTTTAAAACTGATCATAATTATTACATTTGAAGTGCTTAAAACCATTTATTAATATGATTTTTAAAAATCATACTTTGGGGAAAAAGTGAGAAAAAAAACATGCCTTATATGTATTTCTTTCCAATGCTAAATCTGAATAGATACATTGAGCACACACACAAAAAAATAAAAATTTGGGGGGCGGGGTGCGCAACTTCGTGGTTTTTCACTTATCGCGGCGGGTTCTGGTCCCCATTAACCAGGAAAAACGAGGGATCACTGTACACTGGTCATTGTGAGTCATCCAAAGTCTTTCCAAACAGCTATTCAAGTCATCTAGTGAAAACTTCTCTAAAAAAATATATATATATATCGCGATATAATAACGCAAACCCCCAAAAATAGCAGCAATAGTTTTTTCCAACATCGTTCAGTCCTAGTGATTAATTTAGAAAATTAACTACTGCCCGTTAACGCGATAATTTTGACAGCCCTTATTTTTATATACAGTGGTACCTCGACATCGCTTCGACGCATGTTGACAGCCCTTATTTTTATATACAGTGGTACCTCGACATCGCTTCGACGCATGATCTTTTCGACATCCGACTTACAATTTGACTCACCATTTGTTTCTACATGCGACGACATGCTCGAAATACGAAGGATTTTTGACAGCACCTGAGTTTTTGTTTTCCCGCAAGATGGATGCACGGCGGATTTTCTCGTGAGAGCAATCAACATGGGTTCCAGGAATGTTAGTGAAGGTGGCGAAAAAAGGAAAAATGATAGAAAACTATGAGCATGGTGGGCGCGTAAGTGAACTGGCTTGACAATACGGCTGTAGAATGTCTACAATCTCGTCGGTCTTCCTCTGACCTCCTTTCGCCAGTCTTCATAAATTAAGGCAGTACTTCTCAAATAGTGGAGCGCGCCCCGGGGGGGGGGGGGGGGGGGGGGGGGGGGCGCAGAGCGATGCCGGGGGGGGGGCGCATGTGTCCTCAGGAAACATTCTTTTTTTTTGGCCGTAGCAGAATGTGCGCAGTATTTTTGAACAAAGCAAGAGCACACAGAATAGAGATATGAAGAGCTGTGCGCCGTTTTCGAAAGCCGTTTTCCTGCCGGACTCACGCAGCAACCCACTGTCTTCTCCGGGTCTCACGTGTCCGCCCGAGAAGTTCCATTTTCGGCTTGGGATCGTCACGATGACCGCCCTCACCTACGGTTCTCCCTCGGCCGCTGAGAATGCGCATTTTTCGGGCCGTTTGCCTTTTGGCTTTGACTTTTAATACAGTGGGAGATGAGGAAAGACCACTGATTACTGTGTCTAAAATGATTATAGCGGATAGCCGGAAGCCAAATCAATTAAGATGCCAATTAAAGACATTAGACCCCAATCTCATTGATAAGCCGCTTGATTGTTTTTCAGTGAAAACGTGCCGAATATTGCCAACAATCGTCCCGCTTTGTCCGTGTTATATCAGCAAACCAGAGAGCACTGTTCGCATGCTCAGTGCTAAATAACCCCACACCATTGCAAAGGAGGTGATACGGTGAGCAGCGAAAATAATAACAACTCCTGTCCAAAGACACTTTTTTTCCATTTTATTCAGTTTTGTTTTTTCGGTCAAATTTTTTGGCATATTGTCCTTATGAGTTAATGTTTCTAATCAATTTGAATTTGTTATTTACTGATTTTATTACATTTTATGTTTTGGCATCAAATGGTCAAAAATGTACCTTTAGTGTATTTTTACAGCTTGGATGTGACTTTTTTTTAAATTCAGGCAAATTGATGCGCGTTAAGTATTTTCTGTTACAAACAAAACAATGTTGATAAAGTTATACTTTATCATAAATTGATAAATGTTACTTTTTTTTCTTTAATAGAAAAAAAGGACACATTGTTAGGCAGAGGCAAACGTATAATAGTAATTTTATAAACAAATGATCCTATTTACAGTGGCGGCAGAGAGTTCGGGGAGCGCAACAGAAAATAATTGAGAAGCACTGAGTTAAGGTGATAGTTATTATTGTAAAATCGCCAGGATTTTAATCATTTATTTCAGAACTTATGCAACACAACATTCCTACTAGAGGTGGGAATCTTTGGGCATCTAATGATTTGATTACGATTCAGAGGCTCTGATTCAATTATAAATCGATTACTGATGTTGGCTGTGGGCAATCGTAGCCAGGAATCGAACCGTTGACCATTTGGTCACAGGACAACTCGAGCCACAGCCGCCCATTATTATTCCGATTTTAATCAAAATGTATTATTTTTTGTGCTCTGTGTAATTGCTATTTGTAATAGTACCAGCAGTATTTATTAATGATTTAGTGTAAAGATACACGATAATATCGGTGGCCGATAATTATCGGCCGATAAATGCAATTATGACGTCACACAGATAATCCAGATAATAAAAAATTCAACCGATAATGCAATCCGATAATTATATACTTGATTTAGCCTCCAAATGTGCACAACCGAAGAATTCAGCACGCCGCCTCCTCAACCCCTCCCCTCTCTGAAGCCCCTGAGGACGGAGGGGTTGAGGAGGTGGAGTTACACGACAAAAAATAGTTGAATATTATGGCGGCTGTTACTAAAAAAAACGACGCTTTCGCCATTTGCGAAACATGTACCGCAGAAGTTCCACGAGGCCGGAAGAAAGCGTCCTCATTCAAAACCACTAACCCAGCATCCATTTAAAACTGCATCACAAAGATTTTTGGAACGAATACCAGGCTGCTGCTAGCGGGAATGCTAAAGCTATTGTAAACCCTAAGTTAAACTAGGGGCTTGTGACGATACAGAGTTGGGTTGTTCGGGAAAGCAGCCCTAGGCGGGTGGTAAACTTGCATCTAAGGCTAAACACCGGCACGACTGGAGACCGATAGTCGGCAACTAGCCGTCTTCCGACGGAGCCCGCCGCTCTGGCCGGTGTTGTGCCGAAAAATAGCAGCCCCGCGTGAAATGTCCCCCCTGACGGGAACGCTTATTTATAACGCTTTATTGAGGTGAAAACATCAAATGTTTTCATGGACCCGTTACAGTAATGGATTAACGACTGTAAAATCACTTTTAAATAAATAAATTAGACAAAATACTAGTACTTTATTTTACTAACAAATCGTGGACTGGGCCACATAACCATCTTTGAACAGAAATGTATTAGTCTACAGGTTTTCACGACCATATCTCAATGACAATCACACAGTTATGACATTTAGTTCAAGCAGAGTAAAACAATACATATATTCACGGTATAAGAAAATCGTTTCCATGTCCATCGATTGGTAAGAAAAAGCTGTACAAGTGACGTGTGGGCACTCAACAATAAAATAAATAAACAAATAAATAAACGCTCAATAAAGCGTTATAAATAAGTGTTCCTGTCGGGGGGGGGACATTTCACGCGGGGCGGCTATTTTCCGGCACAACACCGGTCCGGCAGGCCGCCGCCGCTTCGCTGTTGGCGGGGCGGGCAGAGCCCGGTTCCCCGGCTTCAGGACCTCCGGCGAACACTCCGGTTTCTCGAGCGTTCCCTCACGGCGTGTGAGCAGAGCCAGGCCCCGAATACGCCACGGCAAACCGGCCGGTGCGAACGGATTATCCGGTACGAACGTAGCCGCCGCCGAGACGAGACACGATTTTTTTTTTTTTTACCGAAATGAACCGAGAGCCAAAGCCCTGGATAAAAAAATAATGCAGTTTATACGACCACCATTCTTCATGAAAAACATGCCAATCACATTTTCACCACTACATTTGGAAAAGTGATGTCCAGTAAGCAAGCTTACCATGACGGCACAGTGGTTAGATGATAATTTAAACATGGAGAAAACGAAGTCAGCCCGTCAATAATGCATTCATTATGTAAAATGACGACCGGTCAGATGACTTTGTAATGCTGCCTTTATTTTCGGCTTAACAAAACTCAGGCACAAAACAACACGCACGGAGATGCGAGCTCCAACTGCATCCAAATCGTACTGCCGTTTATCATTTTAGCTGCTGTAAAGCGAATGTCGCGACTCGTGAGTGCCGCAAATGTAAACAAAGCGCTGCAGAATGGGTACATGACATCTCGCTCTTTTGAGTTAATCATTTTCACAGTGTGCAACAAAGCATATAACATTAGCAATCACTTTTCAAATCGCTCTTTTGAGTTAATCATTTTCACAGTGTGCAACAAAGCATATAACATTAGCAATCACTTTTCAAATTAATTTAACTTATTCGTCTACTCAATTACAGTCACAGTAGATAATCTAAACTTATTGGCACTTATTAACACTTATTAATTTAAATATGCACATTCCTGTTGTAATGAAATAACAATAATATTCTGTAGCCACAAATATTCAAAATCTTTTCTTCTTCCAAGTTTTTTTTAGGATTAAGTATAATAACGTATTGCTTAAAATAAGGCTGTTAAGATTATTTTCAGATAGCTATTTTTCTTCCAAGAAATCTGAGAGAAATACACCTGAAGCGCTGGCAGATAATTTATTTCCAATAGATTTACACTTAAAACTGACTAGTTTTAAGGAAGTGTGTTTTGCAGTGTATTAATGTTATGTTAGGAATGGCTTACTTTTAAAGGCATTTTTGTGCAACTTTACTCTGTAAGTAATTGTTGCCAAAAGTTTACCATTACACAATGTCAGACAATGTCATTATTTAGATGTTGGAATTGACGACTTGTTCATATTTTATGTTGGAAAAAAAGAGAGCAATAAATTATATTTTTGCACAGTAATATTTTCTTTTGTTTAAGATTGTACATAAATCTTTTAATAGAATTATCGGCTTGACATTATCGGTTATCGGTAGGAATGAGGAGGAAATGATCGGTTATCGGTATCGGTTGAAAAATGTATTATCGTGCATCACTAATTTAGTGTAGCTTTTCGGGCTGTGGAACGAATTAATGGAATTTTACTGTATTCTTATGGGTGCTCGACATATGACCGTTTTGACTTGCAAACAAGGTCCTGGGACGAATTAACTTCGCATGTAGAGGCACTACTGTACTTATGTTTACAATGAATGTACAAATGTTAAATATGCTAAATTGAAAGCTGGTAAACAAATCAACGAGAAATGGTTCATTTATATTTCATGCATTTATTCAGATTTTCAAATTACCGTATTGGGCCAAATATAAGACGGTGTTTTTTGCATTGGAATAACACTGAAAAAGTCTTATATTCGCGGTCTAGACATTATACCCATTCACGATGCTAGATGGCACCATATATCATTGAAGCGATGTTAAGTCTTGACAGATCTCAGCTACTCTCCCCATTCACGACGCTAGATGGCGCCAGATATCATTGAAGCGATGTTCTGTCATGACAGATCTCAGCTACTCTGTTTAGTTTAACCAGTTTGCATTATTTTGTTGCAACATTTTTCCTTATTCAGATTTGTTTCAAGACTAAAGTTACAGTTAGACTTCACTTTGATGGTTCATGCAGTTATTGCAATTTTGTTGTTTTATCACAATAGATTGGTTTATTTACATTTCAAAAATCAGAAGCCATTCATTTACGAATGTGATTGCACTTAAGTTTACATGTTTAAATGTTCAGATATTAAGATTTAAATGAGGCAAAATCACATGCTTTTTCTCTCAAATATAGTGTTATAATCATTTGTCGCGGATGTACTGTAATTTTCTGTATAAAAATTAATTTGGTGTTCAAAAAGTTTTTTTCAAACTTGAGTCTTGAAAAAGAGGGGGTCGTCTTATAATCAATAGTGGTATGACTGGCTTCCCGTCAAACAAAGAATCAATTACAAAATCCTCATCATCACCTTCAAAATACTCCATGCCCTGGCCCCTCCCTACCTTTGCGATCTTCTCCATCTAAACAATCCAACCCGTTCACTTCGCCCTACCACTATTCCCCCCCCTCTCCGTCCCCCGTGTCCGCCTCTCCACCTTTGGTTCCAGAGCTTTTAGTCATTGCGCCCCCCAGCTCTGGAACTCCCTATCCCCTGATCTCCGCAGCATATCTACTCTATCACTTTTCAAATCTAGACTGAAAACACACCTGTTCACTCTTTCTTACCCACCATAACCCCTAGCTGTCATATTTTTACCTCTTTTTATTGTGCTTTTAATTTTTTAATCCTTTTAATAACTTTTTATCGTACTGTAATTCCATGTCTCTTGTGAAGTGTCTTTGTGTGTTTGAAAAGCGCTCTAGAAATGTATTATTATTATTATCATTTGTTGCGGATGTACTGTTATTATTTTCTGTATAAAAATTAATTTGGTGTTCAAAAAGTCTTTTTTTCAAACTTGGGTCTTGAAAAAGAGGGGGTCGTCTTATAATCAGGGCTGTCTTATATTCGGGCCATTACCGTATATAAAAGTCCACTTAAGGAATTTATCGTTATCGAAGTAAATCTGCTCAATTTACCGTGATATGTACTAAAGGCCACATCGCCCAGCCCTACCTTTAAGTCAGTATTTTGTAGATCCACATTTGGCTGCAATTGCAGCAGTGAATCACTCTGGATAAATCTCAGTCTTGTACATCTGCCGACTGCAATTTTGCTCCATTCTTCTTTGTAAAACTGCTCAAGGTCTGTCAGGTATCTCGCATTAACAACCTCTGTGAAGTTGGCCCCCCATCAGACGCTGATTTATATAAAAATGATGTTAATCGTTTGTGCTGTAAAGTTTCGTTTGTGCTGTTATCGATTTACAATCCTTTTGTACAGTAGTATGAAAAAGTATCTGAACCTTATAGAATTTCTCACATTCATGCATTAAATCCCAATCAAATGTGATCTGATGTTTTTTACTTATTTTTACCCATTCTGTCATTGTTTGCATAATATCCTTATTAAGGTATGAAAAATGTATAAATGTTTAGGGTTGGGCATCGTTTGAAATTGAGCGATTCCGGTTCAAAAACGATTCTCGATTCCGAATCCTTGAAGAGGCAGGGCCAAAAAACAAACAAAAAAAAGGCAGGGTCAAAAAATCTATAGTTAAAAATGTATTCGTTTATATAAATGTCTTCTCGTTTTTTAATTATATGAATTTAAAATGTATTATTAAGAATTTATTATTAATCTAGTTCCATTTACATGTGATATCGACCGTAGCCCAACGTAATAATACAGATTTAGTCTCATACTATTCCATCCGTCCATCCATCATCTACTGCTTAAACCAGTGTCGGGTTGCTGGGACAGCAGAAGACAGACGTAATTTATTGTTTTACTTACCTGGTTCTGACGGCGCAGCGTGTCAACTACGTAGCACCTGGCTAGTTTTGCACTTGGCACTTAGGCTATATTCCATTAAGCCGGTCGTGCAGCCACCTTTGCATGATATAGTTGTGTTGCAAATGTTGCACTAAGCTGACTGGTCTTTTTTTTTTTTTTTTTTCTTGGTAAAGATAAGCCAAAATTTTGAGCGCCACCGCACCTTGTCCATGGTTGTAAACAAGTTGCAATGCACAAACACGCACTTCTCGTGGCTTCTTCTTCGTGGTTTTCGGCAGCATTTATTTCCCCACTCGGCGGTCAGGGCATCAAAACATGGAATCGAAATTTAAAAAGGTTTTAGGGTTCGAGTGGTTCTGGGAGAACCGGAGTGTTAGAACCTGGTCCCATCGATGCTCGATGCCCAACCCTATTAATGTGTGGGTGGTTTTAGTTAAAGCAGACAGTTTTTTTCATCTGTGTGATTTTGACAAAGATCAGATCACATTTCATGGTGATTTTACGCAGAAATTTGAGAAATTCCAAAAGGTTCAGATACTTTTTCATTCCACTTTAAGTCAATCTGAGGTCAACCAGCCCCCCCATTTTGATTAAAAATGGTGTCAATCGTTTCCCCTAGTATTTTTTGAAGCTGTGGTGGTGGGCTGCATCAGAGTAGGACAGCCTCACCATGTCGTGCCACGGCGAATTTTATTTTTTCCATTATTTTCCCCCCCAAGAGGAACCAAGATATTTTTGAAATATTTCATTAGCTAGGCTAATGTCGTAGCTCTCAGCTACGGTACATGTATGTAAAATGCATAGCTGATTACAGCTACGTTACCCTACCTAATAATACGACTTTTTTCTCGGAGTGACTCAGGGTGTTGAAAATGTTGAAAGAGCCATATTTGACCCAAAGAAAAAAATATACGGTATGTCTGGAGCCACTAAAAATTAAAAGCCATGTATAAGCCTTATAATGATAGCAACACTGGCTGTATGTATCGATACTAACTATATTAGCCTACTATTGGAATGACTAAGTTGGCTAGAAATACATAATTAGCCTTCATTATTAAATGTTTATTTTCCCTGCAGTGGATGAATGCACCACGTGACTACTGTGTTGTACGATGCCACCACAAGTTTTTCATTACAATATTAATGAACTGAAAGAATGTTTGTGTCATGTTTGTCCTCCTAGAAATCCTATTAAAACAAAATATATATTTCCCTCCCCGGTCTTTTTCCATTTAAAAAAAAAAAAAGCTCCGGAGCAGCGCACACGTCACTTGTACAAACAGCTTTTTCTTACCAATTGATGGACACTGAAACGACTTTCTTGTACCGTAAATATGTATCATTTTATTCTGCTTGTACTAATAAATCTTGTACTGTGACCGCTGCTCTGAAAATAGAGCAAGGCTTAATTTTGGGTCCTGCCACTCCGCGCAAATTCAGTCAAACTTTGCTTTCCGTCCAAGACGGCCGTCCACCGCTCGCTTTCGACGAAAAGTCCGATCCAAACTACTGCAATGCCCGATATGGGGAAGAAGGAGAGAAGTCTGTCTTGGCTTACCTACTTTATTGTGGTAACAATAATAATGAAAAACAATAACAAACTGACAGCGGGCTGCCACGACATGAGACCACTATCTCTCACTATCTCGCTCGTTCTCCCATTCTTCCTACTCGTTCCCCTTCCGTCATAGCTCCCCAGTCCAATCGTCTCTTAAGGGGGCCCCGTGTAGTTACGAACATTACAATACACAATGAATAGGTTTCCGCTGAATTCCACCCACTCGGCTGCCGCTAGTTTGAAACGCCCTTAAAATGTTAAAAAATAAATAAATAAAATACATCTCATTTGCCAGGCGTGGCGGCTTTTATTTTTAGTGTGGCGGTGCGCCACAAATTGTTGATGTAGGGGAATCCCAGGTTTATGCTGGTGCCTGGTGTGTGCTGTAAAAAGTTTTGTTTGTGGTGCTATTGTTTTTGAGATATTAATTTCGAGTGATAACGCCATGCAGCTCCCCCATTTATTGCAAAATGGACCCGGAATAGTGGCATTCATTTATGAATATCTCAAAAACGATAGCGGTCCAAACAAAAAAAAAAACGCACAAACGAAAGACATAATTCTATAAATTTGCGTCTGATTGTGAGCCAACGTCACAGAGGTGCACGACCAGCCATTTTCAGCTGTTGTATATTTATCCTGGTCATCCTAGGTCGGACACGAGCCACTACCGCCGACCCTTGGACATTTTTTTAGAAGAGAGGTGTACCACCTGCCTGGATTTTTTGCTTATGGTAAGTCTCACTCTTAGAAGCCTGGTTGGTACAATCAAATGATCAGGCCTTTTTAGCGTTTTGGAATATCTGTATTTACAAACCAGATTTCAAAATAGTTTGAACACTGTACAAATTTTGAATAAAAATTTAGTGCAATAACGTCAATATTTTACTCAGGGTAAACCATAGATGACAGGTCTAAAGTTTAAACAAAGAAAATGTATCATTTTAAATTCACAAAGTCAACAAATCTAAAAAAAAGTTGGGACAGGTAGCATATTCTTAGTCTAAGATCGATTATGACACTGACGTCATCGGCATAATAACTGACACGTAATGCACAAGACCAAGTATATATTAAGATTTCCACTGTTTTTAAATCATAAACTCGACAGGTATGCCACCAATCTTACATATTGCTCCTTTAATCCTAAAATTTGAGTGACGCAGGGGAGATGGATAGGGTTTTTGTTTCTATTTTGTATTATTTGTTTATTTGTATTTCTTTTATCTTGGTTTTTGTTTGCATATGCTGTATTGCCCATAAAAGAGAAATTTAATAAGAAGAACATTTAAACCAACACTGGGTAACCTAGTTGAATGACACCGCTTTTATATCTTAAGGGGGTTGTATCGCTTTCACTGGCACTAATTACTGTAACTTTGAGGACCTGCCACACAAAATAACTACAAATGTGTTGACTGTTTTAAGGCATACGTCATTTCCCCCATTAAAGACCCATAAAGACCGAAGTCGATGCGAACGCTTTTGCGTAAATTCTGCAAAGATGGCAGAGCAACAAAAGAGACACAGTTTTGTCCGAGGAAGGGGAAAAAAAGGCATACTCAAGAATAAACATTGCCCTGGCTTTCATTGACTCGCTGGTTTGAGCCCCCCCCCCATACACACACACACATCAACTGAACTCGTCAACGCTGATGAGTTTAGGTGGGGTGGGGGGATTAGCCGCACGAACCCACACGGTTGCTAACTATCATATGCTATTATTTAGCCACAACTGGATTCATTACCTTATTACTACTCTTCCTTCACGCAGCTGCTTGAAACATAAATGTCGTTTAATCCATCTCCAGGTGATAGGGAAATCATGATTTTACGACACTATGCAGTGTGCACTGGTCCTCATGGGAAACGTATTCTTCCTTAAGGCAAAACACCACCGCTTTTGTCCACCGGCGTCGCTAAAATCGACCAAAACTGAAGTTACCTAGTTTTGCTTTAAAGAAAATGAAATAATGCCATTTTAAAGCTTTACTGAATCCATTTTCCAATATTTTGAACCGTTTCAAGCATAAATTAAGTCAAAATGGAAGCGTACTCTGGTTGAAGAGCATAACCTAACCTGTGTAGCTTTTTATTTTATTACTGTGCACATGAATTTACTCTGCAAATAGTAGGTCTTGAAATCACAGTTCTTTAGTGTCATTAAAGAAAACTCACCACACATTTGTCAACAGCCATAAGTAGGGATGGGAATCGATATCCGATTCCAATTCGGAACCGGTTCCGAGTGTTTCGAGGCCTCGACATCACAATGAAAAAGCCTTAACGATCCCTTTAACGATTCCTAAAGACGCGTATTGCGTCGTGACGTGTCTTGTTGTCCAGACGCATCAAACTAGCATGGCGCCAAGAACCACTCACTCCAAAGTTGGACTACACTTCACCAGGAAAGAGTGTGAAAATGAAAGGTTACGACGGGTAAGCACGAGCATTGCAGCCATAAACATAACAATGACAGCACGTAGGTTCAAACGCTCGAAAGTGTGTCTTCACTGCACGAGGAAAAATTACAACAAAGCGACTTGCAGTCATTGCAAGGTGGAGATAACTGCATCGGGAGGGAATAGAATAGACTGCACTGTCCTCACCGAGACAGCTATACAGCTAGCTAAACACCGAAATGACCATTCAACAATTCAACCATCACTTGAAGAGTGAAAGTAAAAATAGAAATGAAACAAATCAATTTCGCCCCCAATAACAAACAGGTTTGCATCGACGTAAATCAGCGATGATTAGCTGCTAATAACAGTATGGTTAGCATTCGTTCGCTAGCATTAGCACATCGTTCAAACCATTACACAACTGGATTTAAGTGTCCGATCGCGAGTGGAAACACAACAACAACAACACAAAAGATTATACATACAGGCGTTGCCTCTTTAGATATTAACATTAACAAAGAACGTAGGCTCGTAGAAGTGTTTCCCTCTCTCACTTCGCACGCTCACTTGCTTGGATGCGGCATTTCTTCAGGTGCCCAAACTGCGGCCCGCGGCCCAAATACGGCCCGCCTCCACATTTGGTCCGGCCATTTTGAATTTTTTTTTTTCTCAATCGTGTTATTTATTTCCTGGCCTTTTTCCTTGAAGAATTCAGAGCGGGTTATTTGGTTGTTATCTATTTAATTAATAGTGTTTTTATTATTAATTATTATTATTATATTATTATTTTTATTTTATTTACTTTCATTCCGTGAAGAATCCAGAAAGGGTTATTTCATTGTGGCTTTCTGAAAAACAATAATTTTTTACATTTATGCACTTCTGCAATCGTCACACTTTTTTTGTTACAAACTGACCCCGGCCCCTCATCAGAGAAGGGAAAAGTTATGTGGCCCTCACAGGAAAAAGTTTGGGGACCCCTGCTTTAACACATATTGCCAAACGCAGAACAACAACCTATCTCCCAATATATACCAATATTTTTTATTTCTATTAGATGAATGTTTCAGTAAAATGTTACACATTCTTGTGTATTTGCCACTTATTACCACAGTTAACATTGAGGCTTTGGGCCTCTTTTGATCTCGTTGTGAGTTTGTAAGGTTGTGAGTTCTGATTAAACAAGCTCGATGCCAATCAAAACGTTTGTTGTTCTTTTTCCCCAAATTAGAATCGATAAGAGAATCGATAAAGAATCGAATCGTTAAGCAATATCGATAATGGAATCGGAATCGTAAAAATCCTATCAATTCCCATCCCTAGCCATAAGCCTCCCACTGACACCCCCACACCACCGACATCCAATCAGAGCAGAGTTGAAGTTTACATTTTGAATATTTAAATTAGATCCAGTTAGCTGCATATTAATGAGTTCAACTTTTGCTTATACAAAAGTCAAGAGGAACAGCTAAATCAAGCTTTGGCTTCTCCCGTCTGGCCTTTTCTTTTCGGGTTGAATTAGTCGTAAACACATATAAATGCTGCGTGTTTGTTTGGATTTGTCATTCCTGAAGGCAAAAGAAAGTAAATAGCTTGAAAAATGACATTCTGGCCACAAATTGTGGGGAAATGGCATAACTTTAAATATGTGATTGAAATTTAAAAAGGTGAATCAAACAAATTGTGTAATTAATTTAAATTGAAAATATTTGCATCCCCAGTGCACAGATAACTGACCACTGTATTGAACAGTTTGGTACATGTGTTGTTGCACCCTGTGTTGTTACGGTACAACTATTCACTTACCTTTTTTATATTTCTTTGTGTTCCTGTTCCAGCAAAACACATCATTAAGATTGATGGGAAAGCTGGTCTCTTCAAAGGGCTTGCGCCAAGGCTTTGTGCAGGCACCATCGGCACTGTAGTCCATAGTAAAATTGTGCAGGTATGTTTGTTTGTGAATGTAAATCACACCATAAGAGCTTTCTTCTGATAGCAGGGAACCAGCCACAGCATAAAATTATATCCTTCTCAAGCGTACAGTACCAATAAGGGGTGGTTTACATGGCAATGGGGATGACAACGCAAAAACCTTTGCAGAATCCTGTTGTTTGCATAGTGACGGCGTTTTGTGTTTTGGGGGAGGGGGGGGGCAAAAATTTGAAAACGCCTTCCAGAGTGAAAATCTCCAAAATGTTTTGGGTGACAACTGACTTCCGTATTCGGAAACAGTAGGTGGCGATAATGCTCAAATATATTTGTCAGTGATTGAGGGTTCGAGTCCTGACCTGGACGAGGGGGATCGGATCGCGTCACGCGGCGCAGAGCCATGCAACACAGGTTACACATGTTATCATTTGATTCTTCGGAGCAGCTATATCGCATGATATTGGAACTAATAAAAGGGTGCCAGTTGTATTTGATTGTAGTCTGTTTGCTCTAATTCTAGCCATGATTGTTGTTCAGTGTTAAGATGTAACCACTTAACGAGGTACTCTATTTGATTTGCTATTTACTAGTTGTACTGCCCAAAACAGTGCATTTCCTTTGTGCACCGCCCGACAGCCAGCTCACATTAGTGTTGTATCGGTCGCGAACGATTCGTTCTTTTTGAACGAATTGTTTGGGTGAACGAGACCGAACTAATCACCATCTGCACTGATTCGTTCTATGAAGTTGGTGGCGCTTGTTCGCTGCGTGGGAGGGCGTTGAGCAAGCGGCAGCGTCTTCTGACATCGCACACGACCAATCAGACGCCAGCCTCATCGCGGGCAGGGGAGGGAGCGGAAACAGAATCATGGCGTATGTCACTCATTTCCACGTGTGGCCAATAAGCAGCCAGCGTGCAGGCACGGGGGAAAGACTGAGTTTTGTCACTTCCCGTTCAGTGATTCGGTCCTCCGGTTCCTGACCTAGCTTGCTGCTAACTTGACTTTCCAGTAATGACTATGCGGTGAACGAGTCATAAAATGAAAGGAAACGACTTTGTCACATATTTGTTAACGTGGAGCCTATCAAATGCTGCTCAAAAAGACAAAAACACCACACAAATCTAGCGAGCATGGTTTAGTGTTCTACTTTTCTCAACAGACTCGGGACTGTGCCTATGACGATATACTATCAAATTTACAGTAATTTAAAACACGCGTAGCTACGAGGCAAGCAAAACCTGAGCTGCGGTCGCGTGACGGCAGTGAAGCGGGCAGAGAACTGTCACTATATGGAGGCTTCATGGCAGCGATATGTACCTCATATGTGCACAGAAAAAAAATAATATTTAGTATGATCACCATAATACTGATTTGCAAAGAAACTGTATATACATGTCAATTTTTTCCGAGTGTTTTTTTTTTTTTTTTTCCGTGTCAGAGGGTGTCGGTTGGTTTGACAAATTATGTCAATCCGTCCATCATGTGCTACTCAAGCGCCCCAAAAACAAAGCGCGCGGACACGGGAGATGTCGCAATATGTCTACATTTTTCTTAACAGACTAATGAGAGTAGAAAGGCGAAATCATAAAGCAAACAATTATTTCTCGTCAGCATTTGACGATCTGAGATGCGGGGACGACAGGGGAGCTGACCGGATTATTTTATTTATTAATACCAGTGCAAAAATTCAAAACGATCATCTTAATAATAAAAAACAAAAATACAACAGAGCGAGAGGTTAATATGATGTGTTGGCCGTTCCATAATTAGAAATTAAACTTTCGATTTATTTTTATTTTCGTGACAGCAGGCATGCCGCGTTGGCTGTTAGCAGCAGCATTGTATATGTGAGCAAGATCATGCTAAAGAAAGTCCGTGCGCCCCCTACCCCAAACCCCGACTTCCCCCTCAAAAGGAAAATGTTTAACCGTGTCCTAATTCGAAATGCAAGCACGAGCCATGACTTTGAGCCCATAGAACTAGGACAGACGACGCGGAAGTTCTCCCTCGCTTATGCAGCAGCGGGAGGGAGACGAGGCTGTCTCTGAGAGCAGAATGATATCGCCTGTCACTCATTTCTGAAACTACGACGAGTGGTCAATGTGCAAGAGAGGGAGGGACCAAGCAATGTCACTTCCCGTTCAGTTATACTGCGAAGCGGTCTTTGGTGATTCGTTCGGCAACGTCACTTCCCGTTCACTAACCGGACGATTCATTTGGGTGGGGAGGGAGATGAGGGGGGCGAACGATTCGTTGAACGATTCGTTTGAACGAATCGTTTTACTGAACGAACCGGAATGGATTCGTTTACTCAAGTGAACGACAGATCCCGTCACTAGCTCACATTGAATGCACTTCCATAAACCACAAGGCTTTGTCTTTTCTTGTTTTTATGGGAAGACACTCGTCTTAATATTGTGAAACTACTACACAAAAAAATGTACACTCAATGTACAGCAAACCCCACAATACACTTATATACACAACTATTATATGGATAGCACACTTGCTTGCGCCTTAAGCCAACCTTGAGCATTGGCTGGCTTCTATACCACGAACAGCAACTTATGAAGTTCTGCACATATGATCCTTCACCACAGAAATAAACATATATTGCCCATCCAAATGTTATAGCATAAACTTGGTTAAAGTAAACGTAAAATACTCAGACATATATTTCCGAGGCAGAAACGTAACAGAAAGGATTCACGAGCATCAATGCTACCGCTAGACACAGCACTGTGTAAGTGAAAGAGCTTGTGAACCAAACTGACACACAAAATAGATGCAGCGAATTATTCTGACCAACAGGTGGCAGCAACGCACCGCAAATGGTCAACTGATATCCGTATATAGCTAGCACACTAGTGTTGAAAGTTGGGAGCACCTAAGCCCCCTTCTAATTTGTTTCTCTGCAGGTTAGAGAGGCTAATTATGTTCTATTCTGTTCTACCCAGGGTTACCTAAATCCAAAGAAGTATCTCCATCTCATCATTAAACTAGCTTCTCTTGCATGAAAGGATAGTCGCATTCTTCGAAGGTGTTACTGCTTTAAAGGGTTCCTTCTGTTTCAAGATGGTGCCTATCTCAAGATAGAAACGTGAAGAGACTTGTGGTCTTTTGGCGAAAACGTCAAATCCGCTGCAAGAACATCACACAAATTGAAAGGTCATCAACAATAGGAGAGCAGGATAGTGTTACTAAAGCATGATGGGAAAGATTATAAACAATAGGGTAGAGGTGTGCATCGGCACTGCCCTCACGATTCGATTCGATTACGATTCGGAGGGCCACGATTCGATTCGATTCGATTCGATTCGATTAAGAGGGCCACGATTCGATTCGGTTCGATTCGGCAATGCATCACGATGCATTAAAGCCTGGGATGCATTAAAATGCTAAAGCAAAGCATATTTTTCGTGAATCATGAGGCAACACAAGCGGTCAGACATTAAACACCTTTTTATAGGCTCTTGTGTCATTCCTGGTTGTAGTCAAATGAAAATAGTAATATATATACAGTGCTGCTCAAAAGTTTGTGAACCCCCTCAACATTTTGGAATTTTCTATTATTTCAACCTGATTTCCTAATCAATCAATTCAGTAGTTTTTTTTTTGTTTCTTTAACAGTTGTGTTGTCGAGACTAAATTAAAAAGAGTTTTCATCAACTGATGTAGGTGCAAAATTGAACTGTTTGGTCACAACCAAAACCGCCATGTCTGGCGAAAAGTCAACACTGCATACCACCAAAAGAACCTTCTCCCAACAGTGAAGCATGGAGGTGGGAATGTCAAGATCTGGGCTTGCTTTTCATCCTCAGGACCTGGACAACTCCACATAGTCCAGGGAATCATGAATTCTGAGGAATATTGTCAAACCCTAGAACATAACCTGACGCCATCTGTTTTGAAGTTAAAGCTTGGCAGAAGGTGGATCATGCAACATGATAATGATCCAAAGCATTCCAGCAATACAACCAAGGAATGGCTGAAAAAGAAGAAGATTCGTGTTCTGGACTGGCCCAGTCAAAGTCCTGACCTAAATCCCATTGAAATGCTGTGGCGGGACCTGAAGCGAGCAGTTCATGCCAGACGCCCATCAAACCTCTCTCAACTGACTGCGTTCTGCAAGGAAGAATGGGCAAAAATCCCCCAAAGTAGATGTGAGAGGCTGATTAGTCACTACAGAAACCGTTTGGTTGAAGTAATCTCTGCAAAAGGAGGCGCAATATCCTATTAACTGAAGGGGTTCACATACTTTTGCACACATGATATCTGAGTTTTTCTTAAATCAACCACTTTTGTTAAATAAAGAATGACAATATAACTATTTCTTTTGTTTCAGTCCATTATTTGGAATGTCAGTATTGTGGATTTGGGTATAACTTAACATTTAATAAGGTTATTTTAGTTTTTTTTTTACAAAAAATCTGACCATCGCTGTGGGGTTCACAAACTTTCGAGCAGCACTGTAAAAATAATAAAAAACCATCACAGCATTTAATTAGTGCTTTGAATGAGACCAGGGCTTTCTTTCTTTTTCTTTTTTTTTTTTTACACACACTAGCAGCCTTTCATTTTTTAAACACCGCATAAGTTTGGTCAAGTTTCCCACCAACCTCATAGAAGCCAAAATGTCTCCATATGCCTGCTTTCAATGTCTTTGGTGCGTCAATAATCTTTCGCGCTTCCTCTTTCTCCGCTTTAGCCATTGTTATTATGTCTTATCTCTGCTTTGAGTGCCACTGCGCAATTGCGCATGTCTGTGACGTTACTCCCGTGAGGAAGCAGATTTGAGTTCCTCATCCCCCCTGCATTGCTTGTACAATAGCTCCCTCTACAGGTAAACATGAGAATAATAATACAAATGGGGAAACCAAATCCATTGCATCACTGGAAGATTTTTGAACGGACTTATATATTTTAATATGTGCTGAATCGATTCGGCTTGTTGCCCGCATCGAATCGCATCGTCCATGGCCCGCATCGGGATGCATCGCCGCATCGATTATTGTTGACACCAGTACAATAGGGTGGCAGGATCTTTTGACGCGACTTTTGAAAGCAGAAAGTACATACGTATCTTATAAAGTACGTTGTAGCTCTCGTGTTTTGAATATTTTTCCGTAATATGCAGCAAAAAAAAAAAGGTCGAAAACCTCTTCGTAATCTGAATATATTGTATACAGAAGCGTTCGTATGTCGGGGTACCACTGCAGTTTTGTTTTGGCTGGTTGGACTGCTTTGTATTGTAGTTTTTTCCATACACAACTAAGAAAAATATGCTCATTTGGACATACTTTTTTCATCTGTCATGTTCATTTTCCTGTTACAGAAATGTCACAAACAAGGGACACTTGAGGTAAGTGTTTTCTAGAACCATTTTTTGAATATCATCAACCTTCATTAATAAGTCTTTTACTCTTGTACTGTACTTTTAGGCTGCACGATTTCGACAAAAACCTAATTGCAATGTTTGTGTCATATTGCGATTTGATTTGCAATTTTTTACATTTGATGTTTTTAAATTCATAAACCCACAATTGTGAATAAAAGAAGTCATTACTTTTACAACATCTGTGTTAGGGTTAGGTCAAACCGCGAGCGTAGTGACCGCATACCCAAGATTCATCAGTGCAGAAAGACAGCTGACACCGAAATTTGGACGTGCATAGCCGTCAATGGCAGAACCTTACTTGGGTGTCAGTTGAATGTCGATAAGCTGTAATGTCAAGTGCATCGTCAAAAAACACAGCCACACATGTTTTCTGCCATTTAAAATGAAAATACACTTTGGACGTGCATAGCCGTCAATGGCAGAGCCGTACTTGGGGTTCCAGATGAATGCCGATAAGCTCTAATGTAAAGTGTACCGTCAAAAAACACAGCCACAGATGTTTTTCAGCCATTTAAAATGAAAAAACAATTTGGACGTGCATAGCCGTCAATGGCAGAGCCTTACTTGGGGTTCCAGATGAATGCTGATAAGCTCTAATGTAAAGTGTACCGTCAAAAAACACAGCCACAGATGTTTTTCTGCCATTTAAAATGAAAAAACAATTTGGACGTGCATAGCCGTCAATGGCAGAGCCTTACTTGGGGTTCCAGATGAATGCCGATAAGCTCTAATGTAAAGTGTACCGTCAAAACACACAGCCACAGATGTTTTTCTGCCATTTAAAATGAAAAAACAATTTGGACGTGCATAGCCGTCAATGGCAGAGCCTTACTTGGGGTTCCAGATGAATGCCGATAAGCTCTAATGTAAAGTGTACCGTCAAAAAACATAGCCACAGATGTTTTTCTGCCATTTAAAATGAAAAAACAATTTGGACGTGCATAGCCGTCAATGGCAGAGCCTTACTTGGGGTTCCAGATGAATGCCGATAAGCTCTAATGTAAAGTGTACCGTCAAAAAACACAGCCACAGATGTTTTTCTGCCATTTAAAATGAAAAAAACAATTTGGACGTGCATAGCCGTCAATGGCAGAGCCTTACTTGGGGTTCCAGATGAATGCCGATAAGCTCTAATGTAAAGTGTACCGTCAAAAAACACAGCCACAGATGTTTTTCTGCCATTTAAAATGAAAAAAACAATTTGGACGTGCATAGCCGTCAATGGCAGAGCCTTACTTGGGGTTCCAGTTGAATGCCGATATGCTCTAATATAAAGTGTACGGTCAAAAAACACAGCCACAGATGCTTTTCTGCCATTTAAAATGAAAATACAATTTGGACTTGCATAGCTGTCAATGGCATGGAATTGTATGGCCTGCAAAACAGCCATATACCCCCCAAAATACCATATACCCCCCCACAAACCGAAATGCATTTTGCCACATACCCCAAATAAATGCCACATGGCAAAACCCATTTTGCCACATGGCAAAAAAAAAAATGCCACATGGCAAAAAAAATTGCCACATGGCAAAAAAAAATTGCCACATGGCAAAAAAAATTGCCACATGGCAAAAAAAATTGCCACATGGCAAAAACATTTTGCCACATGGCAAAAAAAATTGCCACATGGCAAAACATTTTTGCCACATGGCAAATACCACTTTTGGTTCTCGCTGTCTCTCGTTGATTTCATTAATTTATTGCTTTATCAGTGGGGTTGGGACCTTCATTTGTGTCGCATTGAATGAAGTGTGTCCAAACTTTTGGCTTGTACTGCATGTTACTTATATCTTTATTATTTACAGTGCTGGCCAAAAGCATTTGGCACCTCTACAATTCTGTCAGATAATGCTCAATTTCTCCCAGAAAATGATTGCAATTACAAATGCTTTGGTGGTACTATCTTCATTTATTTTGCTTGCAATGAAAAAACACAAAAGAGAATTGGGGAAAAAAAATCATTATCATTTTACACAAAACTCCAAAAATGGGTCGGACAAAAGTATTGGCACCACTTTGAAAAATCATGTGATGCTTCTCTAATTTGTGTAATTAACAGCACCTGTTACTTACCTGTGACACATAACAGGTGGTGGCAATCACTAAACCACAATTGCAGCCAGTTAAATTGGATTAAAGTTGACTCAACCTCTGTCCTGTGTCCATGTGTGCAGCACATTGAGCATGGAGAGAAGAAAGAAGACCAAAGAACTGTCTGAGGACTTGAGAAGCAAAATTGTGAGGAAGCATGGGCAATCTCAAGCCTTCAAGTCCATCTCCAAAGACCTGAACATTGCTGTGTCTACCGTGCGCAGACAAAAGTAGAGCATTTTGGGAAAAGGTATCAACGTAGTTCACAGGAAAAAAAAAAACGAGGCCTTCAAAGAAAAGAAGACATTCCCCACAGTCAAACATAGCGGTGGTTCCCTGATGTTTTGGGGTTGCTTTGCTGTCTCTGGTCTGGCACTGGACTGCTTGACCGTGTGCATGGCATTATGAAGTCTAGAAGACTACCAACAAATTTTGCAGCATAATATAGGACCCAGTATGAGAAAGCTAGGTCTCCCTCAGTGGTCATGGGTCTTTCAGCAGGAAAATGACCCAAAAGACACTTCAAAAACCCATGAGAAAATGTTTTTTGAGAAAGCACTGGAGACTCCTAAAGTGGCCAGCATTGAGTCCAGGCCTGAACCCATGGAACACCTGTTGAAAGATCTGAAAATGGCAGTTTAGTGAAGGCACCCTTCATATCTCCGAGACCTGAAGCAGTTGGCCAAAGAAGGATGGTCTAAAATTCCAGCAGAGCATTGTAAGAATCTCATTGATGGATACCGGAAGCAGTTGTTCGCAGTTATTTTGTCTAAAGGTTGTGCTACCAAGTATTAGGCTGAGGGTGCCAATCCTCTTGTGCCAATCCATCTTTGGAGTGTTGTGTAAAATTATAATGATTTAATTATTTTTTTAATTCCCTTTTGTGTTTTTTAATTGGAAGCAAAATAAATGAAGATATTACTCCCAAAGCATTTGTAATTGCAATCGTTTGCTGGAAGATTGAAATTGAGCATTATCTGACAGAATTTCAGGGGTGCCAATACTTTTGGCCAGCACTGTAAAAAAAAAAATCAATAAATAAAAAAACAAAAGTAATCGTTAACATTAGCTTCAATTTTAATGTACATCCAATGTTCTTAACCAGTTGAAATTGAGGATTTGAATTTAGGAAATGTAGGGAGAAATTAGGAGATGGTGGTTGCGGTTACTGCTGTTTTTGTTAACTTTTATTTTGCAAATCATTGAAAAAATACAATTTTGAATGAAAATCAGTTTTGTGTTTGTATGTGTTACAGGAATAACTGTGCCAAGGGCAGTTTTATCTGCATCTCAGTGGTTTTAGGAGACAATCCATCCTCCATATTTGGAAATGTGTGCCTTATTTTTTTGCTGATGCCTACCAAAAATGACATAATGTCCAGGTTATAAAATCTTTGTTTGTACTGTATATACAGTATGTCTTAACAATGTTCCTCCGTTCAAGCTCAGTTGTTGTTGGAGCTTTTGAAAGCTTAGGTTTAAAGAAATTCTAAATATCCAACTTTCCTCCTCAGGTTTAGATTTGGCTACAACGCAAAGCACAGTCAGTTCATATATAGGAAAGTCTATATCCGCGCGTGGCAGTTATGGGTCACTTCCTGTTGATTTTGGGGCATTTACAGCTCATTTCCTGTTGATTTATGTTACTGAAAAGAAGTGACTCAAGAATGTCCCCTAATGAATAGGAAGTGACTTAATCGGTAGGAAGTAACCTGTAAATGCCAACATAAGACTGGCAATGAATCCTATGGCTTCAGTGCCAGTGACGGTACTAGACGTCCAATCCAGTCAAAATAAATTGGCTGTCTAGTGGCGTCAATTGCAGCCAGTGAGCTAACATAGATGCTATTCTAATGGAAAATTTTGGTAGCAACATGTTGATTACTTTTTGTCTTTAAAAACATTTTTTTTTTTTTAAAACAGTGACACCTTTTCAGAACGACATGATAGATTCTTGGTGGGAGCATATGAATAATCTTTTGGGCTCCAACGCAGGGCCGTGCAGAGACCGATGGAGGGGCAGGTGCTCATATACATACTTGGCTGACTGTGATTTAATTGGGAAAGGGGGAACAGTGAATAGAAATCAACACTGTCATCAACACTTTCTGGCTGTGACTCACTGGCTGTCAGTCTTTATCCCTTTTCTTCCTTCAACATCTATATCAAAACTTCCTTACTCAACTTGTTGTTCATCTGAGAATAAACCAAATTAGATGTTCAGTGAGCCACCATCAGCACCGTTTTTTCAAAAGTATTATTTTATTATTAGAGAAAATGAAGATGTGTTCCTTTCTAGATAACGTTGTGAAAGAACGGAATAAATATGGTTGGCTATAGAGAGCAGAGACACAAAGGTTGAAATATCCTTGGGGCAGGGGGTAATTCATTATTGAAGTAGAAAACTATATAAGAGAAAATGACATAATTAAAAAAAAAATTCCTACAATAAACCTGGTGTAAGAACTTTCACTACCAGGGCCGGCGCTAGCTAATATGGTGCCCTAGGCATATATGCCTTGTGGTGCCGCCCCCCCCACCCTCCCGGCCCCCTCATCCACCCCCCCAACGATAGAAATGAACAATATTTGACATAATGTGGAAACAATAAATATGAAAGGGGAAATCTAAAAAGCTTTAAGATTGTTTTTTTTTTTCTAATTAGTTTCACCAGTAGATGTCGCTCTTGGCCTCTGAACCTCTTGAAAATGACTACGGCTCCTTACTAATGGTAAATTTCTATATCAACATAGTCGTTGCATAAAACCACTACCGGTATGTCTCGTAACATTCCATTTAATTTTCATTGTGCAATGAATTTGCAAGTCACATCATTTCCACTACAGCGTTTTGGAGTGTTTTTTTTTTGGTTGTGCACATTAATAAACCGATCATAACCCGATTTCTGGAGTTTTATTCAGGTGGTCATGTAAAGAGCATGATCCGCTATCCTTTATCTGATAAACACCGCTATTTTACATCTCTGAGCATGTGTACAAATGGAAAAACGGATGTCGCTAGAGAAGCCTTAGGGACGCCAAACTGATTCGCTTTCAGCCTATGGGCCTACTCTGCAGTTAGCGAGCTTGTGTAATACAATCACCACACTCAGTTATCCCAATTATCAGATTATTGTAGTCATGCAAACGTAGCTGATAATAAATAAACAATTGTTTAAAAAAAAACATTCTTACCTGCAAGTGATGCGCGGGCATATTCTCGCTGCTTTTTCCTCTTCCTTTTTTCCGCCCCCAACTCTTGTTGTCTTTTCGATTACATTTCCTTTCAAGGATAAACTTCTGCCAAATTTGCGACTGAAGCATAATGGAGCAAACCACTAGGGAATTGTGGGGGGGGGCAAAGGTAGACTGACGAGAGGGCCGCACAGGAGATTCTTTTTTTGTGTAAATATTGAGCCTATGTTACTTATATTTGTATTACTTGCATTTCTCAGGCTTTACAAAGTTTTATTTTAAATACTATATATTGTTGTTATTATTACAATTACTATTTTTAAGGATTTTTTTACAAACTTACAAACAAACCCCTTCAGGCAGAGTTGGTGCCCTACTATTACCTATTATTAACCTATTATTATTAACCTATTATTAACTATTACTACCTATTGCGTGTTATGCGTATGCTGAGCGCCGTGTCTGTTCACTACAGTATTTGCTGGAACAAGGCTTAATAGGGTAACACCGTTTGTTTTCAACCACTAGATGTTCTCAGACTCCTCACCACACACCCAGGTCACAGAGGAACAGTGTGCAGGGGGGTTGTGATGGAGAGGTTACGCGCCGTCTTAGCAGCACACAGACGGCTTAATTTATTTATTTATTCATTTATTTTTTAAAGGTGTTTTCCGTGTTCAAGTAAAGTACTCGGTGGCGTGCCTTCACAGTCGGCCAGCACACACATACGTAAACACATACAAAAAAATAAAGCCCAGTCAAAAGGGGCTCTTTGGGCATGTACAGGCAAAGGGGCAGGTGGTCAAGCACTCTCCACCCCCCACACCCCCTCTGCACGTGCCTGCTACAAGGTATCGCAATATATCACCTTTAGATACATAATATTATATACACACACCCCTAATTCCAGAGCCCATCAACGGGCGCCTTAGAATTCCACTAAGCAATATGGTTTGTTTGTCATTGGCCATTTAAATAGGGTGGATTTCCACGTACAACCATCAGTGACTTTTTCTAGACTCAATACTTGGGAAAGCTATCAATTACAATTTAGGTTTTTTACGTATGTGTTGTAGCGATAGTGCTTTCTGTATGGGTTTTGCTCTTGTTTTGTGTGTTTGTTTTATTGGAGTTTAGAGAAATTGGTAAAAGTGAACTCCAGGATTAATAGCAATCATGTCAACTGAAGTTAAATCTAATAAACATTAATGAAATGAATGAAAAAAGGAGACACAATGGCAAAAATATCACTGACACACACAGTATCATGTTCACATAGATTTATTGCTAAATTACAGTTTGCTGTTGAGTTCACAAATGCAGGTCTGAAGTCCCAGTGGGATTCCTTATGATTTGGGAAAATCTATCACTTAAGCCTCCAGTCAGCATTTTGACAGGCTTCCTCTGAAATAGTGAACATTTTGTCCGGTTAGAAAGAATGTACTGCATCATATCTTAAATGTACACTGTATAAAATAAAATGTTGTGCTAAGATTTGAAGGAAGAACAACTCAAATTTTAAACTTTTGATCAGTAACTTATTTGGCTAATTCATAACTCATCTTTATCAACTTGATAAAATGAGATGTAAAAACTTTCATTTCCGAGTAAGCACAACTTGAAATGTTAAGTTGGCGTCATAAGACTCAAGATGCCTTCAAAGGGCTGTTTAGCTCGTTTGACTATGCGTTATGCTGTCATCAGAGACGCATTTAAATCCCACTTGGTTTATCTTTATATAAGTATCTGTATATGTATAAAAGTTAAGAAAGTTAAAAAATTAAATTCTTCTACTTTCTTATTACATTTTCTGCTTACTTCAAATGTTGAGTTCTTCTTACTTAACAAAGGTTGTGATCATTTAAAATTGGACTCTTTGGCAATTACCGTATTTTTCGGACTATAAGTCGCACCTGAGTATAAGTCGCACCAGCCATAAAATGCCCAACGAAGAGGAAAAAACATATATAAGTCGCACCGGAGTACAAGTCCCATTTTTGGGGGAAATTTGCTTGATAAAATCCAACACATAGATCTGATATGTCATCTTGAAAGGCAATTTAAAAATAAAAATACAATAGAGAACAACATGCTGAACAAGTGTACAGTATGATAATGTTACATAATGCATGAACAACGAAATGCGAACGTGGCCAGTATGTTAATGTAACATAGCTATGAAGAGTTATTCAGATAACTACAGCATAAAGAACATGCTAACAAGTTTACCAAACCATCAGTGTCGCTCCAAAACACCAAAATAACATGTGAAATGATATAATAATGTGTTAAGAATTTCACACATAAGTTGCTCCAGAGTATAAGTCGCACCCCCAGCCAAACTATGAAAAAAAACTGCAACTTATAGTCCAAAAAATACGGTACATGCATTTGCAAGTTTCCATCAAAACTTGCGAATACTAGTGAAGTGGGTCGACTTAAAACTTCAAGTTCTACTATTTTTGTTGTTGTTGTTTTTTTTGTTTTGTTTTTTGCTGCTGTGTTGATGATAGTGTCAGATAAGGTATTCACTCACAACACTGGTAGAGAGTGTTGAGTCTAGCGATGTCATTGCGGCTCATCTCTCTAGCATTGCCGAAGGATACATTGGAGTTAGGAATAGGGAGCATGGTGGGCTGATTGTTCTTGGAGAAAGCGTACCTATAAAATGACATAAAGCACTTTGTTTCAACCAAAACATGTTCACAGTGCAAACATACATACAGGTTCTGAGTGTTGTAAGTTCAGGAGTGCTGTAAGGAGAGCAACAATGAGGGCCCCAAGAATTACATTGCCTGCAGAAACTATGAAATTGTATTTTAAATCTTCCCAGGTGAATAGGTGCACTAAGAGAAAGTCTAGCTCGAAGCCCTCACCCGAAAATGACAATATATATTACTTTATATATTCTATATGTTGTATTTTCACAACTTAATGTCACCGTTTATGGTTCACCTGAAAAGAGTGGTTAAAGGTTCCGCATGGTTCCGTACATTAAAGTACTATTTAAAGTAGCTGTTTTTCTACCACTCTCCTTTCGTGGCTTTCTTAAATCAGTACCTGAGGGCTTGGACCTTCTCATATTAAAAATCTTAATTGTCGTATTGACAGCAAAAGAAGTGAAACATTGGCCATGTCTACACGTAGCAGGGTATTTGGCAAAAAAGAAAAGTTTTTTTTTTTTTTTGGTACAGTTTGGCCTATCATCCACACAAACGCACATTTAAACAAGGGTTCATAAAAACTCCTTATGAAGTGAAGATTTGCGAATTCTCCGTTTGTGGCGGCATAATGTGGACACTGATAACCGAATATTTAACTGTTGAAACGTCACTAACTGCGACAAACTTTGCCCCTATGTCACACATGAGACAAATGTTTACATTTGCATTAAATTAAACTGGTGCTTTTTTGCTTCATTTTATTTATTTATTTAATATATATTATTTTATATACCCTCGTGCGATGTTATTGTGTTTACCCCTCTCGCGTTATTTTACATACGTAATATGTAAGGCTACTTTGAGGTGTGATAAGTCATTTTTGAATATTTTTTTCTCTTTCAACAACTCAAAATGTTCATTGGGGTCAGAGCTATCCATACATATGTAGTTTTTACTTATTTATTTATCCCCCCCCCCCACACACTTAGGACAACACAAGCCCATAGAAGGACTATGGAGAAAACTAGCTGTGCTGTATATATATGCATATATATATATATATATATATATATATATATATACGGTAATTAATTTTTTAAATTAATCCCGTTAAAATATTTGCACAATATTTACGCAATTAACGCACAAATGCCCCACTCAAACAGATTAAAATGACAGCACAATGAAAGGTGTACTTGTTGTGTTTTTCGGAGTTTTGCCGCCCTCTTCTGGCGCTTGGGTGCGACTGATTGTATAGGCTTCAGCACCTATGAGCATTGTGTAAGTAATTATTGATATCAATAATGGCGGGCTACTAGTTTATTTTTTGATTGAAAATTTTACAAATTTTATTAAAACGAAAACATGAAGAGGGGTTTTGATATTAAATTTTTATAACTTGTCTTTTAAGAACTACAAGTCTTTCTATCCATGGATCGCTTTAACAGAATGGTAATATGGTAATGCCATCCTGTTGATTTATTGTTATAATAAAGAAATACAGTACTTATGTACCGTATGTTGAATGTATATATCCATCTTGTGTCTTACCTGATGAACTCGTCTAAGTATCCTTGAGCAAGATACTGAACCCCACATTGCTCCTGGTGCTGCGTCACCAGTGGGTGAATGGCGAGATAGTGTAAAGCGCTTTGAGCGCCTTGAAAGGTGGAAAAACGCTATATAAGTATAACACCATTTACCATTTATCTTTCCGTACCAACAATAATTTACAGAAAAATATGGCATATTTTATAGATGGTTTGAATTACGATTAATTACGATTAATTAATTTTGAAGCTGTAATTAACTCGATTAAAAATTCTAATCGTTTGACACCCCTAATATATATATATATATATATATATATATATATATATATATATATATATATATATATATATATATATATATATATATATATAATACTTCATTTGACATAATTAGAGCTTTGAACGAGGCAATAATTGCGTGTGCACACACTCACACATCCCCACGATTTCAAATGACACTAAACCTCCGTCAGTAACTTATGCAATTCAATCTTCCTGCAAGTGGCGCGCGTGCAGGAGTGTGCACGTGCATGTACGAGCATGCACGACCATTCATGGCCATGTGTGACCATGCAGTACTGCAGCAAGCAGTCGCGGAGAGAAAGAAGGGCACCAATGTTTGCATTGGTTTGCAAGGAAAATCACTGATTGGTCTCTGGCGCCACCTGTTGGTTTAGCGGTCCTAACACACTCAAAGTACAACTCGCACATTGTTTGACCGCCTTTGAAAAGATTCATGCAAAAATCACGGAAATTGCAATGAATTACACCAGCTCTACAATAGATAAAAAATTATGAATTATAATGGTAGTCAACGGTTACATATTATGTAATTTGAATTCATTCGTACTCAAGTTCTCTAGCCACTTATGCAAAAGTTTAGAATTGACGGCACTGTTCCATTTTGAACGTCTGCCTTTTTTTCCCCTCATCTCTACTCTTGTAAGTTGAACGATTTATCCGTTTTGGTTTCAATACGTTTTTTGTTTTTGTTTTTTTCTTTACTGTTGTGTAAATCTGCCTCGGTAGCAATGCTAACCTACTCCTCCTCCTCACCTACCTGTTGTGTTACTAGGAAAACCTGCATATGAAATGCTGACAACACATCCCGATTGGTCACCATATCTCTTCTTGGGTTATTCTGAGGTCAAGCGCACCACATCGGAGCGTTAGGAGAGGTTGGAAAGGCGAAGAGTGCACGCTGAAACTTCAGTTTGCTCTGCTCTTACAAACACGATCCCAAGTGTTGTTATGAAAAGTCAATAAAATATGAATACCAAAACATGACTTGAACAACTTCTTGACAAACTGTAACTGCTTGTTGTTTACTTCAGGTCTTCATAATAAACGTGTAATAATTACAAAGTCAGGTGACTTAATTTTGTTATTCTATTTGGAATATGCATTGACAATTTTTGGACAGTGTTGTAGACAAGAACTGGGACTGATAAGTTGCAATAGATTTATTTCAAGTAATACAATTTCTCCAATACGATATTTGAATTGACAGTTTAAAATCTTTAAATTAGTGCAAACAAGGCCCACCCTCTGACGGTGGCAGCAAATATTATATAATTATAAGTAATACACAAATACAAGATCACAATAAACGTGTCTTTGTCAAAGCAGTATAGAACACTATTTACTGGCCTTGGGTAAATTGCCAGACAGGATAAATATGTGCTTTAAAGTTCTTGCATTTCCATTTTAAGTATTGCAAGTACTAGTCTCCAACACAGTATTTGAACTGACAGTTTAAAATCATTTTAGTACAAAATGGCCCACACTCTGGCAGGGGGCAGCAAATATTATAATACATAATACATTATAAAAAGCTATATACTATATAAATACAAGATCACAACAAAACCTGTATTTTTCAAAGCAGTTAAAAAACATCCAGTGGCCTTAGGTAAATAAACGTGTATAAATATGTACTTTACAGTTCTTGCATTTCTATTTTAGGTATTGCAACTTTTCCAACACTATTTGAATTGACAGTCTAAAGTCTACATTAGTGCAAATAAGAATATTATAAATTAAAAAAAATAATAGAATATATAAATTCAACATTACAATGAAACGTGTCTTTGTCAAAGTGGTTTAAAAAAAAAAACAACGTCACTGGCCATAGTTAAATAGCCAGGCAGAATAAATATGTGCATTAAAGTTCTTGCATTTTCACAAGTTAAAAGCCCGCAGTTCATCGACGAGAAGGGCAGACCCAGATGGCGTCTGCTGCAGGGGCTTGTTTGAGTCCGACACAGGACAAATGGAACCACTCCATTGAACAAATTTTCTTTGTCAAATGATCCAAGAAGAGAGATGGTGACCAATCGGGATGTGTTGTCAGCAGGTTTACCTAGGAACACAACAGGTAGGTGAGTCGTAGTAGGCGAGCATTGCTACCGAGGCAGATTTACACAACGGTGTAAAAAAACAAAAACGTATTGAAACCAAAAGTGGATAAATCATTCAACTTACAAGAGTAGAGATGACAGGAACACACTCTCATTCCAGCAGAAATATGATCATAAGAAATGCTTTTCCGACGAACCGCTGCAATCCAGCCATCCGTCGTACCTTCGTGATCTGATATTTGGTCCTCCATGCAGGAAAACAGTGAAAAGTGAGTCCATTTTTCCTCACCCCTTTTTTTGTCGTAGGAGACGCTGTTGCACCCGGTAACGCAACAATAAAGCACGCATATTTTCTTTCTAAAACACCGAAAGAGTTAGCTTAGCACTATCACACGTTACAATCCGTATTGACTCTGCCGGCCCGGAAGTGAATTATATTGCCAGCATGGAGGCGGGTCCAAACAATGACGTAGTACGTCCCATTCCCTATTGCTGCGGTGTCTTCAACGGTCTCCATTTCGTTGTCTTCCGTTTAGCTTATGCGCCGCTGGTGGGTGTGGCGACTGGCGAGTAAATAATGCGTCACTGGCGCAGACTAAAACGTCACAGCAGGTCGTATTGGGCGATGTACCCCATGTGCGAACACGACTGCTTCGCGAAGGATAGCTCCTCGAACTACAGGAGGGCGGGATAGTTAAAGGAGCTAAGTATTCAAGTTCCTGCAGTGCGAAAGTGCCTATTGTAGTGTCTACAAGGTCAACAAATCGCCAAACCTCTTGTGGCGAAACGACATTTGTGCACGACGTGAAATTTCGCGCTCATACACGAACACGTGGACACGAGGACCAGCGACGCAATATACAGTGCTGGCCAAAAGTATTGGCACCCCTGCATTTCTCTCAGATAATGCTTAAAGCCTTAGTTACATTCAATGGTTCTGCGGAACGCGTTGCTCTGTAATTCACCGCCAAGCCACTAGTGGGGTTGGCGTTATGCTTGTACGGTTTTGGGGCATGCTTGTTGACTTCCGCTAGTCTAGTTCAACAGAGAAAAAATAAACAATGCAAGATGGACCTCTTGAAAGTAAATATTCTGCTCATCAACACTGAATAAATATTGAACATACAAATGTTGAGGGGCAGGCGACACAGAAGACGGTTTCGAGGCGGTCTGTCCGACTTTTGATGCCGCACAGAGAGTTTTAGACTCGGGTGGAGAGAGCTAGCTGTGGCGGCTAGCTTCAAACTGGCGTCGAGCACTGCGTTCAAGGTCTGCGAAGCCCTCCAGCCCGATTTGTTTGCCGTGTCCTACAACCAGCCAGTGGGAAGTCATAGCAGATTTCTGGCATCTATGGAACTTCCCAAACTGCGTTGGGAGCCTTGATTTTAATGTTATCATAAAAAGCACCGAGGCACTCTCAATCAGTGATGAGGTATATCGTGTGTGAACTGTCTGTTTTTGAAAATTTAAGATCAAAACAACTTTTTTGACACCAAATCTGTGCTTTATTCTTCATATACTTGAAGTGTGACACGTAAATAAGTCACAGACTCACAGCAAACATATGTACACAATAAATGATGAAGTGCACCAACCAAAAATATGACATAAAGTGATAAAAAGTTGGCAGTTTTTGGCCGACTGGGTCACCGCTTCGTGTGGCCACTCGACTCCGAACACACACGTCTCGGTGGTTCTTCCATTTTTTTTTTTTCCCCAAACGCTGACCTTGCCATCTGGCAATCCCAATAATGTCTTGACGAGACTTGCTCTTCGATGATATTCCCGTCGGCTTGGTCCATTTGTGCGTGTAGAAAATAATATTTGATTCTATTCTACAATGGCGATGATTTCGCGCTGAACTGGAAACAACAGTCTGAGCGGACCAATTACAGTCCGTTTCTGCCACGTCATACGCGTCTGCGCGACGCGAAGGTTAAAAAATTCGAGAGGACCGCATCAGGCTACGGCGCAGGGTCGTAACTCGGGTCTTCCTTGACGGCGGAGGTCTGACGCGGAAGTATAACTCGGCCTTAATTTCTCCTAGAAAATGATTGCAATTACAAATGCTTTGGTAGTAATATCTTTATTTTGCTTGCAATGGAAAAACATTTTTTTTTTTTTTAAATCATCATTTTACACAAAACTCCAAAGATGGGCTGGACAAAAGTATTGGCACTAGTGACGGGATATGTCGTTCACTTGAGGAAACGAATCCATTCCAGTTCGTTCAGTAAAAAGACTCGTTCAAACAAATTGTTCACCGAATCGTTCGCCCACCTCATCCCCCCACCCCCATCCACCATAATGAATCGTTTGGTTCGTGACGTTGCCAAACGAATCTTCAAAGACCGCTTAGCAATATAAGGCTACGTTCATACTACAGGTCTTAATGCACGAATCCGATTTTTTTTGTCGTATCTGTCTTTTTGGCGTGCCCGTTCAGACTGCCTTTGTCCATTGAGACCATTCAAGTATTACAGATGCGCACTAATTCGCAGTCCGTGATGCGCTCAGCAAAGAGACCGGCATGCGCAGAAGCATCAACATGAATTACACATGCTAGCGCTATGTCATATGTCATATGTGAACCTAGCCTAAGGCTACATTAAGACCTGTAGTATCATACTACAGGTCTTAAGCACGAATCCGATTTTTTCGTGTTTTTCCGACTCGAGTGAGGCATTAACTTGACGGTCTGAACGTGACAAGTCGCATAGAACTGGACCATTTCAAATCCGATCTGGGTATGTGGTTCAAATCCGATCTGGCCCACATTT
Source organism: Corythoichthys intestinalis (assembly GCF_030265065.1). Taxonomy (NCBI): domain Eukaryota; kingdom Metazoa; phylum Chordata; class Actinopteri; order Syngnathiformes; family Syngnathidae; genus Corythoichthys; species Corythoichthys intestinalis. The sequence continues at coordinate 81,190,957 of NC_080395.1, forward strand.
TTCCAGACTGTCGCGGCGGTCTGTACTGTCCAGTCTCTCAAATCGGAATTCATGCAGCAATTATGTCATCAAAAAGCGAGAGAGACGCTCTGGTAGCGGCACTGTTCGTCATTAGCGCCTAGCTTGCCTTGAACACGGCTTTTTAGGAAGGGTCAGACTTGACAACAGTCATAAAAAAAAAAAAAAATGGCTTGAGGATAAGCCTGAGAATGATCGGTTTCCTGTCTGCTCCATATAAGCAATATTTTCAACATTGCTTACACGGCCGAGAGTCGGGGCAAACTGCCCGTATGTGCGTGTTACATGCACGGACAGTGCGTGCATGCTATCGATCCATACACTTTGAATATAAGCCTAAACTGGGATTATTTATGTCTGTTATTTGTGTCCGCTTTTTAAAAACCAAAATATGATATCCCTGGAATGACGGATGACAGCCAGCATGTGTGGTCATTTGTTTTGATGCTTCTTGCTCAGCGCGTGTCGGACTGCGAATTAGTGTGCATGCGTAATACTTGAATGGTCTCAATGGACAAAGGCAGTCTGAACTGGCACACCAAAAAAACAGATATGACAAAAAATCGGATTCGTGCATTAAGTCCTGTAGTATGAACGTAGCCTAATTGAACGGGAAGTGACATTGCTTGGTCCCGCCCCCTCTTGCACACAGCCTCCTCATAGGCTGCTCATCTTAGATTCAGAAGTGAGTGACAGACTATATCATTCTGTTTTCGCTGTCTCGTCTCGAGTCTACTCCGCCGTTGCAATAGGGAATGGGTCGTACTACGTCATTGTTTGGATACGCCTCCATGATGATAATATCCTTTACTTCCGGTCCGGCAGAGTCAACGCGGATTCTAACCAGTCTTGCTGTTTACTTTGCCTTGGGATAGTTTTTATGCAGGAATCATGTTAAAAAAGCAATGTCGTCATGGCATTTACAAGGAAACGCTGTCAGTAGAGGCTCAAAACTGGTACTTTTTAAAAATAATTTTTAATAACGACGTAGACCCATACTTGCTGCCAAAGAAGGCATGGAGCAACAATTTGGACGACTTGCCCTCGTTGACAACAAACGACATCATCGCATGGAGGAAGTCGGAGTGATGTCACGATGACGTCACCTCGCTTAGCAACGTGTCGCCATTTTGTGAAGGGGGTACGCACAGCTTAACATTCCATAGACAGATGTCTGAAATTCATACATTTCAGGTGTGTTTTGCATCTTTTTTCCTAAAAACATCTTAAACGTGGCTTACTATCATCACGAGTCACTGCTGACAGACGCGAGGAGGCGATGCAATTTAAAATTAGCGTTTATTGGCGTACAAAGCTGCCGATACAAAGTCGCACCTGATAGCTGGATAAACAAAGGAATGGCCTGCAGTGGAGTTCGGAAACATCTACAACTACCTCATAAAGTCACCCAGTAAGTTGACCTTTATCATTTACGTGGAATATGTACTGTGTGGAACTGAGAAAATTGGTAGTATATACGAAGTGATTATTTCTGCCGTTACCGGAAATTCGCCTCCAAGCTTTATTTAGCCGTCAACACGTCACGGCAAAAAAAACAATTCCCACCAGGCCAATAAAATACCGATTGACTAATCAGAGCAGTTCACGGCAAAAGAAAAAAAACGGCTTTGCGAATTGCCGGTTAAGGTAAAAATAACCACTGCCTAGTCTATTGAATCGTAGCAGCTAATTGGGGCAAAATATAATCGATTAAACTAACCAGTAATAAAATGTCGGCTGCAAACGTAAATGTGCTTGGATTTAGGTTCCCACAAGCGAAAATAGTCCACGGAACCGTCTTCTTTTACTGTTCCTCGATTAATTGCGCTCAGCCATTTGTTACTCCTTTTTTTCCCACGTGGAAGAATGAAGAACTTCAAATGCGGCTCCGAACTCTTCCTTGTGTGACAACCCTCAACACAGCATCTTTTAGCCATTCCGATAGAAAAAAGACGGCACATAAGACGAAAGTTCAATGCGTTTCTATTATATGTGACTGGTCTTTTACCCCATTGTCAATATGGCGGCGCTTTGTTGTGGCTGGTGACGTCTTTAAATGCCCGGATGTCCATCTGCCTCTATACCTTGTCTGCGGTGTGAGTGAGTGCCTACACATTGGTTCAGTTGAAAAATTGCAAATCCCTTGAGGCTCATGTCCAGTTCACTAACGGATGGGTTTAGGACCTACAGATTTTCAAAGCAACAGACGACAACACGCTTGTCTGCTCACAGGTAGGCTACGTGCTGTGCGGTTCTCACAGTGTCTGTCTTGCCTTGTTTACATTTCTGTACAACAGTGCACGAAATGTTGTTAACATATCGCCATCGTTTAACTCATTGTTCCCTGGTGCACGAAAGTAAAACCTAAAGCACAACACGCTGTAATAGTAACAAGTCTGTATTTATTGTGCATATTAATGTAATTTGTGTTTAAGTATTGGAATTAAAATTAGCTTATTAATGAGGCTCATATTCATGAGAAATGTAGCCCTGACCCCCCCTTCAATAATCTGTTTGGTCTTAGTAATGATTTTATTAATGTCCCATCCCCAGTAAAAAGTGTACATGCATGTTATGCTGTTATATCATCCCTACCAATGATAAAACCAAACCTACACTCTTGTTGTACATCCATTGCTTTTTACATTATCAACTGTTGATCCAGCATTTATCATCTTATAGCTCACTTGACTGTATCCATGTTGAAACGACAGCTAAATGACTAAATGCATGTTTACTCGAGTGCTTTTATTTACTTTCAAACTGATTTCAAAACAATGAGCTAAAGACTGGATTGTGTTATTTTTTTCTCTCTGCCCTAACAGGTTATGCACTCTCAGCGCCTCAACGAGACTCCTTGAAGAACATGGGTCATCACTGACTTTAAGCTGTCAATTCAAATATTGTGTTGGAGTTGAAATATCTAAAATGGAAACGCAAGAACTGTAATGTACATACTTATTCACCTTTATTTACCTAACCGCTTTGAAAAAGACATGTTTTATTGTAATCTTGTATTTATATAGTATATTGCTTTATATAATTTATTATATTGTATATTATAATATTTGCTGGCCCTGTCAGAGTTTGGGCCACTTTGCACTAATGTAAGGATTTTAAACTGTCAGTTCAAATATTGTGTTGGGGGACTTGCAATACTTAAAATGGAAATGCAAGAACTTTTAAAGTACATATGGATTCTGTCTGGCAATTTACCCAAGGCCAGTGATTTTTTTTTTAACTGCTTTGACAAAGACACTTTTATTGCAATCTTGTATTTATATAGTTTATTACTTATAATGTATTATAATATTATATAATATTTGCTGCCCCCGTGAGAGGGTGGGTCTTATTTGCACTAATTTATAGATTTTAAACTGTCAGTTCAAATATTGTATTGGAGAAGTTGCATTACTTGAAATAAATCTATTGCAATTTACCAGTCCCAGTTCTTCTGTACAATACTGTCCAAACATTGTCAATGCATATTCCAAATAGAATAACATCATATTAAATCACCTGACTTTGTAATCATTACACCTGATTATTATGAAGAGCTGAAGTACACAACAAGCAGTTACAGTTTGTCAAGAACTTGTTGAAGTCATGTTTTGGTATTCACATTTTGTTAGTGTTGTATCGGTCGCGAACAATTCGTTCTTTTTGAACGAATTGTTTGGGTGAACAAGACCGAACTAATCACCATCTGCACTGATTTGTTCTATGAAGTTGGTGCTTGTTCGCTGCGTGGGAGGGCCTTGAGCAAGCGGCAGCGTCTTCTGACATCGCACACGACCAATCAGACGCCGGCCTCATCGCGGGCAGGGGAGGGAGCGGAAACAGAATCAGGGCGTCTGTCACTCACTTCCACGTGTGGCCAATAAGCAGCTAGCGTGCAGGCAGGGGGGGCAAGACTGAGTTTTGTCACTTCCCGTTCAGTGATTCGGTCCTCCGGTTCCGGACCTAGCTTGCTGCTAACTTGACTTTCCAGTAATGACTATGCGGTGAACGAATTAAAAAATGAAAGGAAAGGACTTTGTCACATATTTGTTAACGTGGAGCCTATCAAATGCTGCTCAAACAGACAAAAACACCACACAAATCTAGCGAGCATTGTTTAGTGTACTACTTTTCTCAACAGACTCGGGACTATCTATGACGACATACTATCAAATTTACAGTAATTTAAAACACGGGTAGCAACGAGGCAAGTAAAAGCTGAGCTGCGGTCGCGTGACGGCAGAGAACTGTCACTATATGGAGGCTTCATGGCAGCGATATTTACCTCATATGTGCACAGAAAAAAAGAATATTTAGTATGATCACCATAATACTGATTTGCAATGAAACTATATACATGTCCATTTTTTCCGAGTGTTTTATTTTTTTTCGTGTCAGAGCGTGTCGGGTGTAGGTTGGTTTGACAAATTATGTCAATCCGTCCATCATGTGCTACTCCAGCGCCCAAAAACAACGCACACGGACACGGGAGATGTCGCAATATATCTATCTTTTTCTTAATAGACTAATGAGAGTAGATAGGCGACATCGTAAAGAGCAAACAATTATTTCTTGTCAGCATTTGACGATCTGAGATGCGGGGACGACAGGGGAGCTGACCGGATTATTTTATTCATTAATACCAGTGCAAAAATTCAATACGATCTCCATAATACTGATTTGCAATGAAATTGTATATACATGACAATTTTTTCCCGAGTGTTTTATTTTTTTTTCGTGTCAGGGCGAGTCGGGTGTTGGTTGGTTTGACAAATTATGTCAATCCGTCCATCATGTGCTACTCTAGCGCCCAAAAACAACGCACGCGGACACGGGAGATGTCGCAATATGTCTACATTTTTCTCAACAGACTAATGAGAGTAGAAAGGCGACATTGTAAAGAGCAAACAATTATTTCTCGTCAGCATTTGACGATCTGAGATGCGGGGACGACAGGGGAGCTGACCGGATTATTTTATTAATACCAGTGCAAAAATTCAATACGATCATCTTAATACTGATGTGCAATTAAACTGTAAAATATCAAAATGTAGTATTGTTTTTATTTCAGAGCAGCACATTTGACAACTAGCTATTTACACTTATAGTTTTAACAATAGTGACCAAAAATAATAGTGATGAGCATAAAAACAAAAATACAACAGAGCGAGAGGTAAATATGATGTGTTGGTCGTTCCATATTTAGAAATTAAACTTTCGATTTATTTTTATTTTCGTGACAGCAAGCATGCTGCGTTGGCTGGTAGCAGCAGCATTATATATGTGATCAAGAACATGTTAAAAAAAAAACGTGCGCCCCCGACCCCAAACCCCCACTCCCCCCACGAAAGGAAAATGTTTTATCGTGTCCTAAATCGAAATGCAATCACGAGCCATGACATTGAGCCCATAGAACTAGGACAGACGACGCAGAAGTTCTCCCTCGCTTTTGCAGCAGCGGGAGGGAGACGAGGCTGTGAAAGCAGAATGATATTGCCTGTCACTCATTTCTGAAACTACGACGAACGGCCAATGAGGAGCCTGTGTGCAAGAGAGAGGGAGGGACCAAGCAATGTCACTTCCCGTTCAGTTATACTGCGAAGCGGTCTTTGGTGATTTGTTCGGCAATGTCACTTCCCGTTCACTAACCGAACAATTCATTTGGGCGGGGAGGGAGATGAGGGGGGCGAACGATTCGTTGAACGATTTGTTTGAACCAACCTTTCTACTGAACGAACCGGAATGGATTCGTTTCCTCAAGTGAACGACAGATCCCGTCACTACATTTTATTGACTTTTCACAACAAAACTTGGGCTCATGTTTGTAAGAGCACAGCAAACAAAAGTTTCAGCGTGCACTCTTCGCCCTTCCAACCTCTCATAAAGCTCCGATGTGGTGCGCTTGACCTCAGAACAACCCAAGAAGAGAGATGGTGACCAATCAGGATGTGTTGTGAGTATTTCATATGCAAGAAACACAACAAATGTAGGTGAGCATTGCCACCGAGGCAGATTTACACAGCGGTAAACAAAAAAAACAAACTTGTATTGAAACCAAAACAGTGGATAAATCGTTCAATTTACCAGAGTAGAAATGACGGGAACACACTCTCTTTCAGCAGAAATATGATCAAAAGAAATGCTTTTCCGACGAACCGCTGCGACCCAAGCCATCCGTCGTGCCTTCGTGATCTCTGATATTTGGTCCCATTCATTGGTCCTCCATGCAGGAAAACGGTGAAAAGTGAGTCCAGTCTTCCTTGCCCTTTTTGTCGTGGTTGGGAGACGCTCTTGCACCCGGTAACACAACAATACACACCCATATTTTCTTTGGAATACACCGAAGGAATTAGTTTAGTACTACCACACGTTACAAACCGCGTTGAGTCTGCCGGACCGGAAGTAAAGGATATTATCGGCATGGAGGCGTATCCAAACAATGACGTAGTACGTCCCATTCCCTATAACGAGGGAGAACTTCCGCGTCGTCTGTCGTGTTTCTATAAAGTCATGGTTCGTGCTTGCATTTTGATTTAGGACACTGTTAAACATTTTCCTTTTGTGGATTTGGGCTCGGGGGCGTACGAACTTTCCCTAGCATGATCTTGATCACATACACAATATTGCCACTACCAGCCTACGTGACACGCTTGCTGTCACGCAAATAAAAACAGAAATCGAAAGTTGAAATTCTAAATATGGAACGACCAACACATTATATTTACCTCACGCTCTGTTGTGTTTTTGTTTTTATGCTCCTCACTATTATTTTTGGTAACTATCGTTAAAACTAAAGTGTAAATAGCTGGTTGTCAAATGTATTGCTCTGAAATGAAAACAATTATACATTTTGAGACAAAACAGTTTCATTGCAAATCATTATTAAGATGATTGTATTGAAATATCATTTTTGCACTGGTATTAATAAATAAAGAATCCAGTCATTTCTCCTGTCGCCCACTCATCTCAGATCGTCAAATGCTGACGAGAAATAATTGTTTCCTCTTTACAATGTCACCTTTGCAGTCTCATTAGTCTGTTAAGAAAAATGGAGACATATTGCTACATCTTCCATGCCCGCGTGCGTTGTTTGGGCGCTTGAGTAGCATATGATGGACGGATGGACATTAATTTGTCAAACCAACCAACACCCGACACGCTCTGGCACGAAAAAAAATAAACACTCGGAAAAAATTGACATGTACGGTATACCTATACTGTTCAATTGCAAATCAGTATTATGTTGATCATATTAAATATTCATTTTCCTGTGCACATATGAGGTAAATATCGCTGCCATGAAGCCTCTATACAGTGACAGATCTCTCCCCCCCGTCACGCGACCGCAGCTCACCTTTTGCTTGCCTTGTAGCTACCTGCAAAAGTGTTTTAAACTACTGTAAATTTGATAGTATGCCATCATATGTAGTCCCGAGTTTGTTGAGAAAAGTAGTACACTAAACCATGCTCACTAGGTTTGCGTGTTTTTGTATGTTTGAGTAGCACATGATAGGCTCCACATTAACAAATATGCGACAAAGTCCTTTCCTTTCACTTTTTGACTCGTTCACTGCGTGACTAAGTCAAGTTAGCAGCAATCTCGGTCAGGAGCCGGAGGACCGAGTGACTGAACGGGAAGTGACATAACTCAGTCTAGCCCCCCGCCTGCACGCTGGCTGCTTATTGGCCACACGTGGAAGTGAGTGATGGACGCTCTAATTCTGTTTCCGCTCCCTCCCCCTGTCCGCGATGAGGCTGACGTCTGATTGGTCGTGCGCGATGTCAGATGCTGCCGCTTGCTCAACGCCCTCCGACGCAAGTCCCGACTCCCAACTTCCTTAAGAACTAATCAGTGCAGAAGGTGATTAGTTCGGTCTCGTTCCTCCAAACAATTTGTTCAAAAAGAACGAATCGTTCACGACCGATACAACACCATTGTTGTTAATTTTACTTTAAAAAAGTAATTAATTAGTTACAAATTACTTCTCCCAAAAAGTAATTGCGTTAGTAACTCAGTTACCTGAATTTAAGAGTAATTAGTTACTTGGCAAAGTAACTAGTAATCATTTTCATGTTGTTGTTTTTTTTCTCAAAAAAAAAAAAAAAAAAAAAAAAAAAAAAAAAAGGTCACACAATGTGAAGTTTAAAGAGTTTTTGGGACAATTGGCCCTAGCCCAATTCTTTACCCTCCACTTAACTAGATAGTAACCTTTGCTACAGTATGTGTGGTCATTTAAAGTTGTGAATCAACCGTTAAGGTTGTTAAAATTGCTCCCGCTATTGCATTAGTTCCCTTCTGTCTACTTTCAACATGTGTAAGTTTTAAAACTGTTTCATCATTTAAAGATAGATTTAAGTCAAGATTTTGCCGATTTAGGACCATTTTAGATAAACAAAAAAAAAAGTAGGTTCGCTAGGAAGGATCTCTACAACGGAGCCTTCCTGAGAGGACTACTGCTTTAAGATGGCGGCTGTTTACTAACGCATGTAGCCTTAAAAAATGTTGCCAATGCAGCTGTGTCTATCATTTGCATCTAGCTCTATAATATGTGATATCTACCGTATCATGTGGGCGTAGTTTGTAGGCTACAGTCAGGTATTATTGGAGCCACCTAGCATCGCGTTTGCAACGGCGTCTTCCCAACTCCTGCTCTGCTCTCTCGTCTCCGTGAGTCCGTCCCTCTGACTTCTATTTATTCAACCAACTTAGTAACGCATAGTAACTTACGCCTTTCCCACCTCAGTAACGGTAACGACGTTGCCAAAATGAGAAAAGTAATTAATTAGATTACTCACTACTGAAAAAAATAACGCCGTTAGTAACGCCGTTATATTGTAACGCTGTTATTAACAACACTGTACAACACTAATTGGCACCCTCAGCCTAATACTTGGTAGCACAACCTTTATACTAAATAACCGCGAACAACCGCTTCAGGTATCCATCAATAAGTTTTAACAATACTCTGCTGGAATTTTAGACCATTCTTCTTTGGCCAACTGCTGCCTTCTCCAAAATGACATTTTCAGATCTCTCCACAGGTGTTCTATGGGATTCAGGTCTAATCTCATTGCTGGCCACTTTAGAAGTCTCCAGTGCTTTCTCTCAAACCATTTTCTAGTGCTTTTGGGTCCTTGTCCTGCTGGAATACCCATGACCTCTGAGGGAGACCCAACTTTATCACACTGGGCCCTACATTATGCTGCAAAATTTGTTGGTAGTCTTCAGACTTCATAATGCCGTGCACACGGTCAAGCAGTCCAGTGCCAGAAGAAGCATAGCAACCCCAAAACATCATACCGCCATGTTTGACTGTGGGGACCGTGTTCTTTTCTTTGAACGCTTCGTTTTTCTTCCTATAAACTATGTTGATGCCTTTTCCCAAAAAGCTCTACTTCGGTCTTATCTGACAAGAGAACATTCTTCCAAAACGCTTTTGGCTTTCTCAGGTAAGTTATGGCAAACTCCAGCCAGGCTTTTTATGTCTATGGGTCCGAAGTGGGGTCTTCCTGGGTATCCTACCATAAAGTCCCTTTTCATTCAGACATCGACGGATAGTGCAAGTTGACACTGCTGTCCCCTCGGACTGCAGGACAGCTTGAACTTGTTTGGATGTTAGTCGAGGTTCTTTATCCACCATCCGCAGAATCTTTCGTTGAAATCTCTCGTCAATTTTTCTTTTCCATCCGCATCTAGGGAGGTTAGCCACGGTGCCACGGGCTTGACACTTACTGATGACACGGCGCACAGAAGACACAAGAACATTCAGGTCTTTGGAGATGGACTTGTAGCCTTGAAATTGCTCATGCTTCCTCACAATTTTGGTTCTGAAGTCCTCAGACAGTTCTTTGGTCTTCTTTCTTTTCTCCATGCTCAATGTGGTACACACAAGGACACAGGACAGCGATTGAGTCAACTTTAATCCATTTTAACTGGCTCCAAACGTGATTTAGTTATTGCCACCACCTGTTAAGTGCCACAGGTAAGTAACAAGTGCTGTTAATTACACAAATTAAAGAAGCATCACATGATTTTTCAAGGGGTGCCAATACTTTTGTCCGGCCCATTTTTGGAGTTTTGTGTAAAACGATAAAATGTTTTCGTGATGCGTGTTGCTGCAGTCATATTACGTCCTGTGTGTTGGCTTTCTACTCAACAGCGATGACTTTCGGATATCGCCATCGGTCATTGCCTCCTTTGTGTTTTGCCCTTAAGTCAAATATTTAGTCATTTCAAAATGCTCCAACCAACCGGGCGCAGCAATTCTACAGGAAAAGAGTACATCATTTTCAATTAATTATGCCAACCAGGACGCCACAGACTGTAAACTTTAAGCTAACACGAATGCTACGCTAACGCGCATGGTATGCTAACGCTACGAGTTAGCGATGTCGCGATCGCATATTTTCTCTCCCGAGTCCAAGTCACCTGATTTTGAGAATCTGCCGATACGGGGTCCTGATCCGATACCGAAAAAAAAATGTTGTAAGAAAAAAAAAATGTTTTTAAGTCCCACAGTGCCTACTTCATAATGTGAGTTATTAAAAAAAAAAAAAAAAAAAACGTAGAAAAGTGTTGTTTTTAAAAAAAAAATTAAGTTCTTCACTGACTGTGTCCAGTGTTTAACAAGCGATTCTTTTTTGTGCATGAGTGAACAGTACAGGGCATTAACGCTATTGGAACGAGGCGTCATTTCTTTATATACGGCAAGTCGGAATTGGCTAATTTGGTTTTATTTTTATGGCTTAAAATGGTAATATAATAGATCATTGTGCAATCATATTTCATATAGATGGCGTTGTGCTGAGAAAGTATAGCAAGCAAGACACGCAGGGCATGGTAGATTTTTACATGGTAGAGATTGTAATATGTATATAAGTATTCAACAATATGAACGTCCAAGAAAATCCTCAGTTAGTACTTTGATCTTACAAACGTAATGCTTTATGTTACATATGCAACCATTTTGTTTTACTTTACATTTGGCAATCAGCTATTGCAAATTAAAATATTCTGAATTACAATACCTTGTTATACCGATGATTACCAAAACAACCATTGTATTTATCATGTTGGGATAGTTTCATTTAAAGAAGAATATTTTTTTTTCCATATATTGCCAGACTTCATCTCATAGTGAAGTCTATGATATTGCCTAGGTATGCGATCAGGATTCAAAATCAGGTGAACTCGCACTTGGGTGCCAAAATATGCGATTGAGACATCTCTAATTGTAACCTTGCAATTGAAAAGTTACCTTAAAATAGTTTCAATTTATATAATTTGTTCATTACCTTCACAGATCCTCAAGACACATTGGAACAATTGGTGAAATTCTCAGTTGGCTGGGAGATTCCATTGGAAGATATGCAAGTGGAGATAGTTGAAGCAGAGCATCCCACATCTTCAACTCGCCTCCCTTTCCTACGATTTCCCAGTCACTACACTACTCAACTTGAGGACTTTAAACAGAGTTGGAAGTATTGCAGTGCATCAGTAGATTATCTATTTTGGAATTATAGCGTATTGCTTTTGTATAACTGAGTATTAAAGCTAAACAAAAGAGGAAAAAAATGCAACTACGAGATTTACCATTTAAGTCGTAGTATTAGTACAAGAAAAAAAGTCATAACATTAGAAGAATAAAGTAATGTATTGCAATATTAAGAGGATAATCTCGTGGTCCTATTTTTTAAAAATTTATTTGACCTGTCGTACTAGACCAAGTCCAAGTCCAGTCCTCGAGAACCCCTATCCAGCTCGTTTTCCCATGTCTCCCTCCTTTAACACACCAAAATCATATGATCAGCTCATCAGCAAGCTCTGCAGGAGCCTGATAACAGTCCTGATTATTTGAGTCAGGTGTGTTGGAAGGAGACATGGAAAACAAGCTGGATAGGGGCTCTCGAGGACTTGACTTGGGCACCCCTGTACCAGACTGCTTTTGCTAGGGTGCTGATCTTCTTCAAATATTTGACAATGGTAAAACAGTAAATTTGTTACATGTTCCCTGTTCAATATGGAGGTCCAAAGCCACCAAAATTAAACATTTTTTTTACCTTGATGCATTTCCATATATTTCATCTTTAAATCTTATGTTTCAATCATTCTTGTTTTCATATGCACTTTTATTTTTCCTTCATTTTTAATTTTTGCAGCTTTGGTCCTCCATAGTACAAAATCCTCCATAGTACAAATGTTCCAAGAATTGCTAATGAAAAATGTTGGTGAAATAAAATGTTCAAAAGGTACGTCATGTTTCCCCCAATTTAAAGGGCGTTTAATGAAATTATACATATTCAATGTACATGCATTACAGTGTCATAAAAAATGTCTGCACCAAGATTACTTGATGTTAGTGGGTCCAAAGCAGCAGCCAATCAAGCATGTTCTGCAGTCGTGAATTGGCATTCAATATGTGGTATGAAAATTCCAGAGTTTGGCTCACTTGTTTTCCCAGTCAATCCGGAATCTAGATCCTGTTAAAATATAATGCACCAATTTGAGCAATAACACAAGAAGTAATACTGTATATGAGCATTGTGACATGGTTAAGTTGCAAGCAAAGTGCCACAGACAGCCATGACAAAATTCAGTGCATAATCATGACAGTCATACAGTTTATACACAAGTTTAATATTTACCAAGGAAATTATTCTTTGTCAATGATTTTTTTTGTTTTGTTGTTGCTTTAGTTGCATTATTGAGTAGCAAAGTAATACACTTGCCAGGCAATGATTAATGAATGCAGAAGAACAGTAGAACACCTGTGTGTGAAAAAGCTTAGCTAGTTACGGTACGCGTCGTCGTTAGCTACTTTCTATCAAATGTTTTTCCAACTTCTTCCCATCCTTCGCGTACGTGTCACCCAGGACCTTACCAAGTTGCTGTCCGTGGCCATGCAAAGGCAACATAGCTAACCGTGGCTAACTGGCTCGACATCGATTTTCGTGCCCTTCTTTATATGCAAAATCAACTGATTTTGAAATTGGGATTACATTTGCTTGAAAAATCCTTTTAGTACATGACACCCAAGAGAAAACAAAGTAAACTCCTTACCTAAGGGGTTTCGCCATTTCTATCATCTGCCGTCATATGGAAGAGGAATCAGAAGCCAGCAGGTCGGCAATGGTGTGTCCCGCCCTCCTCCTGAACAATCGCCGTTCTGATTGGTCAGAATTTTGGCTCACATGCTTACCCCTAAATTTACTTGTACATGCTCAGAAAACACTTGAAGATCATTAAAGAAAAAACACCCGAAGAACTATTCACTGGATTGTGTTCTTAATGTTTTCTTTTGACCACGACTTGGAATGATATTTTTGTGTTTGTGTTTTACAACAGATTATTTCGATGTACAAGTAGATTTTTTCATCTTTGGTTACAAGTGACTTTTGTCTCTGAAAACGTGACAAGGGCGAGACAAAACTCGCGAGGTTGTAAGCAAAGAAAAAAACACCCGTAGAACAAAAAAAATCACTTGTAAATGAAAAAAAAAAACACTTGTAGAATTTTTTTAATATTGTGTTTTTTTCATGTCTATTTCACAACGCAAATTTTTTTGTTTTTTTTTGTTTTACAAGTTAAAATTAGTCATTTTACAGGTATTTTTTAAATTTTAAAACTAGGTTACGAGTATCTTTTTTGGCTCATAAAACTCGACAAGAATATGACAAAACTTGTGCACTTGTAATTGGCAATTTTTAACCCGTAGCGAAGAAAAAACACCCGTAGAACAAAAAAAAATCACTTGTAAAAACACTTGTAGAATTTTTTTTTCATTGTGTTTTTTTCATGTTTATTTCACAACGCAAAATTTGGAAATACAAGTTGGTTTTGTTTTGTTTTACAAGTTAAAATTAGTCATTTTACAGGTATGTTTTTCTTTTAAAACTAGGTTACGAGTCTCTTTTTTGGCTCATAAAACTCGACAAGAATGTGACAAAACTTGTGCACTTATAATTGGCAATTTTTAACCCGTAGCGAAGAAAAAACACCTGTAGAACAAAGAAATCACTTGTAATTGGAAAAATAAACACTTGTAGAATTTATTTTTTACATTGTGTTTTTTTTCATGTTTATTACACAACGCAAAATTTGGAAATACAAGTGTTTTTTAGTTAAAATTGGTCATTTTACAGTGATAATTTTCATTTTACAACCTCACTTCTTTTGGCACTATTCTATCTCCATATACACCGTCCCCGTGATAAAATTTGCCACTTCCGGTCCGCCATATTTTAGGGCAGAAAGAACGCTACTACGGGCATTAACAACGGCAATGAAACTTAGGACTTATACAACTTATTATAATAGCTTACTTCAAGAATGGCAACGTCTTATAGAGATAGTTTGGGAGCAAATGAACGCCATCGGTATGACGCTAAGATAAGATTGATTGCAGGGAAGGATCCATATACCCTTCAAAAAGAGGAGTTTAACGAAGACCCGACTTTCTTGCCGGCGGTCACATATTTTGATATAGTAAACTACCTCATCAATGCAAAAAGTGCATATACATTTGAACAGTTAAAGGCCTACAAGTCAATGGAAGCCATTAACCAACTTTGCAGTGGATGGGTTCGAGACGTATAAAGTTTGACGGTGGATTCGAATGTGTTGGTGATTGCAAAGGTGCGGGGCCATCAACACATTACGTCTCGTAAGAGACAAAAACCGCACTTACTGAGCACAACGTTTAGGCTCAAACCGTCCTCTCTTTATAGCTTTTAATTTTCCTGATGCACATGACCTAAACCCAAACGCGTTTAGGCTCAAGGCGTCCTCCTCTTAACCCTTGTGTGCTGATTTGTTTTTGAGACGCATAGGAAAAAACGTCCAATTTTGGGACGTTGCTTTGAAGTGTAATATCAAAGTCATTTGTGGATATTATTTTGCTTGCGACCACTCAAAATGTTCAGTGGCATCAGACCTATCCATATATATATATATATATATATATATATATACACACACATACATATAGTTTTTATTTATTTATTTATTGTTAATGCCCTCTATGGACAATAAAAGCAATATTGTGCTATGAGCTAAATTAACTGTCATCTGCATATATATATAATAAAAAAAAAAACATTTAAATCAACATTTAAAAACAACCAAACTCCAAAACGTATCAGAAGTGCATGCCATGTACTTAGCTGTTTGTGGTCAAGTGTCAGACACATTTGTTAAGGATACAGTGAGGTGTGCAAATGAGAAATGTCAGTATGGTTTTCTGCATTTCAAGTGCATAAACATTAAGAGAAATCCCAAACCTCCATATTATTGTCCTCCTTGTCGAAAAGTGATGTGGTGACAACTATGTTATCACAAAATGTATGCTATGCTGTTTGAATTAAAATTGAGCACAGAAAGAAAGCAGATGCATAAATATGGTAATGTGTAATGACTGTTTATTTTAGTTTTGTATTCCATTAACAGGCATGCAAACTGGTTAGGGGTGAAAAAGGTGACAAAGTAACATGGACACACGGCATGAGCGGAAAAGTGCATTTCATAGTGCAACCAGAGACATCTCGAATTAAACACAGTACATAATAATTTAACATATACAAGTCTAAATCTCTCAGCCTGAAATCAGAACATATAAGACACATTAAGTAGCAAATTATACAAAATCTAAATTATAAAATATACAGTATGTCCCATTTGCATTAAGCAGAGAACAACTGTACTCCCGTCTCTCACTTTTGTAAGTCATTTGTTGTCACGAGAAGAGAGTGGCGGTGATAGGTCTGGGTCATCGGACTAGAGCAGGGGTCCCCAACCTTTTTTGCACCACGGACCGGTGTTATTTGGGTCTTTTTTTCATGGACCGGTGTTCTGACAAATTTTGAACCCCATCAAAAATTGCAACGACGTGGTTATGCGCATGCGCGTAACGTTAAACATACCTGCAAAATGCGCAAATGCAGCGATTCCAAAGTAAACACTACAAACTTTCTTGAAAGAAAGGAATATTAACTTACGTTTGATCATGGAAGGACTTGTAGAAAAGTTCTCCTCAGATTCATCCTGCCATGTAAGCTGCACACAACAGCTGCACACCGCGCTCACCATTAACAACTTCGCCTTGTCATTAAACATTGATTAAGAAGCCCGCTTCACAAAGATACGATGTTGGACATTGTAGCAAGGTTTTCAAAGCTCTTGTCGCGATGTCAGGATATTCCAGAATGACTTTAATCCAGAACCTCGGTAGAGTTGTTGTCTCAAATGTACGTTTAATAAGGTCGCCGTCATTTGCGATCTCTCTGTTTATTCACAAACGGGTCACGAATCCACTTCTTCGCAGTTCGTGGGTCTTCGAGGTTGTAGGCTCGTCAGGTGTCCTTTTCGCCGTAAAAATATCCTTTTCGTCGTAAAAATATCTCCAAAGACGTCCGTTTTCCAGTTATCTTCGCTCGTGTGGGGGCTAATTATTTCCGGGAACAAATGTGCTGCGCCCGCGGCCTAGTAATACGTTATTATCGAGGACAAGCGCACATAGATATATTATATACACAAACAAGATGTACTGCCTGCTGTCCAATCAATGGATTTCTGTGACGACATTCTAATATATTCCGTAGTATTATATCTAGAGTAGACAGGGATATTGGTGTGTTAAGCAGGGGCACAGGGTTAGTTCGGCCAGAATGCGGTCGTTATTAGATTATTATTTCTGTGCGGCCCGGTGGCAAATGCGCACCGGAACCGGTCCGCGGCCCGGCAGATGGGGACCCTTGGACTAGAGTGTAGTTTTGAGCATGGACTACGGTTTTGAAGTTAACGGTTTCACTCGCTCGTTGACAGACACCCCCCCATCGCCCCATTTTTTTCTCCTCGGATCTACGTGATTCAGAAAAAGGACCCATCTTGATTTCAAAACGGCGAAATTTCGCCAAAAGGTGGCAAGTTTGCATGCCTGCATTAATGTGTAGTTTTTTTTATACCAATATGGTCAAATACAGTCTTACAAAGTCACATATGGCTTCATTAATGACAGCGCTACATTGACATTAATCAAAACCAATTGACATTACAAAACAAATTGACATTAACATTGACAAAACCAATTGACATTAATCAAAACCATGAGGAAAGTAGATGCATGCTCTCAGATTGCATGCCTTCGAGGCCGAAACGTTTTTGCAAATTAAAGTTTTCTGAACTTGAAGTGTGCGGCATCTACTTTCCTCATCACTTTACGCAGGGATTTGCCAGCACCTTTTTTTGGTGTGCGTGTATTTTTACACATTTGTCCATTAATCAAAACCAACCACAGACTGACACATATTGGTCAATGCACAACAGACTGTAGTTATCTTATCAATAACTGGCACATCACCAGTTTGACTCATTAAATAGTCTATTGGCAGCTTGCCTTGCAAAATTCTAAACTTATTCCGGACAAGTCCAATGACTCTCTCAACATGAATTCTCACATGGGCAATCTTTCGTGTCATTTCTATGTCAGTAGGCGATAACTGAGGTTTTCCACGTGTGTAAGCTGGAACTTTTATTTCTGCACATTGCAGAGCAACACTGTCTGATACATTGAAACCACGGTCAGCAAGAATGAGATCTCCTGGTAATAGTTTATTCAATATCCCACAATTTTCTGTTATGAATTTATCGGAAGCTCTCCCGCCCCAGCCATCTGAAATGAAAGATATTGATCCTTGAGGGGTTATGCCTATTAAGTATTTAACCGTGTTGTGGTGTTTGTAGGTGCTCCATGTCTGTGCTTTTGCCATTAAACCTTTTGGTCTTTTGATAAATATTTCAAAACAATCAATTATCACAGCTGTTTTGTTTGAAAAGCGAGTTCGAAACTCCATGGGCATGGTTTTCCGCAGCTCTTCCCTTTCTGGCCAATAGATTAAAAATCGTAACCTAACATACAGTACATGTATAACTACAGAGAAGATTCGTGACACAGTCGAGGTTGATGTTCTAAACCTATATGCCAGGTCTTGCACCGGAAGATTTAATTTCAGCCTCATTAATGTCATCAGTAGTCTCTCAAAAACTCCAATGCGCATGTTTTTGTGTCAAGAAAAGGTAAAACTATGTTAAAAACAAGCATGAGGCATTCAAAGTTTGGCAGCCCAGTGTAGTAGTTCACCTTTTTATCATTACCTTTAAAGCCATCCTGTGTCAACAGCAAAGACTCCAGCTCTGCCCGTAATGCAATGTTCTCTGATAAGAGTCTCTGGACTTCACTGTCTTTTTGGACTTGAGTTACTTTGACGATGGAGCTGGTGGATGCTTCAGCGCCATCAGTATCGGCTAGACCTTCAGGAGACGCTGGTTGTGCAATGTCCACAGGGGTGTGCTGGCAGCCATCCTGGAGGTGAAGAAGAGCACTGGCTGCATCGTTCCTCATTTTGGTTTCCTCCCTTTTTGATGTTCTCTGAAATCTGTTTAGACAAAAACCACATAGGCTGTTCATGTTAATGACACCAATGTTAAACATCAAATCTTAATAGCTGAGAAAAAAAATAAGTGACATTAATACTGTTAGATGAAAACTGTGACAGTGATGTGTCCATTGTGGTCCTTGATAATGACAATTATTAGTACTAGAGGGCCCAAGGAGCCATTATATATGGAGCCATTATGTTGCCATGCAAGATTACTGACAAAAAACTTGAACAGCACTGGCAGAAAGTCATGTGGGCTTTACAGGCTACAGTCAGACACCGAAAAAATTAATGATCTTGGGGTTTGAGAATTACACATACCTGATTTGCTTTCTCTCAAGCTCAGCATGCTTTTGCATAGATTCTGTGGGCGTCATCTCCTGGAGTTTTAATGTTGGCGCCCAGTCAGGATTTGTTCGGTCGTACATGTTAGCAGGGCGACCTGAACATCGTTTAGAGAGACACGAATAACATCAGCTTAGTATTTCACTTATCCCCAACATTACTAATTAAGAGAAGGTTGCTGTGTGATAACGGCTAAAAACCAGCGACACACGGGAAGAGAATCGGCAGGAGCAAAACTTTTTGTCCAAGAATGTGCTCGTTCCGCGTGGGGTATCTCGTCTGTCTGGAATTTTATCAACCAATCCTACCGTGTGTCCCTGGCATTAGCTTGCTTGCCTTACGCTAGTACTTTTCTTACACTCACATATGACAAAAAACACACTAGATTTTACCTGTAATGAAGTGGTCCGAGCAGACCTTAGCATATTTCGAGGGTTCATCTTTCCTCTTCATATTTGCTAACCAGAGACGACGACGTTCCTCTGTGAGCAATTTAGTGAAATGAAATCTCCTTCATGTCGTCTGACCTTTGGAATGGAGTACAGTCCAATTTTCTTCGCCCCATCTGCTCTGTTAACACATCCACGGACCCAACAAGATAAAACCATCATGAGAGCTCTTGTGTTATTGCTCTTTTTGCCTTAAAATATGGCGGCGCAGGGGCGGATATGACGTCAAACGGGAACGGTGTATTGGCTCACAGTAGGACTCACGTCTCACGCTCTTCTGTAAAAAAGATAAAATACACGACAGTCACGTGACTTTTGGCTTGCTCGACGCAGTTTTCGGAACACTGCTTTGACACGCCTCTACTTCATTTGCTCAAGGCTCGAGCATCCCATCTCTACTGTTTATGCGTAGTTTGTAGTACAACAAGTGTCAAACTATGGGACAAAACATGACAATTCATGGAAAACAGGGCCAGGGATCACATTAAGGTAAGCATCTTTCATATTTGTAATATAAAGTCTAAAATCGTGCATAGTTAGCACGTGCATAGCACTTAATTGTAAGTTGCTAGTGAACGAGACAAAACGTAAGAGTCGGCTGTTCTGACTTTGAAGGTTAAAACAGCCTGTTAAGTACTGTCTAAGGCTACATTTATACTACAGGTCTTAATGCACGAATCCGATTTTTTCGTGTTTTTTCCGAATCGAGTGAGGCATTAACCTTTGTGTGCTGATTTTTTTTTTTTGCGACACATAGGAAAAAACGTTCCCTTTTGGAACGTTGCTTTGAAGTCTAATATCAAAGTCATTTCTGAATATATTTTTTTACATACATACATACTTAAGAGTTTTTATTTATTTATTTTTGATGCCCTTTATGGACAATAAAAGCAATATTGTGCTAAGAGCAAAAGTAACTGTTATCTACATATATATAAAAACACATTCAAATTGAAATGTTCAATATGGACAAATTAGAGCCTTAGATTTGCGAATAAACAAAACATTAAAACATTATTGGAACAACATTAACTTTTTTGCGACGCATAGGAAAAAACGTTCCATTTTGGAACGTTGCTTTGAAGTGTAGTATCAAAGTCATTTCTGAACATTTTTTTTTTTTACTTGCGTCCACTCAAAAATATTCAGTTGCATCAGACCTATCCATACCTATATAGTTTTTATTTATTAATTCATTTTTGATGCCCTCTATGGACAATAAAAGCAATATTGTGCTAAGAGTAGGGCTGCAGCTATCGAATATTTTAGTAATCGAGTAATCGACTGAAAATTCTATCGATTAGTCCAGGGTTCTCCAACCCAGTCCTCAAGGCACACTGTGGGTCCTGGTTTTTGTTCCAGCCGATCCAGCAGAGGCAGTTGAGCCAATGAGGCTTCTGCTAAAACAAGCCACACCTGACTGCAATCAAGTGATTGCACTTGTAAAACACCAGATTGGGGAAAAAGTGTTGTCATCTTGTTTGGTAGGAATGAAATCCTGCACCCACAGTGTGCCTTTGTGGAATAGGTTGGGGACCCCTGAAGTAATCGGATAAAACAAATATATTTTTAGGGGAAGAACAATTATAAATATACATGAGAAAACAAGACATTTCATCTAATCTTGAACCATTTTCAGTCAATCAATGTCTTTATTTTCGATGTGTATTGTAGCTAGAATTAAAAAAAAAAAAAAGACTAATTCACTGCTGTCACTCAAAAAACTTTTAGATCTTATTATTATTATTTTTTTAAAAATATAAATATTGTTGTGCGGGGTTATTAGACATTTACCACACAGTAGGATTGAACAGAACAGGACGCAGCTTTATTTCTTATTGCATGCACTGAACACTTCTTCTCCCCGACCCTTAGTTCTATCCTGCCACAGCACTTGGGATAGCGCCCTCTATAGGACTCTTATATTACATGAACACAACATCTTCCCCTTATCAACAAAGGATACTTCTTATACCATGAGCTCTCAATGTATCAAAATAACCTTCACGTATACTGCTCAGTATTTAGTATGTAACTCAAAAACTCAAACTTAAACTGTTAAACAAATAAGGCATTCCTTTGCACTCATTTAAACATGACAAAGTCCTTGGTCCAACTTGGTGGTTTTCTATTCCTGGTAGGCCTAGGTGCAGAACCAGACTCAGGATCAGGTGGTTTGTCAGTCCCGTGCTCAATACAGTCCATTGCATTGTCCAAGTTAGGTTCTGGGTTCAACTCCGGCAATCTGGATAAGCGTGAGGTGTTCCAGACTCGTCCATCATCTAGCAAGTAACTGTTAGAACTTTTCCTGGCCACAACAGTCATTGGTTTGGTGAACTTCCGGTCTCCTTTCTTTACTTTCCATGGCTTCCTTACCCCAACTTGGTCACCAGGCCGGAATGCTGTTGTTTTGGCATGTCGGTGAGCATCTGTGTATTCTTTTGATTTTATTTGTTTTTGTTTGACTCTTTCACGCATAGTGTGCTCATCTGTGGACGGTACAGGCATCTCTTTAATTACCAGCTTTGTTCTCATTCGACGTCCATGGAGCAGTTCTGAAGGGGATACTCCAGTGGTGGAATGAGGTGTTGCTCTGTAGTCCATCAGGAAAGTTCTCAGGAATGTTTTCCATGGTTGCTTTTGGATTGTAGCGGACTGTAAACAGTCTTTGATAACACGGTTAAAACGTTCTACCTCACCATTAGCTCTCGGGTAGTATACCGATGATTTCAAGTGTATAATCTCCCTTTTCTTGAGGAACTCGGCAAACTCAGTGGAGACGAACTGAGGTCCGTTATCACTGACCAGCTCTCTTGGATTCCCCTCTCGACAGAAAATATTGGTCAGGAACTGAATCACAGTAGCGGTGTCAGTACGGGGAGTGAAAGCCACTTCAGGCCATTTGCTATAGTAATCGACTAGTGTTATAGCAAACCTACAGTCAGCAGGTGCTATCTCGAACGGGCCCACAATGTCCACTGAAACCTTCTCCCAGGCAGCGGCTGGCAGAGGTACAGGATGAAGCGGAGCATCATGGGTTATGGTTGTTTTGTCGTTCTGACGGCAGGTTGTACAGTTTTTAACAAATGTCAGGATTTGTGAGTCCATCTTGTACCACCAATACAGTTCTCAGAGGCGTTTTGTCCTAACAATGCCTTGGTGTGTCTCATGAGCGATATCAATGAGCCTTTTCTGCATGGACTCAGGCACAAGTAAACGATGAGTACCTCTGATGACACAGTCCTCAATGACCACAAGCTCATCTCTAATCAGATAGTAGGGCTGTAATTCAGGATCAAGCGCTGTCTTCTTTGAAGGCCAGCCCCTCTTTATCTGAGCGCGCAGCTTTGTTAGCACCGGGCAGGCGCGGCAGGCGGACTGAAAGTCATCCTCAGAAACAGCACTTAGGTCAGTGAGAATGGTTGCAACAGACTCCACATTCTCAGCATATGCGGCATCCGTCTCTGGTAGTGGGAGTCTCGATAGGCAGTCAGCAACATTGTTCAGTGATCCTTTTCTATATTCGACATTATAGTCAAACTCCATCAAACGAGCAGACCACCTGGCTATCCTTAGGCCAGCGCGGTTGTTCCCTTTGGTCGTGAGGAGTGTAGTTAACGCTCGATGATCGGTGCGCAGAAGGAATTTTCTTCCCCAGAGCCATGTTCGCCACTTTTCAACAGACCAAACGCATGCTAGCGCTTCCTTCTCGACAATGGAATACTTTCTTTCAGCATCCGACAGACTGCGAGAGCCAAAAGCCACAGTACGTTCTTCACCATTGTTGTCCATTTGAGTAAGGACGGCTCCAAGTCCATAGTCGGAAGCGTCAGTAGATACTATGGTAGACTTGTCGGGATCAAATAGTGCTAGTGCAGGGCTGTTCACAATCAGACGTATGACTTGGTCAAAACTCACTTGACATTCATCATTCCATTTAAATGTACTGTTCTTTCTCAATAAAGCTCTTAAGGGCGCCACAACATCAGCATAGTTGGGAACAAATTTATTGTACCAGGTTGTCAGCCCCAGGAATGAGCGCAGCGTAGCAAGGTCAGTAGGAGGCGGAGCATTCAGAATTGCAGTTACGTGAGAATCATCTGGCAGCAGACCATCCGGGCCAATCTTGCAGCCAAGAAAACTCAAGAGTAGTTTGACGAAATTTGCATTTGTCCATGTTCAGTCTCAGGCCTGCATTGTTTATTTTACGTAGCACAGCCTTCAAATTTTCATCATGCGCCGCTTCAGAAGTTCCATAGACGATGACATCATCAAGGTAGCACTGTACACCTTTAAGTCCACTGAGGATCATTGACATCATCTTCTGAAACGCGGCAGGGGCGGAGCTAAGACCGTATGGAACTCTGCAATATTGGAACAGTCCGTCGTGTGTCACAAAAGCAGTTAGCCCTCTGCTATCTTCATGCAGCTTCAGTTGATGATACGCGGATTTGAGATCTAGGGTAGAAAACATTACAGCACCACTCAGCTCAGACATTATGTCCTCAATCAACGGCAGAGGATGCCCATCTACAACGACAGATTTGTTCGGTTCCCTCAAGTCCACACACATACGAATGCCACCAGTTTTCCTCTGGGTGACTACGATTGGGGATACCCACTCAGATGCATCAACTCTCTCGATAATTCTGTTTCCTTCCAGGTTTTTTAGTTCACTTGACACAGCATCACGCACTGAAAGAGGTAATCGGCGGAGCTTTTGTTGAACTGGCTTGACTTCTGGCCGTATCTTTACCTTGTGAACAAAGTCTTTTGCACATCCAAACGCAACTGGAGCTTTCACTGTTTGTTTGGTTGAGGCTTCAGTTTGATGAAGGGTTGCACAGACCGTAGCACTGTCAGATAGCAACTGTCCTCCTTTTATCTCCAACTCAAGAGCAGCAACAAGGTCCATACCAAGTATAGGTGTTCCCGTTTTGACAATGTAAAAATCAGTAGTAGCACTCTTGTTATGGTAAGTAACTTCAGCTTTAAGACTCCCTAACACATTCAATTTATCTTTAGAATATGTAACCAGTTGCACTTTGGGTTCATTTAGCTTACTCAAAATAAAGTGATTATGGTACACATCACTAGGCAGTATAGAAACACCTGACCCTGTATCAATAAGCATCTCAATATCACAAGCCTGAGCAGTAGGTGCAGTAATAGTAGCAGTACACATTAACTTAGAAATGTCAATACCACTGTTCACAGCCAAGACAGTAATTTCAGGCACAATCACGTCATCACTATCATTAGACACTTCATTTACAGGCTTAGCAGAGGATTTACAAACGCGAGAATAATGCCCTATTTTTCCACACATTTTACATTTGCAGTCTTTAGCAGGACAAGATTTATCATTAGCAAGATGGTTTTCTGACCCACAACGGTAGCATGTGTTGCCTTTTCCGTCCATCTTTGACTTGCTTTTCCCGTCCATCTTTGACTTGCTCCACTTTGTTTTGAAATTGCCCTTCTTTTTCACGTGCACCGCGGCAACATCTTTTGAAGTATCGCTCTCCGTAATGGCCTTTGCATTGGCTATAGCAGCTTCAATACGCTGAGCTATGTCCAGTGTTCTTTCTAGAGTCAAATTCTCCTCCATTAGCAGTCTTTCACGTATGCGCGGATTGTTGGTCTTTTCTACAATCTGGTCGCGCAGCATCTCATTCTCGATGTTGCCAAATCCACAATGTTTAACGAGCTCACGCAATGCCGCAACGTAGTGATCTGTAGACTCACCCACCGCTTGTGCCCGCTGGCGAAAACGGTACCTCTCGGCGACAACATTCACTTTCGGAGAAAAGTATTTTTCCAAAGCGCTCACAGTCCCTGTGAAGTCATCAGTATCGAGTGGCAAAGTGCTGTAGATTCGTTGTCCTTCTGTTCCCAAGCAGTGAATAATCAAGGCTCTCTTCCTCTCCGCGGGAAAGTCATGTCCCCCCGATAGCAAGCAAATAGTTGTTGTACAACTTTTTCCACGCTTCGAATGCGATCTTTGGTTCACCTGGGCACTCCAGGAAAACCGCAGGAGGTTGCAAGGAGAGTAAAGCCATTTCGTCCTCACTACTTGCCTCGTCGCCACTTTGTTGTGCGGGGTTATTAGACATTTACCACACAGTAGGATTGAACAGAACAGGACGCAGCTTTATTTCTTATTGCATGCACTGAACACTTCTTCTCCCCGACCCTTAGTTCTCTCCTGCCACAGCACTTGGGATAGCGCCCTCTATAGGACTCTTATATTACATGAACACAACAAATATATATATATATTACCTAAAAATGCCGTTACGCTTGATAACACACATCACTTAAAAGTTAGGATTTGTTCCCACGTGTTTCAATTGAATTTCTCTTTGTGTCAAGCCATTTTTAAGTTCTAGTTAAGTTTTAAGTTAGTCTAAACTGTAAGTCCTGATGGGATTTTGAGTTTTTGCAGTGTTCAAAATAAATGTATGATACTGGCTGTACTGGAGCACATTAGGGACCAGTGCTACTTGGTGCTTTTTCCAGCAATGACTCCTGAGCTAAAATTGATAGTTAGCATGATTAAGTTTTTATTTTACACCCTCATCACTCCACAATGCTATGTTATCTTAAAGCCTGTATGTAAGACGCGTTAGCCACGCAACGACAGTGGTCATAATTAATTGAAACCTAGTCCTCCGCAGGGCTAACTTTACGTGAGCTAGTAGCGACAGTAACGTTAATCTTATTTATTAGCGCTTAGCGCTCTTTATTAGCGCTTAGCGCTGTACTGCTTTAAGATGGCGGCTGTTTAATAACGCTGCCCAGACGCGACCGAGTCTGTCATTGCGCATCTAGTTCAACATACATGTGATATTTATGAGACGCATCAGACGCTAGCTGTTACCAACGTAGCATCGTGCGGGCTAGTATTTGGCAACGTCGGCGTCGTTTGTGGTGGCTGTCAGCTGCAGTAAGTTTTTTTTTTTACCTTCTTCCTCTCCGCACGTGACAGCGCGTTGTCCCGCATTAAAAGTAGTCCGAGCAAAACGTGATGCTTAGAGCTGTCAAAATAAACGATTACTCGAGGTGAATAAAATTACTCGGATCAGTTTTTAAACTCGAGTTACTCGAGTTGCTCGAGTACTCGTTTCAGCTCTAGCTAAGAGCAAAAGTAACTGTCATCTGCATACATATGTATACATATATATATATATATATATATATATATATATATATATATATATACATACATACATATATATAAAATACACATTCAAATTGGAATATTCAATATGGACAAATTAGAGCCTTCGATATGTTAATAAATCATAACAAAATTTTGTTTGGAACGCAACATTTTTGGACATTTTAATTTTTTTTGCGGCACATAGGAAAAAACGTTCCATTTTGGAACGTTGCTTTGAATTGTAATATCAAAGTCGTTTCTGAATATTTTTTTACTTACGACCACTCAAAATGTTAGTGGCATCAGACCTATCCATACCTATATAGTTTTTATTTGTTTATTTATTTTTGATGCCCTCTATGGACAATAAGAGCAATATTGTGCTAAGAGCAAAAGTAACTGTCATCTGCATATACCTGTATATATATATTTATATATATAAAACACATTCAAATTGGAATATTCAATATCGACAAGTTAGAGCCTTCAATATGTCAATAAAAATAGGATAAAACTTTTTTTGGAACACATTTTTTTACAATGGCATTATCAAATTGTTTGCGACACGTAGGAAAAAAGGCTCCAAATAGGACCTTGTTTGAAGTGTATTATCTGTATTTCTGAATTTTTTTTTTTTTTTACATGCGACCACTCAAAATGTTCAGTGCAGTGCCATATATTTAGAGAGTTGCGACACTCTCTCATGTCGCCGCGGGTGGTCACGTGCCTCATGTAGGCGTGTATAGTTACAAACACAAGCAGCGCTGTAATAGTATTCCATGAACCAGATAGCGGTGATTGGTCCATTTATGGTAAAAATAGATAAAATCACGTATTTTAAGTACTTGTTTGATTATGTCATTGCACTATAGTGTTTATAAATGCTAGTTTTACATTTGGAGTGGTAAGGCAACAACTGAAAACTATGTAAACTGTTACACAGAAGGGAAAGTTCCCATGTCTTGGAGGGAGTTTCATGTTTGTGTTAGCAATAGCATTGGAAATCAACTTATACATTGAAATGCAAGATGGATCCCCCCCCCCCCAACTAGAATACTGTTTTTCCAGAGAATGCCCAGATTTTCTTGATACACTTACCTGTGGTAATATATTACATAACGTATTACCCTTTGATAAAGAAAATATTTAATATTACAGTAATATTTATTTTTATTAACTAGGTAAAATTGGTGTCATGATTCAGTGCTCACACCTAACATTTTAGAGATCGTGATGGTTGGTTGTGCAGCTTTTGGATGCACCACTCGGTCCGAAAAGGGCTACCGAATGTATGGTTTCCCGAAGGACAAAGACCGGCAGAAACGATGGCTGGCAATGGTCAGCCGTAAAAATCTTGAAATTGAAGGGGGCCAGCAACAACTATAAACTCTGTCATGTAAGTCACGGTATTATGACTTTTAAAAATTTTTTTAAATTTTAAGTAGAATGGAAACTGATCTTGCGAACCAAACATCAGGAACACTTTGACGAGGACCAGTTTACGCCAACCAAAGTAGGGCACACATTAAAATTGAGGCCAGATGCTGTCCCAACCATTTTCATTCATCGTTCGAAGCCAAAGAGGAGGAAACTTCCCTTTAGGAGTGTGCCTCCAACCAAAATTCAAACAGACCATACATATTGCACCAGGTTAAACTTGGGTATGATACAGACCAGCTGTCAACAACATTTCCCATGCCAAGTAATTCAAGGATAAACTACACTCCTAATAAGATAGTTACATTTTTCATATTAATACATTCAGCTTCAAATACAAGAGGTCAGGAATTGTCCTGGGATTTACACACAAAATTTTGATCTACTTCATTGTTTGTTACTTCATAATTTAGCTTTATTTATGCATTTAATTTTCACCTATAACTAAACATTTCTGGTGGATACAACAGCAAAGCAGAACCAACTCCATGATATCACCAGACTGTTGACACATGGCAATGCCATAGCAGTTTCTGATTGTGGCAGATGATTTGATTCATGTAACAGTAATGTCCGTTATTTTTTTTTTTTTCCCTTTAGGAGTGTAGTGTACCCTTACTTTGGAGATGACAATAGGTGCAAATGTAAAAACACTGACTGCATATAAAATTAAGAATGCCTTGTTATTGTTACAGACATTCAGGGAGAAATTGAGGTGGTAAGGTTGGGCGAAAGTGAGCACAATGACAATGACGTATCCAGGCCAGGTGATCCAGGGGTGGATGAGCCGGGTGCCGACCAATCAGGAACCAGCGGTGGCGCCACAACACTAGGCCCAGATGCGCCAGGGACCACGCTGTCAGGCAAAATGGCAACTGTGGAAGAATTAATGAAGGAACTTACAAGGGAGAAAATAATGAGAAGGAGAGCAGAGAGAGCTCTTAAAAAACAAAAAAAAATTAATTTTCAAATGAAGAAGAATATGGATGACGCTTCAGAACCCTTAGCAGACTTCCTCGACATCAGAACCTGTAGCTACAGTGCTTCTGATGTTGTGAGTATTGAGCAGCTGACAGAAGTATCACCACCTGAATTCACAAAGACAGAGTCATGTGTCCTTTACCATCTGGCAGGATGCATAGTGGACATCAGCTTCTCACTCTGCAACCAATGCCAGTGTGCATTGGTTGAAGCACCTATCAATACCAACACAGAGAGTCAGAGTGCCGTCCTGCTGCAGATGAAAGAGTTTAAAACGGGTGCATTATACCGGCCATCGGATTGAGGTCTTCACTCTCTTAAAGGATGTCGAGCAGCTGTTCCGTTTGGCAACGAATGATTCCCTCATGGAATCCTCCAATGTTGTGGAGCAGCTGGAAAGAAAGGCTATGAGTTTGCACAGTAACCTTCCCTCATGCCATGAGCTGAAAAAAAAAAATTGTGACAACTTACATTAGGCTGCGATTAAGAATTCAATCCATGTGCATCAAAGCTGAAAGGAAGGAAATATCAAAGATTTCAATATTAAGAAAACAGGTTGCCATGCATTAACTTTACAAAATCACGCTAACAAGCACATAAAAGCCGGTTGTCTTCCAATACTCACAGATAAGTGTATGTCACAAAGGGCCTCTGAAAGAGATTTTAAAGAGATAATTACTTAATCAATATATCACAGGCGATACATTCCCAGTTAGTATAGCCAGCTTTAAAAATAAGAATCACTCGTCAACCAAGACAAAATATATAATTACGCCATGCACATACAAATAAAGCTCCACATATACATCATAAAGCACCTCTAATAAAATACAGACGGTTGAAAATTCAAAAGAAGTCGGTTTTTAATCAACTTTCCTCCGAATATACGTTCCCAGTTAGCGTAGCCAGCTTTAAAAGTAAGAGAGAATCCCTCGTCAACCAAGACAAAATATATATATAATTACGCCATGCACATACAAATAAAGCTCAACATATACATCATAAAGCACCTCTGGTAAAATACAGACAGTTGAAAATTCAAATGAGGTCGGTTTTTAATCAACTTACCACCGAATATACTTGACAGCCTGCCGTTCAAATGAATGGTGTTCGCCATGTCAAATGCGATGTTTGTAACTATCCAAGGCTCCATAACCCGGAAGTACCCGGAAGTAAAATCGTATAATGGATCCCTATGGGAGTGTCGTGACTCTCTAAATATATGGCACTGGTTCAGTGGCATCAGACCTATTCATACATTTTTATTTATTTTTAATGCCCTCTATGGACAATAAAAGCAATAAAAAGCAGTATTGTGTTATGGGTAAAAGTAACTCATCTGCATAAATATAAAAAAAAAACATTTAAATTGGATTATTCAATATGGACAAGTTAGAGCCTTCAATATGTTAATAAATCATAACATTTTTTTTTTTTTTTTGGAACACAACATTTTTTGATAATGGCATTTTCAAATTCTTTGGGACACGTAGGAATTTTTTTTTTTTTTTAATGATAGCTCCCAAACCGCTTCGCAGAATGGAACCAAAGCTCATCAAATGGTGAATTGTGTCATATTATAGTAATAACGTTTGGAAATTTAGCTCTGTGACATTTGGTTTGAGCGCAAACCTCAAAATGACTTTTGAAATCCATGTATACCTCCTTAGACGGAAATAAGTGCGATATGGAAGAAAAATGTAATATTGATGATATCTCCAAAACCGCTGCGCAGAAGTGAACCAAACTTCACCAAATGTTGAATTGTGTCATAATCTAGTAATTACGTTTGGAAATTTGGTTCTAGGACATTTGGTTTGTGCGCAATCCTCAAAATGAGTTCCAAAAGTCATGCTCACCTCTTTAGCGCGAGATCAGTGCACTTTGGAAGAGAATCTTAATTTTGATGATATCTCCCACACCGCTGCGCAGAAG
Source organism: Corythoichthys intestinalis (assembly GCF_030265065.1). Taxonomy (NCBI): domain Eukaryota; kingdom Metazoa; phylum Chordata; class Actinopteri; order Syngnathiformes; family Syngnathidae; genus Corythoichthys; species Corythoichthys intestinalis. The sequence continues at coordinate 81,221,719 of NC_080395.1, forward strand.
TGAACCAAAGCTCACCAAATGTTGAATTGTGTCATATTCTAGTAATTACACTGGGAAATTGGTTCTAGGACATTTGGTTTGTGCGCAATCCTCAAAATGAATTTTGAAATCCATATTGACCTCCTTAGGCGAAAACAAGTGCAATATGGAAGATAAATGTAATATTGTTGATATCTCCAAAACCGCTGCGCAGAAGTGAACCAAACTTCACTAAATGTTGAATTGTGTCATATTTTAGTAATTACATTTGGAAATTTGGCTCTGGGACATTTGGTTTGTGCCCAATCCTCAAAATGAGTTTCGAAAGCCATACTTGAGGATATCTCCCAAACTGCTGCTTTGATGTGCCTTTTGAAGTTGCGCGCACGCTCAAAGATTCATGATTGATCATTCAAAGAGATACGCGTGCGTGTGCACATTCACGCTCGGGTAGACACACATGCATGCGCGGACACCCTGAATATGTTCATACCAACACACAAACACATAGTAAGTATTGCTATCTTAGTAAAACACCTATTAGGCTCGAGCGTTTACGTCACAGCAACACGGGATCATGCGAGATTTGCGACAACGCAGCCATATTGGAAGCACGTCTGCTATCACGGGACATTTAAACCTAACGGCAAATTCAATTCAACTACGAGTGCCAAAGATGGAAAAAAGTAAGGAAAACTTGCCAGTTTGATACAGAGACAAACTTGTTACCACGGCGAAGGACAAATATGTGAGCAAACTTAAGGATGTGAACAATGTTGACCCTCACGAGCAAGCCGAACACAAATGGAATAAAGATGTCGACAAGCTTCCACCACTACGCGAAATTGACATCATGCTGTATTTAGTGTTTGGTGTAAGTTACTACATTCATCAGCAATTCCGAAACTACAAATCGCTACAAAGCAACGAACATTTTTGCTGCGGATCGGTGCAGGACCTGCACATTATGACCGTAGCAAACGGCAGCACCATCGTTCCTGCAAAAGTAGGCAATGTATGTTTACACTTTCATTGTCATGAACATCTGAATTTGTGCTGTACTGAGCTGTGATAGTTAAGTGACAACTCAATGCTGTGTTTTAGAAAACAGATTTGTTGCAGACAATGTAGCCTGTGTACAAATTCTTTGCCACTATCTCACGGCAACATGTTATAGCTTTTTCATTTAGAAACGACAGGAATTATGTCTTATGAAGACAATGCACATGTATGCATGCTAGTTGTTTAGCGGTAGCTATAGCTAACAACAGGCCGACTTAGGGCATAAAGTTACCGAAATTTGCGTAGACAAACGAAATTAACTTACCAGAGTGGAAGTGCATAGAGCAAACTGTGTGTAACTGGAGAATCAAACGTTATGCCCTTCCTTCTGATCGAGGCCACCCATGCCATTCTTAGACGTTTGGGAAGTTCAGATATGAGCTTTCCCTCGTCTTTTCTCCATGTAGGGATCCGGAAGAAACTCAGTGGGGTTCCGTCGAGCTGTACATTCTCCTTTCTATTCGATCGGTTGTTGCAATTCTTTACCGAACAATAATTACCAATCATTTTTAAAGAGCGACCTGAGTCGAAATGCCTCACTGTTTGTGTTTCCCAGAGTTCTGACACCGAACTTCCTGCTTCCAACATGGCGATAGGGGCGGAAACCTCACGAGTGCCACGTCATATGCTCGAGCCTAATAGTCTAATCTTTCTTGCATACATGCGCGCGCGCACACACACTCATCACATAGTCGTACTCACGTGCACGTCACTGGTATTGCGTTTACACACGCCAGCAGGCCTGCTTGCTTTGGTATCAGAATGGTGTCATTAGGCCTGTCGCGATAACAAATTTTAGTGGGCGATAAATTATCTCATAAATTATTGCGATATGCGATATTATTGCGCCCCCCCCCCCAAAAAAAAATTTTTTTTTGTTTGTTTTTTTTTTGGAGCTTTTATTTATTTATTTACTGTCGTCATCATCGGTATCATTGACAGTTGCAAGATGTGATATGAGCAACCCGAAAAAAACGAAGAAAAGACAAGGGCTGACGAGAGAAGCATATGCTTATCAAGTCCCATTCCTTTTTAACCGATTTACAATAACACAGTGAGAATACAGTATATATTAATAGATCAAGCGCACCCATTTAAACACAATAAATGTTTACTTTTAAATTAAAAAATACCTTTTAAGAAATCACAACTAAAAACAATAGACCATGCCTCTTTCAAGTAAAAGACAACAATATTAATACCGCACAGAAACACATAATAAATGTCTTTCTTCAAGAAAAAATAAAATTGCACTTAATAACTGAAGAATTTAGGCACATAGGTATAAAGTTGCAGTAACAGTAATTGCACTTCAACAACAACAGAGAAAAATAGACTAAGTAAGTAGCAGTAACAAAAATTTGGCTCCCAAAGGTATCAAATATCATTTAACAGAGGTAAAACGGTCTCATTTCTTCAGCAATGCAGCGGACTTCACTTTCCGTGAGGGAACGCTATTTTGCGCGGTGTCGTCTGTATTTCTCACATCAAGCGAATACCTCTAATTGTCAATTAACGTGACGAGGAGGCTCCGCTTGTTGCGATGCAGTTTTCTTACTAAGCAGTGAAAACTGGAGAGGATGATAGTGTTTCAAATGAGCAAGTAGATTTATTCTGTTGGCCATCTTTGTTGAAAAAACCTCCAGAAACATTTTGCAGACTGGTTCGTCCGCTTCCTCATTCCGCTTGCTCATTGCTGTGCGCCGACAGTGCACTCGGCCCTGCCTCCATCCATTAAATGACAGTCACTCAAACTCAAATGTATAAAACGAACATACCCAGAAGTCAATAAAACACAGTGGCACAAGGAAACTGAACTCTAAACAACGCTGTCAAGCACGTCTGCCACACATCTGCCGCAAGCGCGTGCGTCATGCGCGCACGCACGTTACAAGCGCACGTGCACGCGAGGCGATAAATCGCAGCAGGAAAATTACCGTCTTCATTTTTATATACCGCGCGATAAATGGAATTATTGCATATTGTGACAGGCTTAGGTGTCATATCACAGCACATACGTCAGCCGAACGAAAAATGATAAATAGCTCTTTTGCGGCATCTAGTGTATTATGGCGTTTATGACTCTCAAGTAAAAAAAAATTAGTTTTCACATGTAGTTCTACCGCCTGTGAAGGGATGCATTGGGTAATTGCCAGAAATGCACTATAACACATCAGGGTGTTGGGTCTAAACTAGGCTTAAACCTAAAAGTGACCCAAGAGAGGACGTAATGACTGAGACAGGAGACGGAGAGTGAGATTTTACCAGAGGGCCGCTTGGGGAGAGGTCGGAGAGAGCGCAACGTGCCAAATCAGAGTCTCACCGAAGTCTCTCTCGGAGCTCCTCATTCTGCCGTCTTTTTATTAGGGAGCCATTGTTATGGTTACACAACACAGTCATGCATTACATCAGTTGCAAGGCGTCATTGTGACGGCAGTTTGTGATTTGCAGCGCACCTCTAAGTGAAGATAGCAACTTTGTTTTGAACACACACACACTCCCACACAATGTGGTTTACATTGTACATTAGTCACTCTGCGTGACTATGCATTGTTACAGTGTTTAACTATCATTCGCGTTATATCTTGGGAGTAGTTATAGGAGAGCATACTTGTACGACTGGCGTAATAAGTGTCATACAATAAGCTTATCTTACACATGGGTACAGTGCATCAAAAAACATGGAAAATTAGGATTTTTAATGGGTGTTTATGGGAAAATAGAGTCCAAAAAAGGTACTGTTTTTCCTGTGCGTGATAATAAAATGTATTCCCACATATAATTATGACAATAATAATTTTGACATTTTGACATGTTTGAAAAAGAACTAACATTTTTTGGACAATTGGATACCATTACAGCGATGCTTTTTCATGTGCTCTCTCTTTGATGTAAATCTTGCTAAAACACAAAAGTCCCAAAATGGGACGTTATTCCCACAAGGGTTTAACTCAGTGCTTCTCAATTATTTTCTGTCACGCCCCCCCAAGGAAGACGTAAATGTTTCGCGCCCCCCCAAACTCTCTGCCGCCACTGTAAATAGTATCATTTGTCTATGAAATTACTATTATAAATACGCATCTGCCTAACATTGTCTCCTTTTTTTCTAATAAAGAAAAAAGTAACATAGATCAACTTATAATAAAGTATAACTTTATTTACATTGTTTTGTTTGTAACAGAGAAGACTTGACGTGCATCAATTTGCCTGAATTAAAAAAAAAGAAATTCATATCCAAACTAAAAAATACACTCAAGGTACATTTTTGAGCATTTGTTACAGAAAAATAAAATGTAATAAAATCAGTAAATAATACCAAATTAAAATTGATTAGAAACATTCACCCATGAGGACAATGTGCCAAAAAATTTGACCGAAAAAACAAATCTGAATAAAAGGGGGAAAAAAGTGTCCTTGGACAGGACAGTTTTTATTTTTGCTGCTCACAGTATTTACCTCCTTTGCAATGGTGTGGAGTTATTTTGCAATTAGCATGCTAACAATGCTCACTGGCTTACTGATATAACACTGACAAAGCAGGACGATTGTTGGCAATATTTGGCACGTTTTCACTGAAAAAAATCAAGCGGCTTAACAATGAGATTGGGGTCTAATGTCTTTAAGTGGCTTCTTAATTGATTTGGCTTCTTGCTGTCTACTATAATTATTTTTAGACACAGTAAACAGTGGTCTTTCATCATCACCCACTGTATTAAAAGTCAAAGCTAAAAGGCAAACGGCACGAAAAAAGCGCATTCACGGCGGCCGAGGTAGAACCGTAGGTGAGGGCAGTCGTCGTGACGATCCCAAGCCGAAAATGGCACTTCTCGGGCGGCGACGTGAGAACCGGACAAGACAGTGGGTCGCTGCTTGAGTGAGTCCGGTCGGAAACGGCTTTCGAAAACGGCGGTGGCACACTGCTCTTCATATCTGTTGTCACTCTGTGTGTGCTGAGTGCTCTTCCTTAGTTCAAAAATACTGCGCGCACTCTGAAAACTATTTGAGAAGTACTGGTTTAACTTGACGGTCTGAACGTGACAAGTCGCATAGAAGTGGACCATTTCAAATCCGATCTGGGTCACTTTCGTATGTGGTTCAAATCCAATTTGGGCCACACTTTTCCAGACTGTCGCAGCGGTCTGTACTGTCCACTCTCCCAAATCGGATTTCATGCAGCAATTACGGCATCAAATAGCGAGAGAGACTCTACGGTAGCGGTGCAGCTGTGCGTTATTAGCACCTAGCTTGCAGTGAACACGGCTTGGGGAAGTTGAACTTGAACGGCCTCAATGGACGAAGGCAGTTTGAATGGGCACGCCCAAAAAACTGATATGACAAAAAAAATTTCCACCGGATTCGTGCATTAATGCACAAATCCGATTTTTTGTCATTTAAGGTTTGCCCGTTCAGACTGCCTTTGTCCATTTAGCCCGTTGAAGTATCACGCATGTGCACTAATTCGCAGTCCGAGATGTGCTCAGCAAAGAGACCCGCATGCGCAGAAGCATAAAAAAAATTACACATGCTAGTTGTATGTTATTCCAGAGTGATCATATGTTGATTTCTAAAAAGAGGACACAAATAAGGTACATTAATAATCCCCGTTTAGTCTTATATTCAAAGTTTATATGGACTGATAGAACGCATTCACGCACACGCATGAGCCTTGACGTGTGTGCATGAAATGACGTGCGTGCGTCAGTTTGCCCCGACTCGGCTATGTCTGATGAAATGAAATATTGCTCCTTCGGCGCAAAGAATGAAAATCGAAAATTGTAAGGCTCATTCTTTTCTTCAATTTTTTTGTGACTGTGGTCAAGCCCGCTTCGTGCTTAAAAGCGGAGTTCAAGCTAGGCGCTAATGCCTACATGGCTGCCGTCCTCCCTGCTGGTTGCTCTTGCTGACGTAATTGCCGCATGAATTCCGATTTGGGAGTAATGACAGTTCAGACCGCCAGTCACGTTATGAAAAAATGTGGCCCAGATCGGATTTGAACCACATACGAAAGTGACTCAGATCGGATTTGAAATGGTCCACTTCTATGCGACTTGTCCCGTTCAGACCGTCAAGTTAATGCAGTACTTCTCAAATAGTGGGGCGCGCCCCCCCCAGAGGGGCGCAGAGCGATGCCAGGGGTGGCGCATGTGATCTCAGGGAACATGTTTTTTTTTTTTTTTGCCGTACTAGAATAAAGTGTACTTGCACATCCACTCAGTGGGTAGCAGTGGCTCTCTCATTTTCAAAGTGTGCGCAGTATTTTTCAAGTAAGCAAGAGCACACATAAGCGATATGAAGCCACTTGGTTGTTTTTCAGCGAAAACGTGCCGAATATTGCCAACAATCAGCTTTTGTCAGTGTTATATCAGTAAACCAGTGAGCACTGTTAGCATGCTCAGTGCAAAATAACCCCACATCATTGCACACTGGAGGTGATACTGTGAGCAGCAAAAATAAAAACTGTCCTTCTGTCCAAGGACTTTTTTTTTCTTCTTCTATTCAGTATTTTTTTTTTGGTCAACTTTTTTGTTATTATTTACTGATTTTATTTTTCAGTATCAAATGGTCAAAAATGTACCTTGAGTGTATTTTTACAGTTTGGATGTGTCTTTTTTTTTTTTTTAATTCAGGCAAATTGATGTGGGTTGTCTTTTCTGTTACAAACAAAACAATGTTAACTAGCCCTGCAAGCAGGACTGAACGGGCCCTTGCGGTATGGCGCAACTCAGAGCTCAGGCAAAGTGGGACGGCACGCAGGTCGGGGCGGTGGCAGTCGACAACAGACAGATATCCAGGCAGATATGTTGCATGTCTGAATGTTTAGAATTAGTGGCGAGAGAAAATGGCGGCGGTCATTATGACTTTCCTATTGGACCCCTCTGCTTTAACGAAACAAAATAGTTCATCAGGCACCTGAACACATGTCTTAAGGCTCCCCTGATTCAGGTTTGAGGTAAATTGATTTTTGTCCCCGAGAAGCTGGAGCCTATCTCGTTAATTAAAAGGGTGTTTCCTGTTCCCACTAGGAGGCGCCAGGCGTAATGGGTAATATTTCACTAAGGTCATGTTGAGGCTGAAATACCTCGCATGCATGGCAGATATGAAAAAGATTGTACCTTCAATCAGGAAGTTATTAGTCATTTACTGAATTGGCGTGTTGTCAAAAAAAAAAAAACGGAATTTGCTCCCCTGCCCAGGTCAGGCCCGTGAATGAAATGTCACCATTTTGATAACTTAACATCTCATATGTGTCATGAACAGTCTGACCAATTTTGAGGAGCATTCAACTTACTGCCTCGGCGTAATGGTGTCAAACGTGCATGCTGGTTTTTGACTAAAATGCCATGTTCTGCAAGATTCAATCCATAATACCCGATTTCCTGTTGGGTTTGGAATATTGGTGCAAGAGACTTTTTGGAGCAGTTTTGCACAACATATCCACTCCCCAAATTTCACCACTCTACATCGAAAAAAAGTAATAGGAAAGGCCTTTTTTAAAAATTGAAGGGGGCGCCACTGAGCCATTTTATTACATCTTTTGGCAATGTTGCTAAATCCATGAAATTTACATGAAACCGCATGTATGTGCACATTTTGGTGAGTTTTCGAGCATGTTCAGACCTTGAAATTGGCCATTTTGAGACAAATGCCAAGGGTCTTTTTACTTTCCTGTTTGGACCCCGCCGCTTCAACGAAAACTCAATATTTTTCATCAGATACCTGAACACATGTCTTAAGGCTCCCCTGATGCAGGTTTGAGTGCAATTGATTTTTTTCCCCAAGGAGAAGCCTTTCTCGTAAAAAAGGCAGTTTCCTGTTCCCAGTAGGGGGCGCCAGGCTTAATGGGTAATATTTCAATGCAGTCGTGTTCAGGTTCAGACACCTTACACGCATGCCAAATATGAAAAAGATTGCACCTTGTATCAGGAAGTTATTAGTCATTTACTGAAATTGGCGCGTTGCCAAAAAAACACCCGAATTTGGTAACCCGCCCAGGTAAGGCCCGTGAACGGAAACTCACCATTTTCACAAATTAATATCTCATACGTCTCATGAACACTTACACCAATTTTGAGGAAGATCCAACGTACTGGCTCCGCGCAATGGTCTGAAACGTGCATGCTGGTTTTCGACGAAAATGCCATGTTTTTCAACATTCAATCCAAAATATCCAATTTCCTGTTGGGTTTTGAAAATGGGTGCTAGAGACTTTTTGAAGCGGTTCTGGACAACGTATCCACTCCCCAAATTTCATCGCTCTACGTTGAAAAACATCAAAGCAAAGGGCATTTTTAAAATTTCAAGGGGGCGCCACTGAGCCATTTCTTGATATTTTTTTTAACGTTGCTAAATTATCGAAATTTATGCGAAGCCGCATGTATGTGCATATTTTGGTGAGTTTTTGAGCATGTTCAGGCCTTCAAATTGGCCATTTTCATTTGCCATGAAAAAAAAAAAAAACTAGGCCTGCAAGCAGGACTGAACGGGCCCTCGCAGTTTGGCGCAACTCGGACGCCACGCAAACTCGGACGGCATGCAGGTCGAGGTGGTGGCAGACAGCCCCCCTCTGCATCTCCCAAGTTATGACTCTTCGAAATATGTGGAGAGAGAAAATGATGACAGTCATAATCACTTTCGTTTTGGACCCTTCTGCTTTACCCAAACCTCAATAATTTTCATCAGCCATCTCAACACGTCTTAAGGCTTCCCTTATGCAGGTTTGAGGTTGATTGATTTTTTTTTTCCCCTTAGAGGAGGAGTGTGTCCCGTAAAAAAGTGCATTTCCTGTTCCCACTAGGAGGTGCCAGGCACAATTGGTAATATTTCAATCCAGTCCTGTTCAGGCTGGGATACCTCACACACATTTAAAAGAGATTGAACGTTGTATGAGGGAGTTATCAGTCATTATCCGAATTTGGCGTTTAGCCGAAAAAATGGACAACTTTGGCACCTCGCCTAGGTCAGGCCCGTGAATGAAAATACACCATTTTGATAAATTAAGATTTCATATGTCTTATGAACAGTCTCGCCAATTTTGAGGATGATCAAACTAATCCCCTCCGTGCCAAGGTCTCAAATGTGCACACGGTAAATCGATAAAAAATTTCCCATTCAATCCAAAATACCCGATTTCCTGTTGGATTTGGAATGTGTGTGCAAGAGACTTTTTGGAGCAGTTTTGCACAAGGTTTTGACTCACCGAATTTCATCACTCTACGTTGAAAAAACCTAAATGGAGAGGCCTTTTAGAAAAATCCAAGGGGGCGCCACTGAGCCATTTTGTTACATTTTTTCGTAACATTGCAAGATTATCGAACGTTATTCAAAGCCGCATGTATGTGCAAATTTTGGTGAGTTTTTGTGCATATTCAAGCCTCCAAATGTAAACTCCTACTGTGAACCCATGAAAATTTCACATTCGATCCAAAATACCCGATTTCCTGTTGGATTTGGAATACGGGTGCAAGAGACTTTTTGGAGCAAGTTTTGCATAAGGTATGTACTCCCCAAATTTCCGAGCTCTATGTTGAAAAACCCAATAGGAAAGGCCTTTTTTTAAAACTTCTTTTTGTCGCCACTAGTTGGCACTGTAGCGTTGATGCAAATGACCCCTACACGAACCTTCAGGGTAGGACTCTCAACAAACACAGGAAGTTTGGCGCAGATATGTTGTATATCTACCGAGGTATGACTGTTCAAAGTTTTTGGCGAGACAAATTGTTGACGGTCATTTTCACTTCCAGTTTGGACCTCTCCGCTTCTACGAAACCTCAATATTTTTCATTAGGCACCTGAACACATGTCTTGAGGCTCCCCTGAAACAGGTTTGAGGTCAATAGATTTTTTTTCCCTTGGAGGAGGAGCCTGTCTCGTAAAGGCCATTTCCTGTTCCCACTAGGGGGCGCCAGGCCTAATGGGTAATATTTCAATGCAGTCGTGTTCAAGCTGGGATATCTCATATACTTGCTAGAAATGAAAAAGATTGAACGTTGTATCACGGAGTTTTTAATCATTTTCTGAATTTGGTGTTTTGCCCAAAAATGGCCAACTTTGGGACCACGCCCAGGCCAGACCCTTAGATGAAAACTCACCATTTTGAAAACTTAAGATCTCATATGTGTCCTGAACAGTCTGACCAATTTTGAAGACAATCCAACTATTCCCTTCGGCGACAAGGTCTCAAATGTAAATCGATAAAATTTCACATTTGATCCAAAATTTCCGACTTCCTGTTGGATTTGGAATATAGGTGCAAGAGACTTTTTGGAGCAGTTTTACACAATGTATTGACTCACCAAATTTCATCGTTCTACGTTGAAAAAACCTATTAGGAGAGGCCTTTTTGAAAATTTCAAGGGGGCGCCACTGAGCCTTTTTGTTATTTTTTTTCATAGATTATCAAAATTTACACAAAGTTGAACATATGTGCAAATTTTGGTGAGTTTTCGTGCATGTTCAAGCCTCCAAATATGAACTCCAACTGTGAACCGAAAAAATTTGACATTCGATCCAAAATACCAGATTTCCTGTTGGATTTGGAATATAGGTGCCGAGGCTTTTTTGAGCAGTCAGGCATAAGGTATCTACTCCCCAAATTTCATTGCTCTACGTTGAAAACCTGAGAGGAGAGGCCTTTTTGAAAATTTTAAGGGTCAAGGGGGCGCCACTGATCCATTTTTTGACATTTTTTCAAAACGACGCAAGATTATCGAAATTTATGCGAATCTGCACGTATGTGCAAATTTTGGTGACTTTTCGTGCATGTTCAGGCCTCCAAATTGGCCATTTTCATTTGCCCTGAAAAAAGAATAATGACTAGGCCTGCAAGCAGGACTGAACGGGCCCTCGCAATCTAGCGCAAGTCGGACGTCACGCAACTCGGACAGTGTGCAGGTCAGGTTGGTGGCAGATCCTCCTCTCTAATCATCTCATTGGAACCTAACATGCTCGAATGTCGCCTCTTTACTTTTAATGGCGAACAAAGGGTCGTCACGGCAACAGACAGAGACATGTGGACATGGTCCGTAAATAAGTATTTCAAAAGGTCTTGAAACTACAATGACCAACCTGAAAAGAACTGGACATGTATTGGAAAAACGAGTGACTTTCTATTGCCACTAGTTGGCGCTGTAGGGTTGATGCAAATGACCCCTACAGTACCCTTTAGAGTATGACTCAACAAGCACGAGATGTTTGGCGCAGATATGTTCTAGATCTTCCAAGTTATGACTGTTCAAAACGTGGTGAGACGAAATGGCTTCAGTCATGTTCACTTCTCCTGTTGGACCTTCTGCTTCAACCAAACCTCAGCATTTTTCATCAGGCACCTGAACACATGTCTTATGGCTCCCCCGATGAAAGTTTCAGATGAATAGATTTGTTTTCCTTGGAGGAGGAGCCTGTTTCGTAAAAAAAGGCATTTCCTGTTCCCACTAGGCCTAATGGGTAATAGTTCAATGCACTCGTGTTGAGGGTGGGATCCCACACATACATGCCAGATATGAAAAAGATTGAACGTTGTTTCAAGGTGCTATCAGTCCTTTACTGAATTTGTCATTTTGCCCAAAAAATGGCCGACTTTGGCACCACGCCCAGGTCAAACCCATGAATGAAAACGCACCATTTTGAAAATTTTAGATCTCCTATGTCTCCTGAATAGTCTCACCAATTTTGAAGATGATCCAACCAATTCCTTCTGTGACAAGGTCTCAAATGTGCACCCTGTCAATTGATAAAAATTTCACATTTGATCCAAAATACCCAATTTCCTGTTGGTTTTGGAATATGGGTTCAAGAGACTTTTAGGAGCAGTTTTGCACAAGGTATTGACTCCCCAAATTTCATTGCTCTACGTTAAAAAACCCTAATAGGAAACGCCTTTTTGAAAAATTCAAGGGGGCGCCACTGAGCCATTTTGTTCCATTTTTTTGTAACGTCGCAAGATTATCAAAATCCACGCAAAGCCGCATGTATGTGCAAAATTTAGTGAGTTTTCGTGCCTGTTCAGGCCTCCAAATGTAAACTATACTACAAATGGCTAAAAATTTCACATTTGATCCAAAATACCTGATTTTATGCTGGATTTGGAAAATGGGTGCAAGAGACTTTTTGGAGCAGTTTTGCATAAGGTATGGACTCCCCAAATTTCATTGCTCTACGTTGAAAAAACCCAATAGGAAAGGCCTTTTTTAAAACTCCTTTCTGTCGCCACTAGTTGGCACTGTAGAGTTGATGCAAATGACCCCTACAAGACCCTTCAGGGTATGACTCTCAACAAGCACGGGAAGTTTGGCGCAGATATGTTGTATATCTGCTGAGTTATGACTGTTCAAAGTTTTTTGCGAGGCAAATTGTTGACGGTCATTTTCACTTTCCTAATTGCACCCCTCCGCTTCAACGAAACCTCAATATTTTTCATCAGGCACCTGAACACAGGTCTTAAGGCTCCCCTGATGCAGGTTTGAGGTCAACAGATTTTTTTCCCTTGGAGGAGGAAACTGTCTCGTAAAAAAAGGCATTTCCTGTTCTCACTAGGGGGCGCTAGGCCTAATGGGTAATATTTCAATGCACTCGTGTTAAGGGTGGGATACCACACATACATGCCAAATATGAAAAAGATTGAACGTTGTGTCAAGGAACTATTAGTCATTTACTGAATTTGTAGTTTTGCCGAAAAAATGGCCGACTTTGGCACCACGCCCAGGTCAGACCCGTGAATGAAAACGCACCATTTTCAAAACTTAAGATTTCATATGTCTCCTGAACAGTCTCACCAATTTTAAAGATGATCCAACTAACTCCCTCGGCGAAAAAGTCTCAAATGTGCACCCTGTAAATCGATAAAAATTTCATATTTGATCCAAAATAACCGATTTCCTGTTGGGTTTGGAATATGGGTGTAAATGCTTTTTTGGAGCGGTTTTGGACAAGGTATAGACCCCCCAAATTTCATTGCTCTACACTGACAGACCCTAATGTTATAGGCCAATTTTAAAATTTCAAGGGGGCGCCACTGAGCCATTTTGTTATATTTTTTTGCAACGTTGCAAAATTATCGAAATTTACAATTTTCCGCACGTATGTGCAAATTTTGGTGACTTTTCGTGCATGTTCAGGCCTCCAAATTGGCCGTTTTCATTTGCCCTGAAAAAAAAAAAAAAATCCTTTGCAAAACAATAGGGCCTTCGCACGCTTAGTGCTCGGGCCCTAATAACTAGCCCTGCAAGCAGGACTGAACGGGCCCTCACGTTATGGCGCAACTCGGAGCTCAGGCAAAGTGGGACGGCACGCAGGTCGGGGCGGTGGCAGTCGACAACAGACAGATATCCATGCAGATACATTGCATGTCTGAATGTTCAGAATTAGTGACGAGACATAATGGTGACGGTCATTATGACTTTCCTATTGGACCCCTCTGCTTTAACGAAACAAAATTGTTCATCAGGCACCTGAACACATGTCCTAAGGCTCCCCTGATTCAGGTTTGAGGGCAATTGATTTTTGTTCCCGAGAAGCAGGAGCCTTTCTCGTTAATTAGGGCCCGAGCACTAGACGTGCGAAGGCCCTATTGTTTTGCAAAGGAGGCCCGAGCACTAGGCGTGCGAAGGCCCTATTGTTTTGCAAAGGATTATTTTTTTATTTTATTTTATTTTTTTTTCAGGGCAAATGAAAACGGCCAATTTGGAGGCCTGAACATGCACGAAAAGTCACCAAAATTTGCACATACGCGCGGAAAATTGTAAATTTTGATAATTTTGCAACGTTGAAAAAAAATGTTATAAAATGGCTCAGTGGCGCCCCCTTGAAATTTTTAATTTGGCCTATAACATTAGGGTTTGTTAGCGTAGAGCGACGAAATTTGGGGAGTCTTTACCTTGTCCAAAACCACTCCAAAAAAGCATTTACACCCATATTCCAAACCCAACAGGAAATCGGTTATTTTGGATTGAATATGAAATTTTTATCGATTTACAGGGTGCACATTTCAGACCTTTTCGTCGAGGGAGTTAGTTGGATCATCTTCAAATTTGGTGAGACTGTTCAGGAGACATATGAGATCTTAAGTTTTTAAAATGGTGCGTTTTCATTCACGGGTCTGACCTGGGCGTGGTGCCAAAGTCGGCCATTTTTTCGGTAAAATGACAAATTCAGTAAATGACTAATAGTTCCTTGACACAACGTTCAATCTTTTTCATATCTGGCATGTATGTGCGGTATCCCACTCTTAACACGAGTGCATTGAAATATTACCCATTAGGCCTAGCGCCCCCTAGTGGGAACAGGAAATGCCTTTTTTTACGAGACAGGTTCCTCCTCCAAGGGAAAAAAATCTGTTGACCTCAAACCTGCATCAGGGGAGCCTTAAGACCTGTGTTCAGGTGCCTGATAAAAAATATTGAGGTTTCGTTGAAGCGGAGGGGTCCAAAAAGGAAAGTGAAAATGACGGTCAACAATTTGTCTCGCAAAACACTTTGAACAGTCATAACTCAGCAGATATACAACATATCTTCGCCAAACTTCCCGTGCTTGTTAAGAGTCATACCCTGAAGGGTCTTATAGGGGTCATTTGCTTCAACTCTACAGTGCCAACTAGTGGCGACAGAAAGGAGTTTTAAAAAAGGCCTTTCCTATTGGTTTTTTTCAACGTAGAGCAATGAAATTTGGGGAGTCCATACCTTATGCAAAACTGCTCCAAAAAGTCTCTTGCACCCATTTTCCAAATCCAACAGAAAATCGGGTATTTTGGATCGAATGTGAAATTTTTATCCATTTGTAGTACAGTTTACATTTGGAGGCCTGAACATGCACGAAAACTCACCAAAATTTGCACATACGTGCAGATTCGCGTAAATTTCGATAATCTTGCGTCGTTTTGAAAAAATGTCAAAAAATGGCTCAGTGGCGCCCCCTTGACCCTTAAAATTTTCAAAAAGGCCTCTCCTCTCAGGTTTTCAACGTAGAGCAATGAAATTTGGGGAGTAGATACCTTATGCCTAACTAATCAAAAAAGCCTCTTGCACCCATATTCCAAATCCAACAGGAAATCGGGTATTTTGGATCGTATATGAAATTTTATCGGTTCACAGTTGGAGTTAACGTTTGGAGGCTTGAACATGCACGAAAACCCACCAAAATTTGCACATACATGCAACTTTGCGTAAATGTTTAGAATCTACAAAAAAATTTAACAAAATGGCTCAGTGGCGCCCCCTTGAAATTTTCAAAAAGGCCTCTCCTATTAGGTTTTTTCAACCTAGAACAATGAAATTTAGTGAGTCGATACATTGTGCAAAACTGCTCCAAAAAGTCTCTTTCACCCATATTCCAAACTCAACAGGAAGCCGGAAATTTTGGGTCAAATGCGAAATTTTACCGATTTACATTTGAGACCTTGTCGCTGAAGGATAAAGTTGGATCGTCTTCAAAATTGGTCAGACTATTCAGGAGACATGTGCAATCTGAAGTTTTCAAAATGGTGTGTTTTCATTCAAGGGTCTGGCCTGGGCGTGGTCCCAAAGTCGGCCATTTTTAGGCAAAATACCAAATTCAGAAAATGATTAAAAACTCCGTGATACAACGTTCAATCTTTTTCATTTCTAGCATGTATATGAGCTATCCCAGCCTGAACACGACTGCATTGAAATATTACCCATTAGGCCTGGCGCCCCCTAGTGGGAATAGGAAATGGGCTTCTTTACGAGACAGGCTCCTCCTCCAAGGGAAAAAAACCTATTTACCTCAAACCTGCAAGAGGGTAGCCTTAAGACATGTGTTCAGGTGCCTGATGAAAAATACTGAGGTTTGGGTGAAGCAGAAGGGTCCAACAGGAGAAGTAAAAATGACTGAACCCATTTCGTCTCACAAAAAGTTTTGAACAGTCATAACTTCTACAACACATCTGCGCCAAACATCTCGTGCTTGTTGAGTCATACTCTGAAGGGTCCTGTAGGGGTCATTTGCATCAACCCTACAGCGCCAACTAGTGGCAATAGAAAGTCACTAATTTTTTTCTAATATATGTCCAGTTCTTTTCAGGTTGGTCATTGTAGTTTCAAGACCTTTTGAAATACTTATTTCACGGCCCATGTCCACATGTCTCTGTTGCCGTGATGACCCTTTGTTCGCCATTAAAAGGAAATTTTTTTTTTCAGAGACTCAGGCAGCTTATAGAGCCACAGAATTTGGCATACTTGGTCGAATTGGCCCAGGTAGAAGATTCATTTTGGTTTTGAATAAGGGCTTGGCTGCACAGCTCAGTAGCGCCTCCTTTTTTGTAGTACTCTTTCCAATAGGGGTTTTTATCTATTAGGTGTGTGAATTTAAAGAGGCGACTTTCGAGCATGTGAGGTTCTAATGGGATGATTAGAGAGGACGATCTGCCACCACCCTGACCTGCACACTGTCCGAGTTGCGTGACGTCCGAGTTGCGCAAGATTGCGAGGGCCCGTTCAGTCCTGCTTGCAGGCCTAGTTATTATTAGGGCCCGAGCACTAAGCGTGCGAAGGCCCTATTGTTTTGCAAAGGATTATTAGGGCCCGAGCACTAGGCGTGCGAAGGCCCTATTGTTTTGCAAAGGATTATTAGGGCCCGAGCACTAAGCGTGCGAAGGCCCTATTGTTTTGCAAAGGATTATTAGGGCCCGAGCACTAGGCGTGCGAAGGCCCTATTGTTTTGCAAAGGATTATTATTTATTTATTTTATTTTATTTTTTTCAGGGCAAATGAAAACGGCCAATTTGGAGGCCTGAACATGCGCGAAAAGTCACCAAAATTTGCACATACGTGCGGAAAATTGTAAATTTCGATAATTTAACAACGTTGCAAAAAAATGTAACAAAATGGCTCAGTGGCGCCCCCTTGAAATTTTAAAATTGGCCTATAACATTAGGGTTTGTCAGCGTAGAGCAATGAAATTTGGGGAGTCTATACCTTGTCTAAAACCGCTTCAAAAAAGCATTGGCACCCATATTCCAAACCCAAAAGGAAATCGGTTATTTTGGATCGAATATGAAATTTTTATCGATTTACAGGGTGCACATTTGAGACCTTTTCGCCGAGGGAGTTAGTTGGATCATCTTCAAAATTGGTGAGACTGTTCAGGAGACATATGAGATCTTAAGTTTTTAAAATGGTGTGTTTTCATTTACGGGTCTGACCTGGGCGTGGTGCCAAAGTCGGCCATTTTTTCGGCAAAACACCGAATTCAGTAAATGGTTAATAATTCCTTGACAGAACGTTCAATCTTTTTCATATCTGCCATGTATATGCGGTATCCCAGCCTTAACACGAGTGCATTGAAATATTACCCATTAGGCCTAGCGCCCGCTAGTGAGAACAGGAAATGCCTTTTTTTACGAGACAGGTTCCTCCTCCAAGGGAAAAAAATCTGTTGACCCCAAATCTGCATCAGGGGAGCCTTAAGACCTGTGTTCAGGTGTCTGATTAAAAATATTGAGGTTTCGTTGAAGCGGAGGGGTCCAAACAGGAAAGTGAAAATGACCGTCAACAATTTGCCTCGCAAAAAACTTTGAACAGTCATAACTCAGCAGATATACAACATATCTGCGCCAAACTTCCTGTGTTTGTTGAGAGTCATACACTGAAGGTTCTTGTAGGGGTCATTTGCATCAACTCTACAGTGCCAACTAGTGGCAACAGAAAGAAGTTTTAAAAAAGGCCTTTCCTATTGGGTTTTTTCAACATAGAGTGAGGAAATTTGGGGAGTAGATACCTTATGCAAAACTGCTCCAAAAAGTCTCTTGCACCTGTATTCCAAATCCTACAGGAAATCGGGTATTTTTGATCGAATGTGAAATTTTCATGGGTTCACAGTAGGAGTTTACATTTGGAGGCCTGAACATGCACGAAAACTCACCAAATTTTGCACATACATGTGGCTTTGCGTGGATTTTGATAATCTTGCGACATTACGAAAAAATGTCCAAAAATGGCTCAGTGGCGCCCCCTTGACCCTTAAAATTTTCAAAAAGGCCTCTACTCTCAGGTTTTCAACGTAGAGCGATGAAATTTGGGGAGTAGATACCTTATGCCTAACTGCTCAAAAAAGCCTCTTGCACCCATATTCCAAATCCAACAGGAAATCGGGTATTTTGGATCAAATGTGAAATTTTTATCAGTTCACAGTTGGAGTTTACATTTGGAGGCCTGAACATGCACGAAAACTCACCAGAATTTGCACATATGTGCAACTTTGTGTAAATTTTGATAATCTACGAACAAATTTACCAAAATGGCTCAGTGGCGCCCCCTTGAAACTTTCAAAAAGGCCTCTCCTATTAGGTTTTTTCAACGTAGAAGAATGAAATTTGGTGAGTCAATACATTGTACAAAACTGCTCCAAAAAGTCTCTTGCACCCATATTCCAAACCAAACAGGAAGCCGGAAATTTTGGATCAAATGTGAAATTTTACCGATTTACATTTGAGACCTTGTTGCTGAAGGAAATAGTTGGATCGTCTTCAAAATTGGTCAGACTATTCAGGAGACATATGAGATCTTAAGTTTTCAAAATGGTGAGTTTTCATTCAAGGGTCTGACCTGGGCGTGGTCCCAAAGTCGGCCATTTTTGGGCAAAATACCAAATTCAGAAAATGATTAAAAACTCCGTGATACAACGTTCAATCTTTTTCATTTCTAGCATGTATATGAGATATCCCAGCCTGAACACGACTGCATTGAAATATTACCCATTAGGCCTGGCGCCCCCTAGTGGGAACAGGAAATGGCCTTCTTTACGAGACGGGCTTCTCCTCCAAGGGAAAAAAATCTATTGACCTCAAACCTGTTTCAGGGGAGCCTCAAGACATGTGTTCAGGTGCCTGATGAAAAATATTGAGGTTTCGTTGAAGCGGAGAGGTCCAAACCGGAAGTGAAAATGACCGTCAACAATGTCTCGCCAAATATTTTGACCAGTCATAACTCGGCAGATATACAACATATCTGTGCCAAACTTCACGTGTTTGTTCAGAGTCATACCCTGAAGGTTCTTGTAGGGGTCATTTGCATCAACTCTACAGTGCCAACTAGTGGCGACAGAAAGAAGTTTTAAAAAAGGCCTCTGCTATTGGGTTTTTTCAACTTAGAGTGGTGAAATTTGGGGAGTAGATACCTTATGCCTTACTGCTCCAAAAAGCCTCTTGCATCCATATTCCAAATCCAACAGGAAATTGGGTATTTTGGATCGAATGTGAAATTTTTATCGGTTCACAGTAGGAGTTTACATTTGGAGGCTTGAACATGCACGAAAACTCACCAAAATTTGCACATACATGCAGCTTTACGTAACGTTCGATTATCTTGCAACGTTACGAAAACATATAAAATGGCTGTTGCGCCCCCTTCAATTTTTCAAAAAGGCCTCTCCATTTAGGTTTTTTCAACGTAGAGGGATGAAATTCGGAGAGTCGATACCCTGTACAAAACTGCTCCAAAAAGTCTCTTGCACGCGTATTCCAAACCCAACAGGAAATTGGGTATTTTGGATTGAATGTGAACTTTTTATCGATTTACAGTGTGCACATTTGAGACCTTGGCACCTAGGGAATTAGTTTGATCATCCTCAAAATTGGCGAGACGTTTCATGAGGCATATGAAATCTTAAGTTATCAAAATGGTGTTTTTATATTCACGGGCCTGACCTGGGCCGGGTGCCAAAGTCGGCCATTTTTTCGGCAAAACATCGAATTCGGAAAATTACTGATAATTCAAACATACAACGTTCAATCTCTTTTAAATCTGGCATGTGTGTGAGGTATCCCAGCCTGAACACGACTGGATTGAAATATTACCAATTGTGCATGGCACCTCCTAGTGGGAACAGAAAATGCACTTTTTTACGGGACACACTCCTCCTCTAAGGGAAAAAAAAAATCAATCAACCTCAAACCTGCATAAGGGAAGCCTTAAGACGTGTTGAGATGGCTGATGAAAATTATTGAGGTTTGGGTAAAGCAGAAGGGTCCAAAAGGAAAGTGATGATGACTGTCATCATTTTCTCTCTCCACATATTTTGAACAGTCATAACTTGGGAGATGTAGAGGCGGGCTGTCTGCCACCACCCCGACCTGCATGCCGTCCGAGTTTGCGTGGTGTCCGAGTTGCACCAAACTGCGGGGGTCCGTTCAGTCCTGCTTGCAGGCCTAGTTATTAGGGCCCGAGCACTCTCAGCGTGCGAGGCCCTATTGTTCTTTGAAGGATTATTAGGGCCCGAGCACTAAGCGTGCGAAGGCCCTATTGTTTTGCAAAGGATTATTATTAGGGCCCGAGCACTAGGCGTGCGAAGGCCCTATTGTTCTTCGAAGGATTATTATTAGGGCCCGAGCACTGAGCGTGCGAAGGCCCTATTGTTTTGCAAAGGATTATTATTATTATTAGGGCCCGAGCACTAGGCGTGCGAAGGCCCTATTGTTTTGCAAAGGATTATTAGGGCCCGAGCACTGAGCGTGCGAAGGCCCTATTGTTTTGCAAAGGATTATTAGGGCCCGAGCACTAGACGTGCGAAGGCCCTATTGTTTTGCAAAGGATTATTATTATTATTATTATTATTATTATTATTTTTAGGGCCCGAGCACTAAGCGTGCGAAGGCCCTATTGTTTTGCAAAGGATTATTATTATTTTTTTTTTTCAGGGCAAATGAAAACGGCCAATTTGGAGGCCTGAACATGCACGAAAAGTCACCAAAATTTGCACATACGTGCGGAAAATTGTACATTTCGATAATTTTGCAACGTTGCAAAAAAATATAACAAAATGGCTCAGTGGCGCCCCCTTGAAATTTTAAAATTTGCCTATAACATTAGGGTCTGTCAGCGTAGAGCAATGAAATTTGGGGGGTCTATACCTTGTCCAAAACCGCTCCAAAAAAGCATTTACACCCATATTCCAAACCCAACAGGAAATCGGTTATTTTGGATCAAATATGAAATTTTTATCGATTTACAGGGTGCACATTTGAGACTTTTTCGCCGAGGGAGTTAGTTGGATCATCTTTAAAATTGGTGAGACTGTTCAGGAGACATATGAAATCTTAAGTTTTGAAAATGGTGCGTTTTCATTCACGGGTCTGACCTGGGCGTGGTGCCAAAGTCGGCCATTTTTTCAGCAAAACTACAAATTCAGTAAATGACTAATAGTTCCTTGACACAACGTTCAATCTTTTTCATATTTGGCATGTATGTGTGGTATCCCACCCTTAACACGAGTGCATTGAAATATTACCCATTAGGCCTAGCGCCCCCTAGTGAGAACAGGAAATGCCTTTTTTTACGAGACAGTTTCCTCCTCCAAGGGAAAAAAATCTGTTGACCTCAAACCTGCATCAGGGGAGCCTTAAGACCTGTGTTCAGGTGCCTGATGAAAAATATTGAGGTTTCGTTGAGGCGGAGGGGTCCAAACAGGAAAGTGAAAATGACCGTCAACAATTTGTCTCGCAAAATACTTTGAACAGTCATAACTCAGCAGATATACAACATATCTGCGCCAAACTTCCCATGCTTGTTGAGAGTCATACCCTGAAGGTTCTTGTAGGGGTCATTTGCATCAACTCTACAGTGCCAACTAGTGGAGACAGAAAGGAGTTTTAAAAAAGGCCTTTCCTATTGGGTTTTTTCAACGTAGAGCAATGAAATTTGGGGAGTAGATACCTTATGCCTAACTGCTCAAAAAAGCCTCTTGCACCCATATTCCAAATCCAACAGAAAATCGGGTATTTTGGATCGAATGTGAAATTTCTGTCCATTTCTAGTACAGGTTACATTTGGAGGCCTGGACATGCACAAAAACTCACCAAATTTTGCACATACATGCGGCTTTGTGTGGATTTCGATAATCTTGCAACGTTACAAAAAAATGTAATAAAATGGCTCAGTGGCGCCCCCTTGAATTTTTCAAAAAGGCGTTTCCTATTAGTTTTTTTTTAACGTAGACCAATGAAATTTGGGGAGTCGATACCTTGTGCAAAACTGCTCCAAAAAGTCTCTTGCACCCATATTCTAAACCCAACAGGAAATCGGGTATTTTGGATCGAATGTGAAATTTTTATCAATTAACAGGGTGCACATTTGAGACCTTGTCACAGAGGGAATCAGTTGGATCATCTTCAAAATTGGTTAGACAATTCAGGAGACATATGAAATCTAAACTTTTCAAAATGGTGCGTTTTCATTCATGGGTCTGACCTGGGCGTGGTGCCAAAGTCGGCCATTTTTTCGGCAAAATGACAAATTCAGTAAAGGACTAATAGCTCCTTGAAACAACGTTCAATCTTTTTCATATCTGGCATGTATATGCGGCATCCCACCCTTAACACGAGTGCATTGAAATATTACTCATTAGGCCTAGCGCCCCCTAGTGGGAACAGGAAATGCCTTTTTTACGAAACAGGCTCCTCCTCCAAGGAAAAAAAATCTATTCACCTCAAACCTGCATCAGGGGAGCCTTAAGACATGTGTTCAGGTGCCTGATGAAAATTATTGAGGTTTGGGTAAAGCAGAAGGGTCCAAAAGGAAAGTGATTATGACTGTCATCATTTTCTCTCTCCACATATTTTGAACATTGATAACTTGGGAGATGTAGAAGGGGGCTGTCTGCCACCACCCCGACCTGCATACCGTCCGAGTTTGCGTGGCGTCCGAGTTGCGCCAAACTGCGAGGGCCCGTTCAGTCCTGCTTGCAGGCCTAGTTATTATTATTATTATTATTATTATTCTTTTTTCAGGGCAAATGAAAATGGCCAATTTGGAGGCCTGAACATGCACGAAAAGTCACCAAAATTTGCACATACGTGCGGCTTTGCGTAAAATTCGATAATCTTGTGTCGTTTTGAAAAAATGTCAAAAAATGGCTCAGCCAAAATGTTTTACGAAATTAGCAGCAACAATTTCGAGATAGCTAAAATGTCGCCAAAATGGCAACCCTGACACTGCTCATAATCAATTGCAGCGTCAAACAAGCAAATTTCGTATAATCAGTTTTTTATACGAAGTGATCGAGATCACACTTTCATGGAAGATGAAAGAAACTTCGTAACAGGTTCGCAGTGAGTAGAATAACAGGCACACTTTTGCTTATTTGCAATGTTTATTGAATAGAAATTGTAAATGAAATGAATAAATGAAGCTTAATTGATAGGATAACAGGAGAAATTAAAGCTTAATCGATTACAGTCCCACAAAAGCAAGCAAAGACAAAACTCGACAGTTAACGGTTACACATATCAGTTCAGTCAACTACACAAACCAGTTAACGGTTATCAGTTCAGTTAGCTACACAAAGCAGTTAACGGTTCAGCATATCAGTTACACATTACAATGGCGCTAGATATGGATTAGTTGTCGAAGCTAACACAGATATCTTAACACCAAAGCGCAATGAGTTCCTTTATGATATTGAAATCAAGCTCTTACCGTGTCGACAATGAACGGAGGGCCACACAACGTTCCTGGCTTGAGCAAAAGGAAACTCCGGGCGAGCGACTACGCGTGAAGTCCTACAACCGACCCTAAAGTGTGCCCAGAAAAGTCCGCTCTTATATGCCTAGGTCACGTGAGAACAGAGGGGCCAACCCCTGATCTCAGGAGACACACTGCCTGTCCAATCATAATTAGGCTCTTTATTGTCGTGTCCAATCATGGTTAGGCGCTTTATTGTTGAACAATGATGGAATAAGGAAGGAACCCATGGTGCTTTAGTACCAGTCGTCGACCTTTTTGTGACCCGCACTGGTTCCACCATTATTTAATGCACGTATATATAACAAAGTATATATATAACAAAGTACGACTGTGTACTAAAGCACCATGGGTTCCTTCCTTATTCCATCATTGTTCAACAATAAAGCGCCTAACCATGATTGGACACGACAATAAAGAGCCTAATTATGATTGGACAGGCAGTGTGTCTCCTGAGATCAGGGGTTGGCCCCTCTGTTCTCACGTGACCTAGGCATATAAGAGCGGACTTTTCTGGGCACACTTTAGGGTCGGTTGTAGGACTTCACGCGTAGTCGCTCGCCCGGAGTTTCCTTTTGCTCAAGCCAGGAACGTTGTGTGGCCCTCCGTTCATTGTCGACACGGTAAGAGCTTGATTTCAATATCATAAAGGAACTCATTGCGCTTTGGTGTTAAGATATCTGTGTTAGCTTCGACAACTAATCCATATCTAGCGCTATTGTTATGTGTGATTGTGTGTTTTTAACTGCTTTGTAAGGGTTTTTGACAATTCAGACCTAACGTTGTAGTTATTCTCGAGTTTTGTCTTTGCTTGCTTTTGTGGGACTGTAATCAATTAAGAGTTATTCTTGATTTCGTTTCTGCTTGCTTTTGTGGGATTGTAATCAATTAAGCTTCATTTATTCATTTCATTTACAATTTCTATTCAATAAACATTGCTAATAAGCAAAAGTGTGCCTGTTATTCTACTCACTGCGAACCTGTTACGAAGTTTCTTTCATCTTCCATGAAAGTGTGATCTCGATCACTTCGTAAAAAACCTAGTAGTTACGAAACCCGCTACGAAATTTCCCTGTAAGTCGCCGACATTATTTGATACTGTAATTGATTATAAGCAGTATCTACTATTATTTGACACTGTAATTGACTATAAGCAGTGTCTACTCAAAGAATGCTTGTCTGATTGGATATAACAGACAGAGTAACCCGTTGTAGCCTGGTGATTGGGTATCAGCCTCGCTGCTGTTCATTTTCGGTGATACTGTGATTGATCATAAGCAGTGTCAGGGTTGTTTTGAGGCTTTTTGGCGACCCGGAAATTTCGTAAAATCCCGTGACCTTTTTGTGACCCGCACTGGTTCCACCATTATTCAATACACGTCACCGTAAGTTATTCCACCATTGTTACACAACAATGATGAGCCTAACCCTGATTGGACACGAAAACAAAGAGCCTAACCATGATTGGACAGGCAGGGTGTCTCCTGAGGTGACGTGACATCTGCCTATAAAAAGAGACTGCACTGAGGGACTTTAAGATCTTTTAGGAGGTCTAGAGGGTCGGGATCGTAGGATTCACGCGTAGTCGCTCGCCCGGAGTTTCCTTTTGCTCAAACCAGGAATGTTGTGTGGCCCTCCGTTCATTGTCGACACGGTAAGAGCTTGATTTCAATATCATAAAAGGAACTCATTGCGCTTTGGTGTGAAGATATCTGTGTTAGCTTCGACAACTAATCCATATCTAGCGCCATTGAATATCAAGAACTGAACCGTTAATTGCTTTGTGTAGTTAACTGCTTTGTGAACCGTTAAGCTTTGTAACCGTTAACTGCTTTGCGTAGTTAACTGCTTTGTGTAGCTCTTTTGTTTTCATCTATTTACAATTTCTATTCAATAAACATTGTCTATTATAGCAAAAGTGTGCCTGTTATTCTACTCACTGCGAACCTGTTACGAAGTTTCTTTCATCTTCCATGAAAGTGTGATCTCGATCACTTCGTATAAAATAACTTGTTACGAAATTTCCATGTGATACTGTAATTGATGATAAGCAGTATCCGTTGCGATCCTGATTGATTATATGTTGCGATCCGGAAATTGTTGCTGATAATTTCGTGCCTCTCCTCTCAGGTTTTCAACGTAGAGCAATGAAATTTGGGGAGTAGATACCTTATGCCTAACTGTTCAAAAAAGCCTCTTGCACCCATATTCCAAATCCAACAGGAAATCGGATATTTTGGATCAAATGTGAAATTTTTATCGGTTCACAGTTGGAGTTTACATTTGGAGGCCTGAACATGCACGAAAACTCACCAAAATTTGCACATACATGCAACTTTGCGTAAATTTTGATAATCTACAAAAAAATTTAACAAAATGGCTCAGTGGCGCCCCCTTGAAATTTTCAAAAAGGCCTTTCCTATTAGGTTTTTTCAACGTAGAACGATGAAATTTGGCGAGTCGATACATTGTGCAAAACTGCTCCAAAAAGTCTCTTGCACCCATATTCCAAACCCAACAGGAAGCCGGAAATTTTGGCTCAAATGTGAAATTTTATCGATTTACATTTGAGACCTTGTCGCTGAAGAAAATAGTTGGATCGTCTTCAAAATTGGTCAGACTATTCAGGAGACATATTAGATCTTAAGTTTTCAAAATGGTGAGTTTTCACTCAAGGGTCTGACCTGGGCGTGGTCCCAAAGTCGGCCATTTTTGGGCAAAATACCAAATTCAGAAAAAGATTAAAAACTCCGTGATACAACGTTCAATCTTTTTCATTTCTAGCATGTATATGAGATATCCCAGCCTGAACACGACTGCATTGAAATATTACCCATTAGGCCTGGCGCCCCCTAGTGGGAACAGGAAATGGCCTTCTTTACGAGACAGGCTCCTCCTCCAAGGGAAAAAAATCTATTGACCTCAAACCTGTTTCAGGGGAGCCTCAAGACATGTGTTCAGGTGCCTGATGAAAAATATTGAGGTTTCGTTGAAGCGGAGAGGTCCAAACTGGAAGTGAAAATGACCGTCAACAATTTGTCTCGCCAAAAATTTTGAACAGTCATAACTCGGCAGATATGCAACATATCTGCGCCAAAATTTCCGTGTTTGTTGAGAGTCATACCCTGAAGGTTCTTGTAGGGGTCATTTGCATCAACTCTACAGTGCCAACTAGTGGCGACAGAAAGAAGTTTTAAAAAAGGCCTTTCCTATTGGGTTTTTTCAACATAGAGCAAGGCAATTTGGGGAGTAGATACCTTATGCAAAACTGCTCCAAAAAGTCTCTTGCACCCATATTCCAAATCCAACAGGAAATCGGGTATTTTGGGTCGAATGTGAAATTTTCATGGGTTCACAGTAAGAGTTTACATTTGGAGGCTTGAATATGCATAAAAACTCACCAAAATTTGCACATACATGCGGCTTTGGATAACGTTCGATAACCTTGCAACGTTACGAAAAAATTTAACAAAATGGCTCAGTGGCGCCCCCTTGAAATTTTCAAAAAGGCCTCTCCATTTAGGTTTTTCTAACATAGAGTGATGAAATTTGGAGAGTCAAAACTTTGTGCAAAACTGCTCCAAAAAGTCTCTTGCACACACATTCCAAATCCTACAGGAAATCGGGTATTTTGGATTGAATGTGAACTTTTTATCGATTTACAGTGTGCACATTTTACACCTTGGCACCTAGGGAATTAGTTTGATCATTCTCAAAATTAGCGAGACTGTTCATGAGGCATATGAAATCTTAAGTTATAAAAATGGTGTGTTTTCATTCACGGGCCTGACCTGGGCGGGGCGCCAAATTCTTCCATTTTTTCGCCAAAACACCGAATTCGGAAAATGACTGATAACACCCTCATACAACGTTAAATCTATTTTAAATCTGGCATGTGTGTGAGGTATACCAGCCTGAGCAGGACTGGATTGAAAATTTACCATTTGTCCTGGCGCCTCCTAGTGGGAACAGGAAATGCCCTTTTTACGGGACACACTCCTCCTCTAAAGGGAAAAAATCAATCTACCTCAAACCTGCATAAGGGAAACCTTAAGACCTGTCTTCAGGTGCCTGATGAAAAATATTGAAGTTTCGTTGAAGCGGAGGGGTCCAAACAGGAAAGTGAAAATGACTGTCAACAATTTTTCTCTCCAAAAACTTTGAACAGTCATAACTCGGCAGATATACAAGATATCTGCGCCAAACTTCCCGTGCTTGTTTAGAGTCATACTCTGAAGGGCCTTGTAGGGGTCATTTGCATCAACCCTACAGCGCCAACTAGTGGCGATAGAAAGTCACTCGTTTTTCCAAAACATGTCCAGTTCTTTTCATGTTGGTCATTGTAGTTTCAAGACCTATTAAAATACTTTTTTACGGCCCATGTCCACGTGTCTCTGTCTGTTGCCGTGACGACCCTTTGTTCGCCATTTAAAGGAAATATTTTTTTTCAGAGACTCAGGCAGCTTATAGAACCACAATATTTGGCACACTTGGTCGAATTGGCCAAGTTAGAAGATTAATTTTGGTTTTGAATAAGGGCTTGGCTGCACAGCTCAGTAGTGGCTCCCTTTTTGTAGTACTCTCTCCAATAGGGGTTTTTATCTCTTGGGTGTGGGAATGTAAATAGGCGACTTTCGAGCATGTTAGGTTCTAATGAGATGATTAGAGAGGAGGATCTGCCACCACCCTGACCTGCACACAGTCCGAGTTGCGTGACGTCCGAGTTGCGCTAGATTGCGAGGGCCCGTTCAGTCCTGCTTGCAGGCCTAGTTATTAGGGCCCGAGCACTGAGCGTGCGAAGGCCCTATTGTTTTGCAAAGGATTATTATTAGGGCCCGAGCACTAGACGTGCGAAGGCCCTATTGTTTTGCAAAGGATTATTATTATTATTATTAGGGCCCGAGCACTAGGCGTGCGAAGGCCCTATTGTAATGCAAAGGATTATTATTATTATTAGGGCCCGAGCACTAGGCGTGCGAAGGCCCTATTGTAATGCAAAGGATTATTATTATTAGGGCCCGAGCACTAAGCGTGCGAAGGCCCTATTGTTTTGCAAAGGATTATTTTTTTTTTTTTTATTTTTTTTTTTTTTCAGGGCAAATGAAAACGGCCAATTTGGAGGCCTGAACATGCACGAAAAGTCACCAAAATTTGCACATACGTCCGGAAAATTGTAAATTTCGATAATTTTGCAACGTTGCAAAAAAATATAACAAAATGGCTCAGTGGCGCCCCCTTGAAATTTTAAAATTGGCCTATAACATTAGGGTATGTCAGCGTAGAGCAATGAAATTTGGGGGGTCTATACCTTGTCTAAAACCGCTCCAAAAAAGCATTTACACGCATATTCCAAACCCAACAGGAAATTGGTTATTTTGGATCAAATATGAAATTTTTATCGATTCACAGGGTGCACATTTGAGACCTTTTCGCAGAGGGAGTTAGTTGGATCATCTTCAAAATTGGTGAGACTGTTCAGGAGACATATGAAATCTTAAGTTTTGAAAATGGTGCGTTTTCATTCACGGGTCTGACCTGGGCGTGGTGCCAAAGTCGACCATTTTTTCGGCAAAATGACAAATTCAGTAAATGACTAATAGTTCCTTGACACAACGTTCAATCTTTTTCATATTTGGCATGTATGTGTGGTATCCCACCCTTAACACGAGTGCATTGAAATATTACCCATTAGGTCTAGCGCCCCCTAGTGAGAACAGGAAATGCCTTTTTTTACGAGACAGGTTCC
This sequence comes from Corythoichthys intestinalis, assembly GCF_030265065.1. Classification (NCBI taxonomy): domain Eukaryota; kingdom Metazoa; phylum Chordata; class Actinopteri; order Syngnathiformes; family Syngnathidae; genus Corythoichthys; species Corythoichthys intestinalis. The sequence continues at coordinate 81,250,972 of NC_080395.1, forward strand.
TCCTCCAAGGGAAAAAAATCTGTTGACCTCAAACCTGCATCAGGGGAGCCTTAAGACCTGTGTTCAGGTGCCTGATGAAAAATATTGAGGTTTCGTTGAGGCGGAGGGGTCCAAACAGGAAAGTGAAAATGAACGTCAACAATTTGTCACGCAAAAAACTTTGAACAGTCATAACTCGGCAGATATACAACATATCTGCGCCAAACTTCCCGTGTTTGTTGAGAGTCATACCCTGAAGGTTCTTGTAGGGGTCATTTGCATCAACTCTACAGTGCCAACTAGTGGCGACAGAAAGAAGTTTTAAAAAAGGCCTTTCCTATTGGGTTTTTTCAACATAGAGCAAGGAAATTTGGGGAGTACATACCTTATGCAAAACTGCTCCAAAAAGTCTCTTGCACCCGTATTCCAAATCCAACAGGAAATCGGGTATTTTGGATCGAATGTGAAATTTTCATGGGTTCACAGTAGGAGTTTACATTTGGAGGCTTGAATATGCACAAAAACTCGTAAAAATTTGCACATACATGCGGCTTTGGATAACGTTCGATAATCTTGCAATGTTACGAAAAAATGTAACAAAATGCCTCAGTGGCGCCCCCTTGAATTTTTCAAAAAGGCGTTTCCTATTAGGTTTTTTTAACATAGAGTGATGAAATTTGGGGAGTCGATACCTTGTGCAAAACTGCTCCAAAAAGTCTCTTGCACCCGTATTCCAAATCCAACAGGAAATCGGGTATTTTGGATCGAATGTGAAATTTTTATCGGTTCACAGTAGGAGTTTACATTTGGAGGCTTGAACATGCACGAAAACTCACAAAAATTTGGACATACATGTGGCTTTGGATAACGTTCAATAATCTTGCAACGTTACAAAAACATGTAAAAAAATGGCTCAGTGGCGCCCCCTTGAAATTTTCAAAAAGGCCTCTCTATTTAGGTTTTTTCAACGTAGAAGGATGAAATTCGGAGAGTCGATACCTTGTACAAAACTGCTCCAAAAAGTCTCTTGCATGCGTATTCCAAACCCAACAGGAAATCGGGTATTTTGGATTGAATGTGAAATTTTTATCGATTTACAGTGTGCACATTTTACACCTTGGCACCTAGGGAATTAGTTTGATCATTCTCAAAATTGGCGAGACTGTTCATGAGGCATATGAAATCTTAAGTTATCAAAATGGTGTGTTTTCATTCACGGGCCTGACCTGGGCGGGGTGCCAAAGTCGGCCATTTTTTCGCCAAAACACCGAATTCGGAAAATGACTGATAACTCCCTCATACAACGTTCAATCTATTTTAAATCTGGCATGTGTGTGAGGTATACCAGCCTGAGCAGGACTGGATTGAAAATTTACCATTTGTGCTTGGCGCCTCCTAGTGGGAACAGGAAATGCCCTTTTTTTACGGGACACACTCCTCCTCTAAAGGGAAAAAATCAATCTACCTCAAAGCTGCATAAGGGAAGCCTTAAGACCTGTCTTCAGGTGCCTGATAAAAAATATTGAAGTTTCGTTGAAGCGGAGGGGTCCAAACAGGAAAGTGAAAATGACTGTCAACAATTTTTCTCTCCAAAAACTTTGAACAGTCATAACTCGGCAGATATACAACATATCTGCGCCAAACTTCCCGTGCTTGTTGAGAGTCATACCCTGAAGGGCCTTGTAGGGGTCATTTGCATCAACCCTACAGCGCCAACTAGTGGCAATAGAAAGTCACTCGTTTTTCCAATACATGTCCAGTTCTTTTCAGGTTGGTCATTGTAGTTTCAAGACCTATTAAAATACTTATTTACGGCCCATGTCCACGTGTCTCTGTCTGTTGCCGTGACGACCCTTTATTCGCCATTTAAAGGAAATACTTTTTTTCAGAGACTCAGGCAGCTTATAGAGCCACAATATTTGGCACACTTGGTCGAATTGGCCCAGTTAGAATATTAATTTTGGTTTTGAATAAGGGCTTGGCTGCACAGCTCAGTAGTACCTCCTTTTTTGTAGTACTCTCTCCACTAGGTTTTTTTTTATCTGTTAGGTGTGTGAATGTAAAGAGGCGACTTTCGAGCTTGTTAGGTTCTAATGAGATGATTAGAGAGGAGGATCTGCCACCACCCTGACCTGCACACAGTCCGAGTTGCGCTAGATTGCGAGGGCCCGTTCAGTCCTGCTTGCAGGCCTAGTTATTATTATTATTATTATTCTTTTTTCATGGCAAATGAAAATGGCCAATTTGGAGGCCTGAACATGCACGAAAAGTCACCAAAATTTGCACATACGTGCAGATTCGCGTAAAATTTGATAATCTTGCGTCGTTTTGAAAAAATTTCAAAAAATGGCTCAGTGGCGCCCCCTTGACCCTTAAAATTTTCAAAAAGGCCTCTCCTCTCAGGTTTTCAACGTAGAGCGATGAAATTTGGGGAGTAGATACCTTATGCCTAACTGTTCAAAAAAGCCTCTTGCACCCATATTCCAAATCCAACAGGAAATCGGGTATTTTGGATCGAATGTGAAATTTTTTCGGTTCACAGTTGGAGTTCACATTTGGAGGCTTGAACATGCACGAAAACTCACCAAAATTTGCACATATGTTCAACTTTACGTAAATTTTGATAATCTATGAAAAGAATTAACAAAAAGGCTCAGTGGCGCCCCCTTGAAATTTTCAAAAAGGCCTCTCCTATTAGGTTTTTTCAACGTAGAACGATGAAATTTGGTGAGTCAATACATTGTGTAAAACTGCTCCAAAAAGTCTCTTGCACCTATATTCCAAATCCAACAGGAAGTCGGAAATTTTGGATCAAATGTGAAATTTTATCGATTTACATTTGAGACCTTGTCGCTGAAGAAAATAGTTGGATCGTCTTCAAAATTGGTCAGAGTATTCAGGAGACATATGAGATCTTAAGTTTTCAAAATAGTGAGTTTTCATCCAAGGGTCTGGCCTGGGCGTGGTCCCAAAGTTGGCCATTTTTAGGCAAAATACCAAATTCAGAAAATGATTAAAAACTCCGTGATCCAACGTTCAATCTTTTTCATTTCTAGCATGTTTATGAGATATCCCAGCCTGAACACGACTGCATTGAAATATTACCCATTAGGCCTGGCGCCCCTAGTGGAAACAGGAAATGGCCTTCTTTACGAGACAGGCTCCTCCTCCAAGGGAAAAAAATCTATTGACCTCGAACCTGTTTCAGGGGAGCCTCAAGACATGTGTTCAGGTGCCTGATGAAAAATATTGAGGTTTCGTTGAAGCGGAGAGGTCCAAACTGGAAGTGAAAATGACCGTCAACAATTTGTCTCGCCAAAAACTTTGAACAGTCATAACTCGGCAGATATGCAACATATCTGCGCCAAACTTTCCGTGTTTGTTGAGAGTCATACCCTGAAGGTTCTTGTAGGGGTCATTTGCATCAACTCTACAGTGCCAACTAGTGGCGACAGAAAGAAGTTTTAAAAAAGGCCTTTCCTATTAGGTTTTTTCAACATAGAGCAAGGAAATTTGGGGGGTAGATACCTTATGCAAAACTGCTCCAAAAAGTCTCTTGCACACATATTCCAAATCCAACAGGAAATCGGGTATTTTGGATCGAATGTGAAATTTTTATCGGTTCACAGTAGGAGTTTACATTTGGAGGCTTGAACATGCACGAAAACTCACAAAAATTTGGACATACATGTGGCATTGCGTACCGTTCAATAATCTTGCAACGTTACGAAAACATGTAACAAAATGGCTCAGTGGCGCCCCCTTGAAATTTTCAAAAAGGCCTCTCCATTTAGGTTTTTTCAACGTAGAGGGATGAAATTCGGAGAGTCGATACCTTGTACAAAACTGCTCCAAAAAGTCTCTTGCATGCGTATTCCAAACCCAACAGGAAATCGGGTATTTTGGATTGAATGTGAAATTTTTATCGATTTACAGTGTGCACATTTTACACCTTGGCACCTAGGGAATTAGTTTGATCATTCTCAAAATTGGCGAGACTGTTCACGAGGCATATGAAATCTTAAGTTATCAAAATGGTGTGTTTTCATTCACGGGCCTGAGCTGGGCGGGGTGCCAAAGTCGGCCATTTTTTCGCCAAAACACCAAATTCGGAAAATGACTGATAACTCCCTCATACAACGTTCAATCTATTTTAAATCTGGCATGTGTGTGAGGTATACCAGCCTGAGCAGGACTGGATTGAAAATTTACCATTTGTGCCTGGCGCCTCCTAGTGGGAACAGGAAAATCCCTTTTTTTACGGGACACACACCTCCTCTAAAGGGAAAAAAACAATCTACCTCAAACCTGCATAAGGGAAGCCTTAAGACCTGTGTTCAGGTGCCTGATGAAAAATATTGAGGTTTCGTTGAAGCGGAGGGGTCCAAACAGGAAAGTGAAAATGACCGTCAACAATTTGTCTCGCTAAAAACTTTGAACAGTCATAACTCGGCAGATATACAACATATCTGCGACAAACTTCCCGTGCTTGTTGAGAGTCATACCCTGAAGTGCCTTGTAGGGGTCATTTGCATCAACCCTACAGCGCCAACTAGTGGCAATAGAAAGTCACTCGTTTTTCCAATACATGTCCAGTTCTTTTCAGTTTGGTCATTGTAGTTTCAAGACCTATTAAAATACTTATTTACGGCCCATGTCCACGTGTCTGTCTGTTGCCGTGACGACCCTTTGTTCGCCATTTAAAGGAAATATTTTTTTTCCAGAGAGTCAGGCAGCTTATAGAGCCACAATATTTGGCACACTTGGTCAAATTGGCCCAGTTAGAAGATTAATTTTGGTTTTGAATAAGGGCTTGGCTGCACAGCTCAGTAGTGGCTCCTTTTTTGTAGTACTCTCTCCAATAGGGGTTTTTATCTCTTGGGTGTGGTAATGTAAGAGGCGACTTTCGAGCATGTTAGGTTCTAATGAGATGATTAGAGAGGAGGATCTGCCACCACCCTGACCTGCACACAGTTCGAGTTGCGTGACGTCCGAGTTGCGCTAGATTGCGAGGGCCCGTTCAGTCCTGCTTGCAGGCCTAGTTATTATTATTATTCTTCTTCTTTTTTCATGGCAAATGAAAATGGCCAATTTGGAGGCCTGAACATGCACGAAAAGTCACCAAAATTTGCACATACGTGCAGATTCACGTAAAATTTGATAATCTTGTGTCGTTTTGAAAAAATTTCAAAAAATGGCTCAGTGGCGCCCCCTTGACCCTTAAAATTTTCAAAAAGGCCTCTCCTCTCAGGTTTTCAACGTAGAGCGATGAAATTTGGGGAGTAGATACCTTATGCCTAACTGTTCAAAAAAGCCTCTTGCACCCATATTCCAAATTCGACAGGAAATCGGGTATTTTGGATCGAATGTGAAATTTTTTCGGTTCACAGTTGGAGTTTACGTTTGGAGGCTTGAACATGCACGAAAACTCACCAAAATTTGCACATACATGCAACTTTGCGTAAATTTTGATAATCTACAAACAAATTTAACAAAATGGCTCAGTGGCGCCCCCTTGAAATTTTCAAAAAGGCCTCTCCAATTAGGTTTTTTCAACGTAGAACAATGAAATTTAGTGAGTCGATACATTGTACAAAACTGCTCCAAAAAGTCTCTTGCACCCATATTCCAAACCCAACAGGAAGCCGGAAATTTTGGGTCAAATGCGAAATTTTATCGATTTACATTTGAGACCTTGTCGCTGAAGGATAAAGTTGGATCGTCTTCAAAATTGGTCAGACTATTCAGGAGACCTATGAGATCTTAAGTTTTCAAAATGGTGTGTTTTCATTCAAGGGTCTGGCCTGGGCGTGGTCCCAAAGTCGGCCATTTTTAGGCAAAATACCAAATTCAGAAAATGATTAAAAACTCCGTGATCCAACGTTCAATCTTTTTCATTTTTAGCATGTTTATGAGATATCCCAGCCTGAACATGACTGCATTGAAATATTACCCATTAGGCCTGGCGCCCCTAGTGGAAACAGGAAATGGCCTTCTTTACGAGACAGGCTCCTCCTCCAAGGGAAAAAAATCTATTGACCTCAAACCTGTTTCAGGGGAGCCTCAAGACATGTGTTCAGGTCCCTGATGAAAAATATTGAGGTTTCGTTGAAGCGGAGTGGTCCAAACTGGAAGTGAAAATGACCGTCAACAATTTGTCTCGCCAAAAATTTTGAACAGTCATAACTCGGCAGATATGCAACATATCTGCGCCAAACTTTCCGTGTTTGTTGAGAGTCATACCCTGAAGGTTCTTGTAGGGGTCATTTGCATCAACTCTACAGTGCCAACTAGTGGCGACAGAAAGAAGTTTTAAAAAAGGCCTTTCCTATTGGGTTTTTTCAACATAGAGCAAGGAAATTTGGGGAGTAGATACCTTATGCAAAACTGCTCCAAAAAGTCTCTTGCACCCATATTCCAAATCCAACAGGAAATCGGGTATTTTGGATCGAATGTGAAATTTTCATGGGTTCACAGTAAGAGTTTACATTTGGAGGCTTGAATATGCATAAAAACTCACCAAAATTTGCACATACATGCGGCTTTGGATAACGTTCGATAATCTTGCAACGTTACGAAACAATTTAACAAAATGGCTCAGTGGCGCCCCCTTGAAATTTTCAAAAAGGCCTCTCCATTTAGGTTTTTCTAACATAGAGTGATGAAATTTGGAGAGTCAAAACTTTGTGCAAAACTGCTCCAAAAAGTCTCTTGCACACACATTCCAAATCCTACAGGAAATCGGGTATTTTGGATTGAATGTGAACTTTTTATCGATTTACAGTGTGCACATTTTACACCTTGGCACCTAGGGAATTAGTTTGATCATTCTCAAAATTGGTGAGACTGTTCATGAGGCATATGAAATCTTAAGTTATAAAAATGGTGTGTTTTCATTCACGGGCCTGACCTGGGCGGGGCGCCAAATTCTTCCATTTTTTTCGCCAAAACACCGAATTCGGAAAATGACTGATAACTCCCTCATACAATGTTCAATCTATTTTAAATCTGCCATGTGTGTGAGGTATACCAGCCTGAGCAGGACTGGATAGAAAATTTACCATTTGTGCCTGGCGCCTCCTAGTGGGAACAGGAAATGCCCTTTTTTACGGGACACACTCCTCCTCTAAAGGGAAAAAATCAATCTACCTCAAACCTGCATAAGGGAAACCTTAAGACCTGTCTTCAGGTGCCTGATGACAAAAATTGAAGTTTTGTTGAAGCGGAGGGGTCCAAACAGTAAAGTGAAAATGACTGTCAACAATTTTTCTCTCCAAAAACTTTGAACAGTCATAACTCGGCAGATATACAAGATATCTGCGCCAAACTTCCCGTGCTTGTTGAGAGTCATACCCTGAAGGGCCTTGTAGGGGTCATTTGCATCAACCCTACAGCGCCAACTAGTGGCGATAGAAAGTCACTCGTTTTTCCAAAACATGTCCAGTTCTTTTCATGTTGGTCATTGTAGTTTCAAGACCTATTAAAATACTTTTTTACGGCCCATGTCCACGTGTCTCTGTCTGTTGCCGTGACGACCCTTTGTTCGCCATTTAAAGGAAATATTTTTTTTCAGAGACTCAGGGAGCTTATAGAGCCACAATAGTTGGCACACTTGGTCGAATTGGCCCAGTTAGAAGATTAATTTTGGTTTTGAATAAGGGCTTGGCTGCACAGCTCAGTAGTGGCTCCTTTTTTGTAGTACTCTCTCCAATAGGGGTTTTTATCTCTTGGGTGTGGGAATGTAAATAGGCGACTTTCGAGCATGTTAGGTTCTAATGAGATGATTAGAGAGGAGGATCTCCCACCACCCTGACCTGCACACAGTCCGAGTTGCGTGACGTCCGAGTTGCGCTATATTGCGAGGGCCCGTTCAGTCCTGCTTGCAGGCCTAGTTATTAGGGCCCGAGCACTAGACGTGCGAAGGCCCTATTGTTTTGCAAAGGATTATTATTATTATTATTATTATTATTATTAGGGCCCGAGCACTCTCAGCGTGCGAGGCCCTATTGTTCTTCGAAGGATTATTATTATTATTATTATTATTATTATTATTAGGGCCCGAGCACTCTCAGCGTGCGAGGCCCTATTGTTCTTCGAAGGATTATTATTATTATTATTATTAGGGCCCGAGCACTCTCAGCGTGCGAGGCCCTATTGTTCTTCGAAGGATTATTATTATTATTATTATTATTATTATTATTATTAGGGCCCGAGCACTCTCAGCGTGCGAGGCCCTATTGTTCTTCGAAGGATTATTATTATTATTATTATTATTAGGGCCCGAGCACTCTCAGCGTGCGAGGCCCTATTGTTCTTCGAAGGATTATTATTATTATTATTATTTTTTCATGGCAAATGAAAATGGCCAATTTGAAGGCCTGAACATGCTCAAAAACTCACCAAATTTTGCATATACATCCGGCTTCGCGAAAATTTCGAAAATTTAGCAACGTTTTTTAAAAAAATCAAAAAATGGCTCAGTGGCGCCCCCTTGAATTTTTAAAAATGCCCTTTGCTTTGATGTTTTTCAACGTAGAGCGATGAAATTTGGGGAGTGGATACGTTGTCCAGAGACGCTTCAAAAAGTCTGCAGCACCCATATTCCAAACCCAACAGGAAATGGGATATTTTGGATTGAATGTTGAAAAACATAGCATTTTGGGCGAAAACCAGCATGCACGTTTCAGACCATTGCGCCGAGCCAGTACGTTGGATCTTCCTCAAAATTGGTGAAAGTGTTGATGAGACATATGAGATATTAAGTTGTGAAAATGGTGAGTTTTCGTCCACGGGCCTAACCTGGGCGGGGTACCAAAGTCGGGTGTTTTTTTGGCAACGCGCCAATTTCAGTAAATGATTAATAACTTCCTGATACAAGGTCCAATCTTTTTCATATTTGGCATGCGTGTAAGGTGTCTTAACCTGAACACGACTGCATTGAAATATTTTCCATTAGGCCTGGCGCCCTCTCCCTTTTTACGAGAAAGGCTCCTCCTCCTGGTGAAAAACATCAATTGACCTCAAACCTGCATCAGGGGAGCCTTAAGACATGTCTTTAGGTATATGATGAAAAATATTGAGTTTTCGTTGATGTAGCAGTACCCAAACAGGAAAGTGAAAAGACCCTCGGCATTTTGTCACAAAATGGCCAATTTCCAGGTCTGAACATGCTCGAAAACTCACCTAAATTTGCACATACATGCGGCTTCATGTACATTTCATGAATTTAGCAACATTGCCAAAAGATGTAATAAAATGGCTCAGTGGCGCCCCCTTCAATTTTTAAAAAAGGCCTGTCCTATTAGTTTTTTTCGACGTAGAGTGATGAAATTTGGGGAGTGGATACGTTGTGCAAAACTGCTCCAAAAAGTCTCTTGCACCCATATTCCAAACCCAACAGGAAATCGGGTATTAGGGATTGAATCTTGCACAACATGGCATTTTTGTCTAAAACCAGCATGCACGTTTGACACCATTACGCCGAGGCAGTAAGTTGAATGCTCCTCAAAATTGGTCAGACTATTATTGACACATATGAGATGTTAGGTTATCAAAATGGTGACATTTCATTCACGGCCCTTTCCTGGCCAGGGGAGCAAATGTGTCTTATTTTTGACAATACAATTCAGTAAATGACTATAAGTCGCGGTTTTTTTCATATTTTGCTTTGGGGTGCGACTTATACTCAGCAGCGACTTATGTGTGAAATTATTAACACATTATGATAAAATTTCCCATGTTATTTTGGTGTTTTGGACTAATGGTTTTGTAAACTTGTTAGCATGCTATAGTTATCTGAATAACTCTTAATAGCTATGGCCACGTTCGCGTTCTGCCTTTGGCAATGTATGTTCAATTGTATAATTGACTTTTTTAAATTGAAATGGATGCATTTAGTTTGTGGCGCTTTCACGCCCACCTGGGAGCGCACTCGCACTTGTTTACGTGAAGAAGAGCGCTCGCACACCAGAAGAAGACAGACAGCTACGTAGCTCTGAGTGAGTGAGTGAGTGAGTGAGTGAGTGAGTGAGTGAGTGAGTGAGTGAGTGAGTGAGTGAGTGAGTGAGTGAGTGGGCGAGTGAGTGGGCGAGTGAGTGGGCGAGTTAGCGAGAGGGAAAGACGGCTGCGAAGCTACGTTCATTGTTTATGCTTTTAAAATATCTCTACAGAGGCAACGCCTGCGTGTATCATCTTTTCTGTTGTTGTTGTGTGTTTTCCACCCGCGAGCGGACACTTACAGCCAGTTGTGTGGTTGTTTGAATGGTGTGCTAATGCTAGCGAACGCATGCTAATCTGTTATGTTATTGCTGCAATAGTACCTAATTATCATTTATTTACGTTGATGTGAACCTGTTTGCTATCGAGGACCAAATTGATTCAACAAATTATGCGGACGTCCAGCATTGTCTTTTTGGAGTTCGCTGTATATAGCCAGGACCGAGCGGTAGCGTCCTGGTGAGGACAGTATATTCGCATTTCGTTGTTTATGCACTGTACACTGTAGATTTATTCAGCATGTTGTTCTCTATTGTATTTTTATATTAAACTGCCTTTCAAGATGACATATCTGTTCTATGTGTTGGATTTTATCAAGTAAATTTCCCCCAAAATTGCGACTTATACTCCGGTAAGACTTATATATGTTTTTTTTCTCTTTGTTGGGCATTTTCTGGCTTGTGCGACTTATACTCAGGTGCGACTTGTAGTCCGAAAAATACGGTAATAACTTCCTGATTGAAGGTGCAATCTTTTTCATATTTGGCATGAATGTGAAGTATTTCAGCCTGCACATGACTTTATTGAAATATTACTCATTACGCCTGGCGCCCCCTAGTGGGAACAGGAAACACACTTTTAATTAAATAGAAAGGCTCCTGCTTCTCAGGGTCAAAAATCAATTGACCTCAAACCTGAATCAGCGGAGCCTTAAGACATGTGTTCAGGTGCCTGATCAACAATTTTGTTTCGTTAAAGCAGAGGGGTCCAAAAGGAAAGTCATAATTAGGGCCCGAGCACTCTCAGCGTGCGAGGCCCTATTGTTCTTCGAAGGATTATTATTATTATTATTATTAGGGCCCGAGCACTAGGCGTGCGAAGGCCCTATTGTAATGCAAAGGATTATTATTATTATTATTATTATTATTATTATTATTATTATTAGGGCCCGAGCACTAAGCGTGCGAAGGCCCTATTGTTTTGCAAAGGATTATTATTATTATTATTATTATTATTATTATTATTATTATTATTCTTTTTTCAGGGCAAATGAAAATGGCCAATTTGGAGGCCTGAACATGCACGAAAAGTCACCAAAATTTGCACATACGTGCGGCTTTGCGTAAATTTCGATAATCTTGTGTCGTTTTGAAAAAATGTCAAAAAATGGCTCAGTGGCGCCCCCTTTACCCTTAAAATTTTCAAAATGGCCTCTCCTCTCAGGTTTTCAACGTAGAGCAATGAAATTTGGGGAGTAGATACCTTATGCCTAACTGTTCAAAAAAGCCTCTTGCACCCATATTCCAAATCCAACAGGAAATCGGATATTTTGGATCAAATGTGAAATTTTTATCGGTTCACAGTTGGAGTTTACATTTGGAGGCCTGAACATGCACGAAAACTCACCAAAATTTGCACATACATGCAACTTTGCGTAAATTTTGATAATCTAAAAAAAAATTTAACAAAATGGCTCAGTGGCGCCCCCTTGAAATTTTCAAAAAGGCCTTTCCTATTAGGTTTTTTCAACGTAGAACGATGAAATTTGGCGAGTCGATACATTGTGCAAAACTGCTCCAAAAAGTCTCTTGCACCCATATTCCAAACCCAACAGGAAGCCGGAAATTTTGGATCAAATGTGAAATTTTATCGATTTACATTTGAGACCTTGTCGCTGAAGAAAATAGTTGGATCGTCTTCAAAATTGGTCAGACTATTCAGGAGACATATGAGATCTTAAGTTTTGAAAATGGTGAGTTTTCACTCAAGGGTCTGACCTGGGCGTGGTCCCAAAGTCGGCCATTTTTGGGCAAAATACCAAATTCAGAAAATGATTAAAAACTCCGTGATACAACGTTCAATCTTTTTCATTTCTAGCATGTATATGAGATATCCCAGCCTGAACACGACTGCATTGAAATATTACCCATTAGGCCTGGCGCCCCCTAGTGGGAACAGGAAATGGCCTTCTTTACGAGACAGGCTCCTCCTCCAAGGGAAAAAAATCTATTGACCTCAAACCTGTTTCAGGGGAGCCTCAAGACATGTGTTCAGGTCCCTGATGAAAAATATTGAGGTTTCGTTGAAGCGGAGAGGTCCAAACTGGAAGTGAAAATGACCGTCAACAATTTGTCTCGCCAAAAATTTTGAACAGTCATAACTCGGCAGATATGCAACATATCTGCGCCAAACTTTCCGTGTTTGTTGAGAGTCATACCCTGAAGGTTCTTGTAGGGGTCATTTGCATCAACTCTACAGTGCCAACTAGTGGCGACAGAAAGAAGTTTTAAAAAAGGCCTTTCCTATTGGGTTTTTTCAACATAGAGCAAGGAAATTTGGGGAGTAGATACCTTATGCAAAACTGCTCCAAAAAGTCTCTTGCACCCATATTCCAAATCCAACAGGAAATCGGGTATTTTGGATCGAATGTGAAATTTTCATGGGTTCACAGTAAGAGTTTACATTTGGAGGCTTGAATATGCATAAAAACTCACCAAAATTTGCACATACATGCGGCTTTGGATAACGTTCGATAATCTTGCAACGTTACGAAACAATTTAACAAAATGGCTCAGTGGCGCCCCCTTGAAATTTTCAAAAAGGCCTCTCCATTTAGGTTTTTCTAACATAGAGTGATGAAATTTGGAGAGTCAAAACTTTGTGCAAAACTGCTCCAAAAAGTCTCTTGCACACACATTCCAAATCCTACAGGAAATCGGGTATTTTGGATTGAATGTGAACTTTTTATCGATTTACAGTGTGCACATTTTACACCTTGGCACCTAGGGAATTAGTTTGATCATTCTCAAAATTGGTGAGACTGTTCATGAGGCATATGAAATCTTAAGTTATAAAAATGGTGTGTTTTCATTCACGGGCCTGACCTGGGCGGGGCGCCAAATTCTTCCATTTTTTCGCCAAAACACCGAATTCGGAAAATGACTGATAACTCCCTCATACAACGTTCAATCTATTTTAAATCTGGCATGTGTGTGAGGTATACCAGCCTGAGCAGGACTGGATTGAAAATTTACCATTTGTGCCTGGCGCCTCCTAGTGGGAACAGGAAATGCCCTTTTTTACGGGACACACTCCTCCTCTAAAGGGAAAAAATCAATCTACCTCAAACCTGCATAAGGGAAACCTTAAGACCTGTCTTCAGGTGCCTGATGAAAAATATTGAAGTTTCGTTGAAGCGGAGGGGTCCAAACAGGAAAGTGAAAATGACTGTCAACAATTTTTCTCTCCAAAAACTTTGAACAGTCATAACTCGGCAGATATACAAGATATCTGCGCCAAACTTCCCGTGCTTGTTGAGAGTCATACCCTGAAGGGCCTTGTAGGGGTCATTTGCATCAACCCTACAGCGCCAACTAGTGGCGATAGAAAGTCACTCGTTTTTCCAAAACATGTCCAGTTCTTTTCATGTTGGTCATTGTAGTTTCAAGACCTATTAAAATACTTTTTTACGGCCCATGTCCACGTGTCTCTGTCTGTTGCCGTGACGACCCTTTGTTCGCCATTTAAAGGAAATATATTTTTTTCAGAGACTCAGGGAGCTTATAGAGCCACAATAGTTGGCACACTTGGTCGAATTGGCCCAGTTAGAAGATTAATTTGGTTTTGAATAAGGGCTTGGCTGCACAGCTCAGTAGTGGCTCCTTTTTTGTAGTACTCTCTCCAATAGGGGTTTTTATCTCTTGGGTGTGGGAATGTAAATAGGCGACTTTCGAGCTTGTTAGGTTCTAATGAGATGATTAGAGAGGAGGATCTGCCACCACCCTGACCTGCACACAGTCCGAGTTGCGTGACGTCCGAGTTGCGCTAGATTGCGAGGGCCCGTTCAGTCCTGCTTGCAGGCCTAGTTATTATTATTATTATTATTATTATTATTATTCTTTTTTCAGGGCAAATGAAAATGGCCAATTTGGAGGCCTGAACATGCACGAAAAGTCACCAAAATTTGCACATACGTGCGGCTTTGCGTAAATTTCGATAATCTTGTGTCGTTTTGAAAAAATGTCAAAAAATGGCTCAGTGGCGCCCCCTTTACCCTTAAAATTTTCAAAAAGGCCTCTCCTCTCAGGTTTTCAACGTAGAGCAATGAAATTTGGGGAGTAGATACCTTATGCCTAACTGTTCAAAAAAGCCTCTTGCACCCATATTCCAAATCCAACAGGAAATCGGATATTTTGGATCAAATGTGAAATTTTTATCGGTTCACAGTTGGAGTTTACATTTGGAGGCCTGAACATGCATGAAAACTCACCAAAATTTGCACATACATGCAACTTTGCGTAAATTTTGATAATCTACAAAAAAATTTAACAAAATGGCTCAGTGGCGCCCCCTTGAAATTTTCAAAAAGGCCTTTCCTATTAGGTTTTTTCAACGTAGAACGATGAAATTTGGCGAGTCGATACATTGTGCAAAACTGCTCCAAAAAGTCTCTTGCACCCATATTCCAAACCCAACAGGAAGCCGGAAATTTTGGATCAAATGTGAAATTTTATCGATTTACATTTGAGACCTTGTCGCTGAAGAAAATAGTTGGATCGTCTTCAAAATTGGTCAGACTATTCAGGAGACATATGAGATCTTAAGTTTTCAAAATGGTGAGTTTTCACTCAAGGGTCTGACCTGGGCGTGGTCCCAAAGTCGGCCATTTTTGGGCAAAATACCAAATTCAGAAAATGATTAAAAACTCCGTGATACAACGTTCAATCTTTTTCATTTCTAGCATGTATATGAGATATCCCAGCCTGAACACGACTGCATTGAAATATTACCCATTAGGCCTGGCGCCCCCTAGTGGGAACAGGAAATGGCCTTCTTTACGAGACAGGCTCCTCCTCCAAGGGAAAAAAATCTATTGACCTCAAACCTGTTTCAGGGGAGCCTCAAGACATGTGTTCAGGTCCCTGATGAAAAATATTGAGGTTTCGTTGAAGCGGAGAGGTCCAAACTGGAAGTGAAAATGACCGTCAACAATTTGTCTCGCCAAAAATTTTGAACAGTCATAACTCGGCAGATATGCAACATATCTGCGCCAAACTTTCCGTGTTTGTTGAGAGTCATACCCTGAAGGTTCTTGTAGGGGTCATTTGCATCAACTCTACAGTGCCAACTAGTGGCGACAGAAAGAAGTTTTAAAAAAGGCCTTTCCTATTGGGTTTTTTCAACATAGAGCAAGGAAATTTGGGGAGTAGATACCTTATGCAAAACTGCTCCAAAAAGTCTCTTGCACCCATATTCCAAATCCAACAGGAAATCGGGTATTTTGGATCGAATGTGAAATTTTCATGGGTTCACAGTAAGAGTTTACATTTGGAGGCTTGAATATGCATAAAAACTCACCAAAATTTGCACATACATGCGGCTTTGGATAACGTTCGATAATCTTGCAACGTTACGAAACAATTTAACAAAATGGCTCAGTGGCGCCCCCTTGAAATTTTCAAAAAGGCCTCTCCATTTAGGTTTTTCTAACATAGAGTGATGAAATTTGGAGAGTCAAAACTTTGTGCAAAACTGCTCCAAAAAGTCTCTTGCACACACATTCCAAATCCTACAGGAAATCGGGTATTTTGGATTGAATGTGAACTTTTTATCGATTTACAGTGTGCACATTTTACACCTTGGCACCTAGGGAATTAGTTTGATCATTCTCAAAATTGGTGAGACTGTTCATGAGGCATATGAAATCTTAAGTTATAAAAATGGTGTGTTTTCATTCACGGGCCTGACCTGGGCGGGGCGCCAAATTCTTCCATTTTTTCGCCAAAACACCGAATTCGGAAAATGACTGATAACACCCTCATACAATGTTAAATCTATTTTAAATCTGGCATGTGTGTGAGGTATACCAGCCTGAGCAGGACTGGATTGAAAATTTACCATTTGTGCCTGGCGCCTCCTAGTGGAAACAGGAAATGCCCTTTTTTACGGGACACACTCCTCCTCTAAAGGGAAAAAACCAATCTACCTCAAACCTGCATAAGGGAAGCCTTAAGACCTGTCTTCAGGTGCCTGATGAAAAATATTGAAGTTTCGTTGAAGCGGAGGGGTCCAAACAGGAAAGTGAAAATGACTGTCAACAATTTTTCTCTCCAAAAACTTTGAACAATCATAACTCGGCAGATATAGAACATATCTGCGCCAAACTTCCCGTGCTTGTTGAGAGTCATACCCTGAAGGAACTTGTAGGGGTCATTTGCATCAACCCTACAGCGCCAACTAGTGGCGATAGAAAGTCACTCGTTTTTCCAAAACATGTCCAGTTCTTTTCATGTTGGTCATTGTAGTTTCAAGACCTATTAAAATACTTTTTTACGGCCCATGTCCACGTGTCTCTGTCTGTTGCCGTGACGACCCTTTGTTCGCCATTTAAAGGAAATATTTTTTTTCAGAGACTCAGGCAGCTTATAGAGCCACAATATTTGGCACACTTTGTCGAATTGGCCAAGTTAGAAGATTAATTTTGGTTTTGAATAAGGGCTTGGCTGCACAGCTCAGTAGTGGCTCCTTTTTTGTAGTACTCTCTCCAATAGGGGTTTTTATCTCTTGGGTGTGGGAATGTAAATAGGCGACTTTCGAGCATGTTAGGTTCTAATGAGATGATTAGAGAGGAGGATCTGCCACCACCCTGACCTGCACACAGTCCGAGTTGCGTGACGTCCGAGTTGCGCTAGATTGCGAGGGCCCGTTCAGTCCTGCTTGCAGGCCTAGTTATTATTATTCTTTTTTCATGGCAAATGAAAATGGCCAATTTGGAGGCCTGAACATGCACGAAAAGTCACCAAAATTTGCACATACGTGCAGATTCGCGTAAAATTTGATAATCTTGCGTCGTTTTGAAAAAATTTAAAAAAATGGCTCAGTGGCGCCCCCTTGACCCTTAAAATTTTCAAAAAGGCCTCTCCTCTCAGGTTTTCAACGTAGAGCGATGAAATTTGGGGAGTAGATACCTTATGCCTAACTGTTCAAAAAAGCCTCTTGCACCCATATTCCAAATCCAACAGGAAATCGGGTATTTTGGATCGAATGTGAAATTTTTTCGGTTCACAGTTGGAGTTCACATTTGGAGGCTTGAACATGCACGAAAACTCACCAAAATTTGCACATATGTTCAACTTTACGTAAATTTTGATAATCTATGAAAAGAATTAACAAAAAGGCTCAGTGGCGCCCCCTTGAAATTTTCAAAAAGGCCTCTCCTATTAGGTTTTTTCAACGTAGAACGATGAAATTTGGTGAGTCAATACATTGTGTAAAACTGCTCCAAAAAGTCTCTTGCACCTATATTCCAAATCCAACAGGAAGTCGGAAATTTTGGATCAAATGTGAAATTTTATCGATTTACATTTGAGACCTTGTCGCTGAAGAAAATAGTTGGATCGTCTTCAAAATTGGTCAGAGTATTCAGGAGACATATGAGATCTTAAGTTTTCAAAATGGTGAGTTTTCATCCAAGGGTCTGGCCTGGGCGTGGTCCCAAAGTCGGCCATTTTTAGGGAAAATACCAAATTCAGAAAATGATTAAAAACTCCATGATCCAACGTTCAATCTTTTTCATTTCTAGCATGTTTATGAGATATCCCAGCCTGAACACGACTGCATTGAAATATTACCCATTAGGCCTGGCGACCCTAGTGGAAACAGGAAATGGCCTTCTTTACGAGACAGGCTCCTCCTCCAAGGGAAAAAATTCTATTGACCTCAAACCTGTTTCAGGGGAGCCTCAAGACATGTGTTCAGGTGCCTGATGAAAAATATTGAGGTTTCGTTGAAGCGGAGAGGTCCAAACTGGAAGTGAAAATGACCGTCAACAATTTGTCTCGCCAAAAACTTTGAACAATCATAACTCGGCAGATATGCAACATATCTGCGCCAAACTTTCCGTGTTTGTTGAGAGTCATACCCTGAAGGTTCTTGTAGGGGTCATTTGCATCAACTCTACAGTGCCAACTAGTGGCGACAGAAAGAAGTTTTAAAAAAGGCCTTTCCTATTAGGTTTTTTCAACATAGAGCAAGGAAATTTGGGGGGTAGATACCTTATGCAAAACTGCTCCAAAAAGTCTCTTGCACCCATATTCCAAATCCAACAGGAAATCGGGTATTTTGGATCGAATGTGAAATTTTTATCGGTTCACAGTAGGAGTTTACATTTGGAGGCTTGAACATGCACGAAAACTCACAAAAATTTGGACATACATGTGGCATTGCGTACCGTTCAATAATCTTGCAACGTTACGAAAACATGTAACAAAATGGCTCAGTGGCGCCCCCTTGAAATTTTCAAAAAGGCCTCTCCATTTAGGTTTTTTCAACGTAGAGGGATGAAATTCGGAGAGTCGATACCTTGTACAAAACTGCTCCAAAAAGTCTCTTGCATGCGTATTCCAAACCCAACAGGAAATCGGGTATTTTGGATTGAATGTGAAATTTTCATCGATTTACAGTGTGCACATTTTACACCTTGGCACCTAGGGAATTAGTTTGATCATTCTCAAAATTGGCGAGACTGTTCACGAGGCATATGAAATCTTAAGTTATCAAAATGGTGTGTTTTCATTCACGGGCCTGAGCTGGGCGGGGTGCCAAAGTCGGCCATTTTTTCGCCAAAACACCAAATTCGGAAAATGACTGATAACTCCCTCATACAACGTTCAATCTATTTTAAATCTGGCATGTGTGTGAGGTATACCAGCCTGAGCAGGACTGGATTGAAAATTTACCATTTGTGCCTGGCGCCTCCTAGTGGGAACAGGAAAATCCCTTTTTTTACGGGACACACACCTCCTCTAAAGGGAAAAAAACAATCTACCTCAAACCTGCATAAGGGAAGCCTTAAGACCTGTGTTCAGGTGCCTGATGAAAAATATTGAGGTTTCGTTGAAGCGGAGGGGTCCAAACAGGAAAGTGAAAATGACCGTCAACAATTTGTCTCGCTAAAAACTTTGAACAGTCATAACTCGGCAGATATACAACATATCTGCGACAAACTTCCCGTGCTTGTTGAGAGTCATACCCTGAAGTGCCTTGTAGGGGTCATTTGCATCAACCCTACAGCGCCAACTAGTGGCAATAGAAAGTCACTCGTTTTTCCAATACATGTCCAGTTCTTTTCAGTTTGGTCATTGTAGTTTCAAGACCTATTAAAATACTTATTTACGGCCCATGTCCACGTGTCTGTCTGTTGCCGTGACGACCCTTTGTTCGCCATTTAAAAGAAATATTTTTTTTCCAGAGAGTCAGGCAGCTTATAGAGCCACAATATTTGGCACACTTGGTCAAATTGGCCCAGTTAGAAGATTAATTTTGGTTTTGAATAAGGGCTTGGCTGCACAGCTCAGTAGTGGCTCCTTTTTTGTAGTACTCTCTCCAATAGGGGTTTTTATCTCTTGGGTGTGGTAATGTAAGAGGCGACTTTCGAGCATGTTAGGTTCTAATGAGATGATTAGAGAGGAGGATCTGCCACCACCCTGACCTGCACACAGTCCGAGTTGCGTGACGTCCGAGTTGCGCTAGATTGCGAGGGCCCGTTCAGTCCTGCTTGCAGGCCTAGTTATTATTATTATTAGGGCCCGAGCACTCTCAGCGTGCGAGGCCCTATTGTTCTTCGAAGGATTATTATTATTATTATTATTATTATTATTATTATTATTTTTTCATGGCAAATGAAAATGGCCAATTTGAAGGCCTGAACATGCTCAAAAACTCACCAAATTTTGCATATACATCCGGCTTCGCGAAAATTTCGAAAATTTAGCAACGTTTTTTAAAAAAATCAAAAAATGGCTCAGTGGCGCCCCCTTGAAATTTTAAAAATGCCCTTTGCTTTGATGTTTTTCAACGTAGAGCGATGAAATTTGGGGAGTGGATACGTTGTCCAGAGACGCTTCAAAAAGTCTGCAGCACCCATATTCCAAACCCAACAGGAAATCGGATATTTTGGATTGAATGTTGAAAAACATAGCATTTTGGGCGAAAACCAGCATGCACGTTTCAGACCATTGCGCCGAGCCAGTACGTTGGATCTTCCTCAAAATTGGTGTACGTCTTCATGAGACATATGAGATATTAAGTTGTGAAAATGGTGAGTTTTCGTCCACGGGCCTAACCTGGGCGGGGTACCAAAGTCGGGTGTTTTTTTGGCAACGCGCCAATTTCAGTAAATGATTAATAACTTCCTGATACAAGGTCCAATCTTTTTCATATTTGGCATGCGTGTAAGGTGTCTTAACCTGAACACGACTGCATTGAAATATTTTCCATTAGGCCTGGCGCCCCCTTGTGGGAAGAGGAAACACCCATTTTTACGAGAAAGGCTCCTCCTCCTGGTGAAAAACATCAATTGACCTCAAACCTGCATCAGGGGAGCCTTAAGACATGTCTTTAGGTATATGATGAAAAATATTGAGTTTTCGTTGATGTAGCAGTACCCAAACAGGAAAGTGAAAAGACCCTCGGCATTTTGTCACAAAATGGCCAATTTCCAGGTCTGAACATGCTCGAAAACTCACCTAAATTTGCACATACATGCGGCTTCATGTAAATTTCATGAATTTAGCAACATTGCCAAAAGATGTAATAAAATGGCTCAGTGGCGCCCCCTTCAATTTTTAAAAAAGGCCTGTCCTATTAGTTTTTTTCGACGTAGAGTGATGAAATTTGGGGAGTGGATACGTTGTGCAAAACTGCTCCAAAAAGTCTCTTGCACCCATATTCCAAACCCAACAGGAAATCGGGTATTAGGGATTGAATCTTGCACAACATGGCATTTTTGTCTAAAACCAGCATGCACGTTTGACACCATTACGCCGAGGCAGTAAGTTGAATGCTCCTCAAAATTGGTCAGACTATTATTGACACATATGAGATGTTAGGTTATCAAAATGGTGACATTTCATTCACGGCCCTTTCCTGGCCAGGGGAGCCAATGTGTCTTATTTTTGACAATACAATTCAGTAAATGACTATAAGTCGCGTTTTTTTTCATATTTTGCTTTGGGGTGCGACTTATACTCAGCAGCGACTTATGTGTGAAATTATTAACACATTATGATAAAATTTCCCATGTTATTTTGGTGTTTTGGACTAATGGTTTTGTAAACTTGTTAGCATGCTATAGTTATCTGAATAACTCTTAATAGCTATGGCCACGTTCGCGTTCTGCCTTTGGCAATGTATGTTCAATTGTATAATTGACTTTTTTAAATTGAAATGGATGCATTTAGTTTGTGGCGCTTTCACGCCCACCTGGGAGCGCACTCGCACTTGTTTACGTGAAGAAGAGCGCTCGCACACCAGAAGAAGACAGACAGCTACGTAGCTCTGAGTGAGTGAGTGAGTGAGTGAGTGAGTGAGTGAGTGAGTGAGTGAGTGAGTGAGTGAGTGAGTGAGTGGGCGAGTTAGCGAGAGGGAAAGACGGCTGCGAAGCTACGTTCATTGTTTATGCTTTTAAAATATCTCTACAGAGGCAACGCCTGCGTGTATCATCTTTTCTGTTGTTGTTGTGTGTTTTCCACCCGCGAGCGGACACTTACAGCCAGTTGTGTGGTTGTTTGAATGGTGTGCTAATGCTAGCGAACGCATGCTAATCTGTTATGTTATTGCTGCAATAGTACCTAATTATCATTTATTTACGTTGATGTGAACCTGTTTGCTATCGAGGACCAAATTGATTCAACAAATTATGCGGACGTCCAGCATTGTCTTTTTGGAGTTCGCTGTATATAGCCAGGACCGAGCGGTAGCGTCCTGGTGAGGACAGTATATTCGCATTTCGTTGTTTATGAACTGTACACTGTAGATTTATTCAGCATGTTGTTCTCTATTGTATTTTTATATTAAACTGCCTTTCAAGATGACATATCTGTTCTATGTGTTGGATTTTATCAAGTAAATTTCCCCCAAAATTGCGACTTATACTCCGGTAAGACTTATATATGTTTTTTTTCTCTTTGTTGGGCATTTTCTGGCTTGTGCGACTTATACTCAGGTGCGACTTGTAGTCCGAAAAATACGGTAATAACTTCCTGATTGAAGGTGCAATCTTTTTCATATTTGGCATGAATGTGAAGTATTTCAGCCTGCACATGACTTTATTGAAATATTACTCATTACGCCTGGCGCCCCCTAGTGGGAACAGGAAACACACTTTTAATTAAATAGAAAGGCTCCTGCTTCTCAGGGTCAAAAATCAATTGACCTCAAACCTGAATCAGCGGAGCCTTAAGACATGTGTTCAGGTGCCTGATCAACAATTTTGTTTCGTTAAAGCAGAGGGGTCCAAAAGGAAAGTCATAATGACCGTGTTCAGGTGCCTAATAAACAATTTTGTTTTGTTAAAGCAGAGGGGTCCCATAGGAAAGTCATAATGACCGTCGCCATTTTCTCTCCCCACTAATTCTGAACATTCAGACATGCAATATATCTGCCTGGATATCTGTCTGTTGTCGACTGCCACCGCCCCGACCTGCCTGCCCTTCGACTTTGTTTGACGTCCGAGTTGCGCCATACGCGAGGGCCCGTTCAGTCCTGCTTGCAGGGCTAGTTATTATTATTTTTTCATGGCAAATGAAAATGGCCAATTTGAAGGCCTGAACATGCTCAAAAACTCACCAAATTTTGCATATACATCCGGCTTCGCGAAAATTTCGAAAATTTAGCAACGTTTTTTAAAAAAATCAAAAAATGGCTCAGTGGCGCCCCCTTGAAATTTTAAAAATGCCCTTTGCTTTGATGTTTTTCAACGTAGAGCGATGAAATTTGGGGAGTGGATACGTTGTCCAGAGACGCTTCAAAAAGTCTGCAGCACCCATATTCCAAACCCAACAGGAAATCGGATATTTTGGATTGAATGTTGAAAAACATAGCATTTTGGGCGAAAACCAGCATGCACGTTTCAGACCATTGCGCCGAGCCAGTTCGTTGGATCTTCCTCAAAATTGGTGTACGTCTTCATGAGACATATGAGATATTAAGTTGTGAAAATGGTGAGTTTTCGTCCACGGGCCTAACCTGGGCGGGGTACCAAAGTCGGGTGTTTTTTTGGCAACGCGCCAATTTCAGTAAATGATTAATAACTTCCTGATACAAGGTCCAATCTTTTTCATATTTGGCATGCGTGTAAGGTGTCTTAACCTGAACACGACTGCATTGAAATATTTTCCATTAGGCCTGGCGCCCCCTTGTGGGAAGAGGAAACACCCATTTTTACGAGAAAGGCTCCTCCTCCTGGTGAAAAACATCAATTGACCTCAAACCTGCATCAGGGGAGCCTTAAGACATGTCTTTAGGTATATGATGAAAAATATTGAGTTTTCGTTGATGTAGCAGTACCCAAACAGGAAAGTGAAAAGACCCTCGGCATTTTGTCACAAAATGGCCAATTTCCAGGTCTGAACATGCTCGAAAACTCACCTAAATTTGCACATACATGCGGCTTCATGTAAATTTCATGAATTTAGCAACATTGCCAAAAGATGTAATAAAATGGCTCAGTGGCGCCCCCTTCAATTTTTAAAAAAGGCCTGTCCTATTAGTTTTTTTCGACGTAGAGTGATGAAATTTGGGGAGTGGATACGTTGTGCAAAACTGCTCCAAAAAGTCTCTTGCACCCATATTCCAAACCCAACAGGAAATCGGGTATTAGGGATTGAATCTTGCACAACATGGCATTTTTGTCTAAAACCAGCATGCACGTTTGACACCATTACGCCGAGGCAGTAAGTTGAATGCTCCTCAAAATTGGTCAGACTATTATTGACACATATGAGATGTTAGGTTATCAAAATGGTGACATTTCATTCACGGCCCTTTCCTGGCCAGGGGAGCAAATGTGTCTTATTTTTGACAATACAATTCAGTAAATGACTATAAGTCGCGGTTTTTTTCATATTTTGCTTTGGGGTGCGACTTATACTCAGCAGCGACTTATGTGTGAAATTATTAACACATTATGATAAAATTTCCCATGTTATTTTGGTGTTTTGGACTAATGGTTTTGTAAACTTGTTAGCATGCTATAGTTATCTGAATAACTCTTAATAGCTATGGCCACGTTCGCGTTCTGCCTTTGGCAATGTATGTTCAATTGTATAATTGACTTTTTTAAATTGAAATGGATGCATTTAGTTTGTGGCGCTTTCACGCCCACCTGGGAGCGCACTCGCACTTGTTTACGTGAAGAAGAGCGCTCGCACACCAGAAGAAGACAGACAGCTACGTAGCTCTGAGTGAGTGAGTGAGTGAGTGAGTGAGTGAGTGAGTGAGTGAGTGAGTGAGTGAGTGAGTGAGTGAGTGAGTGAGTGAGTGAGTGAGTGAGTGAGTGGGCGAGTTAGCGAGAGGGAAAGACGGCTGCGAACCTAAGTTCATTGTTTATGCTTTCAAAATATCTCTACAGAGGCAACGCCTGCGTGTATCATCTTTTCTGTTGTTGTTGTGTGTTTTCCACCCGCGAGCGGACACTTACAGCCAGTTGTGTGGTTGTTTGAATGGTGTGCTAATGCTAGCGAACGCATGCTAATCTGTTACGTTATTGCTGTAATAGTACCTAATTATCATTTATTTACGTTAATGTCAACCTGTTTGCTATCGAGGACCAAATCGATTCAACAAATTATGCGGACGTCCAGCATTGTCTTTTTGGAGTTCGCTGTATATAGCCAGGACCGAGCGGTAGCGTCCTGGTGAGGACAGTACATTCGCATTTTGTTGTTTATGCACTGTACACTGTACATTCATTCAGCATGTTATTAGGGCCCGAGCACTCTCAGCGTGCGAGGCCCTATTGTTCTTCGAAGGATTATTATTATTATTATTAGGGCCCGAGCACTCTCAGCGTGCGAGGCCCTATTGTTCTTCGAAGGATTATTATTATTATTATTATTATTATTATTATTTTTTCATGGCAAATGAAAATGGCCAATTTGAAGGCCTGAACATGCTCAAAAACTCACCAAATTTTGCATATACATCCGGCTTCGCGAAAATTTCGAAAATTTAGTAACGTTTTTTAAAAAAATCAAAAAATGGCTCAGTGGCGCCCCCTTGAGCACTCTCAGCGTGCGAGGCCCTATTGTTCTTCGAAGGATTATTATTATTATTATTATTTTTTCATGGCAAATGAAAATGGCCAATTTGAAGGCCTGAACATGCTCAAAAACTCACCAAATTTTGCATATACATCCGGCTTCGCGAAAATTTCGAAAATTTAGCAACGTTTTTTAAAAAAATCAAAAAATGGCTCAGTGGCGCCCCCTTGAATTTTTAAAAATGCCCTTTGCTTTGATGTTTTTCAACGTAGAGCGATGAAATTTGGGGAGTGGATACGTTGTCCAGAGACGCTTCAAAAAGTCTGCAGCACCCATATTCCAAACCCAACAGGAAATGGGATATTTTGGATTGAATGTTGAAAAACATAGCATTTTGGGCGAAAACCAGCATGCACGTTTCAGACCATTGCGCCGAGCCAGTACGTTGGATCTTCCTCAAAATTGGTGAAAGTGTTGATGAGACATATGAGATATTAAGTTGTGAAAATGGTGAGTTTTCGTCCACGGGCCTAACCTGGGCGGGGTACCAAAGTCGGGTGTTTTTTTGGCAACGCGCCAATTTCAGTAAATGATTAATAACTTCCTGATACAAGGTCCAATCTTTTTCATATTTGGCATGCGTGTAAGGTGTCTTAACCTGAACACGACTGCATTGAAATATTTTCCATTAGGCCTGGCGCCCTCTCCCTTTTTACGAGAAAGGCTCCTCCTCCTGGTGAAAAACATCAATTGACCTCAAACCTGCATCAGGGGAGCCTTAAGACATGTCTTTAGGTATATGATGAAAAATATTGAGTTTTCGTTGATGTAGCAGTACCCAAACAGGAAAGTGAAAAGACCCTCGGCATTTTGTCACAAAATGGCCAATTTCCAGGTCTGAACATGCTCGAAAACTCACCTAAATTTGCACATACATGCGGCTTCATGTACATTTCATGAATTTAGCAACATTGCCAAAAGATGTAATAAAATGGCTCAGTGGCGCCCCCTTCAATTTTTAAAAAAGGCCTGTCCTATTAGTTTTTTTCGACGTAGAGTGATGAAATTTGGGGAGTGGATACGTTGTGCAAAACTGCTCCAAAAAGTCTCTTGCACCCATATTCCAAACCCAACAGGAAATCGGGTATTAGGGATTGAATCTTGCACAACATGGCATTTTTGTCTAAAACCAGCATGCACGTTTGACACCATTACGCCGAGGCAGTAAGTTGAATGCTCCTCAAAATTGGTCAGACTATTATTGACACATATGAGATGTTAGGTTATCAAAATGGTGACATTTCATTCACGGCCCTTTCCTGGCCAGGGGAGCAAATGTGTCTTATTTTTGACAATACAATTCAGTAAATGACTATAAGTCGCGGTTTTTTTCATATTTTGCTTTGGGGTGCGACTTATACTCAGCAGCGACTTATGTGTGAAATTATTAACACATTATGATAAAATTTCCCATGTTATTTTGGTGTTTTGGACTAATGGTTTTGTAAACTTGTTAGCATGCTATAGTTATCTGAATAACTCTTAATAGCTATGGCCACGTTCGCGTTCTGCCTTTGGCAATGTATGTTCAATTGTATAATTGACTTTTTTAAATTGAAATGGATGCATTTAGTTTGTGGCGCTTTCACGCCCACCTGGGAGCGCACTCGCACTTGTTTACGTGAAGAAGAGCGCTCGCACACCAGAAGAAGACAGACAGCTACGTAGCTCTGAGTGAGTGAGTGAGTGAGTGAGTGAGTGAGTGAGTGAGTGAGTGAGTGAGTGAGTGAGTGAGTGAGTGAGTGAGTGAGTGGGCGAGTGAGTGGGCGAGTTAGCGAGAGGGAAAGACGGCTGCGAAGCTACGTTCATTGTTTATGCTTTTAAAATATCTCTACAGAGGCAACGCCTGCGTGTATCATCTTTTCTGTTGTTGTTGTGTGTTTTCCACCCGCGAGCGGACACTTACAGCCAGTTGTGTGGTTGTTTGAATGGTGTGCTAATGCTAGCGAACGCATGCTAATCTGTTATGTTATTGCTGCAATAGTACCTAATTATCATTTATTTACGTTGATGTGAACCTGTTTGCTATCGAGGACCAAATTGATTCAACAAATTATGCGGACGTCCAGCATTGTCTTTTTGGAGTTCGCTGTATATAGCCAGGACCGAGCGGTAGCGTCCTGGTGAGGACAGTATATTCGCATTTCGTTGTTTATGCACTGTACACTGTAGATTTATTCAGCATGTTGTTCTCTATTGTATTTTTATATTAAACTGCCTTTCAAGATGACATATCTGTTCTATGTGTTGGATTTTATCAAGTAAATTTCCCCCAAAATTGCGACTTATACTCCGGTAAGACTTATATATGTTTTTTTTCTCTTTGTTGGGCATTTTCTGGCTTGTGCGACTTATACTCAGGTGCGACTTGTAGTCCGAAAAATACGGTAATAACTTCCTGATTGAAGGTGCAATCTTTTTCATATTTGGCATGAATGTGAAGTATTTCAGCCTGCACATGACTTTATTGAAATATTACTCATTACGCCTGGCGCCCCCTAGTGGGAACAGGAAACACACTTTTAATTAAATAGAAAGGCTCCTGCTTCTCAGGGTCAAAAATCAATTGACCTCAAACCTGAATCAGCGGAGCCTTAAGACATGTGTTCAGGTGCCTGATCAACAATTTTGTTTCGTTAAAGCAGAGGGGTCCAAAAGGAAAGTCATAATTAGGGCCCGAGCACTCTCAGCGTGCGAGGCCCTATTGTTCTTCGAAGGATTATTATTATTATTATTATTAGGGCCCGAGCACTAGGCGTGCGAAGGCCCTATTGTAATGCAAAGGATTATTATTATTATTATTATTATTATTATTATTATTATTATTATTATTATTCTTTTTTCATGGCAAATGAAAATGGCCAATTTGGAGGCCTGAACATGCACGAAAAGTCACCAAAATTTGCACATACGTGCAGATTCGCGTAAAATTTGATAATCTTGCGTCGTTTTGAAAAAATTTAAAAAAATGGCTCAGTGGCGCCCCCTTGACCCTTAAAATTTTCAAAAAGGCCTCTCCTCTCAGGTTTTCAACGTAGAGCGATGAAATTTGGGGAGTAGATACCTTATGCCTAACTGTTCAAAAAAGCCTCTTGCACCCATATTCCAAATCCAACAGGAAATCGGGTATTTTGGATCGAATGTGAAATTTTTTCGGTTCACAGTTGGAGTTCACATTTGGAGGCTTGAACATGCACGAAAACTCACCAAAATTTGCACATATGTTCAACTTTACGTAAATTTTGATAATCTATGAAAAGAATTAACAAAAAGGCTCAGTGGCGCCCCCTTGAAATTTTCAAAAAGGCCTCTCCTATTAGGTTTTTTCAACGTAGAACGATGAAATTTGGTGAGTCAATACATTGTGTAAAACTGCTCCAAAAAGTCTCTTGCACCTATATTCCAAATCCAACAGGAAGTCGGAAATTTTGGATCAAATGTGAAATTTTATCGATTTACATTTGAGACCTTGTCGCTGAAGAAAATAGTTGGATCGTCTTCAAAATTGGTCAGAGTATTCAGGAGACATATGAGATCTTAAGTTTTCAAAATGGTGAGTTTTCATCCAAGGGTCTGGCCTGGGCGTGGTCCCAAAGTCGGCCATTTTTAGGGAAAATACCAAATTCAGAAAATGATTAAAAACTCCATGATCCAACGTTCAATCTTTTTCATTTCTAGCATGTTTATGAGATATCCCAGCCTGAACACGACTGCATTGAAATATTACCCATTAGGCCTGGCGCCCCTAGTGGAAACAGGAAATGGCCTTCTTTACGAGACAGGCTCCTCCTCCAAGGGAAAAAATTCTATTGACCTCAAACCTGTTTCAGGGGAGCCTCAAGACATGTGTTCAGGTGCCTGATGAAAAATATTGAGGTTTCGTTGAAGCGGAGAGGTCCAAACTGGAAGTGAAAATGACCGTCAACAATTTGTCTCGCCAAAAACTTTGAACAATCATAACTCGGCAGATATGCAACATATCTGCGCCAAACTTTCCGTGTTTGTTGAGAGTCATACCCTGAAGGTTCTTGTAGGGGTCATTTGCATCAACTCTACAGTGCCAACTAGTGGCGACAGAAAGAAGTTTTAAAAAAGGCCTTTCCTATTAGGTTTTTTCAACATAGAGCAAGGAAATTTGGGGGGTAGATACCTTATGCAAAACTGCTCCAAAAAGTCTCTTGCACCCATATTCCAAATCCAACAGGAAATCGGGTATTTTGGATCGAATGTGAAATTTTTATCGGTTCACAGTAGGAGTTTACATTTGGAGGCTTGAACATGCACGAAAACTCACAAAAATTTGGACATACATGTGGCATTGCGTACCGTTCAATAATCTTGCAACGTTACGAAAACATGTAACAAAATGGCTCAGTGGCGCCCCCTTGAAATTTTCAAAAAGGCCTCTCCATTTAGGTTTTTTCAACGTAGAGGGATGAAATTCGGAGAGTCGATACCTTGTACAAAACTGCTCCAAAAAGTCTCTTGCATGCGTATTCCAAACCCAACAGGAAATCGGGTATTTTGGATTGAATGTGAAATTTTCATCGATTTACAGTGTGCACATTTTACACCTTGGCACCTAGGGAATTAGTTTGATCATTCTCAAAATTGGCGAGACTGTTCACGAGGCATATGAAATCTTAAGTTATCAAAATGGTGTGTTTTCATTCACGGGCCTGAGCTGGGCGGGGTGCCAAAGTCGGCCATTTTTTCGCCAAAACACCAAATTCGGAAAATGACTGATAACTCCCTCATACAACGTTCAATCTATTTTAAATCTGGCATGTGTGTGAGGTATACCAGCCTGAGCAGGACTGGATTGAAAATTTACCATTTGTGCCTGGCGCCTCCTAGTGGGAACAGGAAAATCCCTTTTTTTACGGGACACACACCTCCTCTAAAGGGAAAAAAACAATCTACCTCAAACCTGCATAAGGGAAGCCTTAAGACCTGTGTTCAGGTGCCTGATGAAAAATATTGAGGTTTCGTTGAAGCGGAGGGGTCCAAACAGGAAAGTGAAAATGACCGTCAACAATTTGTCTCGCTAAAAACTTTGAACAGTCATAACTCGGCAGATATACAACATATCTGCGACAAACTTCCCGTGCTTGTTGAGAGTCATACCCTGAAGTGCCTTGTAGGGGTCATTTGCATCAACCCTACAGCGCCAACTAGTGGCAATAGAAAGTCACTCGTTTTTCCAATACATGTCCAGTTCTTTTCAGTTTGGTCATTGTAGTTTCAAGACCTATTAAAATACTTATTTACGGCCCATGTCCACGTGTCTGTCTGTTGCCGTGACGACCCTTTGTTCGCCATTTAAAGGAAATATTTTTTTTCCAGAGAGTCAGGCAGCTTATAGAGCCACAATATTTGGCACACTTGGTCAAATTGGCCCAGTTAGAAGATTAATTTTGGTTTTGAATAAGGGCTTGGCTGCACAGCTCAGTAGTGGCTCCTTTTTTGTAGTACTCTCTCCAATAGGGGTTTTTATCTCTTGGGTGTGGTAATGTAAGAGGCGACTTTCGAGCATGTTAGGTTCTAATGAGATGATTAGAGAGGAGGATCTGCCACCACCCTGACCTGCACACAGTCCGAGTTGCGTGACGTCCGAGTTGCGCTAGATTGCGAGGGCCCGTTCAGTCCTGCTTGCAGGCCTAGTTATTATTATTATTAGGGCCCGAGCACTCTCAGCGTGCGAGGCCCTATTGTTCTTCGAAGGATTATTATTATTATTATTATTTTTTCATGGCAAATGAAAATGGGCAATTTGAAGGCCTGAACATGCTCAAAAACTCACCAAAATTTGCACATACATCCGGCTTCGCGAAAATTTCGAAAATTTAGCAACGTTTAAAGAAAAAATCAACAAATGGCTCAGTGGCGCCCCCTTGCAATTTTAAAAATGCTCTTTGCTTTGATGTTTTTCAACGTAGAGCGATGAAATTTGGGGAGTGGATACATTGTCCAGAGACGCTTCAAAAAGTCTGCAGCACCCATATTCCAAACCCAACAGGAAATGGGATATTTTGGATTGAATGTTGAAAAACATAGCATTTTGGGCGAAAACCAGCATGCACGTTTCAGACCATTGCGCCGAGCCAGTACGTTGGATCTTCCTCAAAATTGGTGAAAGTGTTGATGAGACATATGAGATACTAAGTTGTGAAAATGGTGAGTTTTCGTCCACGGGCCTGACCAGGGCGGGGTACCAAAGTCGAGTGTTTTTTTGGCAACGCGCCAATTTCAGTAAATGATTAATAACTTCCTGATACAAGGTCCAATCTTTTTCATATTTGGCATGCATGTAAAGTGTCTTAACCTGAACATGACTGCATTGAAATATTTTCCATTAGGCCTGGCGCCCCCTTGTGGGAAGAGGAAACACCCTTTTTTACTAAAAAGGCTCCTCCTCCTGGTGAAAAACATCAATTGACCTCAAACCTGCATCAGGGGAGCATTAACACATGTCTTTAGGTATCTGACAAAAAATATTGAGTTTTCGTTGATGTAGCAGTACCCAAACAGGAAAGTGAAAAGACCCTCGGCATTTTGTCTCAAAAAGGCCAATTTCAAGGTCTGAACATTCTCGAAAACTCACCAAAATGTGCACATACATGCGGCTTCATGTAAATTTCATGAATTTAGCAACATTGCCAAAAGATGTAATAAAATGGCTCAGTGGCGCCCCCTTCAATTTTTACAAAAGGCCTGTCCTATTAGTTTTTTTCGACGTAGAGTGATGAAATTTGGGGAGTAGATACGTTGTGCAAAACTGCTCCAAAAAGTCTCTTGCACCCATATTCCAAACCCAACAGGAAATCAGGTATTATGGATTGAATCTTGCAGAACATGGCATTTTTTGTCAAAAACCTGCGTGCACGTTTGAGACCATTACGCCGAGGCAGTAAGTTGAATGCTCCTCAAAATTGGTCAGATTGTTCATGACACATATGAGATGTTAGGTTATCAAAATGGTGGCATTTCATTCACGACCCTTTCCTGGGCAGGGGAGCAAATGTGTCTTATTTTTGACAATACAATTCAGTAAATGACTACTGTATTTTTCGGACTATAAGTCGCGGTTGTTTTCATATTTTGGTTTGGGGTGCGACTTATACTCAGCAGCGACTTATGTGTGAAATTATTAACACATTATGATAAAATTTCCCATGTTATTTTGGTGTTTTGGACTAATGGTTTTGTAACTTGTTAGCATGCTATAGTTATCTGAATAACTCTTAATAGCTATGGCCACGTTCGCGTTCTGCCTTTGGCAATGTATGTTCAATT
Source organism: Corythoichthys intestinalis (assembly GCF_030265065.1). Classification (NCBI taxonomy): domain Eukaryota; kingdom Metazoa; phylum Chordata; class Actinopteri; order Syngnathiformes; family Syngnathidae; genus Corythoichthys; species Corythoichthys intestinalis. The sequence continues at coordinate 81,283,563 of NC_080395.1, forward strand.
GTATAATTGACTTTTTTATATTGAAATGGATGCATTTAGTTTGTGGAGCTTTCACGCCCACCTGGGAGCACACTCGCACTTGTTTACGTGAAGAAGAGCGCTTGCACACCAGAAGAAGACAGACAGCTACGTAGCTCTGAGTGAGTGAGTGAGTGAGTGAGTGAGTGAGTGAGTGAGTGAGTGAGTGAGTGAGTGAGTGAGTGAGTGAGTGAGTGAGTGAGTGAGTGAGTGAGTGAGTGGGCGAGTTAGCGAGAGGGAAAGACGGCTGCGAACCTACGTTCATTGTTTATGCTTTTAAAATATCTCTACAGAGGCAACGCCTGCGTGTATCATCTTTTCTGTTGTTGTTGTGTGTTTTCCACCCGCGAGCGGACACTTACAGCCAGTTGTGTGGTTGTTTGAATGGTGTGCTAATGCGAGCGAACGCATGCTAATCTGTTACGTTATTGCTGTAATAGTACCTAATTATCATTTATTTACGTTGATGTGAACCTGTTTGCTAATTGTTTGTAAATTTCCCCCAAAAATGCGACTTATACTCCGGTGCCACCTATATGTTTTTTTTCTCTTTGTTGGGCATTTTATGGCTTGTGCGACTTATACTCAGGTGCGACTTGTAGTCCCAGAAATACGGTAATAACTTCCTGATTGAAGGTGCAATCTTTTTCATATTTGGCATGAATGTGAAGTATTTCAGCCTGCACATGACTTTATTGAAATATTACCCATTACGCATGGCGCCCCCTAGTGGGAACAGGAAACACCCTTTTAATTATTATTATTTTTTCATGGCAAATGAAAATGGCCAATTTGAAGGCCTGAACATGCTCAAAAACTCACCAAATTTTGCATATACATCCGGCTTCGCGAAAATTTCGAAAATTTAGCAACGTTTTTTAAAAAAATCAAAAAATGGCTCAGTGGCGCCCCCTTGAAATTTTAAAAATGCCCTTTGCTTTGATGTTTTTCAACGTAGAGCGATGAAATTTGGGGAGTGGATACGTTGTCCAGAGACGCTTCAAAAAGTCTGCAGCACCCATATTCCAAACCCAACAGGAAATCGGATATTTTGGATTGAATGTTGAAAAACATAGCATTTTGGGCGAAAACCAGCATGCACGTTTCAGACCATTGCGCCGAGCCAGTACGTTGGATCTTCCTCAAAATTGGTGTACGTCTTCATGAGACATATGAGATATTAAGTTGTGAAAATGGTGAGTTTTCGTCCACGGGCCTAACCTGGGCGGGGTACCAAAGTCGGGTGTTTTTTTGGCAACGCGCCAATTTCAGTAAATGATTAATAACTTCCTGATACAAGGTCCAATCTTTTTCATATTTGGCATGCGTGTAAGGTGTCTTAACCTGAACACGACTGCATTGAAATATTTTCCATTAGGCCTGGCGCCCCCTTGTGGGAAGAGGAAACACCCATTTTTACGAGAAAGGCTCCTCCTCCTGGTGAAAAACATCAATTGACCTCAAACCTGCATCAGGGGAGCCTTAAGACATGTCTTTAGGTATATGATGAAAAATATTGAGTTTTCGTTGATGTAGCAGTACCCAAACAGGAAAGTGAAAAGACCCTCGGCATTTTGTCACAAAATGGCCAATTTCCAGGTCTGAACATGCTCGAAAACTCACCTAAATTTGCACATACATGCGGCTTCATGTAAATTTCATGAATTTAGCAACATTGCCAAAAGATGTAATAAAATGGCTCAGTGGCGCCCCCTTCAATTTTTAAAAAAGGCCTGTCCTATTAGTTTTTTTCGACGTAGAGTGATGAAATTTGGGGAGTGGATACGTTGTGCAAAACTGCTCCAAAAAGTCTCTTGCACCCATATTCCAAACCCAACAGGAAATCGGGTATTAGGGATTGAATCTTGCACAACATGGCATTTTTGTCTAAAACCAGCATGCACGTTTGACACCATTACGCCGAGGCAGTAAGTTGAATGCTCCTCAAAATTGGTCAGACTATTATTGACACATATGAGATGTTAGGTTATCAAAATGGTGACATTTCATTCACGGCCCTTTCCTGGCCAGGGGAGCAAATGTGTCTTATTTTTGACAATACAATACAGTAAATGACTATAAGTCGCGGTTTTTTTCATATTTTGCTTTGGGGTGCGACTTATACTCAGCAGCGACTTATGTGTGAAATTATTAACACATTATGATAAAATTTCCCATGTTATTTTGGTGTTTTGGACTAATGGTTTTGTAAACTTGTTAGCATGCTATAGTTATCTGAATAACTCTTAATAGCTATGGCCACGTTCGCGTTCTGCCTTTGGCAATGTATGTTCAATTGTATAATTGACTTTTTTAAATTGAAATGGATGCATTTAGTTTGTGGCGCTTTCACGCCCACCTGGGAGCGCACTCGCACTTGTTTACGTGAAGAAGAGCGCTCGCACACCAGAAGAAGACAGACAGCTACGTAGCTCTGAGTGAGTGAGTGAGTGAGTGAGTGAGTGAGTGAGTGAGTGAGTGAGTGAGTGAGTGAGTGAGTGAGTGAGTGAGTGAGTGAGTGAGTGAGTGAGCGAGTTAGCGAGAGGGAAAGACGGCTGCGAAGCTACGTTCATTGTTTATGCTTTTAAAATATCTCTACAGAGGCAACGCCTGCGTGTATCATCTTTTCTGTTGTTGTTGTGTGTTTTCCACCCGCGAGCGGACACTTACAGCCAGTTGTGTGGTTGTTTGAATGGTGTGCTAATGCTAGCGAACGCATGCTAATCTGTTATGTTATTGCTGCAATAGTACCTAATTATCATTTATTTACGTTGATGTGAACCTGTTTGCTATCGAGGACCAAATTGATTCAACAAATTATGCGGACGTCCAGCATTGTCTTTTTGGAGTTCGCTGTATATAGCCAGGACCGAGCGGTAGCGTCCTGGTGAGGACAGTATATTCGCATTTCGTTGTTTATGCACTGTACACTGTAGATTTATTCAGCATGTTGTTCTCTATTGTATTTTTATATTAAACTGCCTTTCAAGATGACATATCTGTTCTATGTGTTGGATTTTATCAAGTAAATTTCCCCCAAAATTGCGACTTATACTCCGGTAAGACTTATATATGTTTTTTTTCTCTTTGTTGGGCATTTTCTGGCTTGTGCGACTTATACTCAGGTGCGACTTGTAGTCCGAAAAATACGGTAATAACTTCCTGATTGAAGGTGCAATCTTTTTCATATTTGGCATGAATGTGAAGTATTTCAGCCTGCACATGACTTTATTGAAATATTACTCATTACGCCTGGCGCCCCCTAGTGGGAACAGGAAACACACTTTTAATTAAATAGAAAGGCTCCTGCTTCTCAGGGTCAAAAATCAATTGACCTCAAACCTGAATCAGCGGAGCCTTAAGACATGTGTTCAGGTGCCTGATCAACAATTTTGATTCGTTAAAGCAGAGGGGTCCAAAAGGAAAGTCATAATGACCGTGTTCAGGTGCCTAATAAACAATTTTGTTTTGTTAAAGCAGAGGGGTCCCATAGGAAAGTCATAATGACCGTCGCCATTTTCTCTCCCCACTAATTCTGAACATTCAGACATGCAATATATCTGCCTGGATATCTGTCTGTTGTCGACTGCCACCGCCCCGACCTGCCTGCCCTTCGACTTTGTTTGACGTCCGAGTTGCGCCATACGCGAGGGCCCGTTCAGTCCTGCTTGCAGGGCTAGTTAGGGCCCGAGCACTCTCAGCGTGCGAGGCCCTATTGTTCTTCGAAGGATTATTATTATTATTATTATTATTATTATTATTTTTTTTTCATGGCAAATGAAAATGGCCAATTTGAAGGCCTGAACATGCTCAAAAACTCACCAAATTTTGCCTATACATCCGGCTTCGCGAAAATTTCAACAATTTAGCAACGTTTTTTAAAAAAATCAAAAAATGGCTCAGTGGCGCCCCCTTGAAATTTTAAAAATGCCCTTTGCTTTGATGTTTTTCAACGTAGAGCGATGAAATTTGGGGAGTGGATACGTTGTCCAGAGACGCTTCAAAAAGTCTGCAGCACCCATATTCCAAACCCAACAGGAAATGGGATATTTTGGATTGAATGTTGAAAAACATAGCATTTTGGGCGAAAACCAGCATGCACGTTTCAGACCATTGCGCCGAGCCAGTACGTTGGATCTTCCTCAAAATTGGTGTACGTCTTCATGAGACATATGAGATATTAAGTTGTGAAAATGGTGAGTTTTCGTTCACGGGCCTAACCTGGGCGGGGTACCAAAGTCGGGTGTTTTTTTGGCAACGCGCCAATTTCAGTAAATGATTAATAACTTCCTGATACAAGGTCCAATCTTTTTCATATTTGGCATGCGTGTAAGGTGTCTTAACCTGAACACGACTGCATTGAAATATTTTCCATTAGGCCTGGCGCCCCCTTGTGGGAAGAGGAAACACCCATTTTTACGAGAAAGGCTCCTCCTCCTGGTGAAAAACATCAATTGACCTCAAACCTGCATCAGGGGAGCCTTAAGACATGTCTTTAGGTATATGATGAAAAATATGGAGTTTTCGTTGATGTAGCAGTACCCAAACAGGAAAGTGAAAAGACCCTCGGCATTTTGTCACAAAATGGCCAATTTCCAGGTCTGAACATGCTCGAAAACTCACCTAAATTTGCACATACATGCGGCTTCATGTAAATTTCATGAATTTAGCAACATTGCCAAAAGATGTAATAAAATGGCTCAGTGGCGCCCCCTTCAATTTTTAAAAAAGGCCTGTCCTATTAGTTTTTTTCGACGTAGAGTGATGAAATTTGGGGAGTGGATACGTTGTGCAAAACTGCTCCAAAAAGTCTCTTGCACCCATATTCCAAACCCAACAGGAAATCGGGTATTAGGGATTGAATCTTGCACAACATGGCATTTTTGTCTAAAACCAGCATGCACGTTTGACACCATTACGCCGAGGCAGTAAGTTGAATGCTCCTCAAAATTGGTCAGACTATTATTGACACATATGAGATGTTAGGTTATCAAAATGGTGACATTTCATTCACGGCCCTTTCCTGGCCAGGGGAGCAAATGTGTCTTATTTTTGACAATACAATTCAGTAAATGACTATAAGTCGCGGTTTTTTTCATATTTTGCTTTGGGGTGCGACTTATACTCAGCAGCGACTTATGTGTGAAATTATTAACACATTATGATAAAATTTCCCATGTTATTTTGGTGTTTTGGACTAATGGTTTTGTAAACTTGTTAGCATGCTATAGTTATCTGAATAACTCTTAATAGCTATGGCCACGTTCGCGTTCTGCCTTTGGCAATGTATGTTCAATTGTATAATTGACTTTTTTAAATTGAAATGGATGCATTTAGTTTGTGGCGCTTTCACGCCCACCTGGGAGCGCACTCGCACTTGTTTACGTGAAGAAGAGCGCTCGCACACCAGAAGAAGACAGACAGCTACGTAGCTCTGAGTGAGTGAGTGAGTGAGTGAGTGAGTGAGTGAGTGAGTGAGTGAGTGAGTGAGTGAGTGAGTGAGTGAGTGAGTGAGTGAGTGAGTGAGTGAGTGAGTGAGTGAGTGAGTGAGTGGGCGAGTTAGCGAGAGGGAAAGACGGCTGCGAAGCTACGTTCATTGTTTATGCTTTTAAAATATCTCTACAGAGGCAACGCCTGCGTGTATCATCTTTTCTGTTGTTGTTGTGTGTTTTCCACCCGCGAGCGGACACTTACAGCCAGTTGTGTGGTTGTTTGAATGGTGTGCTAATGCTAGCGAACGCATGCTAATCTGTTATGTTATTGCTGCAATAGTACCTAATTATCATTTATTTACGTTGATGTGAACCTGTTTGCTATCGAGGACCAAATTGATTCAACAAATTATGCGGACGTCCAGCATTGTCTTTTTGGAGTTCGCTGTATATAGCCAGGACCGAGCGGTAGCGTCCTGGTGAGGACAGTATATTCGCATTTCGTTGTTTATGCACTGTACACTGTAGATTTATTCTGCATGTTGTTCTCTATTGTATTTTTATATTAAACTGCCTTTCAAGATGACATATCTGTTCTATGTGTTGGATTTTATCAAGTAAATTTCCCCCAAAATTGCGACTTATACTCCGGTAAGACTTATATATGTTTTTTTTCTCTTTGTTGGGCATTTTCTGGCTTGTGCGACTTATACTCAGGTGCGACTTGTAGTCCGAAAAATACGGTAATAACTTCCTGATTGAAGGTGCAATCTTTTTCATATTTGGCATGAATGTGAAGTATTTCAGCCTGCACATGACTTTATTGAAATATTACTCATTACGCCTGGCGCCCCCTAGTGGGAACAGGAAACACACTTTTAATTAAATAGAAAGGCTCCTGCTTCTCAGGGTCCAAAATCAATTGACCTCAAACCTGAATCAGCGGAGCCTTAATTATTATTATTATTATTATTATTATTATTTTTTTTTTTTCATGGCAAATGAAAATGGGCAATTTGAAGGCCTGAACATGCTCAAAAACTCACCAAAATTTGCACATACATCCGGCTTCGCGAAAATTTCGAAAATTTAGCAACGTTTAAAAAAAAAAGCAACAAATGGCTCAGTGGCGCCCCCTTGCAATTTTAAAAATGATCTTTGCTTTGATGTTTTTCAACGTAGAGCGATGAAATTTGGGGAGTGGATACATTGTCCAGAGACGCTTCAAAAAGTCTGCAGCACCCATATTCCAAACCCAACAGGAAATGGGATATTTTGGATTGAATGTTGAAAAACATAGCATTTTGGGCGAAAACCAGCATGCACGTTTCAGACCATTGCGCCGAGCCAGTACGTTGGATCTTCCTCAAAATTGGTGAAAGTGTTGATGAGACATATGAGATACTAAGTTGTGAAAATGGTGAGTTTTCGTCCACGGGCCTGACCTGGGCGGGGTACCAAAGTCGGGTGTTTTTTTGGCAACGCGCCAATTTCAGTAAATGATTAATAACTTCCTGATACAAGGTCCAATCTTTTTCATATTTGGCATGCATGTAAGGTGTCTTAACCTGAACACGACTGCATTGAAATATTTTCCATTAGGCCTGGCGCCCCCTTGTGGGAAGAGGAAACACCCTTTTTTATGAGAAAGGCTCCTCCTCCTGGTGAAAAACATCAATTGACCTCAAACCTGCATCAGGGGAGCATTAAGACATGTCTTTAGGTATCTGATGAAAAATATTGAGTTTTCGTTGATGTAGCAGTACCCAAACAGGAAAGTAAAAAGACCCTCGGCATTTTGTCTCAAAATGGCCAATTTCAAGGTCTGAACATGCTCGAAAACTCACCAAAATGTGCACATACATGCGGCTTCATGTAAATTTCATGAATTTAGCAACATTGCCAAAAGATGTAATAAAATGGCTCAGTGGCGCCCCCTTCAATTTTTAAAAAGGCCTGTCCTATTAGTTTTTCTCGACGTAGAGTGATGAAATTTGGGGAGTGGATACATTGTGCAAAACTGCTCCAAAAAGTCTCTTGCACCCATATTCCAAACCCAACAGGAAATCAGGTATTATGGATTGAATCTTGCAGAACATGGCATTTTTTGTCAAAAACCTGCGTGCACGTTTGAGACCATTACGCCTAAACAGTAAGTTGAATGCTCCTCAAAATTGGTCAGATTGTTCATGACACATATGAGATGTTAGGTTATCAAAATGGTGACATTTCATTCACGACCCTTTCCTGGGCAGGGGAGCAAATGTGTCTTATTTTTGACAATACAATTCAGTAAATGACTACTGTATTTTTCGGACTATAAGTCGCGGTTGTTTTCATATTTTGGTTTGGGGTGCGACTTATACTCAGCAGCGACTTATGTGTGAAATTATTAACACATTATGATAAAATTTCCCATGTTATTTTGGTGTTTTGGACTAATGGTTTTGTAAACTTGTTAGCATGCTATAGTTATCTGAATAACTCTTAATAGCTATGGCCACGTTCGCGTTCTGCCTTTGGCAATGTATGTTCAATAGTATAATTGACTTTTTATATTGAAATGGATGCATTTAGTTTGTGGAGCTTTCACGCCCACCTGGGAGCGCACTCGCACTTGTTTACGTGAAGAAGAGCGCTTGCACACCAGAAGAAGACAGACAGCTACGTAGCTCTGACTGAGAGTGAGTGAGTGAGTGAGTGAGTGAGTGAGTGAGTGAGTGAGTGAGTGAGTGAGTGAGTGAGTGAGTGAGTGAGTGAGTGAGTGAGTGAGTGAGTGAGTGAGTGAGACTTTCGAGCAGCACTGTATGTTTTTTTTCTCTTTGTTGGGCATTTTATGGCTTGTGCGACTTATACTCAGGTGCGACTTGTAGTCCCAAAAATACGGTAATAACTTCCTGATTGAAGGTGCGCTCTTTTTCATATTTGGCATGAATGTGAAGTATTTCAGCCTGCACATGACTTTATTGAAATATTACCCATTACGCCTGGCGCCCCCTAGTGGGAACAGGAAACACCCTTTTAATTAAATAGAAAGGCTCCTGCTTCTCAGGGACAAAAATCAATTGACCTCAAACCTGAATCAGCGGAGCCTTAAGACATGTGTTCAGGTGCCTGATCAACAATTTTGTTTCGTTAAAGCAGAGGGGTCCAATAGGAAAGTCATAATGACCGTGTTCAGGTGCCTAATAAACAATTTTGTTTTGTTAAAGCAGAGGAGACCGATAGGAAAGTCATAATGACCGTCGCCATTTTCTCTCCCCACTAATCCTGAACATTCAGACATGCAATATATCTGCCTGGATATCTTTCTGTTGTCAACTGCCACCGCCCCGACCTGCCTGCCCTCCGACTTTGTTTGACGTCCGAGTTGCGCCATACGCGAGGGCCCGTTCAGTCCTGCTTGCAGGGCTAGTTAGGGCCCGAGCACTAAGCGTGCGAAGGCCCTATTGTTTTGCAAAGGATTATTATTATTATTATTATTATTATTATTATTATTATTATTATTATTCTTTTTTCAGGGCAAATGAAAATGGCCAATTTGGAGGCCTGAACATGCACGAAAAGTCACCAAAATTTGCACATACGTGCGGCTTTGCGTAAATTTCGATAATCTTGTGTCGTTTTGAAAAAATGTCAAAAAATGGCTCAGTGGCGCCCCCTTTACCCTTAAAATTTTCAAAAAGGCCTCTCCTCTCAGGTTTTCAACGTAGAGCAATGAAATTTGGGGAGTAGATACCTTATGCCTAACTGTTCAAAAAAGCCTCTTGCACCCATATTCCAAATCCAACAGGAAATCGGATATTTTGGATCAAATGTGAAATTTTTATCGGTTCACAGTTGGAGTTTACATTTGGAGGCCTGAACATGCACGAAAACTCACCAAAATTTGCACATACATGCAACTTTGCGTAAATTTTGATAATCTACAAAAAAATTTAACAAAATGGCTCAGTGGCGCCCCCTTGAAATTTTCAAAAAGGCCTTTCCTATTAGGTTTTTTCAACGTAGAACAATGAAATTTGGCGAGTCGATACATTGTGCAAAACTGCTCCAAAAAGTCTCTTGCACCCATATTCCAAACCCAACAGGAAGCCGGAAATTTTGGATCAAATGTGAAATTTTATCGATTTACATTTGAGACCTTGTCGCTGAAGAAAATAGTTGGATCGTCTTCAAAATTGGTCAGACTATTCAGGAGACATATGAGATCTTAAGTTTTGAAAATGGTGAGTTTTCACTCAAGGGTCTGACCTGGGCGTGGTCCCAAAGTCGGCCATTTTTGGGCAAAATACCAAATTCAGAAAATGATTAAAAACTCCGTGATACAACGTTCAATCTTTTTCATTTCTAGCATGTATATGAGATATCCCAGCCTGAACACGACTGCATTGAAATATTACCCATTAGGCCTGGCGCCCCCTAGTGGGAACAGGAAATGGCCTTCTTTACGAGACAGGCTCCTCCTCCAAGGGAAAAAAATCTATTGACCTCAAACCTGTTTCAGGGGAGCCTCAAGACATGTGTTCAGGTCCCTGATGAAAAATATTGAGGTTTCGTTGAAGCGGAGAGGTCCAAACTGGAAGTGAAAATGACCGTCAACAATTTGTCTCGCCAAAAATTTTGAACAGTCATAACTCGGCAGATATGCAACATATCTGCGCCAAACTTTCCGTGTTTGTTGAGAGTCATACCCTGAAGGTTCTTGTAGGGGTCATTTGCATCAACTCTACAGTGCCAACTAGTGGCGACAGAAAGAAGTTTTAAAAAAGGCCTTTCCTATTGGGTTTTTTCAACATAGAGCAAGGAAATTTGGGGAGTAGATACCTTATGCAAAACTGCTCCAAAAAGTCTCTTGCACCCATATTCCAAATCCAACAGGAAATCGGGTATTTTGGATCGAATGTGAAATTTTCATGGGTTCACAGTAAGAGTTTACATTTGGAGGCTTGAATATGCATAAAAACTCACCAAAATTTGCACATACATGCGGCTTTGGATAACGTTCGATAATCTTGCAACGTTACGAAACAATTTAACAAAATGGCTCAGTGGCGCCCCCTTGAAATTTTCAAAAAGGCCTCTCCATTTAGGTTTTTCTAACATAGAGTGATGAAATTTGGAGAGTCAAAACTTTGTGCAAAACTGCTCCAAAAAGTCTCTTGCACACACATTCCAAATCCTACAGGAAATCGGGTATTTTGGATTGAATGTGAACTTTTTATCGATTTACAGTGTGCACATTTTACACCTTGGCACCTAGGGAATTAGTTTGATCATTCTCAAAATTGGTGAGACTGTTCATGAGGCATATGAAATCTTAAGTTATAAAAATGGTGTGTTTTCATTCACGGGCCTGACCTGGGCGGGGCGCCAAATTCTTCCATTTTTTCGCCAAAACACCGAATTCGGAAAATGACTGATAACTCCCTCATACAACGTTCAATCTATTTTAAATCTGGCATGTGTGTGAGGTATACCAGCCTGAGCAGGACTGGATTGAAAATTTACCATTTGTGCCTGGCGCCTCCTAGTGGGAACAGGAAATGCCCTTTTTTACGGGACACACTCCTCCTCTAAAGGGAAAAAATCAATCTACCTCAAACCTGCATAAGGGAAACCTTAAGACCTGTCTTCAGGTGCCTGATGAAAAATATTGAAGTTTCGTTGAAGCGGAGGGGTCCAAACAGGAAAGTGAAAATGACTGTCAACAATTTTTCTCTCCAAAAACTTTGAACAGTCATAACTCGGCAGATATACAAGATATCTGCGCCAAACTTCCCGTGCTTGTTGAGAGTCATACCCTGAAGGGCCTTGTAGGGGTCATTTGCATCAACCCTACAGCGCCAACTAGTGGCGATAGAAAGTCACTCGTTTTTCCAAAACATGTCCAGTTCTTTTCATGTTGGTCATTGTAGTTTCAAGACCTATTAAAATACTTTTTTACGGCCCATGTCCACGTGTCTCTGTCTGTTGCCGTGACGACCCTTTGTTCGCCATTTAAAGGAAATATATTTTTTTCAGAGACTCAGGGAGCTTATAGAGCCACAATAGTTGGCACACTTGGTCGAATTGGCCCAGTTAGAAGATTAATTTGGTTTTGAATAAGGGCTTGGCTGCACAGCTCAGTAGTGGCTCCTTTTTTGTAGTACTCTCTCCAATAGGGGTTTTTATCTCTTGGGTGTGGGAATGTAAAGAGGCGACTTTCGAGCTTGTTAGGTTCTAATGAGATGATTAGAGAGGAGGATCTGCCACCACCCTGACCTGCACACAGTCCGAGTTGCGTGACGTCCGAGTTGCGCTAGATTGCGAGGGCCCGTTCAGTCCTGCTTGCAGGCCTAGTTATTATTATTTTTTTTTCATGGCAAATGAAAATGGCCAATTTGAAGGCCTGAACATGCTCAAAAACTCACCAAAATTTGCACATACATCCGGCTTCGCGAAAATTTCGACAATTTGGCAACGTTTACAAAAAAAATAAAAAAATGGCTCAGTGGCGCCCCCTTGCAATTTTCAAAATGCCCTTTGCTTTGATGTATTTCAACGTAGGGCGATGAAATTTGGGGAGTGGATACGTTGTCCAGAACCGCTTCAAAAAGTCTAAAGCACCCATATTCCAAACCCAACAGGAAATGGGATATTCTGGATTGAATGTTGAAAAACATAGCATTTTGGGCGAAAACCAGCATGCACGTTTCAGACCGTTGCGCCGAGCCAGTACGTTGGATCTTCCTCAAAATTGGTGTAAGTGTTCATGAGACATATGAGATACTAAGTTGTGAAAATGGTGAGTTTTCGTCCACGGGCCTGACCTGGGCGGGGTACCAAAGTCGGGTGTTTTTTTGGCAACGCGCCAATTTCAGTAAATGATTAATAACTTCCTGATACAAGGTCCAATCTTTTTCATATTTGGCATGCATGTAAGGTGTCTTAACCTGAACAGGACTGCATTGAAATATTTTCCATTAGGCCTGGCGCCCCCTTGTGGGAAGAGGAAACACCCTTTTTTACGAAAAAGGCTCCTCCTCCTGGTGAAAAACATCAATTGATCTCAAACCTGCATCAGGGGAGCCTTAAGACATGTCTTTAGGTATCTGATGAAAAATATTGACTTTTCGTTGATGTTGCAGTATCCAAACAGGAAAGTGAAAAGACCCTCGGCATTTTCTCTCAAAATGGCAAATTTCAAGGTCTGAACATGCTCGAAAACTCACCAAAATGTGCACATACATGTGGCTTCATGTAGATTTCATGAATTTAGCAACATTGCCAAAAGATGTAATAAAATGGCTCAGTGGCGCCCCCTTCAATTTTTAAAAAAGGCCTGTCCTATTAGTTTTTTTCGACGTAGAGTGATGAAATTTGGGGAGTGGATACGTTGTGCAAAACTGCTCCAAAAAGTCTCTTGCACCCATATTCCAAACCCAACAGGAAATCGGGTATTATGGATTGAATCTTGCATTTTTGTCAAAAACCTGCATGCACGTTTGAGACCATTACGCCGAAGCAGTAAGTTGAATGCTTCTCAAAATTGGTCAGACATCCCAAAAACATGCATGGTAGGCTGACTGAGCACTCTAAATTGTCCGTAGGTATGAGTGTGCGCGTGAATGGTTGTATGTCTCCTTGTGCCCTGCAATTGGCTGGCAACCAGTGCAGGGTGTCCCCTGCCTCCTGCCCCGAGTTAGCTGGGATAGGCTCCAGCACCTCCGCGACCCTCGTGAGGAAAAGCGGCATGGAAAATGAATGAATGAATGAATGTTCATGACACATATGAGATGTTAGGTTATCAAAATGGTGACATTTCATTCACGGCCCTTTCCTGGGCAGGGGAGCAAATGTGTCTTATTTTTGACAATACAATTCAGTAAAAGACTACTGTATTTTTCCGACTATAAGTTGTGTTTTTTTTTCTTCATATTTTGGTTTGGGGTGCGACTTATACTCAGCAGTGACTTATGTGTGAAATTATTAACACATTATGATAACATTTCCCATGTTATTTAGGTGTTTTGGACTAATCGTTTTGTAAACTTGTTAGCATGCTATAGTTATCTGAATAACTCTTAATAGCTATGGCCATTTTCATTTGCCATGAAAAAATAATAATGAGTGCGCTCCCAGTTGGGCGTGAAAGCGCCACAAACTAAATGCATCCATTTCAATATAAAAAAGTCAATTATACAATTGAACATACATTGCCAAAGGCAGAACGCGAACGTGGCCATAGCTATTAACAGTTATTCAGATTACTATAGCATGCTAACAGGTTTACAAAACCATTAGGCCTGGTGCCCCCTGGTGAGTGAAATTGTTAACACATTATGATATAATTTCCCGTGTTATTTTGGTGTTTTGGACTGATGGTTTTGTAAACTTGTTAGCATGCTATAGTTATCTGAATAACTGTTAATAGCTATGGCCACGTTCGCGTTCTGCCTTTGGCAATGTATGTTCAATTGTATAATTGACTTTTTTATATTGAAATGGATGCATTTAGTTTGTGGCGCTTTCACGCCCACCTGGGAGCGCACTCGCACTTGTTTACGTGAATAAGCGCTCGCACACCAGAAGAAGACAGACAGCCACGTAGCTCTGAGTGAGTGAGTGAGTGAGTGAGTGAGTGAGTGAGTGAGTGAGTGAGTGAGTGAGTGAGTGAGTGAGTGAGTGAGTGAGTGAGTGAGTGAGTGAGTGAGTGAGTGAGTGAGTGAGTGAGTGAGTGAGTGGACTAGTTAGCGAGAGAGAAAGACGGCTGCGAACCTACGTTCATTGTTTATGCCTTTAAAATATCTCTACAGAGGCAACGCCTGCGTGTATCATCTTTTCTGTTGTTGTGTGTTTTCCACCCGCGAGCGGACACTTACAGCCAGTTGTGTGGTTGTTTGAATGGTGTGCTAATGCTAGCGAACGCATGCTAATCTGTTATGTTATTGCTGCAATAGTACCTAATTATCATTCATTTACGTTGATGTGAACCTGTTTGCTATCGAGGACCAAATTGATTCAACAAATTATGCGGACATCCAGAATTGTCTTTTTGGAGTTCGAGGACCAAATTGATTCAACAAATTATGCGGACATCCAGAATTGTCTTTTTGGAGTTCGCTGTCTATAGCCAGGACTGAGCGGTAGCGTCCTGGTGAGGACAGTATATTCGCATTTCGTTGTTTATGAACTGTACACTGTAGATTTATTCAGCATGTTGTTCTCTATTGTATTTTTATATTAAATTGCCTTTCAAGATGACATATCTGTTCTACGTGTTGGATTTTATCAAGTAAATTTCACCCACAAATGCGACTTATACTCGGGTAAGACTTTTGTTTCCTTAAAGCAGAGGGGTCCAATAGGAAAGTCATAATGACCGTGTTCAGGTGCCTAATAAACACTTTTGTTTTGTTAAAGCAGAGGGGTCCGATAAGAAAGTCATCATGACCGTCGCCATTTTCTCTCCCCACTAATTCTGAACATTCAGACATGCAATATATCTGCCTGGATATCTGTCTGTTGTCGACTGCCACCGCCCCGACCTGCCTGCCCTCCGACTTTGTTTGACGTCCGAGTTGCGCCATACGCGAGGGCCCGTCAGTCCTGCTTGCAGGGCTAGTTAGGGCCCGAGCACTCTCAGCGTGCGAGGCCCTATTGTTCTTCGAAGGATTATTAGGGCCCGAGCACTCTCAGCGTGCGAGGCCCTATTGTTCTTCGAAGGATTATTATTATTATTATTATTATTATTATTATTATTATTATTATTTTTTCATGGCAAATGAAAATGGCCAATTTGAAGGCCTGAACATGCTCAAAAACTCACCAAATTTTGCATATACATCCGGCTTCGCGAAAATTTCGAAAATTTAGCAACGTTTTTTAAAAAAATCAAAAAATGGCTCAGTGGCGCCCCCTTGAAATTTTAAAAATGCCCTTTGCTTTGATGTTTTTCAACGTAGAGCGATGAAATTTGGGGAGTGGATACGTTGTCCAGAGACGCTTCAAAAAGTCTGCAGCACCCATATTCCAAACCCAACAGGAAATGGGATATTTTGGATTGAATGTTGAAAAACATAGCATTTTGGGCGAAAACCAGCATGCACGTTTCAGACCATTGCGCCGAGCCAGTACGTTGGATCTTCCTCAAAATTGGTGTACGTCTTCATGAGACATATGAGATATTAAGTTGTGAAAATGGTGAGTTTTCGTCCACGGGCCTAACCTGGGCGGGGTACCAAAGTCGGGTGTTTTTTTGGCAACGCGCCAATTTCAGTAAATGATTAATAACTTCCTGATACAAGGTCCAATCTTTTTCATATTTGGCATGCGTGTAAGGTGTCTTAACCTGAACACGACTGCATTGAAATATTTTCCATTAGGCCTGGCGCCCCCTTGTGGGAAGAGGAAACACCCATTTTTACGAGAAAGGCTCCTCCTCCTGGTGAAAAACATCAATTGACCTCAAACCTGCATCAGGGGAGCCTTAAGACATGTCTTTAGGTATATGATGAAAAATATTGAGTTTTCGTTGATGTAGCAGTACCCAAACAGGAAAGTGAAAAGACCCTCGGCATTTTGTCACAAAATGGCCAATTTCCAGGTCTGAACATGCTCGAAAACTCACCTAAATTTGCACATACATGCGGCTTCATGTAAATTTCATGAATTTAGCAACATTGCCAAAAGATGTAATAAAATGGCTCAGTGGCGCCCCCTTCAATTTTTAAAAAAGGCCTGTCCTATTAGTTTTTTTCCACGTAGAGTGATGAAATTTGGGGAGTGGATACGTTGTGCAAAACTGCTCCAAAAAGTCTCTTGCACCCATATTCCAAACCCAACAGGAAATCGGGTATTAGGGATTGAATCTTGCACAACATGGCATTTTTGTCTAAAACCAGCATGCACGTTTGACACCATTACGCCGAGGCAGTAAGTTGAATGCTCCTCAAAATTGGTCAGACTATTATTGACACATATGAGATGTTAGGTTATCAAAATGGTGACATTTCATTCACGGCCCTTTCCTGGCCAGGGGAGCAAATGTGTCTTATTTTTGACAATACAATTCAGTAAATGACTATAAGTCGCGGTTTTTTTCATATTTTGCTTTGGGGTGCGACTTATACTCAGCAGCGACTTATGTGTGAAATTATTAACACATTATGATAAAATTTCCCATGTTATTTTGGTGTTTTGGACTAATGGTTTTGTAAACTTGTTAGCATGCTATAGTTATCTGAATAACTCTTAATAGCTATGGCCACGTTCGCGTTCTGCCTTTGGCAATGTATGTTCAATTGTATAATTGACTTTTTTAAATTGAAATGGATGCATTTAGTTTGTGGCGCTTTCACGCCCACCTGGGAGCGCACTCGCACTTGTTTACGTGAAGAAGAGCGCTCGCACACCAGAAGAAGACAGACAGCTACGTAGCTCTGAGTGAGTGAGTGAGTGAGTGAGTGAGTGAGTGAGTGAGTGAGTGAGTGAGTGAGTGAGTGAGTGAGTGAGTGAGTGAGTGAGTGGGCGAGTTAGCGAGAGGGAAAGACGGCTGCGAAGCTACGTTCATTGTTTATGCTTTTAAAATATCTCTACAGAGGCAACGCCTGCGTGTATCATCTTTTCTGTTGTTGTTGTGTGTTTTCCACCCGCGAGCGGACACTTACAGCCAGTTGTGTGGTTGTTTGAATGGTGTGCTAATGCTAGCGAACGCATGCTAATCTGTTATGTTATTGCTGCAATAGTACCTAATTATCATTTATTTACGTTGATGTGAACCTGTTTGCTATCGAGGACCAAATTGATTCAACAAATTATGCGGACGTCCAGCATTGTCTTTTTGGAGTTCGCTGTATATAGCCAGGACCGAGCGGTAGCGTCCTGGTGAGGACAGTATATTCGCATTTCGTTGTTTATGCACTGTACACTGTAGATTTATTCAGCATGTTGTTCTCTATTGTATTTTTATATTAAACTGCCTTTCAAGATGACATATCTGTTCTATGTGTTGGATTTTATCAAGTAAATTTCCCCCAAAATTGCGACTTATACTCCGGTAAGACTTATATATGTTTTTTTTCTCTTTGTTGGGCATTTTCTGGCTTGTGCGACTTATACTCAGGTGCGACTTGTAGTCCGAAAAATACGGTAATAACTTCCTGATTGAAGGTGCAATCTTTTTCATATTTGGCATGAATGTGAAGTATTTCAGCCTGCACATGACTTTATTGAAATATTACTCATTACGCCTGGCGCCCCCTAGTGGGAACAGGAAACACACTTTTAATTAAATAGAAAGGCTCCTGCTTCTCAGGGTCAAAAATCAATTGACCTCAAACCTGAATCAGCGGAGCCTTAAGACATGTGTTCAGGTGCCTGATCAACAATTTTGTTTCGTTAAAGCAGAGGGGTCCAAAAGGAAAGTCATAATGACCGTGTTCAGGTGCCTAATAAACAATTTTGTTTTGTTAAAGCAGAGGGGTCCCATAGGAAAGTCATAATGACCGTCGCCATTTTCTCTCCCCACTAATTCTGAACATTCAGACATGCAATATATCTGCCTGGATATCTGTCTGTTGTCGACTGCCACCGCCCCGACCTGCCTGCCCTTCGACTTTGTTTGACGTCCGAGTTGCGCCATACGCGAGGGCCCGTTCAGTCCTGCTTGCAGGGCTAGTTAGGGCCCGAGCACTCTCAGCGTGCGAGGCCCTATTGTTCTTCGAAGTATTATAATTATTATTATTATTATTATTATTATTATTATTATTTTTTCATGGCAAATGAAAATGGCCAATTTGAAGGCCTGAACATGCTCAAAAACTCACCAAATTTTGCATATACATCCGGCTTCGCGAAAATTTCGAAAATGTAGCAACGTTTTTTAAAAAAATCAAAAAATGGCTCAGTGGCGCCCCCTTGAAATTTTAAAAATGCCCTTTGCTTTGATGTTTTTCAACGTAGAGCGATGAAATTTGGGGAGTGGATACGTTGTCCAGAGACGCTTCAAAAAGTCTGCAGCACCCATATTCCAAACCCAACAGGAAATGGGATATTTTGGATTGAATGTTGAAAAACATAGCATTTTGGGCGAAAACCAGCATGCACGTTTCAGACCATTGCGCCGAGCCAGTACGTTGGATCTTCCTCAAAATTGGTGTACGTCTTCATGAGACATATGAGATATTAAGTTGTGAAAATGGTGAGTTTTCGTCCACGGGCCTAACCTGGGCGGGCTACCAAAGTCGGGTGTTTTTTTGGCAACGCGCCAATTTCAGTAAATGATTAATAACTTCCTGATACAAGGTCCAATCTTTTTCATATTTGGCATGCGTGTAAGGTGTCTTAACCTGAACACGACTGCATTGAAATATTTTCCATTAGGCCTGGCGCCCCCTTGTGGGAAGAGGAAACACCCATTTTTACGAGAAAGGCTCCTCCTCCTGGTGAAAAACATCAATTGACCTCAAACCTGCATCAGGGGAGCCTTAAGACATGTCTTTAGGTATATGATGAAAAATATTGAGTTTTCGTTGATGTAGCAGTACCCAAACAGGAAAGTGAAAAGACCCTCGGCATTTTGTCACAAAATGGCCAATTTCCAGGTCTGAACATGCTCGAAAACTCACCTAAATTTGCACATACATGCGGCTTCATGTAAATTTCATGAATTTAGCAACATTGCCAAAAGATGTAATAAAATGGCTCAGTGGCGCCCCCTTCAATTTTTAAAAAAGGCCTGTCCTATTAGTTTTTTTCGACGTAGAGTGATGAAATTTGGGGAGTGGATACGTTGTGCAAAACTGCTCCAAAAAGTCTCTTGCACCCATATTCCAAACCCAACAGGAAATCGGGTATTAGGGATTGAATCTTGCACAACATGGCATTTTTGTCTAAAACCAGCATGCACGTTTGACACCATTACGCCGAGGCAGTAAGTTGAATGCTCCTCAAAATTGGTCAGACTATTATTGACACATATGAGATGTTAGGTTATCAAAATGGTGACATTTCATTCACGGCCCTTTCCTGGCCAGGGGAGCAAATGTGTCTTATTTTTGACAATACAATTCAGTAAATGACTATAAGTCGCGGTTTTTTTCATATTTTGCTTTGGGGTGCGACTTATACTCAGCAGCGACTTATGTGTGAAATTATTAACACATTATGATAAAATTTCCCATGTTATTTTGGTGTTTTGGACTAATGGTTTTGTAAACTTGTTAGCATGCTATAGTTATCTGAATAACTCTTAATAGCTATGGCCACGTTCGCGTTCTGCCTTTGGCAATGTATGTTCAATTGTATAATTGACTTTTTTAAATTGAAATGGATGCATTTAGTTTGTGGCGCTTTCACGCCCACCTGGGAGCGCACTCGCACTTGTTTACGTGAAGAAGAGCGCTCGCACACCAGAAGAAGACAGACAGCTACGTAGCTCTGAGTGAGTGAGTGAGTGAGTGAGTGAGTGAGTGAGTGAGTGAGTGAGTGAGTGAGTGACTGAGTGAGTGAGTGAGTGAGTGAGTGAGTGGGCGAGTTAGCGAGAGGGAAAGACGGCTGCGAAGCTACGTTCATTGTTTATGCTTTTAAAATATCTCTACAGAGGCAACGCCTGCGTGTATCATCTTTTCTGTTGTTGTTGTGTGTTTTCCACCCGCGAGCGGACACTTACAGCCAGTTGTGTGGTTGTTTGAATGGTGTGCTAATGCTAGCGAACGCATGCTAATCTGTTATGTTATTGCTGCAATAGTACCTAATTATCATTTATTTACGTTGATGTGAACCTGTTTGCTATCGAGGACCAAATTGATTCAACAAATTATGCGGACGTCCAGCATTGTCTTTTTGGAGTTCGCTGTATATAGCCAGGACCGAGCGGTAGCGTCCTGGTGAGGACAGTATATTCGCATTTCGTTGTTTATGCACTGTACACTGTAGATTTATTCAGCATGTTGTTCTCTATTGTATTTTTATATTAAACTGCCTTTCAAGATGACATATCTGTTCTATGTGTTGGATTTTATCAAGTAAATTTCCCCCAAAATTGCGACTTATACTCCGGTAAGACTTATATATGTTTTTTTTCTCTTTGTTGGGCATTTTCTGGCTTGTGCGACTTATACTCAGGTGCGACTTGTAGTCCGAAAAATACGGTAATAACTTCCTGATTGAAGGTGCAATCTTTTTCATATTTGGCATGAATGTGAAGTATTTCAGCCTGCACATGACTTTAGTGAAATATTACTCATTACGCCTGGCGCCCCCTAGTGGGAACAGGAAACACACTTTTAATTAAATAGAAAGGCTCCTGCTTCTCAGGGTCAAAAATCAATTGACCTCAAACCTGAATCAGCGGAGCCTTAAGACATGTGTTCAGGTGCCTGATCAACAATTTTGTTTCGTTAATTATTATTATTCTTTTTTCATGGCAAATGAAAATGGCCAATTTGGAGGCCTGAACATGCACGAAAAGTCACAAAAATTTGCACATACGTGCAGATTCGCGTAAATTTCGATAATCTTGCGTCGTTTTGAAAAAATGTCAAAAAATGGCTCAGTGGCGCCCCCTTGACCCTTAAAATTTTCAAAAAGGCCTCTCCTCTCAGGTTTTCAACGTAGAGCAATGAAATTTGGGGAGTAGATACCTTATGCCTAACTGCTCAAAAAAGCCTCTTGCACCCATATTCCAAATCCAACAGGAAATCGGTTATTTTGGATCGAATCTGAAATTTTTTCGGTTCACAGTTGGAGTTCACATTTGGAGGCTTGAACATGCACGAAAACTCACCAAAATGTGCACATATGTTCAACTTTGCGTAAATTTTGATAATCTTTGAAAAAAATTAACAAAAAGGCTCAGTGGCGCCCCCTTGAAATTTTCAAAAAGGCCTGTCCTATTAGGTTTTTTCAACGTAGAATGATGAAATTTGGTGAGTCGATACATTGTGTAAAACTGCTCCAAAAAGTCTCTTGCACCTATATTCCAAATCCAACAGGAAGTCGGAAATTTTGGATCAAATGCGAAATTTTATCGATTTACATTTGAGACCTTGTCGCTGAAGAAAATAGTTGGATCGTCTTCAAAATTGGTCAGACTATTCAGGAGACATATGAGATCTTAAGTTTTCAAAATGGTGAGTTTTCATCCAAGGGTCTGGCCTGGGCGTAGTCCCAAAGTTGGCCATTTTTAGGCAAAATACCAAATTCAAAAAATGATTAAAAACTCCGTGATACAACGTTCAATCTTTTTCATTTCTAGCATGTATATGAGATATCCCAGCCTGAACACGACTGCATTGAAATATTACTCATTAGGCCTGGCGCCCCCTAGTGGGAACAGGAAATGGCATTCTTTACGAGAGAGGATCCTCCTCCAAGGGAAAAAAATCTATTGACCTCAAACCTGTTTCAGGGGAGCCTCAAGACATGTGTTCAGGTGCCTGATGAAAAATATTGAGGTTTCGTTGAAGCGGAGAGGTCCAAACTGGAAGTGAAAATGACCGTCAACAATTTGTCTCGCCAAAAACTTTGAACTGTCATAACTCGGCAGATATGCAACATATCTGCGCCAAACTTTCCGTGTTTGTTGAGAGTCATACCCTGAAGGTTCTTGTAGGGGTCATTTGCATCAACTCTACAGTGCCAACTAGTGGCGACAGAAAGAAGTTTTAAAAAAGGCCTTTCCTATTGGGTTTTTTCAACATAGAGCGAGGAAATTTGGGGAGTAGATACCTTATGCAAAACTGCTCCAAAAAGTCTCTTGCACCCGTATTCCAAATCCAACAGGAAATCGGGTATTTTGGATCGAATGTGAAATTTTCATGGGTTCACAGTAAGAGTTTACATTTGGAGGCTTGAATATGCATAAAAACTCACCAAAATTTGCACATACATGCGGCTTTGGATAACGTTCGATAATCTTGCAACGTTACGAAAACATGTAACAAAATGGCTCAGTGGCGCCCCCTTGAAATTTTCAAAAAGGCCTCTCCATTTAGGTTTTTTCAACGTAGAGTGATGAAATTTGGAGAGTCGATACTTTGTGCAAAACTGCTCCAAAAAGTCTCTTGCACACACATTCCAAATCCTACAGGAAATCGGGTATTTTGGATTGAATGTGAACTTTTTATCGATTTACAGTGTGCACATTTTACACCTTGGCACCTAGGGAATTAGTTTGATCATTCTCAAAATTGGTGAGACTGTTCATGAGGCATATGAAATCTTAAGTTATAAAAATGGTGTGTTTTCATTCACGGGCCTGACCTGGGCGGGGCGCCAAATTTTTCCATTTTTTCGCCAAAACACCAAATTCGGAAAATGACTGATAACTCCCTCATACAACGTTCAATCTATTTTAAATCTGGCATGTGTGTGAGGTATACCAGCCTGAGCAGGACTGGATTGAAAATTTACCATTTGTGCCTGGCGCCTCCTAGTGGGAACAGGAAATGCCCTTTTTTACGGGACACACTCCTCCTCTAAAGGGAAAAAATCAATCTACCTCAAACCTGCATAAGGGAAACCTTAAGACCTGTCTTCAGGTGCCTGATGAAAAATATTGAAGTTTTGTTGAAGCGGAGGGGTCCAAACAGGAAAGTGAAAATGACTGTCAACAATTTTTCTCTCCAAAAACTTTGAACAGTCATAACTCGGCAGATATACAAGATATCTGCGCCAAACTTCCCGTGCTTGTTGAGAGTCATACCCTGAAGGGCCTTGTAGGGGTCATTTGCATCAACCCTACAGCGCCAACTAGTGCCGATAGAAAGTCACTCGTTTTTCCAAAACATGTCCAGTTCTTTTCATTATTATTATTATTTTTTCATGGCAAATGAAAATGGCCAATTTGAAGGCCTGAACATGCTCAAAAACTCACCAAATTTTGCATATACATCCGGCTTCGCGAAAATTTCGAAAATTTAGCAACGTTTTTTAAAAAAATCAAAAAATGGCTCAGTGGCGCCCCCTTGAAATTTTAAAAATGCCCTTTGCTTTGATGTTTTTCAACGTAGAGCGATGAAATTTGGGGAGTGGATACGTTGTCCAGAGACGCTTCAAAAAGTCTGCAGCACCCATATTCCAAACCCAACAGGAAATGGGATATTTTGGATTGAATGTTGAAAAACATAGCATTTTGGGCGAAAACCAGCATGCACGTTTCAGACCATTGCGCCGAGCCAGTACGTTGGATCTTCCTCAAAATTGGTGTACGTCTTCATGAGACATATGAGATATTAAGTTGTGAAAATGGTGAGTTTTCGTCCACGGGCCTAACCTGGGCGGGGTACCAAAGTCGGGTGTTTTTTTGGCAACGCGCCAATTTCAGTAAATGATTAATAACTTCCTGATACAAGGTCCAATCTTTTTCATATTTGGCATGCGTGTAAGGTGTCTTAACCTGAACACGACTGCATTGAAATATTTTCCATTAGGCCTGGCGCCCCCTTGTGGGAAGAGGAAACACCCATTTTTACGAGAAAGGCTCCTCCTCCTGGTGAAAAACATCAATTGACCTCAAACCTGCATCAGGGGAGCCTTAAGACATGTCTTTAGGTATATGATGAAAAATATTGAGTTTTCGTTGATGTAGCAGTACCCAAACAGGAAAGTGAAAAGACCCTCGGCATTTTGTCACAAAATGGCCAATTTCCAGGTCTGAACATGCTCGAAAACTCACCTAAATTTGCACATACATGCGGCTTCATGTAAATTTCATGAATTTAGCAACATTGCCAAAAGATGTAATAAAATGGCTCAGTGGCGCCCCCTTCAATTTTTAAAAAAGGCCTGTCCTATTAGTTTTTTTCGACGTAGAGTGATGAAATTTGGGGAGTGGATACGTTGTGCAAAACTGCTCCAAAAAGTCTCTTGCACCCATATTCCAAACCCAACAGGAAATCGGGTATTAGGGATTGAATCTTGCACAACATGGCATTTTTGTCTAAAACCAGCATGCACGTTTGACACCATTACGCCGAGGCAGTAAGTTGAATGCTCCTCAAAATTGGTCAGACTATTATTGACACATATGAGATGTTAGGTTATCAAAATGGTGACATTTCATTCACGGCCCTTTCCTGGCCAGGGGAGCAAATGTGTCTTATTTTTGACAATACAATTCAGTAAATGACTATAAGTCGCGGTTTTTTTCATATTTTGCTTTGGGGTGCGACTTATACTCAGCAGCGACTTATGTGTGAAATTATTAACACATTATGATAAAATTTCCCATGTTATTTTGGTGTTTTGGACTAATGGTTTTGTAAACTTGTTAGCATGCTATAGTTATCTGAATAACTCTTAATAGCTATGGCCACGTTCGCGTTCTGCCTTTGGCAATGTATGTTCAATTGTATAATTGACTTTTTTAAATTGAAATGGATGCATTTAGTTTGTGGCGCTTTCACGCCCACCTGGGAGCGCACTCGCACTTGTTTACGTGAAGAAGAGCGCTCGCACACCAGAAGAAGACAGACAGCTACGTAGCTCTGAGTGAGTGAGTGAGTGAGTGAGTGAGTGAGTGAGTGAGTGAGTGAGTGAGTGAGTGAGTGAGTGAGTGAGTGAGTGAGTGAGTGAGTGAGTGGGCGAGTTAGCGAGAGGGAAAGACGGCTGCGAAGCTACGTTCATTGTTTATGCTTTTAAAATATCTCTACAGAGGCAACGCCTGCGTGTATCATCTTTTCTGTTGTTGTTGTGTGTTTTCCACCCGCGAGCGGACACTTACAGCCAGTTGTGTGGTTGTTTGAATGGTGTGCTAATGCTAGCGAACGCATGCTAATCTGTTATGTTATTGCTGCAATAGTACCTAATTATCATTTATTTACGTTGATGTGAACCTGTTTGCTATCGAGGACCAAATTGATTCAACAAATTATGCGGACGTCCAGCATTGTCTTTTTGGAGTTCGCTGTATATAGCCAGGACCGAGCGGTAGCGTCCTGGTGAGGACAGTATATTCGCATTTCGTTGTTTATGCACTGTACACTGTAGATTTATTCAGCATGTTGTTCTCTATTGTATTTTTATATTAAACTGCCTTTCAAGATGACATATCTGTTCTATGTGTTGGATTTTATCAAGTAAATTTCCCCCAAAATTGCGACTTATACTCCGGTAAGACTTATATATGTCTTTTTTCTCTTTGTTGGGCATTTTCTGGCTTGTGCGACTTATACTCAGGTGCGACTTGTAGTCCGAAAAATACGGTAATAACGTCCTGATTGAAGGTGCAATCTTTTTCATATTTGGCATGAATGTGAAGTATTTCAGCCTGCACATGACTTTATTGAAATATTACCCATTACGCCTGGCGCCCCCTAGTGGGAACAGGAAACACCCTTTTAATTAAAGAGAAAGGCTCCTGCTTCTCAGGGACAAAAATCAATTGACCTCAAACCTGAATCAGGGGAGCCTTAAGACATGTGTTCAGGTACCTGATCAACAATTTTGTTTCCTTAAAGCAGAGGGGTCCAATAGGAAAGTCATAATGACCGTGTTCAGGTGCCGAATAAACAATTTTGTTTTGTTAAAGCAGAGGGGTCCCATAGGAAAGTCATAATGACCGTCGCCATTTTCTCTCCCCACTAATTCTGAACATTCAGACATGCAATATATCTGCCTGGATATCTGTCTGTTGTCGACTGCCACCGCCCCGACCTGCCTGCCCTTCGACTTTGTTTGACGTCCGAGTTGCGCCATAAGCGAGGGCCCGTTCAGTCCTGCTTGCAGGGCTAGTTAGGGCCCGAGCACTCTCAGCGTGCGAGGCCCTATTGTTCTTCGAAGGATTATTATTATTATTATTATTATTAGGGCCCGAGCACTCTCAGCGTGCGAGGCCCTATTGTTCTTCGAAGGATTATTATTATTAGGGCCCGAGCACTCTCAGCGTGCGAGGCCCTATTGTTCTTCGAAGGATTATTATTAGGGCCCGAGCACTCTCAGCGTGCGAGGCCCTATTGTTCTTCGAAGGATTATTATTATTATTATTATTTTTTCATGGCAAATGAAAATGGCCAATTTGAAGGCCTGAACATGCTCAAAAACTCACCAAATTTTGCATATACATCCGGCTTCGCGAAAATTTTGAAAATTTAGCAACGTTTTTTAAAAAAATCAAAAAATGGCTCAGTGGCGCCCCCTTGAAATTTTAAAAATGCCCTTTGCTTTGATGTTTTTCAACGTAGAGCGATGAAATTTGGGGAGTGGATACGTTGTCCAGAGACGCTTCAAAAAGTCTGCAGCACCCATATTCCAAACCCAACAGGAAATGGGATATTTTGGATTGAATGTTGAAAAACATAGCATTTTGGGCGAAAACCAGCATGCACGTTTCAGACCATTGCGCCGAGCCAGTACGTTGGATCTTCCTCAAAATTGGTGTACGTCTTCATGAGACATATGAGATATTAAGTTGTGAAAATGGTGAGTTTTCGTCCACGGGCCTAACCTGGGCGGGGTACCAAAGTCGGGTGTTTTTTTGGCAACGCACCAATTTCAGTAAATGATTAATAACTTCCTGATACAAGGTCCAATCTTTTTCATATTTGGCATGCGTGTAAGGTGTCTTAACCTGAACACGACTGCATTGAAATATTTTCCATTAGGCCTGGCGCCCCCTTGTGGGAAGAGGAAACACCCATTTTTACGAGAAAGGCTCCTCCTCCTGGTGAAAAACATCAATTGACCTCAAACCTGCATCAGGGGAGCCTTAAGACATGTCTTTAGGTATATGATGAAAAATATTGAGTTTTCGTTGATGTAGCAGTACCCAAACAGGAAAGTGAAAAGACCCTCGGCATTTTGTCACAAAATGGCCAATTTCCAGGTCTGAACATGCTCGAAAACTCACCTAAATTTGCACATACATGCGGCTTCATGTAAATTTCATGAATTTAGCAACATTGCCAAAAGATGTAATAAAATGGCTCAGTGGCGCCCCCTTCAATTTTTAAAAAAGGCCTGTCCTATTAGTTTTTTTCGACGTAGAGTGATGAAATTTGGGGAGTGGATACGTTGTGCAAAACTGCTCCAAAAAGTCTCTTGCACCCATATTCCAAACCCAACAGGAAATCGGGTATTAGGGATTGAATCTTGCACAACATGGCATTTTTGTCTAAAACCAGCATGCACGTTTGACACCATTACGCCGAGGCAGTAAGTTGAATGCTCCTCAAAATTGGTCAGACTATTATTGACACATATGAGATGTTAGGTTATCAAAATGGTGACATTTCATTCACGGCCCTTTCCTGGCCAGGGGAGCAAATGTGTCTTATTTTTGACAATACAATTCAGTAAATGACTATAAGTCGCGGTTTTTTTCATATTTTGCTTTGGGGTGCGACTTATACTCAGCAGCGACTTATGTGTGAAATTATTAACACATTATGATAAAATTTCCCATGTTATTTTGGTGTTTTGGACTAATGGTTTTGTAAACTTGTTAGCATGCTATAGTTATCTGAATAACTCTTAATAGCTATGGCCACGTTCGCGTTCTGCCTTTGGCAATGTATGTTCAATTGTATAATTGACTTTTTTAAATTGAAATGGATGCATTTAGTTTGTGGCGCTTTCACGCCCACCTGGGAGCGCACTCGCACTTGTTTACGTGAAGAAGAGCGCTCGCACACCAGAAGAAGACAGACAGCTACGTAGCTCTGAGTGAGTGAGTGAGTGAGTGAGTGAGTGAGTGAGTGAGTGAGTGAGTGAGTGAGTGAGTGAGTGAGTGAGTGAGTGAGTGAGTGGGCGAGTGGGCGAGTTAGCGAGAGGGAAAGACGGCTGCGAAGCTACGTTCATTGTTTATGCTTTTAAAATATCTCTACAGAGGCAACGCCTGCGTGTATCATCTTTTCTGTTGTTGTTGTGTGTTTTCCACCCGCGAGCGGACACTTACAGCCAGTTGTGTGGTTGTTTGAATGGTGTGCTAATGCTAGCGAACGCATGCTAATCTGTTATGTTATTGCTGCAATAGTACCTAATTATCATTTATTTACGTTGATGTGAACCTGTTTGCTATCGAGGACCAAATTGATTCAACAAATTATGCGGACGTCCAGCATTGTCTTTTTGGAGTTCGCTGTATATAGCCAGGACCGAGCGGTAGCGTCCTGGTGAGGACAGTATATTCGCATTTCGTTGTTTATGCACTGTACACTGTAGATTTATTCAGCATGTTGTTCTCTATTGTATTTTTATATTAAACTGCCTTTCAAGATGACATATCTGTTCTATGTGTTGGATTTTATCAAGTCAATTTCCCCCAAAATTGCGACTTATACTCCGGTAAGACTTATATATGTTTTTTTTCTCTTTGTTGGGCATTTTCTGCCTTGTGCGACTTATACTCAGGTGCGACTTGTAGTCCGAAAAATACGGTAATAACTTCCTGATTGAAGGTGCAATCTTTTTCATATTTGGCATGAATGTGAAGTATTTCAGCCTGCACATGACTTTATTGAAATATTACTCATTACGCCTGGCGCCCCCTAGTGGGAACAGGAAACACACTTTTAATTAAATAGAAAGGCTCCTGCTTCTCAGGGTCAAAAATCAATTGACCTCAAACCTGAATCAGCGGAGCCTTAAGACATGTGTTCAGGTGCCTGATCAACAATTTTGTTTCGTTAAAGCAGAGGGGTCCAAAAGGAAAGTCATAATGACCGTGTTCAGGTGCCTAATAAACAATTTTGTTTTGTTAAAGCAGAGGGGTCCCATAGGAAAGTCATAATGACCGTCGCCATTTTCTCTCCCCACTAATTCTGAACATTCAGACATGCAATATATCTGCCTGGATATCTGTCTGTTGTCGACTGCCACCGCCCCGACCTGCCTGCCCTTCGACTTTGTTTGACGTCCGAGTTGCGCCATACGCGAGGGCCCGTTCAGTCCTGCTTGCAGGGCTAGTTATTATTATTATTATTATTATTTTTTTTTTTTCATGGCAAATGAAAATGGCCAATTTGAAGGCCTGAACATGCTCAAAAACTCACCAAATTTTGCATATACATCCGGCTTCGCGAAAATTTCGAAAATTTAGCAACGTTTTTTAAAAAAATCAAAAAATGGCTCAGTGGCGCCCCCTTGAAATTTTAAAAATGACCTTTGCTTTGATGTTTTTCAACGTAGAGCGATGAAATTTGGGGAGTGGATACGTTGTCCAGAGACGCTTCAAAAAGTCTGCAGCACCCATATTCCAAACCCAACAGGAAATCGGATATTTTGGATTGAATGTTGAAAAACATAGCATTTTGGGCGAAAACCAGCATGCACGTTTCAGACCATTGCGCCGAGCCAGTTCGTTGGATCTTCCTCAAAATTGGTGTACGTCTTCATGAGACATATGAGATATTAAGTTGTGAAAATGGTGAGTTTTCGTCCACGGGCCTAACCTGGGCGGGGTACCAAAGTCGGGTGTTTTTTTGGCAACGCGCCAATTTCAGTAAATGATTAATAACTTCCTGATACAAGGTCCAATCTTTTTCATATTTGGCATGCGTGTAAGGTGTCTTAACCTGAACACGACTGCATTGAAATATTTTCCATTAGGCCTGGCGCCCCCTTGTGGGAAGAGGAAACACCCATTTTTACGAGAAAGGCTCCTCCTCCTGGTGAAAAACATCAATTGACCTCAAACCTGCATCAGGGGAGCCTTAAGACATGTCTTTAGGTATATGATGAAAAATATTGAGTTTTCGTTGATGTAGCAGTACCCAAACAGGAAAGTGAAAAGACCCTCGGCATTTTGTCACAAAATGGCCAATTTCCAGGTCTGAACATGCTCGAAAACTCACCTAAATTTGCACATACATGCGGCTTCATGTAAATTTCATGAATTTAGCAACATTGCCAAAAGATGTAATAAAATGGCTCAGTGGCGCCCCCTTCAATTTTTAAAAAAGGCCTGTCCTATTAGTTTTTTTCGACGTAGAGTGATGAAATTTGGGGAGTGGATACGTTGTGCAAAACTGCTCCAAAAAGTCTCTTGCACCCATATTCCAAACCCAACAGGAAATCGGGTATTAGGGATTGAATCTTGCACAACATGGCATTTTTGTCTAAAACCAGCATGCACGTTTGACACCATTACGCCGAGGCAGTAAGTTGAATGCTCCTCAAAATTGGTCAGACTATTATTGACACATATGAGATGTTAGGTTATCAAAATGGTGACATTTCATTCACGGCCCTTTCCTGGCCAGGGGAGCAAATGTGTCTTATTTTTGACAATACAATTCAGTAAATGACTATAAGTCGCGGTTTTTTTCATATTTTGCTTTGGGGTGCGACTTATACTCAGCAGCGACTTATGTGTGAAATTATTAACACATTATGATAAAATTTCCCATGTTATTTTGGTGTTTTGGACTAATGGTTTTGTAAACTTGTTAGCATGCTATAGTTATCTGAATAACTCTTAATAGCTATGGCCACGTTCGCGTTCTGCCTTTGGCAATGTATGTTCAATTGTATAATTGACTTTTTTAAATTGAAATGGATGCATTTAGTTTGTGGCGCTTTCACGCCCACCTGGGAGCGCACTCGCACTTGTTTACGTGAAGAAGAGCGCTCGCACACCAGAAGAAGACAGACAGCTACGTAGCTCTGAGTGAGTGAGTGAGTGAGTGAGTGAGTGAGTGAGTGAGTGAGTGAGTGAGTGAGTGAGTGAGTGAGTGAGTGAGTGAGTGAGTGAGTGAGTGAGTGAGTGGGCGAGTTAGCGAGAGGGAAAGACGGCTGCGAAGCTACGTTCATTGTTTATGCTTTTAAAATATCTCTACAGAGGCAACGCCTGCGTGTATCATCTTTTCTGTTGTTGTTGTGTGTTTTCCACCCGCGAGCGGACACTTACAGCCAGTTGTGTGGTTGTTTGAATGGTGTGCTAATGCTAGCGAACGCATGCTAATCTGTTATGTTATTGCTGCAATAGTACCTAATTATCATTTATTTACGTTGATGTGAACCTGTTTGCTATCGAGGACCAAATTGATTCAACAAATTATGCGGACGTCCAGCATTGTCTTTTTGGAGTTCGCTGTATATAGCCAGGACCGAGCGGTAGCGTCCTGGTGAGGACAGTATATTCGCATTTCCTTGTTTATGCACTGTACACTGTAGATTTATTCAGCATGTTGTTCTCTATTGTATTTTTATATTAAACTGCCTTTCAAGATGACATATCTGTTCTATGTGTTGGATTTTATCAAGTAAATTTCCCCCAAAATTGCGACTTATACTCCGGTAAGACTTATATATGTTTTTTTTCTCTTTGTTGGGCATTTTCTGGCTTGTGCGACTTATACTCAGGTGCGACTTGTAGTCCGAAAAATACGGTAATAACTTCCTGATTGAAGGTGCAATCTTTTTCATACTTGGCATGAATGTGAAGTATTTCAGCCTGCACATGACTTTATTGAAACATTACTCATTACGCCTGGCGCCCCCTAGTGGGAACAGGAAACACACTTTTAATTAAATAGAAAGGCTCCTGCTTCTCAGGGTCAAAAATCAATTGACCTCAAACCTGAATCAGCGGAGCCTTAAGACATGTGTTCAGGTGCCTGATCAACAATTTTGTTTCGTTAAAGCAGAGGGGTCCAAAAGGAAAGTCATAATGACCGTGTTCAGGTGCCTAATAAACAATTTTGTTTTGTTAAAGCAGAGGGGTCCCATAGGAAAGCCATAATGACCGTCGCCATTTTCTCTCCCCACTAATTCTGAACATTCAGACATGCAATATATCTGCCTGGATATCTGTCTGTTGTCGACTGCCACCGCCCCGACCTGCCTGCCCTTCGACTTTGTTTGACGTCCGAGTTGCGCCATACGCGAGGGCCCGTTCAGTCCTGCTTGCAGGGCTAGTTAGGGCCCGAGCACTCTCAGCGTGCGAGGCCCTATTGTTCTTCGAAGGATTATTATTATTATTATTATTATTATTATTATTAGGGCCCGAGCACTCTCAGCGTGCGAGGCCCTATTGTTCTTCGAAGGATTATTATTATTATTATTATTATTAGGGCCCGAGCACTCTCAGCGTGCGAGGCCCTATTGTTCTTCGAAGGATTATTATTATTATTATTATTATTATTATTATTATTATTATTATTTCATGGCAAATGAAAATGGCCAATTTGAAGGCCTGAACATGCTCAAAAACTCACCAAATTTTGCATATACATCCGGCTTCGCGAAAATTTCGAAAATTTAGCAACGTTTTTTAAAAAAATCAAAAAATGGCTCAGTGGCGCCCCCTTGAAATTTTAAAAATGCCCTTTGCTTTGATGTTTTTCAACGTAGAGCGATGAAATTTGGGGAGTGGATACGTTGTCCAGAGACGCTTCAAAAAGTCTGCAGCACCCATATTCCAAACCCAACAGGAAATCGGATATTTTGGATTGAATGTTGAAAAACATAGCATTTTGGGCGAAAACCAGCATGCACGTTTCAGACCATTGCGCCGAGCCAGTACGTTGGATCTTGCTCAAAATTGGTGTACGTCTTCATGAGACATATGAGATATTAAGTTGTGAAAATGGTGAGTTTTCGTCCATGGGCCTGACCTGGGCGGGGTACCAAAGTCGGGTGTTTTTTTGGCAACGCGGCAATTTCAGTAAATGATTAATAACTTCCTGATACAAGGTCCAATCTTTTTCATATTTGGCATGCGTGTAAGGTGTCTTAACCTGAACACGACTGCATTTAAATATTTTCCATTAGGCCTGGCGCCCCCTTGTGGGAAGAGGAAACACCCATTTTTACGAGAAAGGCTCCTCCTCCTGGTGAAAAACATCAATTGACCTCAAACCTGCATCAGGGGAGCCTTAAGACATGTCTTTAGGTATATGATGAAAAATATTGAGTTTTCGTTGATGTAGCAGTACCCAAACAGGAAAGTGAAAAGACCCTCGGCATTTTGTCACAAAATGGCCAATTTCCAGGTCTGAACATGCTCGAAAACTCACCTAAATTTGCACATACATGCGGCTTCATGTAAATTTCATGAATTTAGCAACATTGCCAAAAGATGTAATAAAATGGCTCAGTGGCGCCCCCTTCAATTTTTAAAAAAGGCCTGTCCTATTAGTTTTTTTCGACGTAGAGTGATGAAATTTGGGGAGTGGATACGTTGTGCAAAACTGCTCCAAAAAGTCTCTTGCACCCATATTCCAAACCCAACAGGAAATCGGGTATTAGGGATTGAATCTTGCACAACATGGCATTTTTGTCTAAAACCAGCGTGCACGTTTGACACCATTACGCCGAGGCAGTAAGTTGAATGCTCCTCAAAATTGGTCAGACTGTTCATGACACATATGAGATGTTAGGTTATCAAAATGGTGACATTTCATTCACGGCCCTTTCCTGGCCAGGGGAGCAAATGTGTCTTATTTTTGACAATACAATTCAGTAAATGACTATAAGTCGCGTTTTTTTTCATATTTTGCTTTGGGGTGCGACTTATACTCAGCAGCGACTTATGTGTGAAATTATTAACACATTATGATAAAATTTCCCATGTTATTTTGGTGTTTTGGACTAATGGTTTTGTAAACTTGTTAGCATGCTATAGTTATCTGAATAACTCTTAATAGCTATGGCCACGTTCGCGTTCTGCCTTTGGCAATGTATGTTCAATTGTATAATTGACTTTTTTAAATTGAAATGGATGCATTTAGTTTGTGGCGCTTTCACGCCCACCTGGGAGCGCACTCGCACTTGTTTACGTGAAGAAGAGCGCTCGCACACCAGAAGAAGACAGACAGCTACGTAGCTCTGAGTGAGTGAGTGAGTGAGTGAGTGAGTGAGTGAGTGAGTGAGTGAGTGAGTGAGTGAGTGAGTGAGTGAGTGAGTGAGTGAGTGAGTGAGTGAGTGAGTGAGTGAGTGGGCGAGTTAGCGAGAGGGAAAGACGGCTGCGAAGCTACGTTCATTGTTTATGCTTTTAAAATATCTCTACAGAGGCAACGCCTGCGTGTATCATCTTTTCTGTTGTTGTTGTGTGTTTTCCACCCGCGAGCGGACACTTACAGCCAGTTGTGTGGTTGTTTGAATGGTGTGCTAATGCTAGCGAACGCATGCTAATCTGTTATGTTATTGCTGCAATAGTACCTAATTATCATTTATTCACGTTGATGTGAACCTGTTTGCTATCGAGGACCAAATTGATTCAACAAATTATGCGGACGTCCAGCATTGTCTTTTTGGAGTTCGCTGTATATAGCCAGGACCGAGCGGTAGCGTCCTGGTGAGGACAGTATATTCGCATTTCGTTGTTTATGCACTGTACACTGTAGATTTATTCAGCATGTTGTTCTCTATTGTATTTTTATATTAAACTGCCTTTCAAGATGACATATCTGTTCTATGTGTTGGATTTTATCAAGTAAATTTCCCCCAAAATTGCGACTTATACTCCGGTAAGACTTATATATGTTTTTTTTCTCTTTGTTGGGCATTTTCTGGCTTGTGCGACTTATACTCAGGTGCGACTTGTAGTCCGAAAAATACGGTAATAACTTCCTGATTGAAGGTGCAATCTTTTTCATATTTGGCATGAATGTGAAGTATTTCAGCCTGCACATGACTTTATTGAAATATTACTCATTACGCCTGGCGCCCCCTAGTGGGAACAGGAAACACACTTTTAATTAAATGGAAAGGCTCCTGCTTCTCAGGGTCAAAAATCAATTGACCTCAAACCTGAATCAGCGGAGCCTTAAGACATGTGTTCAGGTGCCTGATCAACAATTTTGTTTCGTTAAAGCAGAGGGGTCCAAAAGGAAAGTCATAATGACCGTGTTCAGGTGCCTAATAAACAATTTTGTTTTGTTAAAGCAGAGGGGTCCCATAGGAAAGTCATAATGACCGTCGCCATTTTCTCTCCCCACTAATTCTGAACATTCAGACATGCAATATATCTGCCTGGATATCTGTCTGTTGTCGACTGCCACCGCCCCGACCTGCCTGCCCTTCGACTTTGTTTGACGTCCGAGTTGCGCCATACGCGAGGGCCCGTTCAGTCCTGCTTGCAGGGCTAGTTAGGGCCCGAGCACTCTCAGCGTGCGAGGCCCTATTGTTCTTCGAAGGATTATTATTATTATTATTAGGGCCCGAGCACTCTCAGCGTGCGAGGCCCTATTGTTCTTCGAAGGATTATTATTATTATTATTATTAGGGCCCGAGCACTCTCAGCGTGCGAGGCCCTATTGTTCTTCGAAGGATTATTATTATTATTATTATTATTATTATTATTATTATTATTATTATTTTTTCATGGCAAATGAAAATGGCCAATTTGAAGGCCTGAACATGCTCAAAAACTCACCAAATTTTGCATATACATCCGGCTTCGCGAAAATTTCGAAAATTTAGCAACGTTTTTTAAAAAAATCAAAAAATGGCTCAGTGGCGCCCCCTTGAAATTTTAAAAATGCCCTTTGCTTTGATGTTTTTCAACGTAGAGCGATGAAATTTGGGGAGTGGATACGTTGTCCAGAGACGCTTCAAAAAGTCTGCAGCACCCATATTCCAAACCCAACAGGAAATGGGATATTTTGGATTGAATGTTGAAAAACATAGCATTTTGGGCGAAAACCAGCATGCACGTTTCAGACCATTGCGCCGAGCCAGTACGTTGGAGCTTCCTCAAAATTGGTGTACGTCTTCATGAGACATATGAGATATTAAGTTGTGAAAATGGTGAGTTTTCGTCCACGGGCCTAACCTGGGCGGGGTACCAAAGTCGGGTGTTTTTTTGGCAACGCGCCAATTTCAGTAAATGATTAATAACTTCCTGATACAATGTCCAATCTTTTTCATATTTGGCATGCGTGTAAGGTGTCTTAACCTGAACACGACTGCATTGAAATATTTTCCATTAGGCCTGGCGCCCCCTTGTGGGAAGAGGAAACACCCATTTTTACGAGAAAGGCTCCTCCTCCTGGTGAAAAACATCAATTGACCTCAAACCTGCATCAGGGGAGCCTTAAGACATGTCTTTAGGTATATGATGAAAAATATTGAGTTTTCGTTGATGTAGCAGTACCCAAACAGGAAAGTGAAAAGACCCTCGGCATTTTGTCACAAAATGGCCAATTTCCAGGTCTGAACATGCTCGAAAACTCACCAAAATTTGCACATACATGCGGCTTCATGTAAATTTCATGAATTTAGCAACATTGCCAAAAGATGTAATAAAATGGCTCAGTGGCGCCCCCTTCAATTTTTAAAAAAGGCCTGTCCTATTAGTTTTTTTCGACGTAGAGTGATGAAATTTGGGGAGTGGATACGTTGTGCAAAACTGCTCCAAAAAGTCTCTTGCACCCATATTCCAAACCCAACAGGAAATCGGGTATTAGGGATTGAATCTTGCACAACATGGCATTTTTGTCTAAAACCAGCATGCACGTTTGACACCATTACGCCGAGGCAGTAAGTTGAATGCTCCTCAAAATTGGTCAGACTATTATTGACACATATGAGATGTTAGGTTATCAAAATGGTGACATTTCATTCACGGCCCTTTCCTGGCCAGGGGAGCAAATGTGTCTTATTTTTGACAATACAGTTCAGTAAATGACTATAAGTCGCGGTTTTTTTCATATTTTGCTTTGGGGTGCGACTTATACTCAGCAGCGACTTATGTGTGAAATTATTAACACATTATGATAAAATTTCCCATGTTATTTTGGTGTTTTGGACTAATGGTTTTGTAAACTTGTTAGCATGCTATAGTTATCTGAATAACTCTTAATAGCTATGGCCACGTTCGCGTTCTGCCTTTGGCAATGTATGTTCAATTGTATAATTGACTTTTTTAAATTGAAATGGATGCATTTAGTTTGTGGCGCTTTCACGCCCACCTGGGAGCGCACTCGCACTTGTTTACGTGAAGAAGAGCGCTCGCACACCAGAAGAAGACAGACAGCTACGTAGCTCTGAGTGAGTGAGTGAGTGAGTGAGTGAGTGAGTGAGTGAGTGAGTGAGTGAGTGAGTGAGTGAGTGAGTGAGTGAGTGAGTGAGTGAGTGAGTGAGTGGGCGAGTGGGCGAGTTAGCGAGAGGGAAAGACGGCTGCGAAGCTACGTTCATTGTTTATGCTTTTAAAATATCTCTACAGAGGCAACGCCTGCGTGTATCATCTTTTCTGTTGTTGTTGTGTGTTTTCCACCCGCGAGCGGACACTTACAGCCAGTTGTGTGGTTGTTTGAATGGTGTGCTAATGCTAGCGAACGCATGCTAATCTGTTATGTTATTGCTGCAATAGTACCTAATTATCATTTATTTACGTTGATGTGAACCTGTTTGCTATCGAGGACCAAATTGATTCAACAAATTATGCGGACGTCCAGCATTGTCTTTTTGGAGTTCGCTGTATATAGCCAGGACCGAGCGGTAGCGTCCTGGTGAGGACAGTATATTCGCATT
Organism: Corythoichthys intestinalis; assembly: GCF_030265065.1. Classification (NCBI taxonomy): domain Eukaryota; kingdom Metazoa; phylum Chordata; class Actinopteri; order Syngnathiformes; family Syngnathidae; genus Corythoichthys; species Corythoichthys intestinalis. The sequence continues at coordinate 81,321,413 of NC_080395.1, forward strand.
TCGTTGTTTATGCACTGTACACTGTAGATTTATTCAGCATGTTGTTCTCTATTGTATTTTTATATTAAACTGCCTTTCAAGATGACATATCTGTTCTATGTGTTGGATTTTATCAAGTAAATTTCCCCCAAAATTGCGACTTATACTCCGGTAAGACTTATATATGTTTTTTTTCTCTTTGTTGGGCATTTTCTGGCTTGTGCGACTTATACTCAGGTGCGACTTGTAGTCCGAAAAATACGGTAATAACTTCCTGATTGAAGGTGCAATCTTTTTCATATTTGGCATGAATGTGAAGTATTTCAGCCTGCACAAGACTTTATTGAAATATTACTCATTACGCCTGGCGCCCCCTAGTGGGAACAGGAAACACACTTTTAATTAAATAGAAAGGCTCCTGCTTCTCAGGGTCAAAAATCAATTGACCTCAAACCTGAATCAGCGGAGCCTTAAGACATGTGTTCAGGTGCCTGATCAACAATTTTGTTTCGTTAAAGCAGAGGGGTCCAAAAGGAAAGTCATAATGACCGTGTTCAGGTGCCTAATAAACAATTTTGTTTTGTTAAAGCAGAGGGGTCCCATAGGAAAGTCATAATGACCGTCGCCATTTTCTCTCCCCACTAATTCTGAACATTCAGACATGCAATATATCTGCCTGGATATCTGTCTGTTGTCGACTGCCACCGCCCCGACCTGCCTGCCCTTCCACTTTGTTTGACGTCCGAGTTGCGCCATACGCGAGGGCCCGTTCAGTCCTGCTTGCAGGGCTAGTTATTATTATTATTTTTTCATGGCAAATGAAAATGGCCAATTTGAAGGCCTGAACATGCTCAAAAACTCACCAAATTTTGCATATACATCCGGCTTCGCGAAAATTTCGAAAATTTAGCAACGTTTTTTAAAAAAATCAAAAAATGGCTCAGTGGCGCCCCCTTGAAATTTTAAAAATGCCCTTTGCTTTGATGTTTTTCAACGTAGAGCGATGAAATTTGGGGAGTGGATACGTTGTCCAGAGACGCTTCAAAAAGTCTGCAGCACCCATATTCCAAACCCAACAGGAAATGGGATATTTTGGATTGAATGTTGAAAAACATAGCATTTTGGGCGAAAACCAGCATGCACGTTTCAGACCATTGCGCCGAGCCAGTACGTTGGATCTTCCTCAAAATTGGTGTACGTCTTCATGAGACATATGAGATATTAAGTTGTGAAAATGGTGAGTTTTCGTCCACGGGCCTAACCTGGGCGGGGTACCAAAGTCGGGTGTTTTTTTGGCAACGCGCCAATTTCAGTAAATGATTAATAACTTCCTGATACAAGGTCCAATCTTTTTCATATTTGGCATGCGTGTAAGGTGTCTTAACCTGAACACGACTGCATTGAAATATTTTCCATTAGGCCTGGCGCCCCCTTGTGGGAAGAGGAAACACCCATTTTTACGAGAAAGGCTCCTCCTCCTGGTGAAAAACATCAATTGACCTCAAACCTGCATCAGGGGAGCCTTAAGACATGTCTTTAGGTATATGATGAAAAATATTGAGTTTTCGTTGATGTAGCAGTACCCAAACAGGAAAGTGAAAAGACCCTCGGCATTTTGTCACAAAATGGCCAATTTCCAGGTCTGAACATGCTCGAAAACTCACCTAAATTTGCACATACATGCGGCTTCATGTAAATTTCATGAATTTAGCAACATTGCCAAAAGATGTAATAAAATGGCTCAGTGGCGCCCCCTTCAATTTTTAAAAAAGGCCTGTCCTATTAGTTTTTTTCGACGTAGAGTGATGAAATTTGGGGAGTGGATACGTTGTGCAAAACTGCTCCAAAAAGTCTCTTGCACCCATATTCCAAACCCAACAGGAAATCGGGTATTAGGGATTGAATCTTGCACAACATGGCATTTTTGTCTAAAACCAGCATGCACGTTTGACACCATTACGCCGAGGCAGTAAGTTGAATGCTCCTCAAAATTGGTCAGACTATTATTGACACATATGAGATGTTAGGTTATCAAAATGGTGACATTTCATTCACGGCCCTTTCCTGGCCAGGGGAGCAAATGTGTCTTATTTTTGACAATACAATTCAGTAAATGACTATAAGTCGCGGTTTTTTTCATATTTTGCTTTGGGGTGCGACTTATACTCAGCAGCGACTTATGTGTGAAATTATTAACACATTATGATAAAATTTCCCATGTTATTTTGGTGTTTTGGACTAATGGTTTTGTAAACTTGTTAGCATGCTATAGTTATCTGAATAACTCTTAATAGCTATGGCCACGTTCGCGTTCTGCCTTTGGCAATGTATGTTCAATTGTATAATTGACTTTTTTAAATTGAAATGGATGCATTTAGTTTGTGGCGCTTTCACGCCCACCTGGGAGCGCACTCGCACTTGTTTACGTGAAGAAGAGCGCTCGCACACCAGAAGAAGACAGACAGCTACGTAGCTCTGAGTGAGTGAGTGAGTGAGTGAGTGAGTGAGTGAGTGAGTGAGTGAGTGAGTGAGTGAGTGAGTGAGTGAGTGAGTGAGTGAGTGGGCGAGTTAGCGAGAGGGAAAGACGGCTGCGAAGCTACGTTCATTGTTTATGCTTTTAAAATATCTCTACAGAGGCAACGCCTGCGTGTATCATCTTTTCTGTTGTTGTTGTGTGTTTTCCACCCGCGAGCGGACACTTACAGCCAGTTGTGTGGTTGTTTGAATGGTGTGCTAATGCTAGCGAACGCATGCTAATCTGTTATGTTATTGCTGCAATAGTACCTAATTATCATTTATTTACGTTGATGTGAACCTGTTTGCTATCGAGGACCAAATTGATTCAACAAATTATGCGGACGTCCAGCATTGTCTTTTTGGAGTTCGCTGTATATAGCCAGGACCGAGCGGTAGCGTCCTGGTGAGGACAGTATATTCGCATTTCGTTGTTTATGCACTGTACACTGTAGATTTATTCAGCATGTTGTTCTCTATTGTATTTTTATATTAAACTGCCTTTCAAGATGACATATCTGTTCTATGTGTTGGATTTTATCAAGTAAATTTCCCCCAAAATTGCGACTTATACTCCGGTAAGACTTATATATGTTTTTTTTCTCTTTGTTGGGCATTTTCTGGCTTGTGCGACTTATACTCAGGTGCGACTTGTAGTCCGAAAAATACGGTAATAACTTCCTGATTGAAGGTGCAATCTTTTTCATATTTGGCATGAATGTGAAGTATTTCAGCCTGCACATGACTTTATTGAAATATTACTCATTACGCCTGGCGCCCCCTAGTGGGAACAGGAAACACACTTTTAATTAAATAGAAAGGCTCCTGCTTCTCAGGGTCAAAAATCAATTGACCTCAAACCTGAATCAGCGGAGCCTTAAGACATGTGTTCAGGTGCCTGATCAACAATTTTGTTTCGTTAAAGCAGAGGGGTCCAAAAGGAAAGTCATAATGACCGTGTTCAGGTGCCTAATAAACAATTTTGTTTTGTTAAAGCAGAGGGGTCCCATAGGAAAGTCATAATGACCGTCGCCATTTTCTCTCCCCACTAATTCTGAACATTCAGACATGCAATATATTTATTATTATTAGGGCCCGAGCACTCTCAGCGTGCGAGGCCCTATTGTTCTTCGAAGGATTATTAGGGCCCGAGCACTCTCAGCGTGCGAGGCCCTATTGTTCTTCGAAGGATTATTATTAGGGCCCGAGCACTCTCAGCGTGCGAGGCCCTATTGTTCTTCGAAGGATTATTATTATTATTATTATTATTATTATTATTAGGGCCCGAGCACTCTCAGCGTGCGAGGCCCTATTGTTCTTCGAAGGATTATTATTATTATTAGGGCCCGAGCACTCTGAGCGTGCGAGGCCCTATTGTTCTTCGAAGGATTATTATTATTAGGGCCCGAGCACTAGGCGTGCGAAGGCCCTATTGTAATGCAAAGGATTATTATTATTATTATTATTATTATTATTATTATTATTATTATTATTATTATTCTTTTTTCATGGCAAATGAAAATGGCCAATTTGGAGGCCTGAACATGCACGAAAAGTCACCAAAATTTGCACATACGTGCAGATTCGCGTAAATTTCGATAATCTTGCGTCGTTTTGAAAAAATGTCAAAAAATGGCTCAGTGGCGCCCCCTTGACCCTTAAAATTTTCAAAAAGGCCTCTCCTCTCAGGTTTTCAACGTAGAGCAATGAAATTTGGGGAGTAGATACCTTATGCCTAACTGTTCAAAAAAGCCTCTTGCACCCATATTCCAAATTCGACAGGAAATCGGGTATTTTGGATCGAATGTGAAATTTTTTCGGTTCACAGTTGGAGTTTACGTTTGGAGGCTTGAACATGCACGAAAACTCACCAAAATTTGCACATACATTCAACTTTGCGTAAATTTTGATAATCTACAAAAAAATTTAACAAAATGGCTCAGTGGCGCCCCCTTGAAATTTTCAAAAAGGCCTCTCCAATTAGGTTTTTTCAACGTAGAACAATGAAATTTAGTGAGTCGATACATTGTACAAAACTGCTCCAAAAAGTCTCTTGCACCCATATTCAAAACCCAACAGGAAGCCGGAAATTTTGGGTCAAATGCGAAATTTTATCGATTTACATTTGAGACCTTGTCGCTGAAGGATAAAGTTGGATCGTCTTCAAAATTGGTCAGACTATTCAGGAGACCTATGAGATCTTAAGTTTTCAAAATGGTGTGTTTTCATTCAAGGGTCTGGCCTGGGCGTGGTCCCAAAGTCGGCCATTTTTAGGCAAAATACCAAATTCAGAAAATGATTAAAAACTCCGTGATCCAACGTTCAATCTTTTTCATTTTTAGCATGTTTATGAGATATCCCAGCCTGAACATGACTGCATTGAAATATTACCCATTAGGCCTGGCGCCCCTAGTGGAAACAGGAAATGGCCTTCTTTACGAGACAGGCTCCTCCTCCAAGGGAAAAAAATCTATTGACCTCAAACCTGTTTCAGGGGAGCCTCAAGACATGTGTTCAGGTGCCTGATGAAAAATATTGAGGTTTCGTTGAAGCGGAGAGGTCCAAACTGGAAGTGAAAATGACCGTCAACAATTTGTCTCGCCAAAAACTTTGAACAGTCATAACTCGGCAGATATGCAACATATCTGCGCCAAACTTTCCGTGTTTGTTGAGAGTCATACCCTGAAGGTTCTTGTAGGGGTCATTTGCATCAACTCTACAGTGCCAACTAGTGGCGACAGAAAGTAGTTTTAAAAAAGGCCTTTCCTATTGGGTTTTTTCAACATAGAGCGAGGAAATTTGGGGAGTAGATACCTTATGCAAAACTGCTCCAAAAAGTCTCTTGCACCCATATTCCAAATCCAACAGGAAATCGGGTATTTTGGATCGAATGTGAAATTTTCATGGGTTCACAGTAAGAGTTTACATTTTGAGGCTTGAATATGCATAAAAACTCACCAAAATTTGCACATACATGCGGCTTTGCATAACGTTCAATAATCTTGCAACGTTACGAAAACATGTAACAAAATGGCTCAGTGGCGCCCCCTTGAAATTTTCAAAAAGGCCTATCCATTTAGGTTTTTTCAACGTAGAGGGATGAAATTCGGAGAGTCGATACCTTGTACAAAACTGCTCAAAAAAGTCTCTTGCATGCGTATTCCAAACCCAACAGGAAGTCGGGTATTTTGGATTGAATGTGAAATTTTTATCGATTTACAGTGTGCACATTTTACACCTTGGCACCTAGGGAATTAGTTTGATCATTCTCAAAATTGGCGAGACTGTTCATGAGGCATATGAAATCTTAAGTTATCAAAATGGTGTGTTTTCATTCACTGGCCTGACCTGGGCGGGGTGCCAAAGTCGGCCATTTTTTCGCCAAAACACCAAATTCGGAAAATGACTGATAACTCCCTCATACAACGTTCAATCTATTTTAAATCTGGCATGTGTGTGAGGTATACCAGCCTGAGCAGGACTGGATTGAACATTTACCATTTGTGCCTGGCGCCTCCTAGTGGGAACAGGAAATGCCCTTTTTTACGGGACACACTCCTCCTCTAAAAGGAAAAAATCAATCTACCTCAAACCTGCATAAGGGAAGCCTTAAGACCTGTCTTCAGGTGCCTGATGAAAAATATTGAAGTTTCGTTGAAGCGGAAGGGTCCAAACAGGAAAGTGAAAATGACTGTTAACAATTTTTCTCTCCAAAAACTTTGAACAGTCATAACTTGGCAGATATACAACATATCTGCGCCAAACTTCCCGTGCTTGTTGAGAGTCATACCCTGAAGGGCCTTGTAGGGGTCATTTGCATCAACCCTACAGCGCCAACTAGTGGCAATAGAAAGTCACTCGTTTTTCCAATACATGTCCAGCTCTTTTCAGGTTGGTCATTGTCGTTTCAAGACCTATTAAAATACTTATTTACGGCCAATGTCCACGTGTCTCTGTCTGTTGCCGTGACGACCCTTTGTTCGCCATTTAAAGGAAATATTTTTTTTCAGAGACTCAGGCAGCTTATAGAGCCACAATATTTGGCACACTTGGTCGAATTGGCCCAGTTAGAAGATTAATTTTGGTTTTGAATAAGGGCTTGGCTGCACAGCTCAGTAGTGGCTCCTTTTTTGTAGTACTCTCTCCAATAGGAGTTTTTATCTCTTGGGTGTGGGAATGTAAATAGGCGACTTTTGAGCATGTTAGGTTCTAATGAGATGATTAGAGAGGAGGATCTGCCACCACCCTGACCTGCACACAGTCCGAGTTGCATGACGTCCGAGTTGCACTAGATTGCGAGGGCCCGTTCAGTCCTGCTTGCAGGCCTAGTTATTATTTTTTTTTCATGGCAAATGAAAATGGCCAATTTGAAGGCCTGAACATGCTCAAAAACTCACCAAATTTTGCATATACATCCGGCTTCGCGAAAATTTCGAAAATTTAGCAACGTTTTTTAAAAAAATCAAAAAATGGCTCAGTGGCGCCCCCTTGAAATTTTAAAAATGCCCTTTGCTTTGATGTTTTTCAACGTAGAGCGATGAAATTTGGGGAGTGGATACGTTGTCCAGAGACGCTTCAAAAAGTCTGCAGCACCCATATTCCAAACCCAACAGGAAATCGGATATTTTGGATTGAATGTTGAAAAACATAGCATTTTGGGCGAAAACCAGCATGCACGTTTCAGACCATTGCGCCGAGCCAGTACGTTGGATCTTCCTCAAAATTGGTGTACGTCTTCATGAGACATATGAGATATTAAGTTGTGAAAATGGTGAGTTTTCGTCCACGGGCCTAACCTGGGCGGGGTACCAAAGTCGGGTGTTTTTTTGGCAACGCGCCAATTTCAGTAAATGATTAATAACTTCCTGATACAAGGTCCAATCTTTTTCATATTTGGCATGCGTGTAAGGTGTCTTAACCTGAACACGACTGCATTGAAATATTTTCCATTAGGCCTGGCGCCCCCTTGTGGGAAGAGGAAACACCCATTTTTACGAGAAAGGCTCCTCCTCCTGGTGAAAAACATCAATTGACCTCAAACCTGCATCAGGGGAGCCTTAAGACATGTCTTTAGGTATATGATGAAAAATATTGAGTTTTCGTTGATGTAGCAGTACCCAAACAGGAAAGTGAAAAGACCCTCGGCATTTTGTCACAAAATGGCCAATTTCCAGGTCTGAACATGCTCGAAAACTCACCTAAATTTGCACATACATGCGGCTTCATGTACATTTCATGAATTTAGCAACATTGCCAAAAGATGTAATAAAATGGCTCAGTGGCGCCCCCTTCAATTTTTAAAAAAGGCCTGTCCTATTAGTTTTTTTCGACGTAGAGTGATGAAATTTGGGGAGTGGATACGTTGTGCAAAACTGCTCCAAAAAGTCTCTTGCACCCATATTCCAAACCCAACAGGAAATCGGGTATTAGGGATTGAATCTTGCACAACATGGCATTTTTGTCTAAAACCAGCATGCACGTTTGACACCATTACGCCGAGGCAGTAAGTTGAATGCTCCTCAAAATTGGTCAGACTATTATTGACACATATGAGATGTTAGGTTATCAAAATGGTGACATTTCATTCACGGCCCTTTCCTGGCCAGGGGAGCAAATGTGTCTTATTTTTGACAATACAATTCAGTAAATGACTATAAGTCGCGGTTTTTTTCATATTTTGCTTTGGGGTGCGACTTATACTCAGCAGCGACTTATGTGTGAAATTATTAACACATTATGATAAAATTTCCCATGTTATTTTGGTGTTTTGGACTAATGGTTTTGTAAACTTGTTAGCATGCTATAGTTATCTGAATAACTCTTAATAGCTATGGCCACGTTCGCGTTCTGCCTTTGGCAATGTATGTTCAATTGTATAATTGACTTTTTTACATTGAAATGGATGCATTTAGTTTGTGGCGCTTTCACGCCCACCTGGGAGCGCACTCGCACTTGTTTACGTGAAGAAGAGCGCTCGCACACCAGAAGAAGACAGACAGCTACGTAGCTCTGAGTGAGTGAGTGAGTGAGTGAGTGAGTGAGTGAGTGAGTGAGTGAGTGAGTGAGTGAGTGAGTGAGTGAGTGAGTGAGTGAGTGAGTGGGCGAGTTAGCGAGAGGGAAAGACGGCTGCGAAGCTACGTTCATTGTTTATGCTTTTAAAATATCTCTACAGAGGCAACCCCTGCGTGTATCATCATTTCTGTTGTTGTTGTGTGTTTTCCTCCCGCGAGCGGACACTTACAGCCAGTTGTGTGGTTGTTTGAATGGTGTGCTAATGCTAGCGAACGCATGCTAATCTGTTATGTTATTGCTGCAATAGTACCTAATTATCATTTATTTACGTTGATGTGAACCTGTTTGCTATCGAGGACCAAATTGATTCAACAAATTATGCGGACGTCCAGCATTGTCTTTTTGGAGTTCGCTGTATATAGCCAGGACCGAGCGGTAGCGTCCTGGTGAGGACAGTATATTCGCATTTCGTTGTTTATGCACTGTACACTGTAGATTTATTCAGCATGTTGTTCTCTATTGTATTTTTATATTAAACTGCCTTTCAAGATGACATATCTGTTCTATGTGTTGGATTTTATCAAGTAAATTTCCCCCAAAATTGCGACTTATACTCCGGTAAGACTTATATATGTTTTTTTTCTCTTTGTTGGGCATTTTCTGGCTTGTGCGACTTATACTCAGGTGCGACTTGTAGTCCGAAAAATACGGTAATAACTTCCTGATTGAAGGTGCAATCTTTTTCATATTTGGCATGAATGTGAAGTATTTCAGCCTGCACATGACTTTATTGAAATATTACTCATTACGCCTGGCGCCCCCTAGTGGGAACAGGAAACACACTTTTAATTAAATAGAAAGGCTCCTGCTTCTCAGGGTCAAAAGTCAATTGACCTCAAACCTGAATCAGCGGAGCCTTAATTATTATTTTTTTTTTTTCATGGCAAATGAAAATGGCCAATTTGAAGGCCTGAACATGCTCAAAAACTCACCAAATTTTGCATATACATCCGGCTTCGCGAAAATTTCGAAAATTTAGCAACGTTTTTTAAAAAAATCAAAAAATGGCTCAGTGGCGCCCCCTTGAAATTTTAAAAATGCCCTTTGCTTTGATGTTTTTCAACGTAGAGCGATGAAATTTGGGGAGTGGATACGTTGTCCAGAGACGCTTCAAAAAGTCTGCAGCACCCATATTCCAAACCCAACAGGAAATGGGATATTTTGGATTGAATGTTGAAAAACATAGCATTTTGGGCGAAAACCAGCATGCACGTTTCAGACCATTGCGCCGAGCCAGTACGTTGGATCTTCCTCAAAATTGGTGTACGTCTTCATGAGACATATGAGATATTAAGTTGTGAAAATGGTGAGTTTTCGTCCACGGGCCTAACCTGGGCGGGGTACCAAAGTCGGGTGTTTTTTTTGCAACGCGCCAATTTCAGTAAATGATTAATAACTTCCTGATACAAGGTCCAATCTTTTTCATATTTGGCATGCGTGTAAGGTGTCTTAACCTGAACACGACTGCATTGAAATATTTTCCATTAGGCCTGGCGCCCCCTTGTGGGAAGAGGAAACACCCATTTTTACGAGAAAGGCTCCTCCTCCTGGTGAAAAACATCAATTGACCTCAAACCTGCATCAGGGGAGCCTTAAGACATGTCTTTAGGTATATGATGAAAAATATTGAGTTTTCGTTGATGTAGCAGTACCCAAACAGGAAAGTGAAAAGACCCTCGGCATTTTGTCACAAAATGGCCAATTTCCAGGTCTGAACATGCTCGAAAACTCACCTAAATTTGCACATACATGCGGCTTCATGTAAATTTCATGAATTTAGCAACATTGCCAAAAGATGTAATAAAATGGCTCAGTGGCGCCCCCTTCAATTTTTAAAAAAGGCCTGTCCTATTAGTTTTTTTCGACGTAGAGTGATGAAATTTGGGGAGTGGATACGTTGTGCAAAACTGCTCCAAAACGTCTCTTGCACCCATATTCCAAACCCAACAGGAAATCGGGTATTAGGGATTGAATCTTGCACAACATGGCATTTTTGTCTAAAACCAGCATGCACGTTTGACACCATTACGCCGAGGCAGTAAGTTGAATGCTCCTCAAAATTGGTCAGACTATTATTGACACATATGAGATGTTAGGTTATCAAAATGGTGACATTTCATTCACGGCCCTTTCCTGGCCAGGGGAGCAAATGTGTCTTATTTTTGACAATACAATTCAGTAAATGACTATAAGTCGCGGTTTTTTTCATATTTTGCTTTGGGGTGCGACTTATACTCAGCAGCGACTTATGTGTGAAATTATTAACACATTATGATAAAATTTCCCATGTTATTTTGGTGTTTTGGACTAATGGTTTTGTAAACTTGTTAGCATGCTATAGTTATCTGAATAACTCTTAATAGCTATGGCCACGTTCGCGTTCTGCCTTTGGCAATGTATGTTCAATTGTATAATTGACTTTTTTAAATTGAAATGGATGCATTTAGTTTGTGGCGCTTTCACGCCCACCTGGGAGCGCACTCGCACTTGTTTACGTGAAGAAGAGCGCTCGCACACCAGAAGAGCGCTTTCACGCCCACCTGGGAGCGCACTCGCACTTGTTTACGTGAAGAAGAGCGCTCGCACACCAGAAGAAGACAGACAGCTACGTAGCTCTGAGTGAGTGAGTGAGTGAGTGAGTGAGTGAGTGAGTGAGTGAGTGAGTGAGTGAGTGAGTGAGTGAGTGAGTGAGTGAGTGAGTGAGTGAGTGAGTGAGTGGGCGAGTTAGCGAGAGGGAAAGACGGCTGCGAAGCTACGTTCATTGTTTATGCTTTTAAAATATCTCTACAGAGGCAACGCCTGCGTGTATCATCTTTTCTGTTGTTGTTGTGTGTTTTCCACCCGCGAGCGGACACTTACAGCCAGTTGTGTGGTTGTTTGAATGGTGTGCTAATGCTAGCGAACGCATGCTAATCTGTTATGTTATTGCTGCAATAGTACCTAATTATCATTTATTTACGTTGATGTGAACCTGTTTGCTATCGAGGACCAAATTGATTCAACAAATTATGCGGACGTCCAGCATTGTCTTTTTGGAGTTCGCTGTATATAGCCAGGACCGAGCGGTAGCGTCCTGGTGAGGACAGTATATTCGCATTTCGTTGTTTATGCACTGTACACTGTAGATTTATTCAGCATGTTGTTCTCTATTGTATTTTTATATTAAACTGCCTTTCAAGATGACATATCTGTTCTATGTGTTGGATTTTATCAAGTAAATTTCCCCCAAAATTGCGACTTATACTCCGGTAAGACTTATATATGTTTTTTTTCTCTTTGTTGGGCATTTTCTGGCTTGTGCGACTTATACTCAGGTGCGACTTGTAGTCCGAAAAATACGGTAATAACTTCCTGATTGAAGGTGCAATCTTTTTCATATTTGGCATGAATGTGAAGTATTTCAGCCTGCACATGACTTTATTGAAATATTACTCATTACGCCTGGCGCCCCCTAGTGGGAACAGGAAACACACTTTTAATTAAATAGAAAGGCTCCTGCTTCTCAGGGTCAAAAATCAATTGACCTCAAACCTGAATCAGCGGAGCCTTAAGACATGTGTTCAGGTGCCTGATCAACAATTTTGTTTCGTTAAAGCAGAGGGGTCCAAAAGGAAAGTCATAATGACCGTGTTCAGGTGCCTAATAAACAATTTTGTTTTGTTAAAGCAGAGGGGTCCCATAGGAAAGTCATAATGACCGTCGCCATTTTCTCTCCCCACTAATTCTGAACATTCAGACATGCAATATATCTGCCTGGATATCTGTCTGTTGTCGACTGCCACCGCCCCCACCTGCCTGCCCTTCGACTTTGTTTGACGTCCGAGTTGCGCCATACGCGAGGGCCCGTTCAGTCCTGCTTACAGGGCTAGTTATTATTATTATTTTTTCATGGCAAATGAAAATGGCCAATTTGAAGGCCTGAACATGCTCAAAAACTCACCAAATTTTGCATATACATCCGGCTTCGCGAAAATTTCGAAAATTTAGCAACGTTTTTTAAAAAAATCAAAAAATGGCTCAGTGGCGCCCCCTTGAAATTTTAAAAATGACCTTTGCTTTGATGTTTTTCAACGTAGAGCGATGAAATTTGGGGAGTGGATACGTTGTCCAGAGACGCTTCAAAAAGTCTGCAGCACCCATATTCCAAACCCAACAGGAAATCGGATATTTTGGATTGAATGTTGAAAAACATAGCATTTTGGGCGAAAACCAGCATGCACGTTTCAGACCATTGCGCCGAGCCAGTTCGTTGGATCTTCCTCAAAATTGGTGTACGTCTTCATGAGACATATGAGATATTAAGTTGTGAAAATGGTGAGTTTTCGTCCACGGGCCTAACCTGGGCGGGGTACCAAAGTCGGGTGTTTTTTTGGCAACGCGCCAATTTCAGTAAATGATTAATAACTTCCTGATACAAGGTCCAATCTTTTTCATATTTGGCATGCGTGTAAGGTGTCTTAACCTGAACACGACTGCATTGAAATATTTTCCATTAGGCCTGGCGCCCCCTTGTGGGAAGAGGAAACACCCATTTTTACGAGAAAGGCTCCTCCTCCTGGTGAAAAACATCAATTGACCTCAAACCTGCATCAGGGGAGCCTTAAGACATGTCTTTAGGTATATGATGAAAAATATTGAGTTTTCGTTGATGTAGCAGTACCCAAACAGGAAAGTGAAAAGACCCTCGGCATTTTGTCACAAAATGGCCAATTTCCAGGTCTGAACATGCTCGAAAACTCACCTAAATTTGCACATACATGCGGCTTCATGTAAATTTCATGAATTTAGCAACATTGCCAAAAGATGTAATAAAATGGCTCAGTGGCGCCCCCTTCAATTTTTAAAAAAGGCCTGTCCTATTAGTTTTTTTCGACGTAGAGTGATGAAATTTGGGGAGTGGATACGTTGTGCAAAACTGCTCCAAAAAGTCTCTTGCACCCATATTCCAAACCCAACAGGAAATCGGGTATTAGGGATTGAATCTTGCACAACATGGCATTTTTGTCTAAAACCAGCATGCACGTTTGACACCATTACGCCGAGGCAGTAAGTTGAATGCTCCTCAAAATTGGTCAGACTATTATTGACACATATGAGATGTTAGGTTATCAAAATGGTGACATTTCATTCACGGCCCTTTCCTGGCCAGGGGAGCAAATGTGTCTTATTTTTGACAATACAATTCAGTAAATGACTATAAGTCGCGGTTTTTTTCATATTTTGCTTTGGGGTGCGACTTATACTCAGCAGCGACTTATGTGTGAAATTATTAACACATTATGATAAAATTTCCCATGTTATTTTGGTGTTTTGGACTAATGGTTTTGTAAACTTGTTAGCATGCTATAGTTATCTGAATAACTCTTAATAGCTATGGCCACGTTCGCGTTCTGCCTTTGGCAATGTATGTTCAATTGTATAATTGACTTTTTTAAATTGAAATGGATGCATTTAGTTTGTGGCGCTTTCACGCCCACCTGGGAGCGCACTCGCACTTGTTTACGTGAAGAAGAGCGCTCGCACACCAGAAGAAGACAGACAGCTACGTAGCTCTGAGTGAGTGAGTGAGTGAGTGAGTGAGTGAGTGAGTGAGTGAGTGAGTGAGTGAGTGAGTGAGTGAGTGAGTGAGTGAGTGAGTGAGTGAGTGAGTGAGTGAGTGAGTGAGTGAGTGAGTGAGTGAGTGGGCGAGTTAGCGAGAGGGAAAGACGGCTGCGAAGCTACGTTCATTGTTTATGCTTTTAAAATATCTCTACAGAGGCAACGCCTGCGTGTATCATCTTTTCTGTTGTTGTTGTGTGTTTTCCACCCGCGAGCGGACACTTACAGCCAGTTGTGTGGTTGTTTGAATGGTGTGCTAATGCTAGCGAACGCATGCTAATCTGTTATGTTATTGCTGCAATAGTACCTAATTATCATTTATTTACGTTGATGTGAACCTGTTTGCTATCGAGGACCAAATTGATTCAACAAATTATGCGGACGTCCAGCATTGTCTTTTTGGAGTTCGCTGTATATAGCCAGGACCGAGCGGTAGCGTCCTGGTGAGGACAGTATATTCGCATTTCCTTGTTTATGCACTGTACACTGTAGATTTATTCAGCATGTTGTTCTCTATTGTATTTTTATATTAAACTGCCTTTCAAGATGACATATCTGTTCTATGTGTTGGATTTTATCAAGTAAATTTCCCCCAAAATTGCGACTTATACTCCGGTAAGACTTATATATGTTTTTTTTCTCTTTGTTGGGCATTTTCTGGCTTGTGCGACTTATACTCAGGTGCGACTTGTAGTCCGAAAAATACGGTAATAACTTCCTGATTGAAGGTGCAATCTTTTTCATACTTGGCATGAATGTGAAGTATTTCAGCCTGCACATGACTTTATTGAAACATTACTCATTACGCCTGGCGCCCCCTAGTGGGAACAGGAAACACACTTTTAATTAAATAGAAAGGCTCCTGCTTCTCAGGGTCAAAAATCAATTGACCTCAAACCTGAATCAGCGGAGCCTTAAGACATGTGTTCAGGTGCCTGATCAACAATTTTGTTTCGTTAAAGCAGAGGGGTCCAAAAGGAAAGTCATAATGACCGTGTTCAGGTGCCTAATAAACAATTTTGTTTTGTTAAAGCAGAGGGGTCCCATAGGAAAGCCATAATGACCGTCGCCATTTTCTCTCCCCACTAATTCTGAACATTCAGACATGCAATATATCTGCCTGGATATCTGTCTGTTGTCGACTGCCACCGCCCCGACCTGCCTGCCCTTCGACTTTGTTTGACGTCCGAGTTGCGCCATACGCGAGGGCCCGTTCAGTCCTGCTTGCAGGGCTAGTTAGGGCCCGAGCACTCTCAGCGTGCGAGGCCCTATTGTTCTTCGAAGGATTATTATTATTATTATTATTATTATTATTATTAGGGCCCGAGCACTCTCAGCGTGCGAGGCCCTATTGTTCTTCGAAGGATTATTATTATTATTATTATTATTAGGGCCCGAGCACTCTCAGCGTGCGAGGCCCTATTGTTCTTCGAAGGATTATTATTATTATTATTATTATTATTATTATTATTATTTTTTCATGGCAAATGAAAATGGCCAATTTGAAGGCCTGAACATGCTCAAAAACTCACCAAATTTTGCATATACATCCGGCTTCGCGAAAATTTCGAAAATTTAGCAACGTTTTTTAAAAAAATCAAAAAATGGCTCAGTGGCGCCCCCTTGAAATTTTAAAAATGCCCTTTGCTTTGATGTTTTTCAACGTAGAGCGATGAAATTTGGGGAGTGGATACGTTGTCCAGAGACGCTTCAAAAAGTCTGCAGCACCCATATTCCAAACCCAACAGGAAATCGGATATTTTGGATTGAATGTTGAAAAACATAGCATTTTGGGCGAAAACCAGCATGCACGTTTCAGACCATTGCGCCGAGCCAGTACGTTGGATCTTGCTCAAAATTGGTGTACGTCTTCATGAGACATATGAGATATTAAGTTGTGAAAATGGTGAGTTTTCGTCCATGGGCCTGACCTGGGCGGGGTACCAAAGTCGGGTGTTTTTTTGGCAACGCGGCAATTTCAGTAAATGATTAATAATTTCCTGATACAAGGTCCAATCTTTTTCATATTTGGCATGCGTGTAAGGTGTCTTAACCTGAACACGACTGCATTTAAATATTTTCCATTAGGCCTGGCGCCCCCTTGTGGGAAGAGGAAACACCCATTTTTACGAGAAAGGCTCCTCCTCCTGGTGAAAAACATCAATTGACCTCAAACCTGCATCAGGGGAGCCTTAAGACATGTCTTTAGGTATATGATGAAAAATATTGAGTTTTCGTTGATGTAGCAGTACCCAAACAGGAAAGTGAAAAGACCCTCGGCATTTTGTCACAAAATGGCCAATTTCCAGGTCTGAACATGCTCGAAAACTCACCTAAATTTGCACATACATGCGGCTTCATGTAAATTTCATGAATTTAGCAACATTGCCAAAAGATGTAATAAAATGGCTCAGTGGCGCCCCCTTCAATTTTTAAAAAAGGCCTGTCCTATTAGTTTTTTTCGACGTAGAGTGATGAAATTTGGGGAGTGGATACGTTGTGCAAAACTGCTCCAAAAAGTCTCTTGCACCCATATTCCAAACCCAACAGGAAATCGGGTATTAGGGATTGAATCTTGCACAACATGGCATTTTTGTCTAAAACCAGCGTGCACGTTTGACACCATTACGCCGAGGCAGTAAGTTGAATGCTCCTCAAAATTGGTCAGACTGTTCATGACACATATGAGATGTTAGGTTATCAAAATGGTGACATTTCATTCACGGCCCTTTCCTGGCCAGGGGAGCAAATGTGTCTTATTTTTGACAATACAATTCAGTAAATGACTATAAGTCGCGTTTTTTTTCATATTTTGCTTTGGGGTGCGACTTATACTCAGCAGCGACTTATGTGTGAAATTATTAACACATTATGATAAAATTTCCCATGTTATTTTGGTGTTTTGGACTAATGGTTTTGTAAACTTGTTAGCATGCTATAGTTATCTGAATAACTCTTAATAGCTATGGCCACGTTCGCGTTCTGCCTTTGGCAATGTATGTTCAATTGTATAATTGACTTTTTTAAATTGAAATGGATGCATTTAGTTTGTGGCGCTTTCACGCCCACCTGGGAGCGCACTCGCACTTGTTTACGTGAAGAAGAGCGCTCGCACACCAGAAGAAGACAGACAGCTACGTAGCTCTGAGTGAGTGAGTGAGTGAGTGAGTGAGTGAGTGAGTGAGTGAGTGAGTGAGTGAGTGAGTGAGTGAGTGAGTGAGTGAGTGGGCGAGTTAGCGAGAGGGAAAGACGGCTGCGAAGCTACGTTCATTGTTTATGCTTTTAAAATATCTCTACAGAGGCAACGCCTGCGTGTATCATCTTTTCTGTTGTTGTTGTGTGTTTTCCACCCGCGAGCGGACACTTACAGCCAGTTGTGTGGTTGTTTGAATGGTGTGCTAATGCTAGCGAACGCATGCTAATCTGTTATGTTATTGCTGCAATAGTACCTAATTATCATTTATTCACGTTGATGTGAACCTGTTTGCTATCGAGGACCAAATTGATTCAACAAATTATGCGGACGTCCAGCATTGTCTTTTTGGAGTTCGCTGTATATAGCCAGGACCGAGCGGTAGCGTCCTGGTGAGGACAGTATATTCGCATTTCGTTGTTTATGCACTGTACACTGTAGATTTATTCAGCATGTTGTTCTCTATTGTATTTTTATATTAAACTGCCTTTCAAGATGACATATCTGTTCTATGTGTTGGATTTTATCAAGTAAATTTCCCCCAAAATTGCGACTTATACTCCGGTAAGACTTATATATGTTTTTTTTCTCTTTGTTGGGCATTTTCTGGCTTGTGCGACTTATACTCAGGTGCGACTTGTAGTCCGAAAAATACGGTAATAACTTCCTGATTGAAGGTGCAATCTTTTTCATATTTGGCATGAATGTGAAGTATTTCAGCCTGCACATGACTTTATTGAAATATTACTCATTACGCCTGGCGCCCCCTAGTGGGAACAGGAAACACACTTTTAATTAAATGGAAAGGCTCCTGCTTCTCAGGGTCAAAAATCAATTGACCTCAAACCTGAATCAGCGGAGCCTTAAGACATGTGTTCAGGTGCCTGATCAACAATTTTGTTTCGTTAAAGCAGAGGGGTCCAAAAGGAAAGTCATAATGACCGTGTTCAGGTGCCTAATAAACAATTTTGTTTTGTTAAAGCAGAGGGGTCCCATAGGAAAGTCATAATGACCGTCGCCATTTTCTCTCCCCACTAATTCTGAACATTCAGACATGCAATATATCTGCCTGGATATCTGTCTGTTGTCGACTGCCACCGCCCCGACCTGCCTGCCCTTCGACTTTGTTTGACGTCCGAGTTGCGCCATACGCGAGGGCCCGTTCAGTCCTGCTTGCAGGGCTAGTTAGGGCCCGAGCACTCTCAGCGTGCGAGGCCCTATTGTTCTTCGAAGGATTATTATTATTATTATTAGGGCCCGAGCACTCTCAGCGTGCGAGGCCCTATTGTTCTTCGAAGGATTATTATTATTAGGGCCCGAGCACTCTCAGCGTGCGAGGCCCTATTGTTCTTCGAAGGATTATTATTATTATTTTTTTTTTTTTTTCATGGCAAATGAAAATGGCCAATTTGAAGGCCTGAACATGCTCAAAAACTCACCAAAATTTGCACATACATCCGGCTTCACGAAAATTTCGACAATTTGGCAACGTTTACAAAAAAAATTAAAAAATGGCTCAGTGGCGCCCCCTTGCAATTTTCAAAATGCCCTTTGCTTTGATGTATTTCAACGTAGGGCGATGAAATTTGGGGAGTGGATACGTTGTCCAGAACCGCTTCAAAAAGTCTAAAGCACCCATATTCCAAACCCAACAGGAAATGGGATATTCTGGATTGAATGTTGAAAAACATAGCATTTTGGGCGAAAACCAGCATGCACGTTTCAGACCGTTGCGCCGAGCCAGTACGTTGGATCTTCCTCAAAATTGGTGTAAGTGTTCATGAGACATATGAGATACTAAGTTGTGAAAATGGTGAGTTTTCGTCCACGGGCCTGACCTGGGCGGGGTACCAAAGTCGGGTGTTTTTTTGGCAACGCGCCAATTTCAGTAAATGATTAATAACTTCCTGATACAAGGTCCAATCTTTTTCATATTTGGCATGCATGTAAGGTGTCTTAACCTGAACACGACTGCATTGAAATATTTTCCATTAGGCCTGGCGCCCCCTTGTGGGAAGAGGAAACACCCTTTTTTACGAAAAAGGCTCCTCCTCCTGGTGAAAAACATCAATTGATCTCAAACCTGCATCAGGGGAGCCTTAAGACATGTCTTTAGGTATCTGATGAAAAATATTGACTTTTCGTTGATGTTGCAGTATCCAAACAGGAAAGTGAAAAGACCCTCGGCATTTTCTCTCAAAATGGCAAATTTCAAGGTCTGAACATGCTCGAAAACTCACCAAAATGTGCACATACATGTGGCTTCATGTAGATTTCATGAATTTAGCAACATTGCCAAAAGATGTAATAAAATGGCTCAGTGGCGCCCCCTTCAATTTTTAAAAAAGGCCTGTCCTATTAGTTTTTTTCGACGTAGAGTGATGAAATTTGGGGAGTGGATACGTTGTGCAAAACTGCTCCAAAAAGTCTCTTGCACCCATATTCCAAACCCAACAGGAAATCGGGTATTATGGATTGAATCTTGCATTTTTGTCAAAAACCTGCATGCACGTTTGAGACCATTACGCCGAAGCAGTAAGTTGAATGCTTCTCAAAATTGGTCAGACATCCCAAAAACATGCATGGTAGGCTGATTGAGCACTCTAAATTGTCCGTAGGTATGAGTGTGCGCGTGAATGGTTGTATGTCTCCTTGTGCCCTGCAATTGGCTGGCAACCAGTGCAGGGTGTCCCCTGCCTCCTGCCCCGAGTTAGCTGGGATAGGCTCCAGCACCTCCGCGACCCTCGTGAGGAAAAGCGGCATGGAAAATGAATGAATGAATGAATGTTCATGACACATATGAGATGTTAGGTTATCAAAATGGTGACATTTCATTCACGGCCCTTTCCTGGGCAGGGGAGCAAATGTGTCTTATTTTTGACAATACAATTCAGTAAAAGACTACTGTATTTTTCCGACTATAAGTTGTGTTTTTTTTTCTTCATATTTTGGTTTGGGGTGCGACTTATACTCAGCAGTGACTTATGTGTGAAATTATTAACACATTATGATAACATTTCCCATGTTATTTAGGTGTTTTATGACTAATGGTTTTGTAAACTTGTTAGCATGCTATAGTTATCTGAATAACTCTTAATAGCTATGGCCATTTTCATTTGCCATGAAAAAATAATAATGAGTGCGCTCCCAGTTGGGCGTGAAAGCGCCACAAACTAAATGCATCCATTTCAATATAAAAAAGTCAATTATACAATTGAACATACATTGCCAAAGGCAGAACGCGAACGTGGCCATAGCTATTAACAGTTATTCAGATTACTATAGCATGCTAACAGGTTTACAAAACCATTAGGCCTGGTGCCCCCTGGTGAGTGAAATTATTAACACATTATGATATAATTTCCCGTGTTATTTTGGTGTTTTGGACTGATGGTTTTGTAAACTTGTTAGCATGCTATAGTTATCTGAATAACTGTTAATAGCTATGGCCACGTTCGCGTTCTGCCTTTGGCAATGTATGTTCAATTGTATAATTGACTTTTTTATATTGAAATGGATGCATTTAGTTTGTGGCGCTTTCACGCCCACCTGGGAGCGCACTCGCACTTGTTTACGTGAATAAGCGCTCGCACACCAGAAGAAGACAGACAGCCACGTAGCTCTGAGTGAGTGAGTGAGTGAGTGAGTGAGTGAGTGAGTGAGTGAGTGAGTGAGTGAGTGAGTGAGTGAGTGAGTGAGTGAGTGAGTGAGTGAGTGAGTGAGTGAGTGAGTGGACTAGTTAGCGAGAGAGAAAGACGGCTGCGAACCTACGTTCATTGTTTATGCCTTTAAAATATCTCTACAGAGGCAACGCCTGCGTGTATCATCTTTTCTGTTGTTGTGTGTTTTCCACCCGCGAGCGGACACTTACAGCCAGTTGTGTGGTTGTTTGAATGGTGTGCTAATGCTAGCGAACGCATGCTAATCTGTTACATTATTGCTGTAATAGTACGTAATTATCATTTATTTACGGTGATGTGAACCTGTTTGCTATCGAGGACCAAATTGATTCAACAAATTATGCGGACATCCAGAATTGTCTTTTTGGAGTTCGCTGTCTATAGCCAGGACTGAGCGGTAGCGTCCTGGTGAGGACAGTATATTCGCATTTCGTTGTTTATGCACTGTACACTGTACATTTATTCAGCATGTTGTTCTCTATTGTATCTTTATATTAAATTGCCTTTCAAGATGACATATCTGTTCTACGTGTTGGATTTTATCAAGTAAATTTCACCCACAAATGCGACTTATACTCGGGTAAGACTTTTGTTTCCTTAAAGCAGAGGGGTCCAATAGGAAAGTCATAATGACCGTGTTCAGGTGCCTAATAAACACTTTTGTTTTGTTAAAGCAGAGGGGTCCGATAAGAAAGTCATCATGACCGTAGCCATTTTCTCTCCCCACTAATTCTGAACATTCAGACATGCAATATATCTGCCTGGATATCTGTCTGTTGTCGACTGCCACCGCCCCGACCTGCCTGCCCTCCGACTTTGTTTGACGTCCGAGTTGCGCCATACGCGAGGGCCCGTCAGTCCTGCTTGCAGGGCTAGTTATTAGGGCCCGAGCACTCTCAGCGTGCGAGGCCCTATTGTTCTTCGAAGGATTATTATTATTATTATTATTATTATTAGGGCCCGAGCACTAAGCGTGCGAAGGCCCTATTGTTTTGCAAAGGATTATTATTATTATTATTATTATTATTATTATTATTATTATTATTATTATTATTATTATTCTTTTTTCAGGGCAAATGAAAATGGCCAATTTGGAGGCCTGAACATGCACGAAAAGTCACCAAAATTTGCACATACGTGCGGCTTTGCGTAAATTTCGATAATCTTGTGTCGTTTTGAAAAAATGTCAAAAAATGGCTCAGTGGCGCCCCCTTTACCCTTAAAATTTTCAAAAAGGCCTCTCCTCTCAGGTTTTCAACGTAGAGCAATGAAATTTGGGGAGTAGATACCTTATGCCTAACTGTTCAAAAAAGCCTCTTGCACCCATATTCCAAATCCAACAGGAAATCGGATATTTTGGATCAAATGTGAAATTTTTATCGGTTCACAGTTGGAGTTTACATTTGGAGGCCTGAACATGCACGAAAACTCACCAAAATTTGCACATACATGCAACTTTGCGTAAATTTTGATAATCTACAAAAAAATTTAACAAAATGGCTCAGTGGCGCCCCCTTGAAATTTTCAAAAAGGCCTTTCCTATTAGGTTTTTTCAACGTAGAACGATGAAATTTGGCGAGTCGATACATTGTGCAAAACTGCTCCAAAAAGTCTCTTGCACCCATATTCCAAACCCAACAGGAAGCCGGAAATTTTGGATCAAATGTGAAATTTTATCGATTTACATTTGAGACCTTGTCGCTGAAGAAAATAGTTGGATCGTCTTCAAAATTGGTCAGACTATTCAGGAGACATATGAGATCTTAAGTTTTGAAAATGGTGAGTTTTCACTCAAGGGTCTGACCTGGGCGTGGTCCCAAAGTCGGCCATTTTTGGGCAAAATACCAAATTCAGAAAATGATTAAAAACTCCGTGATACAACGTTCAATCTTTTTCATTTCTAGCATGTATATGAGATATCCCAGCCTGAACACGACTGCATTGATATATTACCCATTAGGCCTGGCGCCCCCTAGTGGGAACAGGAAATGGCCTTCTTTACGAGACAGGCTCCTCCTCCAAGGGAAAAAAATCTATTGGCCTCAAACCTGTTTCAGGGGAGCCTCAAGACATGTGTTCAGGTCCCTGATGAAAAATATTGAGGTTTCGCTGAAGCGGAGAGGTCCAAACTGGAAGTGAAAATGACCGTCAACAATTTGTCTCGCCAAAAATTTTGAACAGTCATAACTCGGCAGATATGCAACATATCTGCGCCAAACTTTCCGTGTTTGTTGAGAGTCATACCCTGAAGGTTCTTGTAGGGGTCATTTGCATCAACTCTACAGTGCCAACTAGTGGCGACAGAAAGAAGTTTTAAAAAAGGCCTTTCCTATTGGGTTTTTTCAACATAGAGCAAGGAAATTTGGGGAGTAGATACCTTATGCAAAACTGCTCCAAAAAGTCTCTTGCACCCATATTCCAAATCCAACAGGAAATCGGGTATTTTGGATCGAATGTGAAATTTTCATGGGTTCACAGTAAGAGTTTACATTTGGAGGCTTGAATATGCATAAAAACTCACCAAAATTTGCACATACATGCGGCTTTGGATAACGTTCGATAATCTTGCAACGTTACGAAACAATTTAACAAAATGGCTCAGTGGCGCCCCCTTGAAATTTTCAAAAAGGCCTCTCCATTTAGGTTTTTCTAACATAGAGTGATGAAATTTGGAGAGTCAAAACTTTGTGCAAAACTGCTCCAAAAAGTCTCTTGCACACACATTCCAAATCCTACAGGAAATCGGGTATTTTGGATTGAATGTGAACTTTTTATCGATTTACAGTGTGCACATTTTACACCTTGGCACCTAGGGAATTAGTTTGATCATTCTCAAAATTGGTGAGACTGTTCATGAGGCATATGAAATCTTAAGTTATAAAAATGGTGTGTTTTCATTCACGGGCCTGACCTGGGCGGGGCGCCAAATTCTTCCATTTTTTCGCCAAAACACCGAATTCGGAAAATGACTGATAACTCCCTCATACAACGTTCAATCTATTTTAAATCTGGCATGTGTGTGAGGTATACCAGCCTGAGCAGGACTGGATTGAAAATTTACCATTTGTGCCTGGCGCCTCCTAGTGGGAACAGGAAATGCCCTTTTTTACGGGACACACTCCTCCTCTAAAGGGAAAAAATCAATCTACCTCAAACCTGCATAAGGGAAACCTTAAGACCTGTCTTCAGGTGCCTGATGAAAAATATTGAAGTTTCGTTGAAGCGGAGGGGTCCAAACAGGAAAGTGAAAATGACTGTCAACAATTTTTCTCTCCAAAAACTTTGAACAGTCATAACTCGGCAGATATACAACATATCTGCGACAAACTTCCCGTGCTTGTTGAGAGTCATACCCTGAAGTGCCTTGTAGGGGTCATTTGCATCAACCCTACAGCGCCAACTAGTGGCAATAGAAAGTCACTCGTTTTTCCAATACATGTCCAGTTCTTTTCAGTTTGGTCATTGTAGTTTCAAGACCTATTAAAATACTTATTTACGGCCCATGTCCACGTGTCTGTCTGTTGCCGTGACGACCCTTTGTTCGCCATTTAAAGGAAATATTTTTTTTCCAGAGAGTCAGGCAGCTTATAGAGCCACAATATTTGGCACACTTGGTCAAATTGGCCCAGTTAGAAGATTAATTTTGGTTTTGAATAAGGGCTTGGCTGCACAGCTCAGTAGTGGCTCCTTTTTTGTAGTACTCTCTCCAATAGGGGTTTTTATCTCTTGGGTGTGGTAATGTAAGAGGCGACTTTCGAGCATGTTAGGTTCTAATGAGATGATTAGAGAGGAGGATCTGCCACCACCCTGACCTGCACACAGTCCGAGTTGCGTGACGTCCGAGTTGCGCTAGATTGCGAGGGCCCGTTCAGTCCTGCTTGCAGGCCTAGTTATTATTATTATTATTTTTTCATGGCAAATGAAAATGGCCAATTTGAAGGCCTGAACATGCTCAAAAACTCACCAAATTTTGCATATACATCCGGCTTCGCGAAAATTTCGAAAATTTAGCAACGTTTTTTAAAAAAATCAAAAAATGGCTCAGTGGCGCCCCCTTGAAATTTTAAAAATGGCCTTTGCTTTGATGTTTTTCAACGTAGAGCGATGAAATTTGGGGAGTGGATACGTTGTCCAGAGACGCTTCAAAAAGTCTGCAGCACCCATATTCCAAACCCAACAGGAAATGGGATATTTTGGATTGAATGTTGAAAAACATAGCATTTTGGGCGAAAACCAGCATGCACGTTTCAGACCATTGCGCCGAGCCAGTACGTTGGATCTTCCTCAAAATTGGTGTACGTCTTCATGAGACATATGAGATATCAAGTTGTGAAAATGGTGAGTTTTCGTCCACGGGCCTAACCTGGGCGGGGTACCAAAGTCGGGTGTTTTTTTGGCAACGCGCCAATTTCAGTAAATGATTAATAACTTCCTGATATAAGGTCCAATCTTTTTCATATTTGGCATGCGTGTAAGGTGTCTTAACCTGAACACGACTGCATTGAAATATTTTCCATTAGGCCTGGCGCCCCCTTGTGGGAAGAGGAAACACCCATTTTTACGAGAAAGGCTCCTCCTCCTGGTGAAAAACATCAATTGACCTCAAACCTGCATCAGGGGAGCCTTAAGACATGTCTTTAGGTATATGATGAAAAATATTGAGTTTTCGTTGATGTAGCAGTACCCAAACAGGAAAGTGAAAAGACCCTCGGCATTTTGTCACAAAATGGCCAATTTCCAGGTCTGAACATGCTCGAAAACTCACCTAAATTTGCACATACATGCGGCTTCATGTAAATTTCATGAATTTAGCAACATTGCCAAAAGATGTAATAAAATGGCTCAGTGGCGCCCCCTTCAATTTTTAAAAAAGGCCTGTCCTATTAGTTTTTTTCGACGTAGAGTGATGAAATTTGGGGAGTGGATACGTTGTGCAAAACTGCTCCAAAAAGTCTCTTGCACCCATATTCCAAACCCAACAGGAAATCGGGTATTAGGGATTGAATCTTGCACAACATGGCATTTTTGTCTAAAACCAGCATGCACGTTTGACACCATTACGCCGAGGCAGTAAGTTGAATGCTCCTCAAAATTGGTCAGACTATTATTGACACATATGAGATGTTAGGTTATCAAAATGGTGACATTTCATTCACGGCCCTTTCCTGGCCAGGGGAGCAAATGTGTCTTATTTTTGACAATACAATTCAGTAAATGACTATAAGTCGCGGTTTTTTTCATATTTTGCTTTGGGGTGCGACTTATACTCAGCAGCGACTTATGTGTGAAATTATTAACACATTATGATAAAATTTCCCATGTTATTTTGGTGTTTTGGACTAATGGTTTTGTAAACTTGTTAGCATGCTATAGTTATCTGAATAACTCTTAATAGCTATGGCCACGTTCGCGTTCTGCCTTTGGCAATGTATGTTCAATTGTATAATTGACTTTTTTAAATTGAAATGGATGCATTTAGTTTGTGGCGCTTTCACGCCCACCTGGGAGCGCACTCGCACTTGTTTACGTGAAGAAGAGCGCTCGCACACCAGAAGAAGACAGACAGCTACGTAGCTCTGAGTGAGTGAGTGAGTGAGTGAGTGAGTGAGTGAGTGAGTGAGTGAGTGAGTGAGTGAGTGAGTGAGTGGGCGAGTGGGCGAGTTAGCGAGAGGGAAAGACGGCTGCGAAGCTACGTTCATTGTTTATGCTTTTAAAATATCTCTACAGAGGCAACGCCTGCGTGTATCATCTTTTCTGTTGTTGTTGTGTGTTTTCCACCCGCGAGCGGACACTTACAGCCAGTTGTGTGGTTGTTTGAATGGTGTGCTAATGCTAGCGAACGCATGCTAATCTGTTATGTTATTGCTGCAATAGTACCTAATTATCATTTATTTACGTTGATGTGAACCTGTTTGCTATCGAGGACCAAATTGATTCAACAAATTATGCGGACGTCCAGCATTGTCTTTTTGGAGTTCGCTGTATATAGCCAGGACCGAGCGGTAGCGTCCTGGTGAGGACAGTATATTCGCATTTCGTTGTTTATGCACTGTACACTGTAGATTTATTCAGCATGTTGTTCTCTATTGTATTTTTATATTAAACTGCCTTTCAAGATGACATATCTGTTCTATGTGTTGGATTTAATCAAGTAAATTTCCCCCAAAATTGCGACTTATACTCCGGTAAGACTTATATATGTTTTTTTTCTCTTTGTTGGCCATTTTCTGGCTTGTGCGACTTATACCGAGGCCCTATTGTTCTTCGAAGGATTATTATTATTATTATTATTATTATTATTATTATTATTATTTTTTCATGGCAAATGAAAATGGCCAATTTGAAGGCCTGAACATGCTCAAAAACTCACCAAATTTTGCATATACATCCGGCTTCGCGAAAATTTCGAAAATTTAGCAACGTTTTTTAAAAAAATCAAAAAATGGCTCAGTGGCGCCCCCTTGAAATTTTAAAAATGGCCTTTGCTTTGATGTTTTTCAACGTAGAGCGATGAAATTTGGGGAGTGGATACGTTGTCCAGAGACGCTTC
The DNA here is from genome assembly GCF_030265065.1 of Corythoichthys intestinalis. Lineage (NCBI taxonomy): Eukaryota > Metazoa > Chordata > Actinopteri > Syngnathiformes > Syngnathidae > Corythoichthys > Corythoichthys intestinalis. The sequence continues at coordinate 81,348,999 of NC_080395.1, forward strand.
AAAAAGTCTGCAGCACCCATATTCCAAACCCAACAGGAAATGGGATATTTTGGATTGAATGTTGAAAAACATAGCATTTTGGGCGAAAACCAGCATGCACGTTTCAGACCATTGCGCCGAGCCAGTACGTTGGATCTTCCTCAAAATTGGTGTACGTCTTCATGAGACATATGAGATATCAAGTTGTGAAAATGGTGAGTTTTCGTCCACGGGCCTAACCTGGGCGGGGTACCAAAGTCGGGTGTTTTTTTGGCAACGCGCCAATTTCAGTAAATGATTAATAACTTCCTGATATAAGGTCCAATCTTTTTCATATTTGGCATGCGTGTAAGGTGTCTTAACCTGAACACGACTGCATTGAAATATTTTCCATTAGGCCTGGCGCCCCCTTGTGGGAAGAGGAAACACCCATTTTTACGAGAAAGGCTCCTCCTCCTGGTGAAAAACATCAATTGACCTCAAACCTGCATCAGGGGAGCCTTAAGACATGTCTTTAGGTATATGATGAAAAATATTGAGTTTTCGTTGATGTAGCAGTACCCAAACAGGAAAGTGAAAAGACCCTCGGCATTTTGTCACAAAATGGCCAATTTCCAGGTCTGAACATGCTCGAAAACTCACCTAAATTTGCACATACATGCGGCTTCATGTAAATTTCATGAATTTAGCAACATTGCCAAAAGATGTAATAAAATGGCTCAGTGGCGCCCCCTTCAATTTTTAAAAAAGGCCTGTCCTATTAGTTTTTTTCGACGTAGAGTGATGAAATTTGGGGAGTGGATACGTTGTGCAAAACTGCTCCAAAAAGTCTCTTGCACCCATATTCCAAACCCAACAGGAAATCGGGTATTAGGGATTGAATCTTGCACAACATGGCATTTTTGTCTAAAACCAGCATGCACGTTTGACACCATTACGCCGAGGCAGTAAGTTGAATGCTCCTCAAAATTGGTCAGACTATTATTGACACATATGAGATGTTAGGTTATCAAAATGGTGACATTTCATTCACGGCCCTTTCCTGGCCAGGGGAGCAAATGTGTCTTATTTTTGACAATACAATTCAGTAAATGACTATAAGTCGCGGTTTTTTTCATATTTTGCTTTGGGGTGCGACTTATACTCAGCAGCGACTTATGTGTGAAATTATTAACACATTATGATAAAATTTCCCATGTTATTTTGGTGTTTTGGACTAATGGTTTTGTAAACTTGTTAGCATGCTATAGTTATCTGAATAACTCTTAATAGCTATGGCCACGTTCGCGTTCTGCCTTTGGCAATGTATGTTCAATTGTATAATTGACTTTTTTAAATTGAAATGGATGCATTTAGTTTGTGGCGCTTTCACGCCCACCTGGGAGCGCACTCGCACTTGTTTACGTGAAGAAGAGCGCTCGCACACCAGAAGAAGACAGACAGCTACGTAGCTCTGAGTGAGTGAGTGAGTGAGTGAGTGAGTGAGTGAGTGAGTGAGTGAGTGAGTGAGTGAGTGAGTGAGTGAGTGAGTGAGTGAGTGAGTGAGTGAGTGGGCGAGTGGGCGAGTTAGCGAGAGGGAAAGACGGCTGCGAAGCTACGTTCATTGTTTATGCTTTTAAAATATCTCTACAGAGGCAACGCCTGCGTGTATCATCTTTTCTGTTGTTGTTGTGTGTTTTCCACCCGCGAGCGGACACTTACAGCCAGTTGTGTGGTTGTTTGAATGGTGTGCTAATGCTAGCGAACGCATGCTAATCTGTTATGTTATTGCTGCAATAGTACCTAATTATCATTTATTTACGTTGATGTGAACCTGTTTGCTATCGAGGACCAAATTGATTCAACAAATTATGCGGACGTCCAGCATTGTCTTTTTGGAGTTCGCTGTATATAGCCAGGACCGAGCGGTAGCGTCCTGGTGAGGACAGTATATTCGCATTTCGTTGTTTATGCACTGTACACTGTAGATTTATTCAGCATGTTGTTCTCTATTGTATTTTTATATTAAACTGCCTTTCAAGATGACATATCTGTTCTATGTGTTGGATTTAATCAAGTAAATTTCCCCCAAAATTGCGACTTATACTCCGGTAAGACTTATATATGTTTTTTTTCTCTTTGTTGGCCATTTTCTGGCTTGTGCGACTTATACCGAGGCCCTATTGTTCTTCGAAGGATTATTATTATTATTATTATTATTATTATTATTATTATTTTTTTTTCATGGCAAATGAAAATGGCCAATTTGAAGGCCTGAACATGCTCAAAAACTCACCAAATTTTGCATATACATCCGGCTTCGCGAAAATTTCGAAAATTTAGCAACGTTTTTTAAAAAAATCAAAAAATGGCTCAGTGGCGCCCCCTTGAAATTTTAAAAATGGCCTTTGCTTTGATGTTTTTCAACGTAGAGCGATGAAATTTGGGGAGTGGATACGTTGTCCAGAGACGCTTCAAAAAGTCTGCAGCACCCATATTCCAAACCCAACAGGAAATGGGATATTTTGGATTGAATGTTGAAAAACATAGCATTTTGGGCGAAAACCAGCATGCACGTTTCAGACCATTGCGCCGAGCCAGTACGTTGGATCTTCCTCAAAATTGGTGTACGTCTTCATGAGACATATGAGATATCAAGTTGTGAAAATGGTGAGTTTTCGTCCACGGGCCTAACCTGGGCGGGGTACCAAAGTCGGGTGTTTTTTTGGCAACGCGCCAATTTCAGTAAATGATTAATAACTTCCTGATATAAGGTCCAATCTTTTTCATATTTGGCATGCGTGTAAGGTGTCTTAACCTGAACACGACTGCATTGAAATATTTTCCATTAGGCCTGGCGCCCCCTTGTGGGAAGAGGAAACACCCATTTTTACGAGAAAGGCTCCTCCTCCTGGTGAAAAACATCAATTGACCTCAAACCTGCATCAGGGGAGCCTTAAGACATGTCTTTAGGTATATGATGAAAAATATTGAGTTTTCGTTGATGTAGCAGTACCCAAACAGGAAAGTGAAAAGACCCTCGGCATTTTGTCACAAAATGGCCAATTTCCAGGTCTGAACATGCTCGAAAACTCACCTAAATTTGCACATACATGCGGCTTCATGTAAATTTCATGAATTTAGCAACATTGCCAAAAGATGTAATAAAATGGCTCAGTGGCGCCCCCTTCAATTTTTAAAAAAGGCCTGTCCTATTAGTTTTTTTCGACGTAGAGTGATGAAATTTGGGGAGTGGATACGTTGTGCAAAACTGCTCCAAAAAGTCTCTTGCACCCATATTCCAAACCCAACAGGAAATCGGGTATTAGGGATTGAATCTTGCACAACATGGCATTTTTGTCTAAAACCAGCATGCACGTTTGACACCATTACGCCGAGGCAGTAAGTTGAATGCTCCTCAAAATTGGTCAGACTATTATTGACACATATGAGATGTTAGGTTATCAAAATGGTGACATTTCATTCACGGCCCTTTCCTGGCCAGGGGAGCAAATGTGTCTTATTTTTGACAATACAATTCAGTAAATGACTATAAGTCGCGGTTTTTTTCATATTTTGCTTTGGGGTGCGACTTATACTCAGCAGCGACTTATGTGTGAAATTATTAACACATTATGATAAAATTTCCCATGTTATTTTGGTGTTTTGGACTAATGGTTTTGTAAACTTGTTAGCATGCTATAGTTATCTGAATAACTCTTAATAGCTATGGCCACGTTCGCGTTCTGCCTTTGGCAATGTATGTTCAATTGTATAATTGACTTTTTTAAATTGAAATGGATGCATTTAGTTTGTGGCGCTTTCACGCCCACCTGGGAGCGCACTCGCACTTGTTTACGTGAAGAAGAGCGCTCGCACACCAGAAGAAGACAGACAGCTACGTAGCTCTGAGTGAGTGAGTGAGTGAGTGAGTGAGTGAGTGAGTGAGTGAGTGAGTGAGTGAGTGAGTGAGTGAGTGAGTGAGTGAGTGGGCGAGTGGGCGAGTTAGCGAGAGGGAAAGACGGCTGCGAAGCTACGTTCATTGTTTATGCTTTTAAAATATCTCTACAGAGGCAACGCCTGCGTGTATCATCTTTTCTGTTGTTGTTGTGTGTTTTCCACCCGCGAGCGGACACTTACAGCCAGTTGTGTGGTTGTTTGAATGGTGTGCTAATGCTAGCGAACGCATGCTAATCTGTTATGTTATTGCTGCAATAGTACCTAATTATCATTTATTTACGTTGATGTGAACCTGTTTGCTATCGAGGACCAAATTGATTCAACAAATTATGCGGACGTCCAGCATTGTCTTTTTGGAGTTCGCTGTATATAGCCAGGACCGAGCGGTAGCGTCCTGGTGAGGACAGTATATTCGCATTTCGTTGTTTATGCACTGTACACTGTAGATTTATTCAGCATGTTGTTCTCTATTGTATTTTTATATTAAACTGCCTTTCAAGATGACATATCTGTTCTATGTGTTGGATTTAATCAAGTAAATTTCCCCCAAAATTGCGACTTATACTCCGGTAAGACTTATATATGTTTTTTTTCTCTTTGTTGGCCATTTTCTGGCTTGTGCGACTTATACTCAGGTGCGACTTGTAGTCCGAAAAATACGGTAATAACTTCCTGATTGAAGGTGCAATCTTTTTCATATTTGGCATGAATGTGAAGTATTTCAGCCTGCACATGACTTTATTGAAATATTACTCATTACGCCTGGCGCCCCCTAGTGGGAACAGGAAACACACTTTTAATTATTATTATTTTTTTTTCATGGCAAATGAAAATGGCCAATTTGAAGGCCTGAACATGCTCAAAAACTCACCAAAATTTGCACATACATCCGGCTTCGCGAAAATTTCGAAAATTTAGCAACGTTTTTAAAAAAAATCAAAAAATGGCTCAGTGGCGCCCCCTTGAAATTTTAAAAATGCCCTTTGCTTTGATGTTTTTCAACGTAGAGCGATGAAATTTGGGGAGTGGATACGTTGTCCAGAGACGCTTCAAAAAGTCTGCAGCACCCATATTCCAAACCCAACAGGAAATCTGATATTTTGGATTGAATGTTGAAAAACATAGCATTTTGGGCGAAAACCAGCATGCACGTTTCAGACCATTGCGCCGAGCCAGTACGTTGGATCTTCCTCAAAATTGGTGTACGTCTTCATGAGACATATGAGATATTAAGTTGTGAAAATGGTGAGTTTTCGTCCACGGGCCTAACCTGGGCGGGGTACCAAAGTCGGGTGTTTTTTTGGCAACGCGCCAATTTCAGTAAATGATTAATAACTTCCTGATACAAGGTCCAATCTTTTTCATATTTGGCATGCGTGTAAGGTGTCTTAACCTGAACACGACTGCATTGAAATATTTTCCATTAGGCCTGGCGCCCCCTTGTGGGAAGAGGAAACACCCTTTTTTACGAGAAAGGCTCCTCATCCTGGTGAAAAACATCAATTGACCTCAAACCTGCATCAGGAGAGCCTTAAGACATGTCTTTAGGTATCTGATGAAAAATATTGAGTTTTCGTTGATGTAGCAGTACCCAAACAGGAAAGTGAAAAGACCCTCGGCATTTTGTCACAAAATGGCCAATTTCGAGGTCTGAACATGCTCGAAAACTCACCTAAATTTGCACATACATGCGGCTTCATGTAAATTTCATGAATTTAGCAACATTGCCAAAAGATGTAATAAAATGGCTCAGTGGCGCCCCCTTCAATTTTTAAAAAAGGCCTGTCCTATTAGTTTTTTTCGACGTAGAGTGATGAAATTTGGGGAGTGGATACGTTGTGCAAAACTGCTCCAAAAAGTCTCTTGCACCCATATTCCAAACCCAACAGGAAATCGGGTATTAGGGATTGAATCTTGCAGAACATGGCATTTTTGTCTAAAACCAGCATGCACGTTTGACACCATTACGCCGAGGCAGTAAGTTGAATGCTCCTCAAAATTGGTCAGACTATTCCTGACACATATGAGATGTTAGGTTATCAAAATGGTGACATTTCATTCACGGCCCTTTCCTGGCCAGGGGAGCAAATGTGTCTTATTTTTGACAATACAATTCAGTAAATGACTATAAGTCGCGTTTTTTTTCATATTTTGCTTTGGGGTGCGACTTATACTCAGCAGCGACTTATGTGTGAAATTATTAACACATTATGATAAAATTTCCCATGTTATTTTGGTGTTTTCGACTAATGGTTTTGTAAACTTGTTAGCATGCTATAGTTATCTGAATAACTCTTAATAGCTATGGCCACGTTCGCGTTCTGCCTTTGGCAATGTATGTTCAATTGTATAATTGACTTTTTTATATTGAAATGGATGCATTTAGTTTGTGGCGCTTTCACGCCCACCTGGGAGCGCACTCGCACTTTTTTACGTGAAGAAGAGCGCTCGCACACCAGAAGAAGACAGACAGCTACGTAGCTCTGAGTGAGTGAGTGAGTGAGTGAGTGAGTGAGTGAGTGAGTGAGTGAGTGAGTGAGTGAGTGAGTGAGTGAGTGAGTGAGTGAGTGAGTGGGCGAGTTAGCGAGAGGGAAAGACGGCTGCGAACCTATGTTCATTGTTTATGCTTTTAAAATATCTCTACAGAGGCAACGCCTGCGTGTATCATCTTTTCTGTTGTTGTTGTGTGTTTTCCACCCGCGAGCGGACACTTACAGCCAGTTGTGTGGTTGTTTGAATGGTGTGCTAATGCTAGCGAACGCATGCTAATCTGTTACGTTATTGCTGCAATAGTACCTAATTATCATTTATTTATGTTGATGTGAACCTGTTTGCTATCGAGGACCAAATTGATTCAACAAATTATGCGGACATCCAGCATTGTCTTTTTGGAGTTCGCTGTATATAGCCAGGACCGAGCGGTAGCGTCCTGGTGAGGACAGTATATTCGCATTTCGTTGTTTATGCACTGTACACTGTACATTTATTCAGCATGTTGTTCTCTATTGTATTTTTATATTAAACTGCCTTTCAAGATGACATATCTGTTCTATGTGTTGGATTTTATCAAGTAAATTTCCCCCAAAATTGCGACTTATACTCCGGTAAGACTTATATATGTTTTTTTTCTCTTTGTTGGGCATTTTCTGGCTTGTGCGACTTATACTCAGGTGCGACTTATAGTCCGAAAAATACGGTAATAACTTCCAGATTGAAGGTGCAATCTTTTTCATATTTGGCATTAATGTGAAGTATTTCAGCCTGCACATGACTTTATTGAAATATTACTCATTACGCCTGGCGCCCCCTAGTGGGAACAGGAAACACACTTTTAGTTAAAGAGAAAGGCTCCTGCTTCTCAGGGACAAAAATCAATTGACCTCAAACCTGAATCAGGGGAGCCTTAAGACATGTGTTCAGGTGCCTGATCAACAATTTTGTTTCGTTAAAGCAGAGGGGTCCAAAAGGAAAGTCATAATGACCGTGTTCAGGTGCCTAATAAACAATTTTGTTTTGTTAAAGCAGAGGGGTCCCATAGGAAAGTCATAATGACTGTCGCCATTTTCTCTCCCCACTAATTCTGAACATTCAGACATGCAATATATCTGCCTGGATATCTGTCTGTTGTCGACTGCCACTGCCCCGACCTGCCTGCCCTTCGACTTTGTTTGACGTCCGAGTTGCGCCATACGCGAGGGCCCGTTCAGTCCTGCTTGCAGGGCTAGTTATTATTATTATTATTATTATTATTATTTTTTTTTTTTCATGGCAAATGAAAATGGCCAATTTGAAGGCCTGAACATGCTCAAAAACTCACCAAATTTTGCATATACATCCGGCTTCGCGAAAATTTCGAAAATTTAGCAACGTTTTTTAAAAAAATCAAAAAATGGCTCAGTGGCGCCCCCTTGAAATTTTAAAAATGCCCTTTGCTTTGATGTTTTTCAACGTAGAGCGATGAAATTTGGGGAGTGGATACGTTGTCCAGAGACGCTTCAAAAAGTCTGCAGCACCCATATTCCAAACCCAACAGGAAATCGGATATTTTGGATTGAATGTTGAAAAACATAGCATTTTGGGCGAAAACCAGCATGCACGTTTCAGACCATTGCGCCGAGCCAGTACGTTGGATCTTCCTCAAAATTGGTGTACGTCTTCATGAGACATATGAGATATTAAGTTGTGAAAATGGTGAGTTTTCGTCCACGGGCCTAACCTGGGCGGGGTACCAAAGTCGGGTGTTTTTTTGGCAACGCGCCAATTTCAGTAAATGATTAATAACTTCCTGATACAAGGTCCAATCTTTTTCATATTTGGCATGCGTGTACGGTGTCTTAACCTGAACACGACTGCATTGAAATATTTTCCATTAGGCCTGGCGCCCCCTTGTGGGAAGAGGAAACACCCATTTTTACGAGAAAGGCTCCTCCTCCTGGTGAAAAACATCAATTGACCTCAAACCTGCATCAGGGGAGCCTTAAGACATGTCTTTAGGTATATGATGAAAAATATTGAGTTTTCGTTGATGTAGCAGTACCCAAACCGGAAAGTGAAAAGACCCTCGGCATTTTGTCACAAAATGGCCAATTTCCAGGTCTGAACATGCTCGAAAACTCACCTAAATTTGCCCATACATGCGGCTTCATGTAAATTTCATGAATTTAGCAACATTGCCAAAAGATGTAATAAAATGGCTCAGTGGCGCCCCCTTCAATTTTTAAAAAAGGCCTGTCCTATTAGTTTTTTTCGACGTAGAGTGATGAAATTTGGGGAGTGGATACGTTGTGCAAAACTGCTCCAAAAAGTCTCTTGCACCCATATTCCAAACCCAACAGGAAATCGGGTATTAGGGATTGAATCTTGCACAACATGGCATTTTTTGTCAAAAACCTGCGTGCACGTTTGAGACCATTACGCCTAAGCAGTAAGTTGAATGCTCCTCAAAATTGGTCAGATTGTTCATGACACATATGAGATGTTAGGTTATCAAAATGGTGACATTTCATTCACGACCCTTTCCTGGCCAGGGGAGCAAATGTGTCTTATTTTTGACAATACAATTCAGTAAATGACTATAAGTCGCGGTTTTTTTCATATTTTGCTTTGGGGTGCGACTTATACTCAGCAGCGACTTATGTGTGAAATTATTAACACATTATGATAAAATTTCCCATGTTATTTTGGTGTTTTGGACTAATGGTTTTGTAAACTTGTTAGCATGCTATAGTTATCTGAATAACTCTTAATAGCTATGGCCACGTTCGCGTTCTGCCTTTGGCAATGTATGTTCAATTGTATAATTGACTTTTTTAAATTGAAATGGATGCATTTAGTTTGTGGCGCTTTCACGCCCACCTGGGAGCGCACTCGCACTTGTTTACGTGAAGAAGAGCGCTCGCACACCAGAAGAAGACAGACAGCTACGTAGCTCTGAGTGAGTGAGTGAGTGAGTGAGTGAGTGAGTGAGTGAGTGAGTGAGTGAGTGAGTGAGTGAGTGAGTGAGTGGGCGAGTTAGCGAGAGGGAAAGACGGCTGCGAAGCTACGTTCATTGTTTATGCTTTTAAAATATCTCTACAGAGGCAACGCCTGCGTGTATCATCTTTTCTGTTGTTGTTGTGTGTTTTCCACCCGCGAGCGGACACTTACAGCCAGTTGTGTGGTTGTTTGAATGGTGTGCTAATGCTAGCGAACGCATGCTAATCTGTTATGTTATTGCTGCAATAGTACCTAATTATCATTTATTTACGTTGATGTGAACCTGTTTGCTATCGAGGACCAAATTGATTCTACAAATTATGCGGACGTCCAGCATTGTCTTTTTGGAGTTCGCTGTATATAGCCAGGACCGAGCGGTAGCGTCCTGGTGAGGACAGTATATTCGCATTTCGTTGTTTATGCACTGTACACTGTAGATTTATTCAGCATGTTGTTCTCTATTGTATTTTTATATTAAACTGCCTTTCAAGATGACATATCTGTTCTATGTGTTGGATTTTATCAAGTAAATTTCCCCCAAAATTGCGACTTATACTCCGGTAAGACTTATATATGTTTTTTTTCTCTTTGTTGGGCATTTTCTGGCTTGTGCGACTTATACTCAGGTGCGACTTGTAGTCCGAAAAATACGGTAATAACTTCCTGATTGAAGGTGCAATCTTTTTCATATTTGGCATGAATGTGAAGTATTTCAGCCTGCACATGACTTTATTGAAATATTACTCATTACGCCTGGCGCCCCCTAGTGGGAACAGGAAACACACTTTTCATTAAATAGAAAGGCTCCTGCTTCTCAGGGTCAAAAATCAATTGACCTCAAACCTGAATCAGCGGAGCCTTAAGACATGTGTTCAGGTGCCTGATCAACAATTTTGTTTCGTTAAAGCAGAGGGGTCCAAAAGGAAAGTCATAATGACCGTGTTCAGGTGCCTAATAAACAATTTTGTTTTGTTAAAGCAGAGGGGTCCCATAGGAAAGTCATAATGACCGTCGCCATTTTCTCTCCCCACTAATTCTGAACATTCAGACATGCAATATATCTTTATTATTATTTTTTTTTCATGGCAAATGAAAATGGCCAATTTGAAGGCCTGAACATGCTCAAAAACTCACCAAAATTTGCACATACATCCGGCTTCGCGAAAATTTCGACAATTTGGCAACGTTTACAAAAAAAATTAAAAAATGGCTCAGTGGCGCCCCCTTGCAATTTTCAAAATGCCCTTTGCTTTGATGTATTTCAACGTAGGGCGATGAAATTTGGGGAGTGGATACGTTGTCCAGAACCGCTTCAAAAAGTCTAAAGCACCCATATTCCAAACCCAACAGGAAATGGGATATTCTGGATTGAATGTTGAAAAACATAGCATTTTGGGCGAAAACCAGCATGCACGTTTCAGACCGTTGCGCCGAGCCAGTATGTTGGATCTTCCTCAAAATTGGTGTAAGTGTTCATGAGACATATGAGATACTAAGTTGTGAAAATGGTGAGTTTTCGTCCACGGGCCTGACCTGGGCGGGGTACCAAAGTCGGGTGTTTTTTTGGCAACGCGCCAATTTCAGTAAATGATTAATAACTTCCTGATACAAGGTCCAATCTTTTTCATATTTGGCATGCATGTAAGGTGTCTTAACCTGAACACGACTGCATTGAAATATTTTCCATTAGGCCTGGCGCCCCCTTGTGGGAAGAGGAAACACCCTTTTTTACGAAAAAGGCTCCTCCTCCTGGTGAAAAACATCAATTGATCTCAAACCTGCATCAGGGGAGCCTTAAGACATGTCTTTAGGTATCTGATGAAAAATATTGACTTTTCGTTGATGTTGCAGTATCCAAACAGGAAAGTGAAAAGACCCTCGGCATTTTCTCTCAAAATGGCAAATTTCAAGGTCTGAACATGCTCGAAAACTCACCAAAATGTGCACATACATGTGGCTTCATGTAGATTTCATGAATTTAGCAACATTGCCAAAAGATGTAATAAAATGGCTCAGTGGCGCCCCCTTCAATTTTTAAAAAGGCCTGTCCTATTAGTTTTTTTCGACGTAGAGTGATGAAATTTGGGGAGTGGATACGTTGTGCAAAACTGCTCCAAAAAGTCTCTTGCACCCATATTCCAAACCCAACAGGAAATCGGGTATTATGGATTGAATCTTGCATTTTTGTCAAAAACCTGCATGCACGTTTGAGACCATTACGTCGAAGCAGTAAGTTGAATGCTTCTCAAAATTGGTCAGACATCCCAAAAACATGCATGGTAGGCTGATTGAGCACTCTAAATTGTCCGTAGGTATGAGTGTGCGCGTGAATGGTTGTATGTCTCCTTGTGCCCTGCAATTGGCTGGCAACCAGTGCAGGGTGTCCCCTGCCTACTGCCCCGAGTTAGCTGGGATAGGCTCCAGCACCTCCGCGACCCTCCTGAGGAAAAGCGGCATGGAAAATGAATGAATGAATGAATGTTCATGACACATATGAGATGTTAGGTTATCAAAATGGTGACATTTCATTCACGGCCCTTTCCTGGGCAGGGGAGCAAATGTGTCTTATTTTTGACAATACAATTCAGTAAAAGACTACTGTATTTTTCCGACTATAAGTTGTGTTTTTTTTTCTTCATATTTTGGTTTGGGGTGCGACTTATACTCAGCAGTGACTTATGTGTGAAATTATTAACACATTATGATAACATTTCCCATGTTATTTAGGTGTTTTGGACTAATGGTTTTGTAAACTTGTTAACGGGTATTATGGATTGAATCTTGCATTTTTGTCAAAAACCTGCATGCACGTTTGAGACCATTACGCCGAAGCAGTAAGTTGAATGCTTCTCAAAATTGGTCAGACATCCCAAAAACATGCATGGTAGGCTGATTGAGCACTCTAAATTGTCCGTAGGTATGAGTGTGCGCGTGAATGGTTGTATGTCTCCTTGTGCCCTGCAATTGGCTGGCAACCAGTTCAGGGTGTCCCCTGCCTACTGCCCCGAGTTAGCTGGGATAGGCTCCAGCACCTCCGCGACCCTCGTGAGGAAAAGCGGCATGGAAAATGAATGAATGAATGAATGTTCATGACACATATGAGATGTTAGGTTATCAAAATGGTGACATTTCATTCACGGCCCTTTCCTGGGCAGGGGAGCAAATGTGTCTTATTTTTGACAATACAATTCAGTAAAAGACTACTGTATTTTTCCGACTATAAGTCGTGTTTTTTTTTCTTCATATTTTGGTTTGGGGTGCGACTTATACTCAGCAGTGACTTATGTGTGAAATTATTAACACATTATGATAACATTTCCCATGTTATTTAGGTGTTTTGGACTAATGGTTTTGGAAACTTGTTAGCATGCTATAGTTATCTGAATAACTCTTAATAGCTATGGCCATTTTCATTTGCCATGAAAAAATAATAATAACGAGTGCGCTCCCAGTTGGGCGTGAAAGCGCCACAAACTAAATGCATCCATTTCAATATAAAAAAGTCAATTATACAATTGAACATACATTGCCAAAGGCAGAACGCGAACGTGGCCATAGCTATTAACAGTTATTCAGATTACTATAGCATGCTAACAGGTTTACAAAACCATTAGGCCTGGTGCCCCCTGGTGAGTGAAATTATTAACACATTATGATATAATTTCCCGTGTTATTTTGGTGTTTTGGACTGATGGTTTTGTAAACTTGTTAGCATGCTATAGTTATCTGAATAACTGTTAATAGCTATGGCCACGTTCGCGTTCTGCCTTTGGCAATGTATGTTCAATTGTATAATTGACTTTTTTATATTGAAATGGATGCATTTAGTTTGTGGCGCTTTCACGCCCACCTGGGAGCGCACTCGCACTTGTTTACGTGAATAAGCGCTCGCACACCAGAAGAAGACAGACAGCCACATAGCTCTGAGTGAGTGAGTGAGTGAGTGAGTGAGTGAGTGAGTGAGTGAGTGAGTGAGTGAGTGAGTGAGTGAGTGAGTGAGTGAGTGAGTGAGTGAGTGGGCGAGTTAGCAAGAGAGAAAGACGGCTGCGAACCTACGTTCATTGTTTATGCCTTTAAAATATCTCTACAGAGGCAACGCCTGCGTGTATCATCTTTTCTGTTGTTGTGTGTTTTCCACCCGCGAGCGGACACTTACAGCCAGTTGTGTGGTTGTTTGAATGGTGTGCTAATGCTAGCGAACGCATGCTAATCTGTTACATTATTGCTGTAATAGTACGTAATTATCATTTATTTACGGTGATGTGAACCTGTTTGCTATCGAGGACCAAATTGATTCAACAAATTATGCGGACATCCAGAATTGTCTTTTTGGAGTTCGCTGTCTATAGCCAGGACCGAGCGGTAGCGTCCTGGTGAGGACAGTATATTCGCATTTCGTTGTTTATGCACTGTACACTGTACATTTATTCAGCATGTTGTTCTCTATTGTATCTTTATATTAAATTGCCTTTCAAGATGACATATCTGTTCTATGTGTTGGATTTTATCAAGTAAATTTCACCCACAAATGCGACTTATACTCCGGTAAGACTTTTGTTTCCTTAAAGCAGAGGGGTCCAATAGGAAAGTCATAATGACCGTGTTCAGGTGCCTAATAAACACTTTTGTTTTGTTAAAGCAGAGGGGTCCGATAAGAAAGTCATCATGACCGTCGCCATTTTCTCTCCCCACTAATTCTGAACATTCAGACATGCAATATATCTTTATTATTATTATTATTATTTTTTCATGGCAAATGAAAATGGCCAATTTGAAGGCCTGAACATGCTCAAAAACTCACCAAATTTTGCATATACATCCGGCTTCGCGAAAATTTCGAAAATTTAGCAACGTTTTTTAAAAAAATCAAAAAATGGCTCAGTGGCGCCCCCTTGAAATTTTAAAAATGCCCTTTGCTTTGATGTTTTTCAACGTAGAGCGATGAAATTTGGGGAGTGGATACGTTGTCCAGAGACGCTTCAAAAAGTCTGCAGCACCCATATTCCAAACCCAACAGGAAATGGGATATTTTGGATTGAATGTTGAAAAACATAGCATTTTGGGCGAAAACCAGCATGCACGTTTCAGACCATTGCGCCGAGCCAGTACGTTGGATCTTCCTCAAAATTGGTGTACGTCTTCATGAGACATATGAGATATTAAGTTGTGAAAATGGTGAGTTTTCGTCCACGGGCCTAACCTGGGCGGGGTACCAAAGTCGGGTGTTTTTTTGGCAACGCGCCAATTTCAGTAAATGATTAATAACTTCCTGATACAAGGTCCAATCTTTTTCATATTTGGCATGCGTGTAAGGTGTCTTAACCTGAACACGACTGCATTGAAATATTTTCCATTAGGCCTGGCGCCCCCTTGTGGGAAGAGGAAACACCCATTTTTACGAGAAAGGCTCCTCCTCCTGGTGAAAAACATCAATTGACCTCAAACCTGCATCAGGGGAGCCTTAAGACATGTCTTTAGGTATATGATGAAAAATATTGAGTTTTCGTTGATGTAGCAGTACCCAAACAGGAAAGTGAAAAGACCCTCGGCATTTTGTCACAAAATGGCCAATTTCCAGGTCTGAACATGCTCGAAAACTCACCTAAATTTGCACATACATGCGGCTTCATGTAAATTTCATGAATTTAGCAACATTGCCAAAAGATGTAATAAAATGGCTCAGTGGCGCCCCCTTCAATTTTTAAAAAAGGCCTGTCCTATTAGTTTTTTTCGACGTAGAGTGATGAAATTTGGGGAGTGGATACGTTGTGCAAAACTGCTCCAAAAAGTCTCTTGCACCCATATTCCAAACCCAACAGGAAATCGGGTATTAGGGATTGAATCTTGCACAACATGGCATTTTTGTCTAAAACCAGCATGCACGTTTGACACCATTACGCCGAGGCAGTAAGTTGAATGCTCCTCAAAATTGGTCAGACTATTATTGACACATATGAGATGTTAGGTTATCAAAATGGTGACATTTCATTCACGGCCCTTTCCTGGCCAGGGGAGCAAATGTGTCTTATTTTTGACAATACAATTCAGTAAATGACTATAAGTCGCGGTTTTTTTCATATTTTGCTTTGGGGTGCGACTTATACTCAGCAGCGACTTATGTGTGAAATTATTAACACATTATGATAAAATTTCCCATGTTATTTTGGTGTTTTGGACTAATGGTTTTGTAAACTTGTTAGCATGCTATAGTTATCTGAATAACTCTTAATAGCTATGGCCACGTTCGCGTTCTGCCTTTGGCAATGTATGTTCAATTGTATAATTGACTTTTTTAAATTGAAATGGATGCATTTAGTATGTGGCGCTTTCACGCCCACCTGGGAGCGCACTCGCACTTGTTTACGTGAAGAAGAGCGCTCGCACACCAGAAGAAGACAGACAGCTACGTAGCTCTGAGTGAGTGAGTGAGTGAGTGAGTGGGCGAGTTAGCGAGAGGGAAAGACGGCTGCGAAGCTACGTTCATTGTTTATGCTTTTAAAATATCTCTACAGAGGCACGCCTGCGTGTATCATCTTTTCTGTTGTTGTTGTGTGTTTTCCACCCGCGAGCGGACACTTACAGCCAGTTGTGTGGTTGTTTGAATGGTGTGCTAATGCTAGCGAACGCATGCTAATCTGTTATGTTATTGCTGCAATAGTACCTAATTATCATTTATTTACGTTGATGTGAACCTGTTTGCTATCGAGGACCAAATTGATTCAACAAATTATGCGGACGTCCAGCATTGTCTTTTTGGAGTTCGCTGTATATAGCCAGGACCGAGCGGTAGCGTCCTGGTGAGGACAGTATATTCGCATTTCGTTGTTTATGCACTGTACACTGTAGATTTATTCAGCATGTTGTTCTCTATTGTATTTTTATATTAAACTGCCTTTCAAGATGACATATCTGTTCTATGTGTTGGATTTTATCAAGTCAATTTCCCCCAAAATTGCGACTTATACTCCGGTAAGACTTATATATGTTTTTTTTCTCTTTGTTGGGCATTTTCTGGCTTGTGCGACTTATACTCAGGTGCGACTTGTAGTCCGAAAAATACGGTAATAACTTCCTGATTGAAGGTGCAATCTTTTTCATATTTGGCATGAATGTGAAGTATTTCAGCCTGCACATGACTTTATTGAAATATTACTCATTACGCCTGGCGCCCCCTAGTGGGAACAGGAAACACACTTTTAATTAAATAGAAAGGCTCCTGCTTCTCAGGGTCAAAAATCAATTGACCTCAAACCTGAATCAGCGGAGCCTTAAGACATGTGTTCAGGTGCCTGATCAACAATTTTGTTTCGTTAAAGCAGAGGGGTCCAAAAGGAAAGTCATAATGACCGTGTTCAGGTGCCTAATAAACAATTTTGTTTTGTTAAAGCAGAGGGGTCCCATAGGAAAGTCATAATGACCGTCGCCATTTTCTCTCCCCACTAATTCTGAACATTCAGACATGCAATATATCTGCCTGGATATCTGTCTGTTGTCGACTGCCACCGCCCCGACCTGCCTGCCCTTCGACTTTGTTTGACGTCCGAGTTGCGCCATACGCGAGGGCCCGTTCAGTCCTGCTTGCAGGGCTAGTTAGGGCCCGAGCACTCTCAGCGTGCGAGGCCCTATTGTTCTTCGAAGGATTATTATTATTATTATTATTATTATTATTATTTTTTCATGGCAAATGAAAATGGGCAATTTGAAGGCCTGAACATGCTCAAAAACTCACCAAAATTTGCACATACATCCGGCTTCGCGAAAATTTCGAAAATTTAGCAACGTTTAAAAAAAAAAGCAACAAATGGCTCAGTGGCGCCCCCTTGCAATTTTAAAAATGATCTTTGCTTTGATGTTTTTCAACGTAGAGCGATGAAATTTGGGGAGTGGATACATTGTCCAGAGACGCTTCAAAAAGTCTGCAGCACCCATATTCCAAACCCAACAGGAAATGGGATATTCTGGATTGAATGTTGAAAAACATAGCATTTTGGGCGAAAACCAGCATGCACGTTTCAGACCATTGCGCCGAGCCAGTACGTTGGATCTTCCTCAAAATTGGTGAAAGTGTTGATGAGACATATGAGATACTAAGTTGTGAAAATGGTGAGTTTTCGTCCACGGGCCTGAGCTGGGCGGGGTACCAAAGTCGGGTGTTTTTTTGGCAACGCGCCAATTTCATTAATGATTAATAACTTCCTGATACAAGGTCCAATCTTTTTCATATTTGGCATGCGTGTAAGGTGTCTTAACCTGAACACGACTGCATTGAAATATTTTCCATTAGGCCTGGCGCCCCCTTGTGGGAAGAGGAAACACCCTTTTTAATTAGGGCCCGAGCACTCTCAGCGTGCGAGGCCCTATTGTTCTTCGAAGGATTATTATTAGGGCCCGAGCACTCTCAGCGTGCGAGGCCCTATTGTTCTTCGAAGGATTATTATTAGGGCCCGAGCACTCTCAGCGTGCGAGGCCCTATTGTTCTTCGAAGGATTATTATTATTATTATTATTATTATTATTATTATTATTATTATTTTTTCATGGCAAATGAAAATGGCCAATTTGAAGGCCTGAACATGCTCAAAAACTCACCAAATTTTGCATATACATCCGGCTTCGCGAAAATTTCGAAAATTTAGCAACATTTTTTTAAAAAATCAAAAAATGGCTCAGTGGCGCCCCCTTGAAATTTTAAAAATGCCCTTTGCTTTGATGTTTTTCAACGTAGAGCGATGAAATTTGGGGAGTGGATACGTTGTCCAGAGACGCTTCAAAAAGTCTGCAGCACCCATATTCCAAACCCAACAGGAAATGGGATATTTTGGATTGAATGTTGAAAAACATAGCATTTTGGGCGAAAACCAGCATGCACGTTTCAGACCATTGCGCCGAGCCAGTACGTTGGATCTTCCTCAAAATTGGTGTACGTCTTCATGAGACATATGAGATATTAAGTTGTGAAAATGGTGAGTTTTCGTCCACGGGCCTAACCTGGGCGGGGTACCAAAGTCGGGTGTTTTTTTGGCAACGCGCCAATTTCAGTAAATGATTAATAACTTCCTGATACAAGGTCCAATCTTTTTCATATTTGGCATGCGTGTAAGGTGTCTTAACCTGAACACGACTGCATTGAAATATTTTCCATTAGGCCTGGCGCCCCCTTGTGGGAAGAGGAAACACCCATTTTTACGAGAAAGGCTCCTCCTCCTGGTGAAAAACATCAATTGACCTCAAACCTGCATCAGGGGAGCCTTAAGACATGTCTTTAGGTATATGATGAAAAATATTGAGTTTTCGTTGATGTAGCAGTACCCAAACAGGAAAGTGAAAAGACCCTCGGCATTTTGTCACAAAATGGCCAATTTCCAGGTCTGAACATGCTCGAAAACTCACCTAAATTTGCACATACATGCGGCTTCATGTAAATTTCATGAATTTAGCAACATTGCCAAAAGATGTAATAAAATGGCTCAGTGGCGCCCCCTTCAATTTTTAAAAAAGGCCTGTCCTATTAGTTTTTTTCGACGTAGAGTGATGAAATTTGGGGAGTGGATACGTTGTGCAAAACTGCTCCAAAAAGTCTCTTGTACCCATATTCCAAACCCAACAGGAAATCGGGTATTAGGGATTGAATCTTGCACAACATGGCATTTTTGTCTAAAACCAGCATGCACGTTTGACACCATTACGCCGAGGCAGTAAGTTGAATGCTCCTCAAAATTGGTCAGACTATTATTGACACATATGAGATGTTAGGTTATCAAAATGGTGACATTTCATTCACGGCCCTTTCCTGGCCAGGGGAGCAAATGTGTCTTATTTTTGACAATACAATTCAGTAAATGACTATAAGTCGCGGTTTTTTTCATATTTTGCTTTGGGGTGCGACTTATACTCAGCAGCGACTTATGTGTGAAATTATTAACACATTATGATAAAATTTCCCATGTTATTTTGGTGTTTTGGACTAATGGTTTTGTAAACTTGTTA
This sequence comes from Corythoichthys intestinalis, assembly GCF_030265065.1. Lineage (NCBI taxonomy): Eukaryota > Metazoa > Chordata > Actinopteri > Syngnathiformes > Syngnathidae > Corythoichthys > Corythoichthys intestinalis. Next base: position 81,368,378 of record NC_080395.1, read on the forward strand.
GCATGCTATAGTTATCTGAATAACTCTTAATAGCTATGGCCACGTTCGCGTTCTGCCTTTGGCAATGTATGTTCAATTGTATAATTGACTTTTTTAAATTGAAATGGATGCATTTAGTTTGTGGCGCTTTCACGCCCACCTGGGAGCGCACTCGCACTTGTTTACGTGAAGAAGAGCGCTCGCACACCAGAAGAAGACAGACAGCTACGTAGCTCTGAGTGAGTGAGTGAGTGAGTGAGTGAGTGAGTGAGTGAGTGAGTGAGTGAGTGAGTGAGTGAGTGAGTGAGTGAGTGGGCGAGTTAGCGAGAGGGAAAGACGGCTGCGAAGCTACGTTCATTGTTTATGCTTTTAAAATATCTCTACAGAGGCAACGCCTGCGTGTATCATCTTTTCTGTTGTTGTTGTGTGTTTTCCACCCGCGAGCGGACACTTACAGCCAGTTGTGTGGTTGTTTGAATGGTGTGCTAATGCTAGCGAACGCATGCTAATCTGTTATGTTATTGCTGCAATAGTACCTAATTATCATTTATTTACGTTGATGTGAACCTGTTTGCTATCGAGGACCAAATTGATTCAACAAATTATGCGGACGTCCAGCATTGTCTTTTTGGAGTTCGCTGTATATAGCCAGGACCGAGCGGTAGCGTCCTGGTGAGGACAGTATATTCGCATTTCGTTGTTTATGCACTGTACACTGTAGATTTATTCAGCATGTTGTTCTCTATTGTATTTTTATATTAAACTGGCTTTCAAGATGACATATCTGTTCTATGTGTTGGATTTTATCAAGTAAATTTCCCCCAAAATTGCGACTTATACTCCGGTAAGACTTATATATGTTTTTTTTCTCTTTGTTGGGCATTTTCTGGCTTGTGCGACTTATACTCAGGTGCGACTTGTAGTCCGAAAAATACGGTAATAACTTCCTGATTGAAGGTGCAATCTTTTTCATATTTGGCATGAATGTGAAGTATTTCAGCCTGCACATGACTTTATTGAAATATTACTCATTACGCCTGGCGCCCCCTAGTGGGAACAGGAAACACACTTTTCATTAAATAGAAAGGCTCCTGCTTCTCAGGGTCAAAAATCAATTGACCTCAAACCTGAATCAGCGGAGCCTTAAGACATGTGTTCAGGTGCCTGATCAACAATTTTGTTTCGTTAAAGCAGAGGGGTCCAAAAGGAAAGTCATAATGACCGTGTTCAGGTGCCTAATAAACAATTTTGTTTTGTTAAAGCAGAGGGGTCCCATAGGAAAGTCATAATGACCGTCGCCATTTTCTCTCCCCACTAATTCTGAACATTCAGACATGCAATATATCTGCCTGGATATCTGTCTGTTGTCGACTGCCACCGCCCCGACCTGCCTGCCCTTCGACTTTGTTTGACGTCCGAGTTGCGCCATACGCGAGGGCCCGTTCAGTCCTGCTTGCAGGGCTAGTTATTATTATATTATTATTATTATTATTATTATTATTTTTTTTTTTTCATGGCAAATGAAAATGGCCAATTTGAAGGCCTGAACATGCTCAAAAACTCACCAAATTTTGCATATACATCCGGCTTCGCGAAAATTTCGAAAATTTAGCAACGTTTTTTAAAAAAATCAAAAAATGGCTCAGTGGCGCCCCCTTGAAATTTTAAAAATGCCCTTTGCTTTGATGTTTTTCAACGTAGAGCGATGAAATTTGGGGAGTGGATACGTTGTCCAGAGACGCTTCAAAAAGTCTGCAGCACCCATATTCCAAACCCAACAGGAAATGGGATATTTTGGATTGAATGTTGAAAAACATAGCATTTTGGGCGAAAACCAGCATGCACGTTTCAGACCATTGCGCCGAGCCAGTACGTTGGATCTTCCTCAAAATTGGTGTACGTCTTCATGAGACATATGAGATATTAAGTTGTGAAAATGGTGAGTTTTCGTCCACGGGCCTAACCTGGGCGGGGTACCAAAGTCGGGTGTTTTTTTGGCAACGCGCCAATTTCAGTAAATGATTAATAACTTCCTGATACAAGGTCCAATCTTTTTCATATTTGGCATGCGTGTAAGGTGTCTTAACCTGAACACGACTGCATTGAAATATTTTCCATTAGGCCTGGCGCCCCCTTGTGGGAAGAGGAAACACCCATTTTTACGAGAAAGGCTCCTCCTCCTGGTGAAAAACATCAATTGACCTCAAACCTGCATCAGGGGAGCCTTAAGACATGTCTTTAGGTATATGATGAAAAATATTGAGTTTTCGTTGATGTAGCAGTACCCAAACAGGAAAGTGAAAAGACCCTCGGCATTTTGTCACAAAATGGCCAATTTCCAGGTCTGAACATGCTCGAAAACTCACCTAAATTTGCACATACATGCGGCTTCATGTAAATTTCATGAATTTAGCAACATTGCCAAAAGATGTAATAAAATGGCTCAGTGGCGCCCCCTTCAATTTTTAAAAAAGGCCTGTCCTATTAGTTTTTTTCGACGTAGAGTGATGAAATTTGGGGAGTGGATACGTTGTGCAAAACTGCTCCAAAAAGTCTCTTGCACCCATATTCCAAACCCAACAGGAAATCGGGTATTATGGATTGAATCTTGCACAACATGGCATTTTTGTCTAAAACCAGCATGCACGTTTGACACCATTACGCCGAGGCAGTAAGTTGAATGCTCCTCAAAATTGGTCAGACTATTATTGACACATATGAGATGTTAGGTTATCAAAATGGTGACATTTCATTCACGGCCCTTTCCTGGCCAGGGGAGCAAATGTGTCTTATTTTTGACAATACAATTCAGTAAATGACTATAAGTCGCGGTTTTTTTCATATTTTGCTTTGGGGTGCGACTTATACTCAGCAGCGACTTATGTGTGAAATTATTAACACATTATGATAAAATTTCCCATGTTATTTTGGTGTTTTGGACTAATGGTTTTGTAAACTTGTTAGCATGCTATAGTTATCTGAATAACTCTTAATAGCTATGGCCACGTTCGCGTTCTGCCTTTGGCAATGTATGTTCAATTGTATAATTGACTTTTTTAAATTGAAATGGATGCATTTAGTTTGTGGCGCTTTCACGCCCACCTGGGAGCGCACTCGCACTTGTTTACGTGAAGAAGAGCGCTCGCACACCAGAAGAAGACAGACAGCTACGTAGCTCTGAGTGAGTGAGTGAGTGAGTGAGTGAGTGAGTGAGTGAGTGAGTGAGTGAGTGAGTGAGTGAGTGAGTGAGTGAGTGAGTGAGTGGGCGAGTTAGCGAGAGGGAAAGACGGCTGCGAAGCTACGTTCATTGTTTATGCTTTTAAAATATCTCTACAGAGGCAACGCCTGCGTGTATCATCTTTTCTGTTGTTGTTGTGTGTTTTCCACCCGCGAGCGGACACTTACAGCCAGTTGTGTGGTTGTTTGAATGGTGTGCTAATGCTAGCGAACGCATGCTAATCTGTTATGTTATTGCTGCAATAGTACCTAATTATCATTTATTTACGTTGATGTGAACCTGTTTGCTATCGAGGACCAAATTGATTCAACAAATTATGCGGACGTCCAGCATTGTCTTTTTGGAGTTCGCTGTATATAGCCAGGACCGAGCGGTAGCGTCCTGGTGAGGACAGTATATTCGCATTTCGTTGTTTATGCACTGTACACTGTAGATTTATTCAGCATGTTGTTCTCTATTGTATTTTTATATTAAACTGCCTTTCAAGATGACATATCTGTTCTATGTGTTGGATTTTATCAAGTCAATTTCCCCCAAAATTGCGACTTATACTCCGGTAAGACTTATATATGTTTTTTTTCTCTTTGTTGGGCATTTTCTGGCTTGTGCGACTTATACTCAGGTGCGACTTGTAGTCCGAAAAATACGGTAATAACTTCCTGATTGAAGGTGCAATCTTTTTCATATTTGGCATGAATGTGAAGTATTTCAGCCTGCACATGACTTTATTGAAATATTACTCATTACGCCTGGCGCCCCCTAGTGGGAACAGGAAACACACTTTTAATTAAATAGAAAGGCTCCTGCTTCTCAGGGTCAAAAATCAATTGACCTCAAACCTGAATCAGCGGAGCCTTAAGACATGTGTTCAGGTGCCTGATCAACAATTTTGTTTCGTTAAAGCAGAGGGGTCCAAAAGGAAAGTCATAATGACCGTGTTCAGGTGCCTAATAAACAATTTTGTTTTGTTAAAGCAGAGGGGTCCCATAGGAAAGTCATAATGACCGTCGCCATTTTCTCTCCCCACTAATTCTGAACATTCAGACATGCAATATATCTGCCTGGATATCTGTCTGTTGTCGACTGCCACCGCCCCGACCTGCCTGCCCTTCGACTTTGTTTGACGTCCGAGTTGCGCCATACGCGAGGGCCCGTTCAGTCCTGCTTGCAGGGCTAGTTAGGGCCCGAGCACTCTCAGCGTGCGAGGCCCTATTGTTCTTCGAAGGATTATTATTATTATTATTTTTTTTTTTTCATGGCAAATGAAAATGGCCAATTTGAAGGCCTGAACATGCTCAAAAACTCACCAAAATTTGCACATACATCCGGCTTCGCGAAAATTTCGACAATTTGGCAACGTTTACAAAAAACATTTAAAAATGGCTCAGTGGCGCCCCCTTGCAATTTTCAAAATGCCCTTTGCTTTGATGTATTTCAACGTAGGGCGATGAAATTTGGGGAGTGGATACGTTGTCCAGAACCGCTTCAAAAAGTCTGCAGCACCCATATTCCAAACCCAACAGGAAATCGGATATTCTGGATTGAATGTTGAAAAACATAGCATTTTGGGCGAAAACCAGCATGCACGTTTCAGACCGTTGCGCCGAGCCAGTACGTTGGATCTTCCTCAAAATTGGTGTAAGTGTTCATGAGACATATGAGATACTAAGTTGTGAAAATGGTGAGTTTTCGTCCACGGGCCTGACCTGGGCGGGGTACCAAAGTCGGGTGTTTTTTTGGCAACGCGCCAATTTCAGTAAATGATTAATAACTTCCTGATATAAGGTCCAATCTTTTTCATATTTGGCATGCATGTAAGGTGTCTTAACCTGAACACGACTGCATTGAAATATTTTCCATTAGGCCTGGCGCCCCCTTGTGGGAAGAGGAAACACCCTTTTTTACTAAAAAGGCTCCTCCTCCTGGTGAAAAACATCAATTGACCTCAAACCTGCATCAGGGGAGCATTAAGACATGTCTTTAGGTATCTGATGAAAAATATTGAGTTTTCGTTGATGTAGCAGTACCCAAACAGGAAAGTGAAAAGACCCTCGGCATTTTGTCTCAAAATGGCCAATTTCAAGGTCTGAACATGGTCGAAAACTCACCAAAATTTGCACATACATGCGGCTTCATGTAAATTTCAAGAATTTAGCAACATTGCCAAAAGATGTAATAAAATGGCTCAGTGGCGCCCCCTTCAATTTTTAAAAAAGGCCTGTCATATTCGTTTTTTTCGACGTAGAGTGATGAAATTTGGGGAGTGGATACGTTGTGCCAAACTGCTCCAAAAAGTCTCTTGCACCCATATTCCAAACCCAACAGGAAATCAGGTATTATGGATTGAATCTTGCAGAACATGGCATTTTTTGTCAAAAACCTGCGTGCACGTTTGAGACGATTACGCCGAGGCAGTAAGTTAAACGCTCCTCAAAATTGGTCAGATTGTTCATGACACATATGAGATGTTAGGTTATCAAAATGTTGACATTTCATTCACGGCCCTTTCCTGGGCAGGGGAGCAAATGTGTCTTATTTTTGACAATACCATTCAGTAAATGACTACTGTAGTTTTTCAGACTATAAGTCGCGTTTTTTTTCATATTTTGGTTTGGGGTGCGACTTATACTCAGCAGCGACTTATGTGTGAAATTATTAACACATTATGATAAAATTTCCCATGTTATTTTGGTGTTTTGGACAAATGGTTTTGTAAACTTGTTAGCATGCTATAGTTATCTGAATAACTCTTAATAGCTATGGCCACGTTCGCGTTCTGCCTTTGGCAATGTATGTTCAATTGTATAATTGACTTTTTTATATTGAAATGGATGCATTTAGTTTGTGGCGCTTTTACGCCCACCTGGGAGCGCACTCGCACTTCTTTACGTGAAGAAGAGCGCTCGCACACCAGAAGAAGACAGACAGCTACGTAGCTCTGAGTGAGTGAGTGAGTGAGTGAGTGAGTGAGTGAGTGAGTGAGTGAGTGAGTGAGTGAGTGAGTGAGTGAGTGAGTGAGTGAGTGAGTGAGTGAGTGAGTGAGTGAGTGAGTGAGTGAGTGCGTGAGTGGGCGAGTTAGCGAGAGGGAAAGACGGCTGCGAACCTACGTTCATTGTTTATGCTTGTAAAATATCTCTACAGAGGCAACGCCTGCGTGTATCATCTTTTCTGTTGTTGTTGTGTGTTTTCCACCCGCGAGCGGACACTTACAGCCAGTTGTGTGGTTGTTTGAATGGTGTGCTAATGCTAGCGAACACATGCTAATCTGTTACGTTATTGCTGTAATAGTACCTAATTATCATTTATTTACGTTGATGTGAACCTGTTTGCTAATTGTTTGTAGATTTCCCCCAAAAATGCGACTTATACTCCGGTGCGACCTATATATGTTTTTTTTCTCTTTGTTGGGCATTTTATGGCTTGTGCGACTTATACTCAGGTACGACTTGTAGTCCCAAAAATACGGTAATAACTTCCTGATTGAAGGTGCAATCTTTTTCATATTTGGCATGAATGTGAAGTATTTCAGCCTGCACATGACTTTATTGAAATATTACCCATTACGCATGGCGCCCCCTAGTGGGAACAGGAAACACCCTTTTAATTAAATAGAAAGGCTCCTGCTTCTTTCATTCATTCTCTGGATCAAAAATCTATTGACCTCAAACCTGAATCAGCGGAGCCTTAAGACATGTGTTCAGGTGCCTGATCAACAATTTTGTTTCGTTAAAGCAGAGGGGTCCAATAGGAAAGTCATAATGAACGTGTTCAGATGCCTAATAATAAATTTTGTTTTGTTAAAGCAGAGGGGTCCGATAGGAAAGTCGTAATGACCGTCGCCATTTTCTCTCCCCACTTATTCCGAACATTCAGACATGCAATATATCTGCCTGGATATCTGTCTGTTGTCGACTGCCACCGCCCCGACCTGCCTGCCCTCCGACTTTGTTTGACTTCCGAGTTGCGCCATACGCGAGGGCCCGTCAGTCCTGCTTGCAGGGCTAGTTATTATTATTATTATTATTATTTTTTCATGGCAAATGAAAATGGCCAATTTGAAGGCCTGAACATGCTCAAAAACTCACCAAATTTTGCATATACATCCGGCTTCGCGAAAATTTCGAAAATTTAGCAACGTTTTTTTAAAAAATCAAAAAATGGCTCAGTGGCGCCCCCTTGAAATTTTAAAAATGCCCTTTGCTTTGATGTTTTTCAACGTAGAGCGATGAAATTTGGGGAGTGGATACGTTGTCCAGAGACGCTTCAAAAAGTCTGCAGCACCCATATTCCAAACCCAACAGGAAATCGGATATTTTGGATTGAATGTTGAAAAACATAGCATTTTGGGCGAAAACCAGCATGCACGTTTCAGACCATTGCGCCGAGCCAGTACGTTGGATCTTCCTCAAAATTGGTGTACGTCTTCATGAGACATATGAGATATTAAGTTGTGAAAATGGTGAGTTTTCGTCCACGGGCCTAACCTGGGCGGGGTACCAAAGTCGGGTGTTTTTTTGGCAACGCGCCAATTTCAGTAAATGATTAATAACTTCCTGATACAAGGTCCAATCTTTTTCATATTTGGCATGCGTGTAAGGTGTCTTAACCTGAACACGACTGCATTGAAATATTTTCCATTAGGCCTGGCGCCCCCTTGTGGGAAGAGGAAACACCCATTTTTACGAGAAAGGCTCCTCCTCCTGGTGAAAAACATCAATTGACCTCAAACCTGCATCAGGGGAGCCTTAAGACATGTCTTTAGGTATATGATGAAAAATATTGAGTTTTCGTTGATGTAGCAGTACCCAAACAGGAAAGTGAAAAGACCCTCGGCATTTTGTCACAAAATGGCCAATTTCCAGGTCTGAACATGCTCGAAAACTCACCTAAATTTGCACATACATGCGGCTTCATGTAAATTTCATGAATTTAGCAACATTGCCAAAAGATGTAATAAAATGGCTCAGTGGCGCCCCCTTCAATTTTTAAAAAAGGCCTGTCCTATTAGTTTTTTTCGACGTAGAGTGATGAAATTTGGGGAGTGGATACGTTGTGCAAAACTGCTCCAAAAAGTCTCTTGCACCCATATTCCAAACCCAACAGGAAATCGGGTATTAGGGATTGAATCTTGCACAACATGGCATTTTTGTCTAAAACAAGCATGCACGTTTGACACCATTACGCCGAGGCAGTAAGTTGAATGCTCCTCAAAATTGGTCAGACTATTATTGACACATATGAGATCTTAGGTTATCAAAATGGTGACATTTCATTCACGGCCCTTTCCTGGCCAGGGGAGCAAATGTGTCTTATTTTTGACAATACAATTCAGTAAATGACTATAAGTCGCGGTTTTTTTCATATTTTGCTTTGGGGTGCGACTTATACTCAGCAGCGACTTATGTGTGAAATTATTAACACATTATGATAAAATTTCCCATGTTATTTTGGTGTTTTGGACTAATGGTTTTGTAAACTTGTTAGCATGCTATAGTTATCTGAATAACTCTTAATAGCTATGGCCACGTTCGCGTTCTGCCTTTGGCAATGTATGTTCAATTGTATAATTGACTTTTTTAAATTGAAATGGATGCATTTAGTTTGTGGCGCTTTCACGCCCACCTGGGAGCGCACTCGCACTTGTTTACGTGAAGAAGAGCGCTCGCACACCAGAAGAAGACAGACAGCTACGTAGCTCTGAGTGAGTGAGTGAGTGAGTGAGTGAGTGAGTGAGTGAGTGAGTGAGTGAGTGAGTGAGTGAGTGAGTGAGTGAGTGAGTGAGTGAGTGAGTGGGCGAGTTAGTGAGAGGGAAAGACGGCTGCGAACCTACGTTCATTGTTTATGCTTTTAAAATATCTCTACAGAGGCAACGCCTGCGTGTATCATCTTTTCTGTTGTTGTTGTGTGTTTTCCACCCGCGAGCGGACACTTACAGCCAGTTGTGTGGTTGTTTGAATGGTGTACTAATGCTAGCGAACGCATGCTAATCTGTTACGTTATTGCTGTAATAGTACCTAATTATCATTTATTTACGTTGATGTGAACCTGTTTGCTATCGAGGACCAAATCGATTCAACAAATTATGCGGACGTCCAGCATTGTCTTTTTGGAGTTTGCTGTATATAGCCAGGACCGAGCGGTAGCGTCCTGGTGAGGACAGTATATTCGCATTTCGTTGTTTATGCACTGTACACTGTACATTTATTCAGCATGTTGTTCTCTATTGTATTTTTATATTAAATTGCCTTTCAAAATGACATATCTGTTCTATGTGTTGGATTTTATCAAGTAAATTTCCCCCAAAAATGCGACTTATACTCCGGTGCGACCTATATATGTTTTTTTTCTCTTTGTTGGGCATTTTATGGCTTGTGCGACTTATACTCAGGTGCGACTTGTAGTCCCAAAAATACGGTAATAACTTCCTGATTGAAGGTGCGATCTTTTTCATATTTGGCATGAATGTGAAGTATTTCAGCCTGCACATGACTTTATTGAAATATTACCCATTACGCCTGGCGCCCCCTAGTGGGAACAGGAAACACCCTTTTAATTAAATAGAAAGGCTCCTGCTTCTCAGGGACAAAAATCAATTGACCTCAAACCTGAATCAGCGGAGCCTTAAGACATGTGTTCAGGTGCCTGATCAACAATTTTGTTTCGTTAAAGCAGAGGGGTCCAATAGGAAAGTCATAATGACCGTGTTCAGGTGCCTAATAAACAATTTTGTTTTGTTAAAGCAGAGGAGTCCGATAGGAAAGTCATAATGACCGTCGCCATTTTCTCTCCCCACTAATTCTGAACATTCAGACATGCAATATATCTGCCTGGATATCTTTCTGTTGTCAACTGCCACCGCCCCGACCTGCCTGCCCTCCGACTTTATTTGACGTCCGAGTTGCGCCATACGCGAGGGCCCGTTCAGTCCTGCTTGCAGGGCTAGTTATTATTATTATTATTATTATTATTTTTTCATGGCAAATGAAAATGGCCAATTTGAAGGCCTGAACATGCTCAAAAACTCACCAAATTTTGCATATACATCCGGCTTCGCGAAAATTTCGAAAATTTAGCAACGTTTTTTTAAAAAATCAAAAAATGGCTCAGTGGCGCCCCCTTGAAATTTTAAAAATGCCCTTTGCTTTGATGTTTTTCAACGTAGAGCGATGAAATTTGGGGAGTGGATACGTTGTCCAGAGACGCTTCAAAAAGTCTGCAGCACCCATATTCCAAACCCAACAGGAAATGGGATATTTTGGATTGAATGTTGAAAAACATAGCATTTTGGGCGAAAACCAGCATGCACGTTTCAGACCATTGCGCCGAGCCAGTACGTTGGATCTTCCTCAAAATTGGTGTACGTCTTCATGAGACATATGAGATATTAAGTTGTGAAAATGGTGAGTTTTCGTCCACGGGCCTAACCTGGGCGGGGTACCAAAGTCGGGTGTTTTTTTGGCAACGCGCCAATTTCAGTAAATGATTAATAACTTCCTGATACAAGGTCCAATCTTTTTCATATTTGGCATGCGTGTAAGGTGTCTTAACCTGAACACGACTGCATTGAAATATTTTCCATTAGGCCTGGCGCCCCCTTGTGGGAAGAGGAAACACCCATTTTTACGAGAAAGGCTCCTCCTCCTGGTGAAAAACATCAATTGACCTCAAACCTGCATCAGGGGAGCCTTAAGACATGTCTTTAGGTATATGATGAAAAATATTGAGTTTTCGTTGATGTAGCAGTACCCAAACAGGAAAGTGAAAAGACCCTCGGCATTTTGTCACAAAATGGCCAATTTCCAGGTCTGAACATGCTCGAAAACTCACCTAAATTTGCACATACATGCGGCTTCATGTAAATTTCATGAATTTAGCAACATTGCCAAAAGATGTAATAAAATGGCTCAGTGGCGCCCCCTTCAATTTTTAAAAAAGGCCTGTCCTATTAGTTTTTTTCGACGTAGAGTGATGAAATTTGGGGAGTGGATACGTTGTGCAAAACTGCTCCAAAAAGTCTCTTGCACCCATATTCCAAACCCAACAGGAAATCGGGTATTAGGGATTGAATCTTGCACAACATGGCATTTTTGTCTAAAACCAGCATGCACGTTTGACACCATTACGCCGAGGCAGTAAGTTGAATGCTCCTCAAAATTGGTCAGACTATTATTGACACATATGAGATGTTAGGTTATCAAAATGGTGACATTTCATTCACGGCCCTTTCCTGGCCAGGGGAGCAAATGTGTCTTATTTTTGACAATACAATTCAGTAAATGACTATAAGTCGCGGTTTTTTTCATATTTTGCTTTGGGGTGCGACTTATACTCAGCAGCGACTTATGTGTGAAATTATTAACACATTATGATAAAATTTCCCATGTTATTTTGGTGTTTTGGACTAATGGTTTTGTAAACTTGTTAGCATGCTATAGTTATCTGAATAACTCTTAATAGCTATGGCCACGTTCGCGTTCTGCCTTTGGCAATGTATGTTCAATTGTATAATTGACTTTTTTAAATTGAAATGGATGCATTTAGTTTGTGGCGCTTTCACGCCCACCTGGGAGCGCACTCGCACTTGTTTACGTGAAGAAGAGCGCTCGCACACCAGAAGAAGACAGACAGCTACGTAGCTCTGAGTGAGTGAGTGAGTGAGTGAGTGAGTGAGTGAGTGAGTGAGTGAGTGAGTGAGTGAGTGAGTGAGTGAGTGAGTGAGTGAGTGAGTGAGTGAGTGAGTGAGTGAGTGGGCGAGTTAGCGAGAGGGAAAGACGGCTGCGAAGCTACGTTCATTGTTTATGCTTTTAAAATATCTCTACAGAGGCAACGCCTGCGTGTATCATCTTTTCTGTTGTTGTTGTGTGTTTTCCACCCGCGAGCGGACACTTACAGCCAGTTGTGTGGTTGTTTGAATGGTGTGCTAATGCTAGCGAACGCATGCTAATCTGTTATGTTATTGCTGCAATAGTACCTAATTATCATTTATTTACGTTGATGTGAACCTGTTTGCTATCGAGGACCAAATTGATTCAACAAATTATGCGGACGTCCAGCATTGTCTTTTTGGAGTTCGCTGTATATAGCCAGGACCGAGCGGTAGCGTCCTGGTGAGGACAGTATATTCGCATTTCGTTGTTTATGCACTGTACACTGTAGATTTATTCAGCATGTTGTTCTCTATTGTATTTTTATATTAAACTGCCTTTCAAGATGACATATCTGTTCTATGTGTTGGATTTTATCAAGTAAATTTCCCCCAAAATTGCCACTTATACTCCGGTAAGACTTATATATGTTTTTTTTCTCTTTGTTGGGCATTTTCTGGCTTGTGCGACTTATACTCAGGTGCGACTTGTAGTCCGAAAAATACGGTAATAACTTCCTGATTGAAGGTGCAATCTTTTTCATATTTGGCATGAATGTGAAGTATTTCAGCCTGCACATGACTTTATTGAAATATTACTCATTACGCCTGGCGCCCCCTAGTGGGAACAGGAAACACACTTTTAATTAAATAGAAAGGCTCCTGCTTCTCAGGGTCAAAAATCAATTGACCTCAAACCTGAATCAGCGGAGCCTTAAGACATGTGTTCAGGTGCCTGATCAACAATTTTGTTTCGTTAAAGCAGAGGGGTCCAAAAGGAAAGTCATAATGACCGTGTTCAGGTGCCTAATAAACAATTTTGTTTTGTTAAAGCAGAGGGGTCCCATAGGAAAGTCATAATGACCGTCGCCATTTTCTCTCCCCACTAATTCTGAACATTCAGACATGCAATATATCTGCCTGGATATCTGTCTGTTGTCGACTGCCACCGCCCCGACCTGCCTGCCCTTCGACTTTGTTTGACGTCCGAGTTGCGCCATACGCGAGGGCCCGTTCAGTCCTGCTTGCAGGGCTAGTTAGGGCCCGAGCACTCTCAGCGTGCGAGGCCCTATTGTTCTTCGAAGGATTATTATTATTATTATTATTATTATTATTATTATTATTATTTTTTCATGGCAAATGAAAATGGCCAATTTGAAGGCCTGAACATGCTCAAAAACTCACCAAATTTTGCATATACATCCGGCTTCGCGAAAATTTCGAAAATTTAGCAACGTTTTTTAAAAAAATCAAAAAATGGCTCAGTGGCGCCCCCTTGAAATTTTAAAAATGCCCTTTGCTTTGATGTTTTTCAACGTAGAGCGATGAAATTTGGGGAGTGGATACGTTGTCCAGAGACGCTTCAAAAAGTCTGCAGCACCCATATTCCAAACCCAACAGGAAATCGGATATTTTGGATTGAATGTTGAAAAACATAGCATTTTGGGCGAAAACCAGCATGCACGTTTCAGACCATTGCGCCGAGCCAGTACGTTGGATCTTCCTCAAAATTGGTGTACGTCTTCATGAGACATTTGAGATATTAAGTTGTGAAAATGGTGAGTTTTCGTCCACGGGCCTAACCTGGGCGGGGTACCAAAGTCGGGTGTTTTTTTGGCAACGCGCCAATTTCAGTAAATGATTAATAACTTCCTGATACAAGGTCCAATCTTTTTCATATTTGGCATGCGTGTAAGGTGTCTTAACCTGAACACGACTGCATTGAAATATTTTCCATTAGGCCTGGCGCCCCCTTGTGGGAAGAGGAAACACCCATTTTTACGAGAAAGGCTCCTCCTCCTGGTGAAAAACATCAATTGACCTCAAACCTGCATCAGGGGAGCCTTAAGACATGTCTTTAGGTATATGATGAAAAATATTGAGTTTTCGTTGATGTAGCAGTACCCAAACAGGAAAGTGAAAAGACCCTCGGCATTTTGTCACAAAATGGCCAATTTCCAGGTCTGAACATGCTCGAAAACTCACCTAAATTTGCACATACATGCGGCTTCATGTAAATTTCATGAATTTAGCAACATTGCCAAAAGATGTAATAAAATGGCTCAGTGGCGCCCCCTTCAATTTTTAAAAAAGGCCTGTCCTATTAGTTTTTTTCGACGTAGAGTGATGAAATTTGGGGAGTGGATACGTTGTGCAAAACTGCTCCAAAAAGTCTCTTGCACCCATATTCCAAACCCAACAGGAAATCGGGTATTAGGGATTGAATCTTGCACAACATGGCATTTTTGTCTAAAACCAGCATGCACGTTTGACACCATTACGCCGAGGCAGTAAGTTGAATGCTCCTCAAAATTGGTCAGACTATTATTGACACATATGAGATGTTAGGTTATCAAAATGGTGACATTTCATTCACGGCCCTTTCCTGGCCAGGGGAGCAAATGTGTCTTATTTTTGACAATACAATTCAGTAAATGACTATAAGTCGCGGTTTTTTTCATATTTTGCTTTGGGGTGCGACTTATACTCAGCAGCGACTTATGTGTGAAATTATTAACACATTATGATAAAATTTCCCATGTTATTTTGGTGTTTTGGACTAATGGTTTTGTAAACTTGTTAGCATGCTATAGTTATCTGAATAACTCTTAATAGCTATGGCCACGTTCGCGTTCTGCCTTTGGCAATGTATGTTCAATTGTATAATTGACTTTTTTAAATTGAAATGGATGCATTTAGTTTGTGGCGCTTTTACGCCCACCTGGGAGCGCACTCGCACTTCTTTACGTGAAGAAGAGCGCTCGCACACCAGAAGAAGACAGACAGCTACGTAGCTCTGAGTGAGTGAGTGAGTGAGTGAGTGAGTGAGTGAGTGAGTGAGTGAGTGAGTGAGTGAGTGAGTGAGTGAGTGAGTGAGTGAGTGCGTGAGTGGGCGAGTTAGCGAGAGGGAAAGACGGCTTCGAACCTACGTTCATTGTTTATGCTTGTAAAATATCTCTACAGAGGCAACGCCTGCGTGTATCATCTTTTCTGTTGTTGTTGTGTGTTTTCCACCCGCGAGCGGACACTTACAGCCAGTTGTGTGGTTGTTTGAATGGTGTGCTAATGCTAGCGAACACATGCTAATCTGTTACGTTATTGCTGTAATAGTACCTAATTATCATTTATTTACGTTGATGTGAACCTGTTTGCTAATTGTTTGTAGATTTCCCCCAAAAATGCGACTTATACTCCGGTGCGACCTATATATGTTTTTTTTCTCTTTGTTGGGCATTTTATGGCCTGTGCGACTTATACTCAGGTACGACTTGTAGTCCCAAAAATACGGTAATAACTTCCTGATTGAAGGTGCAATCTTTTTCATATTTGGCATGAATGTGAAGTATTTCAGCCTGCACATGACTTTATTGAAATATTACCCATTACGCATGGCGCCCCCTAGTGGGAACAGGAAACAACCTTTTAATTAAATAGAAAGGCTCCTGCTTCTTTCATTCATTCTCTGGGTCAAAAATCTATTGACCTCAAACCTGAATCAGCGGAGCCTTAAGACATGTGTTCAGGTGCCTGATCAACAAT
Source organism: Corythoichthys intestinalis (assembly GCF_030265065.1). NCBI lineage: Eukaryota > Metazoa > Chordata > Actinopteri > Syngnathiformes > Syngnathidae > Corythoichthys > Corythoichthys intestinalis. Next base: position 81,383,998 of record NC_080395.1, read on the forward strand.
TTTGTTTCGTTAAAGCAGAGGGGTCCAATAGGAAAGTCATAATGAACGTGTTCAGATGCCTAATAATAAATTTTGTTTTGTTAAAGCAGAGGGGTCCGATAGGAAAGTCGTAATGACCGTCGCCATTTTCTCTCCCCACTTATTCCGAACATTCAGACATGCAATATATCTGCCTGGATATCTGTCTGTTGTCGACTGCCACCGCCCCGACCTGCCTGCCCTCCGACTTTGTTTGACGTCCGAGTTGCGCCATACGCGAGGGCCCGTCAGTCCTGCTTGCAGGGCTAGTTAGGGCCCGAGCACTCTCAGCGTGCGAGGCCCTATTGTTCTTCGAAGGATTATTATTATTATTATTATTATTATTATTATTATTAGGGCCCGAGCACTAGGCGTGCGAAGGCCCTATTGTAATGCAAAGGATTATTATTATTATTATTATTATTATTATTATTCTTCTTTTTTCATGGCAAATGAAAATGGCCAATTTGGAGGCCTGAACATGCACGAAAAGTCACCAAAATTTGCACATACGTGCAGATTCGCGTAAAATTTGATAATCTTGCGTCGTTTTGAAAAAATGTCAAAAAATGGCTCAGTGGCGCCCCCTTGACCCTTAAAATTTTCAAAAAGGCCTCTCCTCTCAGGTTTTCAACGTAGAGCGATGAAATTTGGGGAGTAGATACCTTATGCCTAACTGTTCAAAAAAGCCTCTTGCACCCATATTCCAAATCCGACAGGAAATCGGGTATTTTGGATCGAATGTGAAATTTTTTCGGTTCACAGTTGGAGTTCACATTTGGAGGCTTGAACATGCATGAAAACTCACCAAAATTTGCACATATGTTCAACTTTACGTAAATTTTGATAATCTATGAAAAGAATTAACAAAATGGCTCAGTGGCGCCCCCTTGAAATTTTCAAAAAGGCCTCTCCTATTAGGTTTTTTCAACGTAGAACGATGAAATTTGGTGAGTCAATACATTGTGTAAAACTGCTCCAAAAAGTCTCTTGCACCTATATTCCAAATCCAACAGGAAGTCGGAAATTTTGGATCAAATGTGAAATTTTATCGATTTACATTTGAGACCTTGTCTCTGAAGAAAATAGTTGGATCGTCTTCAAAATTGGTCAGAGTATTCAGGAGACATATGAGATCTTAAGTTTTCAAAATGGTGAGTTTTCATCCAAGGGTCTGGCCTGGGCGTGGTCCCAAAGTCGGCCATTTTTAGGCAAAATACCAAATTCAGAAAATGATTAAAAACTCCGTGATCCAACGTTCAATCTTTTTCATTTCTAGCATGTTTATGAGATATCCCAGCCTGAACACGACTGCATTGAAATATTACCCATTAGGCCTGGCGCCCCTAGTGGAAACAGGAAATGGCCTTCTTTACGAGACAGAATCCTCCTCCAAGGGAAAAAAATCTATTGACCTCAAACCTGTTTCAGGGGAGCCTCAAGACATGTGTTCAGGTGCCTGATGAAAAATATTGAGGTTTCGTTGAAGCGGAGAGGTCGAAACTGGAAGTGAAAATGACCGTCAACAATTTGTCTCGCCAAAAACTTTGAACAATCATAACTCGGCAGATATGCAACATATCTGCGCCAAACTTTCCGTGTTTGTTGAGAGTCATACCCTGAAGGTTCTTGTAGGGGTCATTTGCATCAACTCTACAGTGCCAACTAGTGGCGACAGAAAGAAGTTTTAAAAAAGGCCTTTCCTATTGGGTTTTTTCAACATAGAGCAAGGAAATTTGGGGAGTAGATACCTTATGCAAAACTGCTCCAAAAAGTCTCTTGCACCCATATTCCAAATCCAACAGGAAATCGGGTATTTTGGATCGAATGTGAAATTTTCATGGGTTCACAGTAAGAGTTTACATTTGGAGGCTTGAATATGCATAAAAACTCACCAAAATTTGCACATACATGCGGCTTTGGATAACGTTCGATAATCTTGCAACGTTACGAAACAATTTAACAAAATGGCTCAGTGGCGCCCCCTTGAAATTTTCAAAAAGGCCTCTCCATTTAGGTTTTTCTAACATAGAGTGATGAAATTTGGAGAGTCAAAACTTTGTGCAAAACTGCTCCAAAAAGTCTCTTGCACACACATTCCAAATCCTACAGGAAATCGGGTATTTTGGATTGAATGTGAACTTTTTATCGGTTTACAGTGTGCACATTTTACACCTTGGCACCTAGGGAATTAGTTTGATCATTCTCAAAATTGGTGAGACTGTTCATGAGGCATATGAAATCTTAAGTTATAAAAATGGTGTGTTTTCATTCACGGGCCTGACCTGGGCGGGGCGCCAAATTCTTCCATTTTTTCGCCAAAACACCAAATTCGGAAAATGACTGATAACTCCCTCATACAACGTTCAATCTATTTTAAATCTGGCATGTGTGTGAGGTATACCAGCCTGAGCAGGACTGGATTGAACATTTACCATTTGTGCCTGGCGCCTCCTTGTGGGAACAGGAAATGCCCTTTTTTACGGGACACACTCCTCCTCTAAAGGGAAAAAATCAATCTACCTCAAACCTGCATAAGGGAAACCTTAAGACCTGTCTTCAGGTGCCTGATGAAAAATATTGAAGTTTCGTTGAAGCGGAGGGGTCCAAACAGGAAAGTGAAAATGACTGTCAACAATTTTTCTCTCCAAAAACTTTGAACAGTCATAACTCGGCAGATGTACAAGATATCTGCGCCAAACTTCCCGTGCTTGTTGAGAGTCATACCCTGAAGGGCCTTGTAGGGGTCATTTGCATCAACCCTACAGCGCCAACTAGTGGCGATAGAAAGTCACTCGTTTTTCCAAAACATGTCCAGTTCTTTTCATGTTGGTCATTGTAGTTTCAAGACCTATTAAAATACTTTTTTACGGCCCATGTCCACGTGTCTCTGTCTGTTGCCGTGACGACCCTTTGTTCGCCATTTAAAGGAAATATTTTTTTTCAGAGACTCAGGGAGCTTATAGAGCCACAATAGTTGGCACACTTGGTCGAATTGGCCCAGTTAGAAGATTAATTTTGGTTTTGAATAAGGGCTTGGCTGCACAGCTCAGTAGTGGCTCCTTTTTTGTAGTACTCTCTCCAATAGGGGTTTTTATCTCTTGGGTGTAGGAATGTAAATAGGCGACTTTCGAGCATGTTAGGTTCTAATGAGATGATTAGAGAGGAGGATCTGCCACCACCCTGACCTGCACACAGTCCGAGTTGCGTGACGTCCGAGTTGCGCTAGATTGCGAGGGCCCGTTCAGTCCTGCTTGCAGGCCTAGTTATTATTATTATTATTATTATTATTTTTTCATGGCAAATGAAAATGGCCAATTTGAAGGCCTGAACATGCTCAAAAACTCACCAAATTTTGCATATACATCCGGCTTCGCGAAAATTTCGAAAATTTAGTAACGTTTTTTAAAAAAATCAAAAAATGGCTCAGTGGCGCCCCCTTGAAATTTTAAAAATGCCCTTTGCTTTGATGTTTTTCAACGTAGAGCGATGAAATTTGGGGAGTGGATACGTTGTCCAGAGACGCTTCAAAAAGTCTGCAGCACCCATATTCCAAACCCAACAGGAAATGGGATATTTTGGATTGAATGTTGAAAAACATAGCATTTTGGGCGAAAACCAGCATGCACGTTTCAGACCATTGCGCCGAGCCAGTACGTTGGATCTTCCTCAAAATTGGTGTACGTCTTCATGAGACATATGAGATATTAAGTTGTGAAAATGGTGAGTTTTCGTCCACGGGCCTAACCTGGGCGGGGTACCAAAGTCGGGTGTTTTTTTGGCAACGCGCCAATTTCAGTAAATGATTAATAACTTCCTGATACAAGGTCCAATCTTTTTCATATTTGGCATGCGTGTAAGGTGTCTTAACCTGAACACGACTGCATTGAAATATTTTCCATTAGGCCTGGCGCCCCCTTGTGGGAAGAGGAAACACCCATTTTTACGAGAAAGGCTCCTCCTCCTGGTGAAAAACATCAATTGACCTCAAACCTGCATCAGGGGAGCCTTAAGACATGTCTTTAGGTATATGATGAAAAATATTGAGTTTTCGTTGATGTAGCAGTACCCAAACAGGAAAGTGAAAAGACCCTCGGCATTTTGTCACAAAATGGCCAATTTCCAGGTCTGAACATGCTCGAAAACTCACCTAAATTTGCACATACATGCGGCTTCATGTAAATTTCATGAATTTAGCAACATTGCCAAAAGATGTAATAAAATGGCTCAGTGGCGCCCCCTTCAATTTTTAAAAAAGGCCTGTCCTATTAGTTTTTTTCCACGTAGAGTGATGAAATTTGGGGAGTGGATACGTTGTGCAAAACTGCTCCAAAAAGTCTCTTGCACCCATATTCCAAACCCAACAGGAAATCGGGTATTAGGGATTGAATCTTGCACAACATGGCATTTTTGTCTAAAACCAGCATGCACGTTTGACACCATTACGCCGAGGCAGTAAGTTGAATGCTCCTCAAAATTGGTCAGACTATTATTGACACATATGAGATGTTAGGTTATCAAAATGGTGACATTTCATTCACGGCCCTTTCCTGGCCAGGGGAGCAAATGTGTCTTATTTTTGACAATACAATTCAGTAAATGACTATAAGTCGCGGTTTTTTTCATATTTTGCTTTGGGGTGCGACTTATACTCAGCAGCGACTTATGTGTGAAATTATTAACACATTATGATAAAATTTCCCATGTTATTTTGGTGTTTTGGACTAATGGTTTTGTAAACTTGTTAGCATGCTATAGTTATCTGAATAACTCTTAATAGCTATGGCCACGTTCGCGTTCTGCCTTTGGCAATGTATGTTCAATTGTATAATTGACTTTTTTAAATTGAAATGGATGCATTTAGTTTGTGGCGCTTTCACGCCCACCTGGGAGCGCACTCGCACTTGTTTACGTGAAGAAGAGCGCTCGCACACCAGAAGAAGACAGACAGCTACGTAGCTCTGAGTGAGTGAGTGAGTGAGTGAGTGGGCGAGTTAGCGAGAGGGAAAGACGGCTGCGAAGCTACGTTCATTGTTTATGCTTTTAAAATATCTCTACAGAGGCAACGCCTGCGTGTATCATCTTTTCTGTTGTTGTTGTGTGTTTTCCACCCGCGAGCGGACACTTACAGCCAGTTGTGTGGTTGTTTGAATGGTGTGCTAATGCTAGCGAACGCATGCTAATCTGTTATGTTATTGCTGCAATAGTACCTAATTATCATTTATTTACGTTGATGTGAACCTGTTTGCTATCGAGGACCAAATTGATTCAACAAATTATGCGGACGTCCAGCATTGTCTTTTTGGAGTTCGCTGTATATAGCCAGGACCGAGCGGTAGCGTCCTGGTGAGGACAGTATATTCGCATTTCGTTGTTTATGCACTGTACACTGTAGATTTATTCAGCATGTTGTTCTCTATTGTATTTTTATATTAAACTGCCTTTCAAGATGACATATCTGTTCTATGTGTTGGATTTTATCAAGTCAATTTCCCCCAAAATTGCGACTTATACTCCGGTAAGACTTATATATGTTTTTTTTCTCTTTGTTGGGCATTTTCTGGCTTGTGCGACTTATACTCAGGTGCGACTTGTAGTCCGAAAAATACGGTAATAACTTCCTGATTGAAGGTGCAATCTTTTTCATATTTGGCATGAATGTGAAGTATTTCAGCCTGCACATGACTTTATTGAAATATTACTCATTACGCCTGGCGCCCCCTAGTGGGAACAGGAAACACACTTTTAATTAAATAGAAAGGCTCCTGCTTCTCAGGGTCAAAAATCAATTGACCTCAAACCTGAATCAGCGGAGCCTTAAGACATGTGTTCAGGTGCCTGATCAACAATTTTGTTTCGTTAAAGCAGAGGGGTCCAAAAGGAAAGTCATAATGACCGTGTTCAGGTGCCTAATAAACAATTTTGTTTTGTTAAAGCAGAGGGGTCCCATAGGAAAGTCATAATGACCGTCGCCATTTTCTCTCCCCACTAATTCTGAACATTCAGACATGCAATATATTTAGGGCCCGAGCACTCTCAGCGTGCGAGGCCCTATTGTTCTTCGAAGGATTATTATTAGGGCCCGAGCACTCTCAGCGTGCGAGGCCCTATTGTTCTTCGAAGGATTATTATTATTATTATTTTTTTTTTTTCATGGCAAATGAAAATGGCCAATTTGAAGGCCTGAACATGCTCAAAAACTCACCAAAATTTGCACATACATCCGGCTTCGCGAAAATTTCGACAATTTGGCAACGTTTACAAAAAAAATAAAAAAATGGCTCAGTGGCGCCCCCTTGCAATTTTCAAAATGCCCTTTGCTTTGATGTATTTCAACGTAGGGCGATGAAATTTGGGGAGTGGATACGTTGTCCAGAACCGCTTCAAAAAGTCTAAAGCACCCATATTCCAAACCCAACAGGAAATGGGATATTCTGGATTGAATGTTGAAAAACATAGCATTTTGGGCGAAAACCAGCATGCACGTTTCAGACCGTTGCGCCGAGCCAGTACGTTGGATCGTCCTCAAAATTGGTGTAAGTGTTCATGAGACATATGAGATACTAAGTTGTGAAAATGGTGAGTTTTCGTCCACGGGCCTGACCTGGGCGGGGTACCAAAGTCGGGTGTTTTTTTGGCAACGCGCCAATTTCAGTAAATGATTAATAACTTCCTGATACAAGGTCCAATCTTTTTCATATTTGGCATGCATGTAAGGTGTCTTAACCTGAACACGACTGCATTGAAATATTTTCCATTAGGCCTGGCGCCCCCTTGTGGGAAGAGGAAACACCCTTTTTTACGAAAAAGGCTCCTACTCCTGGTGAAAAACATCAATTGATCTCAAACCTGCATCAGGGGAGCCTTAAGACATGTCTTTAGGTATCTGATGAAAAATATTGAGTTTTCGTTGATGTTGCAGTATCCAAACAGGAAAGTGAAAAGACCCTCGGCATTTTCTCTCAAAATGGCAAATTTCAAGGTCTGAACATGCTCGAAAACTCACCAAAATGTGCACATACATGTGGCTTCATGTAGATTTCATGAATTTAGCAACATTGCCAAAAGATGTAATAAAATGGCTCAGTGGCGCCCCCTTCAATTTTTAAAAAAGGCCTGTCCTATTAGTTTTTTTCGACGTAGAGTGATGAAATTTGGGGAGTGGATACGTTGTGCAAAACTGCTCCAAAAAGTCTCTTGCACCCATATTCCAAACCCAACAGGAAATCGGGTATTATGGATTGAATCTTGCATTTTTGTCAAAAACCTGCATGCACGTTTGAGACCATTACGCCGAAGCAGTAAGTTGAATGCTTCTCAAAATTGGTCAGACATCCCAAAAACATGCATGGTAGGCTGATTGAGCACTCTAAATTGTCCGTAGGTATGAGTGTGCGCGTGAATGGTTGTATGTCTCCTTGTGCCCTGCAATTGGCTGGCAACCAGTTCAGGGTGTCCCCTGCCTACTGCCCCGAGTTAGCTGGGATAGGCTCCAGCACCTCCGCGACCCTCGTGAGGAAAAGCGGCATGGAAAATGAATGAATGAATGAATGTTCATGACACATATGAGATGTTAGGTTATCAAAATGGTGACATTTCATTCACGGCCCTTTCCTGGGCAGGGGAGCAAATGTGTCTTATTTTTGACAATACAATTCAGTAAAAGACTACTGTATTTTTCCGACTATAAGTCGTGTTTTTTTTTCTTCATATTTTGGTTTGGGGTGCGACTTATACTCAGCAGTGACTTATGTGTGAAATTATTAACACATTATGATAACATTTCCCATGTTATTTAGGTGTTTTGGACTAATGGTTTTGTAAACTTGTTAGCATGCTATAGTTATCTGAATAACTCTTAATAGCTATGGCCATTTTCATTTGCCATGAAAAAATAATAATAACGAGTGCGCTCCCAGTTGGGCGTGAAAGCGCCACAAACTAAATGCATCCATTTCAATATAAAAAAGTCAATTATACAATTGAACATACATTGCCAAAGGCAGAACGCGAACGTGGCCATAGCTATTAACAGTTATTCAGATTACTATAGCATGCTAACAGGTTTACAAAACCATTAGGCCTGGTGCCCCCTGGCGAGTGAAATTATTAACACATTATGATATAATTTCCCGTGTTATTTTGGTGTTTTGGACTGATGGTTTTGTAAACTTGTTAGCATGCTATAGTTATCTGAATAACTGTTAATAGCTATGGCCACGTTCGCGTTCTGCCTTTGGCAATGTATGTTCAATTGTATAATTGACTTTTTTATATTGAAATGGATGCATTTAGTTTGTGGCGCTTTCACGCCCACCTGGGAGCGCACTCGCACTTGTTTACGTGAATAAGCGCTCGCACACCAGAAGAAGACAGACAGCCACATAGCTCTGAGTGAGTGAGTGAGTGAGTGAGTGAGTGAGTGAGTGAGTGAGTGAGTGAGTGAGTGAGTGAGTGAGTGAGTGAGTGAGTGAGTGAGTGAGTGAGTGAGTGAGTGAGTGAGTGAGTGAGCGAGCGAGCGAGTGAGTGGGCGAGTTAGCAAGAGAGAAAGACGGCTGCGAACCTACGTTCATTGTTTATGCCTTTAAAATATCTCTACAGAGGCAACGCCTGCGTGTATCATCTTTTCTGTTGTTGTGTGTTTTCCACCCGCGAGCGGACACTTACAGCCAGTTGTGTGGTTGTTTGAATGGTGTGCTAATGCTAGCGAACGCATGCTAATCTGTTACATTATTGCTGTAATAGTACGTAATTATCATTTATTTACGGTGATGTGAACCTGTTTGCTATCGAGGACCAAATTGATTCAACAAATTATGCGGACATCCAGAATTGTCTTTTTGGAGTTCGCTGTCTATAGCCAGGACCGAGCGGTAGCGTCCTGGTGAGGACAGTATATTCGCATTTCGTTGTTTATGCACTGTACACTGTACATTTATTCAGCATGTTGTTCTCTATTGTATCTTTATATTAAATTGCCTTTCAAGATGACATATCTGTTCTATGTGTTGGATTTTATCAAGTAAATTTCACCCACAAATGCGACTTATACTCCGGTAAGACTTTTGTTTCCTTAAAGCAGAGGGGTCCAATAGGAAAGTCATAATGACCGTGTTCAGGTGCCTAATAAACACTTTTGTTTTGTTAAAGCAGAGGGGTCCGATAAGAAAGTCATCATGACCGTCGCCATTTTCTCTCCCCACTAATTCTGAACATTCAGACATGCAATATATCTGCCTGGATATCTGTCTGTTGTCGACTGCCACCGCCCCGACCTGCCTGCCCTCCGACTTTGTTTGACGTCCGAGTTGCGCCATACGCGAGGGCCCGTCAGTCCTGCTTGCAGGGCTAGTTATTAGGGCCCGAGCACTCTCAGCGTGCGAGGCCCTATTGTTCTTCGAAGGATTATTATTATTATTATTATTTTTTTTTTTTCATGGCAAATGAAAATGGCCAATTTGAAGGCCTGAACATGCTCAAAAACTCACCAAATTTTGCATATACATCCGGCTTCGCGAAAATTTCGAAAATTTAGCAACGTTTTTTAAAAAAATCAAAAAATGGCTCAGTGGCGCCCCCTTGAAATTTTAAAAATGCCCTTTGCTTTGATGTTTTTCAACGTAGAGCGATGAAATTTGGGGAGTGGATACGTTGTCCAGAGACGCTTCAAAAAGTCTGCAGCACCCATATTCCAAACCCAACAGGAAATGGGATATTTTGGATTGAATGTTGAAAAACATAGCATTTTGGGCGAAAACCAGCATGCACGTTTCAGACCATTGCGCCGAGCCAGTACGTTGGATCTTCCTCAAAATTGGTGTACGTCTTCATGAGACATATGAGATATTAAGTTGTGAAAATGGTGAGTTTTCGTCCACGGGCCTAACCTGGGCGGGGTACCAAAGTCGGGTGTTTTTTTGGCAACGCGCCAATTTCAGTAAATGATTAATAACTTCCTGATACAAGGTCCAATCTTTTTCATATTTGGCATGCGTGTAAGGTGTCTTAACCTGAACACGACTGCATTGAAATATTTTCCATTAGGCCTGGCGCCCCCTTGTGGGAAGAGGAAACACCCATTTTTACGAGAAAGGCTCCTCCTCCTGGTGAAAAACATCAATTGACCTCAAACCTGCATCAGGGGAGCCTTAAGACATGTCTTTAGGTATATGATGAAAAATATTGAGTTTTCGTTGATGTAGCAGTACCCAAACAGGAAAGTGAAAAGACCCTCGGCATTTTGTCACAAAATGGCCAATTTCCAGGTCTGAACATGCTCGAAAACTCACCTAAATTTGCACATACATGCGGCTTCATGTAAATTTCATGAATTTAGCAACATTGCCAAAAGATGTAATAAAATGGCTCAGTGGCGCCCCCTTCAATTTTTAAAAAAGGCCTGTCCTATTAGTTTTTTTCGACGTAGAGTGATGAAATTTGGGGAGTGGATACGTTGTGCAAAACTGCTCCAAAAAGTCTCTTGCACCCATATTCCAAACCCAACAGGAAATCGGGTATTAGGGATTGAATCTTGCATTTTTGTCAAAAACCTGCATGCACGTTTGAGACCATTACGCCGAAGCAGTAAGTTGAATGCTTCTCAAAATTGGTCAGACATCCCTAAAACATGCATGGTAGGCTGATTGAGCACTCTAAATTGTCCGTAGGTATGAGTGTGCGCGTGAATGGTTGTATGTCTCCTTGTGCCCTGCAATTGGCTGGCAACCAGTTCAGGGTGTCCCCTGCCTACTGCCCCGAGTTAGCTGGGATAGGCTCCAGCACCTCCGCGACCCTCGTGAGGAAAAGCGGCATGGAAAATGAATGAATGAATGAATGTTCATGACACATATGAGATGTTAGGTTATCAAAATGGTGACATTTCATTCACGGCCCTTTCCTGGGCAGGGGAGCAAATGTGTCTTATTTTTGACAATACAATTCAGTAAAAGACTACTGTATTTTTCCGACTATAAGTCGTGTTTTTTTTTCTTCATATTTTGGTTTGGGGTGCGACTTATACTCAGCAGTGACTTATGTGTGAAATTATTAACACATTATGATAACATTTCCCATGTTATTTAGGTGTTTTGGACTAATGGTTTTGTAAACTTGTTAGCATGCTATAGTTATCTGAATAACTTTTAATAGCTATGGCCATTTTCATTTGCCATGAAAAAATAATAATAACGAGTGCGCTCCCAGTTGGGCGTGAAAGCGCCACAAACTAAATGCATCCATTTCAATATAAAAAAGTCAATTATACAATTGAACATACATTGCCAAAGGCAGAACGCGAACGTGGCCATAGCTATTAACAGTTATTCAGATTACTATAGCATGCTAACAGGTTTACAAAACCATTAGGCCTGGTGCCCCCTGGTGAGTGAAATTATTAACACATTATGATATAATTTCCCGTGTTATTTTGGTGTTTTGGACTGATGGTTTTGTAAACTTGTTAGCATGCTATAGTTATCTGAATAACTGTTAATAGCTATGGCCACGTTCGCGTTCTGCCTTTGGCAATGTATGTTCAATTGTATAATTGACTTTTTTATATTGAAATGGATGCATTTAGTTTGTGGCGCTTTCACGCCCACCTGGGAGCGCACTCGCACTTGTTTACGTGAATAAGCGCTCGAACACCAGAAGAAGACAGACAGCCACATAGCTCTGAGTGAGTGAGTGAGTGAGTGAGTGAGTGAGTGAGTGAGTGAGTGAGTGAGTGAGTGAGCGAGCGAGCGAGCGAGTGGGCGAGTTAGCAAGAGAGAAAGACGGCTGCGAACCTACGTTCATTGTTTATGCCTTTAAAATATCTCTACAGAGGCAACTTCTGCGTGTATCATCTTTTCTGTTGTTGTGTGTTTTCCACCCGCGAGCGGACACTTACAGCCAGTTGTGTGGTTGTTTGAATGGTGTGCTAATGCTAGCGAACGCATGCTAATCTGTTACATTATTGCTGTAATAGTACGTAATTATCATTTATTTACGGTGATGTGAACCTGTTTGCTATCGAGGACCAAATTGATTCAACAAATTATGCGGACATCCAGAATTGTCTTTTTGGAGTTCGCTGTCTATAGCCAGGACCGAGCGGTAGCGTCCTGGTGAGGACAGTATATTCGCATTTCGTTGTTTATGCACTGTACACTGTACATTTATTCAGCATGTTGTTCTCTATTGTATCTTTATATTAAATTGCCTTTCAAGATGACATATCTGTTCTATGTGTTGGATTTTATCAAGTAAATTTCACCCACAAATGCGACTTATACTCCGTTAAGACTTTTGTTTCCTTAAAGCAGAGGGGTCCAATAGGAAAGTCATAATGACCGTGTTCAGGTGCCTAATAAACACTTTTGTTTTGTTAAAGCAGAGGGGTCCGATAAGAAAGTCATCATGACCGTCGCCATTTTCTCTCCCCACTAATTCTGAACATTCAGACATGCAATATATTTAGGGCCCGAGCACTCTCAGCGTGCGAGGCCCTATTGTTCTTCGAAGGATTATTATTATTATTATTATTATTATTATTAGGGCCCGAGCACTCTCAGCGTGCGAGGCCCTATTGTTCTTCGAAGGATTATTATTATTATTATTATTATTATTATTTTTTCATGGCAAATGAAAATGGCCAATTTGAAGGCCTGAACATGCTCAAAAACTCACCAAATTTTGCATATACATCCGGCTTCGCGAAAATTTCGAAAATTTAGCAACGTTTTTTAAAAAAATCAAAAAATGGCTCAGTGGCGCCCCCTTGAAATTTTAAAAATGCCCTTTGCTTTGATGTTTTTCAACGTAGAGCGATGAAATTTGGGGAGTGGATACGTTGTCCAGAGACGCTTCAAAAAGTCTGCAGCACCCATATTCCAAACCCAACAGGAAATGGGATATTTTGGATTGAATGTTGAAAAACATAGCATTTTGGGCGAAAACCAGCATGCACGTTTCAGACCATTGCGCCGAGCCAGTACGTTGGATCTTCCTCAAAATTGGTGTACGTCTTCATGAGACATATGAGATATCAAGTTGTGAAAATGGTGAGTTTTCGTCCACGGGCCTAACCTGGGCGGGGTACCAAAGTCGGGTGTTTTTTTGGCAACGCGCCAATTTCAGTAAATGATTAATAACTTCCTGATACAAGGTCCAATCTTTTTCATATTTGGCATGCGTGTAAGGTGTCTTAACCTGAACACGACTGCATTGAAATATTTTCCATTAGGCCTGGCGCCCCCTTGTGGGAAGAGGAAACACCCATTTTTACGAGAAAGGCTCCTCCTCCTGGTGAAAAACATCAATTGACCTCAAACCTGCATCAGGGGAGCCTTAAGACATGTCTTTAGGTATATGATGAAAAATATTGAGTTTTCGTTGATGTAGCAGTACCCAAACAGGAAAGTGAAAAGACCCTCGGCATTTTGTCACAAAATGGCCAATTTCCAGGTCTGAACATGCTCGAAAACTCACCTAAATTTGCACATACATGCGGCTTCATGTAAATTTCATGAATTTAGCAACATTGCCAAAAGATGTAATAAAATGGCTCAGTGGCGCCCCCTTCAATTTTTAAAAAAGGCCTGTCCTATTAGTTTTTTTCGACGTAGAGTGATGAAATTTGGGGAGTGGATACGTTGTGCAAAACTGCTCCAAAAAGTCTCTTGCACCCATATTCCAAACCCAACAGGAAATCGGGTATTAGGGATTGAATCTTGCACAACATGGCATTTTTGTCTAAAACCAGCATGCACGTTTGACACCATTACGCCGAGGCAGTAAGTTGAATGCTCCTCAAAATTGGTCAGACTATTATTGACACATATGAGATGTTAGGTTATCAAAATGGTGACATTTCATTCACGGCCCTTTCCTGGCCAGGGGAGCAAATGTGTCTTATTTTTGACAATACAATTCAGTAAATGACTATAAGTCGCGGTTTTTTTCATATTTTGCTTTGGGGTGCGACTTATACTCAGCAGCGACTTATGTGTGAAATTATTAACACATTATGATAAAATTTCCCATGTTATTTTGGTGTTTTGGACTAATGGTTTTGTAAACTTGTTAGCATGCTATAGTTATCTGAATAACTCTTAATAGCTATGGCCACGTTCGCGTTCTGCCTTTGGCAATGTATGTTCAATTGTATAATTGACTTTTTTAAATTGAAATGGATGCATTTAGTTTGTGGCGCTTTCACGCCCACCTGGGAGCGCACTCGCACTTGTTTACGTGAAGAAGAGCGCTCGCACACCAGAAGAAGACAGACAGCTACGTAGCTCTGAGTGAGTGAGTGAGTGAGTGAGTGAGTGAGTGAGTGAGTGAGTGAGTGAGTGAGTGAGTGAGTGAGTGAGTGAGTGAGTGAGTGAGTGAGTGGGCGAGTTAGCGAGAGGGAAAGACGGCTGCGAAGCTACGTTCATTGTTTATGCTTTTAAAATATCTCTACAGAGGCAACGCCTGCGTGTATCATCTTTTCTGTTGTTGTTGTGTGTTTTCCACCCGCGAGCGGACACTTACAGCCAGTTGTGTGGTTGTTTGAATGGTGTGCTAATGCTAGCGAACGCATGCTAATCTGTTATGTTATTGCTGCAATAGTACCTAATTATCATTTATTTACGTTGATGTGAACCTGTTTGCTATCGAGGACCAAATTGATTCAACAAATTATGCGGACGTCCAGCATTGTCTTTTTGGAGTTCGCTGTATATAGCCAGGACCGAGCGGTAGCGTCCTGGTGAGGACAGTATATTCGCATTTCGTTGTTTATGCACTGTACACTGTAGATTTATTCAGCATGTTGTTCTCTATTGTATTTTTATATTAAACTGCCTTTCAAGATGACATATCTGTTCTATGTGTTGGATTTTATCAAGTAAATTTCCCCCAAAATTGCGACTTATACTCCGGTAAGACTTATATATGTTTTTTTTCTCTTTGTTGGGCATTTTCTGGCTTGTGCGACTTATACTCAGGTGCGACTTGTAGTCCGAAAAATACGGTAATAACTTCCTGATTGAAGGTGCAATCTTTTTCATATTTGGCATGAATGTGAAGTATTTCAGCCTGCACATGACTTTATTGAAATATTACTCATTATGCCTGGCGCCCCCTAGTGGGAACAGGAAACACACTTTTAATTAAATAGAAAGGCTCCTGCTTCTCAGGGTCAAAAATCAATTGACCTCAAACCTGAATCAGCGGAGCCTTAAGACATGTGTTCAGGTGCCTGATCAACAATTTTGTTTCGTTAAAGCAGAGGGGTCCAAAAGGAAAGTCATAATTAGGGCCCGAGCACTCTCAGCGTGCGAGGCCCTATTATTCTTCGAAGGATTATTATTATTATTATTATTTTTTTTTCATGGCAAATGAAAATGGCCAATTTGAAGGCCTGAACATGCTCAAAAACTCACCAAAATTTGCACATATATCCGGCTTCGCGAAAATTTCGACAATTTGGCAACGTTTACAAAAAAAATTAAAAAATGGCTCAGTGGCGCCCCCTTGCAATTTTCAAAATGCCCTTTGCTTTGATGTATTTCAACGTAGGGCGATGAAATTTGGGGAGTGGATACGTTGTCCAGAACCGCTTCAAAAAGTCTAAAGCACCCATATTCCAAACCCAACAGGAAATGGGATATTCTGGATTGAATGTTGAAAAACATAGCATTTTGGGCGAAAACCAGCATGCACGTTTCAGACCGTTGCGCCGAGCCAGTACGTTGGATCTTCCTCAAAATTGGTGTAAGTGTTCATGAGACATATGAGATACTAAGTTGTGAAAATGGTGAGTTTTCGTCCACGGGCCTGACCTGGGCGGGGTACCAAAGTCGGGTGTTTTTTTGGCAACGCGCCAATTTCAGTAAATGATTAATAACTTCCTGATACAAGGTCCAATCTTTTTCATATTTGGCATGCATGTAAGGTGTCTTAACCTGAACACGACTGCATTGAAATATTTTCCATTAGGCCTGGCGCCCCCTTGTGGGAAGAGGAAACACCCTTTTTTACGAAAAAGGCTCCTCCTCCTGGTGAAAAACATCAATTGATCTCAAACCTGCATCAGGGGAGCCTTAAGACATGTCTTTAGGTATCTGATGAAAAATATTGAGTTTTCGTTGATGTAGCAGTATCCAAACAGGAAAGTGAAAAGACCCTCGGCATTTTCTCTCAAAATGGCAAATTTCAAGGTCTGAACATGCTCGAAAACTCACCAAAATGTGCACATACATGTGGCTTCATGTAGATTTCATGAATTTAGCAACATTGCCAAAAGATGTAATAAAATGGCTCAGTGGCGCCCCCTTCAATTTTTAAAAAAGGCCTGTCCTATTAGTTTTTTTCGACGTAGAGTGATGAAATTTGGGGAGTGGATACGTTGTGCAAAACTGCTCCAAAAAGTCTCTTGCACCCATATTTCAAACCCAACAGGAAATCGGGTATTATGGATTGAATCTTGCATTTTTGTCAAAAACCTGCATGCACGTTTGAGACCATTACGCCGAAGCAGTAAGTTGAATGCTTCTCAAAATTGGTCAGACATCCCAAAAACATGCATGGTAGGCTGATTGAGCACTCTAAATTGTCCGTAGGTATGAGTGTGCGCGTGAATGGTTGTATGTCTCCTTGTGCCCTGCAATTGGCTGGCAACCAGTGCAGGGTGTCCCCTGCCTCCTGCCCCGAGTTAGCTGGGATAGGCTCCAGCACCTCCGCGACCCTCGTGAGGAAAAGCGGCATGGAAAATGAATGAATGAATGAATGTTCATGACACATATGAGATGTTAGGTTATCAAAATGGTGACATTTCATTCACGGCCCTTTCCTGGGCAGGGGAGCAAATGTGTCTTATTTTTGACAATACAATTC
Organism: Corythoichthys intestinalis; assembly: GCF_030265065.1. Taxonomy (NCBI): domain Eukaryota; kingdom Metazoa; phylum Chordata; class Actinopteri; order Syngnathiformes; family Syngnathidae; genus Corythoichthys; species Corythoichthys intestinalis. Next base: position 81,400,879 of record NC_080395.1, read on the forward strand.
AGTAAAAGACTACTGTATTTTTCCGACTATAAGTTGTGTTTTTTTTTCTTCATATTTTGGTTTGGGGTGCGACTTATACTCAGCAGTGACTTATGTGTGAAATTATTAACACATTATGATAACATTTCCCATGTTATTTAGGTGTTTTGGACTAATGGTTTTGTAAACTTGTTAGCATGCTATAGTTATCTGAATAACTCTTAATAGCTATGGCCATTTTCATTTGCCATGAAAAAATAATAATGAGTGCGCTCCCAGTTGGGCGTGAAAGCGCCACAAACTAAATGCATCCATTTCAATATAAAAAAGTCAATTATACAATTGAACATACATTGCCAAAGGCAGAACGCGAACGTGGCCATAGCTATTAACAGTTATTCAGATTACTATAGCATGCTAACAGGTTTACAAAACCATTAGGCCTGGTGCCCCCTGGTGAGTGAAATTATTAACACATTATGATATAATTTCCCGTGTTATTTTGGTGTTTTGGACTGATGGTTTTGTAAACTTGTTGGCATGCTATAGTTATCTGAATAACTGTTAATAGCTATGGCCACGTTCGCGTTCTGCCTTTGGCAATGTATGTTCAATTGTATAATTGACTTTTTTATATTGAAATGGATGCATTTAGTTTGTGGCGCTTTCACGCCCACCTGGGAGCGCACTCGCACTTGTTTACGTGAATAAGCGCTCGCACACCAGAAGAAGACAGACAGCCACGTAGCTCTGAGCGAGTGAGTGAGTGAGTGAGTGAGTGAGTGAGTGAGTGAGTGAGTGAGTGAGTGAGTGAGTGAGTGAGTGAGTGAGTGAGTGAGTGAGTGAGTGAGTGAGTGAGTGAGTGAGTGAGTGAGTGAGTGAGTGAGTGAGAGTGAGTGAGTGGACTAGTTAGCGAGAGAGAAAGACGGCTGCGAACCTACGTTCATTGTTTATGCCTTTAAAATATCTCTACAGAGGCAACGCCTGCGTGTATCATCTTTTCTGTTGTTGTGTGTTTTCCACCCGCGAGCGGACACTTACAGCCAGTTGTGTGGTTGTTTGAATGGTGTGCTAATGCTAGCGAACGCATGCTAATCTGTTACATTTTTGCTGTAATAGTACGTAATTATCATTTATTTACGGTGATGTGAACCTGTTTGCTATCGAGGACCAAATTGATTCAACAAATTATGCGGACATCCAGAATTGTCTTTTTGGAGTTCGCTGTCTATAGCCAGGACTGAGCGGTAGCGTCCTGGTGAGGACAGTATATTCGCATTTCGTTGTTTATGCACTGTACACTGTACATTTATTCAGCATGTTTTTCTCTATTGTATCTTTATATTAAATTGCCTTTCAAGATGACATATCTGTTCTACGTGTTGGATTTTATTAAGTAAATTTCACCCACAAATGCGACTTATACTCGGGTAAGACTTTTGTTTCCTTAATTATTATTATTTTTTCATGGCAAATGAAAATGGCCAATTTGAAGGCCTGAACATGCTCAAAAACTCACCAAATTTTGCATATACATCCGGCTTCGCGAAAATTTCGAAAATTTAGCAACGTTTTTTAAAAAAATCAAAAAATGGCTCAGTGGCGCCCCCTTGAAATTTTAAAAATGCCCTTTGCTTTGATGTTTTTCAACGTAGAGCGATGAAATTTGGGGAGTGGATACGTTGTCCAGAGACGCTTCAAAAAGTCTGCAGCACCCATATTCCAAACCCAACAGGAAATGGGATATTTTGGATTGAATGTTGAAAAACATAGCATTTTGGGCGAAAACCAGCATGCACGTTTCAGACCATTGCGCCGAGCCAGTACGTTGGATCTTCCTCAAAATTGGTGTACGTCTTCATGAGACATATGAGATATTAAGTTGTGAAAATGGTGAGTTTTCGTCCACGGGCCTAACCTGGGCGGGGTACCAAAGTCGGGTGTTTTTTTGGCAACGCGCCAATTTCAGTAAATGATTAATAACTTCCTGATACAAGGTCCAATCTTTTTCATATTTGGCATGCGTGTAAGGTGTCTTAACCTGAACACGACTGCATTGAAATATTTTCCATTAGGCCTGGCGCCCCCTTGTGGGAAGAGGAAACACCCATTTTTACGAGAAAGGCTCCTCCTCCTGGTGAAAAACATCAATTGACCTCAAACCTGCATCAGGCGAGCCTTAAGACATGTCTTTAGGTATATGATGAAAAATATTGAGTTTTCGTTGATGTAGCAGTACCCAAACAGGAAAGTGAAAAGACCCTCGGCATTTTGTCACAAAATGGCCAATTTCCAGGTCTGAACATGCTCGAAAACTCACCTAAATTTGCACATACATGCGGCTTCATGTAAATTTCATGAATTTAGCAACATTGCCAAAAGATGTAATAAAATGGCTCAGTGGCGCCCCCTTCAATTTTTAAAAAAGGCCTGTCCTATTAGTTTTTTTCGACGTAGAGTGATGAAATTTGGGGAGTGGATACGTTGTGCAAAACTGCTCCAAAAAGTCTCTTGCACCCATATTCCAAACCCAACAGGAAATCGGGTATTAGGGATTGAATCTTGCACAACATGGCATTTTTGTCTAAAACCAGCATGCACGTTTGACACCATTACGCCGAGGCAGTAAGTTGAATGCTCCTCAAAATTGGTCAGACTATTATTGACACATATGAGATGTTAGGTTATCAAAATGGTGACATTTCATTCACGGCCCTTTCCTGGCCAGGGGAGCAAATGTGTCTTATTTTTGACAATACAATTCAGTAAATGACTATAAGTCGCGGTTTTTTTCATATTTTGCTTTGGGGTGCGACTTATACTCAGCAGCGACTTATGTGTGAAATTATTAACACATTATGATAAAATTTCCCATGTTATTTTGGTGTTTTGGACTAATGGTTTTGTAAACTTGTTAGCATGCTATAGTTATCTGAATAACTCTTAATAGCTATGGCCACGTTCGCGTTCTGCCTTTGGCAATGTATGTTCAATTGTATAATTGACTTTTTTAAATTGAAATGGATGCATTTAGTTTGTGGCGCTTTCACGCCCACCTGGGAGCGCACTCGCACTTGTTTAAGGGGAAGAAGAGCGCTCGCACACCAGAAGAAGACAGACAGCTACGTAGCTCTGAGTGAGTGAGTGAGTGAGTGAGTGAGTGAGTGAGTGAGTGAGTGAGTGAGTGAGTGAGTGAGTGAGTGAGTGAGTGAGTGGGCGAGTTAGCGAGAGGGAAAGACGGCTGCGAAGCTACGTTCATTGTTTATGCTTTTAAAATATCTCTACAGAGGCAACACCTGCGTGTATCATCTTTTCTGTTGTTGTTGTGTGTTTTCCACCCGCGAGCGGACACTTACAGCCAGTTGTGTGGTTGTTTGAATGGTGTGCTAATGCTAGCGAACGCATGCTAATCTGTTATGTTATTGCTGCAATAGTACCTAATTATCATTTATTTACGTTGATGTGAACCTGTTTGCTATCGAGGACCAAATTGATTCAACAAATTATGCGGACGTCCAGCATTGTCTTTTTGGAGTTCGCTGTATATAGCCAGGACCGAGCGGTAGCGTCCTGGTGAGGACAGTATATTCGCATTTCGTTGTTTATGCACTGTACACTGTAGATTTATTCAGCATGTTGTTCTCTATTGTATTTTTATATTAAACTGCCTTTCAAGATGACATATCTGTTCTATGTGTTGGATTTTATCAAGTCAATTTCCCCCAAAATTGCGACTTATACTCCGGTAAGACTTATATATGTTTTTTTTCTCTTTGTTGGGCATTTTCTGGCTTGTGCGACTTATACTCAGGTGCGACTTGTAGTCCGAAAAATACGGTAATAACTTCCTGATTGAAGGTGCAATCTTTTTCATATTTGGCATGAATGTGAAGTATTTCAGCCTGCACATGACTTTATTGAAATATTACTCATTACGCCTGGCGCCCCCTAGTGGGAACAGGAAACACACTTTTAATTAAATAGAAAGGCTCCTGCTTCTCAGGGTCAAAAATCAATTGACCTCAAACCTGAATCAGCGGAGCCTTAAGACATGTGTTCAGGTGCCTGATCAACAATTTTGTTTCGTTAAAGCAGAGGGGTCCAAAAGGAAAGTCATAATGACCGTGTTCAGGTGCCTAATAAACAATTTTGTTTTGTTAAAGCAGAGGGGTCCCATAGGAAAGTCATAATGACCGTCGCCATTTTCTCTCCCCACTAATTCTGAACATTCAGACATGCAATATATCTGCCTGGATATCTGTCTGTTGTCGACTGCCACCGCCCCGACCTGCCTGCCCTTCGACTTTGTTTGACGTCCGAGTTGCGCCATACGCGAGGGCCCGTTCAGTCCTGCTTGCAGGGCTAGTTAGGGCCCGAGCACTCTCAGCGTGCGAGGCCCTATTGTTCTTCGAAGGATTATTATTATTATTAGGGCCCGAGCACTAGGCGTGCGAAGGCCCTATTGTAATGCAAAGGATTATTATTATTATTATTATTATTATTATTATTATTCTTTTTTCATGGCAAATGAAAATGGCCAATTTGGAGGCCTGAACATGCACGAAAAGTCACCAAAATTTGCACATACGTGCAGATTCGCGTAAAATTTGATAATCTTGCGTCGTTTTGAAAAAATGTCAAAAAATGGCTCAGTGGCGCCCCCTTGACCCTTAAAATTTTCAAAAAGGCCTCTCCTCTCAGGTTTTCAACGTAGAGCGATGAAATTTGGGGAGTAGATACCTTATGCCTAACTGTTCAAAAAAGCCTCTTGCACCCATATTCCAAATCCGACAGGAAATCGGGTATTTTGGATCGAATGTGAAATTTTTTCGGTTCACAGTTGGAGTTCACATTTGGAGGCTTGAACATGCATGAAAACTCACCAAAATTTGCACATATGTTCAACTTTACGTAAATTTTGATAATCTATGAAAAGAATTAACAAAATGGCTCAGTGGCGCCCCCTTGAAATTTTCAAAAAGGCCTCTCCTATTAGGTTTTTTCAACGTAGAACGATGAAATTTGGTGAGTCAATACATTGTGTAAAACTGCTCCAAAAAGTCTCTTGCACCTATATTCCAAATCCAACAGGAAGTCGGAAATTTTGGATCAAATGTGAAATTTTATCGATTTACATTTGAGACCTTGTCTCTGAAGAAAATAGTTGGATCGTCTTCAAAATTGGTCAGAGTATTCAGGAGACATATGAGATCTTAAGTTTTCAAAATGGTGAGTTTTCATCCAAGGGTCTGGCCTGGGCGTGGTCCCAAAGTCGGCCATTTTTAGGCAAAATACCAAATTCAGAAAATGATTAAAAACTCCGTGATCCAACGTTCAATCTTTTTCATTTCTAGCATGTTTATGAGATATCCCAGCCTGAACACGACTGCATTGAAATATTACCCATTAGGCCTGGCGCCCCTAGTGGAAACAGGAAATGGCCTTCTTTACGAGACAGAATCCTCCTCCAAGGGAAAAAAATCTATTGACCTCAAACCTGTTTCAGGGGAGCCTCAAGACATGTGTTCAGGTGCCTGATGAAAAATATTGAGGTTTCGTTGAAGCGGAGAGGTCGAAACTGGAAGTGAAAATGACCGTCAACAATTTGTCTCGCCAAAAACTTTGAACAATCATAACTCGGCAGATATGCAACATATCTGCGCCAAACTTTCCGTGTTTGTTGAGAGTCATACCCTGAAGGTTCTTGTAGGGGTCATTTGCATCAACTCTACAGTGCCAACTAGTGGCGACAGAAAGAAGTTTTAAAAAAGGCCTTTCCTATTGGGTTTTTTCAACATAGAGCAAGGAAATTTGGGGAGTAGATACCTTATGCAAAACTGCTCCAAAAAGTCTCTTGCACCCATATTCCAAATCCAACAGGAAATCGGGTATTTTGGATCGAATGTGAAATTTTCATGGGTTCACAGTAAGAGTTTACATTTGGAGGCTTGAATATGCATAAAAACTCACCAAAATTTGCACATACATGCGGCTTTGGATAACGTTCGATAATCTTGCAACGTTACGAAACAATTTAACAAAATGGCTCAGTGGCGCCCCCTTGAAATTTTCAAAAAGGCCTCTCCATTTAGGTTTTTCTAACATAGAGTGATGAAATTTGGAGAGTCAAAACTTTGTGCAAAACTGCTCCAAAAAGTCTCTTGCACACACATTCCAAATCCTACAGGAAATCGGGTATTTTGGATTGAATGTGAACTTTTTATCGGTTTACAGTGTGCACATTTTACACCTTGGCACCTAGGGAATTAGTTTGATCATTCTCAAAATTGGTGAGACTGTTCATGAGGCATATGAAATCTTAAGTTATAAAAATGGTGTGTTTTCATTCACGGGCCTGACCTGGGCGGGGCGCCAAATTCTTCCATTTTTTCGCCAAAACACCAAATTCGGAAAATGACTGATAACTCCCTCATACAACGTTCAATCTATTTTAAATCTGGCATGTGTGTGAGGTATACCAGCCTGAGCAGGACTGGATTGAACATTTACCATTTGTGCCTGGCGCCTCCTTGTGGGAACAGGAAATGCCCTTTTTTACGGGACACACTCCTCCTCTAAAGGGAAAAAATCAATCTACCTCAAACCTGCATAAGGGAAACCTTAAGACCTGTCTTCAGGTGCCTGATGAAAAATATTGAAGTTTCGTTGAAGCGGAGGGGTCCAAACAGGAAAGTGAAAATGACTGTCAACAATTTTTCTCTCCAAAAACTTTGAACAGTCATAACTCGGCAGATGTACAAGATATCTGCGCCAAACTTCCCGTGCTTGTTGAGAGTCATACCCTGAAGGGCCTTGTAGGGGTCATTTGCATCAACCCTACAGCGCCAACTAGTGGCGATAGAAAGTCACTCGTTTTTCCAAAACATGTCCAGTTCTTTTCATGTTGGTCATTGTAGTTTCAAGACCTATTAAAATACTTTTTTACGGCCCATGTCCACGTGTCTCTGTCTGTTGCCGTGACGACCCTTTGTTCGCCATTTAAAGGAAATATTTTTTTTCAGAGACTCAGGGAGCTTATAGAGCCACAATAGTTGGCACACTTGGTCGAATTGGCCCAGTTAGAAGATTAATTTTGGTTTTGAATAAGGGCTTGGCTGCACAGCTCAGTAGTGGCTCCTTTTTTGTAGTACTCTCTCCAATAGGGGTTTTTATCTCTTGGGTGTAGGAATGTAAATAGGCGACTTTCGAGCATGTTAGGTTCTAATGAGATGATTAGAGAGGAGGATCTGCCACCACCCTGACCTGCACACAGTCCGAGTTGCGTGACGTCCGAGTTGCGCTAGATTGCGAGGGCCCGTTCAGTCCTGCTTGCAGGCCTAGTTATTATTATTATTATTATTATTATTTTTTCATGGCAAATGAAAATGGCCAATTTGAAGGCCTGAACATGCTCAAAAACTCACCAAATTTTGCATATACATCCGGCTTTGCGAAAATTTCGAAAATTTAGCAACGTTTTTTAAAAAAATCAAAAAATGGCTCAGTGGCGCCCCCTTGAAATTTTAAAAATGCCCTTTGCTTTGATGTTTTTCAACGTAGAGCGATGAAATTTGGGGAGTGGATACGTTGTCCAGAGACGCTTCAAAAAGTCTGCAGCACCCATATTCCAAACCCAACAGGAAATGGGATATTTTGGATTGAATGTTGAAAAACATAGCATTTTGGGCGAAAACCAGCATGCACGTTTCAGACCATTGCGCCGAGCCAGTACGTTGGATCTTCCTCAAAATTGGTGTACGTCTTCATGAGACATATGAGATATTAAGTTGTGAAAATGGTGAGTTTTCGTCCACGGGCCTAACCTGGGCGGGGTACCAAAGTCGGGTGTTTTTTTGGCAACGCGCCAATTTCAGTAAATGATTAATAACTTCCTGATACAAGGTCCAATCTTTTTCATATTTGGCATGCGTGTAAGGTGTCTTAACCTGAACACGACTGCATTGAAATATTTTCCATTAGGCCTGGCGCCCCCTTGTGGGAAGAGGAAACACCCATTTTTACGAGAAAGGCTCCTCCTCCTGGTGAAAAACATCAATTGACCTCAAACCTGCATCAGGGGAGCCTTAAGACATGTCTTTAGGTATATGATGAAAAATATTGAGTTTTCGTTGATGTAGCAGTACCCAAACAGGAAAGTGAAAAGACCCTCGGCATTTTGTCACAAAATGGCCAATTTCCAGGTCTGAACATGCTCGAAAACTCACCTAAATTTGCACATACATGCGGCTTCATGTAAATTTCATGAATTTAGCAACATTGCCAAAAGATGTAATAAAATGGCTCAGTGGCGCCCCCTTCAATTTTTAAAAAAGGCCTGTCCTATTAGTTTTTTTCGACGTAGAGTGATGAAATTTGGGGAGTGGATACGTTGTGCAAAACTGCTCCAAAAAGTCTCTTGCACCCATATTCCAAACCCAACAGGAAATCGGGTATTAGGGATTGAATCTTGCACAACATGGCATTTTTGTCTAAAACCAGCATGCACGTTTGACACCATTACGCCGAGGCAGTAAGTTGAATGCTCCTCAAAATTGGTCAGACTATTATTGACACATATGAGATGTTAGGTTATCAAAATGGTGACATTTCATTCACGGCCCTTTCCTGGCCAGGGGAGCAAATGTGTCTTATTTTTGACAATACAATTCAGTAAATGACTATAAGTCGCGGTTTTTTTCATATTTTGCTTTGGGGTGCGACTTATACTCAGCAGCGACTTATGTGTGAAATTATTAACACATTATGATAAAATTTCCCATGTTATTTTGGTGTTTTGGACTAATGGTTTTGTAAACTTGTTAGCATGCTATAGTTATCTGAATAACTCTTAATAGCTATGGCCACGTTCGCGTTCTGCCTTTGGCAATGTATGTTCAATTGTATAATTGACTTTTTTAAATTGAAATGGATGCATTTAGTTTGTGGCGCTTTCACGCCCACCTGGGAGCGCACTCGCACTTGTTTACGTGAAGAAGAGCGCTCGCACACCAGAAGAAGACAGACAGCTACGTAGCTCTGAGTGAGTGAGTGAGTGAGTGAGTGAGTGAGTGAGTGAGTGAGTGAGTGAGTGAGTGAGTGAGTGAGTGAGTGAGTGAGTGAGTGAGTGAGTGAGTGAGTGAGTGAGTGAGTGAGTGAGTGGGCGAGTTAGCGAGAGGGAAAGACGGCTGCGAAGCTACGTTCATTGTTTATGCTTTTAAAATATCTCTACAGAGGCAACGCCTGCGTGTATCATCTTTTCTGTTGTTGTTGTGTGTTTTCCACCCGCGAGCGGACACTTACAGCCAGTTGTGTGGTTGTTTGAATGGTGTGCTAATGCTAGCGAACGCATGCTAATCTGTTATGTTATTGCTGCAATAGTACCTAATTATCATTTATTTACGTTGATGTGAACCTGTTTGCTATCGAGGACCAAATTGATTCAACAAATTATGCGGACGTCCAGCATTGTCTTTTTGGAGTTCGCTGTATATAGCCAGGACCGAGCGGTAGCGTCCTGGTGAGGACAGTATATTCGCATTTCGTTGTTTATGCACTGTACACTGTAGATTTATTCAGCATGTTGTTCTCTATTGTATTTTTATATTAAACTGCCTTTCAAGATGACATATCTGTTCTATGTGTTGGATTTTATCAAGTAAATTTCCCCCAAAATTGCGACTTATACTCCGGTAAGACTTATATATGTTTTTTTTCTCTTTGTTGGGCATTTTCTGGCTTGTGCGACTTATACTCAGGTGCGACTTGTAGTCCGAAAAATACGGTAATAACTTCCTGATTGAAGGTGCAATCTTTTTCATATTTGGCATGAATGTGAAGTATTTCAGCCTGCACATGACTTTATTGAAATATTACTCATTACGCCTGGCGCCCCCTAGTGGGAACAGGAAACACACTTTTAATTAAATAGAAAGGCTCCTGCTTCTCAGGGTCACAAATCAATTGACCTCAAACCTGAATCAGCGGAGCCTTAAGACATGTGTTCAGGTGCCTGATCAACAATTTTGTTTCGTTAAAGCAGAGGGGTCCAAAAGGAAAGTCATAATGACTGTGTTCAGGTGCCTAATAAACAATTTTGTTTTGTTAAAGCAGAGGGGTCCCATAGGAAAGTCATAATGACCGTCGCCATTTTCTCTCCCCACTAATTCTGAACATTCAGACATGCAATATATCTGCCTGGATATCTGTCTGTTGTCGACTGCCACCGCCCCGACCTGCCTGCCCTTCGACTTTGTTTGACGTCCGAGTTGCGCCATACGCGAGGGCCCGTTCAGTCCTGCTTGCAGGGCTAGTTATTATTATTTTTTTTTCATGGCAAATGAAAATGGCCAATTTGAAGGCCTGAACATGCTCAAAAACTCACCAAAATTTGCACATACATCCGGCTTCGCGAAAATTTGGACAATTTGGCAACGTTTACAAAAAAAATAGAAAAATGGCTCAGTGGCGCCCCCTTGCAATTTTCAAAATGCCCTTTGCTTTGATGTATTTCAACGTAGGGCGATGAAATTTGGGGAGTGGATACGTTGTCCAGAACCGCTTCAAAAAGTCTAAAGCACCCATATTCCAAACCCAACAGGAAATGGGATATTCTGGATTGAATGTTGAAAAACATAGCATTTTGGGCGAAAACCAGCATGCACGTTTCAGACCGTTGCGCCGAGCCAGTACGTTGGATCTTCCTCAAAATTGGTGTAAGTGTTCATGAGACATATGAGATACTAAGTTGTGAAAATGGTGAGTTTTCGTCCACGGGCCTGACCTGGGCGGGGTACCAAAGTCGGGTGTTTTTTTGGCAACGCGCCAATTTCAGTAAATGATTAATAACTTCCTGATACAAGGTCCAATCTTTTTCATATTTGGCATGCATGTAAGGTGTCTTAACCTGAACACGACTGCATTGAAATATTTTCCATTAGGCCTGGCGCCCCCTTGTGGGAAGAGGAAACACCTTTTTTTACGAAAAAGGCTCCTCCTCCTGGTGAAAAACATCAATTGATCTCAAACCTGCATCAGGGGAGCCTTAAGACATGTCTTTAGGTATCTGATGAAAAATATTGAGTTTTCGTTGATGTTGCAGTATCCAAACAGGAAAGTGAAAAGACCCTCGGCATTTTCTCTCAAAATGGCCAATTTCAAGGTCTGAACATGCTCGAAAACTCACCAAAATGTGCACATACATGTGGCTTCATGTAGATTTCATGAATTTAGCAACATTGCCAAAAGATGTAATAAAATGGCTCAGTGGCGCCCCCTTCAATTTTTAAAAAAGGCCTGTCCTATTAGTTTTTTTCGACGTAGAGTGATGAAATTTGGGGAGTGGATACGTTGTGCAAAACTGTTCCAAAAAGTCTCTTGCACCCATATTCCAAACCCAACAGGAAATCGGGTATTATGGATTGAATCTTGCATTTTTGTCAAAAACCTGCATGCTCGTTTGAGACCATTACGCCGAAGCAGTAAGTTGAATGCTTCTCAAAATTGGTCAGACATCCCAAAAACATGCATGGTAGGCTGATTGAGCACTCTAAATTATCCGTAGGTATGAGTGTGCGCGTGAATGGTTGTATGTCTCCTTGTGCCCTGCAATTGGCTGGCAACCAGTTCAGGGTGTCCCCTGCCTACTGCCCCGAGTTAGCTGGGATAGGCTCCAGCACCTCCGCGACCCTCGTGAGGAAAAGCGGCATGGAAAATGAATGAATGAATGAATGTTCATGACACATATGAGATGTTAGGTTATCAAAATGGTGACATTTCATTCACGGCTCTTTCCTGGGCAGGGGAGCAAATGTGTCTTATTTTTGACAATACAATTCAGTAAAAGACTACTGTATTTTTCCGACTATAAGACGTGTTTTTTTTTCTTCATATTTTGGTTTGGGGTGCGACTTATACTCAGCAGTGACTTATGTGTGAAATTATTAACACATTATGATAACATTTCCCATGTTATTTAGGTGTTTTGGACTAATGGTTTTGTATACTTGTTAGCATGCTATAGTTATCTGAATAACTCTTAATAGCTATGGCCATTTTCATTTGCCATGAAAAAATAATAATAACGAGTGCGCTCCCAGTTGGGCGTGAAAGCGCCACAAACTAAATGCATCCATTTCAATATAAAAAAGTCAATTATACAATTGAACATACATTGCCAAAGGCAGAACGCGAACGTGGCCATAGCTATTAACAGTTATTCAGATTACTATAGCATGCTAACAGGTTTACAAAACCATTAGGCCTGGTGCCCCCTGGTGAGTGAAATTATTAACACATTATGATATAATTTCCCGTGTTATTTTAGTGTTTTGGACTGATGGTTTTGTAAACTTGTTAGCATGCTATAGTTATCTGAATAACTGTGAATAGCTATGGCCACGTTCGCGTTCTGCCTTTGGCAATGTATGTTCAATTGTATAATTGACTTTTTTATATTGAAATGGATGCATTTAGTTTGTGGCGCTTTCACGCCCACCTGGGAGCGCACTCGCACTTGTTTACGTGAATAAGCGCTCGCACACCAGAAGAAGACAGACAGCCACGTAGCTCTGAGTGAGTGAGTGAGTGAGTGAGTGAGTGAGTGAGTGAGTGAGTGAGTGAGTGAGTGAGTGAGTGAGTGAGTGAGTGAGTGAGTGAGTGAGTGAGTGAGTGAGTGAGTGAGTGAGTGAGTGAGTGAGTGAGTGGACTAGTTAGCGAGAGAGAAAGACGGCTGCGAACCTACGTTCATTGTTTATGCCTTTAAAATATCTCTACAGAGGCAACGCCTGCGTGTATCATCTTTTCTGTTGTTGTGTGTTTTCCACCCGCGAGCGGACACTTACAGCCAGTTGTGTGGTTGTTTGAATGGTGTGCTAATGCTAGCGAACGCATGCTAATCTGTTACATTATTGCTGTAATAGTACGTAATTATCATTTATTTACGGTGATGTGAACCTGTTTGCTATCGAGGACCAAATTGATTCAACAAATTATGCGGACATCCAGAATTGTCTTTTTGGAGTTCGCTGTCTATAGCCAGGACCGAGCGGTAGCGTCCTGGTGAGGACAGTATATTCGCATTTCGTTGTTTATGCACTGTACACTGTACATTTATTCAGCATGTTGTTCTCTATTGTATCTTTATATTAAATTGCCTTTCAAGATGACATATCTGTTCTATTTGTTGGATTTTATCAAGTAAATTTCACCCACAAATGCGACTTATACTCCGGTAAGACTTTTGTTTCCTTAAAGCAGAGGGGTCCAATAGGAAAGTCATAATGACCGTGTTCAGGTGCCTAATAAACACTTTTGTTTTGTTAAAGCAGAGGGGTCCGATAAGAAAGTCATCATGACCGTCGCCATTTTCTCTCCCCACTAATTCTGAACATTCAGACATGCAATATATCTGCCTGGATATCTGTCTGTTGTCGACTGCCACCGCCCCGACCTGCCTGCCCTCCGACTTTGTTTGACGTCCGAGTTGCGCCATACGCGAGGGCCCGTCAGTCCTGCTTGCAGGGCTAGTTATTAGGGCCCGAGCACTCTCAGCGTGCGAGGCCCTATTGTTCTTCGAAGGATTATTATTATTAGGGCCCGAGCACTCTCAGCGTGCGAGGCCCTATTGTTCTTCGAAGGATTATTATTATTATTATTATTATTAGGGCCCGAGCACTCTCAGCGTGCGAGGCCCTATTGTTCTTCGAAGGATTATTATTATTTTTTTTTTTTTTTTTTCATGGCAAATGAAAATGGCCAATTTGAAGGCCTGAACATGCTCAAAAACTCACCAAAATTTGCACATACATCCGGCTTCGCGAAAATTTCGACAATTTGGCAACGTTTACAAAAAAAATTAAAAAATGGCTCAGTGGCGCCCCCTTGCAATTTTCAAAATGCCCTTTGCTTTGATGTATTTCAACGTAGGGCGATGAAATTTGGGGAGTGGATACGTTGTCCAGAACCGCTTCAAAAAGTCTAAAGCACCCATATTCCAAACCCAACAGGAAATGGGATATTCTGGATTGAATGTTGAAAAACATAGCATTTTGGGCGAAAACCAGCATGCACGTTTCAGACCGTTGCGCCGAGCCAGTACGTTGGATCGTCCTCAAAATTGGTGTAAGTGTTCATGAGACATATGAGATACTAAGTTGTGAAAATGGTGAGTTTTCGTCCACGGGCCTGACCTGGGCGGGGTACCAAAGTCGGGTGTTTTTTTGGCAACGCGCCAATTTCAGTAAATGATTAATAACTTCCTGATACAAGGTCCAATCTTTTTCATATTTGGCATGCATGTAAGGTGTCTTAACCTGAACACGACTGCATTGAAATATTTTCCATTAGGCCTGGCGCCCCCTTGTGGGAAGAGGAAACACCCTTTTTTACGAAAAAGGCTCCTCCTCCTGGTGAAAAACATCAATTGATCTCAAACCTGCATCAGGGGAGCCTTAAGACATGTCTTTAGGTATCTGATGAAAAATATTGAGTTTTCGTTGATGTTGCAGTATCCAAACAGGAAAGTGAAAAGACCCTCGGCATTTTCTCTCAAAATGGCAAATTTCAAGGTCTGAACATGCTCGAAAACTCACCAAAATGTGCACATACATGTGGCTTCATGTAGATTTCATGAATTTAGCAACATTGCCAAAAGATGTAATAAAATGGCTCAGTGGCGCCCCCTTCAATTTTTAAAAAAGGCCTGTCCTATTAGTTTTTTTCGACGTAGAGTGATGAAATTTGGGGAGTGGATACGTTGTGCAAAACTGCTCCAAAAAGTCTCTTGCACCCATATTCCAAACCCAACAGGAAATCGGGTATTATGGATTGAATCTTGCATTTTTGTCAAAAACCTGCATGCACGTTTGAGACCATTACGCCGAAGCAGTAAGTTGAATGCTTCTCAAAATTGGTCAGACATCCCAAAAACATGCATGGTAGGCTGATTGAGCACTCTAAATTGTCCGTAGGTATGAGTGTGCGCGTGAATGGTTGTATGTCTCCTTGTGCCCTGCAATTGGCTGGCAACCAGTTCAGGGTGTCCCCTGCCTACTGCCCCGAGTTAGCTGGGATAGGCTCCAGCACCTCCGCGACCCTCGTGAGGAAAAGCGGCATGGAAAATGAATGAATGAATGAATGTTCATGACACATATGAGATGTTAGGTTATCAAAATGGTGACATTTCATTCACGGCCCTTTCCTGGGCAGGGGAGCAAATGTGTCTTATTTTTGACAATACAATTCAGTAAAAGACTACTGTATTTTTCCGACTATAAGTCGTGTTTTTTTTTCTTCATATTTTGGTTTGGGGTGCGACTTATACTCAGCAGTGACTTATGTGTGAAATTATTAACACATTATGATAACATTTCCCATGTTATTTAGGTGTTTTGGACTAATGGTTTTGTAAACTTGTTAGCATGCTATAGTTATCTGAATAACTCTTAATAGCTATGGCCATTTTCATTTGCCATGAAAAAATAATAATAACGAGTGCGCTCCCAGTTGGGCGTGAAAGCGCCACAAACTAAATGCATCCATTTCAATATAAAAAAGTCAATTATACAATTGAACATACATTGCCAAAGGCAGAACGCGAACGTGGCCATAGCTATTAACAGTTATTCAGATTACTATAGCATGCTAACAGGTTTACAAAACCATTAGGCCTGGTGCCCCCTGGCGAGTGAAATTATTAACACATTATGATATAATTTCCCGTGTTATTTTGGTGTTTTGGACTGATGGTTTTGTAAACTTGTTAGCATGCTATAGTTATCTGAATAACTGTTAATAGCTATGGCCACGTTCGCGTTCTGCCTTTGGCAATGTATGTTCAATTGTATAATTGACTTTTTTATATTGAAATGGATGCATTTAGTTTGTGGCGCTTTCACGCCCACCTGGGAGCGCACTCGCACTTGTTTACGTGAATAAGCGCTCGCACACCAGAAGAAGACAGACAGCCACATAGCTCTGAGTGAGTGAGTGAGTGAGTGAGTGAGTGAGTGAGTGAGTGAGTGAGTGAGCGAGCGAGTGAGTGGGCGAGTTAGCAAGAGAGAAAGACGGCTGCGAACCTACGTTCATTGTTTATGCCTTTAAAATATCTCTACAGAGGCAACGCCTGCGTGTATCATCTTTTCTGTTGTTGTGTGTTTTCCACCCGCGAGCGGACACTTACAGCCAGTTGTGTGGTTGTTTGAATGGTGTGCTAATGCTAGCGAACGCATGCTAATCTGTTACATTATTGCTGTAATAGTACGTAATTATCATTTATTTACGGTGATGTGAACCTGTTTGCTATCGAGGACCAAATTGATTCAACAAATTATGCGGACATCCAGAATTGTCTTTTTGGAGTTCGCTGTCTATAGCCAGGACCGAGCGGTAGCGTCCTGGTGAGGACAGTATATTCGCATTTCGTTGTTTATGCACTGTACACTGTACATTTATTCAGCATGTTGTTCTCTATTGTATCTTTATATTAAATTGCCTTTCAAGATGACATATCTGTTCTATGTGTTGGATTTTATCAAGTAAATTTCACCCACAAATGCGACTTATACTCCGGTAAGACTTTTGTTTCCTTAAAGCAGAGGGGTCCAATAGGAAAGTCATAATGACCGTGTTCAGGTGCCTAATAAACACTTTTGTTTTGTTAAAGCAGAGGGGTCCGATAAGAAAGTCATCATGACCGTCGCCATTTTCTCTCCCCACTAATTCTGAACATTCAGACATGCAATATATCTGCCTGGATATCTGTCTGTTGTCGACTGCCACCGCCCCGACCTGCCTGCCCTCCGACTTTGTTTGACGTCCGAGTTGCGCCATACGCGAGGGCCCGTCAGTCCTGCTTGCAGGGCTAGTTATTATTATTTTTTCATGGCAAATGAAAATGGCCAATTTGAAGGCCTGAACATGCTCAAAAACTCACCAAAATTTGCACATGCATCCGGCTTCGCGAAAATTTCGAAAATTTACCAACGTTTTTAAAAAAAATCAAAAAATGGCTCAGTGGCGCCCCCTTGCAATTTTCAAAATGCCCTTTGCTTTGATGTATTTCAACGTAGGGAAATGAAATTTGGGGAGTGGATACGTTGTCCAGAACCGCTTCAAAAAGTCTAAGCACCCATATTCCAAACCCAACAGGAAATCGGATATTCTGGATTGAATGTTGAAAAACATAGCATTTTGGGCGAAAACCAGCATGCACGTTTCAGACCGTTGCGCCGAGCCAGTACGTTGGATCTTTCTGAAAATTGGTGTACGTCTTAATGAGACATATGAGATACTAAGTTGTGAAAATGGTGAGTTTTCGTCCACGGGCCTAACCTTGGCGGGGTACCAAAGTCGGGTGTTTTTTTGGCAACGCGCCAATTTCAGTTAATGACTATTAACGTCCTGATACAAGGTCCAATCTTTTTCATATTTGGCATGCATGTAAGGTGTCTTAACCTGAACACGACTGCATTGAAATATTTTCCATTAGGCCTGGGGCCCCCTTGTGGGAAGAGGAAACACCCTTTTTTACGAGAAAGGCTCCTCCTCCTGGTGAAAAACATCAATTGACCTCAAACCTGCATCAGGGGAGCCTTAAGACATGTTTTTAGGTATCTGATGAAAAATATTGAGTTTTCGTTGATGTAGCACTACCCAAACAGGAAAGTGAAAAGACCCTCGGCATTTTGTCTCAAAATGGCCAATTTCAAGGTCTGAACATGCTCGAAAACTCACCAAAATGTGCACATACATGCGGCTTCATGTAAATTTCATGAATTTAGCAACATTGCCAAAAGATGTAATAAAATGGCTCAGTGGCGCCCCCTTCAATTTTTAAAAAAGGCCTGTTCTATTAGTTTTTTTCGACGTAGAGTGATGAAATTTGGGGAGTGGATACGTTGTGCAAAACTGCTCCAAAAAGTCTCTTGCACCCATATTCAAAACCCAACAGGAAATCAGGTATTATGGATTGAATCTTGCAGAACATGGCATTTTTTTGTCAAAAACCTGCGTGCACGTTTGAGACCATTACGCCGAGGCAGTAAGTTGAATGCTCCTCAAAATTGGTAAGACTGTTCATGACACATATGAGATGTTAGGTTATCAAAATGGTGACATTTCATTCACGACCCTTTCCTGGGCAGGGGAGCAAATGTGTCTTATTTTTGACAATACAATTCAGTAAATGACTACTGTATTTTTCGGACTATAAGTCGCGGTTGTTTTCATATTTTTGGTTTGGGGTGCGACTTATACTCAGCAGCGACTTATGTGTGAAATTATTAACACATTATGATAAAATTTCCCATGTTATTTTGGTCTTTTGGACTAATGGTTTTGTAAACTTCTTAGCATGCTATAGTTATCTGAATAACTCTTAATAGCTATGGCCACGTTCGCGATCTGCCTTTGGCAATGTATGTTCAATTGTATAATTGACTTTTTTATATTGAAATGGATGCATTTAGTTTGTGGCGCTTTCACGCCCACCTGGGAGCGAACTCGCACTTGTTTACGTGAAGAAGAGCGCTCGCACACCAGAAGAAGACAGACAGCTACGTAGCTCTGAGTGAGTGAGTGAGTGAGTGAGTGAGTGAGTGAGTGAGTGAGTGAGTGAGTGAGTGAGTGAGTGAGTGAGTGAGTGAGTGAGTGAGTGAGTGAGTGAGTGAGTGAGTGAGTGGGCGAGTTAGCGAGAGGGAAAGACGGCTGCGAACCTACGTTCATTGTTTATGCTTTTAAGATATCTCTACAGAGGCAACGCCTGCGTGTATCATCTTTTCTGTTGTTGTTGTGTGTTTTCCACCCGCGAGCGGACACTTACAGCCAGTTGTGTGGTTGTTTGAATGGTGTGCTAATGCTAGCGAACGCATGCTAATCTGTTACGTTATTGCTGTAATAGTACCTAATTATCATTTATTTACGTTGATGTGAACCTGTTTGCTATCGAGGACCAAATCGATTCAACAAATTATGCAGACGTCCAGCATTGTCTTTTTGGAGTTCGCTGTATATAGCCAGGACCGAGCGGTAGCGACTTGGTGAGGACAGTATATTCGCATTTCGTTGTTTATGCACTGTACACTGTACATTTATTCAGCATGTTGTTCTCTATTGTATTTTTATATTAAATTGCCTTTCAAGATGACATATCTGTTCTATGTGTTGGATTTTATCAAGTAAATTTCCCCCAAAAATGCTTTATTGAAATATTACCCATTACGCCTGGCGCCCCCTAGTGTTGGCATGAATGTGAAGTATTTCAGCCTGCACATGACTTTATTGAAATATTACCCATTACGCCTGGCGCCCCCTAGTGGGAACAGGAAACACCCTTTTAATTAAAGAGAAAGGCTCCTGCTTCTCAGGGACAAAAATCAATTGACCTCAAACCTGAATCAGGGGAGCCTTAAGACATGTGTTCAGGTACCTGATCAACAATTTTGTTTCCTTAAAGCAGAGGGGTCCAATAGGAAAGTCATAATGACCGTGTTCAGGTGCCGAATAAACAATTTTGTTTTGTTAAAGCAGAGGGGTCCCATAGGAAAGTCATAATGACCGTCGCCATTTTCTCTCCCCACTAATTCTGAACATTCAGACATGCAATATATCTGCCTGGATATCTGTCTGTTGTCGACTGCCACCGCCCCGACCTGCCTGCCCTTCGACTTTGTTTGACGTCCGAGTTGCGCCATAAGCGAGGGCCCGTTCAGTCCTGCTTGCAGGGCTAGTTAGGGCCCGAGCACTCTCAGCGTGCGAGGCCCTATTGTTCTTCGAAGGATTATTATTATTAGGGCCCGAGCACTCTCAGCGTGCGAGGCCCTATTGTTCTTCGAAGGATTATTATTATTATTATTATTATTATTATTATTATTATTATTATTATTTTTTCATGGCAAATGAAAATGGCCAATTTGAAGGCCTGAACATGCTCAAAAACTCACCAAATTTTGCATATACATCCGGCTTCGCGAAAATTTCGAAAATTTAGCAACGTTTTTTAAAAAAATCAAAAAATGGCTCAGTGGCGCCCCCTTGAAATTTTAAAAATGCCCTTTGCTTTGATGTTTTTCAACGTAGAGCGATGAAATTTGGGGAGTGGATACGTTGTCCAGAGACGCTTCAAAAAGTCTGCAGCACCCATATTCCAAACCCAACAGGAAATGGGATATTTTGGATTGAATGTTGAAAAACATAGCATTTTGGGCGAAAACCAGCATGCACGTTTCAGACCATTGCGCCGAGCCAGTACGTTGGATCTTCCTCAAAATTGGTGTACGTCTTCATGAGACATATGAGATATTAAGTTGTGAAAATGGTGAGTTTTCGTCCACGGGCCTAACCTGGGCGGGGTACCAAAGTCGGGTGTTTTTTTGGCAACGCGCCAATTTCAGTAAATGATTAATAACTTCCTGATACAAGGTCCAATCTTTTTCATATTTGGCATGCGTGTAAGGTGTCTTAACCTGAACACGACTGCATTGAAATATTTTCCATTAGGCCTGGCGCCCCCTTGTGGGAAGAGGAAACACCCATTTTTACGAGAAAGGCTCCTCCTCCTGGTGAAAAACATCAATTGACCTCAAACCTGCATCAGGGGAGCCTTAAGACATGTCTTTAGGTATATGATGAAAAATATTGAGTTTTCGTTGATGTAGCAGTACCCAAACAGGAAAGTGAAAAGACCCTCGGCATTTTGTCACAAAATGGCCAATTTCCAGGTCTGAACATGCTCGAAAACTCACCTAAATTTGCACATACATGCGGCTTCATGTAAATTTCATGAATTTAGCAACATTGCCAAAAGATGTAATAAAATGGCTCAGTGGCGCCCCCTTCAATTTTTAAAAAAGGCCTGTCCTATTAGTTTTTTTCGACGTAGAGTGATGAAATTTGGGGAGTGGATACGTTGTGCAAAACTGCTCCAAAAAGTCTCTTGCACCCATATTCCAAACCCAACAGGAAATCGGGTATTAGGGATTGAATCTTGCACAACATGGCATTTTTGTCTAAAACCAGCATGCACGTTTGACACCATTACGCCGAGGCAGTAAGTTGAATGCTCCTCAAAATTGGTCAGACTATTATTGACACATATGAGATGTTAGGTTATCAAAATGGTGACATTTCATTCACGGCCCTTTCCTGGCCAGGGGAGCAAATGTGTCTTATTTTTGACAATACAATTCAGTAAATGACTATAAGTCGCGGTTTTTTTCATATTTTGCTTTGGGGTGCGACTTATACTCAGCAGCGACTTATGTGTGAAATTATTAACACATTATGATAAAATTTCCCATGTTATTTTGGTGTTTTGGACTAATGGTTTTGTAAACTTGTTAGCATGCTATAGTTATCTGAATAACTCTTAATAGCTATGGCCACGTTCGCGTTCTGCCTTTGGCAATGTATGTTCAATTGTATAATTGACTTTTTTAAATTGAAATGGATGCATTTAGTTTGTGGCGCTTTCACGCCCACCTGGGAGCGCACTCGCACTTGTTTACGTGAAGAAGAGCGCTCGCACACCAGAAGAAGACAGACAGCTACGTAGCTCTGAGTGAGTGAGTGAGTGAGTGAGTGAGTGAGTGAGTGAGTGAGTGAGTGAGTGAGTGAGTGGGCGAGTTAGCGAGAGGGAAAGACGGCTGCGAAGCTACGTTCATTGTTTATGCTTTTAAAATATCTCTACAGAGGCAACGCCTGCGTGTATCATCTTTTCTGTTGTTGTTGTGTGTTTTCCACCCGCGAGCGGACACTTACAGCCAGTTGTGTGGTTGTTTGAATGGTGTGCTAATGCTAGCGAACGCATGCTAATCTGTTATGTTATTGCTGCAATAGTACCTAATTATCATTTATTTACGTTGATGTGAACCTGTTTGCTATCGAGGACCAAATTGATTCAACAAATTATGCGGACGTCCAGCATTGTCTTTTTGGAGTTCGCTGTATATAGCCAGGACCGAGCGGTAGCGTCCTGGTGAGGACAGTATATTCGCATTTCGTTGTTTATGCACTGTACACTGTAGATTTATTCAGCATGTTGTTCTCTATTGTATTTTTATATTAAACTGCCTTTCAAGATGACATATCTGTTCTATGTGTTGGATTTTATCAAGTAAATTTCCCCCAAAATTGCGACTTATACTCCGGTAAGACTTATATATGTTTTTTTTCTCTTTGTTGGGCATTTTCTGGCTTGTGCGACTTATACTCAGGTGCGACTTGTAGTCCGAAAAATACGGTAATAACGTCCTGATTGAAGGTGCAATCTTTTTCATTATTATTATTTTTTCATGGCAAATGAAAATGGCCAATTTGAAGGCCTGAACATGCTCAAAAACTCACCAAATTTTGCATATACATCCGGCTTCGCGAAAATTTCGAAAATTTAGCAACGTTTTTTAAAAAAATCAAAAAATGGCTCAGTGGCGCCCCCTTGAAATTTTAAAAATGCCCTTTGCTTTGATGTTTTTCAACGTAGAGCGATGAAATTTGGGGAGTGGATACGTTGTCCAGAGACGCTTCAAAAAGTCTGCAGCACCCATATTCCAAACCCAACAGGAAATGGGATATTTTGGATTGAATGTTGAAAAACATAGCATTTTGGGCGAAAACCAGCATGCACGTTTCAGACCATTGCGCCGAGCCAGTACGTTGGATCTTCCTCAAAATTGGTGTACGTCTTCATGAGACATATGAGATATTAAGTTGTGAAAATGGTGAGTTTTCGTCCACGGGCCTAACCTGGGCGGGGTACCAAAGTCGGGTGTTTTTTTGGCAACGCGCCAATTTCAGTAAATGATTAATAACTTCCTGATACAAGGTCCAATCTTTTTCATATTTGGCATGCGTGTAAGGTGTCTTAACCTGAACACGACTGCATTGAAATATTTTCCATTAGGCCTGGCGCCCCCTTGTGGGAAGAGGAAACACCCATTTTTACGAGAAAGGCTCCTCCTCCTGGTGAAAAACATCAATTGACCTCAAACCTGCATCAGGGGAGCCTTAAGACATGTCTTTAGGTATATGATGAAAAATATTGAGTTTTCGTTGATGTAGCAGTACCCAAACAGGAAAGTGAAAAGACCCTCGGCATTTTGTCACAAAATGGCCAATTTCCAGGTCTGAACATGCTCGAAAACTCACCTAAATTTGCACATACATGCGGCTTCATGTAAATTTCATGAATTTAGCAACATTGCCAAAAGATGTAATAAAATGGCTCAGTGGCGCCCCCTTCAATTTTTAAAAAAGGCCTGTCCTATTAGTTTTTTTCGACGTAGAGTGATGACATTTGGGGAGTGGATACGTTGTGCAAAACTGCTCCAAAAAGTCTCTTGCACCCATATTCCAAACCCAACAGGAAATCGGGTATTAGGGATTGAATCTTGCACAACATGGCATTTTTGTCTAAAACCAGCATGCACGTTTGACACCATTACGCTGAGGCAGTAAGTTGAATGCTCCTCAAAATTGGTCAGACTATTATTGACACATATGAGATGTTAGGTTATCAAAATGGTGACATTTCATTCACGGCCCTTTCCTGGCCAGGGGAGCAAATGTGTTTTATTTTTGACAATACAATTCAGTAAATGACTATAAGTCGCGGTTTTTTTCATATTTTGCTTTGGGGTGCGACTTATACTCAGCAGCGACTTATGTGTGAAATTATTAACACATTATGATAAAATTTCCCATGTTATTTTGGTGTTTTGGACTAATGGTTTTGTAAACTTGTTAGCATGCTATAGTTATCTGAATAACTCTTAATAGCTATGGCCACGTTCGCGTTCTGCCTTTGGCAATGTATGTTCAATTGTATAATTGACTTTTTTAAATTGAAATGGATGCATTTAGTTTGTGGCGCTTTCACGCCCACCTGGGAGCGCACTCGCACTTGTTTACGTGAAGAAGAGCGCTCGCACACCAGAAGAAGACAGACAGCTACGTAGCTCTGAGTGAGTGAGTGAGTGAGTGAGTGAGTGAGTGAGTGAGTGAGTGAGTGAGTGAGTGAGTGAGTGAGTGAGTGAGTGAGTGAGTGAGTGAGTGAGTGAGTGAGTGAGTGAGTGAGTGAGTGGGCGAGTTAGCGAGAGGGAAAGACGGCTGCGAAGCTACGTTCATTGTTTATGCTTTTAAAATATCTCTACAGAGGCAACGCCTGCGTGTATCATCTTTTCTGTTGTTGTTGTGTGTTTTCCACCCGCGAGCGGACACTTACAGCCAGTTGTGTGGTTGTTTGAATGGTGTGCTAATGCTAGCGAACGCATGCTAATCTGTTATGTTATTGCTGCAATAGTACCTAAATATCATTTATTTACGTTGATGTGAACCTGTTTGCTATCGAGGACCAAATTGATTCAACAAATTATGCGGACGTCCAGCATTGTCTTTTTGGAGTTCGCTGTATATAGCCAGGACCGAGCGGTAGCGTCCTGGTGAGGACAGTATATTCGCATTTCGTTGTTTATGCACTGTACACTGTAGATTTATTCAGCATGTTGTTCTCTATTGTATTTTTATATTAAACTGCCTTTCAAGATGACATATCTGTTCTATGTGTTGGATTTTATCAAGTAAATTTCCCCCAAAATTGCGACTTATACTCCGGTAAGACTTATATATGTTTTTTTTCTCTTTGTTGGGCATTTTCTGGCTTGTGCGACTTATACTCAGGTGCGACTTGTAGTCCGAAAAATACGGTAATAACTTCCTGATTGAAGGTGCAATCTTTTTCATATTTGGCATGAATGTGAAGTATTTCAGCCTGCACATGACTTTATTGAAATATTACTCATTACGCCTGGCGCCCCCTAGTGGGAACAGGAAACACACTTTTAATTAAATAGAAAGGCTCCTGCTTCTCAGGGTCAAAAATCAATTGACCTCAAACCTGAATCAGCGGAGCCTTAAGACATGTGTTCAGGTGCCTGATCAACAATTTTGTTTCGTTAAAGCAGAGGGGTCCAAAAGGAAAGTCATAATGACCGTGTTCAGGTGCCTAATAAACAATTTTGTTTTGTTAAAGCAGAGGGGTCCCATAGGAAAGTCATAATGACCGTCGCCATTTTCTCTCCCCACTAATTCTGAACATTCAGACATGCAATATATCTGCCTGGATATCTGTCTGTTGTCGACTGCCACCGCCCCGACCTGCCTGCCCTTCGACTTTGTTTGACGTCCGAGTTGCGCCATACGCGAGGGCCCGTTCAGTCCTGCTTGCAGGGCTAGTTAGGGCCCGAGCACTCTCAGCGTGCGAGGCCCTATTGTTCTTCGAAGGATTATTATTATTATTATTATTATTATTATTATTATTATTATTTTTTCATGGCAAATGAAAATGGCCAATTTGAAGGCCTGAACATGCTCAAAAACTCACCAAATTTTGCATATACATCCGGCTTCGCGAAAATTTCGAAAATTTAGCAACGTTTTTTAAAAAAATCAAAAAATGGCTCAGTGGCGCCCCCTTGAAATTTTAAAAATGCCCTTTGCTTTGATGTTTTTCAACGTAGAGCGATGAAATTTGGGGAGTGGATACGTTGTCCAGAGACGCTTCAAAAAGTCTGCAGCACCCATATTCCAAACCCAACAGGAAATGGGATATTTTGGATTGAATGTTGAAAAACATAGCATTTTGGGCGAAAACCAGCATGCACATTTCAGACCATTGCGCCGAGCCAGTACGTTGGATCTTCCTCAAAATTGGTGTACGTCTTCATGAGACATATGAGATATTAAGTTGTGAAAACGGTGAGTTTTCGTCCACGGGCCTAACCTGGGCGGGGTACCAAAGTCGGGTGTTTTTTTGGCAACGCGCCAATTTCAGTAAATGATTAATAACTTCCTGATACAAGGTCCAATCTTTTTCATATTTGGCATGCGTGTAAGGTGTCTTAACCTGAACACGACTGCATTGAAATATTTTCCATTAGGCCTGGCGCCCCCTTGTGGGAAGAGGAAACACCCATTTTTACGAGAAAGGCTCCTCCTCCTGGTGAAAAACATCAATTGACCTCAAACCTGCATCAGGGGAGCCTTAAGACATGTCTTTAGGTATATGATGAAAAATATTGAGTTTTCGTTGATGTAGCAGTACCCAAACAGGAAAGTGAAAAGACCCTCGGCATTTTGTCACAAAATGGCCAATTTCCAGGTCTGAACATGCTCGAAAACTCACCTAAATTTGCACATACATGCGGCTTCATGTAAATTTCATGAATTTAGCAACATTGCCAAAAGATGTAATAAAATGGCTCAGTGGCGCCCCCTTCAATTTTTAAAAAAGGCCTGTCCTATTAGTTTTTTTCGACGTAGAGTGATGAAATTTGGGGAGTGGATACGTTGTGCAAAACTGCTCCAAAAAGTCTCTTGCACCCATATTCCAAACCCAACAGGAAATCGGGTATTAGGGATTGAATCTTGCACAACATGGCATTTTTGTCTAAAACCAGCATGCACGTTTGACACCATTACGCCGAGGCAGTAAGTTGAATGCTCCTCAAAATTGGTCAGACTATTATTGACACATATGAGATGTTAGGTTATCAAAATGGTGACATTTCATTCACGGCCCTTTCCTGGCCAGGGGAGCAAATGTGTCTTATTTTTGACAATACAATTCAGTAAATGACTATAAGTCGCGGTTTTTTTCATATTTTGCTTTGGGGTGCGACTTATACTCAGCAGCGACTTATGTGTGAAATTATTAACACATTATGATAAAATTTCCCATGTTATTTTGGTGTTTTGGACTAATGGTTTTGTAAACTTGTTAGCATGCTATAGTTATCTGAATAACTCTTAATAGCTATGGCCACGTTCGCGTTCTGCCTTTGGCAATGTATGTTCAATTGTATAATTGACTTTTTTAAATTGAAATGGATGCATTTAGTTTGTGGCGCTTTCACGCCCACCTGGGAGCGCACTCGCACTTGTTTACGTGAAGAAGAGCGCTCGCACACCAGAAGAAGACAGACAGCTACGTAGCTCTGAGTGAGTGAGTGAGTGAGTGAGTGAGTGAGTGAGTGAGTGAGTGAGTGAGTGAGTGGGCGAGTTAGCGAGAGGGAAAGACGGCTGCGAAGCTACGTTCATTGTTTATGCTTTTAAAATATCTCTACAGAGGCAACGCCTGCGTGTATCATCTTTTCTGTTGTTGTTGTGTGTTTTCCACCCGCGAGCGGACACTTACAGCCAGTTGTGTGGTTGTTTGAATGGTGTGCTAATGCTAGCGAACGCATGCTAATCTGTTATGTTATTGCTGCAATAGTACCTAATTATCATTTATTTACGTTGATGTGAACCTGTTTGCTATCGAGGACCAAATTGATTCAACAAATTATGCGGACGTCCAGCATTGTCTTTTTGGAGTTCGCTGTATATAGCCAGGACCGAGCGGTAGCGTCCTGGTGAGGACAGTATATTCGCATTTCGTTGTTTATGCACTGTACACTGTAGATTTATTCAGCATGTTGTTCTCTATTGTATTTTTATATTAAACTGCCTTTCAAGATGACATATCTGTTCTATGTGTTGGATTTTATCAAGTAAATTTCCCCCAAAATTGCGACTTATACTCCGGTAAGACTTATATATGTTTTTTTTCTCTTTGTTGGGCATTTTCTGGCTTGTGCGACTTATACTCAGGTGCGACTTGTAGTCCGAAAAATACGGTAATAACTTCCTGATTGAAGGTGCAATCTTTTTCATTATTATTATTTTTTCATGGCAAATGAAAATGGCCAATTTGAAGGCCTGAACATGCTCAAAAACTCACCAAATTTTGCATATACATCCGGCTTCGCGAAAATTTCGAAAATTTAGCAACGTTTTTTAAAAAAATCAAAAAATGGCTCAGTGGCGCCCCCTTGAAATTTTAAAAATGCCCTTTGCTTTGATGTTTTTCAACGTAGAGCGATGAAATTTGGGGAGTGGATACGTTGTCCAGAGACGCTTCAAAAAGTCTGCAGCACCCATATTCCAAACCCAACAGGAAATGGGATATTTTGGATTGAATGTTGAAAAACATAGCATTTTGGGCGAAAACCAGCATGCACGTTTCAGACCATTGCGCCGAGCCAGTACGTTGGATCTTCCTCAAAATTGGTGTACGTCTTCATGAGACATATGAGATATTAAGTTGTGAAAATGGTGAGTTTTCGTCCACGGGCCTAACCTGGGCGGGGTACCAAAGTCGGGTGTTTTTTTGGCAACGCGCCAATTTCAGTAAATGATTAATAACTTCCTGATACAAGGTCCAATCTTTTTCATATTTGGCATGCGTGTAAGGTGTCTTAACCTGAACACGACTGCATTGAAATATTTTCCATTAGGCCTGGCGCCCCCTTGTGGGAAGAGGAAACACCCATTTTTACGAGAAAGGCTCCTCCTCCTGGTGAAAAACATCAATTGACCTCAAACCTGCATCAGGGGAGCCTTAAGACATGTCTTTAGGTATATGATGAAAAATATTGAGTTTTCGTTGATGTAGCAGTACCCAAACAGGAAAGTGAAAAGACCCTCGGCATTTTGTCACAAAATGGCCAATTTCCAGGTCTGAACATGCTCGAAAACTCACCTAAATTTGCACATACATGCGGCTTCATGTAAATTTCATGAATTTAGCAACATTGCCAAAAGATGTAATAAAATGGCTCAGTGGCGCCCCCTTCAATTTTTAAAAAAGGCCTGTCCTATTAGTTTTTTTCGACGTAGAGTGATGACATTTGGGGAGTGGATACGTTGTGCAAAACTGCTCCAAAAAGTCTCTTGCACCCATATTCCAAACCCAACAGGAAATCGGGTATTAGGGATTGAATCTTGCACAACATGGCATTTTTGTCTAAAACCAGCATGCACGTTTGACACCATTACGCTGAGGCAGTAAGTTGAATGCTCCTCAAAATTGGTCAGACTATTATTGACACATATGAGATGTTAGGTTATCAAAATGGTGACATTTCATTCACGGCCCTTTCCTGGCCAGGGGAGCAAATGTGTTTTATTTTTGACAATACAATTCAGTAAATGACTATAAGTCGCGGTTTTTTTCATATTTTGCTTTGGGGTGCGACTTATACTCAGCAGCGACTTATGTGTGAAATTATTAACACATTATGATAAAATTTCCCATGTTATTTTGGTGTTTTGGACTAATGGTTTTGTAAACTTGTTAGCATGCTATAGTTATCTGAATAACTCTTAATAGCTATGGCCACGTTCGCGTTCTGCCTTTGGCAATGTATGTTCAATTGTATAATTGACTTTTTTAAATTGAAATGGATGCATTTAGTTTGTGGCGCTTTCACGCCCACCTGGGAGCGCACTCGCACTTGTTTACGTGAAGAAGAGCGCTCGCACACCAGAAGAAGACAGACAGCTACGTAGCTCTGAGTGAGTGAGTGAGTGAGTGAGTGAGTGAGTGAGTGAGTGAGTGAGTGAGTGAGTGAGTGGGCGAGTTAGCGAGAGGGAAAGACGGCTGCGAAGCTACGTTCATTGTTTATGCTTTTAAAATATCTCTACAGAGGCAACGCCTGCGTGTATCATCTTTTCTGTTGTTGTTGTGTGTTTTCCACCCGCGAGCGGACACTTACAGCCAGTTGTGTGGTTGTTTGAATGGTGTGCTAATGCTAGCGAACGCATGCTAATCTGTTATGTTATTGCTGCAATAGTACCTAAATATCATTTATTTACGTTGATGTGAACCTGTTTGCTATCGAGGACCAAATTGATTCAACAAATTATGCGGACGTCCAGCATTGTCTTTTTGGAGTTCGCTGTATATAGCCAGGACCGAGCGGTAGCGTCCTGGTGAGGACAGTATATTCGCATTTCGTTGTTTATGCACTGTACACTGTAGATTTATTCAGCATGTTGTTCTCTATTGTATTTTTATATTAAACTGCCTTTCAAGATGACATATCTGTTCTATGTGTTGGATTTTATCAAGTAAATTTCCCCCAAAATTGCGACTTATACTCCGGTAAGACTTATATATGTTTTTTTTCTCTTTGTTGGGCATTTTCTGGCTTGTGCGACTTATACTCAGGTGCGACTTGTAGTCCGAAAAATACGGTAATAACTTCCTGATTGAAGGTGCAATCTTTTTCATATTTGGCATGAATGTGAAGTATTTCAGCCTGCACATGACTTTATTGAAATATTACTCATTACGCCTGGCGCCCCCTAGTGGGAACAGGAAACACACTTTTAATTAAATAGAAAGGCTCCTGCTTCTCAGGGTCAAAAATCAATTGACCTCAAACCTGAATCAGCGGAGCCTTAAGACATGTGTTCAGGTGCCTGATCAACAATTTTGATTCGTTAAAGCAGAGGGGTCCAAAAGGAAAGTCATAATGACCGTGTTCAGGTGCCTAATAAACAATTTTGTTTTGTTAAAGCAGAGGGGTCCCATAGGAAAGTCATAATGACCGTCGCCATTTTCTCTCCCCACTAATTCTGAACATTCAGACATGCAATATATCTGCCTGGATATCTGTCTGTTGTCGACTGCCACCGCCCCGACCTGCCTGCCCTTCGACTTTGTTTGACGTCCGAGTTGCGCCATACGCGAGGGCCCGTTCAGTCCTGCTTGCAGGGCTAGTTATTATTATTTTTTCATGGCAAATGAAAATGGCCAATTTGAAGGCCTGAACATGCTCAAAAACTCACCAAATTTTGCATATACATCCGGCTTCGCGAAAATTTCGAAAATTTAGCAACGTTTTTTAAAAAAATCAGAAAATGGCTCAGTGGCGCCCCCTTGAAATTTTAAAAATGCCCTTTGCTTTGATGTTTTTCAACGTAGAGCGATGAAATTTGGGGAGTGGATACGTTGTCCAGAGACGCTTCAAAAAGTCTGCAGCACCCATATTCCAAACCCAACAGGAAATGGGATATTTTGGATTGAATGTTGAAAAACATAGCATTTTGGGCGAAAACCAGCATGCACGTTTCAGACCATTGCGCCGAGCCAGTACGTTGGATCTTCCTCAAAATTGGTGTACGTCTTCATGAGACATATGAGATATTAAGTTGTGAAAATGGTGAGTTTTCGTCCACGGGCCTAACCTGGGCGGGGTACCAAAGTCGGGTGTTTTTTTGGCAACGCGCCAATTTCAGTAAATGATTAATAACTTCCTGATACAAGGTCCAATCTTTTTCATATTTGGCATGCGTGTAAGGTGTCTTAACCTGAACACGACTGCATTGAAATATTTTCCATTAGGCCTGGCGCCCCCTTGTGGGAAGAGGAAACACCCATTTTTACGAGAAAGGCTCCTCCTCCTGGTGAAAAACATCAATTGACCTCAAACCTGCATCAGGGGAGCCTTAAGACATGTCTTTAGGTATATGATGAAAAATATTGAGTTTTCGTTGATGTAGCAGTACCCAAACAGGAAAGTGAAAAGACCCTCGGCATTTTGTCACAAAATGGCCAATTTCCAGGTCTGAACATGCTCGAAAACTCACCTAAATTTGCACATACATGCGGCTTCATGTAAATTTCATGAATTTAGCAACATTGCCAAAAGATGTAATAAAATGGCTCAGTGGCGCCCCCTTCAATTTTTAAAAAAGGCCTGTCCTATTAGTTTTTTTCCACGTAGAGTGATGAAATTTGGGGAGTGGATACGTTGTGCAAAACTGCTTCAAAAAGTCTGCAGCACCCATATTCCAAACCCAACAGGAAATGGGATATTTTGGATTGAATGTTGAAAAACATAGCATTTTGGGCGAAAACCAGCATGCACGTTTCAGACCATTGCGCCGAGCCAGTAAGTTGGATCTTCCTCAAAATTGGTGTACGTCTTCATGAGACATATGAGATATTAAGTTGTGAAAATGGTGAGTTTTCGTCCACGGGCCTAACCTGGGCGGGGTACCAAAGTCGGGTGTTTTTTTGGCAACGCGCCAATTTCAGTAAATGATTAATAACTTCCTGATACAAGGTCCAATCTTTTTCATATTTGGCATGCGTGTAAGGTGTCTTAACCTGAACACGACTGCATTGAAATATTTTCCATTAGGCCTGGCGCCCCCTTGTGGGAAGAGGAAACACCCATTTTTACGAGAAAGGCTCCTCCTCCTGGTGAAAAACATCAATTGACCTCAAACCTGCATCAGGGGAGCCTTAAGACATGTCTTTAGGTATATGATGAAAAATATTGAGTTTTCGTTGATGTAGCAGTACCCAAACAGGAAAGTGAAAAGACCCTCGGCATTTTGTCACAAAATGGCCAATTTCCAGGTCTGAACATGCTCGAAAACTCACCTAAATTTGCACATACATGCGGCTTCATGTAAATTTCATGAATTTAGCAACATTGCCAAAAGATGTAATAAAATGGCTCAGTGGCGCCCCCTTCAATTTTTAAAAAAGGCCTGTCCTATTAGTTTTTTTCGACGTAGAGTGATGAAATTTGGGGAGTGGATACGTTGTGCAAAACTGCTCCAAAAAGTCTCTTGCACCCATATTCCAAACCCAACAGGAAATCGGGTATTAGGGATTGAATCTTGCACAACATGGCATTTTTGTCTAAAACCAGCATGCACGTTTGACACCATTACGCCGAGGCAGTAAGTTGAATGCTCCTCAAAATTGGTCAGACTATTATTGACACATATGAGATGTTAGGTTATCAAAATGGTGACATTTCATTCACGGCCCTTTCCTGGCCAGGGGAGCAAATGTGTCTTATTTTTGACAATACAATTCAGTAAATGACTATAAGTCGCGGTTTTTTTCATATTTTGCTTTGGGGTGCGACTTATACTCAGCAGCGACTTATGTGTGAAATTATTAACACATTATGATAAAATTTCCCATGTTATTTTGGTGTTTTGGACTAATGGTTTTGTAAACTTGTTAGCATGCTATAGTTATCTGAATAACTCTTAATAGCTATGGCCACGTTCGCGTTCTGCCTTTGGCAATGTATGTTCAATTGTATAATTGACTTTTTTACATTGAAATGGATGCATTTAGTTTGTGGCGCTTTCACGCCCACCTGGGAGCGCACTCGCACTTGTTTACGTGAAGAAGAGCGCTCGCACACCAGAAGAAGACAGACAGCTACGTAGCTCTGAGTGAGTGAGTGAGTGAGTGAGTGAGTGAGTGAGTGAGTGAGTGAGTGAGTGAGTGAGTGAGTGAGTGAGTGAGTGAGTGAGTGAGCGAGCGAGTGGGCGAGTTAGCGAGAGGGAAAGACGGCTGCGAAGCTACGTTCATTGTTTATGCTTTTAAAATATCTCTACAGAGGCAACGCCTGCGTGTATCATCTTTTCTGTTGTTGTTGTTGTGTGTTTTCCACCCGCGAGCGGACACTTACAGCCAGTTGTGTGGTTGTTTGAATGGTGTGCTAATGCTAGCGAACGCATGCTAATCTGTTATGTTATTGCTGCAATAGTACCTAATTATCATTTATTTACGTTGATGTGAACCTGTTTGCTATCGAGGACCAAATTGATTCAACAAATTATGCGGACGTCCAGCATTGTCTTTTTGGAGTTCGCTGTATATAGCCAGGACCGAGCGGTAGCGTCCTGGTGAGGACAGTATATTCGCATTTCGTTGTTTATGCACTGTACACTGTAGATTTATTCAGCATGTTGTTCTCTATTGTATTTTTATATTAAACTGCCTTTCAAGATGACATATCTGTTCTATGTGTTGGATTTTATCAAGTAAATTTC
The DNA here is from genome assembly GCF_030265065.1 of Corythoichthys intestinalis. Taxonomy (NCBI): domain Eukaryota; kingdom Metazoa; phylum Chordata; class Actinopteri; order Syngnathiformes; family Syngnathidae; genus Corythoichthys; species Corythoichthys intestinalis. Next base: position 81,434,542 of record NC_080395.1, read on the forward strand.
CCCCAAAATTGCGACTTATACTCCGGTAAGACTTATATATGTTTTTTTTCTCTTTGTTGGGCATTTTCTGGCTTGTGCGACTTATACTCAGGTGCGACTTGTAGTCCGAAAAATACGGTAATAACTTCCTGATTGAAGGTGCAATCTTTTTCATATTTGGCATGAATGTGAAGTATTTCAGCCTGCACATGACTTTATTGAAATATTACTCATTACGCCTGGCGCCCCCTAGTTATTATTAGGGCCCGAGCACTAGGCGTGCGAAGGCCCTATTGTAATGCAAAGGATTATTATTATTATTATTATTATTATTATTATTATTATTATTATTATTATTAGGGCCCGAGCACTAGGCGTGCGAAGGCCCTATTGTAATGCAAAGGATTATTATTATTATTATTATTATTATTAGGGCCCGAGCACTAGGCGTGCGAAGGCCCTATTGTAATGCAAAGGATTATTATTATTATTATTATTATTATTATTATTATTATTATTATTCTTTTTTCATGGCAAATGAAAATGGCCAATTTGGAGGCCTGAACATGCACGAAAAGTCACCAAAATTTGCACATACGTGCAGATTCGCGTAAAATTTGATAATCTTGCGTCGTTTTGAAAAAATTTCAAAAAATGGCTCAGTGGCGCCCCCTTGACCCTTAAAATTTTCAAAAAGGCCTCTCCTCTCAGGTTTTCAACGTAGAGCGATGAAATTTGGGGAGTAGATACCTTATGCCTAACTGTTCAAAAAAGCCTCTTGCACCCATATTCCAAATTCGACAGGAAATCGGGTATTTTGGATCGAATGTGAAATTTTTTCGGTTCACAGTTGGAGTTTACGTTTGGAGGCTTGAACATGCACGAAAACTCACCAAAATTTGCACATACATTCAACTTTGCGTAAATTTTGATAATCTACAAACAAATTTAACAAAATGGCTCAGTGGCGCCCCCTTGAAATTTTCAAAAAGGCCTCTCCAATTAGGTTTTTTCAACGTAGAACAATGAAATTTAGTGAGTCGATACATTGTACAAAACTGCTCCAAAAAGTCTCTTGCACCCATATTCCAAACCCAACAGGAAGCCGGAAATTTTGGGTCAAATGCGAAATTTTATCGATTTACATTTGAGACCTTGTCGCTGAAGGATAAAGTTGGATCGTCTTCAAAATTGGTCAGACTATTCAGGAGACCTATGAGATCTTAAGTTTTCAAAATGGTGTGTTTTCATTCAAGGGTCTGGCCTGGGCGTGGTCCCAAAGTCGGCCATTTTTAGGCAAAATACCAAATTCAGAAAATGATTAAAAACTCCGTGATCCAACGTTCAATCTTTTTCATTTTTAGCATGTTTATGAGATATCCCAGCCTGAACATGACTGCATTGAAATATTACCCATTAGGCCTGGCGCCCCTAGTGGAAACAGGAAATGGCCTTCTTTACGAGACAGGCTCCTCCTCCAAGGGAAAAAAATCTATTGACCTCAAACCTGTTTCAGGGGAGCCTCAAGACATGTGTTCAGGTCCCTGATGAAAAATATTGAGGTTTCGTTGAAGCGGAGTGGTCCAAACTGGAAGTGAAAATGACCGTCAACAATTTGTCTCGCCAAAAATTTTGAACAGTCATAACTCGGCAGATATGCAACATATCTGCGCCAAACTTTCCGTGTTTGTTGAGAGTCATACCCTGAAGGTTCTTGTAGGGGTCATTTGCATCAACTCTACAGTGCCAACTAGTGGCGACAGAAAGAAGTTTTAAAAAAGGCCTTTCCTATTGGGTTTTTTCAACATAGAGCGAGGAAATTTGGGGAGTAGATACCTTATGCAAAACTGCTCCAAAAAGTCTCTTGCACCCATATTCCAAATCCAACAGGAAATCGGGTATTTTGGATCGAATGTGAAATTTTCATGGGTTCACAGTAAGAGTTTACATTTGGAGGCTTGAATATGCATAAAAACTCACCAAAATTTGCACATACATGCGGCTTTGGATAACGTTCGATAATCTTGCAACGTTACGAAACAATTTAACAAAATGGCTCAGTGGCGCCCCCTTGAAATTTTCAAAAAGGCCTTTCCATTTAGGTTTTTCTAACATAGAGTGATGAAATTTGGAGAGTCAAAACTTTGTGCAAAACTGCTCCAAAAAGTCTCTTGCACACACATTCCAAATCCTACAGGAAATCGGGTATTTTGGATTGAATGTGAACTTTTTATCGATTTACAGTGTGCACATTTTACACCTTGGCACCTAGGGAATTAGTTTGATCATTCTCAAAATTGGTGAGACTGTTCATGAGGCATATGAAATCTTAAGTTATAAAAATGGTGTGTTTTCATTCACGGGCCTGACCTGGGCGGGGCGCCAAATTCTTCCATTTTTTCGCCAAAACACCGAATTCGGAAAATGACTGATAACTCCCTCATACAACGTTCAATCTATTTTAAATCTGGCATGTGTGTGAGGTATACCAGCCTGAGCAGGACTGGATTGAAAATTTACCATTTGTGCCTGGCGCCTCCTAGTGGGAACAGGAAATGCCCTTTTTTACGGGACACACTCCTCCTCTAAATGGAAAAAATCAATCTACCTCAAACCTGCATAAGGGAAACCTTAAGACCTATCTTCAGGTGCCTGATGAAAAATATTGAAGTTTCGTTGAAGCGGAGGGGTCCAAACAGGAAAGTGAAAATGACTGTCAACAATTTTTCTCTCCAAAAATTTTGAACAGTCATAACTCGGCAGATATACAAGATATCTGCGCCAAACTTCCCGTGCTTGTTGAGAGTCATACCCTGAAGGGCCTTGTAGGGGTCATTTGCATCAACCCTACAGCGCCAACTAGTGGCGATAGAAAGTCACTCGTTTTTCCAAAACATGTCCAGTTCTTTTCATGTTGGTCATTGTAGTTTCAAGACCTATTAAAATACTTTTTTACGGCCCATGTCCACGTGTCTCTGTCTGTTGCCGTGACGACCCTTTGTTCGCCATTTAAAGGAAATATTTTTTTTCAGAGAATCAGGGATCTTATAGAGCCACAATAGTTGGCACACTTGGTCGAATTGGCCCAGTTAGAAGATTAATTTTGGTTTTGAATAAGGGCTTGGCTGCACAGCTCGGTAGTGGCTCCTTTTTTGTAGTACTCTCTCCAATAGGGGTTTTTATCTCTTGGGTGTGGGAATGTAAATAGGCGACTTTCGAGCATGTTAGGTTCTAATGAGATGATTAGAGAGGAGGATCTGCCACCACCCTGACCTGCACACAGTCCGAGTTGCGTGACGTCCGAGTTGCGCTAGATTGCGAGGGCCCGTTCAGTCCTGCTTGCAGGCCTAGTTATTATTATTATTATTATTCTTCTTTTTTCATGGCAAATGAAAATGGCCAATTTGGAGGCCTGAACATGCACGAAAAGTCACCAAAATTTGCACATACGTGCAGATTCGCGTAAAATTTGATAATCTAGCGTCGTTTTGAAAAAATTTCAAAAAATGGCTCAGTGGCGCCCCCTTGACCCTTAAAATTTTCAAAAAGGCCTCTCCTCTCAGGTTTTCAACGTAGAGCGATGAAATTTGGGGAGTAGATACCTTATGCCTAACTGTTCAAAAAAGCCTCTTGCACCCATATTCCAAATCCGACAGGAAATCGGATATTTTGGATCAAATGTGAAAATTTTTCGGTTCACAGTTGGAGTTTACGTTTGGAGGCCTGAACATGCACGAAAACTCACCAAAATTTGCACATACATGCAACTTTGCGTAAATTTTGATAATCTACAAAAAAATTTAACAAAATGGCTCAGTGGCGCCCCCTTGAAATTTTCAAAAAGGCCTTTCCTATTAGGTTTTTTCAACGTAGAATGATGAAATTTGGCGATTCGATACATTGTGCAAAACTGCTCCAAAAAGTCTCTTGCACCCATATTCCAAACCAAACAGGAAGCCGGAAATTTTGGATCAAATGCGAAATTTTATCGATTTACATTTGAGACCTTGTCGCTGAAGAAAATAGTTGGATCGTCTTCAAAATTGGTCAGACTATTCAGGAGACATATGAGATCTTAAGTTTTCAAAATGGTGAGTTTTCACTCAAGGGTCTGACCTGGGCGTGGTCCCAAATTCGGCCATTTTTGGGCAAAATACCAAATTCAGAAAATGATTAAAAACTCCGTGATACAACGTTCAATCTTTTTCATTTCTAGCATGTATATGAGATATCCCAGCCTGAACACGACTGCATTGAAATATTACCCATTAGGCTTGGCGCCCCCTAGTGGGAACAGGAAATGGCCTTCTTTACGAGACAGGCTCCTCCTCCAAGGGAAAAAAATCTATTGACCTCAAACCTGTTTCAGGGGAGCCTCAAGACATGTGTTCAGGTCCCTGATGAAAAATATTGAGGTTTCGTTGAAGCGGAGAGGTCCAAACTGGAAGTGAAAATGACCGTCAACAATTTGTCTCGTCAAAAATTTTGAACAGTCATAACTCGGCAGATATGCAACATATCTGCGCCAAACTTTCCGTGTTTGTTGAGAGTCATACCCTGAAGGTTCTTGTAGGGGTCATTTGCATCAACTCTACAGTGCCAACTAGTGGCGACAGAAAGAAGTTTTAAAAAAGGCCTTTCCTATTGGGTTTTTTCAACATAGAGCAAGGAAATTTGGGGAGTAGATACCTTATGCAAAACTGCTCCAAAAAGTCTCTTGCACCCATATTCCAAATCCAACAGGAAATCGGGTATTTTGGATCGAATGTGAAATTTTCATGGGTTCACAGTAAGAGTTTACATTTGGAGGCTTGAATATGCATAAAAACTCACCAAAATTTGCACATACATGCGGCTTTGGATAACGTTCGATAATCTTGCAACGTTACGAAAAAATGTAACAAAATGGCTCAGTGGCGCCCCCTTGAAATTTTCAAAAAGGCCTCTCCATTTAGGTTTTTTCAACGTAGATGGATGAAATTCGGAGAGTCAATACCTTGTACAAAACTGCTCCAAAAAGTCTCTTGCACACACATTCCAAATCCTACAGGAAATCGGGTATTTTGGATTGAATGTGAACTTCTTATCGATTTACAGTGTGCACATTTTACACCTTGGCACCTAGGGAATTAGTTTGATCATTCTCAAAATTGGTGAGACTGTTCATGAGGCATATGAAATCTTAAGTTATAAAAATGGTGTGTTTTCATTCACGGGCCTGACCTGGGCGGGGCGCCAAATTCTTCCATTTTTTCGCCAAAACACCGAATTCGGAAAATGACTGATAACTCCCTCATACAACGTTCAATCTATTTTAAATCTGGCATGTGTGTGAGGTATACCAGCCTGAGCAGGACTGGATTGAAAATTTACCATTTGTGCCTGGTGCCTCCTAGTGGGAACAGGAAATTCCCTTTTTTACGGGACACACTCCTCCTCTAAAGGGAAAAAATCAATCTACCTCAAACCTGCATAAGGGAAACCTTAAGACCGGTCTTCAGGTGCCTGATGAAAAATATTGAAGTTTCGTTGAAGCGGAGGGGTCCAAACAGGAAAGTGAAAATGACTGTCAACAATTTTTCTCTCCAAAAACTTTGAACAGTCATAACTCGGCAGATATACAAGATATCTGCGCCAAACTTCCCGTGCTTGTTGAGAGTCATACCCTGAAGGGCCTTGTAGGGGTCATTTGCATCAACCCTACAGCGCCAACTAGTGGCGATAGAAAGTCTCTCGTTTTTCCAAAACATGTCCAGTTCTTTTCATGTTGGTCATTGTAGTTTCAAGACCTATTAAAATACTTTTTTACGGCCCATGTCCACGTGTCTCTGTCTGTTGCCGTGACGACCCTTTGTTCGCCATTTAAAGGAAATATTTTTTTTCAGAGACTCAGGGAGCTTATAGAGCCACAATAGTTGGCACACTTGGTCCAATTGGCCCAGTTAGAAGATTAATTTTGGTTTTGAATAAGGGCTTGGCTGCACAGCTCAGTAGTGGCTCCTTTTTTGTAGTACTCTTTCCAATAGGGGTTTTTATCTCTTTGGTGTGGTAATGTAAGAGGCGACTTTCGAGCGTGTTAGGTTCTAATGAGATGATTAGAGAGGAGGATCTGCCACCACCCTGACCTGCACACAGTCCGAGTTGCGTGACGTCCGAGTTGCGCTAGATTGCGAGGGCCCGTTCAGTCCTGCTTGCAGGCCTAGTTATTATTATTATTCTTCTTTTTTCATGGCAAATGAAAATGGCCAATTTGGAGGCCTGAACATGCACGAAAAGTCACCAAAATTTGCACATACGTGCAGATTCGCGTAAAATTTGATAATCTTGCGTCGTTTTGAAAAAATTTCAAAAAATGGCTCAGTGGCGCCCCCTTGACCCTTAAAATTTTCAAAAAGGCCTCTCCTCTCAGGTTTTCAACGTAGAGCGATGAAATTTGGGGAGTAGATACCTTATGCCTAACTGTTCAAAAAAGCCTCTTGCACCCATATTCCAAATCCGACAGGAAATCGGATATTTTGGATCAAATGTGAAATTTTTTCGGTTCACAGTTGGAGTTTACGTTTGGAGGCCTGAACATGCACGAAAACTCACCAAAATTTGCACATACATGCAACTTTGCGTACATTTTGATAATCTACAAAAAAATTTAACAAAATCGCTCAGTGGCGCCCCCTTGAAATTTTCAAAAAGGCCTCTCCTATTAGGTTTTTTCAACGTAGAACAATGAAATTTGGTGAGTCGATACATTGCGTAAAACTGCTCCAAAAAGTCTCTTGCACCTATATTCCAAATCCAACAGGAAGTCGGAAATTTTGGATCAAATGTGAAATTTTATCGATTTACATTTGAGACCTTGTCGCTGAAGAAAATAGTTGGATCGTCTTCAAAATTGGTCAGACTATACAGGAGACATATGAGATCTTAAGTTTTCAAAATGGTGAGTTTTCATCCAAGGGTCTGGCCTGGGCGTAGTCCCAAAGTTGGCCATTTTTGGGCAAAACACCAAATTCAGAAAATGATTAAAAACTCCGTGATACAACGTTCAATCTTTTTCATTTCTAGCAAGTATATGAGATATCCCAGCCTGAACACGACTGCATTGAAATATTACCCATTAGGCCTGGCGCCCCTAGTGGAAACAGGAAATGGCCTTCTTTACGAGACAGGCTCCTCCTCCAAGGGAAAAAAATCTATTGACCTCAAACCTGTTTCAGGGGAGCCTCAAGACATGTGTTCAGGTCCCTGATGAAAAATATTGAGGTTTCGTTGAAGCGGAGTGGTCCAAACTGGAAGTGAAAATGACCGTCAACAATTTGTCTCGCCAAAAATTTTGAACAGTCATAACTCGGCAGATATGCAACATATCTGCGCCAAACTTTCCGTGTTTGTTGAGAGTCATACCCTGAAGGTTCTTGTAGGGGTCATTTGCATCAACTCTACAGTGCCAACTAGTGGCGACAGAAAGAAGTTTTAAAAAAGGCCTTTCCTATTGGGTTTTTTCAACATAGAGCGAGGAAATTTGGGGAGTAGATACCTTATGCAAAACTGCTCCAAAAAGTCTCTTGCACCCATATTCCAAATCCAACAGGAAATCGGGTATTTTGGATCGAATGTGAAATTTTCATGGGTTCACAGTAAGAGTTTACATTTGGAGGCTTGAATATGCATAAAAACTCACCAAAATTTGCACATACATGCGGCTTTGGATAACGTTTGATAATCTTGCAACGTTACGAAACAATTTAACAAAATGGCTCAGTGGCGCCCCCTTGAAATTTTCAAAAAGGCCTCTCCATTTAGGTTTTTCTAACATAGAGTGATGAAATTTGGAGAGTCAAAACTTTGTGCAAAACTGCTCCAAAAAGTCTCTTGCACACACATTCCAAATCCTACAGGAAATCGGGTATTTTGGATTGAATGTGAACTTTTTATCGATTTACAGTGTGCACATTTTACACCTTGGCACCTAGGGAATTAGTTTGATCATTCTCAAAATTGGTGAGACTGTTCATGAGGCATATGAAATCTTAAGTTATAAAAATGGTGTGTTTTCATTCACGGGCCTGACCTGGGCGGGGCGCCAAATTCTTCCATTTTTTCGCCAAAACACCGAATTCGGAAAATGACTGATAACTCCCTCATACAACGTTCAATCTATTTTAAATCTAGCATGTGTGTGAGGTATACCAGCCTGAGCAGGACTGGATTGAAAATTTACCATTTGTGCCTGGCGCCTCCTAGTGGGAACAGGAAATGCCCTTTTTTACGGGACACACTCCTCCTCTAAATGGAAAAAATCAATCTACCTCAAACCTGCATAAGGGAAACCTTAAGACCTGTCTTCAGGTGCCTGATGAAAAATATTGAAGTTTCGTTGAAGCGGAGGGGTCCAAACAGGAAAGTGAAAATGACTGTCAACAATTTTTCTCTCCAAAAACTTTGAACAGTCATAACTCGGCAGATATACAAGATATCTGCGCCAAACTTCCCGTGCTTGTTGAGAGTCATACCCTGAAGGGCCTTGTAGGGGTCATTTGCATCAACCCTACAGCGCAAACTAGTGGCGATAGAAAGTCACTCGTTTTTCCAAAACATGTCCAGTTCTTTTCATGTTGGTCATTGTAGTTTCAAGACCTATTAAAATACTTTTTTACGGCCCATGTCCACGTGTCTCTGTCTGTTGCCGTGACGACCCTTTGTTCGCCATTTAAAGGAAATATTTTTTTTCAGAGACTCAGGGATCTTATAGAGCCACAATAGTTGGCACACTTGGTCGAATTGGCCCAGTTAGAAGATTAATTTTGGTTTTGAATAAGGGCTTGGCTGCACAGCTAGGTATTGGCTCCTTTTTTGTAGTACTCTCTCCAATAGGGGTTTTTATCTCTTGGGTGTGGGAATGTAAATAGGCGACTTTCGAGCATGTTAGGTTCTAATGAGATGATTAGAGAGGAGGATCTGCCACCACCCTGACCTGCACACAGTCCGAGTTGCGTGACGTCCGAGTTGCGCTAGATTGCGAGGGCCCGTTCAGTCCTGCTTGCAGGCCTAGTTATTATTATTCTTCTTTTTTCATGGCAAATGAAAATGGCCAATTTGGAGGCCTGAACATGCACGAAAAGTCACCAAAATTTGCACATACGTGCAGATTCACGTAAAATTTGATAATCTTGCGTCGTTTAGAAAAAATTTCATAAAATGGCTCAGTGGCGCCCCCTTGACCCTTAAAATTTTCAAAAAGGCCTCTCCTCTCAGGTTTTCAACGTAGAGCGATGAAATTTGGGGAGTAGATACCTTATGCCTAACTGTTCAAAAAAGCCTCTTGCACCCCTATTCCAAATCCGACAGGAAATCGGATATTTTGGATCAAATGTGAAATTTTTTCGGTTCACAGTTGGAGTTTACGTTTGGAGGCCTGAACATGCACGAAAACTCACCAAAATTTGCACATACATGCAACTTTGCGTAAATTTTGATAATCTACAAAAAAATTTAACAAAATCGCTCAGTGGCGCCCCCTTGAAATTTTCAAAAAGGCCTTTCCTATTAAGTTTTTTCAACGTAGAACGATGAAATTTGGTGAGTCGATACAATGCGTAAAACTGCTCCAAAAAGTCTCTTGCACCTATATTCCAAATCCAACAGGAAGTCGGAAATTTTGGATCAAATGTGAAATTTCATCGATTTACATTTGAGACCTTGTCGCTGAAGAAAATAGTTGGATCGTCTTCAAAATTGGTCAGACTATACAGGAGACATATGAGATCTTAAGTTTTCAAAATGGTGAGTTTTCATCCAAGGGTCTGGCCTGGGCGTAGTCCCAAAGTTGGCCATTTTTGGGCAAAACACCAAATTCAGAAAATGATGAAAAACTCCGTGATACAACGTTCAATCTTTTTCATTTCTAGCAAGTATATGAGATATCCCAGCCTGAACACGACTGCATTGAAATTTTACCCATTAGGCTTGGCGCCCCCTAGTGGGAACAGGAAATGGCCTTCTTTACGAGACAGGCTCCTCCTCCAAGGGAAAAAAATCTATTGACCTCAAACCTGTTTCAGGGGAGCCTCAAGACATGTGTTCAGGTGCCTAATGAAAAATATTGAGGTTTTGTAGAAGCGGAGAGGTCCAAACTGGAAGTGAAAATGACCGTCAACAATTTGTCTCGCCAAAAACTTTGAACAGTCATAACTCGGCAGATATACAACATATCTGCGCCAAACTTCCCGTGTTTGTTGAGAGTCATACCCTGAAGGTTCGTGTAGGGGTCATTTGCATCAACTCTACAGTGCCAACTAGTGGCGACAGAAAGAAGTTTTAAAAAAGGCCTTTCCTATTGGGTTTTTCCAACATAGAGTGAGGAAATTTGGGGAGTTGATACCTTATGCAAAACTGCTCCAAAAAGTCTCTTGCACCCATTTTCCAAATCCAACAGGAAATCGGGTATTTTGGATCAAATGTGAAATTTTTATCGGTTAACAGTAGGAGTTTACATTTGGAGGCTTGAACATGCACGAAAACTCACAAAAATTTCGACATACATGCGGCTTTGCATAACGTTCAATAATCTTGCAACGTTACGAAAAAATGTAACAAAATGGCTCAGTGGCGCCCCCTTGAAATTTTCAAAAAGGCCTCTCCATTTAGGTTTTTTCAACGTAGATGGATGAAATTCGGAGAGTCAATACCTTGTACAAAACTGCTCCAAAAAGTCTCTTGCATGCGTATTCCAAACCCAACAGGAAATCGGGTATTTTGGATTGAATGTGAATTTTTTATCGATTTACAGTGTGCACATTTTACACCTTGGCACCTAGGGAATTAGTTTGATCATTCTCAAAATTGGCGAGACTGTTCATGAGGCATATGAAATCTTAAGTTATCAAAATGGTGTGTTTTCATTCACGGGCCTGACCTGGGCGGGGTGCCAATGTCGGCCATTTTTTCGCCAAAACACCGAATTCGGAAAATGACTGATAACTCCCTCATACAACGTTCAATCTATTTTAAATCTGCCATGTGTGTGAGGTATACCAGCCTGAGCAGGACTGGATTGAAAATTTACCATTTGTGCCTGGCGCCTCCTAGTGGGAACAGGAAATGCCCTTTTTTACGGGACACACTCCTCCTCTAAAGGAAAAAAATCAATCGACCTCAAACCTGCACAAGGGAAGCCTTAAGACCTGTCTTCAGGTGCCTGATGAAAAATATTGAAGTTTCGTTGAAGCGGAGGGGTCCAAACAGGAAAGTGAAAATGACTGTCAACAATTTTTCTCTCCAAAAACTTTGAACAGTCATAACTCGGCAGATATACAAGATATCTGCGCCAAACTTCCCGTGCTTGTTGAGAGTCATACCCTGAAGGGCCTTGTAGGGGTCATTTGCATCAACCCTATAGCGCCAACTAGTGGCGATAGAAAGTCACTCGTTTTTCCAAAACATGTCCAGTTCTTTTCATGTTGGTCATTGTAGTTTCAAGACCTATTAAAATACTTTTTTACGGCCCATGTCCACGTGTCTCTGTCTGTTGCCGTGATGACCCTTTGTTCGCCATTTAAAGGAAATATTTTTTTTCAGAGACTCAGGGAGCTTATAGAGCCACAATAGTTGGCACACTTGGTCGAATTGGCCCAGTTAGAAGATCAATTTTGGTTTTGAATAAGGGCTTGGCTGCACAGCTCAGTAGTGGCTCCTTTTTTGTAGTACTCTCTCCAATAGGGGTTTTTATCTCTTGGGTGTGGGAATGTAAATAGGCGACTTTCGAGCATGTTAGGTTCTAATGAGATGATTAGAGAGGAGGATCTGCCACCACCCTGACCTGCACACAGTCCGAGTTGCGTGACGTCCGAGTTGCGCTAGTTAGGGCCCGAGCACTCTCAGCGTGCGAGGCCCTATTGTTCTTCGAAGGATTATTATTATTATTATTATTATTATTATTATTAGGGCCCGAGCACTCTCAGCGTGCGAGGCCCTATTGTTCTTCGAAGGATTATTATTATTATTATTATTATTATTAGGGCCCGAGCACTCTCAGCGTGCGAGGCCCTATTGTTCTTCGAAGGATTATTATTATTATTATTATTTTTTTTTTTTCATGGCAAATGAAAATGGCCAATTTGAAGGCCTGAACATGCTCAAAAACTCACCAAATTTTGCATATACATCCGGCTTCGCGAAAATTTCGAAAATTTAGCAACGTTTTTTAAAAAAATCAAAAAATGGCTCAGTGGCGCCCCCTTGAAATTTTAAAAATGCCCTTTGCTTTGATGTTTTTCAACGTAGAGCGATGAAATTTGGGGAGTGGATACGTTGTCCAGAGACGCTTCAAAAAGTCTGCAGCACCCATATTCCAAACCCAACAGGAAATGGGATATTTTGGATTGAATGTTGAAAAACATAGCATTTTGGGCGAAAACCAGCATGCACGTTTCAGACCATTGCGCCGAGCAAGTACGTTGGATCTTCCTCAAAATTGGTGTACGTCTTCATGAGACATATGAGATATTAAGTTGTGAAAATGGTGAGTTTTCGTCCACGGGCCTAATTAATTAATTGACCTCAAACCTGAATCAGCGGAGCCTTAAGACATGTGTTCAGGTGCCTGATCAACAATTTTGTTTCGTTAAAGCAGAGGGGTCCAAAAGGAAAGTCATAATGACCGTGTTCAGGTGCCTAATAAACAATTTTGTTTTGTTAAAGCAGAGGGGTCCCATAGGAAAGTCATAATGACCGTCGCCATTTTCTCTCCCCACTAATTCTGAACATTCAGACATGCAATATATCTGCCTGGATATCTGTCTGTTGTCGACTGCCACCGCCCCGACCTGCCTGCCCTTCGACTTTGTTTGACGTCCGAGTTGCGCCATACGCGAGGGCCCGTTCAGTCCTGCTTGCAGGGCTAGTTATTAGGGCCCGAGCACTCTCAGCGTGCGAGGCCCTATTGTTCTTCGAAGGATTATTATTAGGGCCCGAGCACTCTCAGCGTGCGAGGCCCTATTGTTCTTCGAAGGATTATTATTAGGGCCCGAGCACTCTCAGCGTGCGAGGCCCTATTGTTCTTCGAAGGATTATTATTATTATTATTATTTTTTTTTCATGGCAAATGAAAATGGCCAATTTGAAGGCCTGAACATGCTCAAAAACTCACCAAAATTTGCACATACATCCGGCTTCGCGAAAATTTCGACAATTTGGCAACGTTTACAAAAAAAATTAAAAAATGGCTCAGTGGCGCCCCCTTGCAATTTTCAAAATGCCCTTTGCTTTGATGTATTTCAACGTAGGGCGATGAAATTTGGGGAGTGGATACGTTGTCCAGAACCGCTTCAAAAAGTCTAAAGCACCCATATTCCAAACCCAACAGGAAATGGGATATTCTGGATTGAATGTTGAAAAACATAGCATTTTGGGCGAAAACCAGCATGCACGTTTCAGACCGTTGCGCCGAGCCAGTACGTTGGATCTTCCTCAAAATTGGTGTAAGTGTTCATGAGACATATGAGATACTAAGTTGTGAAAATGGTGAGTTTTCGTCCACGGGCCTGACCTGGGCGGGGTACCAAAGTCGGGTGTTTTTTTGGCAACGCGCCAATTTCAGTAAATGATTAATAACTTCCTGATACAAGGTCCAATCTTTTTCATATTTGGCATGCATGTAAGGTGTCTTAACCTGAACACGACTGCATTGAAATATTTTCCATTAGGCCTGGCGCCCCCTTGTGGGAAGAGGAAACACCCTTTTTTACGAAAAAGGCTCCTCCTCCTGGTGAAAAACATCAATTGATCTCAAACCTGCATCAGGGGAGCCTTAAGACATGTCTTTAGGTATCTGATGAAAAATATTGAGTTTTCGTTGATGTAGCAGTATCCAAACAGGAAAGTGAAAAGACCCTCGGCATTTTCTCTCAAAATGGCAAATTTCAAGGTCTGAACATGCTCGAAAACTCACCAAAATGTGCACATACATGTGGCTTCATGTAGATTTCATGAATTTAGCAACATTGCCAAAAGATGTAATAAAATGGCTCAGTGGCGCCCCCTTCAATTTTTAAAAAAGGCCTGTCCTATTAGTTTTTTTCGACGTAGAGTGATGAAATTTGGGGAGTGGATACGTTGTGCAAAACTGCTCCAAAAAGTCTCTTGCACCCATATTCCAAACCCAACAGGAAATCGGGTATTATGGATTGAATCTTGCATTTTTGTCAAAAACCTGCATGCACGTTTGAGACCATTACGCCGAAGCAGTAAGTTGAATGCTTCTCAAAATTGGTCAGACATCCCAAAAACATGCATGGTAGGCTGATTGAGCACTCTAAATTGTCCGTAGGTATGAGTGTGCGCGTGAATGGTTGTATGTCTCCTTGTGCCCTGCAATTGGCTGGCAACCAGTTCAGGGTGTCCCCTGCCTACTGCCCCGAGTTAGCTGGGATAGGCTCCAGCACCTCCGCGACCCTCGTGAGGAAAAGCGGCATGGAAAATGAATGAATGAATGAATGTTCATGACACATATGAGATGTTAGGTTATCAAAATGGTGACATTTCATTCACGGCCCTTTCCTGGGCAGGGGAGCAAATGTGTCTTATTTTTGACAATACAATTCAGTAAAAGACTACTGTATTTTTCCGACTATAAGTCGTGTTTTTTTTTCTTCATATTTTGGTTTGGGGTGCGACTTATACTCAGCAGTGACTTATGTGTGAAATTATTAACACATTATGATAACATTTCCCATGTTATTTAGGTGTTTTGGACTAATGGTTTTGTAAACTTGTTAACGGGTATTATGGATTGAATCTTGCATTTTTGTCAAAAACCTGCATGCACGTTTGAGACCATTACGCCGAAGCAGTAAGTTGAATGCTTCTCAAAATTGGTCAGACATCCCAAAAACATGCATGGTAGGCTGATTGAGCACTCTAAATTGTCCGTAGGTATGAGTGTGCGCGTGAATGGTTGTATGTCTCCTTGTGCCCTGCAATTGGCTGGCAACCAGTTCAGGGTGTCCCCTGCCTACTGCCCCGAGTTAGCTGGGATAGGCTCCAGCACCTCCGCGACCCTCGTGAGGAAAAGCGGCATGGAAAATGAATGAATGAATGAATGTTCATGACACATATGAGATGTTAGGTTATCAAAATGGTGACATTTCATTCACGGCCCTTTCTTGGGCAGGGGAGCAAATGTGTCTTATTTTTGACAATACAATTCAGTAAAAGACTACTGTATTTTTCCGACTATAAGTCGTGTTTTTTTTTCTTCATATTTTGGTTTGGGGTGCGACTTATACTCAGCAGTGACTTATGTGTGAAATTATTAACACATTATGATAACATTTCCAATGTTATTTAGGTGTTTTGGACTAATGGTTTTGTAAACTTGTTAGCATGCTATAGTTATCTGAATAACTCTTAATAGCTATGGCCATTTTCATTTGCCATGAAAAAATAATAATAACGAGTGCGCTCCCAGTTGGGCGTGAAAGCGCCACAAACTAAATGCATCCATTTCAATATAAAAAAGTCAATTATACAATTGAACATACATTGCCAAAGGCAGAACGCGAACGTGGCCATAGCTATTAACAGTTATTCAGATTACTATAGCATGCTAACAGGTTTACAAAACCATTAGGCCTGGTGCCCCCTGGTGAGTGAAATTATTAACACATTATGATATAATTTCCCGTGTTATTTTGGTGTTTTGGACTGATGGTTTTGTAAACTTGTTAGCATGCTATAGTTATCTGAATAAGTGTTAATAGCTATGGCCACGTTCGCGTTCTGCCTTTGGCAATGTATGTTCAATTGTATAATTGACTTTTTTATATTGAAATGGATGCATTTAGTTTGTGGCGCTTTCACGCCCACCTGGGAGCGCACTCGCACTTGTTTACGTGAAGAAGAGCGCTCGCACACCAGAAGAAGACAGACAGCTACGTAGCTCTGAGTGAGTGAGTGAGTGAGTGAGTGAGTGAGTGAGTGAGTGAGTGAGTGAGTGAGTGAGTGAGTGAGTGAGTGAGTGGACTAGTTAGCGAGACAGAAAGACGGCTGCGAACCTACGTTCATTGTTTATGCCTTTAAAATATCTCTACAGAGGCAACGCCTGCGTGTATCATCTTTTCTGTTGTTGTGTGTTTTCCACCCGCGAGCGGACACTTACAGCCAGTTGTGTGGTTGTTTGAATGGTGTGCTAATGCTAGCGAACGCATGCTAATCTGTTACATTATTGCTGTAATAGTACGTAATTATCATTTATTTACGGTGATGTGAACCTGTTTGCTATCGAGGACCAAATTGATTCAACAAATTATGCGGACATCCAGAATTGTCTTTTTGGAGTTCGCTGTCTATAGCCAGGACCGAGTGGTAGCGTCCTGGTGAGGACAGTATATTCGCATTTCGTTGTTTATGCACTGTACACTGTACATTTATTCAGCATGTTGTTCTCTATTGTATTTTTATATTAAATTGCCTTTCAAGATGACATATCTGTTCTATGTGTTGGATTTTATCAAGTAAATTTCACCCACAAATGCGACTTATACTCCGGTAAGACTTTTGTTTCCTTAAAGCAGAGGGGTCCAATAGGAAAGTCATAATGACCGTGTTCAGGTGCCTAATAAACACTTTTGTTTTGTTAAAGCAGAGGGGTCCCATAAGAAAGTCATCATGACCGTCGCCATTTTCTCTCCCCACTAATTCTGAACATTCAGACATGCAATATATCTGCCTGGATATCTGTCTGTTGTCGACTGCCACCGCCCCGACCTGCCTGCCCTCCGACTTTGTTTGACGTCCGAGTTGCGCCATACGCGAGGGCCCGTCAGTCCTGCTTGCAGGGCTAGTTATTAGGGCCCGAGCACTAGACGTGCGAAGGCCCTATTGTTTTGCAAAGGATTATTATTATTATTATTATTATTATTATTATTATTATTATTATTATTATTATTATTCTTTTTTCAGGGCAAATGAAAATGGCCAATTTGGAGGCCTGAACATGCACGAAAAGTCACCAAAATTTGCACATACGTGCCGCTTCGCGTAAATTTCGATAATCTTGTGTCGTTTTGAAAAAATGTCAAAAAATGGCTCAGTGGCGCCCCCTTTACCCTTAAAATTTTCAAAAAGGCCTCTCCTCTCAGGTTTTCAACGTAGAGCAATGAAATTTGGGGAGTAGATACCTTATGCCTAACTGTTCAAAAAAGCCTCTTGCACCCATATTCCAAATCCAACAGGAAATCGGATATTTTGGATCAAATGTGAAATTTTTATCGGTTCACAGTTGGGGTTTACATTTGGAGGCCTGAACATGCACGAAAACTCACCAAAATTTGCACATACATGCAACTTTGCGTAAATTTTGATAATCTACAAAAAAATTTAACAAAATCGCTCAGTGGCGCCCCCTTGAAATTTTCAAAAAGGCCTTTCCTATTAGGTTTTTTCAACGTAGAACGATGAAATTTGGCGAGTCGATACATTGTGCAAAACTGCTCCAAAAAGTCTCTTGCACCCATATTCCAAATCCAACAGGAAGTCGGAAATTTTGGATCAAATGTGAAATTTTATCGATTTACATTTGAGACCTTGTCGCTGAAGAAAATAGTTGGATCGTCTTCAAAATTGGTCAGAGTATTCAGGAGACATATGAGATCTTAAGTTTTCAAAATGGTGTGTTTTCACTCAAGGGTCGGGCCTGGGCGTGGTCCCAAAGTCGGCCATTTTTGGGCAAAATACCAAATTCAGAAAATGATTAAAAACTCCGTGATACAACGTTCAATCTTTTTCATTTCTAGCATGTATATGAGATATCCCAGCCTGAACACGACTGCATTGAAATATTACCCATTAGGCCTGGCGCCCCCTAGTGGGAACAGGAAATGGCCTTCTTTACGAGACAGGCTCCTCCTCCAAGGGAAAAAAAACTATTGACCTCAAACCTGTTTCAGGGGAGCCTCAAGACATGTGTTCAGGTCCCTGATAAAAAATATTGAGGTTTCGTTGAAGTGGAGAGGTCCAAACTGGAAGTGAAAATGACCGTCAACAATTTGTCTCGCCAAAAATTTTGAACAGTCATAACTCGGCAGATATGCAACATATCTGCGCCAAACTTTCCGTGTTTGTTGAGAGTCATACCCTGAAGGTTCTTGTAGGGGTCATTTGCATCAACTCTACAGTGCCAACTAGTGGCGAAAGAAAGAAGTTTTAAAAAAGGCCTTTCCTTTTGGGTTTTTTCAACATAGAGCAAGGAAATTTGGGGAGTAGATACCTTATGCAAAACTGCTCCAAAAAGTCTCTTGCACCCATATTCCAAATCCAACAGGAAATTGGGTATTTTGGATCGAATGTGAAATTTTCATGGGTTCACAGTAAGAGTTTACATTTGGAGGCTTGAATATGCATAAAAACTCACCAAAATTTGCACATACATGCGGCTTTGGATAACGTTCGATAATCTTGCAACGTTACGAAAAAATTTAACAAAATGGCTCAGTGGCGCCCCCTTGAAATTTTCAAAAAGGCCTCTCCATTTAGGTTTTTCTAACATAGAGTGATGAAATTTGGAGAGTCAAAACTTTGTGCAAAACTGCTCCAAAAAGTCTCTTGCACACACATTCCAAATCCTACAGGAAATCGGGTATTTTGGATTGAATGTGAAATTTTTATCGATTTACAGTGTGCACATTTTACACCTTGGCACCTAGGGAATTAGTTTGATCATTCTCAAAATTGGCGAGCCTGTTCATGAGGCATATGAAATCTTAAGTTATAAAAATGGTGTGTTTTCATTCACGGGCCTGACCTGGGCGGGGTGCCAAAGTCGGCCATTTTTTCGCCAAAACACCGAATTCGGAAAATGACTGATAACTCCCTCATACAACGTTCAATCTATTTTAAATCTGGCATGTGTGTGAGGTATACTAGCCTGAGCAGGACTGGATTGAAAATTTACCATTTGTGCCTGGCGCCTCCTAGTGGGAACAGGAAATGCCCTTTTTTACGGGACACACTCCTCCTCTAAAGGGAAAAAATCAATCTACCTCAAACCTGCAAAAGGGAAGCCTTAAGACCTGTGTTCAGGTGCCTGATGAAAAATATTGAAGTTTCGTTGAAGCGGAGGGGTCCAAACAGGAAAGTGAAAATGACTGTCAACAATTTTTCTCTCCAAAAACTTTGAACAGTCATAACTCGGCAGATATACAACATATCTGCGCCAAACTTCCCGTGCTTGTTGAGAGTCATACCCTGAAGGGCCTTGTAGGGGTCATTTGCATCAACCCTACAGCGCCAACTAGTGGCAATAGAAAGTCACTCGTTTTTCCAATACATGTCCAGTTCTTTTCAGGTTGGTCATTGTAGTTTCAAGACCTATTAAAATACTTATTTACGGCCCATGTCCACGTGTCTCTGTCTGTTGCCGTGACGACCCTTTGTTCGCCATTTAAAGGAAATATTTTTTTTCAGAGACTCAGGCAGCTTATAGAGCCACAGTAGTTGGCACACTTGGTCGAATTGGCCCAGTTAGAAGATTAATTTTAGTTTTGAATAAGGGCTTGGCTGCACAGCTCAGTAGTGGCTCCTTTTTTGTAGTACTCTCTCCAATAGGGGTTTTTATCTCTTGGGTGTGGGAATGTAAATAGGCGACTTTCGAGCATGTTAGGTTCTAATGAGATGATTAGAGAGGAGGATCTGCCACCGCCCTGACCTGCACACAGTCCGAGTTGCGTGACGTCCGAGTTGCGCTAGATCGCGAGGGCCCGTTCAGTCCTGCTTGCAGGCCTAGTTATTATTATTTTTTCATGGCAAATGAAAATGGCCAATTTGAAGGCCTGAACATGCTCAAAAACTCACCAAATTTTGCATATACATCCGGCTTCGCGAAAATTTCGAAAATTTAGCAACGTTTTTTAAAAAAATCAAAAAATGGCTCAGTGGCGCCCCCTTGAAATTTTAAAAATGCCCTTTGCTTTGATGTTTTTCAACGTAGAGCGATGAAATTTGGGGAGTGGATACGTTGTCCAGAGACGCTTCAAAAAGTCTGCAGCACCCATATTCCAAACCCAACAGGAAATGGGATATTTTGGATTGAATGTTGAAAAACATAGCATTTTGGGCGAAAACCAGCATGCACGTTTCAGACCATTGCGCCGAGCCAGTACGTTGGATCTTCCTCAAAATTGGTGTACGTCTTCATGAGACATATGAGATATTAAGTTGTGAAAATGGTGAGTTTTCGTCCACGGGCCTAACCTGGGCGGGGTACCAAAGTCGGGTGTTTTTTTGGCAACGCGCCAATTTCAGTAAATGATTAATAACTTCCTGATACAAGGTCCAATCTTTTTCATATTTGGCATGCGTGTAAGGTGTCTTAACCTGAACACGACTGCATTGAAATATTTTCCATTAGGCCTGGCGCCCCCTTGTGGGAAGAGGAAACACCCATTTTTACGAGAAAGGCTCCTCCTCCTGGTGAAAAACATCAATTGACCTCAAACCTGCATCAGGGGAGCCTTAAGACATGTCTTTAGGTATATGATGAAAAATATTGAGTTTTCGTTGATGTAGCAGTACCCAATCAGGAAAGTGAAAAGACCCTCGGCATTTTGTCACAAAATGGCCAATTTCCAGGTCTGAACATGCTCGAAAACTCACCTAAATTTGCACATACATGCGGCTTCATGTAAATTTCATGAATTTAGCAACATTGCCAAAAGATGTAATAAAATGGCTCAGTGGCGCCCCCTTCAATTTTTAAAAAAGGCCTGTCCTATTAGTTTTTTTCGACGTAGAGTGATGAAATTTGGGGAGTGGATACGTTGTGCAAAACTGCTCCAAAAAGTCTCTTGCACCCATATTCCAAACCCAACAGGAAATCGGGTATTAGGGATTGAATCTTGCACAACATGGCATTTTTGTCTAAAACCAGCATGCACGTTTGACACCATTACGCCGAGGCAGTAAGTTGAATGCTCCTCAAAATTGGTCAGACTATTATTGACACATATGAGATGTTAGGTTATCAAAATGGTGACATTTCATTCACGGCCCTTTCCTGGCCAGGGGAGCAAATGTGTCTTATTTTTGACAATACAATTCAGTAAATGACTATAAGTCGCGGTTTTTTTCATATTTTGCTTTGGGGTGCGACTTATACTCAGCAGCGACTTATGTGTGAAATTATTAACACATTATGATAAAATTTCCCATGTTATTTTGGTGTTTTGGACTAATGGTTTTGTAAACTTGTTAGCATGCTATAGTTATCTGAATAACTCTTAATAGCTATGGCCACGTTCGCGTTCTGCCTTTGGCAATGTATGTTCAATTGTATAATTGACTTTTTTAAATTGAAATGGATGCATTTAGTTTGTGGCGCTTTCACGCCCACCTGGGAGCGCACTCGCACTTGTTTACGTGAAGAAGAGCGCTCGCACACCAGAAGAAGACAGACAGCTACGTAGCTCTGAGTGAGTGAGTGAGTGAGTGAGTGAGTGAGTGAGTGAGTGAGTGAGTGAGTGAGTGAGTGAGTGAGTGAGTGAGTGAGTGAGTGAGTGAGTGAGTGAGTGAGTGAGTGGGCGAGTTAGCGAGAGGGAAAGACGGCTGCGAAGCTACGTTCATTGTTTATGCTTTTAAAATATCTCGACAGAGGCAACGCCTGCGTGTATCATCTTTTCTGTTGTTGTTGTGTGTTTTCCACCCGCGAGCGGACACTTACAGCCAGTTGTGTGGTTGTTTGAATGGTGTGCTAATGCTAGCGAACGCATGCTAATCTGTTATGTTATTGCTGCAATAGTACCTAATTATCATTTATTTACGTTGATGTGAACCTGTTTGCTATCGAGGACCAAATTGATTCAACAAATTATGCGGACGTCCAGCATTGTCTTTTTGGAGTTCGCTGTATATAGCCAGGACCGAGCGGTAGCGTCCTGGTGAGGACAGTATATTCGCATTTCGTTGTTTATGCACTGTACACTGTAGATTTATTCAGCATGTTGTTCTCTATTGTATTTTTATATTAAACTGCCTTTCAAGATGACATATCTGTTCTATGTGTTGGATTTTATCAAGTAAATTTCCCCCAAAATTGCGACTTGTACTCCGGTAAGACTTATATATGTTTTTTTTCTCTTTGTTGGGCATTTTCTGGCTTGTGCGACTTATACTCAGGTGCGACTTGTAGTCCGAAAAATACGGTAATAACTTCCTGATTGAAGGTGCAATCTTTTTCATATTTGGCATGAATGTGAAGTATTTCAGCCTGCACATGACTTTATTGAAATATTACTCATTACGCCTGGCGCCCCCTAGTGGGAACAGGAAACACACTTTTAATTAAATGGAAAGGCTCCTGCTTCTCAGGGTCAAAAATCAATTGACCTCAAACCTGAATCAGCGGAGCCTTAAGACATGTGTTCAGGTGCCTGATCAACAATTTTGTTTCGTTAAAGCAGAGGGGTCCAAAACGAAAGTCATAATGACCGTGTTCAGGTGCCTAATAAACAATTTTGTTTTGTTAAAGCAGCGGGGTCCCATAGGAAAGTCATAATGACCGTCGCCATTTTCTCTCCCCACTAATTCTGAACATTCAGACATGCAATATATCTGCCTGGATATCTGTCTGTTGTCGACTGCCACCGCCCCGACCTGCCTGCCCTTCGACTTTGTTTGACGTCCGAGTTGCGCCATACGCGAGGGCCCGTTCAGTCCTGCTTGCAGGGCTAGTTATTAGGGCCCGAGCACTCTCAGCGTGCGAGGCCCTATTGTTCTTCGAAGGATTATTATTATTATTATTATTATTATTATTAGGGCCCGAGCACTCTCAGCGTGCGAGGCCCTATTGTTCTTCGAAGGATTATTATTATTATTATTATTATTATTATTATTATTATTAGGGCCCGAGCACTCTCAGCGTGCGAGGCCCTATTGTTCTTCGAAGGATTATTATTATTATTATTATTATTATTATTATTTTTTTTTTTTCATGGCAAATGAAAATGGCCAATTTGAAGGCCTGAACATGCTCAAAAACTCACCAAATTTTGCATATACATCCGGCTTCGCGAAAATTTCAACAATTTAGCAACGTTTTTTAAAAAAATCAAAAAATGGCTCAGTGGCGCCCCCTTGAAATTTTAAAAATGCCCTTTGCTTTGATGTTTTTCAACGTAGAGCGATGAAATTTGGGGAGTGGATACGTTGTCCAGAGACGCTTCAAAAAGTCTGCAGCACCCATATTCCAAACCCAACAGGAAATCGGATATTTTGGATTGAATGTTGAAAAACATAGCATTTTGGGCGAAAACCAGCATGCACGTTTCAGACCATTGCGCCGAGCCAGTACGTTGGATCTTCCTCAAAATTGGTGTACGTCTTCATGAGACATATGAGATATTAAGTTGTGAAAATGGTGAGTTTTCGTCCACGGGCCTAACCTGGGCGGGGTACCAAAGTCGGGTGTTTTTTTGGCAACGCGCCAATTTCAGTAAATGATTAATAACTTCCTGATACAAGGTCCAATCTTTTTCATATTTAGCATGCGTGTAAGGTGTCTTAACCTGAACACGACTGCATTGAAATATTTTCCATTAGGCCTGGCGCCCCCTTGTGGGAAGAGGAAACACCCATTTTTACGAGAAAGGCTCCTCCTCCTGGTGAAAAACATCAATTGACCTCAAACCTGCATCAGGGGAGCCTTAAGACATGTCTTTAGGTATATGATGAAAAATATGGAGTTTTCGTTGATGTAGCAGTACCCAAACAGGAAAGTGAAAAGACCCTCGGCATTTTGTCACAAAATGGCCAATTTCCAGGTCTGAACATGCTCGAAAACTCACCTAAATTTGCACATACATGCGGCTTCATGTAAATTTCATGAATTTAGCAACATTGCCAAAAGATGTAATAAAATGGCTCAGTGGCGCCCCCTTCAATTTTTAAAAAAGGCCTGTCCTATTAGTTTTTTTCGACGTAGAGTGATGAAATTTGGGGAGTGGATACGTTGTGCAAAACTGCTCCAAAAAGTCTCTTGCACCCATATTCCAAACCCAACAGGAAATCGGGTATTAGGGATTGAATCTTGCACAACATGGCATTTTTGTCTAAAACCAGCATGCACGTTT
This sequence comes from Corythoichthys intestinalis, assembly GCF_030265065.1. Classification (NCBI taxonomy): domain Eukaryota; kingdom Metazoa; phylum Chordata; class Actinopteri; order Syngnathiformes; family Syngnathidae; genus Corythoichthys; species Corythoichthys intestinalis. The sequence continues at coordinate 81,458,637 of NC_080395.1, forward strand.
GACACCATTACGCCGAGGCAGTAAGTTGAATGCTCCTCAAAATTGGTCAGACTATTATTGACACATATGAGATGTTAGGTTATCAAAATGGTGACATTTCATTCACGGCCCTTTCCTGGCCAGGGGAGCAAATGTGTCTTATTTTTGACAATACAATTCAGTAAATGACTATAAGTCGCGGTTTTTTTCATATTTTGCTTTGGGGTGCGACTTATACTCAGCAGCGACTTATGTGTGAAATTATTAACACATTATGATAAAATTTCCCATGTTATTTTGGTGTTTTGGACTAATGGTTTTGTAAACTTGTTAGCATGCTATAGTTATCTGAATAACTCTTAATAGCTATGGCCACGTTCGCGTTCTGCCTTTGGCAATGTATGTTCAATTGTATAATTGACTTTTTTAAATTGAAATGGATGCATTTAGTTTGTGGCGCTTTCACGCCCACCTGGGAGCGCACTCGCACTTGTTTACGTGAAGAAGAGCGCTCGCACACCAGAAGAAGACAGACAGCTACGTAGCTCTGAGTGAGTGAGTGAGTGAGTGAGTGAGTGAGTGAGTGAGTGAGTGAGTGAGTGAGTGAGTGAGTGAGTGAGTGAGTGAGTGAGTGAGTGAGTGAGTGAGTGAGTGAGTGGGCGAGTTAGCGAGAGGGAAAGACGGCTGCGAAGCTACGTTCATTGTTTATGCTTTTAAAATAACTCTACAGAGGCAACGCCTGCGTGTATCATCTTTTCTGTTGTTGTTGTGTGTTTTCCACCCGCGAGCGGACACTTACAGCCAGTTGTGTGGTTGTTTGAATGGTGTGCTAATGCTAGCGAACGCATGCTAATCTGTTATGTTATTGCTGCAATAGTACCTAATTATCATTTATTTACGTTGATGTGAACCTGTTTGCTATCGAGGACCAAATTGATTCAACAAATTATGCGGACGTCCAGCATTGTCTTTTTGGAGTTCGCTGTATATAGCCAGGACCGAGCGGTAGCGTCCTGGTGAGGACAGTATATTCGCATTTCGTTGTTTATGCACTGTACACTGTAGATTTATTCAGCATGTTGTTCTCTATTGTATTTTTATATTAAACTGCCTTTCAAGATGACATATCTGTTCTATGTGTTGGATTTTATCAAGTAAATTTCCCCCAAAATTGCGACTTATACTCCGGTAAGACTTATATATGTTTTTTTTCTCTTTGTTGGGCATTTTCTGGCTTGTGCGACTTATACTCAGGTGCGACTTGTAGTCCGAAAAATACGGTAATAACTTCCTGATTGAAGGTGCAATCTTTTTCATATTTGGCATGAATGTGAAGTATTTCAGCCTGCACATGACTTTATTGAAATATTACTCATTACGCCTGGCGCCCCCTAGTGGGAACAGGAAACACACTTTTAATTAAATAGAAAGGCTCCTGCTTCTCAGGGTCAAAAATCAATTGACCTCAAACCTGAATCAGCGGAGCCTTAAGACATGTGTTCAGGTGCCTGATCAACAATTTTGTTTCGTTAAAGCAGAGGGGTCCAAAAGGAAAGTCATAATGACCGTGTTCAGGTGCCTAATAAACAATTTTGTTTTGTTAAAGCAGAGGGGTCCCATAGGAAAGTCATAATGACCGTCGCCATTTTCTCTCCCCACTAATTCTGAACATTCAGACATGCAATATATCTGCCTGCATATCTGTCTGTTGTCGACTGCCACCGCCCCGACCTGCCTGCCCTCCGACTTTGTTTGACGTCCGAGTTGCGCCATATGCGAGGGCCCGTTCAGTCCTGCTTGCAGGGCTAGTTATTATTATTTTTTCATGGCAAATGAAAATGGCCAATTTGAAGGCCTGAACATGCTCAAAAACTCACCAAATTTTGCATATACATCCGGCTTCGCGAAAATTTCGAAAATTTAGCAACGTTTTTTAAAAAAATCAAAAAATGGCTCAGTGGCGCCCCCTTGAAATTTTAAAAATGCCCTTTGCTTTGATGTTTTTCAACGTAGAGCGATGAAATTTGGGGAGTGGATACGTTGTCCAGAGACGCTTCAAAAAGTCTGCAGCACCCATATTCCAAACCCAACAGGAAATGGGATATTTTGGATTGAATGTTGAAAAACATAGCATTTTGGGCGAAAACCAGCATGCACGTTTCAGACCATTGCGCCGAGCCAGTACGTTGGATCTTCCTCAAAATTGGTGTACGTCTTCATGAGACATATGAGATATTAAGTTGTGAAAATGGTGAGTTTTCGTCCACGGGCCTAACCTGGGCGGGGTACCAAAGTCGGGTGTTTTTTTGGCAACGCGCCAATTTCAGTAAATGATTAATAACTTCCTGATACAAGGTCCAATCTTTTTCATATTTGGCATGCGTGTAAGGTGTCTTAACCTGAACACGACTGCATTGAAATATTTTCCATTAGGCCTGGCGCCCCCTTGTGGGAAGAGGAAACACCCATTTTTACGAGAAAGGCTCCTCCTCCTGGTGAAAAACATCAATTGACCTCAAACCTGCATCAGGGGAGCCTTAAGACATGTCTTTAGGTATATGATGAAAAATATTGAGTTTTCGTTGATGTAGCAGTACCCAAACAGGAAAGTGAAAAGACCCTCGGCATTTTGTCACAAAATGGCCAATTTCCAGGTCTGAACATGCTCGAAAACTCACCTAAATTTGCACATACATGCGGCTTCATGTAAATTTCATGAATTTAGCAACATTGCCAAAAGATGTAATAAAATGGCTCAGTGGCGCCCCCTTCAATTTTTAAAAAAGGCCTGTCCTATTAGTTTTTTTCGACGTAGAGTGATGAAATTTGGGGAGTGGATACGTTGTGCAAAACTGCTCCAAAAAGTCTCTTGCACCCATATTCCAAACCCAACAGGAAATCGGGTATTAGGGATTGAATCTTGCACAACATGGCATTTTTGTCTAAAACCAGCATGCACGTTTGACACCATTACGCCGAGGCAGTAAGTTGAATGCTCCTCAAAATTGGTCAGACTATTATTGACACATATGAGATGTTAGGTTATCAAAATGGTGACATTTCATTCACGGCCCTTTCCTGGCCAGGGGAGCAAATGTGTCTTATTTTTGACAATACAATTCAGTAAATTACTATAAGTCGCGGTTTTTTTCATATTTTGCTTTGGGGTGCGACTTATACTCAGCAGCGACTTATGTGTGAAATTATTAACACATTATGATAAAATTTCCCATGTTATTTTGGTGTTTTGGACTAATGGTTTTGTAAACTTGTTAGCATGCTATAGTTATCTGAATAACTCTTAATAGCTATGGCCACGTTCGCGTTCTGCCTTTGGCAATGTATGTTCAATTGTATAATTGACTTTTTTAAATTGAAATGGATGCATTTAGTTTGTGGCGCTTTCACGCCCACCTGGGAGCGCACTCGCACTTGTTTACGTGAAGAAGAGCGCTCGCACACCAGAAGAAGACAGACAGCTACGTAGCTCTGAGTGAGTGAGTGAGTGAGTGAGTGAGTGAGTGAGTGAGTGAGTGAGTGAGTGAGTGAGTGAGTGAGTGAGTGAGTGAGTGAGTGAGTGAGTGAGTGGGCGAGTTAGCGAGAGGGAAAGACGGCTGCGAAGCTACGTTCATTGTTTATGCTTTTAAAATATCTCTACAGAGGCAACGCCTGCGTGTATCATCTTTTCTGTTGTTGTTGTGTGTTTTCCACCCGCGAGCGGACACTTACAGCCAGTTGTGTGGTTGTTTGAATGGTGTGCTAATGCTAGCGAACGCATGCTAATCTGTTATGTTATTGCTGCAATAGTACCTAATTATCATTTATTTACGTTGATGTGAACCTGTTTGCTATCGAGGACCAAATTGATTCAACAAATTATGCGGACGTCCAGCATTGTCTTTTTGGAGTTCGCTGTATATAGCCAGGACCGAGCGGTAGCGTCCTGGTGAGGACAGTATATTCGCATTTCCTTGTTTATGCACTGTACACTGTAGATTTATTCAGCATGTTGTTCTCTATTGTATTTTTATATTAAACTGCCTTTCAAGATGACATATCTGTTCTATGTGTTGGATTTTATCAAGTCAATTTCCCCCAAAATTGCGACTTATACTCCGGTAAGACTTATATATGTTTTTTTTCTCTTTGTTGGGCATTTTCTGGCTTGTGCGACTTATACTCAGGTGCGACTTGTAGTCCGAAAAATACGGTAATAACTTCCTGATTGAAGGTGCAATCTTTTTCATATTTGGCATGAATGTGAAGTATTTCAGCCTGCACATGACTTTATTGAAATATTACTCATTACGCCTGGCGCCCCCTAGTGGGAACAGGAAACACACTTTTAATTATTATTATTATTTTTTCATGGCAAATGAAAATGGCCAATTTGAAGGCCTGAACATGCTCAAAAACTCACCAAATTTTGCATATACATCCGGCTTCGCGAAAATTTCGAAAATTTAGCAACGTTTTTTAAAAAAATCAAAAAATGGCTCAGTGGCGCCCCCTTGAAATTTTAAAAATGCCCTTTGCTTTGATGTTTTTCAACGTAGAGCGATGAAATTTGGGGAGTGGATACGTTGTCCAGAGACGCTTCAAAAAGTCTGCAGCACCCATATTCCAAACCCAACAGGAAATCGGATATTTTGGATTGAATGTTGAAAAACATAGCATTTTGGGCGAAAACCAGCATGCACGTTTCAGACCATTGCGCCGAGCCAGTACGTTGGATCTTCCTCAAAATTGGTGTACGTCTTCATGAGACATATGAGATATTAAGTTGTGAAAATGGTGAGTTTTCGTCCACGGGCCTAACCTGGGCGGGGTACCAAAGTCGGGTGTTTTTTTGGCAACGCGCCAATTTCAGTAAATGATTAATAACTTCCTGATACAAGGTCCAATCTTTTTCATATTTGGCACGCGTGTAAGGTGTCTTAACCTGAACACGACTGCATTGAAATATTTTCCATTAGGCCTGGCGCCCCCTTGTGGGAAGAGGAAACACCCATTTTTACGAGAAAGGCTCCTCCTCCTGGTGAAAAACATCAATTGACCTCAAACCTGCATCAGGGGAGCCTTAAGACATGTCTTTAGGTATATGATGAAAAATATTGAGTTTTCGTTGATGTAGCAGTACCCAAACAGGAAAGTGAAAAGACCCTCGGCATTTTGTCACAAAATGGCCAATTTCCAGGTCTGAACATGCTCGAAAACTCACCTAAATTTGCACATACATGCGGCTTCATGTAAATTTCATGAATTTAGCAACATTGCCAAAAGATGTAATAAAATGGCTCAGTGGCGCCCCCTTCAATTTTTAAAAAAGGCCTGTCCTATTAGTTTTTTTCGACGTAGAGTGATGAAATTTGGGGAGTGGATACGTTGTGCAAAACTGCTCCAAAAAGTCTCTTGCACCCATATTCCAAACCCAACAGGAAATCGGGTATTAGGGATTGAATCTTGCACAACATGGCATTTTTGTCTAAAACCAGCATGCACGTTTGACACCATTACGCCGAGGCAGTAAGTTGAATGCTCCTCAAAATTGGTCAGACTATTATTGACACATATGAGATGTTAGGTTATCAAAATGGTGACATTTCATTCACGGCCCTTTCCTGGCCAGGGGAGCAAATGTGTCTTATTTTTGACAATACAATTCAGTAAATGACTATAAGTCGCGGTTTTTTTCATATTTTGCTTTGGGGTGCGACTTATACTCAGCAGCGACTTATGTGTGAAATTATTAACACATTATGATAAAATTTCCCATGTTATTTTGGTGTTTTGGACTAATGGTTTTGTAAACTTGTTAGCATGCTATAGTTATCTGAATAACTCTTAATAGCTATGGCCACGTTCGCGTTCTGCCTTTGGCAATGTATGTTCAATTGTATAATTGACTTTTTTAAATTGAAATGGATGCATTTAGTTTGTGGCGCTTTCACGCCCACCTGGGAGCGCACTCGCACTTGTTTACGTGAAGAAGAGCGCTCGCACACCAGAAGAAGACAGACAGCTACGTAGCTGTGAGTGAGTGAGTGAGTGAGTGAGTGAGTGAGTGAGTGAGTGAGTGAGTGAGTGAGTGAGTGAGTGAGTGAGTGAGTGAGTGAGTGAGTGAGTGGGCGAGTTAGCGAGAGGGAAAGACGGCTGCGAAGCTACGTTCATTGTTTATGCTTTTAAAATATCTCGACAGAGGCAACGCCTGCGTGTATCATCTTTTCTGTTGTTGTTGTGTGTTTTCCACCCGCGAGCGGACACTTACAGCCAGTTGTGTGGTTGTTTGAATGGTGTGCTAATGCTAGCGAACGCATGCTAATCTGTTATGTTATTGCTGCAATAGTACCTAATTATCATTTATTTACGTTGATGTGAACCTGTTTGCTATCGAGGACCAAATTGATTCAACAAATTATGCGGACGTCCAGCATTGTCTTTTTGGAGTTCGCTGTATATAGCCAGGACCGAGCGGTAGCGTCCTGGTGAGGACAGTATATTCGCATTTCGTTTTTATGCACTGTACACTGTAGATTTATTCAGCATGTTGTTCTCTATTGTATTTTTATATTAAACTGCCTTTCAAGATGACATATCTGTTCTATGTGTTGGATTTTATCAAGTAAATTTCCCCCAAAATTGCGACTTATACTCCGGTAAGACTTATATATGTTTTTTTTCTCTTTGTTGGGCATTTTCTGGCTTGTGCGACTTATACTCAGGTGCGACTTGTAGTCCGAAAAATACGGTAATAACTTCCTGATTGAAGGTGCAATCTTTTTCATATTTGGCATGAATGTGAAGTATTTTTAGGGCCCGAGCACTCTCAGCGTGCGAGGCCCTATTGTTCTTCGAAGGATTATTATTATTATTATTATTATTATTATTATTATTATTATTTTTTCATGGCAAATGAAAATGGCCAATTTGAAGGCCTGAACATGCTCAAAAACTCACCAAATTTTGCATATACATCCGGCTTCGCGAAAATTTCGAAAATTTAGCAACGTTTTTTAAAAAAATCAAAAAATGGCTCAGTGGCGCCCCCTTGAAATTTTAAAAATGCCCTTTGCTTTGATGTTTTTCAACGTAGAGCGATGAAATTTGGGGAGTGGATACGTTGTCCAGAGACGCTTCAAAAAGTCTGCAGCACCCATATTCCAAACCCAACAGGAAATGGGATATTTTGGATTGAATGTTGAAAAACATAGCATTTTGGGCGAAAACCAGCATGCACGTTTCAGACCATTGCGCCGAGCCAGTACGTTGGATCTTCCTCAAAATTGGTGTACGTCTTCATGAGACATATGAGATATTAAGTTGTGAAAATGGTGAGTTTTCGTCCACGGGCCTAACCTGGGCGGGGTACCAAAGTCGGGTGTTTTTTTGGCAACGCGCCAATTTCAGTAAATGATTAATAACTTCCTGATACAAGGTCCAATCTTTTTCATATTTGGCATGCGTGTAAGGTGTCTTAACCTGAACACGACTGCATTGAAATATTTTCCATTAGGCCTGGCGCCCCCTTGTGGGAAGAGGAAACACCCATTTTTACGAGAAAGGCTCCTCCTCCTGGTGAAAAACATCAATTGACCTCAAACCTGCATCAGGGGAGCCTTAAGACATGTCTTTAGGTATATGATGAAAAATATTGAGTTTTCGTTGATGTAGCAGTACCCAAACAGGAAAGTGAAAAGACCCTCGGCATTTTGTCACAAAATGGCCAATTTCCAGGTCTGAACATGCTCGAAAACTCACCTAAATTTGCACATACATGCGGCTTCATGTAAATTTCATGAATTTAGCAACATTGCCAAAAGATGTAATAAAATGGCTCAGTGGCGCCCCCTTCAATTTTTAAAAAAGGCCTGTCCTATTAGTTTTTTTCGACGTAGAGTGATGAAATTTGGGGAGTGGATACGTTGTGCAAAACTGCTCCAAAAAGTCTCTTGCACCCATATTCCAAACCCAACAGGAAATCGGGTATTAGGGATTGAATCTTGCACAACATGGCATTTTTGTCTAAAACCAGCATGCACGTTTGACACCATTACGCCGAGGCAGTAAGTTGAATGCTCCTCAAAATTGGTCAGACTATTATTGACACATATGAGATGTTAGGTTATCAAAATGGTGACATTTCATTCACGGCCCTTTCCTGGCCAGGGGAGCAAATGTGTCTTATTTTTGACAATACAATTCAGTAAATGACTATAAGTCGCGGTTTTTTTCATATTTTGCTTTGGGGTGCGACTTATACTCAGCAGCGACTTATGTGTGAAATTATTAACACATTATGATAAAATTTCCCATGTTATTTTGGTGTTTTGGACTAATGGTTTTGTAAACTTGTTAGCATGCTATAGTTATCTGAATAACTCTTAATAGCTATGGCCACGTTCGCGTTCTGCCTTTGGCAATGTATGTTCAATTGTATAATTGACTTTTTTTAAATTGAAATGGATGCATTTAGTTTGTGGCGCTTTCACGCCCACCTGGGAGCGCACTCGCACTTGTTTACGTGAAGAAGAGCGCTCGCACACCAGAAGAAGACAGACAGCTACGTAGCTCTGAGTGAGTGAGTGAGTGAGTGAGTGAGTGAGTGAGTGAGTGAGTGAGTGAGTGAGTGAGTGAGTGAGTGAGTGAGTGAGTGAGTGAGTGAGTGAGTGAGTGAGTGAGCGAGTGGGCGAGTTAGCGAGAGGGAAAGACGGCTGCGAAGCTACGTTCATTGTTTATGCTTTTAAAATATCTCTACAGAGGCAACGCCTGCGTGTATCATCTTTTCTGTTGTTGTTGTGTGTTTTCCACCCGCGAGCGGACACTTACAGCCAGTTGTGTGGTTGTTTGAATGGTGTGCTAATGCTAGCGAACGCATGCTAATCTGTTATGTTATTGCTGCAATAGTACCTAATTATCATTTATTTACGTTGATGTGAACCTGTTTGCTATCGAGGACCAAATTGATTCAACAAATTATGCGGACGTCCAGCATTGTCTTTTTGGAGTTCGCTGTATATAGCCAGGACCGAGCGGTAGCGTCCTGGTGAGGACAGTATATTCGCATTTCGTTGTTTATGCACTGTACACTGTAGATTTATTCAGCATGTTGTTCTCTATTGTATTTTTATATTAAACTGCCTTTCAAGATGACATATCTGTTCTATGTGTTGGATTTTATCAAGTAAATTTCCCCCAAAATTGCGACTTATACTCCGGTAAGACTTATATATGTTTTTTTTCTCTTTGTTGGGCATTTTCTGGCTTGTGCGACTTATACTCAGGTGCGACTTGTAGTCCGAAAAATACGGTAATAACTTCCTGATTGAAGGTGCAATCTTTTTCATATTTGGCATGAATGTGAAGTATTTCAGCCTGCACATGACTTTATTGAAATATTACTCATTACGCCTGGCGCCCCCTAGTGGGAACAGGAAACACACTTTTCATTAAATAGAAAGGCTCCTGCTTCTCAGGGTCAAAAATCAATTGACCTCAAACCTGAATCAGCGGAGCCTTAAGACATGTGTTCAGGTGCCTGATCAACAATTTTGTTTCGTTAAAGCAGAGGGGTCCAAAAGGAAAGTCATAATGACCGTGTTCAGGTGCCTAATAAACAATTTTGTTTTGTTAAAGCAGAGGGGTCCCATAGGAAAGTCATAATGACCGTCGCCATTTTCTCTCCCCACTAATTCTGAACATTCAGACATGCAATATATCTGCCTGGATATCTGTCTGTTGTCGACTGCCACCGCCCCGACCTGCCTGCCCTTCGACTTTGTTTGACGTCCGAGTTGCGCCATACGCGAGGGCCCGTTCAGTCCTGCTTGCAGGGCTAGTTATTATTATTTTTTCATGGCAAATGAAAATGGCCAATTTGAAGGCCTGAACATGCTCAAAAACTCACCAAATTTTGCATATACATCCGGCTTCGCGAAAATTTCGAAAATTTAGCAACGTTTTTTAAAAAAATCAAAAAATGGCTCAGTGGCGCCCCCTTGAAATTTTAAAAATGCCCTTTGCTTTGATGTTTTTCAACGTAGAGCGATGAAATTTGGGGAGTGGATACGTTGTCCAGAGACGCTTCAAAAAGTCTGCAGCACCCATATTCCAAACCCAACAGGAAATGGGATATTTTGGATTGAATGTTGAAAAACATAGCATTTTGGGCGAAAACCAGCATGCACGTTTCAGACCATTGCGCCGAGCCAGTACGTTGGAGCTTCCTCAAAATTGGTGTACGTCTTCATGAGACATATGAGATATTAAGTTGTGAAAATGGTGAGTTTTCGTCCACAGGCCTAACCTGGGCGGGGTACCAAAGTCGGGTGTTTTTTTGGCAACGCGCCAATTTCAGTAAATGATTAATAACTTCCTGATACAATGTCCAATCTTTTTCATATTTGGCATGCGTGTAAGGTGTCTTAACCTGAACACGACTGCATTGAAATATTTTCCATTAGGCCTGGCGCCCCCTTGTGGGAAGAGGAAACACCCATTTTTACGAGAAAGGCTCCTCCTCCTGGTGAAAAACATCAATTGACCTCAAACCTGCATCAGGGGAGCCTTAAGACATGTCTTTAGGTATATGATGAAAAATATTGAGTTTTCGTTGATGTAGCAGTACCCAAACAGGAAAGTGAAAAGACCCTCGGCATTTTGTCACAAAATGGCCAATTTCCAGGTCTGAACATGCTCGAAAACTCACCAAAATTTGCACATACATGCGGCTTCATGTAAATTTCATGAATTTAGCAACATTGCCAAAAGATGTAATAAAATGGCTCAGTGGCGCCCCCTTCAATTTTTAAAAAAGGCCTGTCCTATTAGTTTTTTTCGACGTAGAGTGATGAAATTTGGGGAGTGGATACGTTGTGCAAAACTGCTCCAAAAAGTCTCTTGCACCCATATTCCAAACCCAACAGGAAATCGGGTATTAGGGATTGAATCTTGCACAACATGGCATTTTTGTCTAAAACCAGCATGCACGTTTGACACCATTACGCCGAGGCAGTAAGTTGAATGCTCCTCAAAATTGGTCAGACTATTATTGACACATATGAGATGTTAGGTTATCAAAATGGTGACATTTCATTCACGGCCCTTTCCTGGCCAGGGGAGCAAATGTGTCTTATTTTTGACAATACAGTTCAGTAAATGACTATAAGTCGCGGTTTTTTTCATATTTTGCTTTGGGGTGCGACTTATACTCAGCAGCGACTTATGTGTGAAATTATTAACACATTATGATAAAATTTCCCATGTTATTTTGGTGTTTTGGACTAATGGTTTTGTAAACTTGTTAGCATGCTATAGTTATCTGAATAACTCTTAATAGCTATGGCCACGTTCGCGTTCTGCCTTTGGCAATGTATGTTCAATTGTATAATTGACTTTTTTAAATTGAAATGGATGCATTTAGTTTGTGGCGCTTTCACGCCCACCTGGGAGCGCACTCGCACTTGTTTACGTGAAGAAGAGCGCTCGCACACCAGAAGAAGACAGACAGCTACGTAGCTCTGAGTGAGTGAGTGAGTGAGTGAGTGAGTGAGTGAGTGAGTGAGTGAGTGAGTGAGTGAGTGAGTGAGTGAGTGAGTGAGTGAGTGAGTGAGTGGGCGAGTTAGCGAGAGGGAAAGACGGCTGCGAAGCTACGTTCATTGTTTATGCTTTTAAAATATCTCTACAGAGGCAACGCCTGCGTGTATCATCTTTTCTGTTGTTGTTGTGTGTTTTCCACCCGCGAGCGGACACTTACAGCCAGTTGTGTGGTTGTTTGAATGGTGTGCTAATGCTAGCGAACGCATGCTAATCTGTTATGTTATTGCTGCAATAGTACCTAATTATCATTTATTTACGTTGATGTGAACCTGTTTGCTATCGAGGACCAAATTGATTCAACAAATTATGCGGACGTCCAGCATTGTCTTTTTGGAGTTCGCTGTATATAGCCAGGACCGAGCGGTAGCGTCCTGGTGAGGACAGTATATTCGCATTTCGTTGTTTATGCACTGTACACTGTAGATTTATTCAGCATGTTGTTCTCTATTGTATTTTTATATTAAACTGCCTTTCAAGATGACATATCTGTTCTATGTGTTGGATTTTATCAAGTAAATTTCCCCCAAAATTGCGACTTATACTCCGGTAAGACTTATATATGTTTTTTTTCTCTTTGTTGGGCATTTTCTGGCTTGTGCGACTTATACTCAGGTGCGACTTGTAGTCCGAAAAATACGGTAATAACTTCCTGATTGAAGGTGCAATCTTTTTCATATTTGGCATGAATGTGAAGTATTTCAGCCTGCACATGACTTTATTGAAATATTACTCATTACGCCTGCCGCCCCCTAGTGGGAACAGGAAACACACTTTTCATTAAATAGAAAGGCTCCTGCTTCTCAGGGTCAAAAATCAATTGACCTCAAACCTGAATCAGCGGAGCCTTAAGACATGTGTTCAGGTGCCTGATCAACAATTTTGTTTCGTTAAAGCAGAGGGGTCCAAAAGGAAAGTCATAATGACCGTGTTCAGGTGCCTAATAAACAATTTTGTTTTGTTAAAGCAGAGGGGTCCCATAGGAAAGTCATAATGACCGTCGCCATTTTCTCTCCCCACTAATTCTGAACATTCAGACATGCAATATTTATTAGGGCCCGAGCACTCTCAGCGTGCGAGGCCCTATTGTTCTTCGAAGGATTATTATTAGGGCCCGAGCACTCTCAGCGTGCGAGGCCCTATTGTTCTTCGAAGGATTATTATTATTATTATTATTTTTTCATGGCAAATGAAAATGGCCAATTTGAAGGCCTGAACATGCTCAAAAACTCACCAAATTTTGCATATACATCCGGCTTTGCGAAAATTTCGAAAATTTAGCAACGTTTTTTAAAAAAATCAAAAAATGGCTCAGTGGCGCCCCCTTGAAATTTTAAAAATGCCCTTTGCTTTGATGTTTTTCAACGTAGAGCGATGAAATTTGGGGAGTGGATACGTTGTCCAGAGACGCTTCAAAAAGTCTGCAGCACCCATATTCCAAACCCAACAGGAAATGGGATATTTTGGATTGAATGTTGAAAAACATAGCATTTTGGGCGAAAACCAGCATGCACGTTTCAGACCATTGCGCCGAGCCAGTACGTTGGATCTTCCTCAAAATTGGTGTACGTCTTCATGAGACATATGAGATATTAAGTTGTGAAAATGGTGAGTTTTCGTCCACGGGCCTAACCTGGGCGGGGTACCAAAGTCGGGTGTTTTTTTGGCAACGCGCCAATTTCAGTAAATGATTAATAACTTCCTGATACAAGGTCCAATCTTTTTCATATTTGGCATGCGTGTAAGGTGTCTTAACCTGAACACGACTGCATTGAAATATTTTCCATTAGGCCTGGCGCCCCCTTGTGGGAAGAGGAAACACCCATTTTTACGAGAAAGGCTCCTCCTCCTGGTGAAAAACATCAATTGACCTCAAACCTGCATCAGGGGAGCCTTAAGACATGTCTTTAGGTATATGATGAAAAATATTGAGTTTTCGTTGATGTAGCAGTACCCAAACAGGAAAGTGAAAAGACCCTCGGCATTTTGTCACAAAATGGCCAATTTCCAGGTCTGAACATGCTCGAAAACTCACCTAAATTTGCACATACATGCGGCTTCATGTAAATTTCATGAATTTAGCAACATTGCCAAAAGATGTAATAAAATGGCTCAGTGGCGCCCCCTTCAATTTTTAAAAAAGGCCTGTCCTATTAGTTTTTTTCGACGTAGAGTGATGAAATTTGGGGAGTGGATACGTTGTGCAAAACTGCTCCAAAAAGTCTCTTGCACCCATATTCCAAACCCAACAGGAAATCGGGTATTAGGGATTGAATCTTGCACAACATGGCATTTTTGTCTAAAACCAGCATGCACGTTTGACACCATTACGCCGAGGCAGTAAGTTGAATGCTCCTCAAAATTGGTCAGACTATTATTGACACATATGAGATGTTAGGTTATCAAAATGGTGACATTTCATTCACGGCCCTTTCCTGGCCAGGGGAGCAAATGTGTCTTATTTTTGACAATACAATTCAGTAAATGACTATAAGTCGCGTTTTTTTTCATATTTTGTTCAAAAACTCACCAAATTTTGCATATACATCCGGCTTCGCGAAAATTTCGAAAATTTAGCAACGTTTTTTAAAAAAATCAAAAAATGGCTCAGTGGCGCTCCCTTGAAATTTTAAAAATGCCCTTTGCTTTGATGTTTTTCAACGTAGAGCGATGAAATTATGGGAGTGGATACGTTGTCCAGAGACGCTTCAAAAAGTCTGCAGCACCCATATTCCAAACCCAACAGGAAATGGGATATTTTGGATTGAATGTTGAAAAACATAGCATTTTGGGCGAAAACCAGCATGCACGTTTCAGACCATTGCGCCGAGCCAGTACGTTGGATCTTCCTCAAAATTGGTGTACGTCTTCATGAGACATATGAGATATTAAGTTGTGAAAATGGTGAGTTTTCGTCCACGGGCCTAACCTGGGCGGGGTACCAAAGTCGGGTGTTTTTTTGGCAACGCGCCAATTTCAGTAAATGATTAATAACTTCCTGATACAAGGTCCAATCTTTTTCATATTTGGCATGCGTGTAAGGTGTCTTAACCTGAACACGACTGCATTGAAATATTTTCCATTAGGCCTGGCGCCCCCTTGTGGGAAGAGGAAACACCCATTTTTACGAGAAAGGCTCCTCCTCCTGGTGAAAAACATCAATTGACCTCAAACCTGCATCAGGGGAGCCTTAAGACATGTCTTTAGGTATATGATGAAAAATATTGAGTTTTCGTTGATGTAGCAGTACCCAAACAGGAAAGTGAAAAGACCCTCGGCATTTTGTCACAAAATGGCCAATTTCCAGGTCTGAACATGCTCGAAAACTCACCTAAATTTGCACATACATGCGGCTTCATGTAAATTTCATGAATTTAGCAACATTGCCAAAAGATGTAATAAAATGGCTCAGTGGCGCCCCCTTCAATTTTTAAAAAAGGCCTGTCCTATTAGTTTTTTTCGACGTAGAGTGATGAAATTTGGGGAGTGGATACGTTGTGCAAAACTGCTCCAAAAAGTCTCTTGCACCCATATTCCAAACCCAACAGGAAATCGGGTATTAGGGATTGAATCTTGCACAACATGGCATTTTTGTCTAAAACCAGCATGCACGTTTGACACCATTACGCCGAGGCAGTAAGTTGAATGCTCCTCAAAATTGGTCAGACTATTATTGACACATATGAGATGTTAGGTTATCAAAATGGTGACATTTCATTCACGGCCCTTTCCTGGCCAGGGGAGCAAATGTGTCTTATTTTTGACAATACAATTCAGTAAATGACTATAAGTCGCGTTTTTTTTCATATTTTGCTTTGGGGTGCGACTTATACTCAGCAGCGACTTATGTGTGAAATTATTAACACATTATGATAAAATTTCCCATGTTATTTTGGTGTTTTGGACTAATGGTTTTGTAAACTTGTTAGCATGCTATAGTTATCTGAATAACTCTTAATAGCTATGGCCACGTTCGCGTTCTGCCTTTGGCAATGTATGTTCAATTGTATAATTGACTTTTTTAAATTGAAATGGATGCATTTACTTTGTGGCGCTTTCACGCCCACCTGGGAGCGCACTCGCACTTGTTTACGTGAAGAAGAGCGCTCGCACACCAGAAGAAGACAGACAGCTACGTAGCTCTGAGTGAGTGAGTGAGTGAGTGAGTGAGTGAGTGAGTGAGTGAGTGAGTGAGTGAGTGAGTGAGTGAGTGAGTGAGTGAGTGAGTGAGTGAGTGAGTGAGTGAGTGGGCGAGTTAGCGAGAGGGAAAGACGGCTGCGAAGCTACGTTCATTGTTTATGCTTTTAAAATATCTCTACAGAGGCAACGCCTGCGTGTATCATCTTTTCTGTTGTTGTTGTGTGTTTTCCACCCGCGAGCGGACACTTACAGCCAGTTGTGTGGTTGTTTGAATGGTGTGCTAATGCTAGCGAACGCATGCTAATCTGTTATGTTATTGCTGCAATAGTACCTAATTATCATTTATTTACGTTGATGTGAACCTGTTTGCTATCGAGGACCAAATTGATTCAACAAATTATGCGGACGTCCAGCATTGTCTTTTTGGAGTTCGCTGTATATAGCCAGGACCGAGCGGTAGCGTCCTGGTGAGGACAGTATATTCGCATTTCGTTGTTTATGCACTGTACACTGTAGATTTATTCAGCATGTTGTTCTCTATTGTATTTTTATATTAAACTGCCTTTCAAGATGACATATCTGTTCTATGTGTTGGATTTTATCAAGCAAATTTCCCCCAAAAATGCGACTTATACTCCGGTAAGACTTATATATGTTTTTTTTCTCTTTGTTGGGCATTTTCTGGCTTGTGCGACTTATACTCAGGTGCGACTTGTAGTCCGAAAAATACGGTAATAACTTCCTGATTGAAGGTGCAATCTTTTTCATATTTGGCATGAATGTGAAGTATTTCAGCCTGCACATGACTTTATTGAAATATTACTCATTACGCCTGGCGCCCCCTAGTGGGAACAGGAAACACACTTTTAATTAAATAGAAAGGCTCCTGCTTCTCAGGGTCAAAAATCAATTGACCTCAAACCTGAATCAGCGGAGCCTTAAGACATGTGTTCAGGTGCCTGATCAACAATTTTGTTTCGTTAAAGCAGAGGGGTCCAAAAGGAAAGTCATAATGACCGTGTTCAGGTGCCTAATAAACAATTTTGTTTTGTTAAAGCAGAGGGGTCCCATAGGAAAGTCATAATGACCGTCGCCGCTGTCTATAGCCAGGACCGAGCGGTAGCGTCCTGGTGAGGACAGTATATTCGCATTTCGTTGTTTATGCACTGTACACTGTACATTTATTCAGCATGTTGTTCTCTATTGTATCTTTGTATTAAATTGCCTTTCAAGATGACATATCTGTTCTATGTGTTGGATTTTATCAAGTAAATTTCACCCACAAATGCGACTTATACTCCGGTAAGACTTTTGTTTCCTTAAAGCAGAGGGGTCCAATAGGAAAGTCATAATGACCGTGTTCAGGTGCCTAATAAACACTTTTGTTTTGTTAAAGCAGAGGGGTCCGATAAGAAAGTCATCATGACCGTCGCCATTTTCTCTCCCCACTAATTCTGAACATTCAGACATGCAATATATCTGCCTGGATATCTGTCTGTTGTCGACTGCCACCGCCCCGACCTGCCTGCCCTCCGACTTTGTTTGACGTCCGAGTTGCGCCATACGCGAGGGCCCGTCAGTCCTGCTTGCAGGACTAGTTATTATTATTATTAGGGCCCGAGCACTCTCAGCGTGCGAGGCCCTATTGTTCTTCGAAGGATTATTATTATTATTATTATTATTATTATTATTATTTTTTCATGGCAAATGAAAATGGCCAATTTGAAGGCCTGAACATGCTCAAAAACTCACCAAATTTTGCATATACATCCGGCTTCGCGAAAATTTCGAAAATTTAGCAACGTTTTTTAAAAAAATCAAAAAATGGCTCAGTGGCGCCCCCTTGAAATTTTAAAAATGCCCTTTGCTTTGATGTTTTTCAACGTAGAGCGATGAAATTTGGGGAGTGGATACGTTGTCCAGAG
The DNA here is from genome assembly GCF_030265065.1 of Corythoichthys intestinalis. Lineage (NCBI taxonomy): Eukaryota > Metazoa > Chordata > Actinopteri > Syngnathiformes > Syngnathidae > Corythoichthys > Corythoichthys intestinalis. The sequence continues at coordinate 81,476,273 of NC_080395.1, forward strand.
ACGCTTCAAAAAGTCTGCAGCACCCATATTCCAAACCCAACAGGAAATGGGATATTTTGGATTGAATGTTGAAAAACATAGCATTTTGGGCGAAAACCAGCATGCACGTTTCAGACCATTGCGCCGAGCCAGTACGTTGGATCTTCCTCAAAATTGGTGTACGTCTTCATGAGACATATGAGATATTAAGTTGTGAAAATGGTGAGTTTTCGTCCACGGGCCTAACCTGGGCGGGGTACCAAAGTCGGGTGTTTTTTTGGCAACGCGCCAATTTCAGTAAATGATTAATAACTTCCTGATACAAGGTCCAATCTTTTTCATATTTGGCATGCGTGTAAGGTGTCTTAACCTGAACACGACTGCATTGAAATATTTTCCATTAGGCCTGGCGCCCCCTTGTGGGAAGAGGAAACACCCATTTTTACGAGAAAGGCTCCTCCTCCTGGTGAAAAACATCAATTGACCTCAAACCTGCATCAGGGGAGCCTTAAGACATGTCTTTAGGTATATGATGAAAAATATTGAGTTTTCGTTGATGTAGCAGTACCCAAACAGGAAAGTGAAAAGACCCTCGGCATTTTGTCACAAAATGGCCAATTTCCAGGTCTGAACATGCTCGAAAACTCACCTAAATTTGCACATACATGCGGCTTCATGTAAATTTCATGAATTTAGCAACATTGCCAAAAGATGTAATAAAATGGCTCAGTGGCGCCCCCTTCAATTTTTAAAAAAGGCCTGTCCTATTAGTTTTTTTCGACGTAGAGTGATGAAATTTGGGGAGTGGATACGTTGTGCAAAACTGCTCCAAAAAGTCTCTTGCACCCATATTCCAAACCCAACAGGAAATCGGGTATTAGGGATTGAATCTTGCACAACATGGCATTTTTGTCTAAAACCAGCATGCACGTTTGACACCATTACGCCGAGGCAGTAAGTTGAATGCTCCTCAAAATTGGTCAGACTATTATTGACACATATGAGATGTTAGGTTATCAAAATGGTGACATTTCATTCACGGCCCTTTCCTGGCCAGGGGAGCAAATGTGTCTTATTTTTGACAATACAATTCAGTAAATGACTATAAGTCGCGGTTTTTTTCATATTTTGCTTTGGGGTGCGACTTATACTCAGCAGCGACTTATGTGTGAAATTATTAACACATTATGATAAAATTTCCCATGTTATTTTGGTGTTTTGGACTAATGGTTTTGTAAACTTGTTAGCATGCTATAGTTATCTGAATAACTCTTAATAGCTATGGCCACGTTCGCGTTCTGCCTTTGGCAATGTATGTTCAATTGTATAATTGACTTTTTTAAATTGAAATGGATGCATTTAGTTTGTGGCGCTTTCACGCCCACCTGGGAGCGCACTCGCACTTGTTTACGTGAAGAAGAGCGCTCGCACACCAGAAGAAGACAGACAGCTACGTAGCTCTGAGTGAGTGAGTGAGTGAGTGAGTGAGTGAGTGAGTGAGTGAGTGAGTGAGTGAGTGAGTGAGTGAGTGAGTGAGTGAGTGAGTGAGTGAGTGAGTGAGTGAGTGAGTGAGTGAGTGAGTGAGTGAGTGAGTGAGTGGGCGAGTTAGCGAGAGGGAAAGACGGCTGCGAAGCTACGTTCATTGTTTATGCTTTTAAAATATCTCTACAGAGGCAACGCCTGCGTGTATCATCTTTTCTGTTGTTGTTGTGTGTTTTCCACCCGCGAGCGGACACTTACAGCCAGTTGTGTGGTTGTTTGAATGGTGTGCTAATGCTAGCGAACGCATGCTAATCTGTTATGTTATTGCTGCAATAGTACCTAATTATCATTTATTTACGTTGATGTGAACCTGTTTGCTATCGAGGACCAAATTGATTCAACAAATTATGCGGACGTCCAGCATTGTCTTTTTGGAGTTCGCTGTATATAGCCAGGACCGAGCGGTAGCGTCCTGGTGAGGACAGTATATTCGCATTTCGTTGTTTATGCATTGTACACTGTAGATTTATTCAGCATGTTGTTCTCTATTGTATTTTTATATTAAACTGCCTTTCAAGATGACATATCTGTTCTATGTGTTGGATTTTATCAAGTAAATTTCCCCCAAAATTGCGACTTATACTTCGGTAAGACTTATATATGTTTTTTTTCTCTTTGTTGGGCATTTTCTGGCTTGTGCGACTTATACTCAGGTGCGACTTGTAGTCCGAAAAATACGGTAATAACTTCCTGATTGAAGGTGCAATCTTTTTCATATTTGGCATGAATGTGAAGTATTTCAGCCTGCACATGACTTTATTGAAATATTACTCATTACGCCTGGCGCCCCCTAGTGGGAACAGGAAACACACTTTTAATTAAATAGAAAGGCTCCTGCTTCTCAGGGTCAAAAATCAATTGACCTCAAACCTGAATCAGCGGAGCCTTAAGACATGTGTTCAGGTGCCTGATCAACAATTTTGTTTCGTTAAAGCAGAGGGGTCCAAAAGGAAAGTCATAATGACCGTGTTCAGGTGCCTAATAAACAATTTTGTTTTGTTAAAGCAGAGGGGTCCCATAGGAAAGTCATAATGACCGTCGCCATTTTCTCTCCCCACTAATTCTGAACATTCAGACATGCAATATATCTGCCTGGATATCTGTCTGTTGTCGACTGCCACCGCCCCGACCTGCCTGCCCTTCGACTTTGTTTGACGTCCGAGTTGCGCCATACGCGAGGGCCCGTTCAGTCCTGCTTGCAGGGCTAGTTATTATTAGGGCCCGAGCACTCTCAGCGTGCGAGGCCCTATTGTTCTTCGAAGGATTATTATTATTATTATTTTTTTTTTTTCATGGCAAATGAAAATGGCCAATTTGAAGGCCTGAACATGCTCAAAAACTCACCAAAATTTGCACATACATCCGGCTTCGCGAAAATTTCGACAATTTGGCAACGTTTACAAAAAAAATAAAGAAATGGCTCAGTGGCGCCCCCTTGCAATTTTCAAAATGCCCTTTGCTTTGATGTATTTCAACGTAGGGCGATGAAATTTGGGGAGTGGATACGTTGTCCAGAACCGCTTCAAAAAGTCTAAAGCACCCATATTCCAAACCCAACAGGAAATGGGATATTCTGGATTGAATGTTGAAAAACATAGCATTTTGGGCGAAAACCAGCATGCACGTTTCAGACCGTTGCGCCGAGCCAGTACGTTGGATCTTCCTCAAAATTGGTGTAAGTGTTCATGAGACATATGAGATACTAAGTTGTGAAAATGGTGAGTTTTCGTCCACGGGCCTGACCTGGGCGGGGTACCAAAGTCGGGTGTTTTTTTGGCAACGCGCCAATTTCAGTAAATGATTAATAACTTCCTGATACAAGGTCCAATCTTTTTCATATTTGGCATGCATGTAAGGTGTCTTAACCTGAACACGACTGCATTGAAATATTTTCCATTAGGCCTGGCGCCCCCTTGTGGGAAGAGGAAACACCCTTTTTTACGAAAAAGGCTCCTCCTCCTGGTGAAAAACATCAATTGATCTCAAACCTGCATCAGGGGAGCCTTAAGACATGTCTTTAGGTATCTGATGAAAAATATTGAGTTTTCGTTGATGTTGCAGTATCCAAACAGGAAAGTGAAAAGACCCTCGGCATTTTCTCTCAAAATGGCAAATTTCAAGGTCTGAACATGCTCGAAAACTCACCAAAATGTGAACATACATGTGGCTTCATGTAGATTTCATGAATTTAGCAACATTGCCAAAAGATGTAATAAAATGGCTCAGTGGCGCCCCCTTCAATTTTTAAAAAAGGCCTGTCCTATTAGTTTTTTTCGACGTAGAGTGATGAAATTTGGGGAGTGGATACGTTGTGCAAAACTGCTCCAAAAAGTCTCTTGCACCCATATTCCAAACCCAACAGGAAATCGGGTATTATGGATTGAATCTTGCATTTTTGTCAAAAACCTGCATGCACGTTTGAGACCATTACGCCGAAGCAGTAAGTTGAATGCTTCTCAAAATTGGTCAGACATCCCAAAAACATGCATGGTAGGCTGATTGAGCACTCTAAATTGTCCGTAGGTATGAGTGTGCGCGTGAATGGTTGTATGTCTCCTTGTGCCCTGCAATTGGCTGGCAACCAGTGCAGGGTGTCCCCTGCCTACTGCCCCGAGTTAGCTGGGATAGGCTCCAGCACCTCCGCGACCCTTGTGAGGAAAAGCGGCATGGAAAATGAATGAATGTTCATGACACATATGAGATGTTAGGTTATCAAAATGGTGACATTTCATTCACGGCCCTTTCCTGGGCAGGGGAGCAAATGTGTCTTATTTTTGACAATACAATTCAGTAAAAGACTACTGTATTTTTCCGACTATAAGTTGTGTTTTTTTTTCTTCATATTTTGGTTTGGGGTGCGACTTATACTCAGCAGTGACTTATGTGTGAAATTATTAACACATTATGATAACATTTCCCATGTTATTTAGGTGTTTTGGACTAATGGTTTTGTAAACTTGTTAGCATGCTATAGTTATCTGAATAACTCTTAATAGCTATGGCCATTTTCATTTGCCATGAAAAAATAATAATGAGTGCGCTCCCAGTTGGGCGTGAAAGCGCCACAAACTAAATGCATCCATTTCAATATAAAAAAGTCAATTATACAATTGAACATACATTGCCAAAGGCAGAACGCGAACGTGGCCATAGCTATTAACAGTTATTCAGATTACTATAGCATGCTAACAGGTTTACAAAACCATTAGGCCTGGTGCCCCCTGGTGAGTGAAATTATTAACACATTATGATAAATTTCCCGTGTTATTTTGGTGTTTTGGACTGATGGTTTTGTAAACTTGTTAGCATGCTATAGTTATCTGAATAACTGTTAATAGCTATGGCCACGTTCGCGTTCTGCCTTTGGCAATGTATGTTCAATTGTATAATTGACTTTTTTATATTGAAATGGATGCATTTAGTTTGTGGCGCTTTCACGCCCACCTGGGAGCGCACTCGCACTTGTTTACGTGAATAAGCGCTCGCACACCAGAAGAAGACAGACAGCCACGTAGCTCTGAGTGAGTGAGTGAGTGAGTGAGTGAGTGAGTGAGTGAGTGAGTGAGTGAGTGAGTGAGTGAGTGAGTGAGTGAGTGAGTGAGTGAGTGAGTGAGTGAGTGAGTGAGTGAGTGAGTGGACTAGTTAGCGAGAGAGAAAGACGGCTGCGAACCTACGTTCATTGTTTATGCCTTTAAAATATCTCTACAGAGGCAACGCCTGCGTGTATCATCTTTTCTGTTGTTGTGTGTTTTCCACCCGCGAGCGGACACTTACAGCCAGTTGTGTGGTTGTTTGAATGGTGTGCTAATGCTAGCGAACGCATGCTAATCTGTTACATTTTTGCTGTAATAGTACGTAATTATCATTTATTTACGGTGATGTGAACCTGTTTGCTATCGAGGACCAAATTGATTCAACAAATTATGCGGACATCCAGAATTGTCTTTTTGGAGTTCGCTGTCTATAGCCAGGACCGAGCGGTAGCGTCCTGGTGAGGACAGTATATTCGCATTTCGTTGTTTATGCACTGTACACTGTACATTTATTCAGCATGTTGTTCTCTATTGTATCTTTATATTAAATTGCCTTTCAAGATGACATATCTGTTCTACGTGTTGGATTTTATCAAGTAAATTTCACCCACAAATGCGACTTATACTCGGGTAAGACTTTTGTTTCCTTAAAGCAGAGGGGTCCAATAGGAAAGTCATAATGACCGTGTTCAGGTGCCTAATAAACACTTTTGTTTTGTTAAAGCAGAGGGGTCCGATAAGAAAGTCATCATGACCGTCGCCATTTTCTCTCCCCACTAATTCTGAACATTCAGACATGCAATATATCTGCCTGGATATCTGTCTGTTGTCGACTGCCACCGCCCCGACCTGCCTGCCCTCCGACTTTGTTTGACGTCCGAGTTGCGCCATACGCGAGGGCCCGTCAGTCCTGCTTGCAGGGCTAGTTATTATTATTATTATTATTATTTTTTCATGGCAAATGAAAATGGCCAATTTGAAGGCCTGAACATGCTCAAAAACTCACCAAATTTTGCATATACATCCGGCTTCGCGAAAATTTCGAAAATTTAGCAACGTTTTTTAAAAAAATCAAAAAATGGCTCAGTGGCGCCCCCTTGAAATTTTAAAAATGCCCTTTGCTTTGATGTTTTTCAACGTAGAGCGATGAAATTTGGGGAGTGGATACGTTGTCCAGAGACGCTTCAAAAAGTCTGCAGCACCCATATTCCAAACCCAACAGGAAATGGGATATTTTGGATTGAATGTTGAAAAACATAGCATTTTGGGCGAAAACCAGCATGCACGTTTCAGACCATTGCGCCGAGCCAGTACGTTGGATCTTCCTCAAAATTGGTGTACGTCTTCATGAGACATATGAGATATTAAGTTGTGAAAATGGTGAGTTTTCGTCCACGGGCCTAACCTGGGCGGGGTACCAAAGGGTGTTTTTTTGGCAACGCGCCAATTTCAGTAAATGATTAATAACTTCCTGATACAAGGTCCAATCTTTTTCATATTTGGCATGCGTGTAAGGTGTCTTAACCTGAACACGACTGCATTGAAATATTTTCCATTAGGCCTGGCGCCCCCTTGTGGGAAGAGGAAACACCCATTTTTACGAGAAAGGCTCCTCCTCCTGGTGAAAAACATCAATTGACCTCAAACCTGCATCAGGGGAGCCTTAAGACATGTCTTTAGGTATATGATGAAAAATATTGAGTTTTCGTTGATGTAGCAGTACCCAAACAGGAAAGTGAAAAGACCCTCGGCATTTTGTCACAAAATGGCCAATTTCCAGGTCTGAACATGCTCGAAAACTCACCTAAATTTGCACATACATGCGGCTTCATGTAAATTTCATGAATTTAGCAACATTGCCAAAAGATGTAATAAAATGGCTCAGTGGCGCCCCCTTCAATTTTTAAAAAAGGCCTGTCCTATTAGTTTTTTTCGACGTAGAGTGATGAAATTTGGGGAGTGGATACGTTGTGCAAAACTGCTCCAAAAAGTCTCTTGCACCCATATTCCAAACCCAACAGGAAATCGGGTATTAGGGATTGAATCTTGCACAACATGGCATTTTTGTCTAAAACCAGCATGCACGTTTGACACCATTACGCCGAGGCAGTAAGTTGAATGCTCCTCAAAATTGGTCAGACTATTATTGACACATATGAGATGTTAGGTTATCAAAATGGTGACATTTCATTCACGGCCCTTTCCTGGCCAGGGGAGCAAATGTGTCTTATTTTTGACAGTAAATGACTATAAGTCGCGGTTTTTTCATATTTTGCTTTGGGGTGCGACTTATACTCAGCAGCGACTTATGTGTGAAATTATTAACACATTATGATAAAATTTCCCATGTTATTTTGGTGTTTTGGACTAATGGTTTTGTAAACTTGTTAGCATGCTATAGTTATCTGAATAACTCTTAATAGCTATGGCCACGTTCGCGTTCTGCCTTTGGCAATGTATGTTCAATTGTATAATTGACTTTTTTAAATTGAAATGGATGCATTTAGTTTGTGGCGCTTTCACGCCCACCTGGGAGCGCACTCGCACTTGTTTACGTGAAGAAGAGCGCTCGCACACCAGAAGAAGACAGACAGCTACGTAGCTCTGAGTGAGTGAGTGAGTGAGTGAGTGAGTGAGTGAGTGAGTGAGTGAGTGAGTGAGTGAGTGAGTGAGTGAGTGAGTGAGTGAGTGAGTGAGTGAGTGAGTGAGTGAGTGAGTGGGCGAGTTAGCGAGAGGGAAAGACGGCTGCGAAGCTACGTTCATTGTTTATGCTTTTAAAATATCTCTACAGAGGCAACGCCTGCGTGTATCATCTTTTCTGTTGTTGTTGTGTGTTTTCCACCCGCGAGCGGACACTTACAGCCAGTTGTGTGGTTGTTTGAATGGTGTGCTAATGCTAGCGAACGCATGCTAATCTGTTATGTTATTGCTGCAATAGTACCTAATTATCATTTATTTACGTTGATGTGAACCTGTTTGCTATCGAGGACCAAATTGATTCAACAAATTATGCGGACGTCCAGCATTGTCTTTTTGGAGTTCGCTGTATATAGCCAGGACCGAGCGGTAGCGTCCTGGTGAGGACAGTATATTCGCATTTCGTTGTTTATGCACTGTACACTGTAGATTTATTCAGCATGTTGTTCTCTATTGTATTTTTATATTAAACTGCCTTTCAAGATGACATATCTGTTCTATGTGTTGGATTTTATCAAGTAAATTTCCCCCAAAATTGCGACTTATACTCCGGTAAGACTTATATATGTTTTTTTTCTCTTTGTTGGGCATTTTCTGGCTTGTGCGACTTATACTCAGGTGCGACTTGTAGTCCGAAAAATACGGTAATAACTTCCTGATTGAAGGTGCAATCTTTTTCATATTTGGCATGAATGTGAAGTATTTCAGCCTGCACAAGACTTTATTGAAATATTACTCATTACGCCTGGCGCCCCCTAGTGGGAACAGGAAACACACTTTTAATTAAATAGAAAGGCTCCTGCTTCTCAGGGTCAAAAATCAATTGACCTCAAACCTGAATCAGCGGAGCCTTAAGACATGTGTTCAGGTGCCTGATCAACAATTTTGTTTCGTTAAAGCAGAGGGGTCCAAAAGGAAAGTCATAATGACCGTGTTCAGGTGCCTAATAAACAATTTTGTTTTGTTAAAGCAGAGGGGTCCCATAGGAAAGTCATAATGACCGTCGCCATTTTCTCTCCCCACTAATTCTGAACATTCAGACATGCAATATATCTGCCTGGATATCTGTCTGTTGTCGACTGCCACCGCCCCGACCTGCCTGCCCTTCCACTTTGTTTGACGTCCGAGTTGCGCCATACGCGAGGGCCCGTTCAGTCCTGCTTGCAGGGCTAGTTAGGGCCCGAGCACTCTCAGCGTGCGAGGCCCTATTGTTCTTCGAAGGATTATTATTATTATTATTATTTTTTCATGGCAAATGAAAATGGCCAATTTGAAGGCCTGAACATGCTCAAAAACTCACCAAATTTTGCATATACATCCGGCTTCGCGAAAATTTCGACAATTTAGCAACGTTTTTTAAAAAAATCAAAAAATGGCTCAGTGGCGCCCCCTTGAAATTTTAAAAATGCCCTTTGCTTTGATGTTTTTCAACGTAGAGCGATGAAATTTGGGGAGTGGATACGTTGTCCAGAGACGCTTCAAAAAGTCTGCAGCACCCATATTCCAAACCCAACAGGAAATGGGATATTTTGGATTGAATGTTGAAAAACATAGCATTTTGGGCGAAAACCAGCATGCACGTTTCAGACCATTGCGCCGAGCCAGTACGTTGGATCTTCCTCAAAATTGGTGTACGTCTTCATGAGACATATGAGATATTAAGTTGTGAAAATGGTGAGTTTTCGTCCACGGGCCTAACCTGGGCGGGGTACCAAAGTCGGGTGTTTTTTTGGCAACGCGCCAATTTCAGTAAATGATTAATAACTTCCTGATACAAGGTCCAATCTTTTTCATATTTGGCATGCGTGTAAGGTGTCTTAACCTGAACACGACTGCATTGAAATATTTTCCATTAGGCCTGGCGCCCCCTTGTGGGAAGAGGAAACACCCATTTTTACGAGAAAGGCTCCTCCTCCTGGTGAAAAACATCAATTGACCTCAAACCTGCATCAGGGGAGCCTTAAGACATGTCTTTAGGTATATGATGAAAAATATTGAGTTTTCGTTGATGTAGCAGTACCCAAACAGGAAAGTGAAAAGACCCTCGGCATTTTGTCACAAAATGGCCAATTTCCAGGTCTGAACATGCTCGAAAACTCACCTAAATTTGCACATACATGCGGCTTCATGTAAATTTCATGAATTTAGCAACATTGCCAAAAGATGTAATAAAATGGCTCAGTGGCGCCCCCTTCAATTTTTAAAAAAGGCCTGTCCTATTAGTTTTTTTCGACGTAGAGTGATGAAATTTGGGGAGTGGATACGTTGTGCAAAACTGCTCCAAAAAGTCTCTTGCACCCATATTCCAAACCCAACAGGAAATCGGGTATTAGGGATTGAATCTTGCACAACATGGCATTTTTGTCTAAAACCAGCATGCACGTTTGACACCATTACGCCGAGGCAGTAAGTTGAATGCTCCTCAAAATTGGTCAGACTATTATTGACACATATGAGATGTTAGGTTATCAAAATGGTGACATTTCATTCACGGCCCTTTCCTGGCCAGGGGAGCAAATGTGTCTTATTTTTGACAGTAAATGACTATAAGTCGCGGTTTTTTTCATATTTTGCTTTGGGGTGCGACTTATACTCAGCAGCGACTTATGTGTGAAATTATTAACACATTATGATAAAATTTCCCATGTTATTTTGGTGTTTTGGACTAATGGTTTTGTAAACTTGTTAGCATGCTATAGTTATCTGCATAACTCTTAATAGCTATGGCCACGTTCGCGTTCTGCCTTTGGCAATGTATGTTCAATTGTATAATTGACTTTTTTAAATTGAAATGGATGCATTTAGTTTGTGGCGCTTTCACGCCCACCTGGGAGCGCACTCGCACTTGTTTACGTGAAGAAGAGCGCTCGCACACCAGAAGAAGACAGACAGCTACGTAGCTCTGAGTGAGTGAGTGAGTGAGTGAGTGAGTGAGTGAGTGAGTGAGTGAGTGAGTGAGTGAGTGAGTGAGTGAGTGAGTGGGCGAGTTAGCGAGAGGGAAAGACGGCTGCGAAGCTACGTTCATTGTTTATGCTTTTAAAATATCTCTACAGAGGCAACGCCTGCGTGTATCATCTTTTCTGTTGTTGTTGTGTGTTTTCCACCCGCGAGCGGACACTTACAGCCAGTTGTGTGGTTGTTTGAATGGTGTGCTAATGCTAGCGAACGCATGCTAATCTGTTATGTTATTGCTGCAATAGTACCTAATTATCATTTATTTACGTTGATGTGAACCTGTTTGCTATCGAGGACCAAATTGATTCAACAAATTATGCGGACGTCCAGCATTGTCTTTTTGGAGTTCGCTGTATATAGCCAGGACCGAGCGGTAGCGTCCTGGTGAGGACAGTATATTCGCATTTCGTTGTTTATGCACTGTACACTGTAGATTTATTCAGCATGTTGTTCTCTATTGTATTTTTATATTAAACTGCCTTTCAAGATGACATATCTGTTCTATGTGTTGGATTTTATCAAGTAAATTTCCCCCAAAATTGCGACTTATACTCCGGTAAGACTTATATATGTTTTTTTTCTCTTTGTTGGGCATTTTCTGGCTTGTGCGACTTATACTCAGGTGCGACTTGTAGTCCGAAAAATACGGTAATAACTTCCTGATTGAAGGTGCAATCTTTTTCATATTTGGCATGAATGTGAAGTATTTCAGCCTGCACAAGACTTTATTGAAATATTACTCATTACGCCTGGCGCCCCCTAGTGGGAACAGGAAACACACTTTTAATTAAATAGAAAGGCTCCTGCTTCTCAGGGTCAAAAATCAATTGACCTCAAACCTGAATCAGCGGAGCCTTAAGACATGTGTTCAGGTGCCTGATCAACAATTTTGTTTCGTTAAAGCAGAGGGGTCCAAAAGGAAAGTCATAATGACCGTGTTCAGGTGCCTAATAAACAATTTTGTTTTGTTAAAGCAGAGGGGTCCCATAGGAAAGTCATAATGACCGTCGCCATTTTCTCTCCCCACTAATTCTGAACATTCAGACATGCAATATATCTGCCTGGATATCTGTCTGTTGTCGACTGCCACCGCCCCGACCTGCCTGCCCTTCCACTTTGTTTGACGTCCGAGTTGCGCCATACGCGAGGGCCCGTTCAGTCCTGCTTGCAGGGCTAGTTAGGGCCCGAGCACTCTCAGCGTGCGAGGCCCTATTGTTCTTCGAAGGATTATTATTAGGGCCCGAGCACTCTCAGCGTGCGAGGCCCTATTGTTCTTCGAAGGATTATTATTATTATTATTATTATTATTATTATTATTATTATTTTTTCATGGCAAATGAAAATGGCCAATTTGAAGGCCTGAACATGCTCAAAAACTCACCAAATTTTGCATATACATCCGGCTTCGCGAAAATTTCGAAAATTTAGCAACGTTTTTTTAAAAAATCAAAAAATGGCTCAGTGGCGCCCCCTTGAAATTTTAAAAATGCCCTTTGCTTTGATGTTTTTCAACGTAGAGCGATGAAATTTGGGGAGTGGATACGTTGTCCAGAGACGCTTCAAAAAGTCTGCAGCACCCATATTCCAAACCCAACAGGAAATCGGATATTTTGGATTGAATGTTGAAAAACATAGCATTTTGGGCGAAAACCAGCATGCACGTTTCAGACCATTGCGCCGAGCCAGTACGTTGGATCTTCCTCAAAATTGGTGTACGTCTTCATGAGACATATGAGATATTAAGTTGTGAAAATGGTGAGTTTTCGTCCACGGACCTAACCTGGGCGGGGTACCAAAGTCGGGTGTTTTTTTGGCAACGCGCCAATTTCAGTAAATGATTAATAACTTCCTGATACAAGGTCCAATCTTTTTCATATTTGGCATGCGTGTAAGGTGTCTTAACCTGAACACGACTGCATTGAAATATTTTCCATTAGGCCTGGCGCCCCCTTGTGGGAAGAGGAAACACCCATTTTTACGAGAAAGGCTCCTCCTCCTGGTGAAAAACATCAATTGACCTCAAACCTGCATCAGGGGAGCCTTAAGACATGTCTTTAGGTATATGATGAAAAATATTGAGTTTTCGTTGATGTAGCAGTACCCAAACAGGAAAGTGAAAAGACCCTCGGCATTTTGTCACAAAATGGCCAATTTCCAGGTCTGAACATGCTCGAAAACTCACCTAAATTTGCACATACATGCGGCTTCATGTAAATTTCATGAATTTAGCAACATTGCCAAAAGATGTAATAAAATGGCTCAGTGGCGCCCCCTTCAATTTTTAAAAAAGGCCTGTCCTATTAGTTTTTTTCGACGTAGAGTGATGAAATTTGGGGAGTGGATACGTTGTGCAAAACTGCTCCAAAAAGTCTCTTGCACCCATATTCCAAACCCAACAGGAAATCGGGTATTAGGGATTGAATCTTGCACAACATGGCATTTTTGTCTAAAACCAGCATGCACGTTTGACACCATTACGCCGAGGCAGTAAGTTGAATGCTCCTCAAAATTGGTCAGACTATTATTGACACATATGAGATGTTAGGTTATCAAAATGGTGACATTTCATTCACGGCCCTTTCCTGGCCAGGGGAGCAAATGTGTCTTATTTTTGACAATACAATTCAGTAAATGACTATAAGTCGCGGTTTTTTTCATATTTTGCTTTGGGGTGCGACTTATACTCAGCAGCGACTTATGTGTGAAATTATTAACACATTATGATAAAATTTCCCATGTTATTTTGGTGTTTTGGACTAATGGTTTTGTAAACTTGTTAGCATGCTATAGTTATCTGAATAACTCTTAATAGCTATGGCCACGTTCGCGTTCTGCCTTTGGCAATGTATGTTCAATTGTATAATTGACTTTTTTAAATTGAAATGGATGCATTTAGTTTGTGGCGCTTTCACGCCCACCTGGGAGCGCACTCGCACTTGTTTACGTGAAGAAGAGCGCTCGCACACCAGAAGAAGACAGACAGCTACGTAGCTCTGAGTGAGTGAGTGAGTGAGTGAGTGAGTGAGTGAGTGAGTGAGTGAGTGAGTGAGTGAGTGAGTGAGTGAGTGAGTGAGTGAGTGAGTGAGTGAGTGAGTGAGTGAGTGAGTGAGTGAGTGAGTGAGTGAGTGAATGAGTGAGTGAGTGAGTGAGTGGGCGAGTTAGCGAGAGGGAAAGACGGCTGCGAAGCTACGTTCATTGTTTATGCTTTTAAAATATCTCTACAGAGGCAACGCCTGCGTGTATCATCTTTTCTGTTGTTGTTGTGTGTTTTCCACCCGCGAGCGGACACTTACAGCCAGTTGTGTGGTTGTTTGAATGGTGTGCTAATGCTAGCGAACGCATGCTAATCTGTTATGTTATTGCTGCAATAGTACCTAATTATCATTTATTTACGTTGATGTGAACCTGTTTGCTATCGAGGACCAAATTGATTCAACAAATTATGCGGACGTCCAGCATTGTCTTTTTGGAGTTCGCTGTATATAGCCAGGACCGAGCGGTAGCGTCCTGGTGAGGACAGTATATTCGCATTTCGTTGTTTATGCACTGTACACTGTAGATTTATTCAGCATGTTGTTCTCTATTGTATTTTTATATTAAACTGCCTTTCAAGATGACATATCTGTTCTATGTGTTGGATTTTATCAAGTCAATTTCCCCCAAAATTGCGACTTATACTCCGGTAAGACTTATATATGTTTTTTTTCTCTTTGTTGGGCATTTTCTGGCTTGTGCGACTTATACTCAGGTGCGACTTGTAGTCCGAAAAATACGGTAATAACTTCCTGATTGAAGGTGCAATCTTTTTCATATTTGGCATGAATGTGAAGTATTTCAGCCTGCACATGACTTTATTGAAATATTACTCATTACGCCTGGCGCCCCCTAGTGGGAACAGGAAACACACTTTTAATTAAATAGAAAGGCTCCTGCTTCTCAGGGTCAAAAATCAATTGACCTCAAACCTGAATCAGCGGAGCCTTAAGACATGTGTTCAGGTGCCTGATCAACAATTTTGTTTCGTTAAAGCAGAGGGGTCCAAAAGGAAAGTCATAATGACCGTGTTCAGGTGCCTAATAAACAATTTTGTTTTGTTAAAGCAGAGGGGTCCGATAGGAAAGTCATAATGACCGTCGCCATTTTCTCTCCCCACTAATTCTGAACATTCAGACATGCAATATATCTTTATTATTATTATTTTTTCATGGCAAATGAAAATGGCCAATTTGAAGGCCTGAACATGCTCAAAAACTCACCAAATTTTGCATATACATCCGGCGTCGCAAAAATTTCGACAATTTAGCAACGTTTTTTAAAAAAATCAAAAAATGGCTCAGTGGCGCCCCCTTGAAATTTTAAAAATGCCCTTTGCTTTGATGTTTTTCAACGTAGAGCGATGAAATTTGGGGAGTGGATACGTTGTCCAGAGACGCTTCAAAAAGTCTGCAGCACCCATATTCCAAACCCAACAGGAAATCGGATATTTTGGATTGAATGTTGAAAAACATAGCATTTTGGGCGAAAACCAGCATGCACGTTTCAGACCATTGCGCCGAGCCAGTACGTTGGATCTTCCTCAAAATTGGTGTACGTCTTCATGAGACATATGAGATATTAAGTTGTGAAAATGGTGAGTTTTCGTCCACGGGCCTAACCTGGGCGGGGTACCAAAGTCGGGTGTTTTTTTGGCAACGCGCCAATTTCAGTAAATGATTAATAACTTCCTGATACAAGGTCCAATCTTTTTCATATTTGGCATGCGTGTAAGGTGTCTTAACCTGAACACGACTGCATTGAAATATTTTCCATTAGGCCTGGCGCCCCCTTGTGGGAAGAGGAAACACCCATTTTTACGAGAAAGGCTCCTCCTCCTGGTGAAAAACATCAATTGACCTCAAACCTGCATCAGGGGAGCCTTAAGACATGTCTTTAGGTATATGATGAAAAATATTGAGTTTTCGTTGATGTAGCAGTACCCAAACAGGAAAGTGAAAAGACCCTCGGCATTTTGTCACAAAATGGCCAATTTCCAGGTCTGAACATGCTCGAAAACTCACCTAAATTTGCACATACATGCGGCTTCATGTAAATTTCATGAATTTAGCAACATTGCCAAAAGATGTAATAAAATGGCTCAGTGGCGCCCCCTTCAATTTTTAAAAAAGGCCTGTCCTATTAGTTTTTTTCGACGTAGAGTGATGAAATTTGGGGAGTGGATACGTTGTGCAAAACTGCTCCAAAAAGTCTCTTGCACCCATATTCCAAACCCAACAGGAAATCGGGTATTAGGGATTGAATCTTGCACAACATGGCATTTTTGTCTAAAACCAGCATGCACGTTTGACACCATTACGCCGAGGCAGTAAGTTGAATGCTCCTCAAAATTGGTCAGACTATTATTGACACATATGAGATGTTAGGTTATCAAAATGGTGACATTTCATTCACGGCCATTTCCTGGCCAGGGGAGCAAATGTGTCTTATTTTTGACAATACAATTCAGTAAATGACTATAAGTCGCGGTTTTTTTCATATTTTGCTTTGGGGTGCGACTTATACTCAGCAGCGACTTATGTGTGAAATTATTAACACATTATGATAAAATTTCCCATGTTATTTTGGTGTTTTGGACTAATGGTTTTGTAAACTTGTTAGCATGCTATAGTTATCTGAATAACTCTTAATAGCTATGGCCACGTTCGCGTTCTGCCTTTGGCAATGTATGTTCAATTGTATAATTGACTTTTTTAAATTGAAATGGATGCATTTACTTTGTGGCGCTTTCACGCCCACCTGGGAGCGCACTCGCACTTGTTTACGTGAAGAAGAGCGCTCGCACACCAGAAGAAGACAGACAGCTACGTAGCTCTGAGTGAGTGAGTGAGTGAGTGAGTGAGTGAGTGAGTGAGTGAGTGAGTGAGTGAGTGAGTGAGTGAGTGAGTGAGTGAGTGAGTGAGTGAGTGAGTGAGTGAGTGGGCGAGTTAGCGAGAGGGAAAGACGGCTGCGAAGCTACGTTCATTGTTTATGCTTTTAAAATATCTCTACAGAGGCAACGCCTGCGTGTATCATCTTTTCTGTTGTTGTTGTGTGTTTTCCACCCGCGAGCGGACACTTACAGCCAGTTGTGTGGTTGTTTGAATGGTGTGCTAATGCTAGCGAACGCATGCTAATCTGTTATGTTATTGCTGCAATAGTACCTAATTATCATTTATTTACGTTGATGTGAACCTGTTTGCTATCGAGGACCAAATTGATTCAACAAATTATGCGGACGTCCAGCATTGTCTTTTTGGAGTTCGCTGTATATAGCCAGGACCGAGCGGTAGCGTCCTGGTGAGGACAGTATATTCGCATTTCGTTGTTTATGCACTGTACACTGTAGATTTATTCAGCATGTTGTTCTCTATTGTATTTTTATATTAAACTGCCTTTCAAGATGACATATCTGTTCTATGTGTTGGATTTTATCAAGTAAATTTCCCCCAAAATTGCGACTTATACTCCGGTAAGACTTATATATGTTTTTTTTCTCTTTTCTGGCTTGTGCGACTTATACTCAGGTGCGACTTGTAGTCCGAAAAATACGGTAATAACTTCCTGATTGAAGGTGCAATCTTTTTCATATTTGGCATGAATGTGAAGTATTTCAGCCTGCACATGACTTTATTGAAATATTACTCATTACGCCTGGCGCCCCCTAGTGGGAACAGGAAACACACTTTTAATTAAATAGAAAGGCTCCTGCTTCTCAGGGTCAAAAATCAATTGACCTCAAACCTGAATCAGCGGAGCCTTAAGACATGTGTTCAGGTGCCTGATCAACAATTTTGTTTCGTTAAAGCAGAGGGGTCCAAAAGGAAAGTCATAATGACCGTGTTCAGGTGCCTAATAAACAATTTTGTTTTGTTAAAGCAGAGGGGTCCCATAGGAAAGTCATAATGACCGTCGCCATTTTCTCTCCCCACTAATTCTGAACATTCAGACATGCAATATATCTGCCTGGATATCTGTCTGTTGTCGACTGCCACCGCCCCGACCTGCCTGCCCTTCGACTTTGTTTGACGTCCGAGTTGCGCCATACGCGAGGGCCCGTTCAGTCCTGCTTGCAGGGCTAGTTATTATTATTATTATTATTATTTTTTCATGGCAAATGAAAATGGCCAATTTGAAGGCCTGAACATGCTCAAAAACTCACCAAATTTTGCATATACATCCGGCTTCGCGAAAATTTCGAAAATTTAGCAACGTTTTTTTAAAAAATCAAAAAATGGCTCAGTGGCGCCCCCTTGAAATTTTAAAAATGCCCTTTGCTTTGATGTTTTTCAACGTAGAGCGATGAAATTTGGGGAGTGGATACGTTGTCCAGAGACGCTTCAAAAAGTCTGCAGCACCCATATTCCAAACCCAACAGGAAATCGGATATTTTGGATTGAATGTTGAAAAACATAGCATTTTGGGCGAAAACCAGCATGCACGTTTCAGACCATTGCGCCGAGCCAGTACGTTGGATCTTCCTCAAAATTGGTGTACGTCTTCATGAGACATATGAGATATTAAGTTGTGAAAATGGTGAGTTTTCGTCCACGGGCCTAACCTGGGCGGGGTACCAAAGTCGGGTGTTTTTTTGGCAACGCGCCAATTTCAGTAAATGATTAATAACTTCCTGATACAAGGTCCAATCTTTTTCATATTTGGCATGCGTGTAAGGTGTCTTAACCTGAACACGACTGCATTGAAATATTTTCCATTAGGCCTGGCGCCCCCTTGTGGGAAGAGGAAACACCCATTTTTACGAGAAAGGCTCCTCCTCCTGGTGAAAAACATCAATTGACCTCAAACCTGCATCAGGGGAGCCTTAAGACATGTCTTTAGGTATATGATGAAAAATATTGAGTTTTCGTTGATGTAGCAGTACCCAAACAGGAAAGTGAAAAGACCCTCGGCATTTTGTCACAAAATGGCCAATTTCCAGGTCTGAACATGCTCGAAAACTCACCTAAATTTGCACATACATGCGGCTTCATGTAAATTTCATGAATTTAGCAACATTGCCAAAAGATGTAATAAAATGGCTCAGTGGCGCCCCCTTCAATTTTTAAAAAAGGCCTGTCCTATTAGTTTTTTTCGACGTAGAGTGATGAAATTTGGGGAGTGGATACGTTGTGCAAAACTGCTCCAAAAAGTCTCTTGCACCCATATTCCAAACCCAACAGGAAATCGGGTATTAGGGATTGAATCTTGCACAACATGGCATTTTTGTCTAAAACCAGCATGCACGTTTGACACCATTACGCCGAGGCAGTAAGTTGAATGCTCCTCAAAATTGGTCAGACTATTATTGACACATATGAGATGTTAGGTTATCAAAATGGTGACATTTCATTCACGGCCCTTTCCTGGCCAGGGGAGCAAATGTGTCTTATTTTTGACAATACAATTCAGTAAATGACTATAAGTCGCGGTTTTTTTCATATTTTGCTTTGGGGTGCGACTTATACTCAGCAGCGACTTATGTGTGAAATTATTAACACATTATGATAAAATTTCCCATGTTATTTTGGTGTTTTGGACTAATGGTTTTGTAAACTTGTTAGCATGCTATAGTTATCTGAATAACTCTTAATAGCTATGGCCACGTTCGCGTTCTGCCTTTGGCAATGTATGTTCAATTGTATAATTGACTTTTTTAAATTGAAATGGATGCATTTAGTTTGTGGCGCTTTCACGCCCACCTGGGAGCGCACTCGCACTTGTTTACGTGAAGAAGAGCGCTCGCACACCAGAAGAAGACAGACAGCTACGTAGCTCTGAGTGAGTGAGTGAGTGAGTGAGTGAGTGAGTGAGTGAGTGAGTGAGTGAGTGAGTGAGTGGGCGAGTTAGTGAGAGGGAAAGACGGCTGCGAACCTACGTTCATTGTTTATGCTTTTAAAATATCTCTACAGAGGCAACGCCTGCGTGTATCATCTTTTCTGTTGTTGTTGTGTGTTTTCCACCCGCGAGCGGACACTTACAGCCAGTTGTGTGGTTGTTTGAATGGTGTACTAATGCTAGCGAACGCATGCTAATCTGTTACGTTATTGCTGTAATAGTACCTAATTATCATTTATTTACGTTGATGTGAACCTGTTTGCTATCGAGGACCAAATCGATTCAACAAATTATGCGGACGTCCAGCATTGTCTTTTTGGAGTTTGCTGTATATAGCCAGGACCGAGCGGTAGCGTCCTGGTGAGGACAGTATATTCGCATTTCGTTGTTTATGCACTGTACACTGTACATTTATTCAGCATGTTGTTCTCTATTGTATTTTTATATTAAATTGCCTTTCAAAATGACATATCTGTTCTATGTGTTGGATTTTATCAAGTAAATTTCCCCCAAAAATGCGACTTATACTCCGGTGCGACCTATATATGTTTTTTTTCTCTTTGTTGGGCATTTTATGGCTTGTGCGACTTATACTCAGGTGCGACTTGTAGTCCCAAAAATACGGTAATAACTTCCTGATTGAAGGTGCGATCTTTTTCATATTTGGCATGAATGTGAAGTATTTCAGCCTGCACATGACTTTATTGAAATATTACCCATTACGCCTGGCGCCCCCTAGTGGGAACAGGAAACACCCTTTTAATTAAATAGAAAGGCTCCTGCTTCTCAGGGACAAAAATCAATTGACCTCAAACCTGAATCAGCGGAGCCTTAAGACATGTGTTCAGGTGCCTGATCAACAATTTTGTTTCGTTAAAGCAGAGGGGTCCAATAGGAAAGTCATAATGACCGTGTTCAGGTGCCTAATAAACAATTTTGTTTTGTTAAAGCAGAGGAGTCCGATAGGAAAGTCATAATGACCGTCGCCATTTTCTCTCCCCACTAATTCTGAACATTCAGACATGCAATATATCTGCCTGGATATCTTTCTGTTGTCAACTGCCACCGCCCCGACCTGCCTGCCCTCCGACTTTATTTGACGTCCGAGTTGCGCCATACGCGAGGGCCCGTTCAGTCCTGCTTGCAGGGCTAGTTATTATTATTTTTTCATGGCAAATGAAAATGGCCAATTTGAAGGCCTGAACATGCTCAAAAACTCACCAAATTTTGCATATACATCCGGCTTCGCGAAAATTTCGAAAATTTAGCAACGTTTTTTAAAAAAATCAAAAAATGGCTCAGTGGCGCCCCCTTGAAATTTTAAAAATGCCCTTTGCTTTGATGTTTTTCAACGTAGAGCGATGAAATTTGGGGAGTGGATACGTTCTCCAGAGACGCTTCAAAAAGTCTGCAGCACCCATATTCCAAACCCAACAGGAAATGGGATATTTTGGATTGAATGTTGAAAAACATAGCATTTTGGGCGAAAACCAGCATGCACGTTTCAGACCATTGCGCCGAGCCAGTATGTTGGATCTTCCTCAAAATTGGTGTACGTCTTCATGAGACATATGAGATATTAAGTTGTGAAAATGGTGAGTTTTCGTCCACGGGCCTAACCTGGGCGGGGTACCAAAGTCGGGTGTTTTTTTGGCAACGCGCCAATTTCAGTAAATGATTAATAACTTCCTGATACAAGGTCCAATCTTTTTCATATTTGGCATGCGTGTAAGGTGTCTTAACCTGAACACGACTGCATTGAAATATTTTCCATTAGGCCTGGCGCCCCCTTGTGGGAAGAGGAAACACCCATTTTTACGAGAAAGGCTCCTCCTCCTGGTGAAAAACATCAATTGACCTCAAACCTGCATCAGGGGAGCCTTAAGACATGTCTTTAGGTATATGATGAAAAATATTGAGTTTTCGTTGATGTAGCAGTACCCAAACAGGAAAGTGAAAAGACCCTCGGCATTTTGTCACAAAATGGCCAATTTCCAGGTCTGAACATGCTCGAAAACTCACCTAAATTTGCACATACATGCGGCTTCATGTAAATTTCATGAATTTAGCAACATTGCCAAAAGATGTAATAAAATGGCTCAGTGGCGCCCCCTTCAATTTTTAAAAAAGGCCTGTCCTATTAGTTTTTTTCGACGTAGAGTGATGAAATTTGGGGAGTGGATACGTTGTGCAAAACTGCTCCAAAAAGTCTCTTGCACCCATATTCCAAACCCAACAGGAAATCGGGTATTAGGGATTGAATCTTGCACAACATGGCATTTTTGTCTAAAACCAGCATGCACGTTTGACACCATTACGCCGAGGCAGTAAGTTGAATGCTCCTCAAAATTGGTCAGACTATTATTGACACATATGAGATGTTAGGTTATCAAAATGGTGACATTTCATTCACGGCCCTTTCCTGGCCAGGGGAGCAAATGTGTCTTATTTTTGACAATACAATTCAGTAAATGACTATAAGTCGCGTTTTTTTTTCATATTTTGCTTTGGGGTGCGACTTATACTCAGCAGCGACTTATGTGTGAAATTATTAACACATTATGATAAAATTTCGCATGTTATTTTGGTGTTTTGGACTAATGGTTTTGTAAACTTGTTAGCATGCTATAGTTATCTGAATAACTCTTAATAGCTATGGCCACGTTCGCGTTCTGCCTTTGGCAATGTATGTTCAATTGTATAATTGACTTTTTTAAATTGAAATGGATGCATTTAGTTTGTGGCGCTTTCACGCCCACCTGGGAGCGCACTCGCACTTGTTTACGTGAAGAAGAGCGCTCGCACACCAGAAGAAGACAGACAGCTACGTAGCTCTGAGTGAGTGAGTGAGTGAGTGAGTGAGTGAGTGAGTGAGTGAGTGAGTGAGTGAGTGAGTGAGTGAGTGAGTGAGTGAGTGAGTGAGTGAGTGAGTGAGTGAGTGGGCGAGTTAGCGAGAGGGAAAGACGGCTGCGAAGCTACGTTCATTGTTTATGCTTTTAAAATATCTCTACAGAGGCAACGCCTGCGTGTATCATCTTTTCTGTTGTTGTTGTGTGTTTTCCACCCGCGAGCGGACACTTACAGCCAGTTGTGTGGTTGTTTGAATGGTGTGCTAATGCTAGCGAACGCATGCTAATCTGTTATGTTATTGCTGCAATAGTACCTAATTATCATTTATTTACGTTGATGTGAACCTGTTTGCTATCGAGGACCAAATTGATTCAACAAATTATGCGGACGTCCAGCATTGTCTTTTTGGAGTTCGCTGTATATAGCCAGGACCGAGCGGTAGCGTCCTGGTGAGGACAGTATATACGCATTTCGTTGTTTATGCACTGTACACTGTAGATTTATTCAGCATGTTGTTCTCTATTGTATTTTTATATTAAAATGCCTTTCAAGATGACATATCTGTTCTATGTGTTGGATTTTATCAAGTAAATTTCCCCCAAAATTGCGACTTATACTCCGGTAAGACTTATATATGTTTTTGTTCTCTTTGTTGGGCATTTTCTGGCTTGTGCGACTTATACTCAGGTGCGACTTGTAGTCCGAAAAATACGGTAATAACTTCCTGATTGAAGGTGCAATCTTTTTCATATTTGGCATGAATGTGAAGTATTTCAACCTGCACATGACTTTATTGAAATATTACTCATTACGCCTGGCGCCCCCTAGTGGGAACAGGAAACACACTTTTAATTAAATAGAAAGGCTCCTGCTTCTCAGGGTCAAAAATCAATTGACCTCAAACCTGAATCAGCGGAGCCTTAAGACATGTGTTCAGGTGCCTGATCAACAATTTTGTTTCGTTAAAGCAGAGGGGTCCAAAAGGAAAGTCATAATGACCGTGTTCAGGTGCCTAATAAACAATTTTGTTTTGTTAAAGCAGAGGGGTCCCATAGGAAAGTCATAATGACCGTCGCCATTTTCTCTCCCCACTAATTCTGAACATTCAGACATGCAATATATCTGCCTGGATATCTGTCTGTTGTCGACTGCCACCGCCCCGACCTGCCTGCCCTTCGACTTTGTTTGACGTCTGAGTTGCGCCATACGCGAGGGCCCGTTCAGTCCTGCTTGCAGGGCTAGTTAGGGCCCGAGCACTCTCAGCGTGCGAGGCCCTATTGTTCTTCGAAGGATTATTATTATTATTATTATTATTATTATTAGGGCCCGAGCACTAGGCGTGCGAAGGCCCTATTGTAATGCAAAGGATTATTATTATTATTATTATTATTATTATTCTTCTTTCTTCATGGCAAATGAAAATGGCCAATTTGGAGGCCTGAACATGCACGAAAAGTCACCAAAATTTGCACATACGTGCAGATTCGCGTAAAATTTGATAATCTTGCGTCGTTTTGAAAAAATTTCAAAAAATGGCTCAGTGGCGCCCCCTTGACCCTTAAAATTTTCAAAAAGGCCTCTCCTCTCAGGTTTTCAACGTAGAGCGATGAAATTTGGGGAGTAGATACCTTATGCCTAACTGTTCAAAAAAGCCTCTTGCACCCATATTCCAAATCCGACAGGAAATCGGATATTTTGGATCAAATGTGAAATTTTTTCGGTTCACAGTTGGAGTTTACGTTTGGAGGCCTGAACATGCACGAAAACTCACCAAAATTTGCACATACATGCAACTTTGCGTAAATTTTGATAATCTACAAAAAAATTTAACAAAATCGCTCAGTGGCGCCCCCTTGAAATTTTCAAAAAGGCCTTTCCTATTAGGTTTTTTCAACGTAGAATGATGAAATTTGGTGAGTCGATACATTGCGTAAAACTGCTCCAAAAAGTCTCTTGCACCTATATTCCAAATCCAACAGGAAGTCGGAAATTTTGGATCAAATGCGAAATTTTATCGATTTACATTTGAGACCTTGTCGCTGAAGAAAATAGTTGGATCGTCTTCAAAATTGGTCAGACTATACAGGAGACATATGAGATCTTAAGTTTTCAAAATGGTGAGTTTTCATCCAAGGGTCTGGCCTGGGCGTAGTCCCAAAGTTGGCCATTTTTGGGCAAAACACCAAATTCAGAAAATGATTAAAAACTCCGTGATACAACGTTCAATCTTTTTCATTTCTAGCAAGTATATGAGATATCCCAGCCTGAACACGACTGCATTTAAATTTTACCCATTAGGCTTGGCGCCCCCTAGTGGGAACAGGAAATGGCCTTCTTTACGAGACAGGCTCCTCCTCCAAGGGAAAAAAATCTATTGACCTCAAACCTGTTTCAGGGGAGCCTCAAGACATGTGTTCAGGTGCCTAATGAAAAATATTGAGGTTTTGTAGAAGCGGAGAGGTACAAACTGGAAGTGAAAATGACCGTCAACAATTTGTCTCGCCAAAAACTTTGAACAGTCATAACTCGGCAGATATACAACATATCTGCGCCAAACTTCCCGTGTTTGTTGAGAGTCATACCCTGAAGGTTCGTGTAGGGGTCATTTGCATCAACTCTACAGTGCCAACTAGTGGCGACAGAAAGAAGTTTTAAAAAAGGCCTTTCCTATTGGGTTTTTCCAACATAGAGTGAGGAAATTTGGGGAGTTGATACCTTGTGCAAAACTGCTCCAAAAAGTCTCTTGCACCCATTTTCCAAATCCAACAGGAAATCGGGTATTTTGGATCAAATGTGAAATTTTTATCGGTTCACAGTAGGAGTTTACATTTGGAGGCTTGAACATGCACGAAAACTCACAAAAATTTCGACATACATGCGGCTTTGCATAACGTTCAATAATCTTGCAACGTTACGAAAAAATGTAACAAAATGGCTCAGTGGCGCCCCCTTGAAATTTTCAAAAAGGCCTCTCCATTTAGGTTTTTTCAACGTAGATGGATGAAATTCGGAGAGTCAATACCTTGTACAAAACTGCTCCAAAAAGTCTCTTGCATGCGTATTCCAAACCCAACAGGAAATCGGGTATTTTGGATTGAATGTGAATTTTTTATCGATTTACAGTGTGCACATTTTACACCTTGGCACCTAGGGAATTAGTTTGATCATTCTCAAAATTGGCGAGACTGTTCATGAGGCATATGAAATCTTAAGTTATCAAAATGGTGTGTTTTCATTCACGGGCCTGACCTGGGCGGGGTGCCAAAGTCGGCCATTTTTTCGCCAAAACACCGAATTCGGAAAATGACTGATAACTCCCTCATACAACGTTCAATCTATTTTAAATCTGCCATGTGTGTGAGGTATACCAGCCTGAGCACGACTGGATTGAAAATTTACCATTTGTGCCTGGCGCCTCCTAGTGGGAACAGGAAATGCCCTTTTTTACGGTGACACACTCCTCCTCCAAGGGAAAAAATTAATCGACCTCAAACCTGCATAAGGGAAGCCTTAAGACCTGTCTTCAGGTGCCTGATGAAAAATATTGAAGTTTCGTTGAAGCGGAGGGGTCCAAACAGGAAAGTGAAAATGACTGTCAATAATTTTTCTCTCCAAAAATTTTGAACAGTCATAACTCGGCAGATATACAACATATCTGCGGCAAACTTCCCGTGCTTGTTGAGAGTCATACCCTGAAGGGCCTTGTAGGGGTCATTTGCATCAAACCTACAGCGCCAACTAGTGGCAATAGAAAGTCACTCGTTTTTCCAATACATGTTCAGTTCTTTTCAGGTTGGTCATTGTAGTTTCAAGACCTATTAAAATACTTATTTACGGCCCATGTCCACGTGTCTCTGTCTGTTGCCGTGACGACCCTTTGTTCGCCATTTAAAGGAAATATTTTTTTTCAGAGACTCAGGCAGCTTATAGAGCCACAGTATTTGGCACACTTGGTCGAATTGGCCGAGTTAGAAGATTAATTTTGGGTTTTGAATAAGGGCTTGGCTGCACAGCTCAGTAGTGGCTCCTTTTTTGTAGTACTCTCTCCAATAGGGGTTTTTATCTCTTGGGTGTGGGAATGTAAATAGGCGACTTTCGAGCATGTTAGGTTCTAATGAGATAATTAGAGAGGAGGATCTGCCACCAGCCTGACCTGCACACAGTCCGAGTTGCGTGACGTCCGAGTTGCGCTAGATTGCGAGGGCCCGTTCAGTCCTGCTTGCAGGCCTAGTTATTATTATTATTTTTTCATGGCAAATGAAAATGGCCAATTTGAAGGCCTGAACATGCTCAAAAACTCACCAAATTTTGCATATACATCCGGCTTCGCGAAAATTTCGAAAATTTAGCAACGTTTTTTTAAAAAATCAAAAAATGGCTCAGTGGCGCCCCCTTGAAATTTTAAAAATGCCCTTTGCTTTGATGTTTTTCAACGTAGAGCGATGAAATTTGGGGAGTGGATACGTTGTCCAGAGACGCTTCAAAAAGTCTGCAGCACCCATATTCCAAACCCAACAGGAAATCGGATATTTTGGATTGAATGTTGAAAAACATAGCATTTTGGGCGAAAACCAGCATGCACGTTTCAGACCATTGCGCCGAGCCAGTACGTTGGATCTTCCTCAAAATTGGTGTACGTCTTCATGAGACATATGAGATATTAAGTTGTGAAAATGGTGAGTTTTCGTCCACGGGCCTAACCTGGGCGGGGTACCAAAGTCGGGTGTTTTTTTGGCAACGCGCCAATTTCAGTAAATGATTAATAACTTCCTGATACAAGGTCCAATCTTTTTCATATTTGGCATGCGTGTAAGGTGTCTTAACCTGAACACGACTGCATTGAAATATTTTCCATTAGGCCTGGCGCCCCCTTGTGGGAAGAGGAAACACCCATTTTTACGAGAAAGGCTCCTCCTCCTGGTGAAAAACATCAATTGACCTCAAACCTGCATCAGGGGAGCCTTAAGACATGTCTTTAGGTATATGATGAAAAATATTGAGTTTTCGTTGATGTAGCAGTACCCAAACAGGAAAGTGAAAAGACCCTCGGCATTTTGTCACAAAATGGCCAATTTCCAGGTCTGAACATGCTCGAAAACTCACCTAAATTTGCACATACATGCGGCTTCATGTAAATTTCATGAATTTAGCAACATTGCCAAAAGATGTAATAAAATGGCTCAGTGGCGCCCCCTTCAATTTTTAAAAAAGGCCTGTCCTATTAGTTTTTTTCGACGTAGAGTGATGAAATTTGGGGAGTGGATACGTTGTGCAAAACTGCTCCAAAAAGTCTCTTGCACCCATATTCCAAACCCAACAGGAAATCGGGTATTAGGGATTGAATCTTGCACAACATGGCATTTTTGTCTAAAACCAGCATGCACGTTTGACACCATTACGCCGAGGCAGTAAGTTGAATGCTCCTCAAAATTGGTCAGACTATTATTGACACATATGAGATGTTAGGTTATCAAAATGGTGACATTTCATTCACGGCCCTTTCCTGGCCAGGGGAGCAAATGTGTCTTATTTTTGACAATACAATTCAGTAAATGACTATAAGTCGCGGTTTTTTTCATATTTTGCTTTGGGGTGCGACTTATACTCAGCAGCGACTTATGTGTGAAATTATTAACACATTATGATAAAATTTCCCATGTTATTTTGGTGTTTTGGACTAATGGTTTTGTAAACTTGTTAGCATGCTATAGTTATCTGAATAACTCTTAATAGCTATGGCCACGTTCGCGTTCTGCCTTTGGCAATGTATGTTCAATTGTATAATTGACTTTTTTAAATTGAAATGGATGCATTTAGTTTGTGGCGCTTTCACGCCCACCTGGGAGCGCACTCGCACTTGTTTACGTGAAGAAGAGCGCTCGCACACCAGAAGAAGACAGACAGCTACGTAGCTCTGAGTGAGTGAGTGAGTGAGTGAGTGAGTGAGTGAGTGAGTGAGTGACTGAGTGAGTGGGCGAGTTAGTGAGAGGGAAAGACGGCTGCGAACCTACGTTCATTGTTTATGCTTTTAAAATATCTCTACAGAGGCAACGCCTGCGTGTATCATCTTTTCTGTTGTTGTTGTGTGTTTTCCACCCGCGAGCGGACACTTACAGCCAGTTGTGTGGTTGTTTGAATGGTGTACTAATGCTAGCGAACGCATGCTAATCTGTTACGTTATTGCTGTAATAGTACCTAATTATCATTTATTTACGTTGATGTGAACCTGTTTGCTATCGAGGACCAAATCGATTCAACAAATTATGCGGACGTCCAGCATTGTCTTTTTGGAGTTTGCTGTATATAGCCAGGACCGAGCGGTAGCGTCCTGGTGAGGACAGTATATTCGCATTTCGTTGTTTATGCACTGTACACTGTACATTTATTCAGCATGTTGTTCTCTATTGTATTTTTATATTAAATTGCCTTTCAAAATGACATATCTGTTCTATGTGTTGGATTTTATCAAGTAAATTTCCCCCAAAAATGCGACTTATACTCCGGTGCGACCTATATATGTTTTTTTTCTCTTTGTTGGGCATTTTATGGCTTGTGCGACTTATACTCAGGTGCGACTTGTAGTCCCAAAAATACGGTAATAACTTCCTGATTGAAGGTGCGATCTTTTTCATATTTGGCATGAATGTGAAGTATTTCAGCCTGCACATGACTTTATTGAAATATTACCCATTACGCCTGGCGCCCCCTAGTGGGAACAGGAAACACCCTTTTAATTAAATAGAAAGGCTCCTGCTTCTCAGGGACAAAAATCAATTGACCTCAAACCTGAATCAGCGGAGCCTTAAGACATGTGTTCAGGTGCCTGATCAACAATTTTGTTTCGTTAAAGCAGAGGGGTCCAATAGGAAAGTCATAATGACCGTGTTCAGGTGCCTAATAAACAATTTTGTTTTGTTAAAGCAGAGGAGTCCGATAGGAAAGTCATAATGACCGTCGCCATTTTCTCTCCCCACTAATTCTGAACATTCAGACATGCAATATATCTGCCTGGATATCTTTCTGTTGTCAACTGCCACCGCCCCGACCTGCCTGCCCTCCGACTTTATTTGACGTCCGAGTTGCGCCATACGCGAGGGCCCGTTCAGTCCTGCTTGCAGGGCTAGTTATTATTATTTTTTCATGGCAAATGAAAATGGCCAATTTGAAGGCCTGAACATGCTCAAAAACTCACCAAATTTTGCATATACATCCGGCTTCGCGAAAATTTCGAAAATTTAGCAACGTTTTTTAAAAAAATCAAAAAATGGCTCAGTGGCGCCCCCTTGAAATTTTAAAAATGCCCTTTGCTTTGATGTTTTTCAACGTAGAGCGATGAAATTTGGGGAGTGGATACGTTCTCCAGAGACGCTTCAAAAAGTCTGCAGCACCCATATTCCAAACCCAACAGGAAATGGGATATTTTGGATTGAATGTTGAAAAACATAGCATTTTGGGCGAAAACCAGCATGCACGTTTCAGACCATTGCGCCGAGCCAGTATGTTGGATCTTCCTCAAAATTGGTGTACGTCTTCATGAGACATATGAGATATTAAGTTGTGAAAATGGTGAGTTTTCGTCCACGGGCCTAACCTGGGCGGGGTACCAAAGTCGGGTGTTTTTTTGGCAACGCGCCAATTTCAGTAAATGATTAATAACTTCCTGATACAAGGTCCAATCTTTTTCATATTTGGCATGCGTGTAAGGTGTCTTAACCTGAACACGACTGCATTGAAATATTTTCCATTAGGCCTGGCGCCCCCTTGTGGGAAGAGGAAACACCCATTTTTACGAGAAAGGCTCCTCCTCCTGGTGAAAAACATCAATTGACCTCAAACCTGCATCAGGGGAGCCTTAAGACATGTCTTTAGGTATATGATGAAAAATATTGAGTTTTCGTTGATGTAGCAGTACCCAAACAGGAAAGTGAAAAGACCCTCGGCATTTTGTCACAAAATGGCCAATTTCCAGGTCTGAACATGCTCGAAAACTCACCTAAATTTGCACATACATGCGGCTTCATGTAAATTTCATGAATTTAGCAACATTGCCAAAAGATGTAATAAAATGGCTCAGTGGCGCCCCCTTCAATTTTTAAAAAAGGCCTGTCCTATTAGTTTTTTTCGACGTAGAGTGATGAAATTTGGGGAGTGGATACGTTGTGCAAAACTGCTCCAAAAAGTCTCTTGCACCCATATTCCAAACCCAACAGGAAATCGGGTATTAGGGATTGAATCTTGCACAACATGGCATTTTTGTCTAAAACCAGCATGCACGTTTGACACCATTACGCCGAGGCAGTAAGTTGAATGCTCCTCAAAATTGGTCAGACTATTATTGACACATATGAGATGTTAGGTTATCAAAATGGTGACATTTCATTCACGGCCCTTTCCTGGCCAGGGGAGCAAATGTGTCTTATTTTTGACAATACAATTCAGTAAATGACTATAAGTCGCGTTTTTTTTTCATATTTTGCTTTGGGGTGCGACTTATACTCAGCAGCGACTTATGTGTGAAATTATTAACACATTATGATAAAATTTCGCATGTTATTTTGGTGTTTTGGACTAATGGTTTTGTAAACTTGTTAGCATGCTATAGTTATGTGAATAACTCTTAATAGCTATGCCCACGTTCGCGTTCTGCCTTTGGCAATGTATGTTCAATTGTATAATTGACTTTTTTAAATTGAAATGGATGCATTTAGTTTGTGGCGCTTTCACGCCCACCTGGGAGCGCACTCGCACTTGTTTACGTGAAGAAGAGCGCTCGCACACCAGAAGAAGACAGACAGCTACGTAGCTCTGAGTGAGTGAGTGAGTGAGTGAGTGAGTGAGTGAGTGAGTGAGTGAGTGAGTGAGTGAGTGAGTGAGTGAGTGAGTGAGTGAGTGAGTGAGTGAGTGAGTGAGTGAGTGAGTGAGTGGGCGAGTTAGCGAGAGGGAAAGACGGCTGCGAAGCTACGTTCATTGTTTATGCTTTTAAAATATCTCTACAGAGGCAACGCCTGCGTGTATCATCTTTTCTGTTGTTGTTGTGTGTTTTCCACCCGCGAGCGGACACTTACAGCCAGTTGTGTGGTTGTTTGAATGGTGTGCTAATGCTAGCGAACGCATGCTAATCTGTTATGTTATTGCTGCAATAGTACCTAATTATCATTTATTTACGTTGATGTGAACCTGTTTGCTATCGAGGACCAAATTGATTCAACAAATTATGCGGACGTCCAGCATTGTCTTTTTGGAGTTCGCTGTATATAGCCAGGACCGAGCGGTAGCGTCCTGGTGAGGACAGTATATACGCATTTCGTTGTTTATGCACTGTACACTGTAGATTTATTCAGCATGTTGTTCTCTATTGTATTTTTATATTAAAATGCCTTTCAAGATGACATATCTGTTCTATGTGTTGGATTTTATCAAGTAAATTTCCCCCAAAATTGCGACTTATACTCCGGTAAGACTTATATATGTTTTTGTTCTCTTTGTTGGGCATTTTCTGGCTTGTGCGACTTATACTCAGGTGCGACTTGTAGTCCGAAAAATACGGTAATAACTTCCTGATTGAAGGTGCAATCTTTTTCATATTTGGCATGAATGTGAAGTATTTCAACCTGCACATGACTTTATTGAAATATTACTCATTACGCCTGGCGCCCCCTAGTGGGAACAGGAAACACACTTTTAATTAAATAGAAAGGCTCCTGCTTCTCAGGGTCAAAAATCAATTGACCTCAAACCTGAATCAGCGGAGCCTTAAGACATGTGTTCAGGTGCCTGATCAACAATTTTGTTTCGTTAAAGCAGAGGGGTCCAAAAGGAAAGTCATAATGACCGTGTTCAGGTGCCTAATAAACAATTTTGTTTTGTTAAAGCAGAGGGGTCCCATAGGAAAGTCATAATGACCGTCGCCATTTTCTCTCCCCACTAATTCTGAACATTCAGACATGCAATATATCTGCCTGGATATCTGTCTGTTGTCGACTGCCACCGCCCCGACCTGCCTGCCCTTCGACTTTGTTTGACGTCTGAGTTGCGCCATACGCGAGGGCCCGTTCAGTCCTGCTTGCAGGGCTAGTTAGGGCCCGAGCACTCTCAGCGTGCGAGGCCCTATTGTTCTTCGAAGGATTATTATTATTATTATTATTATTATTATTATTATTATTATTTTTTCATGGCAAATGAAAATGGCCAATTTGAAGGCCTGAACATGCTCAAAAACTCACCAAATTTTGCATATACATCCGGCTTCGCGAAAATTTCGAAAATTTAGCAACGTTTTTTAAAAAAATCAAAAAATGGCTCAGTGGCGCCCCCTTGAAATTTTAAAAATGCCCTTTGCTTTGATGTTTTTCAACGTAGAGCGATGAAATTTGGGGAGTGGATACGTTGTCCAGAGACGCTTCAAAAAGTCTGCAGCACCCATATTCCAAACCCAACAGGAAATCGGATATTTTGGATTGAATGTTGAAAAACATAGCATTTTGGGCGAAAACCAGCATGCACGTTTCAGACCATTGCGCCGAGCCAGTACGTTGGATCTTCCTCAAAATTGGTGTACGTCTTCATGAGACATATGAGATATTAAGTTGTGAAAATGGTGAGTTTTCGTCCACGGGCCTAACCTGGGCGGGGTACCAAAGTCGGGTGTTTTTTTGGCAACGCGCCAATTTCAGTAAATGATTAATAACTTCCTGATACAAGGTCCAATCTTTTTCATATTTGGCATGCGTGTAAGGTGTCTTAACCTGAACACGACTGCATTGAAATATTTTCCATTAGGCCTGGCGCCCCCTTGTGGGAAGAGGAAACACCCATTTTTACGAGAAAGGCTCCTCCTCCTGGTGAAAAACATCAATTGACCTCAAACCTGCATCAGGGGAGCCTTAAGACATGTCTTTAGGTATATGATGAAAAATATTGAGTTTTCGTTGATGTAGCAGTACCCAAACAGGAAAGTGAAAAGACCCTCGGCATTTTGTCACAAAATGGCCAATTTCCAGGTCTGAACATGCTCGAAAACTCACCTAAATTTGCACATACATGCGGCTTCATGTAAATTTCATGAATTTAGCAACATTGCCAAAAGATGTAATAAAATGGCTCAGTGGCGCCCCCTTCAATTTTTAAAAAAGGCCTGTCCTATTAGTTTTTTTCGACGTAGAGTGATGAAATTTGGGGAGTGGATACGTTGTGCAAAACTGCTCCAAAAAGTCTCTTGCACCCATATTCCAAACCCAACAGGAAATCGGGTATTATGGATTGAATCTTGCACAACATGGCATTTTTGTCTAAAACCAGCATGCACGTTTGACACCATTACGCCGAGGCAGTAAGTTGAATGCTCCTCAAAATTGGTCAGACTATTATTGACACATATGAGATGTTAGGTTATCAAAATGGTGACATTTCATTCACGGCCCTTTCCTGGCCAGGGGAGCAAATGTGTCTTATTTTTGACAATACAATTCAGTAAATGACTATAAGTCGCGGTTTTTTTCATATTTTGCTTTGGGGTGCGACTTATACTCAGCAGCGACTTATGTGTGAAATTATTAACACATTATGATAAAATTTCCCATGTTATTTTGGTGTTTTGGACTAATGGTTTTGTAAACTTGTTAGCATGCTATAGTTATCTGAATAACTCTTAATAGCTATGGCCACGTTCGCGTTCTGCCTTTGGCAATGTATGTTCAATTGTATAATTGACTTTTTTAAATTGAAATGGATGCATTTAGTTTGTGGCGCTTTCACGCCCACCTGGGAGCGCACTCGCACTTGTTTACGTGAAGAAGAGCGCTCGCACACCAGAAGAAGACAGACAGCTACGTAGCTCTGAGTGAGTGAGTGAGTGAGTGAGTGAGTGAGTGAGTGAGTGAGTGAGTGAGTGAGTGAGTGAGTGAGTGAGTGAGTGAGTGAGTGAGTGAGTGAGTGAGTGAGTGAGTGGGCGAGTTAGCGAGAGGGAAAGACGGCTGCGAAGCTACGTTCATTGTTTATGCTTTTAAAATATCTCTACAGAGGCAACGCCTGCGTGTATCATCTTTTCTGTTGTTGTTGTGTGTTTTCCACCCGCGAGCGGACACTTACAGCCAGTTGTGTGGTTGTTTGAATGGTGTGCTAATGCTAGCGAACGCATGCTAATCTGTTATGTTATTGCTGCAATAGTACCTAATTATCATTTATTTACGTTGATGTGAACCTGTTTGCTATCGAGGACCAAATTGATTCAACAAATTATGCGGACGTCCAGCATTGTCTTTTTGGAGTTCGCTGTATATAGCCAGGACCGAGCGGTAGCGTCCTGGTGAGGACAGTATATTCGCATTTCGTTGTTTATGCACTGTACACTGTACATTTATTCAGCATGTTGTTCTCTATTGTATTTTTATATTAAACTGCCTTTCAAGATGACATATCTGTTCTATGTGTTGGATTTTATCAAGTAAATTTCCCCCAAAATTGCGACTTATACTCCGGTAAGACTTATATATGTTTTTTTTCTCTTTGTTGGGCATTTTCTGGCTTGTGCGACTTATACTCAGGTGCGACTTGTAGTCCGAAAAATACGGTAATAACTTCCTGATTGAAGGTGCAATCTTTTTCATATTTGGCATGAATGTGAAGTATTTCAGCCTGCACATGACTTTATTGAAATATTACTCATTACGCCTGGCGCCCCCTAGTGGGAACAGGAAACACACTTTTAATTAAATAGAAAGGCTCCTGCTTCTCAGGGTCAAAAATCAATTGACCTCAGACCTGAATCAGCGGAGCCTTAAGACATGTGTTCAGGTGCCTGATCAACAATTTTGTTTCGTTAAAGCAGAGGGGTCCAAAAGGAAAGTCATAATGACCGTGTTCAGGTGCCTAATAAACAATTTTGTTTTGTTAAAGCAGAGGGGTCCCATAGGAAAGTCATAATGACCGTCGCCATTTTCTCTCCCCACTAATTCTGAACATTCAGACATGCAATATATCTGCCTGGATATCTGTCTGTTGTCGACTGCCACCGCCCCGACCTGCCTGCCCTTCGACTTTGTTTGACGTCCGAGTTGCGCCATACGCGAGGGCCCGTTCAGTCCTGCTTGCAGGGCTAGTTAGGGCCCGAGCACTCTCAGCGTGCGAGGCCCTATTGTTCTTCGAAGGATTATTATTATTATTATTATTATTATTATTTTTTCATGGCAAATGAAAATGGCCAATTTGAAGGCCTGAACATGCTCAAAAACTCACCAAATTTTGCATATACATCCGGCTTCGCGAAAATTTCGAAAATTTAGCAACGTTTTTTAAAAAAATCAAAAAATGGCTCAGTGGCGCCCCCTTGAAATTTTAAAAATGCCCTTTGCTTTGATGTTTTTCAACGTAGAGCGATGAAATTTGGGGAGTGGATACGTTGTCCAGAGACGCTTCAAAAAGTCTGCAGCACCCATATTCCAAACCCAACAGGAAATCGGATATTTTGGATTGAATGTTGAAAAACATAGCATTTTGGGCGAAAACCAGCATGCACGTTTCAGACCATTGCGCCGAGCCAGTACGTTGGATCTTCCTCAAAATTGGTGTACGTCTTCATGAGACATATGAGATATTAAGTTGTGAAAATGGTGAGTTTTCGTCCACGGGCCTAACCTGGGCGGGGTACCAAAGTCGGGTGTTTTTTTGGCAACGCGCCAATTTCAGTAAATGATTAATAACTTCCTGATACAAGGTCCAATCTTTTTCATATTTGGCATGCGTGTAAGGTGTCTTAACCTGAACACGACTGCATTGAAATATTTTCCATTAGGCCTGGCGCCCCCTTGTGGGAAGAGGAAACACCCATTTTTACGAGAAAGGCTCCTCCTCCTGGTGAAAAACATCAATTGACCTCAAACCTGCATCAGGGGAGCCTTAAGACATGTCTTTAGGTATATGATGAAAAATATTGAGTTTTCGTTGATGTAGCAGTACCCAAACAGGAAAGTGAAAAGACCCTCGGCATTTTGTCACAAAATGGCCAATTTCCAGGTCTGAACATGCTCGAAAACTCACCTAAATTTGCACATACATGCGGCTTCATGTAATTTTCATGAATTTAGCAACATTGCCAAAAGATGTAATAAAATGGCTCAGTGGCGCCCCCTTCAATTTTTAAAAAAGGCCTGTCCTATTAGTTTTTTTCGACGTAGAGTGATGAAATTTGGGGAGTGGATACGTTGTGCAAAACTGCTCCAAAAAGTCTCTTGCACCCATATTCCAAACCCAACAGGAAATCGGGTATTAGGGATTGAATCTTGCACAACATGGCATTTTTGTCTAAAACCAGCATGCACGTTTGACACCATTACGCCGAGGCAGTAAGTTGAATGCTCCTCAAAATTGGTCAGACTATTATTGACACATATGTGATGTTAGGTTATCAAAATGGTGACATTTCATTCACGGCCCTTTCCTGGCCAGGGGAGCAAATGTGTCTTATTTTTGACAATACAATTCAGTAAATGACTATAAGTCGCGGTTCTTTTCATATTTTGCTTTGGGGTGCGACTTATACTCAGCAGCGACTTATGTGTGAAATTATTAACACATTATGATAAAATTTCCCATGTTATTTTGGTGTTTTGGACTAATGGTTTTGTAAACTTGTTAGCATGCTATAGTTATCTGAATAACTCTTAATAGCTATGGCCACGTTCGCGTTCTGCCTTTGGCAATGTATGTTCAATTGTATAATTGACTTTTTTAAATTGAAATGGATGCATTTAGTTTGTGGCGCTTTCACGCCCACCTGGGAGCGCACTCGCACTTGTTTACGTGAAGAAGAGCGCTCGCACACCAGAAGAAGACAGACAGCTACGTAGCTCTGAGTGAGTGAGTGAGTGAGTGAGTGAGTGAGTGAGTGAGTGAGTGAGTGAGTGAGTGAGTGAGTGAGCGAGTGGGCGAGAGGGAAAGACGGCTGCGAAGCTACGTTCATTGTTTATGCTTTTAAAATATCTCTACAGAGGCAACGCCTGCGTGTATCATCTTTTCTGTTGTTGTTGTGTGTTTTCCACCCGCGAGCGGACACTTACAGCCAGTTGTGTGGTTGTTTGAATGGTGTGCTAATGCTAGCGAACGCATGCTAATCTGTTATGTTATTGCTGCAATAGTACCTAATTATCATTTATTTACGTTGATGTGAACCTGTTTGCTATCGAGGACCAAATTGATTCAACAAATTATGCGGACGTCCAGCATTGTCTTTTTGGAGTTCGCTGTATATAGCCAGGACCGAGCGGTAGCGTCCTGGTGAGGACAGTATATTGGCATTTCGTTGTTTATGCACTGTACACTGTAGATTTATTCAGCATGTTGTTCTCTATTGTATTTTTATATTAAACTGCCTTTCAAGATGACATATCTGTTCTATGTGTTGGATTTTATCAAGTAAATTTCCCCCAAAATTGCGACTTATACTCCGGTAAGACTTATATATGTTTTTTTTCTCTTTGTTGGGCATTTTCTGGCTTGTGCGACTTATACTCAGGTGCGACTTGTAGTCCGAAAAATACGGTAATAACTTCCTGATTGAAGGTGCAATCTTTTTCATATTTGGCATGAATGTGAAGTATTTCAGCCTGCACATGACTTTATTGAAATATTACTCATTACGCCTGGCGCCCCCTAGTGGGAACAGGAAACACACTTTTAATTAAATAGAAAGGCTCCTGCTTCTCAGGGTCAAAAATCAATTGACCTCAAACCTGAATCAGCGGAGCCTTAAGACATGTGTTCAGGTGCCTGATCAACAATTTTGTTTCGTTAAAGCAGAGGGGTCCAAAAGGAAAGTCATAATGACCGTGTTCAGGTGCCTAATAAACAATTTTGTTTTGTTAAAGCAGAGGGGTCCCATAGGAAAGTCATAATGACCGTCGCCATTTTCTCTCCCCACTAATTCTGAACATTCAGACATGCAATATATCTGCCTGGATATCTTTATTATTATTATTTTTTCATGGCAAATGAAAATGGCCAATTTGAAGGCCTGAACATGCTCAAAAACTCACCAAATTTTGCATATACATCCGGCTTCGCGAAAATTTCGAAAATTTAGCAACGTTTTTTAAAAAAAATCAAAAAATGGCTCAGTGGCGCCCCCTTGAAATTTTAAAAATGCCCTTTGCTTTGATGTTTTTCAACGTAGAGCGATGAAATTTGGGGAGTGGATACGTTGTCCAGAGACGCTTCAAAAAGTCTGCAGCACCCATATTCCAAACCCAACAGGAAATCGGATATTTTGGATTGAATGTTGAAAAACATAGCATTTTGGGCGAAAACCAGCATGCACGTTTCAGACCATTGCGCTCAGCCAGTACGTTGGATCTTCCTCAAAATTGGTGTACGTCTTCATGAGACATATGAGATATTAAGTTGTGAAAATGGTGAGTTTTCGTCCACGGGCCTAACCTGGGCGGGGTACCAAAGTCGGGTGTTTTTTTGGCAACGCGCCAATTTCAGTAAATGATTAATAACTTCCTGATACAAGGTCCAATCTTTTTCATATTTGGCATGCGTGTAAGGTGTCTTAACCTGAACACGACTGCATTGAAATATTTTCCATTAGGCCTGGCGCCCCCTTGTGGGAAGAGGAAACACCCATTTTTACGAGAAAGGCTCCTCCTCCTGGTGAAAAACATCAATTGACCTCAAACCTGCATCAGGGGAGCCTTAAGACATGTCTTTAGGTATATGATGAAAAATATTGAGTTTTCGTTGATGTAGCAGTACCCAAACAGGAAAGTGAAAAGACCCTCGGCATTTTGTCACAAAATGGCCAATTTCCAGGTCTGAACATGCTCGAAAACTCACCTAAATTTGCACATACATGCGGCTTCATGTAAATTTCATGAATTTAGCAACATTGCCAAAAGATGTAATAAAATGGCTCAGTGGCGCCCCCTTCAATTTTTAAAAAAGGCCTGTCCTATTAGTTTTTTTCGACGTAGAGTGATGAAATTTGGGGAGTGGATACGTTGTGCAAAACTGCTCCAAAAAGTCTCTTGCACCCATATTCCAAACCCAACAGGAAATCGGGTATTAGGGATTGAATCTTGCACAACATGGCATTTTTGTCTAAAACCAGCATGCACGTTTGACACCATTACGCCGAGGCAGTAAGTTGAATGCTCCTCAAAATTGGTCAGACTATTATTGACACATATGAGATGTTAGGTTATCAAAATGGTGACATTTCATTCACGGCCCTTTCCTGGCCAGGGGAGCAAATGTGTCTTATTTTTGACAATACAATTCAGTAAATGACTATAAGTCGCGGTTTTTTTCATATTTTGCTTTGGGGTGCGACTTATACTCAGCAGCGACTTATGTGTGAAATTATTAACACATTATGATAAAATTTCCCATGTTATTTTGGTGTTTTGGACTAATGGTTTTGTAAACTTGTTAGCATGCTATAGTTATCTGAATAACTCTTAATAGCTATGGCCACGTTCGCGTTCTGCCTTTGGCAATGTATGTTCAATTGTATAATTGACTTTTTTAAATTGAAATGGATGCATTTAGTTTGTGGCGCTTTCACGCCCACCTGGGAGCGCACTCGCACTTGTTTACGTGAAGAAGAGCGCTCGCACACCAGAAGAAGACAGACAGCTACGTAGCTCTGAGTGAGTGAGTGAGTGAGTGAGTGAGTGAGTGAGTGAGTGAGTGAGTGAGTGAGTGAGTGAGTGAGTGAGTGAGTGAGTGAGTGAGTGAGTGAGTGAGTGAGTGAGTGAGTGAGTGAGTGAGTGAGTGGGCGAGTTAGCGAGAGGGAAAGACGGCTGCGAAGCTACGTTCATTGTTTATGCTTTTAAAATATCTCTACAGAGGCAACGCCTGCGTGTATCATCTTTTCTGTTGTTGTTGTGTGTTTTCCACCCGCGAGCGGACACTTACAGCCAGTTGTGTGGTTGTTTGAATGGTGTGCTAATGCTAGCGAACGCATGCTAATCTGTTATGTTATTGCTGCAATAGTACCTAATTATCATTTATTTACGTTGATGTGAACCTGTTTGCTATCGAGGACCAAATTGACTCAACAAATTATGCGGACGTCCAGCATTGTCTTTTTGGAGTTCGCTGTATATAGCCAGGACCGAGCGGTAGCGTCCTGGTGAGGACAGTATATTCGCATTTCGTTGTTTATGCACTGTACACTGTAGATTTATTCAGCATGTTGTTCTCTATTGTATTTTTATATTAAACTGCCTTTCAAGATGACATATCTGTTCTATGTGTTGGATTTTATCAAGTAAATTTCCCCCAAAATTGCGACTTATACTCCGGTAAGACTTATATATGTTTTTTTTCTCTTTGTTGGGCATTTTCTG
Source organism: Corythoichthys intestinalis (assembly GCF_030265065.1). Classification (NCBI taxonomy): domain Eukaryota; kingdom Metazoa; phylum Chordata; class Actinopteri; order Syngnathiformes; family Syngnathidae; genus Corythoichthys; species Corythoichthys intestinalis. The sequence goes on from NC_080395.1 coordinate 81,517,044, forward strand.
GCTTGTGCGACTTATACTCAGGTGCGACTTGTAGTCCGAAAAATACGGTAATAACTTCCTGATTGAAGGTGCAATCTTTTTCATATTTGGCATGAATGTGAAGTATTTCAGCCTGCACATGACTTTATTGAAATATTACTCATTACGCCTGGCGCCCCCTAGTGGGAACAGGAAACACACTTTTAATTAAATAGAAAGGCTCCTGCTTCTCAGGGTCAAAAATCAATTGACCTCAAACCTGAATCAGCGGAGCCTTAAGACATGTGGTCAGGTGCCTGATCAACAATTTTGTTTCGTTAAAGCAGAGGGGTCCAAAAGGAAAGTCATAATGACCGTGTTCAGGTGCCTAATAAACAATTTTGTTTTGTTAAAGCAGAGGGGTCCCATAGGAAAGTCATAATGACCGTCGCCATTTTCTCTTCCCACTAATTCTGAACATTCAGACATGCAATATATTTAGGGCCCGAGCACTCTCAGCGTGCGAGGCCCTATTGTTCTTCGAAGGATTATTATTATTATTATTATTATTATTATTATTATTATTTTTTCATGGCAAATGAAAATGGCCAATTTGAAGGCCTGAACATGCTCAAAAACTCACCAAATTTTGCATATACATCCGGCTTCGCGAAAATTTCGAAAATTTAGCAACGTTTTTTAAAAAAATCAAAAAATGGCTCAGTGGCGCCCCCTTGAAATTTTAAAAATGCCCTTTGCTTTGATGTTTTTCAACGTAGAGCGATGAAATTTGGGGAGTGGATACGTTGTCCAGAGACGCTTCAAAAAGTCTGCAGCACCCATATTCCAAACCCAACAGGAAATCGGATATTTTGCATTGAATGTTGAAAAACATAGCATTTTGGGCGAAAACCAGCATGCACGTTTCAGACCATTGCGCCGAGCCAGTACGTTGGATCTTCCTCAAAATCGGTGTACGTCTTCATGAGACATATGAGATATTAAGTTGTGAAAATGGTGAGTTTTCGTCCACGGGCCTAACCTGGGCGGGGTACCAAAGTCGGGTGTTTTTTTGGCAACGCGCCAATTTCAGTAAATGATTAATAACTTCCTGATACAAGGTCCAATCTTTTTCATATTTGGCATGCGTGTAAGGTGTCTTAACCTGAACACGACTGCATTGAAATATTTTCCATTAGGCCTGGCGCCCCCTTGTGGGAAGAGGAAACACCCATTTTTACGAGAAAGGCTCCTCCTCCTGGTGAAAAACATCAATTGACCTCAAACCTGCATCAGGGGAGCCTTAAGACATGTCTTTAGGTATATGATGAAAAATATTGAGTTTTCGTTGATGTAGCAGTACCCAAACAGGAAAGTGAAAAGACCCTCGGCATTTTGTCACAAAATGGCCAATTTCCAGGTCTGAACATGCTCGAAAACTCACCTAAATTTGCACATACATGCGGCTTCATGTAAATTTCATGAATTTAGCAACATTGCCAAAAGATGTCATAAAATGGCTCAGTGGCGCCCCCTTCAATTTTTAAAAAAGGCCTGTCCTATTAGTTTTTTTCGACGTAGAGTGATGAAATTTGGGGAGTGGATACGTTGTGCAAAACTGCTCCAAAAAGTCTCTTGCACCCATATTCCAAACCCAACAGGAAATCGGGTATTAGGGATTGAATCTTGCACAACATGGCATTTTTGTCTAAAACCAGCATGCACGTTTGACACCATTACGCCGAGGCAGTAAGTTGAATGCTCCTCAAAATTGGTCAGACTATTATTGACACATATGAGATGTTAGGTTATCAAAATGGTGACATTTCATTCACGGCCCTTTCCTGGCCAGGGGAGCAAATGTGTCTTATTTTTGACAATACAATTCAGTAAATGACTATAAGTCGCGGTTTTTTTCATATTTTGCTTTGGGGTGCGACTTATACTCAGCAGCGACTTATGTGTGAAATTATTAACACATTATGATAAAATTTCCCATGTTATTTTGGTGTTTTGGACTAATGGTTTTGTAAACTTGTTAGCATGCTATAGTTATCTGAATAACTCTTAATAGCTATGGCCACGTTCGCGTTCTGCCTTTGGCAATGTATGTTCAATTGTATAATTGACTTTTTTAAATTGAAATGGATGCATTTAGTTTGTGGCGCTTTCACGCCCACCTGGGAGCGCACTCGCACTTGTTTACGTGAAGAAGAGCGCTCGCACACCAGAAGAAGACAGACAGCTACGTAGCTCTGAGTGAGTGAGTGAGTGAGTGAGTGAGTGAGTGAGTGAGTGAGTGAGTGAGTGAGTGAGTGAGTGAGTGAGTGAGTGAGTGAGTGAGTGAGTGAGTGAGTGAGTGAGTGAGTGAGTGAGTGAGTGAGTGGGCGAGTTAGCGAGAGGGAAAGACGGCTGCGAAGCTACGTTCATTGTTTATGCTTTTAAAATATCTCTACAGAGGCAACGCCTGCGTGTATCATCTTTTCTGTTGTTGTTGTGTGTTTTCCACCCGCGAGCGGACACTTACAGCCAGTTGTGTGGTTGTTTGAATGGTGTGCTAATGCTAGCGAACGCATGCTAATCTGTTATGTTATTGCTGCAATAGTACCTAATTATCATTTATTTACGTTGATGTGAACCTGTTTGCTATCGAGGACCAAATTGATTCAACAAATTATGCGGACGTCCAGCATTGTCTTTTTGGAGTTCGCTGTATATAGCCAGGACCGAGCGGTAGCGTCCTGGTGAGGACAGTATATTCGCATTTCGTTGTTTATGCACTGTACACTGTAGATTTATTCAGCATGTTGTTCTCTATTGTATTTTTATATTAAACTGCCTTTCAAGATGACATATCTGTTCTATGTGTTGGATTTTATCAAGTACATTTCCCCCAAAATTGCGACTTATACTCCGGTAAGACTTATATATGTTTTTTTTCTCTTTGTTGGGCATTTTCTGGCTTGTGCGACTTATACTCAGGTGCGACTTGTAGTCCGAAAAATACGGTAATAACTTCCTGATTGAAGGTGCAATCTTTTTCATATTTGGCATGAATGTGAAGTATTTCAGCCTGCACATGACTTTATTGAAATATTACTCATTACGCCTGGCGCCCCCTAGTGGGAACAGGAAACACACTTTTAATTAAATAGAAAGGCTCCTGCTTCTCAGGGTCAAAAATCATTTGACCTCAAACCTGAATCAGCGGAGCCTTAAGACATGTGTTCAGGTGCCTGATCAACAATTTTGTTTCGTTAAAGCAGAGGGGTCCAAAAGGAAAGTCATAATGACCGTGTTCAGGTGCCTAATAAACAATTTTGTTTTGTTAAAGCAGAGGGGTCCCATAGGAAAGTCATAATGACCGTCGCCATTTTCTCTCCCCACTAATTCTGAACATTCAGACATGCAATATATCTGCCTGGATATCTGTCTGTTGTCGACTGCCACCGCCCCGACCTGCCTGCCCTTCGACTTTGTTTGACGTCCGAGTTGCGCCATACGCGAGGGCCCGTTCAGTCCTGCTTGTTATTATTATTTTTTCATGGCAAATGAAAATGGGCAATTTGAAGGCCTGAACATGCTCAAAAACTCACCAAAATCTGCACATACATCCGGCTTCGCGAAAATTTCGAAAATTTAGCAATGTTTAAAGAAAAAATCAACAAATGGCTCAGTGGCGCCCCCTTGCAATTTTAAAAATGCTCTTTGCTTTGATGTTTTTCAACGTAGAGCGATGAAATTTGGGGAGTGGATACATTGTCCAGAGACGCTTCAAAAAGTCTGCAGCACCCATATTCCAAACCCAACAGGAAATGGGATATTTTGGATTGAATGTTGAAAAACATAGCATTTTGGGCGAAAACCAGCATGCACGTTTCAGACCATTGCGCCGAGCCAGTACCTTGGATCTCCCTCAAAATTGGTGAAAGTGTTGATGAGACATATGAGATACTAAGTTGTGAAAATGGTGAGTTTTCGTCCACGGGCCTGACCTGGGCGGGGTACCAAATTCGAGTGTTTTTTTGGCAACGCGCCAATTTCAGTAAATGATTAATAACTTCCTGATACAAGGTCCAATCTTTTTCATATTTGGCATGCGTGTAAAGTGTCTTAACCTGAACATGACTGCATTGAAATATTTTCCATTAGGCCTGGCGCCCCCTTGTGGGAAGAGGAAACACACTTTTTTACTAAAAAGGCTCCTCCTCCTGGTGAAAAACATCAATTGACCTCAAACCTGCATCAGGGGAGCATTAAGACATGTCTTTAGGTATCTGACAAAAAATATTGAGTTTTTGTTGATGTAGCAGTACCCAAACAGGAAAGTGAAAAGACCCTCGGCATTTTGTCTCAAAATGGCCAATTTCAAGGTCTGAACATGCTCGAAAACTCACCAAAATGTGCACATACATGCGGCTTCATGTAAATTTCATGAATTTAGCAACATTGCCAAAAGATGTAATAAAATGGCTCAGTGGCGCCCCCTTCAATTTTTACAAAAGGCCTGTCCTATTAGTTTTTTTCGACGTAGAGTGATGAAATTTGGGGAGTAGATACGTTGTGCAAAACTGCTCCAAAAAGTCTCTTGCACCCATATTCCAAACCCAACAGGAAATCAGGTATTATGGATTGAATCTTGCAGAACATGGCATTTTTTGTCAAAAACCTGCGTGCACGTTTGAGACCATTACGCCGAAGCAGTAAGTTGAATGCTCCTCAAAATTGGTCAGATTGTTCATGACACATATGAGATGTTAGGTTATCAAAATGGTGGCATTTCATTCACGACCCTTTCCTGGGCAGGGGAGCAAATGTGTCTTATTTTTGACAATACAATTCAGTAAATGACTACTGTATTTTTCGGACTATAAGTCGCGGTTGTTTTCATATTTTGGTTTGGGGTGCGACTTATACTCAGCAGCGACTTATGTGTGAAATTATTAACACATTATGATAAAATTTCCCATGTTATTTTGGTGTTTTGGACTAATGGTTTTGTAAACTTGTTAGCATGCTATAGTTATCTGAATAACTCTTAATAGCTATGGCCACGTTCGCGTTCTGCCTTTGGCAATGTATGTTCAATTGTATAATTGACTTTTTTAAATTGAAATGGATGCATTTAGTTTGTGGCGCTTTCACGCCCACCTGGGAGCGCACTCGCACTTGTTTACGTGAAGAAGAGCGCTCGCACACCAGAAGAAGACAGACAGCTACGTAGCTCTGAGTGAGTGAGTGAGTGAGTGAGTGAGTGAGTGAGTGAGTGAGTGAGTGAGTGAGTGAGTGAGTGAGTGAGTGAGTGAGTGAGTGAGTGAGTGAGTGAGTGAGTGAGTGGGCGAGTTAGCGAGAGGGAAAGACGGCTGCGAAGCTACGTTCATTGTTTATGCTTTTAAAATATCTCTACAGAGGCAACGCCTGCGTGTATCATCTTTTCTGTTGTTGTTGTGTGTTTTCCACCCGCGAGCGGACACTTACAGCCAGTTGTGTGGTTGTTTGAATGGTGTGCTAATGCTAGCGAACGCATGCTAATCTGTTATGTTATTGCTGCAATAGTACCTAATTATCATTTATTTACGTTGATGTGAACCTGTTTGCTATCGAGGACCAAATTGATTCAACAAATTATGCGGACGTCCAGCATTGTCTTTTTGGAATTCGCTGTATATAGCCATTACCGAGCGGTAGCGTCCTGGTGAGGACAGTATATTCGCATTTCGTTGTTTATGCACTGTACACTGTAGATTTATTCAGCATGTTGTTCTCTATTGTATTTTTATATTAAACTGCCTTTCAAGATGACATATCTGTTCTATGTGTTGGATTTTATCAAGTAAATTTCCCCCAAAATTGCGACTTATACTCCGGTAAGACTTATATATGTTTTTTTTCTCTTTGTTGGGCATTTTCTGGCTTGTGCGACTTATACTCAGGTGCGACTTGTAGTCCGAAAAATACGGTAATAACTTCCTGATTGAAGGTGCAATCTTTTTCATATTTGGCATGAATGTGAAGTATTTCAGCCTGCACATGACTTTATTGAAATATTACTCATTACGCCTGGCGCCCCCTAGTGGGAACAGGAAACACACTTTTAATTAAATAGAAAGGCTCCTGCTTCTCAGGGTCAAAAATCAATTGACCTCAAACCTGAATCAGCGGAGCCTTAAGACATGTGTTCAGGTGCCTGATCAACAATTTTGTTTCGTTAAAGCAGAGGGGTCCAAAAGGAAAGTCATAATGACCGTGTTCAGGTGCCTAATAAACAATTTTGTTTTGTTAAAGCAGAGGGGTCCCATAGGAAAGTCATAATGACCGTCGCCATTTTCTCTCCCCACTAATTCTGAACATTCAGACATGCAATATATCTGCCTGGATATCTGTCTGTTGTCGACTGCCACCGCCCCGACCTGCCTGCCCTTCGACTTTGTTTGACGTCCGAGTTGCGCCATACGCGAGGGCCCGTTCAGTCCTGCTTGCAGGGCTAGTTATTATTATTTTTTCATGGCAAATGAAAATGGCCAATTTGAAGGCCTGAACATGCTCAAAAACTCACCAAATTTTGCATATACATCCGGCTTCGCGAAAATTTCGAAAATTTAGCAACGTTTTTTAAAAAAATCAAAAAATGGCTCAGTGGCGCCCCCTTGAATTTTTAAAAATGCCCTTTGCTTTGATGTTTTTCAACGTAGAGCGATGAAATTTGGGGAGTGGATACGTTGTCCAGAGACGCTTCAAAAAGTCTGCAGCACCCATATTCCAAACCCAACAGGAAATGGGATATTTTGGATTGAATGTTGAAAAACATAGCATTTTGGGCGAAAACCAGCATGCACGTTTCAGACCATTGCGCCGAGCCAGTACGTTGGATCTTCCTCAAAATTGGTGAAAGTGTTGATGAGACATATGAGATATTAAGTTGTGAAAATGGTGAGTTTTCGTCCACGGGCCTAACCTGGGCGGGGTACCAAAGTCGGGTGTTTTTTTGGCAACGCGCCAATTTCAGTAAATGATTAATAACTTCCTGATACAAGGTCCAATCTTTTTCATATTTGGCATGCGTGTAAGGTGTCTTAACCTGAACACGACTGCATTGAAATATTTTCCATTAGGCCTGGCGCCCCCTTGTGGGAAGAGGAAACACCCATTTTTACGAGAAAGGCTCCTCCTCCTGGTGAAAAACATCAATTGACCTCAAACCTGCATCAGGGGAGCCTTAAGACATGTCTTTAGGTATATGATGAAAAATATTGAGTTTTCGTTGATGTAGCAGTACCCAAACAGGAAAGTGAAAAGACCCTCGGCATTTTGTCACAAAATGGCCAATTTCCAGGTCTGAACATGCTCGAAAACTCACCTAAATTTGCACATACATGCGGCTTCATGTACATTTCATGAATTTAGCAACATTGCCAAAAGATGTAATAAAATGGCTCAGTGGCGCCCCCTTCAATTTTTAAAAAAGGCCTGTCCTATTAGTTTTTTTCGACGTAGAGTGATGAAATTTGGGGAGTGGATACGTTGTGCAAAACTGCTCCAAAAAGTCTCTTGCACCCATATTCCAAACCCAACAGGAAATCGGGTATTAGGGATTGAATCTTGCACAACATGGCATTTTTGTCTAAAACCAGCATGCACGTTTGACACCATTACGCCGAGGCAGTAAGTTGAATGCTCCTCAAAATTGGTCAGACTATTATTGACACATATGAGATGTTAGGTTATCAAAATGGTGACATTTCATTCACGGCCCTTTCCTGGCCAGGGGAGCAAATGTGTCTTATTTTTGACAATACAATTCAGTAAATGACTATAAGTCGCGGTTTTTTTCATATTTTGCTTTGGGGTGCGACTAATACTCAGCAGCGACTTATGTGTGAAATTATTAACACATTATGATAAAATTTCCCATGTTATTTTGGTGTTTTGGACTAATGGTTTTGTAAACTTGTTAGCATGCTATAGTTATCTGAATAACTCTTAATAGCTATGGCCACGTTCGCGTTCTGCCTTTGGCAATGTATGTTCAATTGTATAATTGACTTTTTTAAATTGAAATGGATGCATTTAGTTTGTGGCGCTTTCACGCCCACCTGGGAGCGCACTCGCACTTGTTTACGTGAAGAAGAGCGCTCGCACACCAGAAGAAGACAGACAGCTACGTAGCTCTGAGTGAGTGAATGAGTGAGTGAGTGAGTGAGTGAGTGAGTGAGTGAGTGAGTGAGTGAGTGAGTGAGTGAGTGAGTGAGTGAGTGAGTGAGTGAGTGAGTGAGTGAGTGAGCGAGTTAGCGAGAGGGAAAGACGGCTGCGAAGCTACGTTCATTGTTTATGCTTTTAAAATATCTCTACAGAGGCAACGCCTGCGTGTATCATCTTTTCTGTTGTTGTTGTGTGTTTTCCACCCGCGAGCGGACACTTACAGCCAGTTGTGTGGTTGTTTGAATGGTGTGCTAATGCTAGCGAACGCATGCTAATCTGTTATGTTATTGCTGCAATAGTACCTAATTATCATTTATTTACGTTGATGTGAACCTGTTTGCTATCGAGGACCAAATTGATTCAACAAATTATGCGGACGTCCAGCATTGTCTTTTTGGAGTTCGCTGTATATAGCCAGGACCGAGCGGTAGCGTCCTGGTGAGGACAGTATATTCGCATTTCGTTGTTTATGCACTGTACACTGTAGATTTATTCAGCATGTTGTTCTCTATTGTATTTTTATATTAAACTGCCTTTCAAGATGACATATCTGTTCTATGTGTTGGATTTTATCAAGTAAATTTCCCCCAAAATTGCGACTTATACTCCGGTAAGACTTATATATGTTTTTTTTCTCTTTGTTGGGCATTTTCTGGCTTGTGCGACTTATACTCAGGTGCGACTTGTAGTCCGAAAAATACGGTAATAACTTCCTGATTGAAGGTGCAATCTTTTTCATATTTGGCATGAATGTGAAGTATTTCAGCCTGCACATGACTTTATTGAAATATTACTCATTACGCCTGGCGCCCCCTAGTGGGAACAGGAAACACACTTTTAATTAAATAGAAAGGCTCCTGCTTCTCAGGGTCAAAAATCAATTGACCTCAAACCTGAATCAGCGGAGCCTTAAGACATGTGTTCAGGTGCCTGATCAACAATTTTGTTTCGTTAAAGCAGAGGGGTCCAAAAGGAAAGTCATAATGACCGTGTTCAGGTGCCTAATAAACAATTTTGTTTTGTTAAAGCAGAGGGGTCCCATAGGAAAGTCATAATGACCGTCGCCATTTTCTCTCCCCACTAATTCTGAACATTCAGACATGCAATATATCTGCCTGGATATCTGTCTGTTGTCGACTGCCACCGCCCCGACCTGCCTGCCCTTCCATAATGACCGTGTTCAGGTGCCTAATAAACAATTTTGTTTTGTTAAAGCAGAGGGGTCCCATAGGAAAGTCATAATGACCGTCGCCATTTTCTCTCCCCACTAATTATTATTATTATTATTATTATTATTTTTTCATGGCAAATGAAAATGGCCAATTTGAAGGCCTGAACATGCTCAAAAACTCACCAAATTTTGCATATACATCCGGCTTCGCGAAAATTTCGAAAATTTAGCAACGTTTTTTAAAAAAATCAAAAAATGGCTCAGTGGCGCCCCCTTGAAATTTTAAAAATGCCCTTTGCTTTGATGTTTTTCAACGTAGAGCGATGAAATTTGGGGAGTGGATACGTTGTCCAGAGACGCTTCAAAAAGTCTGCAGCACCCATCTTCCAAACCCAACAGGAAATCGGATATTTTGGATTGAATGTTGAAAAACATAGCATTTTGGGCGAAAACCAGCATGCACGTTTCAGACCATTGCGCCGAGCCAGTACGTTGGATCTTCCTCAAAATTGGTGTACGTCTTCATGAGACATATGAGATATTAAGTTGTGAAAATGGTGAGTTTTCGTCCACGGGCCTAACCTGGGCGGGGTACCAAAGTCGGGTGTTTTTTTGGCAACGCGCCAATTTCAGTAAATGATTAATAACTTCCTGATACAAGGTCCAATCTTTTTCATATTTGGCATGCGTGTAAGGTGTCTTAACCTGAACACGACTGCATTGAAATATTTTCCATTAGGCCTGGCGCCCCCTTGTGGGAAGAGGAAACACCCATTTTTACGAGAAAGGCTCCTCCTCCTGGTGAAAAACATCAATTGACCTCAAACCTGCATCAGGGGAGCCTTAAGACATGTCTTTAGGTATATGATGAAAAATATTGAGTTTTCGTTGATGTAGCAGTACCCAAACAGGAAAGTGAAAAGACCCTCGGCATTTTGTCACAAAATGGCCAATTTCCAGGTCTGAACATGCTCGAAAACTCACCTAAATTTGCACATACATGCGGCTTCATGTAAATTTCATGAATTTAGCAACATTGCCAAAAGATGTAATAAAATGGCTCAGTGGCGCCCCCTTCAATTTTTAAAAAAGGCCTGTCCTATTAGTTTTTTTCGACGTAGAGTGATGAAATTTGGGGAGTGGATACGTTGTGCAAAACTGCTCCAAAAAGTCTCTTGCACCCATATTCCAAACCCAACAGGAAATCGTGTATTAGGGATTGAATCTTGCACAACATGGCATTTTTGTCTAAAACCAGCATGCACGTTTGACACCATTACGCCGAGGCAGTAAGTTGAATCCTCCTCAAAATTGGTCAGACTATTATTGACACATATGAGATGTTAGGTTATCAAAATGGTGACATTTCATTCACGGCCCTTTCCTGGCCAGGGGAGCAAATGTGTCTTATTTTTGACAATACAATTCAGTAAATGACTATAAGTCGCGGTTTTTTTCATATTTTGCTTTGGGGTGCGACTTATACTCAGCAGCGACTTATGTGTGAAATTATTAACACATTATGATAAAATTTCCCATGTTATTTTGGTGTTTTGGACTAATGGTTTTGTAAACTTGTTAGCATGCTATAGTTATCTGAATAACTCTTAATAGCTATGGCCACGTTCGCGTTCTGCCTTTGGCAATGTATGTTCAATTGTATAATTGACTTTTTTAAATTGAAATGGATGCATTTAGTTTGTGGCGCTTTCACGCCCACCTGGGAGCGCACTCGCACTTGTTTACGTGAAGAAGAGCGCTCGCACACCAGAAGAAGACAGACAGCTACGTAGCTCTGAGTGAGTGAGTGAGTGAGTGAGTGAGTGAGTGAGTGAGTGAGTGAGTGAGTGAGTGAGTGAGTGAGTGAGTGAGTGAGTGAGTGAGTGAGTGAGTGAGTGAGTGGGCGAGTTAGCGAGAGGGAAAGACGGCTGCGAAGCTACGTTCATTGTTTATGCTTTTAAAATATCTCTACAGAGGCAACGCCTGCGTGTATCATCTTTTCTGTTGTTGTTGTGTGTTTTCCACCCGCGAGCGGACACTTACAGCCAGTTGTGTGGTTGTTTGAATGGTGTGCTAATGCTAGCGAACGCATGCTAATCTGTTATGTTATTGCTGCAATAGTACCTAATTATCATTTATTTACGTTGATGTGAACCTGTTTGCTATCGAGGACCAAATTGATTCAACAAATTATGCGGACGTCCAGCATTGTCTTTTTGGAGTTCGCTGTATATAGCCAGGACCGAGCGGTAGCGTCCTGGTGAGGACAGTATATTCGCATTTCGTTGTTTATGCACTGTACACTGTAGATTTATTCAGCATGTTGTTCTCTATTGTATTTTTATATTAAACTGCCTTTCAAGATGACATATCTGTTCTATGTGTTGGATTTTATCAAGTCAATTTCCCCCAAAATTGCGACTTATACTCCGGTAAGACTTATATATGTTTTTTTTCTCTTTGTTGGGCATTTTCTGGCTTGTGCGACATATACTCAGGTGCGACTTGTAGTCCGAAAAATACGGTAATAACTTCCTGATTGAAGGTGCAATCTTTTTCATATTTGGCATGAATGTGAAGTATTTCAGCCTGCACATGACTTTATTGAAATATTACTCATTACGCCTGGCGCCCCCTAGTGGGAACAGGAAACACACTTTTAATTAAATAGAAAGGCTCCTGCTTCTCAGGGTCAAAAATCAATTGACCTCAAACCTGAATCAGCGGAGCCTTAAGACATGTGTTCAGGTGCCTGATCAACAATTTTGTTTCGTTAAAGCAGAGGGGTCCAAAAGGAAAGTCATAATGACCGTGTTCAGGTGCCTAATAAACAATTTTGTTTTGTTAAAGCAGAGGGGTCCCATAGGAAAGTCATAATGACCGTCGCCATTTTCTCTCCCCACTAATTCTGAACATTCAGACATGCAATATATCTGCCTGGATATCTGTCTGTTGTCGACTGCCACCGCCCCGACCTGCCTGCCCTTCGACTTTGTTTGACGTCCGAGTTGCGCCATACGCGAGGGCCCGTTCAGTCCTGCTTGCAGGGCTAGTTAGGGCCCGAGCACTCTCAGCGTGCGAGGCCGTATTGTTCTTCGAAGGATTATTATTATTATTATTATTATTATTATTTTTTCATGGCAAATGAAAATGGACAATTTGAAGGCCTGAACATGCTCAAAAACTCACCAAAATTTGCACATACATCCGGCTTCGCGAAAATTTCGACAATTTGGCAACGTTTACAAAATTTTTTTTTAAATGGCTCAGTGGCGCCCCCTTGCAATTTTCAAAATGCCCTTTGCTTTGATGTATTTCAACGGAGAGCGATGAAATTTGGCGAGTGGATACGTTGTCCAGAACCGCTTCAAAAAATATAAAGAACCCATATTCCAAACCCAACAGGAAATCGGATATTCTGGATTGAATGTTGAAAAACATAGCATTTTGGGCGAAAACCAGCATGCACGTTTCAGACCGTTGCGCCGAGCCAGTACGTTGGATCTTCCTCAAAATTGGTGTAAGTGTTCATGAGACATATGAGATACTAAGTTGTGAAAATGGTGAGTTTTCGTCCACGGGCCTGACCTGGGCGGGGTACCAAAGTCGGGTGTTTTTTTGGCAACGCGCCAATTTGAGTAAATGATTAATAACTTCCTAATACAAGGTCCAATCTTTTTTATATTTGGCATGCATGTAAGGTGTCTTAACCTGAACACGACTGCATTGAAATATTTTCCATTAGGCCTGGCGCCCCCTTGTGGGAAGAAGAAACACCCTTTTTTACGAGAAAGGCTCCTCCTCCTGGTGAAAAACATCAATTGACCTCAAACCTGCATCAGGGGAGCATTAAGACATGTCTTTAGGTATCTGATGAAAAATATTGAGTTTTCGTTGATGTAGCAGTACCCAAACAGGAAAGGGAAAAGACCCTCGGCATTTTGTCTCAAAATGGCCAATTTCAAGGTCTGAACAAGGTCAAAAACTCACCAAAATTTGCACATACATGCGGCTTCATGTAAATTTCATGAATTTAGCAACATTGCCAAAAGATGTAATAAAATGGCTCAGTGGCGCCCCCTTCAATTTTTAAAAAAGGCCTGTCCTATTAGTTTTTTTCGACGTAGAGTGATGAAATTTGGGGAGTGGATACGTTGTGCAAAACTGCTCCAAAAAGTCTCTTGCACCCATATTCCAAACCCAACAGGAAATCAGGTATTATGGATTGAATCTTGCAGAACACGGCATTTTTTGTCAAAAACCTGCGTGCACGTTTGAGACCATACGCCGAGGCAGTAAGTTGAACGCTCCTCAAAATTGGTCAGACTGTTCATGACACATATGAGATGTTAGGTTATCAAAATGGTGACATTTCATTCACGACCCTTTCCTGGGCAGGGGAGCAAATGTGTCTTATTTTTGACAATACAATTCAGTAAATGACTACTGTATTTTTCAGACTGTAAGTCGCGTTTTTTTTCATATTTTGGTTTGGGGTGCGACTTATACTCAGCAGCGACTTATGTGTGAAATTATTAACACATTATGATAAAATTTCCCATGTTATTTTGGTGTTTTGGACTAATGGTTTTGTAAACTTGTTAGCATGCTATAGTTATCTGAATAACTCTTAATAGCTATGGCCACGTTCGCGTTCTGCCTTTGGCAATGTATGTTCAATTGTATAATTGACTTTTTTTATATTGAAATGGATGCATTTAGTTTGTGGCGCTTTTACGCCAACCTGGGAGCGCACTCGCACTTGTTTACGTGAAGAAGAGCACTCGCACACCAGAAGAAGACAGACAGCTACGTAGCTCTGAGTGAGTGAGTGAGTGAGTGAGTGAGTGAGTGAGTGAGTGAGTGAGTGAGTGAGTGAGTGAGTGAGTGAGTGAGTGAGTGAGTGAGTGAGTGAGTGAGGGGGCGAGTTAGTGAGAGGGAAAGACGGCTGCGAACCTACGTTCATTGTTTATGCTTTTAAAATATCTCTACAGAGGCAACGCCTGCGTGTATCATCTTTTCTGTTGTTGTTGTGTGTTTTCCACCCGCGAGCGGACACTTACAGCCAGTTGTGTGGTTGTTTGAATGGTGTACTAATGCTAGCGAACGCATGCTAATCTGTTACGTTATTGCTGTAATAGTACCTAATTATCATTTATTTACGTTGATGTGAACCTGTTTGCTATCGAGGACCAAATCGATTCAACAAATTATGCGGACGTCCAGCATTGTCTTTTTGGAGTTTGCTGTATATGGCCAGGACCGAGCGGTAGCGTCCTGGTGAGGACAGTATATTCGCATTTCGTTGTTTATGCACTGTACACTGTACATTTATTCAGCATGTTGTTCTCTATTGTATTTTTATATTAAATTGCCTTTCAAAATGACATATCTGTTCTATGTGTTGGATTTTATCAAGTAAATTTCCCCCAAAAATGCGACTTATACTCCGGTGCGACCTATATATGTTTTTTTTCTCTTTGTTGGGCATTTTATGGCTTGTGCGACTTATACTCAGGTGCGACTTGTAGTCCCAAAAATACGGTAATAACTTCCTGATTGAAGGTGCGCTCTTTTTCATATTTGGCATGAATGTGAAGTATTTCAGCCTGCACATGACTTTATTGAAATATTCCCCATTACGCCTGGCGCCCCCTAGTGGGAACAGGAAACACCCTTTTAATTAAATAGAAAGGCTCCTGCTTCTCAGGGACAAAAATCAATTGACCTCAAACCTGAATCAGCGGAGCCTTAATTAGGGCCCGAGCACTAGGCGTGCGAAGGCCCTATTGTAATGCAAAGGATTATTATTATTATTATTATTATTATTATTATTATTCTTTTTTCATGGCAAATGAAAATGGCCAATTTGGAGGCCTGAACATGCACGAAAAGTCACCAAAATTTGCACATACGTGCAGATTCGCGTAAAATTTGATAATCTTGCGTCGTTTTGAAAAAATGTCAAAAAATGGCTCAGTGGCGCCCCCTTGACCCTTAAAATTTTCAAAAAGGCCTCTCCTCTCAGGTTTTCAACGTAGAGCGATGAAATTTGGGGAGTAGATACCTTATGCCTAACTGTTCAAAAAAGCCTCTTGCACCCATATTCCAAATCCGACAGGAAATCGGGTATTTTGGATCGAATGTGAAATTTTTTCGGTTCACAGTTGGAGTTCACATTTGGAGGCTTGAACATGCATGAAAACTCACCAAAATTTGCACATATGTTCAACTTTACGTACATTTTGATAATCTATGAAAAGAATTAACAAAATGGCTCAGTGGCGCCCCCTTGAAATTTTCAAAAAGGCCTCTCCTATTAGGTTTTTTCAACGTAGAACGATGAAATTTGGTGAGTCAATACATTGTGTAAAACTGCTCCAAAAAGTCTCTTGCACCTATATTCCAAATCCAACAGGAAGTCGGAAATTTTGGATCAAATGTGAAATTTTATCGATTTACATTTGAGACCTTGTCTCTGAAGAAAATAGTTGGATCGTCTTCAAAATTGGTCAGAGTATTCAGGAGACATATGAGATCTTAAGTTTTCAAAATGGTGAGTTTTCATCCAAGGGTCTGGCCTGGGCGTGGTCCCAAAGTCGGCCATTTTTAGGCAAAATACCAAATTCAGAAAATGATTAAAAACTCCGTGATCCAACGTTCAATCTTTTTCATTTCTAGCATGTTTATGAGATATCCCAGCCTGAACACGACTGCATTGAAATATTACCCATTAGGCCTGGCGCCCCTAGTGGAAACAGGAAATGGCCTTCTTTACGAGACAGAATCCTCCTCCAAGGGAAAAAAATCTATTGACCTCAAACCTGTTTCAGGGGAGCCTCAAGACATGTGTTCAGGTGCCTGATGAAAAATATTGAGGTTTCGTTGAAGCGGAGAGGTCGAAACTGGAAGTGAAAATGACCGTCAACAATTTGTCTCGCCAAAAACTTTGAACAATCATAACTCGGCAGATATGCAACATATCTGCGCCAAACTTTCCGTGTTTGTTGAGAGTCATACCCTGAAGGTTCTTGTAGGGGTCATTTGCATCAACTCTACAGTGCCAACTAGTGGCGACAGAAAGAAGTTTTAAAAAAGGCCTTTCCTATTGGGTTTTTTCAACATAGAGCAAGGAAATTTGGGGAGTAGATACCTTATGCAAAACTGCTCCAAAAAGTCTCTTGCACCCATATTCCAAATCCAACAGGAAATCGGGTATTTTGGATCGAATGTGAAATTTTCATGGGTTCACAGTAAGAGTTTACATTTGGAGGCTTGAATATGCATAAAAACTCACCAAAATTTGCACATACATGCGGCTTTGGATAACGTTCGATAATCTTGCAACGTTACGAAACAATTTAACAAAATGGCTCAGTGGCGCCCCCTTGAAATTTTCAAAAAGGCCTCTCCATTTAGGTTTTTCTAACATAGAGTGATGAAATTTGGAGAGTCAAAACTTTGTGCAAAACTGCTCCAAAAAGTCTCTTGCACACACATTCCAAATCCTACAGGAAATCGGGTATTTTGGATTGAATGTGAACTTTTTATCGGTTTACAGTGTGCACATTTTACACCTTGGCACCTAGGGAATTAGTTTGATCATTCTCAAAATTGGTGAGACTGTTCATGAGGCATATGAAATCTTAAGTTATAAAAATGGTGTGTTTTCATTCACGGGCCTGACCTGGGCGGGGCGCCAAATTCTTCCATTTTTTCGCCAAAACACCAAATTCGGAAAATGACTGATAACTCCCTCATACAACGTTCAATCTATTTTAAATCTGGCATGTGTGTGAGGTATACCAGCCTGAGCAGGACTGGATTGAACATTTTCCATTTGTGCCTGGCGCCTCCTTGTGGGAACAGGAAATGCCCTTTTTTACGGGACACACTCCTCCTCTAAAGGGAAAAAATCAATCTACCTCAAACCTGCATAAGGGAAACCTTAAGACCTGTCTTCAGGTGCCTGATGAAAAATATTGAAGTTTCGTTGAAGCGGAGGGGTCCAAACAGGAAAGTGAAAATGACTGTCAACAATTTTTCTCTCCAAAAACTTTGAACAGTCATAACTCGGCAGATGTACAAGATATCTGCGCCAAACTTCCCGTGCTTGTTGAGAGTCATACCCTGAAGGGCCTTGTAGGGGTCATTTGCATCAACCCTACAGCGCCAACTAGTGGCGATAGAAAGTCACTCGTTTTTCCAAAACATGTCCAGTTCTTTTCATGTTGGTCATTGTAGTTTCAAGACCTATTAAAATACTTTTTTACGGCCCATGTCCACGTGTCTCTGTCTGTTGCCGTGACGACCCTTTGTTCGCCATTTAAAGGAAATATTTTTTTTCAGAGACTCAGGGAGCTTATAGAGCCACAATAGTTGGCACACTTGGTCGAATTGGCCCAGTTAGAAGATTAATTTTGGTTTTGAATAAGGGCTTGGCTGCACAGCTCAGTAGTGGCTCCTTTTTTGTAGTACTCTCTCCAATAGGGGTTTTTATCTCTTGGGTGTAGGAATGTAAATAGGCGACTTTCGAGCATGTTAGGTTCTAATGAGATGATTAGAGAGGAGGATCTGCCACCACCCTGACCTGCACACAGTCCGAGTTGCGTGACGTCCGAGTTGCGCTAGATTGCGAGGGCCCGTTCAGTCCTGCTTGCAGGCCTAGTTATTATTATTATTTTTTCATGGCAAATGAAAATGGCCAATTTGAAGGCCTGAACATGCTCAAAAACTCACCAAATTTTGCATATACATCCGGCTTCGCGAAAATTTCGAAAATTTAGCAACGTTTTTTTAAAAAATCAAAAAATGGCTCAGTGGCGCCCCCTTGAAATTTTAAAAATGCCCTTTGCTTTGATGTTTTTCAACGTAGAGCGATGAAATTTGGGGAGTGGATACGTTGTCCAGAGACGCTTCAAAAAGTCTGCAGCACCCATATTCCAAACCCAACAGGAAATCGGATATTTTGGATTGAATGTTGAAAAACATAGCATTTTGGGCGAAAACCAGCATGCACGTTTCAGACCATTGCGCCGAGCCAGTACGTTGGATCTTCCTCAAAATTGGTGTACGTCTTCATGAGACATATGAGATATTAAGTTGTGAAAATGGTGAGTTTTCGTCCACGGGCCTAACCTGGGCGGGGTACCAAAGTCGGGTGTTTTTTTGGCAACGCGCCAATTTCAGTAAATGATTAATAACTTCCTGATACAAGGTCCAATCTTTTTCATATTTGGCATGCGTGTAAGGTGTCTTAACCTGAACACGACTGCATTGAAATATTTTCCATTAGGCCTGGCGCCCCCTTGTGGGAAGAGGAAAGACCCATTTTTACGAGAAAGGCTCCTCCTCCTGGTGAAAAACATCAATTGACCTCAAACCTGCATCAGGGGAGCCTTAAGACATGTCTTTAGGTATATGATGAAAAATATTGAGTTTTCGTTGATGTAGCAGTACCCAAACAGGAAAGTGAAAAGACCCTCGGCATTTTGTCACAAAATGGCCAATTTCCAGGTCTGAACATGCTCGAAAACTCACCTAAATTTGCACATACATGCGGCTTCATGTAAATTTCATGAATTTAGCAACATTGCCAAAAGATGTAATAAAATGGCTCAGTGGCGCCCCCTTCAATTTTTAAAAAAGGCCTGTCCTATTAGTTTTTTTCCACGTAGAGTGATGAAATTTGGGGAGTGGATACGTTGTGCAAAACTGCTCCAAAAAGTCTCTTGCACCCATATTCCAAACCCAACAGGAAATCGGGTATTAGGGATTGAATCTTGCACAACATGGCATTTTTGTCTAAAACCAGCATGCACGTTTGACACCATTACGCCGAGGCAGTAAGTTGAATGCTCCTCAAAATTGGTCAGACTATTATTGACACATATGAGATGTTAGGTTATCAAAATGGTGACATTTCATTCACGGCCCTTTCCTGGCCAGGGGAGCAAATGTGTCTTATTTTTGACAATACAATTCAGTAAATGACTATAAGTCGCGGTTTTTTTCATATTTTGCTTTGGGGTGCGACTTATACTCAGCAGCGACTTATGTGTGAAATTATTAACACATTATGATAAAATTTCCCATGTTATTTTGGTGTTTTGGACTAATGGTTTTGTAAACTTGTTAGCATGCTATAGTTATCTGAATAACTCTTAATAGCTATGGCCACGTTCGCGTTCTGCCTTTGGCAATGTATGTTCAATTGTATAATTGACTTTTTTAAATTGAAATGGATGCATTTAGTTTGTGGCGCTTTCACGCCCACCTGGGAGCGCACTCGCACTTGTTTACGTGAAGAAGAGCGCTCGCACACCAGAAGAAGACAGACAGCTACGTAGCTCTGAGTGAGTGAGTGAGTGAGTGAGTGAGTGAGTGAGTGAGTGAGTGAGTGAGTGAGTGAGTGAGTGAGTGAGTGAGTGAGTGAGTGAGTGAGTGAGTGGGCGAGTTAGCGAGAGGGAAAGACGGCTGCGAAGCTACGTTCATTGTTTATGCTTTTAAAATATCTCTACAGAGGCAACGCCTGCGTGTATCATCTTTTCTGTTGTTGTTGTGTGTTTTCCACCCGCGAGCGGACACTTACAGCCAGTTGTGTGGTTGTTTGAATGGTGTGCTAATGCTAGCGAACGCATGCTAATCTGTTATGTTATTGCTGCAATAGTACCTAATTATCATTTATTTACGTTGATGTGAACCTGTTTGCTATCGAGGACCAAATTGATTCAACAAATTATGCGGACGTCCAGCATTGTCTTTTTGGAGTTCGCTGTATATAGCCAGGACCGAGCGGTAGCGTCCTGGTGAGGACAGTATATTCGCATTTCGTTGTTTATGCACTGTACACTGTAGATTTATTCAGCATGTTGTTCTCTATTGTATTTTTATATTAAACTGCCTTTCAAGATGACATATCTGTTCTATGTGTTGGATTTTATCAAGTAAATTTCCCCCAAAATTGCGACTTATACTCCGGTAAGACTTATATATGTTTTTTTTCTCTTTGTTGGGCATTTTCTGGCTTGTGCGACTTATACTCAGGTGCGACTTGTAGTCCGAAAAATACGGTAATAACTTCCTGATTGAAGGTGCAATCTTTTTCATATTTGGCATGAATGTGAAGTATTTCAGCCTGCACATGACTTTATTGAAATATTACTCATTACGCCTGGCGCCCCCTAGTGGGAACAGGAAACACACTTTTAATTAAATAGAATGGCTCCTGCTTCTCAGGGTCAAAAATCAATTGACCTCAAACCTGAATCAGCGGAGCCTTAAGACATGTGTTCAGGTGCCTGATCAACAATTTTGTTTCGTTAAAGCAGAGGGGTCCAAAAGGAAAGTCATAATGACCGTGTTCAGGTGCCTAATAAACAATTTTGTTTTGTTAAAGCAGAGGGGTCCCATAGGAAAGTCATAATGACCGTCGCCATTTTCTCTCCCCACTAATTCTGAACATTCAGACATGCAATATATCTGCCTGGATATCTGTCTGTTGTCGACTGCCACCGCCCCGACCTGCCTGCCCTTCGACTTTGTTTGACGTCCGAGTTGCGCCATACGCGAGGGCCCGTTCAGTCCTGCTTGCAGGGCTAGTTATTATTATTTTTTCATGGCAAATGAAAATGGCCAATTTGAAGGCCTGAACATGCTCAAAAACTCACCAAATTTTGCATATACATCCGGCTTCGCGAAAATTTCGAAAATTTAGCAACGTTTTTTAAAAAAATCAAAAAATGGCTCAGTGGCGCCCCCTTGAAATTTTAAAAATGCCCTTTGCTTTGATGTTTTTCAACGTAGAGCGATGAAATTTGGGGAGTGGATACGTTGTCCAGAGACGCTTCAAAAAGTCTGCAGCACCCATATTCCAAACCCAACAGGAAATCGGATATTTTGGATTGAATGTTGAAAAACATAGCATTTTGGGCGAAAACCAGCATGCACGTTTCAGACCATTGCGCCGAGCCAGTACGTTGGATCTTCCTCAAAATTGGTGTACGTCTTCATGAGACATATGAGATATTAAGTTGTGAAAATGGTGAGTTTTCGTCCACGGGCCTAACCTGGGCGGGGTACCAAAGTCGGGTGTTTTTTTGGCAACGCGCCAATTTCAGTAAATGATTAATAACTTCCTGATACAAGGTCCAATCTTTTTCATATTTGGCATGCGTGTAAGGTGTCTTAACCTGAACACGACTGCATTGAAATATTTTCCATTAGGCCTGGCGCCCCCTTGTGGGAAGAGGAAACACCCATTTTTACGAGAAAGGCTCCTCCTCCTGGTGAAAAACATCAATTGACCTCAAACCTGCATCAGGGGAGCCTTAAGACATGTCTTTAGGTATATGATGAAAAATATTGAGTTTTCGTTGATGTAGCAGTACCCAAACAGGAAAGTGAAAAGACCCTCGGCATTTTGTCACAAAATGGCCAATTTCCAGGTCTGAACATGCTCGAAAACTCACCTAAATTTGCACATACATGCGGCTTCATGTAAATTTCATGAATTTAGCAACATTGCCAAAAGATGTAATAAAATGGCTCAGTGGCGCCCCCTTCAATTTTTAAAAAAGGCCTGTCCTATTAGTTTTTTTCGACGTAGAGTGATGAAATTTGGGGAGTGGATACGTTGTGCAAAACTGCTCCAAAAAGTCTCTTGCACCCATATTCCAAACCCAACAGGAAATCGGGTATTAGGGATTGAATCTTGCACAACATGGCATTTTTGTCTAAAACCAGCATGCACGTTTGACACCATTACGCCGAGGCAGTAAGTTGAATGCTCCTCAAAATTGGTCAGACTATTATTGACACATATGAGATGTTAGGTTATCAAAATGGTGACATTTCATTCACGGCCCTTTCCTGGCCAGGGGAGCAAATGTGTCTTATTTTTGACAATACAATTCAGTAAATGACTATAAGTCGCGGTTTTTTTCATATTTTGCTTTGGGGTGCGACTTATACTCAGCAGCGACTTATGTGTGAAATTATTAACACATTATGATAAAATTTCCCATGTTATTTTGGTGTTTTGGACTAATGGTTTTGTAAACTTGTTAGCATGCTATAGTTATCTGAATAACTCTTAATAGCTATGGCCACGTTCGCGTTCTGCCTTTGGCAATGTATGTTCAATTGTATAATTGACTTTTTTAAATTGAAATGGATGCATTTAGTTTGTGGCGCTTTCACGCCCACCTGGGAGCGCACTCGCACTTGTTTACGTGAAGAAGAGCGCTCGCACACCAGAAGAAGACAGACAGCTACGTAGCTCTGAGTGAGTGAGTGAGTGAGTGAGTGAGTGAGTGAGTGAGTGAGTGAGTGAGTGAGTGAGTGAGTGAGTGAGTGAGTGAGTGAGTGAGTGAGTGAGTGAGTGGGCGAGTTAGCGAGAGGGAAAGACGGCTGCGAAGCTACGTTCATTGTTTATGCTTTTAAAATATCTCTACAGAGGCAACGCCTGCGTGTATCATCTTTTCTGTTGTTGTTGTGTGTTTTCCACCCGCGAGCGGACACTTACAGCCAGTTGTGTGGTTGTTTGAATGGTGTGCTAATGCTAGCGAACGCATGCTAATCTGTTATGTTATTGCTGCAATAGTACCTAATTATCATTTATTTACGTTGATGTGAACCTGTTTGCTATCGAGGACCAAATTGATTCAACAAATTATGCGGACGTCCAGCATTGTCTTTTTGGAGTTCGCTGTATATAGCCAGGACCGAGCGGTAGCGTCCTGGTGAGGACAGTATATTCGCATTTCGTTGTTTATGCACTGTACACTGTAGATTTATTCAGCATGTTGTTCTCTATTGTATTTTTATATTAAACTGCCTTTCAAGATGACATATCTGTTCTATGTGTTGGATTTTATCAAGTAAATTTCCCCCAAAATTGCGACTTATACTCCGGTAAGACTTATATATGTTTTTTTTCTCTTTGTTGGGCATTTTCTGGCTTGTGCGACTTATACTCAGGTGCGACTTGTAGTCCGAAAAATACGGTAATAACTTCCTGATTGAAGGTGCAATCTTTTTCATATTTGGCATGAATGTGAAGTATTTCAGCCTGCACATGACTTTATTGAAATATTACTCATTACGCCTGGCGCCCCCTAGTGGGAACAGGAAACACACTTTTAATTAAATAGAATGGCTCCTGCTTCTCAGGGTCAAAAATCAATTGACCTCAAACCTGAATCAGCGGAGCCTTAAGACATGTGTTCAGGTGCCTGATCAACAATTTTGTTTCGTTAAAGCAGAGGGGTCCAAAAGGAAAGTCATAATGACCGTGTTCAGGTGCCTAATAAACAATTTTGTTTTGTTAAAGCAGAGGGGTCCCATAGGAAAGTCATAATGACCGTCGCCATTTTCTCTCCCCACTAATTCTGAACATTCAGACATGCAATATATCTGCCTGGATATCTGTCTGTTGTCGACTGCCACCGCCCCGACCTGCCTGCCCTTCGACTTTGTTTGACGTCCGAGTTGCGCCATACGCGAGGGCCCGTTCAGTCCTGCTTGCAGGGCTAGTTATTATTATTTTTTCATGGCAAATGAAAATGGCCAATTTGAAGGCCTGAACATGCTCAAAAACTCACCAAATTTTGCATATACATCCGGCTTCGCGAAAATTTCGAAAATTTAGCAACGTTTTTTAAAAAAATCAAAAAATGGCTCAGTGGCGCCCCCTTGAAATTTTAAAAATGCCCTTTGCTTTGATGTTTTTCAACGTAGAGCGATGAAATTTGGGGAGTGGATACGTTGTCCAGAGACGCTTCAAAAAGTCTGCAGCACCCATATTCCAAACCCAACAGGAAATCGGATATTTTGGATTGAATGTTGAAAAACATAGCATTTTGGGCGAAAACCAGCATGCACGTTTCAGACCATTGCGCCGAGCCAGTACGTTGGATCTTCCTCAAAATTGGTGTACGTCTTCATGAGACATATGAGATATTAAGTTGTGAAAATGGTGAGTTTTCGTCCACGGGCCTAACCTGGGCGGGGTACCAAAGTCGGGTGTTTTTTTGGCAACGCGCCAATTTCAGTAAATGATTAATAACTTCCTGATACAAGGTCCAATCTTTTTCATATTTGGCATGCGTGTAAGGTGTCTTAACCTGAACACGACTGCATTGAAATATTTTCCATTAGGCCTGGCGCCCCCTTGTGGGAAGAGGAAACACCCATTTTTACGAGAAAGGCTCCTCCTCCTGGTGAAAAACATCAATTGACCTCAAACCTGCATCAGGGGAGCCTTAAGACATGTCTTTAGGTATATGATGAAAAATATTGAGTTTTCGTTGATGTAGCAGTACCCAAACAGGAAAGTGAAAAGACCCTCGGCATTTTGTCACAAAATGGCCAATTTCCAGGTCTGAACATGCTCGAAAACTCACCTAAATTTGCACATACATGCGGCTTCATGTAAATTTCATGAATTTAGCAACATTGCCAAAAGATGTAATAAAATGGCTCAGTGGCGCCCCCTTCAATTTTTAAAAAAGGCCTGTCCTATTAGTTTTTTTCGACGTAGAGTGATGAAATTTGGGGAGTGGATACGTTGTGCAAAACTGCTCCAAAAAGTCTCTTGCACCCATATTCCAAACCCAACAGGAAATCGGGTATTAGGGATTGAATCTTGCACAACATGGCATTTTTGTCTAAAACCAGCATGCACGTTTGACACCATTACGCCGAGGCAGTAAGTTGAATGCTCCTCAAAATTGGTCAGACTATTATTGACACATATGAGATGTTAGGTTATCAAAATGGTGACATTTCATTCACGGCCCTTTCCTGGCCAGGGGAGCAAATGTGTCTTATTTTTGACAATACAATTCAGTAAATGACTATAAGTCGCGGTTTTTTTCATATTTTGCTTTGGGGTGCGACTTATACTCAGCAGCGACTTATGTGTGAAATTATTAACACATTATGATAAAATTTCCCATGTTATTTTGGTGTTTTGGACTAATGGTTTTGTAAACTTGTTAGCATGCTATAGTTATCTGAATAACTCTTAATAGCTATGGCCACGTTCGCGTTCTGCCTTTGGCAATGTATGTTCAATTGTATAATTGACTTTTTTAAATTGAAATGGATGCATTTAGTTTGTGGCGCTTTCACGCCCACCTGGGAGCGCACTCGCACTTGTTTACGTGAAGAAGAGCGCTCGCACACCAGAAGAAGACAGACAGCTACGTAGCTCTGAGTGAGTGAGTGAGTGAGTGAGTGAGTGAGTGAGTGAGTGAGTGAGTGAGTGAGTGAGTGAGTGGGCGAGTTAGCGAGAGGGAAAGACGGCTGCGAAGCTACGTTCATTGTTTATGCTTTTAAAATATCTCTACAGAGGCAACGCCTGCGTGTATCATCTTTTCTGTTGTTGTTGTGTGTTTTCCACCCGCGAGCGGACACTTACAGCCAGTTGTGTGGTTGTTTGAATGGTGTGCTAATGCTAGCGAACGCATGCTAATCTGTTATGTTATTGCTGCAATAGTACCTAATTATCATTTATTTACGTTGATGTGAACCTGTTTGCTATCGAGGACCAAATTGATTCAACAAATTATGCGGACGTCCAGCATTGTCTTTTTGGAGTTCGCTGTATATAGCCAGGACCGAGCGGTAGCGTCCTGGTGAGGACAGTATATTGGCATTTCGTTGTTTATGCACTGTACACTGTAGATTTATTCAGCATGTTGTTCTCTATTGTATTTTTATATTAAACTGCCTTTCAAGATGACATATCTGTTCTATGTGTTGGATTTTATCAAGTAAATTTCCCCCAAAATTGCGACTTATACTCCGGTAAGACTTATATATGTTTTTTTTCTCTTTGTTGGGCATTTTCTGGCTTGTGCGACTTATACTCAGGTGCGACTTGTAGTCCGAAAAATACGGTAATAACTTCCTGATTGAAGGTGCAATCTTTTTCATATTTGGCATGAATGTGAAGTATTTCAGCCTGCACATGACTTTATTGAAATATTACTCATTACGCCTGGCGCCCCCTAGTGGGAACAGGAAACACACTTTTAATTAAATAGAAAGGCTCCTGCTTCTCAGGGTCAAAAATCAATTGACCTCAAACCTGAATCAGCGGAGCCTTAAGACATGTGTTCAGGTGCCTGATCAACAATTTTGTTTCGTTAAAGCAGAGGGGTCCAAAAGGAAAGTCATAATGACCGTGTTCAGGTGCCTAATAAACAATTTTGTTTTGTTAAAGCAGAGGGGTCCCATAGGAAAGTCATAATGACCGTCGCCATTTTCTCTCCCCACTAATTCTGAACATTCAGACATGCAATATATCTGCCTGGATATCTGTCTGTTGTCGACTGCCACCGCCCCGACCTGCCTGCCCTTCGACTTTGTTTGACGTCCGAGTTGCGCCATACGCGAGGGCCCGTTCAGTCCTGCTTGCAGGGCTAGTTAGGGCCCGAGCACTCTCAGCGTGCGAGGCCCTATTGTTCTTCGAAGGATTATTATTATTATTTTTTTTTTTTTTTCATGGCAAATGAAAATGGCCAATTTGAAGGCCTGAACATGCTCAAAAACTCACCAAAATTTGCACATACATCCGGCTTCGCGAAAATTTCGACAATTTGGCAACGTTTACAAAAAAAATTAAAAAATGGCTCAGTGGCGCCCCCTTGCAATTTTAAAAATGCCCTTTGCTTTGATGTATTTCAACGTAGGGCGATGAAATTTGGGGAGTGGATACGTTGTCCAGAACCGCTTCAAAAAGTCTAAAGCACCCATATTCCAAACCCAACAGGAAATGGGATATTCTGGATTGAATGTTGAAAAACATAGCATTTTGGGCGAAAACCAGCATGCACGTTTCAGACCGTTGCGCCGAGCCAGTACGTTGGATCTTCCTCAAAATTGGTGTAAGTGTTCATGAGACATATGAGATACTAAGTTGTGAAAATGGTAAGTTTTCGTCCACGGGCCTGACCTGGGCGGGGTACCAAAGTCGGGTGTTTTTTTGGCAACGCGCCAATTTCAGTAAATGATTAATAACTTCCTGATACAAGGTCCAATCTTTTTCATATTTGGCATGCATGTAAGGTGTCTTAACCTGAACACGACTGCATTGAAATATTTTCCATTAGGCCTGGCGCCCCCTTGTGGGAAGAGGAAACACCCTTTTTTACGAAAAAGGCTCCTCCTCCTGGTGAAAAACATCAATTGATCTCAAACCTGCATCAGGGGAGCCTTAAGACATGTCTTTAGGTATCTGATGAAAAATATTGACTTTTCGTTGATGTTGCAGTATCCAAACAGGAAAGTGAAAAGACCCTCGGCATTTTCTCTCAAAATGGCAAATTTCAAGGTCTGAACATGCTCGAAAACTCACCAAAATGTGCACATACATGTGGCTTCATGTAGATTTCATGAATTTAGCAACATTGCCAAAAGATGTAATAAAATGGCTCAGTGGCGCCCCCTTCAATTTTTAAAAAAGGCCTGTCCTATTAGTTTTTTTCGACGTAGAGTGATGAAATTTGGGGAGTGGATACGTTGTGCAAAACTGCTCCAAAAAGTCTCTTGCACCCATATTCCAAACCCAACAGGAAATCGGGTATTATGGATTGAATCTTGCATTTTTGTCAAAAACCTGCATGCACGTTTGAGACCATTACGCCGAAGCAGTAAGTTGAATGCTTCTCAAAATTGGTCAGACATCCCAAAAACATGCATGGTAGGCTGATTGAGCACTCTAAATTGTCCGTAGGTATGAGTGTGCGCGTGAATGGTTGTATGTCTCCTTGTGCCCTGCAATTGGCTGGCAACCAGTTCAGGGTGTCCCCTGCCTACTGCCCCGAGTTAGCTGGGATAGGCTCCAGCACCTCCGCGACCCTCGTGAGGAAAAGCGGCATGGAAAATGAATGAATGAATGAATGTTTTTGACACATATGAGATGTTAGGTTATCAAAATGGTGACATTTCATTCACGGCCCTTTCCTGGGCAGGGGAGCAAATGTGTCTTATTTTTGACAATACAATTCAGTAAAAGACTACTGTATTTTTCCGACTATAAGTCGTGTTTTTTTTTCTTCATATTTTGGTTTGGGGTGCGACTTATACTCAGCAGTGACTTATGTGTGAAATTATTAACACATTATGATAACATTTCCCATGTTATTTAGGTGTTTTGGACTAATGGTTTTGTAAACTTGTTAACGGGTATTATGGATTGAATCTTGCATTTTTGTCAAAAACCTGCATGCACGTTTGAGACCATTACGCCGAAGCAGTAAGTTGAATGCTTCTCAAAATTGGTCAGACATCCCAAAAACATGCATGGTAGGCTGATTGAGCACTCTAAATTGTCCGTAGGTATGAGTGTGCGCGTGAATGGTTGTATGTCTCCTTGTGCCCTGCAATTGGCTGGCAACCAGTTCAGGGTGTCCCCTGCCTACTGCCCCGAGTTAGCTGGGATAGGCTCCAGCACCTCCGCGACCCTCGTGAGGAAAAGCGGCATGGAAAATGAATGAATGAATGAATGTTCATGACACATATGAGATGTTAGGTTATCAAAATGGTGACATTTCATTCACGGCCCTTTCCTGGGCAGGGGAGCAAATGTGTCTTATTTTTGACAATACAATTCAGTAAAAGACTACTGTATTTTTCCGACTATAAGTCGTGTTTTTTTTTCTTCATATTTTGGTTTGGGGTGCGACTTATACTCAGCAGTGACTTATGTGTGAAATTATTAACACATTATGATAACATTTCCCATGTTATTTAGGTGTTTTGGACTAATGGTTTTGTAAACTTGTTAGCATGCTATAGTTATCTGAATAACTCTTAATAGCTATGGCCATTTTCATTTGCCATGAAAAAATAATAACAACGAGTGCGCTCCCAGTTGGGCGTGAAAGCGCCACAAACTAAATGCATCCATTTCAATATAAAAAAGTCAATTATACAATTGAACATACATTGCCAAAGGCAGAACGCGAACGTGGCCATAGCTATTAACAGTTATTCAGATTACTATAGCATGCTAACAGGTTTACAAAACCATTAGGCCTGGTGCCCCCTGGTGAGTGAAATTATTAACACATTATGATATAATTTCCCGTGTTATTTTGGTGTTTTGGACTGATGGTTTTGTACACTTGTTAGCATGCTATAGTTATCTGAATAACTGTTAATAGCTATGGCCACGTTCGCGTTCTGCCTTTGGCAATGTATGTTCAATTGTATAATTGACTTTTTTATATTGAAATGGATGCATTTAGTTTGTGGCGCTTTCACGCCCACCTGGGAGCGCACTCGCACTTGTTTACGTGAATAAGCGCTCGCACACCAGAAGAAGACAGACAGCCACATAGCTCTGAGTGAGTGAGTGAGTGAGTGAGTGAGTGAGTGAGTGAGTGAGTGAGTGAGTGAGTGAGTGAGTGAGTGAGTGAGTGAGTGAGTGAGTGAGTGAGTGAGTGAGTGAGTGAGTGAGCGAGCGAGTGAGTGGGCGAGTTAGCAAGAGAGAAAGACGGCTGCGAACCTACGTTCATTGTTTATGCCTTTAAAATATCTCTACAGAGGCAACGCCTGCGTGTATCATCTTTTCTGTTGTTGTGTGTTTTCCACCCGCGAGCGGACACTTACAGCCAGTTGTGTGGTTGTTTGAATGGTGTGCTAATGCTAGCGAACGCATGCTAATCTGTTACATTATTGCTGTAATAGTACGTAATTATCATTTATTTACGGTGATGTGAACCTGTTTGCTATCGAGGACCAAATTGATTCAACAAATTATGCGGACATCCAGAATTGTCTTTTTGGAGTTCGCTGTCTATAGCCAGGACCGAGCGGTAGCGTCCTGGTGAGGACAGTATATTCGCATTTCGTTGTTTATGCACTGTACACTGTACATTTATTCAGCATGTTGTTCTCTATTGTATCTTTATATTAAATTGCCTTTCAAGATGACATATCTGTTCTATGTGTTGGATTTTATCAAGTAAATTTCACCCACAAATGCGACTTATACTCCGGTAAGACTTTTGTTTCCTTAAAGCAGAGGGGTCCAATAGGAAAGTCATAATGACCGTGTTCAGGTGCCTAATAAACACTTTTGTTTTGTTAAAGCAGAGGGGTCCGATAAGAAAGTCATCATGACCGTCGCCATTTTCTCTCCCCACTAATTCTGAACATTCAGACATGCAATATATCTGCCTGGATATCTGTCTGTTGTCGACTGCCACCGCCCCGACCTGCCTGCCCTCCGACTTTGTTTGACGTCCGAGTTGCGCCATACGCGAGGGCCCGTCAGTCCTGCTTGCAGGGCTAGTTAGGGCCCGAGCACTAAGCGTGCGAAGGCCCTATTGTTTTGCAAAGGATTATTATTATTATTATTATTATTATTATTATTATTATTATTATTATTAGGGCCCGAGCACTAGGCGTGCGAAGGCCCTATTGTAATGCAAAGGATTATTATTAGGGCCCGAGCACTCTCAGCGTGCGAGGCCCTATTGTTCTTCGAAGGATTATTATTAGGGCCCGAGCACTCTCAGCGTGCGAGGCCCTATTGTTCTTCGAAGGATTATTATTATTATTATTATTATTATTATTATTATTATTATTTTTTCATGGCAAATGAAAATGGCCAATTTGAAGGCCTGAACATGCTCAAAAACTCACCAAATTTTGCATATACATCCGGCTTCGCGAAAATTTCGAAAATTTAGCAACGTTTTTTAAAAAAATCAAAAAATGGCTCAGTGGCGCCCCCTTGAAATTTTAAAAATGCCCTTTGCTTTGATGTTTTTCAACGTAGAGCGATGAAATTTGGGGAGTGGATACGTTGTCCAGAGACGCTTCAAAAAGTCTGCAGCACCCATATTCCAAACCCAACAGGAAATCGGATATTTTGGATTGAATGTTGAAAAACATAGCATTTTGGGCGAAAACCAGCATGCACGTTTCAGACCATTGCGCCGAGCCAGTACGTTGGATCTTCCTCAAAATTGGTGTACGTCTTCATGAGACATATGAGATATTAAGTTGTGAAAATGGTGAGTTTTCGTCCACGGGCCTAACCTGGGCGGGGTACCAAAGTCGGGTGTTTTTTTGGCAACGCGCCAATTTCAGTAAATGATTAATAACTTCCTGATACAAGGTCCAATCTTTTTCATATTTGGCATGCGTGTAAGGTGTCTTAACCTGAACACGACTGCATTGAAATATTTTCCATTAGGCCTGGCGCCCCCTTGTGGGAAGAGGAAACACCCATTTTTACGAGAAAGGCTCCTCCTCCTGGTGAAAAACATCAATTGACCTCAAACCTGCATCAGGCGAGCCTTAAGACATGTCTTTAGGTATATGATGAAAAATATTGAGTTTTCGTTGATGTAGCAGTACCCAAACAGGAAAGTGAAAAGACCCTCGGCATTTTGTCACAAAATGGCCAATTTCCAGGTCTGAACATGCTCGAAAACTCACCTAAATTTGCACATACATGCGGCTTCATGTAAATTTCATGAATTTAGCAACATTGCCAAAAGATGTAATAAAATGGCTCAGTGGCGCCCCCTTCAATTTTTCAAAAAGGCCTGTCCTATTAGTTTTTTTCGACGTAGAGTGATGAAATTTGGGGAGTGGATACGTTGTGCAAAACTGCTCCAAAAAGTCTCTTGCACCCATATTCCAAACCCAACAGGAAATCGGGTATTAGGGATTGAATCTTGCACAACATGGCATTTTTGTCTAAAACCAGCATGCACGTTTGAGACCATTACGCCGAGGCAGTAAGTTGAATGCTCCTCAAAATTGGTCAGACTATTATTGACACATATGAGATGTTAGGTTATCAAAATGGTGACATTTCATTCACGGCCCTTTCCTGGCCAGGGGAGCAAATGTGTCTTATTTTTGACAATACAATTCAGTAAATGACTATAAGTCGCGGTTTTTTTCATATTTTGCTTTGGGGTGCGACTTATACTCAGCAGCGACTTATGTGTGAAATTATTAACACATTATGATAAAATTTCCCATGTTATTTTGGTGTTTTGGACTAATGGTTTTGTAAACTTGTTAGCATGCTATAGTTATCTGAATAACTCTTAATAGCTATGGCCACGTTCGCGTTCTGCCTTTGGCAATGTATGTTCAATTGTATAATTGACTTTTTTAAATTGAAATGGATGCATTTAGTTTGTGGCGCTTTCACGCCCACCTGGGAGCGCACTCGCACTTGTTTACGTGAAGAAGAGCGCTCGCACACCAGAAGAAGACAGACAGCTACGTAGCTCTGAGTGAGTGAGTGAGTGAGTGAGTGAGTGAGTGAGTGAGTGAGTGAGTGAGTGAGTGAGTGAGTGAGTGAGTGAGTGAGTGAGTGAGTGAGTGAGTGAGTGGGCGAGTTAGCGAGAGGGAAAGACGGCTGCGAAGCTACGTTCATTGTTTATGCTTTTAAAATATCTCTACAGAGGCAACGCCTGCGTGTATCATCTTTTCTGTTGTTGTTGTGTGTTTTCCACCCGCGAGCGGACACTTACAGCCAGTTGTGTGGTTGTTTGAATGGTGTGCTAATGCTAGCGAACGCATGCTAATCTGTTATGTTATTGCTGCAATAGTACCTAATTATCATTTATTTACGTTGATGTGAACCTGTTTGCTATCGAGGACCAAATTGATTCAACAAATTATGCGGACGTCCAGCATTGTCTTTTTGGAGTTCGCTGTATATAGCCAGGACCGAGCGGTAGCGTCCTGGTGAGGACAGTATATTCGCATTTCGTTGTTTATGCACTGTACACTGTAGATTTATTCAGCATGTTGTTCTCTATTGTATTTTTATATTAAACTGCCTTTCAAGATGACATATCTGTTCTATGTGTTGGATTTTATCAAGTAAATTTCCCCCAAAATTGCGACTTATACTCCGGTAAGACTTATATATGTTTTTTTTCTCTTTGTTGGGCATTTTCTGGCTTGTGCGACTTATACTCAGGTGCGACTTGTAGTCCGAAAAATACGGTAATAACTTCCTGATTGAAGGTGCAATCTTTTTCATATTTGGCATGAATGTGAAGTATTTCAGCCTGCACATGACTTTATTGAAATATTACTCATTACGCCTGGCGCCCCCTAGTGGGAACAGGAAACACACTTTTAATTAAATAGAAAGGCTCTTGCTTCTCAGGGTCAAAAATCAATTGACCTCAAACCTGAATCAGCGGAGCCTTAAGACATGTGTTCAGGTGCCTGATCAACAATTTTGTTTCGTTAAAGCAGAGGGGTCCAAAAGGAAAGTCATAATGACCGTGTTCAGGTGCCTAATAAACAATTTTGTTTTGTTAAAGCAGAGGGGTCCCATAGGAAAGTCATAATGACCGTCGCCATTTTCTCTCCCCACTAATTCTGAACATTCAGACATGCAATATATCTTTAGGGCCCGAGCACTAAGCGTGCGAAGGCCCTATTGTTTTGCAAAGGATTATTATTATTATTATTATTATTATTATTATTATTATTATTATTATTATTATTCTTCTTTTTTCAGGGCAAATGAAAATGGCCAATTTGGAGGCCTGAACATGCACGAAAAGTCACCAAAATTTGCACATACGTGCGGCTTTGCGTAAATTTCGATAATCTTGTGTCGTTTTGAAAAAATGTCAAAAAATGGCTCAGTGGCGCCCCCTTTACCCTTAAAATTTTCAAAAAGGCCTCTCCTCTCAGGTTTTCAACGTAGAGCAATGAAATTTGGGGAGTAGATACCTTATGCCTAACTGTTCAAAAAAGCCTCTTGCACCCATATTCCAAATCCAACAGGAAATCGGATATTTTGGATCAAATGTGAAATTTTTATCGGTTCACAGTTGGAGTTTACATTTGGAGGCCTGAACATGCACGAAAACTCACCAAAATTTGCACATACATGCAACTTTGCGTAAATTTTGATAATCTACAAAAAAATTTAACAAAATGGCTCAGTGGCGCCCCCTTGAAATTTTTAAAAAGGCCTTTCCTATTAGGTTTTTTCAACGTAGAACGATGAAATTTGGCGAGTCGATACATTGTGCAAAACTGCTCCAAAAAGTCTCTTGCACCCATATTCCAAACCCAACAGGAAGCCGGAAATTTTGGATCAAATGTGAAATTTTATCGATTTACATTTGAGACCTTGTCGCTGAAGAAAATAGTTGGATCGTCTTCAAAATTGGTCAGACTATTCAGGAGACATATGAGATCTTAAGTTTTGAAAATGGTGAGTTTTCACTCAAGGGTCTGACCTGGGCGTGGTCCCAAAGTCGGCCATTTTTGGGCAAAATACCAAATTCAGAAAATGATTAAAAACTCCGTGATACAACGTTCAATCTTTTTCATTTCTAGCATGTATATGAGATATCCCAGCCTGAACACGACTGCATTGAAATATTACCCATTAGGCCTGGCGCCCCCTAGTGGGAACAGGAAATGGCCTTCTTTACGAGACAGGCTCCTCCTCCAAGGGAAAAAAATCTATTGACCTCAAACCTGTTTCAGGGGAGCCTCAAGACATGTGTTCAGGTCCCTGATGAAAAATATTGAGGTTTCGTTGAAGCGGAGAGGTCCAAACTGGAAGTGAAAATGACCGTCAACAATTTGTCTCGCCAAAAATTTTGAACAGTCATAACTCGGCAGATATGCAACATATCTGCGCCAAACTTTCCGTGTTTGTTGAGAGTCATACCCTGAAGGTTCTTGTAGGGGTCATTTGCATCAACTCTACAGTGCCAACTAGTGGCGACAGAAAGAAGTTTTAAAAAAGGCCTTTCCTATTGGGTTTTTTCAACATAGAGCAAGGAAATTTGGGGAGTAGATACCTTATGCAAAACTGCTCCAAAAAGTCTCTTGCACCCATATTCCAAATCCAACAGGAAATCGGGTATTTTGGATCGAATGTGAAATTTTCATGGGTTCACAGTAAGAGTTTACATTTGGAGGCTTGAATATGCATAAAAACTCACCAAAATTTGCACATACATGCGGCTTTGGATAACGTTCGATAATCTTGCAACGTTACGAAACAATTTAACAAAATGGCTCAGTGGCGCCCCCTTGAAATTTTCAAAAAGGCCTCTCCATTTAGGTTTTTCTAACATAGAGTGATGAAATTTGGAGAGTCAAAACTTTGTGCAAAACTGCTCCAAAAAGTCTCTTGCACACACATTCCAAATCCTACAGGAAATCGGGTATTTTGGATTGAATGTGAACTTTTTATCGATTTACAGTGTGCACATTTTACACCTTGGCACCTAGGGAATTAGTTTGATCATTCTCAAAATTGGTGAGACTGTTCATGAGGCATATGAAATCTTAAGTTATAAAAATGGTGTGTTTTCATTCACGGGCCTGACCTGGGCGGGGCGCCAAATTCTTCCATTTTTTCGCCAAAACACCGAATTCGGAAAATGACTGATAACTCCCTCATACAACGTTCAATCTATTTTAAATCTGGCATGTGTGTGAGGTATACCAGCCTGAGCAGGACTGGATTGAAAATTTACCATTTGTGCCTGGCGCCTCCTAGTGGGAACAGGAAATGCCCTTTTTTACGGGACACACTCCTCCTCTAAAGGGAAAAAATCAATCTACCTCAAACCTGCATAAGGGAAACCTTAAGACCTGTCTTCAGGTGCCTGATGAAAAATATTGAAGTTTCGTTGAAGCGGAGGGGTCCAAACAGGAAAGTGAAAATGACTGTCAACAATTTTTCTCTCCAAAAACTTTGAACAGTCATAACTCGGCAGATATACAAGATATCTGCGCCAAACTTCCCGTGCTTGTTGAGAGTCATACCCTGAAGGGCCTTGTAGGGGTCATTTGCATCAACCCTACAGCGCCAACTAGTGGCGATAGAAAGTCACTCGTTTTTCCAAAACATGTCCAGTTCTTTTCATGTTGGTCATTGTAGTTTCAAGACCTATTAAAATACTTTTTTACGGCCCATGTCCACGTGTCTCTGTCTGTTGCCGTGACGACCCTTTGTTCGCCATTTAAAGGAAATATATTTTTTTCAGAGACTCAGGGAGCTTATAGAGCCACAATAGTTGGCACACTTGGTCGAATTGGCCCAGTTAGAAGATTAATTTGGTTTTGAATAAGGGCTTGGCTGCACAGCTCAGTAGTGGCTCCTTTTTTGTAGTACTCTCTCCAATAGGGGTTTTTATCTCTTGGGTGTGGGAATGTATAGAGGCGACTTTCGAGCTTGTTAGGTTCTAATGAGATGATTAGAGAGGAGGATCTGCCACCACCCTGACCTGCACACAGTCCGAGTTGCGTGACGTCCGAGTTGCGCTAGATTGCGAGGGCCCGTTCAGTCCTGCTTGCAGGCCTAGTTATTAGGGCCCGAGCACTAGGCGTGCGAAGGCCCTATTGTAATGCAAAGGATTATTATTATTATTATTATTATTAGGGCCCGAGCACTAAGCGTGCGAAGGCCCTATTGTTTTGCAAAGGATTATTATTATTATTATTATTATTATTATTATTATTATTATTATTATTATTATTATTCTTTTTTCAGGGCAAATGAAAATGGCCAATTTGGAGGCCTGAACATGCACGAAAAGTCACCAAAATTTGCACATACGTGCGGCTTTGCGTAAATTTCGATAATCTTGTGTCGTTTTGAAAAAATGTCAAAAAATGGCTCAGTGGCGCCCCCTTTACCCTTAAAATTTTCAAAAAGGCCTCTCCTCTCAGGTTTTCAACGTAGAGCAATGAAATTTGGGGAGTAGATACCTTATGCCTAACTGTTCAAAAAAGCCTCTTGCACCCATATTCCAAATCCAACAGGAAATCGGATATTTTGGATCAAATGTGAAATTTTTATCGGTTCACAGTTGGAGTTTACATTTGGAGGCCTGAACATGCACGAAAACTCACCAAAATTTGCACATACATGCAACTTTGCGTAAATTTTGATAATCTACAAAAAAATTTAACAAAATGGCTCAGTGGCGCCCCCTTGAAATTTTCAAAAAGGCCTTTCCTATTAGGTTTTTTCAACGTAGAACGATGAAATTTGGCGAGTCGATACATTGTGCAAAACTGCTCCAAAAAGTCTCTTGCACCCATATTCCAAACCCAACAGGAAGCCGGAAATTTTGGATCAAATGTGAAATTTTATCGATTTACATTTGAGACCTTGTCGCTGAAGAAAATAGTTGGATCGTCTTCAAAATTGGTCAGACTATTCAGGAGACATATGAGATCTTAAGTTTTGAAAATGGTGAGTTTTCACTCAAGGGTCTGACCTGGGCGTGGTCCCAAAGTCGGCCATTTTTGGGCAAAATACCAAATTCAGAAAATGATTAAAAACTCCGTGATACAACGTTCAATCTTTTTCATTTCTAGCATGTATATGAGATATCCCAGCCTGAACACGACTGCATTGAAATATTACCCATTAGGCCTGGCGCCCCCTAGTGGGAACAGGAAATGGCCTTCTTTACGAGACAGGCTCCTCCTCCAAGGGAAAAAAATCTATTGACCTCAAACCTGTTTCAGGGGAGCCTCAAGACATGTGTTCAGGTCCCTGATGAAAAATATTGAGGTTTCGTTGAAGCGGAGAGGTCCAAACTGGAAGTGAAAATGACCGTCAACAATTTGTCTCGCCAAAAATTTTGAACAGTCATAACTCGGCAGATATGCAACATATCTGCGCCAAACTTTCCGTGTTTGTTGAGAGTCATACCCTGAAGGTTCTTGTAGGGGTCATTTGCATCAACTCTACAGTGCCAACTAGTGGCGACAGAAAGAAGTTTTAAAAAAGGCCTTTCCTATTGGGTTTTTTCAACATAGAGCAAGGAAATTTGGGGAGTAGATACCTTATGCAAAACTGCTCCAAAAAGTCTCTTGCACCCATATTCCAAATCCAACAGGAAATCGGGTATTTTGGATCGAATGTGAAATTTTCATGGGTTCACAGTAAGAGTTTACATTTGGAGGCTTGAATATGCATAAAAACTCACCAAAATTTGCACATACATGCGGCTTTGGATAACGTTCGATAATCTTGCAACGTTACGAAACAATTTAACAAAATGGCTCAGTGGCGCCCCCTTGAAATTTTCAAAAAGGCCTCTCCATTTAGGTTTTTCTAACATAGAGTGATGAAATTTGGAGAGTCAAAACTTTGTGCAAAACTGCTCCAAAAAGTCTCTTGCACACACATTCCAAATCCTACAGGAAATCGGGTATTTTGGATTGAATGTGAACTTTTTATCGATTTACAGTGTGCACATTTTACACCTTGGCACCTAGGGAATTAGTTTGATCA
Organism: Corythoichthys intestinalis; assembly: GCF_030265065.1. Taxonomy (NCBI): domain Eukaryota; kingdom Metazoa; phylum Chordata; class Actinopteri; order Syngnathiformes; family Syngnathidae; genus Corythoichthys; species Corythoichthys intestinalis. The sequence goes on from NC_080395.1 coordinate 81,555,662, forward strand.
TTCTCAAAATTGGTGAGACTGTTCATGAGGCATATGAAATCTTAAGTTATAAAAATGGTGTGTTTTCATTCACGGGCCTGACCTGGGCGGGGCGCCAAATTCTTCCATTTTTTCGCCAAAACACCGAATTCGGAAAATGACTGATAACTCCCTCATACAACGTTCAATCTATTTTAAATCTGGCATGTGTGTGAGGTATACCAGCCTGAGCAGGACTGGATTGAAAATTTACCATTTGTGCCTGGCGCCTCCTAGTGGGAACAGGAAATGCCCTTTTTTACGGGACACACTCCTCCTCTAAAGGGAAAAAATCAATCTACCTCAAACCTGCATAAGGGAAACCTTAAGACCTGTCTTCAGGTGCCTGATGAAAAATATTGAAGTTTCGTTGAAGCGGAGGGGTCCAAACAGGAAAGTGAAAATGACTGTCAACAATTTTTCTCTCCAAAAACTTTGAACAGTCATAACTCGGCAGATATACAAGATATCTGCGCCAAACTTCCCGTGCTTGTTGAGAGTCATACCCTGAAGGGCCTTGTAGGGGTCATTTGCATCAACCCTACAGCGCCAACTAGTGGCGATAGAAAGTCACTCGTTTTTCCAAAACATGTCCAGTTCTTTTCATGTTGGTCATTGTAGTTTCAAGACCTATTAAAATACTTTTTTACGGCCCATGTCCACGTGTCTCTGTCTGTTGCCGTGACGACCCTTTGTTCGCCATTTAAAGGAAATATATTTTTTTCAGAGACTCAGGGAGCTTATAGAGCCACAATAGTTGGCACACTTGGTCGAATTGGCCCAGTTAGAAGATTAATTTGGTTTTGAATAAGGGCTTGGCTGCACAGCTCAGTAGTGGCTCCTTTTTTGTAGTACTCTCTCCAATAGGGGTTTTTATCTCTTGGGTGTGGGAATGTAAAGAGGCGACTTTCGAGCTTGTTAGGTTCTAATGAGATGATTAGAGAGGAGGATCTGCCACCACCCTGACCTGCACACAGTCCGAGTTGCGTGACGTCCGAGTTGCGCTAGATTGCGAGGGCCCGTTCAGTCCTGCTTGCAGGCCTAGTTAGGGCCCGAGCACTAGGCGTGCGAAGGCCCTATTGTAATGCAAAGGATTATTATTATTATTATTATTATTATTATTATTATTATTATTATTCTTTTTTCATGGCAAATGAAAATGGCCAATTTGGAGGCCTGAACATGCACGAAAAGTCACCAAAATTTGCACATACGTGCAGATTCGCGTAAAATTTGATAATCTTGCGTCGTTTTGAAAAAATTTCAAAAAATGGCTCAGTGGCGCCCCCTTGACCCTTAAAATTTTCAAAAAGGCCTCTCCTCTCAGGTTTTCAACGTAGAGCGATGAAATTTGGGGAGTAGATACCTTATGCCTAACTGTTCAAAAAAGCCTCTTGCACCCATATTCCAAATTCGACAGGAAATCGGGTATTTTGGATCGAATGTGAAATTTTTTCGGTTCACAGTTGGAGTTTACGTTTGGAGGCTTGAACATGCACGAAAACTCACCAAAATTTGCACATACATTCAACTTTGCGTAAATTTTGATAATCTACAAAAAAATTTAACAAAATGGCTCAGTGGCGCCCCCTTGAAATTTTCAAAAAGGCCTCTCCAATTAGGTTTTTTCAACGTAGAACAATGAAATTTAGTGAGTCGATACATTGTACAAAACTGCTCCAAAAAGTCTCTTGCACCCATATTCCAAACCCAACAGGAAGCCGGAAATTTTGGGTCAAATGCGAAATTTTATCGATTTACATTTGAGACCTTGTCGCTGAAGGATAAAGTTGGATCGTCTTCAAAATTGGTCAGACTATTCAGGAGACCTATGAGATCTTAAGTTTTCAAAATGGTGTGTTTTCATTCAAGGGTCTGGCCTGGGCGTGGTCCCAAAGTCGGCCATTTTTAGGCAAAATACCAAATTCAGAAAATGATTAAAAACTCCGTGATCCAACGTTCAATCTTTTTCATTTTTAGCATGTTTATGAGATATCCCAGCCTGAACATGACTGCATTGAAATATTACCCATTAGGCCTGGCGCCCCTAGTGGAAACAGGAAATGGCCTTCTTTACGAGACAGGCTCCTCCTCCAAGGGAAAAAAATCTATTGACCTCAAACCTGTTTCAGGGGAGCCTCAAGACATGTGTTCAGGTGCCTGATGAAAAATATTGAGGTTTCGTTGAAGCGGAGAGGTCCAAACTGGAAGTGAAAATGACCGTCAACAATTTGTCTCGCCAAAAACTTTGAACAGTCATAACTCGGCAGATATGCAACATATCTGCGCCAAACTTTCCGTGTTTGTTGAGAGTCATACCCTGAAGGTTCTTGTAGGGGTCATTTGCATCAACTCTACAGTGCCAACTAGTGGCGACAGAAAGTAGTTTTAAAAAAGGCCTTTCCTATTGGGTTTTTTCAACATAGAGCGAGGAAATTTGGGGAGTAGATACCTTATGCAAAACTGCTCCAAAAAGTCTCTTGCACCCATATTCCAAATCCAACAGGAAATCGGGTATTTTGGATCGAATGTGAAATTTTCATGGGTTCACAGTAAGAGTTTACATTTTGAGGCTTGAATATGCATAAAAACTCACCAAAATTTGCACATACATGCGGCTTTGCATAACGTTCAATAATCTTGCAACGTTACGAAAACATGTAACAAAATGGCTCAGTGGCGCCCCCTTGAAATTTTCAAAAAGGCCTCTCCATTTAGGTTTTTTCAACGTAGAGGGATGAAATTCGGAGAGTCGATACCTTGTACAAAACTGCTCAAAAAAGTCTCTTGCATGCGTATTCCAAACCCAACAGGAAATCGGGTATTTTGGATTGAATGTGAAATTTTTATCGATTTACAGTGTGCACATTTTACACCTTGGCACCTAGGGAATTAGTTTGATCATTCTCAAAATTGGCGAGACTGTTCATGAGGCATATGAAATCTTAAGTTATCAAAATGGTGTGTTTTCATTCACTGGCCTGACCTGGGCGGGGTGCCAAAGTCGGCCATTTTTTCGCCAAAACACCAAATTCGGAAAATGACTGATAACTCCCTCATACAACGTTCAATCTATTTTAAATCTGGCATGTGTGTGAGGTATACCAGCCTGAGCAGGACTGGATTGAACATTTACCATTTGTGCCTGGCGCCTCCTAGTGGGAACAGGAAATGCCCTTTTTTACGGGACACACTCCTCCTCTAAAAGGAAAAAACCAATCTACCTCAAACCTGCATAAGGGAAGCCTTAAGACCTGTCTTCAGGTGCCTGATGAAAAATATTGAAGTTTCGTTGAAGCGGAAGGGTCCAAACAGGAAAGTGAAAATGACTGTTAACAATTTTTCTCTCCAAAAACTTTGAACAGTCATAACTTGGCAGATATACAACATATCTGCGCCAAACTTCCCATGCTTGTTGAGAGTCATACCCTGAAGGGCCTTGTAGGGGTCATTTGCATCAACCCTACAGCGCCAACTAGTGGCAATAGAAAGTCACTCGTTTTTCCAATACATGTCCAGCTCTTTTCAGGTTGGTCATTGTAGTTTCAAGACCTATTAAAATACTTATTTACGGCCAATGTCCACGTGTCTCTGTCTGTTGCCGTGACGACCCTTTGTTCGCCATTTAAAGGAAATATTTTTTTTCAGAGACTCAGGCAGCTTATAGAGCCACAATATTTGGCACACTTGGTCGAATTGGCCCAGTTAGAAGATTAATTTTGGTTTTGAATAAGGGCTTGGCTGCACAGCTCAGTAGTGGCTCCTTTTTTGTAGTACTCTCTCCAATAGGAGTTTTTATCTCTTGGGTGTGGGAATGTAAATAGGCGACTTTCGAGCATTTTAGGTTCTAATGAGATGATTAGAGAGGAGGATCTGCCACCACCCTGACCTGCACACAGTCCGAGTTGCGTGACGTCCGAGTTGCGCTAGATTGCGAGGGCCCGTTCAGTCCTGCTTGCAGGCCTAGTTATTATTATTATTTTTTCATGGCAAATGAAAATGGCCAATTTGAAGGCCTGAACATGCTCAAAAACTCACCAATTTTTGCATATACATCCGGCTTCGCGAAAATTTCGAAAATTTAGCAACGTTTTTTAAAAAAATCAAAAAATGGCTCAGTGGCGCCCCCTTGAAATTTTAAAAATGGCCTTTGCTTTGATGTTTTTCAACGTAGAGCGATGAAATTTGGGGAGTGGATACGTTGTCCAGAGACGCTTCAAAAAGTCTGCAGCACCCATATTCCAAACCCAACAGGAAATGGGATATTTTGGATTGAATGTTGAAAAACATAGCATTTTGGGCGAAAACCAGCATGCACGTTTCAGACCATTGCGCCGAGCCAGTACGTTGGATCTTCCTCAAAATTGGTGTACGTCTTCATGAGACATATGAGATATTAAGTTGTGAAAATGGTGAGTTTTCGTCCACGGGCCTAACCTGGGCGGGGTACCAAAGTCGGGTGTTTTTTTGGCAACGCGCCAATTTCAGTAAATGATTAATAACTTCCTGATACAAGGTCCAATCTTTTTCATATTTGGCATGCGTGTAAGGTGTCTTAACCTGAACACGACTGCATTGAAATATTTTCCATTAGGCCTGGCGCCCCCTTGTGGGAAGAGGAAACACCCATTTTTACGAGAAAGGCTCCTCCTCCTGGTGAAAAACATCAATTGACCTCAAACCTGCATCAGGGGAGCCTTAAGACATGTCTTTAGGTATATGATGAAAAATATTGAGTTTTCGTTGATGTAGCAGTACCCAAACAGGAAAGTGAAAAGACCCTCGGCATTTTGTCACAAAATGGCCAATTTCCAGGTCTGAACATGCTCGAAAACTCACCTAAATTTGCACATACATGCGGCTTCATGTAAATTTCATGAATTTAGCAACATTGCCAAAAGATGTAATAAAATGGCTCAGTGGCGCCCCCTTCAATTTTTAAAAAAGGCCTGTCCTATTAGTTTTTTTCCACGTAGAGTGATGAAATTTGGGGAGTGGATACGTTGTGCAAAACTGCTCCAAAAAGTCTCTTGCACCCATATTCCAAACCCAACAGGAAATCGGGTATTAGGGATTGAATCTTGCACAACATGGCATTTTTGTCTAAAACCAGCATGCACGTTTGACACCATTACGCCGAGGCAGTAAGTTGAATGCTCCTCAAAATTGGTCAGACTATTATTGACACATATGAGATGTTAGGTTATCAAAATGGTGACATTTCATTCACGGCCCTTTCCTGGCCAGGGGAGCAAATGTGTCTTATTTTTGACAATACAATTCAGTAAATGACTATAAGTCGCGGTTTTTTTCATATTTTGCTTTGGGGTGCGACTTATACTCAGCAGCGACTTATGTGTGAAATTATTAACACATTATGATAAAATTTCCCATGTTATTTTGGTGTTTTGGACTAATGGTTTTGTAAACTTGTTAGCATGCTATAGTTATCTGAATAACTCTTAATAGCTATGGCCACGTTCGCGTTCTGCCTTTGGCAATGTATGTTCAATTGTATAATTGACTTTTTTAAATTGAAATGGATGCATTTAGTTTGTGGCGCTTTCACGCCCACCTGGGAGCGCACTCGCACTTGTTTACGTGAAGAAGAGCGCTCGCACACCAGAAGAAGACAGACAGCTACGTAGCTCTGAGTGAGTGAGTGAGTGAGTGAGTGAGTGAGTGAGTGAGTGAGTGAGTGAGTGAGTGAGTGAGTGAGTGAGTGAGTGAGTGGGCGAGTTAGCGAGAGGGAAAGACGGCTGCGAAGCTACGTTCATTGTTTATGCTTTTAAAATATCTCTACAGAGGCAACGCCTGCGTGTATCATCTTTTCTGTTGTTGTTGTGTGTTTTCCACCCGCGAGCGGACACTTACAGCCAGTTGTGTGGTTGTTTGAATGGTGTGCTAATGCTAGCGAACGCATGCTAATCTGTTATGTTATTGCTGCAATAGTACCTAATTATCATTTATTTACGTTGATGTGAACCTGTTTGCTATCGAGGACCAAATTGATTCAACAAATTATGCGGACGTCCAGCATTGTCTTTTTGGAGTTCGCTGTATATAGCCAGGACCGAGCGGTAGCGTCCTGGTGAGGACAGTATATTCGCATTTCGTTGTTTATGCACTGTACACTGTAGATTTATTCAGCATGTTGTTCTCTATTGTATTTTTATATTAAACTGCCTTTCAAGATGACATATCTGTTCTATGTGTTGGATTTTATCAAGTAAATTTCCCCCAAAATTGCGACTTATACTCCGGTAAGACTTATATATGTTTTTTTTCTCTTTGTTGGGCATTTTCTGGCTTGTGCGACTTATACTCAGGTGCGACTTGTAGTCCGAAAAATACGGTAATAACTTCCTGATTGAAGGTGCAATCTTTTTCATATTTGGCATGAATGTGAAGTATTTCAGCCTGCACATGACTTTATTGAAATATTACTCATTACGCCTGGCGCCCCCTAGTGGGAACAGGAAACACACTTTTAATTAAATACAATGGCTCCTGCTTCTCAGGGTCAAAAATCAATTGACCTCAAACCTGAATCAGCGGAGCCTTAAGACATGTGTTCAGGTGCCTGATCAACAATTTTGTTTCGTTAAAGCAGAGGGGTCCAAAAGGAAAGTCATAATGACCGTGTTCAGGTGCCTAATAAACAATTTTGTTTTGTTAAAGCAGAGGGGTCCCATAGGAAAGTCATAATGACCGTCGCCATTTTCTCTCCCCACTAATTCTGAACATTCAGACATGCAATATATCTGCCTGGATATCTGTCTGTTGTCGACTGCCACCGCCCCGACCTGCCTGCCCTTCGACTTTGTTTGACGTCCGAGTTGCGCCATACGCGAGGGCCCGTTCAGTCCTGCTTGCAGGGCTAGTTATTATTATTTTTTCATGGCAAATGAAAATGGCGAATTTGAAGGCCTGAACATGCTCAAAAACTCACCAAATTTTGCATTTACATCCGGCTTCGCGAAAATTTCGAAAATTTAGCAACGTTTTTTAAAAAAATCAAAAAATGGCTCAGTGGCGCCCCCTTGAAATTTTAAAAATGCCCTTTGCTTTGATGTTTTTCAACGTAGAGCGATGAAATTTGGGGAGTGGATACGTTGTCCAGAGACGCTTCAAAAAGTCTGCAGCACCCATATTCCAAACCCAACAGGAAATCTGATATTTTGGATTGAATGTTGAAAAACATAGCATTTTGGGCGAAAACCAGCATGCACGTTTCAGACCATTGCGCCGAGCCAGTACGTTGGATCTTCCTCAAAATTGGTGTACGTCTTCATGAGACATATGAGATATTAAGTTGTGAAAATGGTGAGTTTTCGTCCACGGGCCTAACCTGGGCGGGGTACCAAAGTCGGGTGTTTTTTTGGCAACGCGCCAATTTTAGTAAATGATTAATAACTTCCTGATACAAGGTCCAATCTTTTTCATATTTGGCATGCGTGTAAGGTGTCTTAACCTGAACACGACTGCATTGAAATATTTTCCATTAGGCCTGGCGCCCCCTTGTGGGAAGAGGAAACACCCATTTTTACGAGAAAGGCTCCTCCTCCTGGTGAAAAACATCAATTGACCTCAAACCTGCATCAGGGGAGCCTTAAGACATGTCTTTAGGTATATGATGAAAAATATTGAGTTTTCGTTGATGTAGCAGTACCCAAACAGGAAAGTGAAAAGACCCTCGGCATTTTGTCACAAAATGGCCAATTTCCAGGTCTGAACATGCTCGAAAACTCACCTAAATTTGCACATACATGCGGCTTCATGTAAATTTCATGAATTTAGCAACATTGCCAAAAGATGTAATAAAATGGCTCAGTGGCGCCCCCTTCAATTTTTAAAAAAGGCCTGTCCTATTAGTTTTTTTCGACGTAGAGTGATGAAATTTGGGGAGTGGATACGTTGTGCAAAACTGCTCCAAAAAGTCTCTTGCACCCATATTCCAAACCCAACAGGAAATCGGGTATTAGGGATTGAATCTTGCACAACATGGCATTTTTGTCTAAAACCAGCATGCACGTTTGACACCATTACGCCGAGGCAGTAAGTTGAATGCTCCTCAAAATTGGTCAGACTATTATTGACACATATGAGATGTTAGGTTATCAAAATGGTGACATTTCATTCACGGCCCTTTCCTGGCCAGGGGAGCAAATGTGTCTTATTTTTGACAATACAATTCAGTAAATGACTATAAGTCGCGGTTTTTTTCATATTTTGCTTTGGGGTGCGACTTATACTCAGCAGCGACTTATGTGTGAAATTATTAACACATTATGATAAAATTTCCCATGTTATTTTGGTGTTTTGGACTAATGGTTTTGTAAACTTGTTAGCATGCTATAGTTATCTGAATAACTCTTAATAGCTATGGCCACGTTCGCGTTCTGCCTTTGGCAATGTATGTTCAATTGTATAATTGACTTTTTTAAATTGAAATGGATGCATTTAGTTTGTGGCGCTTTCACGCCCACCTGGGAGCGCACTCGCACTTGTTTACGTGAAGAAGAGCGCTCGCACACCAGAAGAAGACAGACAGCTACGTAGCTCTGAGTGAGTGAGTGAGTGAGTGAGTGAGTGAGTGAGTGAGTGAGTGAGTGAGTGAGTGAGTGAGTGAGTGAGTGAGTGAGTGAGTGAGTGAGTGAGTGAGTGAGTGAGTGGGCGAGTGGGCGAGTGGGCGAGTGGGCGAGTGGGCGAGTGGGCGAGTGGGCGAGTTAGCGAGAGGGAAAGACTGCTGCGAAGCTACGTTCATTGTTTATGCTTTTAAAATATCTCTACAGAGGCAACGCCTGCGTGTATCATCTTTTCTGTTGTTGTTGTGTGTTTTCCACCCGCGAGCGGACACTTACAGCCAGTTGTGTGGTTGTTTGAATGGTGTGCTAATGCTAGCGAACGCATGCTAATCTGTTATGTTATTGCTGCAATAGTACCTAATTATCATTTATTTACGTTGATGTGAACCTGTTTGCTATCGAGGACCAAATTGATTCAACAAATTATGCGGACGTCCAGCATTGTCTTTTTGGAGTTCGCTGTATATAGCCAGGAACGAGCGGTAGCGTCCTGGTGAGGACAGTATATTCGCATTTCGTTGTTTATGCACTGTACACTGTAGATTTATTCAGCATGTTGTTCTCTATTGTATTTTTATATTAAACTGCCTTTCAAGATGACATATCTGTTCTATGTGTTGGATTTTATCAAGTAAATTTCCCCCAAAATTGCGACTTATACTCCGGTAAGACTTATATATGTTTTTTTTCTCTTTGTTGGGCATTTTCTGGCTTGTGCGACTTATACTCAGGTGCGACTTGTAGTCCGAAAAATACGGTAATAACTTCCTGATTGAAGGTGCAATCTTTTTCATATTTGGCATGAATGTGAAGTATTTCAGCCTGCACATGACTTTATTGAAATATTACTCATTACGCCTGGCGCCCCCTAGTGGGAACAGGAAACACACTTTTAATTAAATAGGAAGGCTCCTGCTTCTCAGGGTCAAAAATCAATTGACCTCAAACCTGAATCAGCGGAGCCTTAAGACATGTGTTCAGGTGCCTGATCAACAATTTTGTTTCGTTAAAGCAGAGGGGTCCAAAAGGAAAGTCATAATGACCGTGTTCAGGTGCTTAATAAACAATTTTGTTTTGTTAAAGCAGAGGGGTCCCATAGGAAAGTCATAATGACCGTCGCCATTTTCTCTCCCCACTAATTCTGAACATTCAGACATGCAATATATCTGCCTGGATATCTGTCTGTTGTCGACTGCCACCGCCCCGACCTGCCTGCCCTTCGACTTTGTTTGACGTCCGAGTTGCGCCATACGCGAGGGCCCGTTCAGTCCTGCTTGCAGGGCTAGTTATTATTATTCTTTTTTCATGGCAAATGAAAATGGCCAATTTGGAGGCCTGAACATGCACGAAAAGTCACCAAAATTTGCACATACGTGCAGATTCGTGTAAATTTCGATAATCTTGCGTCGTTTTGAAAAAATGTCAAAAAATGGCTCAGTGGCGCCCCCTTGACCCTTAAAATTTTCAAAAAGGCCTCTCCTCTCAGGTTTTCAACGTAGAGCAATGAAATTTGGGGAGTAGATACCTTATGCCTAACTGTTCAAAAAAGCCTCTTGCACCCATATTCCAAATCCAACAGGAAATCGGGTATTTTGGATCGAATGTGAAATTTTTTCGGTTCACAGTTGGAGTTTACGTTTGGAGGCTTGAACATGCATGAAAACTCACCAAAATTTGCACATACATTCAACTTTGCGTAAATTTTGATAATCTATAAAAAAAATTAACAAAATGTCTCAGTGGCGCCCCCTTGAAATTTTCAAAAAGGCCTCTCCTATTAGGTTTTTTCAACGTAGAACAATGAAATTTAGTGAGTCGATACATTGTACAAAACTGCTCCAAAAAGTCTCTTGCACCCATATTCCAAACCCAACAGGAAGCTGGAAATTTTGGGTCAAATGCGAAATTTTATCGATTTACATTTGAGACCTTGTCGCTGAAGGATAAAGTTGGATCGTCTTCAAAATTGGTCAGACTATTCAGGAGACATGTGAGATCTTAAGTTTTCAAAATGGTGAGTTTTCACTCAAGGGTCTGACCTGGGCGTGGTCCCAAAGTCGGCCATTTTTAGGCAAAATACCAAATTCAGAAAATGATTAAAAACTCCGTGATCCAACGTTCAATCTTTTTCATTTCTAGCATGTTTATGAGATATCCCAGCCTGAACACGACTGCTTTGAAATATTACACATTAGGCCTGGCGCCCCTAGTGGAAACAGGAAATGGCCTTCTTTACGAGACAGGCTCCTCCTCCAAGGGAAAAAAATCTATTGACCTCAAACCTGTTTCAGGGGAGCCTCAAGACATGTGTTCAGGTGCCTGATGAAAAATATTGAGGTTTCGTTGAAGCGGAGAGGTCCAAACTGGAAGTGAAAATGACCGTCAACAATTTGTCTCGCCAAAAATTTTGAACAGTCATAACTCGGCAGATATGCAACATATCTGCGCCAAACTTTCCGTGTTTGTTGAGAGTCATACCCTGAAGGTTCTTGTAGGGGTCATTTGCATCAACTCTACAGTGCCAACTAGTGGCGACAGAAAGAAGTTTTAAAAAAGGCCTTTCCTATTGGGTTTTTTCAACATAGAGCAAGGAAATTTGGGGAGTAGATACCTTATGCAAAACTGCTCCTAAAAGTCTCTTGCACCCATATTCCAAATCCAACAGGAAATCGGGTATTTTGGATCGAATGTGAAATTTTCATGGGTTCACAGTAAGAGTTTACATTTGGAGGCTTGAATATGCATAAAAACTCACCAAAATTTGCACATACATGCGGCTTTGCATATCGTTCGATAATCTTACAACGTTACGAAAACATGTAACAAAATGGCTCAGTGGCGCCCCCTTGAAATTTTGAAAAAGGCCTCTCCATTTAGGTTTTTTCAACGTAGAGGGATGAAATTCGGAGAGTCAATACCTTGTACAAAACTGCTCCAAAAAGTCTCTTGCATGTGTATTCCAAGCCCAACAGGAAATCGGGTATTTTGGATTGAATGTGAAATTTTTATCGATTTACAGTGTACCCATTTTACACCTTGGCACCTAGGGAATTAGTTTGATCATTCTCAAAATTGGCGAGACTGTTCATGAGGCATATGAAATCTTAAGTTATCAAAATGGTGTGTTTTCATTCACGGGCCTGACATGGGCGGGGTGCCAAAGTCGGCCATTTTTTCGCCAAAACACCGAATTCGGAAAATGACTGATAACTCCCTCATACAACTTTCAATCTATTTTAAATCTGGCATGTGTGTGAGGTATACCATCCTGAGCAGGACTGGATTGAAAATTTACCATTTGTGCCTGGCGCCTCCTAGTGGGAACAGGAAATGCCCTTTTTTACTGGACACACTCCTCCTCTAAAGGGAAAAAATCAATCTACCTCAAACCTGCATAAGGGAAGCCTTAAGACCTGTCTTCAGGTGCCTGATGAAGAATATTGAAGTTTCGTTGAAGCGGAGGGGTCCAAACAGCAAAGTGAAAATGACTGTCATCAATTTTTCTCTCCAAAAACTTTGAACAGTCATAACTCGGCAGATACACAAGATATCTGCGCCAAACTTCCCGTGCTTGTTGAGAGTCATACCCTGAAGGGCCTTGTAGGGGTCGTTTGCATCAACCCTACAGCGCCAACTAATGGCAATAGAAAGTCACTCGATTTTTCCAATACATGTCCAGTTCTTTTCAGGTTGGTCATTGTAGTTTCAAGACCTATTAAAATATTTACGGCACATGTCCACGTGTCTCTATCTGTTGCCGTGACGACCCTTTGTTCGCCATTTAAAGGAAATATTTTTTTTCAGAGACTCAGGCAGCTTATAGAGCCACAATATTTGGCACACTTGGTTGAATTGGCCCAGTTAGAAGATTAATTTGGTTTTGAATAAGGGCTTGGCTGCACAGCTCAGTAGTTGCTCCTTTTTTGTAGTACTCTCTCCAATAGGGTTTTTTATCTCTTGGGTGTGGTAATGTAAATAGGCGACTTTCGTGCATGTTAGGTTCTAATGAGATGATTAGAGAGGAGGATCTGCCACCACCCTGACCTGCACACAGTCCGAGTTGCGTGACGTCCGAGTTGCGCTAGATTGCGAGGGCCCGTTCAGTCCTGCTTGCAGGCCTAGTTATTATTCTTCTTTTTTCAGGGCAAATGAAAATGGCCAATTTGGAGGCCTGAACATGCACGAAAAGTCACCAAAATTTGCACATACGTGCGGCTTTGCGTAAATTTCGATAATCTTGTGTCGTTTTGAAAAAAATGTCAAAAAATGGCTCAGTGGCGCCCCCTTGACCCTTAAAATTTTCAAAAAGGCCTCTCCTCTCAGGTTTTCAACGTAGAGCAATGAAATTTGGGGAGTAGATACCTTATGCCTAACTGTTCAAAAAGCCTCTTGCGCCCATATTCCAAATCCAACAGGAAATCGGATATTTTGGATCAAATGTGAAATTTTTATCGGTTCACAGTTGGAGTTTACATTTGGAGGCCTGAACATGCATGAAAACTCACCAAAATTTGCACATACATGCAACTTTGCGTACATTTTGATAATCTACAAAAAAATTTAACAAAATGGCTCAGTGGCGCCCCCTTGAAATTTTCAAAAAGGCCTTTCCTATTAGGTTTTTTCAACGTAGAACGATGAAATTTGGCGAGTCGATACATTGTGCAAAACTGCTCCAAAAAGTCTCTTGCACCCATATTCCAAACTCAACAGGAAGCCGGAAATTTTGGATCAAATGTGAAATTTTATCGATTTACATTTGAGACCTTGTCGCTGAAGAAAATAGTTGGATCGTCTTCAAAATTGGTCAGACTATTCAGGAGACATGTGAGATCTTAAGTTTTCAAAATGGTGAGTTTTCACTCAAGGGTCTGACCTGGGCGTGGTCCCAAAGTCGGCCATTTTTGGGCAAAATACCAAATTCAGAAAATGATTAAAAACTCCGTGATACAACGTTCAATCTTTTTCATTTCTAGCATGTATATGAGATATCCCAGCCTGAACACGACTGCATTGAAATATTACCCATTAGGCCTGGCGCCCCCTAGTGGGAACAGGAAATGGCTTTCTTTACGAGACAGGCTCCTCCTCCAAGGGAAAAAAATCTATTGACCTCAAACCTGTTTCAGGGGAGCCTCAAGACATGTGTTCAGGTGTTTGATGAAAAATATTGAGGTTTCGTTGAAGCGGAGAGGTCCAAACTGGAAGTGAAAATGACCGTCAACAATTTGTCTCGCCAAAAACTTTGAACAGTCATAACTCGGCAGATATGCAACATATCTGTGCCAAACTTCCCGTGTTTGTTGAGAGTCATACCCTGAAGGTTCTTGTAGGGGTCATTTGCATCAACTCTACAGTGCCAACTAGTGGCGACAGAAAGAAGTTTTAAAAAAGGCCTTTCCTATTAGGTTTTTTTCAAAATAGAGTGAGGAAATTTGGGGAGTAGATACCTTATGCAAAACTGCTCCAAAAAGTCTCTTGCACTCGTATTCCAAATCCAACAGGAAATCGGGTATTTTAGATCGAATGTGAAATTTTTATCGGTTCACAGTAGGAGTTTACATTTGGAGGCTTGAACATGCACGAAAACTCACAAAAATTTGGACATACATGTGGCTTTGCATAACGTTCAATAATCTTGTAACGTTACGAAAACATGTAACAAAATGGCTCAGTGGCGCCCCCTTGAAATTTTCAAAAAGGCCTCACCATTTAGGTTTTTTCAACGTAGAGGGATGAAATTCGGAGAGTCGATACCTTGTACAAATCTGCTCCAAAAAGTCTCTTGCATGCGTATTCCAAACCCAACAGGAAATCGGGTATTTTGGATTGAATGTGAAATTTTTATCGATTTACAGTGTACCCATTTTACACCTTGGCACCTAGGGAATTAGTTTGATCATTCTCAAAATTGGCGAGACTGTTCATGAGGCATATGAAATCTTAAGTTATCAAAATGGTGTGTTTTCATTCACGGGCCTGACCTGGGCGGGGTGCCAAAGTCGGCCATTTTTTCGCCAAAACACCAAATTCGGAAAATGACTGATAACTCCCTCATACAACCTTCAATCTATTTTAAATCTGGCATGTGTGTGAGGTATACCAGCCTGAGCAGGACTGGATTGAAAATTTACCATTTGTGCCTCCTAGTGGGAACAGGAAATGCCCTTTTTTTACGGGACACACTCCTCCTATAGAGGGAAAAAATCAATCTACTTCAAAGCTGCATAAGGGAAACCTTAAGACCTGTCTTCAGGTGCCTGATGAAAAATATTGAAGTTTCGTTGAAGCGGAGGGGTCCAAACAGGAAAGTGAAAATGACTGTCAACAATTTTTCTCTCCAAAAACTTTGTATAGTCATAACTCGGCAGATATAGAACATATCTGCGCCAAACTTCCCGTGCTTGTTGAGAGTCATACCCTGAAGCGCCTTGTAGGGGTCATTTGCATCAACCCTACAGCGCCAACTACTGGCAATAGAAAGTCACTCGTTTTTCCAATACATGTCCAGTTCTTTTCAGGTTGGTCATTGTAGTTTCAAGACCTATTAAAATACTTATTTACGGCCCATGTCCACGTGTCTCTGTCTGTTGCCGTGACGACCCTTTGTTCACCATTTAAAGGAAATATTTTTTTCAGAGACTCAGGCAGCTTATAGAGCCACAATATTTGGCACACTTGGTCGAATTGGCCCAGTTAGAAGATTAATTTTGGTTTTGAATAAGGGCTTGGCTGCACAGCTCAGTAGTGGCTCCTTTTTTGTAGTACTCTCTCCAATAGGGGTTTTTATCTCTTGGGTGTGGGACTGTAAATAGGCGACTTTCGAGCATCTTAGGTTCTAATGAGATGATTAGAGAGGAGGATCTGCCACAACCCTGACTTGCACACAGTCCGAGTTGCGTGACGTCCGAGTTGCGCTAGATTGCGAGGGCCCGTTCAGTCCTGCTTGCAGGCCTAGTTAAAAAGTTGTTTCCTGTTCCCAATAGGGGGCGGCAGGCGTAATGGGTAATATTTCACTAAGGTTATGTTCAGGCTGAAATACCTCACATGCATGCCAGATCTGAAAAAGATTGCTCATTCAATCAGGAAGTTATTAGTCATTTGCTGAATTGGCGTGTTGTCAAAAAAACACAGAATTTGCTCCCCTGCCCAGGTCAGGCCCGTGAATGAAAAGTCACCATTTTGACAACCTGACATCTCATATGTGTCATGAACAGTCTGACCAATTTTGAGGAGCATTCAACTTACTGGCTTGGCGTAATGGTCTAAAACATGCAGCCTGGTTTTTGACTAAAGTGGCATTTGCTGCCACATTCAATCCAAAATACCCGATTTCGTGTTGGGTTTGGAATATGGGTGCAAGAGACTTTTTGGAGCAGTTTTGCACAACGTATCCACTCCCCAAATTTCATCGCTCTACGTGGAAAAAAACTAATAGGACAGGGCTTTTTTAAAAATTGAAGGGGGCGCCACTGAGCCATTTTATTACATCTTTTGGCAATGTTGCTAAATTCATGAAATTTACATGAAGCCGCATGGATGTTCAAATTTTGGTGAGTTTCGAGCATGTTCAGACCTTGAAATTGGCCATTTTGAGACAAAATGCCAAGGGTCTTTTCACGTTCCTGTTTGGGTACTGCTACATCAACGAAAACTCAATATTTTTTATCAGATACCTAAAGACATGTCTTAAGGCTCCCCTGATGCAGGTTTGAGGTCAATTATTTTTTTTCCCAAGGAGGAGGAGCGTTTCTCGTGAAAAAGGGTCTTTCCTCTTCCCACAAGGGGGCGCCAGGCCTTATGGAAAATATATCAATGCAGTCGTGTTCAGGTTAAGACACCTTACACGCATGCCAAATATGAAAAAGATTGCACCTTGTATCAGGAAGTTATTCGTCATTTACTTAAATTGGCACGTTGCCAAAAAAACACCCGACTTGGTACCCTGCCCAGGTCAGGCCCGTGGACGAAAACTCACCATTTTCAGAATTTAGTATCTCATATGTCTCATGAAGCCTTACACCAATTTTGAGGAAGATCCAACGTACTCGCTCTGCGTAATGGTCTGAAATGTGCATGCTGGTTTTCCACAAAAATGGCATGTTTTTCAACATTCAATCCAAAATACCTGATTTCCTGTTGGGTTTGGAATATGGATGCTTTATACTTTTTCAAGCGGTTCTGGACAGCGTATCCACTCCCCAAATTTCATCGCTCTGCGTTGAAATACATCAAAGGAAAAGATATTTTTAAACTTGCAAGGGGGCGCCACTGAGCTATTAAAAAAAATTTTTTTTAAACGTTGCTAAATTTTCGAAATTTTCGCGAAACCGGATGTATGTGCAAATTTTGGTGAGTTTTTGAGCATGTTCAGGCCTTCAAATTGGCCATTTTCATTTGCCATGAAAAAATAATAATAACAATCCTTCGAAGAACAATAGGGCCTCCGCACGCTGAGAGTGCTCGGGCCTTAATCCTTCGAAGAACAATAGCGCCTTCGCACGCGAAGTGCTCGGGCCCTAATAACTAGGCCTGCAAGCAGGACTGAACGGGCCCTCGCAATCTTGCACAACTCGGACAGTGTGCAGGTCGTCCTCTCTAATCACCTCTTTAGAACCTAACATGCTCGAAAGTCGCCTCTTTAAATTCACACACCTAATAGATAAAAACCCCTATTGGAAAGAGTACTACAAAAAAGGAGGCGCTACTGAGCTGTGCAACCAAGCCCTTATTCAAAACCAAAATGAATCTTTTAACTGGGCCAATTCGACCAAGTGTGCCAAATTCTGTGGCTCTATAAGCTGCCTGAGTCTCAGAGACATGTGGACATGGGCCGTGAAATAAGTATTACAAAAGTCTTGAAATTACAATGACCAACCTGAAAAGAACTGGACATATATTAGAAAAAATTAGTGACTTTCTATTGCCACTAGTTGGCGCTGTAGGGTTGATGCAAATGACCCCTACAGGACCCTTCAGAGTATGACTCAACAAGCACGAGATGTTTGGCGCAGATGTGTTGTAGAAGTTCTGACTGTTCAAAACTTGTGGTGAGACGAAATGGGTTCAGTCATTTTTACTTCTCCTGTTGGACCCTTCTGCTTCACCCAAACCTCAGTATTTTTCATCAGGCACCTGAACACATGTCTTAAGGCTCCCCTCTTGCAGGTTTGAGGTGAATAGATTTTTTTTCCTTGGAGGAGGAGCCTGTTTCGTAAAAAAAGGCATTTCCTGTTCCCACTAGGTGGCGCTAGGCCTAAGGGGTAATATTTCAATGCACTCTTGTTAAGGGTGGGATCCCGCATATATATGCCAGATATGAAAGATTGAACGTTGTTTCAAGGAGCTATTAGTCATTTACTGAATGTCATTTTGCCGAAAAAATGGCTGACTTTGGCACCACGCCCAGGTCAGACCCATGAATGAAAACGCACCATTTTGAAAATTTTAGATCTCCTATGTCTTCTGAATAGTCTAACCAATTTTGAAGATGATCCAACTAATTCCCTCTGTGACAAGGTCTCAAATGTGCACCCTGTTAATTGATAAAAATTTCACATTTGATTCAAAATACCCGATTTCCTGTTGGGTTTGGAATATGGGTTCAAGAGACTTTTTGGAGCAGTTTTGCACAAGGTATTGACTCCCCAAATTTCATAACTCTACGTTAAAAAAACCTAATAGGAAACGCCTTTTTGAAAAATTCAAGGGGGCGCCACTGAGCCATTTTGTTACATTTTTTTGTAACGCCGCAAGATTATCAAAATCCACGCAAAGCCGCATGTATTTGCACAACTTGGTGAGTTTTCGTGCATGTTCAGGCCTCCAAATGTATACTTTACTACAAGTGGATAAAAAATTCACATTCGATCCAAAATAACCGATTTTCTGTTGGAGTTGGAAAATGGGTGCAAGAGACTTTTTGGAGCAGTTTTGCATAAGGTATGGACTCCCCAAATTTCATTGCTCTACGTTGAAAAAACCCAATAGGAAAGGCCTTTTTTAAAACTCCTTCCTGTCGCCACTAGTTGGCACTGTAGAGTTGATGCAAATGACCCCTACCAGACCCTTCACAGTATGACTCTCAACAAGAACGGGAAGTTTGGCGCAGATATGTTATATATCTGCCGAGTTATGACTGTTCAAAGTCTTTTGCGAGGCAAATTGTTGACGGTCATTTTCACTTTCCTGTTTGGACCCCTCCGCTTCAACGAAACCTCAATTTTTTTCATCAGGCACCTGAACACATGTTTTGAGGCTCCCCTAAAACAGGTTTGAGGTCACCAGATTTTTTTCCCTTGGAGGAGGAACCTGTCTCGTAAAAAAAGGCATTTCCTGTTCTCACTAGGGGGCGCTAGGCCTAATGAGTAATGTTTCAATGCACTCGTGTTAAGGGTGGGATACCGCACATACATGCCAGATATGAAAAAGATTGAACGTTGTGTCAAGGAACTATTAGTCATTTACTGAATTTGTCATTTTGCCGAAAAAATGGCCGACTTTGGCACCACGCCCAGGTCAGACCCGTGAATGAAAACGCACCATTTTCAAAACTTAAGATCTCATATGTCTCATGAACAGTCTCACCAATTTTGAAGATGATCCAACTAACTCCCTCGGCGATAAGGTCTCAAATGTGCACCCTGTAAATCGATAAAAATTTCATATTCGATCCAAAATAACCGATTTCCTGTTGGGTTTGGAATATGCGTGCCAATGCTTTTTTGGAGCGGTTTTGGACAAGGTATAGACCCCCCAAATTTCATTGCTCTACGCTGACGGACCCTAATGTTATAGGCGAAATTTAAAATTTCAAGGGGGCGCCACTGAGCCATTTTGTTACATTTTTTGGCAACGTTGCAAAATTATCGAAACTTACAATTTTCCGCACGTAGGTGCAAATTTTGGTCACTTTTCGTGCATGTTCAGGCCTCTAAATTGGCCGTTTTCATTTGCCCTTAAAAAAAAAAAAAAAAAAAAAAATAATCCTTTCCAAAACAATAGGGCCTTCGCACGCTTAGTGCTCGGGCCCTAATAATAATACTTTGCAAAACAATAGGGCCTTCGCACGCTTAGTGCTCGGGCCCTAAAAATAATCCTTTTCAAAACAATAGGGCCTTCGCACGCTTAGTGCTCGGGCCCTAATAATCCTTTGCAAAACAATAGGGCCTTCGCACGCGTAGTGCTCGGGCCCTAATAATAATCCTTTGCAAAACAATAGGGCCTCTGCACGCGTAGTGCTCGGGCCCTAATAATAATCCTTTGCAAAACAATAGGGCCTCTGCACGCTTAGTGCTCGGGCCCTAATAATAATCCTTTGCAAAACAATAGGGTCTTCGCACGTTTAGTGCTCGGGCCCTAATAATATTTAAGTTGATCTGTTATTTTCTCTAATAGGAAAAAAAAGACACAACGTGAGGCAGAGGCGTACTTATAATAGTAATATTATACACAAATGATATTATTTACAGTGGTGGCAGAATTTGGGGGCGCGCGAAACATTTCCGTCTTCCTTGGGCGGGCGTAACAGAAAATAATTGAGAAGCACTGAGTTAATGCCTGACTCGAGTCGGAAAACACGAAAAAATCTGATTCGTGCATTAAGACCTGTAGTATGAGCTACAGATGTCCCGATCCGATATTTGGATCGGATCGGACGCCGATATGGGCAAAAAAATGCGCATCGGTATCGGTTCGGAACACTGGAAAAATTCTGATCCAGACTTCCGATCCAGTTTTTTTTTAAAAGTCTGGCCCGGGTTTTCCAGCGCACCGATTTATATAATCCATTCCATTTTTTTGCTTCGATTTCCCTCAAATCCGGTCCGCATTTTACGGCACACCTTCAACAAACTACATTTACATTACCGTCTCCCAATTTACCGAGAGACTTTATTGGTAAAAATGTCAGCTGTGTGGGATCATTTCATCTTAAAGGACAACAAAGATGAAGAGGCAGAGTGCAACATATGCCACAATAAAGTCCAGCGTAGTGGTAAAGCTGTAAGAAGTTTTAATGCAACCAACCTAATCAAGCATTTAGCGAAATACCACCACAAACAAAATGAGGAGTATGTTAAGAAAATTGAAGACAAAAAGAAAGGTCCTACGCAACTAACACTGGCAGAAACTTTTGCTATGCGTGACAAACTGGCACTCGACAGTCCCAAAGCCCAGGGAATAACAAGAGTCATTGCCGAAGAATTCGTTCTTGATGACGAGCCATTATCTCACGTGAGTAAAGACGCACCATCCAACACGCGATTCGCCCGCTGAAGATTCGAGAACGATTCACAAACATCCAAATTCCGATGATTGAAATATGTCAAGTAAAGCAAAACTAATACACAGCGCGGTCTTCAGGATGCAATGAGAAACTGACCGCATTGCGTCCCGAAAGTAAACATAACTTGTCTTAGACCCGGGTAATGCCAATGCTCGACTCACGGCTTTACCTGAATTCATGCCGCTGGATAAAAAACACAAGAATACCTGACTGCTGCTGACAGCCGCAACAAACTACTTCAATGTCGTTTTACTGGAGATAATAGATATCATGTATATAGAACCAGATGCTACACGACAGACTTTTTTTTTTCATTTAATTTCATTTCATTTCATGCAGTTACATTCATCTTCACAAATACAGATCTTTGCTTTCAAGAAACAACAGAGACAAAAAAAAGACACAAAACAAAACAAAACAAAATGCCTGAAAGGGAGTGGGACGAAGAAAACTTATTAAATCCCACCCCGATTTCTCAAGTATCATCAAAATAAATAACTATTTTCCTGCAACCTGTTTCTGTTTAGTTACATAGAATACTTCCTTCCCCGACACATGTAACGGGCCGAACCCTCAATATCGATTCCCTCAGTCAAAAGAGAGAAAACAAGAACAACAAAACCAAAATATGTGTATATATATATATATATATATATATATATGTATATATATATATATGTATATATATATATATATATATATATATATATATATATATATATATATATATATATATATATATATGTGTGTGTGTGTATATATGTGTGTGTAAATATATACAAATACACACACACTTATATTGCGTATATCCATACCAGTATGGTAAAAAGACCTACACTGTACATTTAAGACCCTCCCTGAATATACTTAGACCAAATTAATTGTTTATAATGAAATTTATATATGTGAATATTTTTACACTCTCTTAGTGATGAACTCAGATTGTTCCATAATTTAACTCCTCGTACAGACACACAGAAGCTCTTACGAGTCGTTCTAAATCTAGGAAGTACGAACTCCCCGTAAGCTCTTAAATTGTGAGCTCTTTCACGAATGGTGAAATGTGTTTGTAACTTTGCGGGTAATGTGTTTTTAAAAGCTTTGTATAGAATTATGGAAGTGTTGTAATCGACTAGGTCTTGAAATTCAAACAATTTAGATTGAAGAAATACTTCATGGGTATGATCCAGAAATCAAGTCTTATGAATGATGCGAACTGCTCGTTTCTGTACTATGACTAAAGGATTTGTCGTATTGCGATAGGTATTCCCCCACACTTCCATACAGTATGTAAGATATGGGAGAATCAAGGTACAGTACAGAATACGGAGTGCATTGTGATCAAGATATATTTTAACTTTGTTCAAAATTGAAAGGCTTCTTGAAATTTTGGTTTTTATATGTCTGATGTGGGGTCTCCAAGACAGTTGTCATCAGTTATAACTCCCAAAAATTTATTCTCAACATTTTCAATTTGTATACCTTCAATACTATATGTTGGTTTTGTATCAATTTTTGCATTCCCAAAAATCATTGCTTTAGTTTTACTTATATTCAATGATAATTTATTTATATCCATCCATTCTTTAATCAAGTTTAGTTCCCTGTTCACGGTAGTTACAAGTTCAATGTAACTGTCACTAATGTAAAAAATATTTGTATCATCTGCGAAGAGAATGAGTTTTATAACTTGGGATACATTAAATATACCATTTATATACAAAGAGAAAAGCTTAGGCCCCAACACTGACCCCTGTGGAACCCCACATGAAATACCTAGTTTATTTGATGAATAAGAGCCGATGTTGACATATTGCTCCCTGCCTGTTAAATAACTTTTCACCCAGTCCCCAGCTACCCCACGAATACCATATTTTTCTAATTTTTCAAGTAAGATTGAATGATTTATTGTGTCAAAAGCTTTCTTGAGGTCAACAAAAATCCCAACCGCATATTTTTTCTGGTCAAGTGCATTAGTAATTCCCTCTACTGCCTCAATTATTGCCATTGAAGTAGTTCTATGCGTTCTAAACCCATATTGTCCTGCATTTAGTATTTGATGTTTCTCTAGGAACTTTTCAAGTCTAGAATTAAAAAGTTTTTCTAAAATTTTTGAAAATTGTGGCAATAGAGAGATTGGTCTATAATTTGTGAAATTGTGTTTATCGTTGCTCTTGAATAATGGTATTACTTTAGCAATTTTCATTTTTTGAGGAAAACAACCAGACTGAAGTGATAAATTACAGAAATATGTTAAGGGCTTTACAATGGAAAATATAATCTTTTTTATTACTAACATGTTAATATCATGATAATCCACAGATGACTTACTTTTACATTTTAATACAATATTAATAATTTCCTTGTCGTCTGTACATGTGAGGAACATCGAAGATGGATTTCTTCTAATCGTTTTGTGACAGTTATTAACAGTATGGCATGGAATTTCAGCAGCCAACTGAGGGCCAACATTTGTAAAAAAAATTTATTAAAACCATCAACGATATCATTAATGTTATGGATGTTCCCATTTCCATCGGTAAAATAATCAGGATATGATGACTTGACTGCGTTAGCAACATTGAAGTATTGAAAACCAGATGCGTTAGTAAACAGCCGCCATCTTAAAGCAGAAGACTTCCCTAGTAGGCTGTTGTGAACCTTCCAAGCGAACCTGATTAACTCTTTATCTAAAATACTCCTAAATCGGCAAAATCTTGACTTCAATCTATCTTCAAAACAGTTATAAAACTTTCACATGTCGAAAGTAGACAGAAGGGAAATTATGGAATAACGGGAGCAATTTTAACAATTTTAACAGTTGATTCGCAAAATTAAATGAATTGAATGTAGTTTAAAGCTGTTGATACAGAACGGGGACTTGAGTATTTTATTTACTGTGTGAGATGTGCTTTAATGCTTTTGCACAATAACATTATTAACAATATTCACAATAACAGTATTAACAATATTCACAATATTTACAATAGTTAATGCAATTATGTGTGTTTAAAACTAGGTGTTATAAAACTAGGTGTTATGAAAAGGCTGCGTTCCTCAGGGGGTGGTTAGATTAGCTTGTTGTGAGCTACTCGCTCCGCATCAACCTTTTCTCCTGACGGCCGCCAGCGTAAAGCCTAATCTCTGTCTCCGTTCTGATCCTTGTCTTCGTCCTCCTCTAGGTCTTTATTATTTTGCTAGATTTAGACCTAACAACTGTTTTAAAATGTTAACTGAAATAGTCGTTTATTTAAACCTGAGAGGCTTTTTATACAATTTTTGCAACTAATGCACGAAACATTAAAAGCATCTAATAGCTTGGGGGATTTGTGTGATTTTCCACTGAGGTTGTTGGTGTGTTTTGCTTTTTAAAGACAGTTTACAATATTATTTGCACGTTTGACTGACTGACTATGCCATTTCTGTTTATTTATAATGTTTTGTGTTTTGTCACTGAATAAACAGGTCAGTTTCTTGTTACCAACCGTTGTGTGTTATTCAAACTCACCTAATTCAGCTGGCTAGTTGTTGTCAAGGCTACTAAAACCGTCTTCAACATGAGTCTGACAACTAAGTAAGGAGGCTAAATAACTTTAAACTTTAACACATCCTCAGATAGGTCGGTATCGGCCAGTATCTGTATCGGATCGGAAGTGCAAAACAATATCGGTATCGGATCTGAAGTGCAAAAACCTGGATCGGGACATCCCTAGTATGAACATAGCCTAAGAGACCTGCACTGCGAATCACACCTGTTCCCCTTTTCCTGCTGGGGTGTGTGTGTGGTGGTGGCTGGGGTGTGTGTGTGTGTAATATGTTTACAAAAGATGCTGCTGCTGTAAAGCTTTTATTACTGTTGCACTTATTTTCAAGTTTTGATGTTTTATACAATATGCATTTATTTTTTCAGTTAATTGATGAATAAGAATAGTAGTTATTCGATTTCAATGTATGTCCATGTTGTTTTGTTTAGAGTAAAATGACACCTCTGTTGGATATAAAAATTCTGATGTGCGTCATTCATCTTGGTGTGGCACAATGATTGGCAAGAAAATTTAAAAGTGGCACTCTACACCAAAAAGGTTGCTGACCCCTGTTGTAGAGTATCATTGTAACATTGGAAGCAGTTACTCACAGTGTTACTCATTACTTGAGTATTCTTTTCACCAAATAAAGTTTTTACTTGTACTTGAGTACATTTTTTGGAAGACTACTTTTACTTTTGTAACGTTATTTTGAAGTAACGCTACTCTTACTTGAGTAGTTTTTGGCTACTCTACCTGTTATGCAGTCAAAAAGCAAAAAGTAATAGAAATACTCAACATAATGAAGACCTTTGCGTCCAAGCAACTGAGCATTGAAAAAGATCCCGATGGCATATTGATGTTTTGCAGCTTGTTTCAAACGACGAATCATCCTTGCCTGGTGGTGGCGGCCATTTGGACGACGGGCAAACACAAAACACTACAAAGAAGAACAGACGCCGGAAGTAAAGGCATGATTTTTGTTTCACTTTTTGTGTGAGCTAAATTTGAAACTAAAAACACTTGCCGTGGGAAGCGCGCACTGGCTATGACAACAACAAAATGGAGCACAACCTGAAATTTTTAGGTAACACTTTTTTTGACGCTGTGTCGCTGCTGTCTTGTTTCCGCTGGAAATGGCTAATGGAAGTTTGCTGTAATGACACACACGGGTCACTCTTACAAACATGTCCAAGTTTACCTGCTAAATTTAATGAGCTTGCTGCCAGATTTCTACGTCCGCCGTAGACGCAACCTTTGACGCGAAAGTGACTCGTAAAGTCCTTGGTGTTACCTCGCAATGGACATTATCATTTCTGACTTTCGTCAAATGCGGTTACTGGTCGTAATGTGTGGCTGTTGTGAACGCGCTATACAAACACATTTGACATGACTTTTAGCCTTGAAGCTATTGATTTTAACTCATTTGCAGCCCTTGACAACGATAGACATAAAATCAATTTTAACTGGGATGTCTGGCAATGAATGATCATGTTTAATCAATGAAAAAGAGAGACCAAATTATAAACAGCTCTCTGCATGCCACTAGGTGTTCAACAATCTAATGCATTTGCTTAATGCATGCTCCAGGCTCACCATAGTGCATTGATTTCAAACAGATGGCATCAAACCCGAAGGTCCAAACGGCACCACTACCACGGAGGGAGCTCCTTGTCTATTGGCTGCTGTCCTTTGGGTCCCATTTTTACTCTTTTTATGAACTTCACAGGTTCTCAAAAGGTAGGACTCGTAGGAGAGTAATTGTCAGCACTTTGGTAAAGCTTGACAAATATTGTAATTTGAGGGATTTGTGTTTCAGAGCATGAAGCTGGATTGGATAGGGAGTTCGTACTGGAAAAAGGGTTTCTTAATGGCTTTAAAAGGGTATGTTTTGAAATTGCCGACTGTCACTATATGTGCACTATATGCAATCGCTCTTATAGAAAGTAGTAACATTAATGTGAGTTTAAGTTTAGTCATTGATTTTTTCTATGTTTAGTTTTTTCATGTATTTTTGGTCAGGATGCATTGGACTTTGAGTGGACGTTCTGGACCGCTTGGGCTAAGAAGTCCTTTCTATGGACTCTGATTGGGCATGCTGTCATATCTAGATTGTGCAGCGCCCTTTACCCGCAGGTCGGAACCAACCCACCTCATGCAAATTCTCACTTTTTCCCCTTAGACTCTGGATTGTTATTTCCACAAGATGTAAGTAAGCCATTTTTTTTTTACCTTTTGTCACCAGCTTCGGGTCATGGCACTCACAGTTTACGGCCTCTCAGCAGCCAGCAGCGTTTTGGGACTTAAAGGTGTGGCTGTTTTGCTTGTGCATGTGGCTTTGTCTTTCTTCGTGGCCCAGCTCAGAAAGCCCATTCTGTGTTGGACCTGCAACCTTCTGTTCCTCTGCACCCTTCACATCAGACAAATTCAGGACATTGGGGTAAGTGTAACGGCTAAATGCAAACACAAACCGGGAATA
This sequence comes from Corythoichthys intestinalis, assembly GCF_030265065.1. Taxonomy (NCBI): domain Eukaryota; kingdom Metazoa; phylum Chordata; class Actinopteri; order Syngnathiformes; family Syngnathidae; genus Corythoichthys; species Corythoichthys intestinalis. The sequence continues at coordinate 81,582,557 of NC_080395.1, forward strand.
GAATTTAGATGGCGATTGTGGTGATGCTTTTTTGGAATATATATGTGGTTTGAATATGAAGATATATTTAATGGACACAAGAGCATGTAAGAGCTTGACATTAAATGTAGTGACAAACCTGTTTGATTGTTTCAAGTGTGTTACTTAAAGTGTGTTTGAAAAATGTGAAAAATATCCAATATTTCTTTCAATATTTTTTTTTCCCAACATGTTTTAAATAACATTTTTACATTCATTATTGTAATTATATATTTAAAAATAATCATTAAAATATTTTAACTACCCATAACACAAAAATTGAAATGTTGAATTCTCATATTTTTGATGATACAATATATGAGTGCAGCAATAATATTTAATTGTGCTAAAATTCTAACTACCGTAACTGTATTAATGTCAGTGTATACCAGTCAGTGTATATACCATGTAAAGGAAAGTCAATCTGAAAGGTGTGGGGTTATTTATTAATGTGTTTTTATTTCAAATGTACTAGTGTATATCAATAAAAGTAATTAATTTAAAAAAAAGATCAAATTAAAATACAGTTTAGATCCAGACATTTTGCCTTTTTTAAATTCCCGTGCCTTACAAAAATATTTGACTATAATTGATGATAATATACAATATTTGCCACTGTGATAAAAATTCTGTAACAATCCTACTTACTTTACACAAAGATTTAGCTAACTTTCCTTGCTTTTTACCCCTGGGTTTCCCAAAGAGAGGCTGGTACGAGCAGCAGGAGGAGTACTCTTTGCTGTTCTCCAGTGTATCGATGAATACTCTTCGCCTTATCAGCTTCAGTCTGGAGCACTGCGAGAGCCCCGCGGTCCACTCCGACGGCGTCCTGCAGCTGGGGTGGCTTTTGTCCTACACGTTTTACCATCCTTTCTTCTACAACGGACCTGTCATTACATACAACGACTACGTGGAGCAGGTAAGTCAGAGAAATTCTTTAACCTGCATGAAGTTGACACTAAGTGATGTGGATCATCGAATGTTAATTTTGTCAAGTGCTATATGGATGTTGAAGTGTCTCTTGCTTTCAGATGCAGAGGGCTGTGGAGGAGCGCAAGCAGCACAAAGGAGGCGCTCACTACCTGTTGTTTCGTTCCGCACGGATCTTGGTGTGGTGGTGCATTGCCGAATACATGATTCATGCCATGTACATGCACGCCATCAAGTCCAACGAGACTTACCTGGAGATTCTGCCACCTTGGGCCTTGGGTAAGTTACCGGTTGCACTGACTGACCCGTTTCTTTGATACTCATGTGACGGTTTGAATTTTAATTAGGCCTACATCTCTTTCCCTTTGCCCATCAAGTGTTTCCTTATTTCTGTTAACAAGTGTACACTCATTTATTTCCAATTACCAATACAATTAAAACTACCCCAAATAAATGGGCAAATAGAGGCCAGGAGGACTTTTCTTCACAGATTTATCTTTTTTTTTTTTTTTCCCACTTGTTTTTTATTCCCTTTTACAAAACAATTCACACTTACACCCAGTGTATTGAAATGACAAACAACAAACCTAGGCAAGATACACCAACAAATCAGAAAGAAAAACATGCATATAAAAGTTAAATAATAAAAAAAAAAAAAAAATAATAATAATAATAATAAATAAAAATAATACTAGTCTACAGTATCGTGGCCCAGCCTTCAATCTCTCCTGAATAATCCAGTCCACATCAAAGTTCTTGTTTATCGTTTGAAATTGGTGCCCTCTTTTATTTTCTAAAGTCTCTCCATTTCTTCCATTTCTCTTCAAATTGACTTTCTTGCAGTCTTAATCTAAATGTAATTCTTTCCATTTCACATAGCTCTTCCACCGTGCACATCCACTGCTCCTCAGTTGGCTGATCCACTTTACACCACAGTCTCGTGATTGTTTTTTTACTTGCAGTCAACAACACTTTGACAAGGTACTCATCCTCCTTTTGAATCATTTCCCGAGTTAAGTTCCCCAAATAAAGCACCTTGAATGTTTTTGGAATAGCATATCCTATTATTTTCCGCAAATCTTTCCAAATTATATTCCAATATTCTTTTATATTCTGGCAAGACCAGAATATATGCAGGTGTCCCACGTCCTTATAGCCACATGCTCTCCAGCATGGTTGTTGAGTGAATATAATTTCTTTCTTTTGCAGAGGACTTATAAAAAAGCGTACGATATTTTTCCAACTAAATTCTCTCCAAACCTTGGAGCTAGTGGATGTGCTCTGTGTCTCACACATCTTTGACCATTCTCCCTCGGTTATTTGTGCTTTAAGTTCTTTCTCCCATTTTTCTTTAATGTACAGAGATGTGTGTGTCTGACATGACATGAGTGCTTTATAGAGTTCAGAAATAACTTTGCATTTTTTCCCATCATAAACTTTCTTGAATACCTTGATAATCTCATTTTCAGTTACACCCTTGACCTCTTTGTCATAGTAGTCTTTCAATTGTATGTATCTATAATTGTCCTCCTCTTCCAATCCAAATCTCTGCTTCAATCTTTCAAAACTCTGCAGCTTGCCTCCTTCCACCACTTTAGTTATTGCCGTTATGCCTCTTTTTGCCCACCTCCTAAACCCTTTATCATTTAATCCTGGTGTAAAAGTTTCATCAAATGCGAACCAACTCAGAATTTTTGTTTCCCTTTCCAGATTGTACCTTTCCACCACAGTTTTCCATATATCCACTGTATTCTTAGTTATCTCCCCCAGTTGGTTATGCAGTGTTTTAATTTGTTCCTTGTGTGCTATTAAATTCCGCATTTCAATATTTGTTTTTCCTAATTCAATATCTTTCCATTTTGCAGAGTAACCTTCCTTGCACCAATAAACCAAAGGTCTAATTTGTGCTGCAAAGAAATATTCTTGCAGATTTGGCAATGCCAATCCGCCCTTCTCCTTTGGCAGCTGCAGAGTCTTGAACTTTATTCTTGGTCTTTTACCCCTCCAAATGAACCGCGAGATCCACTTGTCCCATTCTACAAATTGTTTTTTTGGAACTTTCACTGGCAGACATTGGAACAAATACAATAGTCTTGGCAAAACATTCATCTTGACCACTTCTATTCTTGAACTCAGATCAGTAACCATATCCGACCACCTCTCCAAGTCTTTTCTTATTTCTTGGTTGATTTTTGTATAATTTGCTTCATATAAATTGTCCATTCCCTTCGCTATATTCACACCCAGGTATTTTATTGATCCAGCTGTCCAATTTATTTTATACATATCATTTATTTCCTGTGATGGCACATAGTTTATTGCCAATATTTGAGTTTTGGAGATATTGACCTTATATCCCGAGTATTTCCCGTAATCCTCCAATAGCCTCATCAACTTTGGTAAGTTTTCATTTGGTTGTCGCAAGTAGACCAAAATGTCATCTGCAAACAACCCTATTTTATGCTCTTCCCTTCCAATTGTCACTCCCTTGATATTATCCTGTTGTCTTATCATTTGTGCTAATGGTTCAATGACCAACGCAAAAAGAGTTGGGGAAAGGCCACATCCCTGCCTCGTCCCTCGTGCCAATTTGAAATTTCCAGTCAGGCTGCCATTTATCTTAATTCTTGCATGTGGGTCCTGATATAGGGATCTAATGCAATTAATAAATCTTTCATCAAAACCAAATTTTTGCATTACTGTAAAGAGAAAGGCCCAATTAACACTGTCAAAGGCCTTTTCCGCGTCTATGCTTACCAAGATTGCACTTTCTCCTTTATTTTGTATTTCCTCCATGATAAGGAGTGTCCTTCTAATATTATCTTGTGTTTGTCTTTCCCTGATGAAGCCTGTCTGGTCTTCATCTATCAAATCATGCATAAATGTCTCCATTCTCTTGGCTATTATTGATGTATACAGTTTATAATCCACATTCAAAAGTGAAATGGGCCTGTAGTTACAACATTGCTCTCTGTCTTTACCTTCTTTAGGAATAATTGAAATGATGGCCTCTTTCCAGGAGGGGGGGATCTTTCCTGTCCTAAGAGTATAATTAAATGAACACTGTAAAACTGGAGTTAACTCCTCTTTGAATGTTTTATAAAAGCAAGCCCCAAATCCATCTGCACCTGGTGATTTTCCTGGTTTTACTTGGCTTATTGCCTTTTGTATCTCCCCCATTGAAATTTCCGATATCAACATCGCATTTTGTTTTATGCCTAGCTTTGGTAAATCCAAATTATCTAAAAAATTGGTCGTATATTCTCCTTCTTCTGACCACGGTTGAGAATATAATTTACGATAATAATCTTCAAATATTTCTCCAATTTCCTCAGGGTCATATGAAATTTTATTGGTTATTGGGTCCCTCATTTTATGAATACCATTTAACTCTTGTTGTCTCCTAACACGTCTTGCCAATATTTTGGTTGCTTTTGATCCTCCCTCATAGTAAGTTTGTTTAAGGAGTCTTGCCTTTTTTTCCAACTCATCCAGCAAGATATTATCAATGTTTTTTTCTAATCTTCTTCATCTCATTACATAAATCTGGATCATTCGTCTCTTTATGTTGTTGTTCCAGTTCTTTTAGATCTTTTGTTAGTTTTTGAAATGTGTTCAATCTGGCCCGTTTTGTGAATGTGGCGTACGAGATCAGCCTCCCTCTGAGTACTGCTTTTAGGGCATCCCATAAAATTACTGGATCCACCTCCCCATTATCATTATCTTTCATATAACTATTTATTTCCCCTTTAATTTGTTCGACCAAGTCTTTGTTGTTCAAAATACCTTCATTAAGTCTCCATAATGTATTTCTCCTTCTATTGTTCAAGTGAATTTTCAGATAAATTGTGCTATGATCTGCTATGTCCATCACTCCTATTTTACATTCTCTCACTCTATTCATATCACTTTTATTCATAAGAAAGAAATCAATTCTAGAGTATACTCCATGTGCAGCTGAATAGTGAGTGTAATCTCGAGTCTCTGGGTGCAGTTCTCGCCACACATCTGAAACATCCATTAGTGACATCATTCTATTCATATACTTATTAATGTGTTTCTTATTTCTCTTTACACTTGTAGTATCCAGTTTGTAGTTCAATATCACATTAAAATCACCCCCACATAGTAAGATTCCTTCCATTTCCAAATTTATCATATCAAAAATCTTCTCATACACCTTTTTGTCACTTTCTGGAGGGGCATATATGTTAAACAGTGTCACCAATTGATTTTCTAATTCCCCTATTACCATGATGTACCTTCCCTTCTTATCTCTAATTTCCTTTTTCAGGTCAAACTGCACCTTATTAGAAATCAATATCATCACTCCCCTCTTGTGATTTTGTCCATATGAGCTGGAGAATGAGTTACTGAGTAACCTAACTTTTTAAATGTTTCATGCTCTTCCCGTGTTAGGTGTGTTTCCTGGAGAAAGATGACCTGTATTTTTTCTTTTCTGAATTTGGATAAGGCCTTTTCTCTTTTCTTTTTGTTGTTCAGGCCATTAATATTTAATGACACCATCATTATATCATTGTGTGACATTTCTTGAATCTCTGAGCATTATTCTAGACCCCTTTACTGTAACACAACACCGAACAGACAAAAAAAAAAAACAGAAACATACAACCCAGACTCCCCGGTAATTATGAACCTTATTTCCCACAGGTTCAGTCTCCCTGTTGGCGGGAGAAGGGGATCTCCTTCTTTAAACAAAGGGCCCCTCCTAGTATATTGGGATTTCCCTAAATCAGAAATTCCCTTGCTACTAGTTATGTCCAACATAAAAATACATTTCTAAGACTCCTTGTCGAAATTTAATTAATTTAAGAAGCATCATTAATCATAAGCAGAGAGGATGTGATAACGATGAGGGGGTAATGTTAATGATCCCCATTCACCCAACCGTCGAATGATCTTAACTTTGAAGGAAAAAATATTCAATCCCCATTGTCACTCTTTGTACTCCACCCCATCACCACTCCCTCTAATGCACAAAACAAGCATTTACTCATCTTCAATTGCTCTTCTAAATTCCTGCAGCTTCCTTCTCGCTCGGCCCGCAGTGTCTTCAGGCGAATCCAACGACGCGGCTTTTTCGGCGCTTGTCGCGTTCCTCTTGTCGATGCGTTGCCATGTTAACGCACGAACGCGTTTCTCGAGTGATGTTAGGCCGCTTCCCACGCTGTCCTGTTGCTCCTCGATCTCCAGACCTCTTCTCTTCATGTCTCTCGTTGCTTCTCCCGCGCTGTCATAGATCCTAGGACCATCTGACCAATGGATCCTGATTTTACTGAGGGGTGTTTGAAAGCGTATCTTTTTTTCTTTCAAAACTTTTTTAACCTGAGTGTAGGATTTGCGCTTCTTCAGCACCTCTGTGGGGTAATCGTGGTCAAAAAAAATCTGCCTTCCTTCAACTTGAATCTTTTTTTTCCAAGCCTTGGCCAAAATACTTTCTTTAGTCTCGTATTTCAAAAAGTTGACCACAATAGACCTCGGAGGTGCTCCCGGTGGCGGTTTCTTCCCGAGGCTCCTATGCGCTCTTTGAATATGGAGGTCTGTCTCATCTCCACTTACGAGCTCCCGGCGGAGGAGTCCTTCTACCCGCTCGCGTACAGATTCGTTGTCACGCTCCTCCACGCCGTAAATTCTCAAGTTACAGCGCCGTCCGTGTCCTTCCACTTCAATCAGTTTGTCTTGTAATCGTGCTTGTTGTTTAAGGAGCGAAAGGATGGCTTCTTTTGCTTCGGTATTCCACTCCTCCAACTGGGCCACCCTCGCCTGCACTTCGGCGATATCCTTCCGCTGCACTTGAATGTCTGCTATGTTTTGTGCTAATTTTCTGTCCATTTCCTCCATAAAGTCCGCGAACTCACGTTTCACCTCCACCTTAAAATCGTCTTTGAACTTGGCGAAATCCTCTTTTACCTCTTTCTTGAAATCTCGAATTTCTCTCGAGATCGCAGCAAGTCCTTCGAGTAAAGTGTGAGATATGTCGGCGTCGCCAACTTCGCCTCTTCCTCCCGCACCTTCGAGTTCTTGGTCTTTTTTATCTTTAGACGTCATTTTTTTCTTAGAGCTTCTTTGCCCTCGTCCCCCGCTCATTTCTTGTTATTCAAATTTCGTGTTCGGTTGTTCTCATTGTCAGGGGGGAATAATTTTATCAAGTCGACGCGGAGCTCTGCTCTACGCTGCCATGCCGCTTCACCCGGAAGTCCTGACACAGATTTATCTTTTAATTGAAAAATTATGGCTATAAAATTCATTTGAATCTGGAAACACAAAATTAAGGCACATCGTTTGGATGTAGAATTAAATGTATAGTGTATATGCACAGTAGACACACATGCTCTTTATATGACATGTGGCTATATCCATGTTTTTTTCCAAACATCAAGACATTGATTGTTTCCAAAAAATGGAAATAATTAATTTAGGGATGTCCCGATCGAGGTTTTTGCACTTCCGATCCAATACCGATATTGTTTTGCACTTCCGATCCGATACCGGCCCATCTGAGCATGTATTAAAGTTTAAAGTTATTTAGCCTCCTTACTTAGTTGTCAGAATTCATGTTAAAAAAGGTTTTAGTACTCTTGATAACAACTAGCCAGCTGAATTAGGTGAGTTTGAATAACACACAACGGTTGGTAACAAGAAACGGACCTGTTTATTCAGTGACAAACACAAAACATTATAAATAACAAACAAATGGCATATTCAGTCAGTAAAACGTGCAAATAATATTGTAAACTGTCTTAAAAAAGCAAAACCCACCAACAACCTAGTGGAAAATCCCCCAAGCTATTAGATGCTTTTAATTTTTCGTGCATTAGTTAGAAAAATTGTTTAAAAAGCCTCTCAGGTTTAAATAAACGACTATTTCACTATCAAGTTAACATTTTAAAACAGTAAATAAAATACTCAAGTCCCCATTCTGTATCAGCAGCTTTAAACTACATTCAACTCATTTAATTTTGCGAATCAACTGTTAAAGTTGTTAAAATTGCTCCCGTTATTCCATAATTTCCCTTCTGTCTACTTTCGACTTGTGAAAGTTTTAAAACTGTTTTGAAGATTTAGGAGTATTTTAGATAAAAAGTTAATTAGGTTCGCTTGGAAGGTTCACAACAGCCTACTAGGGAAGTCTTCTGCTTTAAAATGGCGGCTGTTTACTTATGCATCTGGTTTTCAATACTTCAATGTTGCTAACGCAGTCGAGTCTGTCGTTTGCATCTAGTTCTATATAAGATGATATCTATTATCACCAGTAAAACGACGTTGACGTAGTTTGTATCGGATGTCAGCAGCAGTCAGGTATTCTTGTGTTTTTTATCCAGCGGCATGAGTTGAGCTAAAGCCGTGAGTTGAGCATTGACATTACCCGGGTCTTTGACAAGCATTATGTTTACTTTCGGGACGCAATGCGGTCCGTTTCTCATTGCGTCCCGAAGACCGTGCTGTGTATTAGTTCGCTTTACTTGACATTATTTCAATAATCGGAATTTGAATGTTTGTGAATCGTTCTCGAATCTTCCACGGCCGAATCGCTGAAGGATGTAATGACGGCTGGGCATGTTGTACCGTGGTTCTAAGTGTTGGATGGTGCGTCTTTACTCACGTGAGATAATAGCTCGTCATCCAGAATGAATTCTTCAGCAAGGACTCTTGTCATTCCCTGGGCTTTGGGACTGTCGAGTGCCAGTTTGTCACGCATAGCAAAAGCTTTTGCCAGTGTTAGTTGCGTAGGACCTTTCTTTTTTTCTTCGGTTTTCTTAACATACTCCTCATATTGTTTGTGGTGGTATTTCGCTAAATGCTTGATTAGGTTGGTTGTATTAAAACTTCTTACAGCTTAACCACTACGCTTGACTTAATTGTGGCATATGTTGCACTCTGCCTCTTCGTCTTTGTCGTCCTTTAAGGTGAAATGCTCCCGCACAGCTGACATTTTTACCGATAGTCTCTCGGTAAATTGGGAGACGGTAATGTGAATGTAGTGTGTTGAAGGTGTGCCATAAAATTCGGACCGGATTTTAGGGAAACCGACGCAAAAACTGGAATGGATTATGTAAATCGGTGCGCTGGAAAACCCGGACCCGGACTTTAAAAAAAAAACTGGATCGGAAGTCTGGATCAGAATTTTTCCGTGTTCCGATCCGATACCGATGCGCATTTTTTTGCCCATATCGGCGTCCGATCCAATCCAAATATCGGATCGGGACATCTCTAAATTAATTAATCGTTTTGTAATAGAAAATATAGTAGAATAAATAATAATAAACTAAAAAAGTTTTTTCCTTAATTTTAGGGCTAACGTTACGTGAGCGAGTGAAAGCTAGCGACAACTTATTGACTAGCGCTGAGAATCTACTGCTTTAAGATGGCGGCTGTTTACTAAGGTTGTAACGGTACATGTATTCGTATTGAACCGTTTCGGTACTTGGTGGTCGGTTCGGAATGGAGGCGTACCGAACAAGTTTCTGACATAATGTAACCCTTACTTTTCGAGGCTGCGAGTCGATCGGGTTACAGTTTCTTTGTGTAGATTATATTTACTCCGTATTCTCTACTATAATGAGGACCAACACGGTAGGACAGTAAGAAACGTCAACAGCGCGACAACGTTGCCACCGCGAGAACGCAGTGAAACGTGGCCGTTAAAGTCAATCAGCCAATGCACACCAGTCGCAGTGCGGCCGCGTGTTAGACCGCGTCCCAGAAGCGGCTCAACGCGAAGCACGCGAAAAGAACGGCAGAGTTTATTATTTGACGTAAGACGCGACCATCCTGCGTCAATACTACTAGCTAGCAGACCAGAAGTCACTCGTGTAAAAATACGGTGGATCCGGTCGATTTTCAAACTAATATGCAATCGTAACTTACTTTTTGAGTCCATCAGATCTCTTGAGTGGTAGATCGGGGCACAGTTGACTTGTCTTTGTTGATTTACAGTTGTCTTCTCTGCTATAATAATAACCAACACGGCCCCATGTTCAATACAAAACCCGCCTACCACAACAAAACAAGTAGGAACTAATATTCACATAGGAACTAAAGTTATACAACATAAAATATACAATATAAATAAATACTACATCACATTTGTAAAATACAAACACATAATAAAATAAATAATAGCCCATTTAAATTGAATAAATTGCAATGAGCTAAAACACCTGTAATTAAATAATAGGAATAATAGACAGATCCTACTTACACAATTAAATTTATTAATTTCTGTGTGTGGCGCTTTAACTTGAGAAAATCCAAAAATAAAGCTTTTGAAAAAAAAAATCATTGAGGCATTTCATTTGTAAAATACAGGTTAAAATCTTTGTCATTGGGATTGCTTTTCTCTTTAGCACAGGACTTCTTTTTTCTTCTTTCTTTCTGAAAGAAAGCTGACCAATAAGCGGGGTCTGAAGGGCAAATTATTGTTGGATTATTATCTTTAAATACTCACTACTTTTTGAGCAGAATTCTAGCTTTGTATATGCTACTCTACCTATTGATGAAAGCACAAAAGTGTGTAATAAACAACTAGCACATTTTTGCATTTTGTTTTCTTACTGTACCGAAAATGTAGCGGCTGTCATCTGCTGTAAGTTTTTTTTTCATCTTTTTATTGCTTCTCCTCTACGTACGTGACGTCAACGCATTGTCCCGCATTAATTTAAAGTAGTCTGGGCAAAACGTGATGCTTACAGTTTTTTAAACTCTTTTATTTTAAACTCGAGTTGCTTGAGTATTCGTTTCAGCTCTAATATATGTATGTATGTATATATATTATATATACATACATACATATACACACTCACACACACACAGTGGGGCAAATAAGTATTTAGTCAACCACTAATTGTGCAAGTTTTCCCACTTGAAAATATTAGAGAGGCCTGTAATTGTCAACATGGTTAAACCTCAACCATGAGAGACAGACAGCATGTGGAGAAAAAAAAAAAACTGAAAATCACATTGTTTTATTTTTAAAGAATTTATTTGCAAATCATGGTGGAAAATAAGTATTTGGTCAATACCAAAAGTTCATCTTGATACTTTGTTATGTACCCTTTGTTGGCAATAACGGAGGCCAAACGTTTTCTGTAACTCTTCACAAGCTTTTCACACACTGTTGCTGGTATTTTGGCCCATTCCACCATGCAGATGTCCTCTAGAGCAGTGATATTTTGGGGCTGTCATTGGGCAACACAGACATCAACTCCCTCCACAGATTTTCTATGGGGTTGAGACCTGGAGACTGGCGAGGCCACTCCAGGACCTTGAAATGCTTCTTACGAAGCCACTCCTTTGTTGCCCTAGCTGTGTGTTTGGGATCATTGTAATGCTGAAAGACCCAGCCACGTCTCATCTTCAAAGGCCTTGCTGATGGAAGGAGATTTTCACTCAAAATCTCTCGATACATGGCCCCATTCATTCTTTCCTTTACACAGATCAGTTGTCCTGGTCCCTTTGCAGAAAAACAGACCCACAGCATGATGTTTTCACTTACATGCTTCACAGTGGGTATGGTGCAATTCAGTATTCCTTCTCCTCCAAACAAGAGAACCTTTGTTTCTACCAAAATATTCTATTTTGGTTTCATCTGACCATAACACATTCTCCCAGTCCTCTTCTGAATCATCCAAATGCTCTCTAGCGAACCGCAGACGGGCCTGGACGTGTACTTTTTTCAGCAGGGGGACACGTCTGGCAGTGCAGGATTTGAATTCCTGGCGGCGCATAGTGTTACTGATAGTAGCCTTTGTTACTGTTGTCCCAGCTCTCTGTAGGTCATTCACTAGGTCCCCCCGTGTGGTTCTGGGATTTTTGTTCCCCGTTCTTGTTATCATTTTGACGCCACGGGGTGAGGAGTAGGCCTGAACGATATTGGAAAAAACTATTGTTGCGATTTTTTTTTGGGGGGGGGGGGGGGGGCTTTGGGGGGGTTGCAATATATTGCGATATTAAAAAAATATATATATATATATTTTTTTTAAAGAAATTTTCAATAAATGACTTGAATAGCTGTTTGGAAAGACTTTGGATGACTCACCATCACCACAGTGTACAGTGATCCCTCATTTTTCGCAGTTAATGGGGACCAGAACCTGCCGCGATAAGTGAAAAACCGCGAAGTAGCGCACCCCCCTCCCAATTTTTTTTTTCCTGTTTTTTGTGCTCAATGTAGTTATTCAGATTTATATATAAGATGTTTTTTTCTCCCTTTTTCCCCCCAACGTGATTTAAAAAAATGTATATAAATGAATGGTTTTTGAGCACGTCAAATGTCATAATTATGATCAGTTTTAAACATAGCTGTCCAACCAAATCATTTTTTAACAAGAATAAAGTACTGTCGTAGATAAATGCTTGGCTTTATTAAATGCTTATGTTTATCTACCTTAGCTGTAGAGCTGTCCCGACTAGTCGACATCATCGATGACGTAAATCCGTCGACGAGCAAAACATCCCGTCGACGGTTAATGAAGGGTTAAAAAAAATATATGTGTGGAAAGTTCAGAATGTTGGATGCTCTCTATGCAAGCGGGGAAAGCGGCACAAAGCCAAAAAAAGCGCACCAGAGTGTCCAAAACACTGACTTATTTCAAAGAAACAAAGGAGTGTACGTCTTCTGTCCTTCAATGCCAAGCTTTGCTGCACGTCGGCCGTGAATAAACACCAAGCGCCGTCACCCAGTTAGTAATTTTTTTTTTTCATTGTTTGTACACCAGAGGGTGCTGTCGCCTTACTAAATAATGATGTTTCATTGGCAATGGTGGGCCTATAAGTGCTATTAGTATTGTTCTTAATGCTAATTGAAAGGTTTATATCATGTTACGGTTTATTTTATGGTACAGAAAATTATATAAGGTTAAAAGGTCATAAATATATTACAGTATATACAGTGATTGCACTCAAGGGAGAGATTGTCAATGATAAGGTAATAATAATAATAATAATAAGGTAATTTAAAGTAAAGGCAATTCATATAGGCAATTCATTGATATATAAAAATGGTTTCAAAGGAAAAAGGTGAAAAGTTATTGTTAATTTCTAATTGTGTTGTTTTATTTGTGTGCACTGTAGGTCTTACGGTGTGTTTACATCAAGGATGGAATAAAAGTTGTAAACCATCAGTTTAAGAGACCATCTTTCCAATCAGGATGCTACACTAGTTAATTCTATCAGCATTTGAACTCATTGTTTGTGATTTATTATTGTTATTTACGTGTTTATTTGTACTTTAATAAATAATTTAAGTGTTCCAATATATTTTTTGTGAATTGATAAGCGTCAACAAAAATTTCATTGTTATATTAGTTAAAAAAAAAAAAAAAAAAAAAAAAAATTTAATTATTAGATTAGTCGACTAATCGTAAAAATAGTCGGCTGACTAATCGGGAGAAAATTAGTCGTTTGGGACAGCCCTACTTAGCTGTGAGGAGTGACATGTAGAAGTTTCAAATTCCTCACGATCACTTCTGGCATTTATATGTCTCCAACGTCTCCACACACACACACACACACACACACACACACACACACGCAACCCCCCCCCCCCCCCCCATACACACACACACGGGTTTTTATTACTTGGTGGGGTCCATTATTTTTACCTGACATGGAGAGTCCTGGTGGGACCCACCCTTTCTGAATGGTTTAAAAATCTGGTTTTAATTGCTAAATTCTTAAGATTGTTTTCTCCAGGTAAAAATGACTTCAAAATATGAATACACTCAACATAAACATTTTTTCCTGATATTTGGATCACGATGGGGACCGTCACCGTGGGGACCAGCCACAGAAAGTCTATTACACTTTGTAATAACCCTTTCGACATAAACACTTTTTCCTGAAATTTTGATCACCATGTGGACCGGCTAAAGGAAGTCTATTACACTATGTAACAACACTTTTCCAACCATTTTTCCCTGCATGAGATAGTAACATCTACTTACATAAGCATTAAACCATTCACAGGGCAAATTGGTGTTCAACAGACAGAAACTTCATATTCAGTGTATTTGTATATACAGTAAACTCATATATATATATATATATATATATATATATATATATATATATATATATATAGTTAGAAAATCTGGGTCTACCAGAATAAGAGATGTCAGCCCACCACATTACAGTATACTTTGTTCAGCAGGATGGTTGTCATACACCTTCTGCAGACACCTGTTCAGTGGTAGTTTGGTGGCAGGTTTCTTTTCTTGAGTTCTGATTTCATAGGTTTCAGCAACACTAGAACAATTTAACTTGTATATTACAACAAAGACAACAATGCAAACAGGAATAGGTGATCTTTTTGGAATATTCACAGTACACCTTAATCACGTCAAAACCAGGAATACTGTAAGAAAAAATGTTTCACTGTAAAAAATAAAAAGAGCAGACGAGGAAGACTATTGTGTCTTCGAGTCAATATAGCACTTGTATTTGCAAACATTTACACGAGTTAGGTACCACCGTATTGATACAGTTGATGTGGTGATAGTTATCCCAGCGCAAATGGCAGTGAGTTGAGCAGCGGGACTATGGAGGACCAGGAGTGCAAAAATTCAATAAATAAATACACAATTAAATAAATAATTAAAAGTGTCATTATAATGCTTCTATTTCAATATTTATTTATTTCAATTTATATTTATTTATTTCAATTTTTATTTATTTATTTCAATTTATATTTATTTATTTAAATTTTTATTTACTTATTTCAATTTATATTTATTTATTTCGATTTTTATTTCAATTTTTATTTATTTATTTCGATTTATATTTATTTATTTCAATTTATATTTATTTATTTCAATTTATATTTATTTCAATTTATATTTATTTATTTCAGATTTTATTTCGATTTTTATTTATTTATTTCAACTTTTATTTATTTATTTCAATTTTTATTTATTTCGATTTTTATTTATTTATTTCATCATTTATTTATTTATTTCAACATTTATTCATTTCACTTATTTATTTCATTCTTGCACTATTGTTCCTCTGGACGTGCAACCATGAAATAATTTTATCTGTCACGTTTGCTCGTCAAAGTTTCTAACGTCTGATTGGTTGCTCAGCAAAGTAAGTCTTAACTAGTCGATCTCAGATAATAGATTGAGGCCTGAGGCATTAGCTAATTTTTATGTACACCCGATACATAAGGTGGCAGTGTAGATCCGTATAATCTGAAAAATAATTGCTCTCTCAAAATCACAAAGACGACGAAGATTAGTAGCGTCACTAGCTTGGTCAGTGTAGCGGTAGTAGGCTTTGACGCATTTCGTGTGTTGTCCAAGCAAAACATACATATGTCCAAAATGTGCCCAGAGCTGCCCAGAGAAGCAGCAAATTTAATCGAGGACACTCTGAGGAGAACTCCACCAGCAGCCCATGGTGGAGTCCAGTCTGTGGCTTCTACATCGCGTGGGCCAGCGTCTTTAAACGGGGTGATGTCTGCATACGGGAAACTCTAGTATAACTCAGAAGTGGAACGGTCATTGGATATTTACCAGATTTTATTTATTTATTTATTTTTTTTTTTAAATCAAGTTTTGAAATAAGGCTTAATGACAGAAATAACTAGCATTTTCTAAGTAGTTTTACTCTGAACTCCGACATCATTTTTACATGATAATGATTTAGTTTGGGTCTAGGGGTGCTCCAGTGTCTCTCTAAAGTGGACCCGTTATCGAATAGGTCACCGTTTTCCCCCCTATATATTTAATAAAGGGACTTGCGCTCTGAAGCCCCGTCATTGCATTCTGAAGCCAGCGCATTGCATTACCGTGATGCACATAATGCAAACAATAATCCAAATGAGGGGCGGCTGGTTTGACTTCGTTTTTACGAGTGGAGGCTGGCTTGACCGCAGTTCTAAACTATCGAAAACTCTTCGATCAACATCTTGATCTGACAGAGCCGAGATGATGCCAATAACGTTAATTAATTGCTCTGTTTTGTAGGACACATACTCAGGGTCCAAATGTCCTGCTTCAATTTGTTCTGAGAAATCTAACATGTCCCAAGAGAGCTCATGCAAAATCTCAGATAGTGCCGCCATGTTGGGAAGAAATAGGACGAAGCAATCGCTTATTACTCGATCAACTCAAACCCCGCCTAGTTCACGCCCGCCCACCGAGTTTGATGAGCCAATGACAGATAAAATTATTTCATGCGGCCACACGGGGAACAAGAGTGCAAGAATGAAATAAATGTTGAAATAAATAAATGTTGAAATAAATAAATAAATGATGAAATAAATAAATAAAAATTGAAATAAATGAATAAAAATTGAAATAAATAAATAAAAATTGAAATACATTTTGAAATAAATATAAAATGAAATAAATAAAAATTGAAATAAATAAAAATCGAAATAAATTTTGAAATAAATATAAATTGAAATAAATAAATAAAAATTGAAATAAATAAATATGAGTCGAAATAAATAAATATAAATTGAAATAAATAATTGAAAATTGAAATAAATTAATATAAATCGAAATAAATAAATAAAAATTGAAATAAATAAATATAAATTGAAATAAATTTAAAAAATTGAAATAAATAAATAAAAATTGAAATAAATATTGAAATAAATAAATAAATATTGAAATAAAAGCATTTTAATGACACTTTTAATTATTTATTTAATTGTGTATTTATTTATTGAATTTTTGCACTCCTGGTCCTCCATACGGGACAGGCTCACTATAAAAAAGATTAGTCGAGATTTTAAGTGTGGTGACCAACTATGGACTCATCAGCTCAAATCACTTAAAAAACAGTTTTATATATATATATGTTTTTACCTTGACCTTTTACCAGATGTAATGGTCTAAACCACAAGGCAACAGAGATTTCAAATTTATCAAAGATGAGCTATATTTATACAATACTGCTGTTAGTGAGGAGAAAAAAAAAGTCTGTAGACTTAATAAACTATATTTTCCATGAAACATTTAGTATTTTAAACATTTTCTATACAGCCCAATATTAGGAACTTTGGCTGAAAATATTGTGACAAGGATGATTTAAAAAAAAAAAAAAAGAAAAAAGAAAAGAGGACTATGAATGCTAATTATAAACTATTAGAACTTTAAGATTGTACACCAACAAAACAAATAATGGCTATTGGCATCAATTAGAACAAACACTAAGGAATCTTAACTCTTATCTTCTCCTACTCTCCCGCTGAATGGCAGTAATTCGATTTTTAACATAAAACTTGACTGCGGTCCAACTCCGAGTCTTCAGGGCCTCCGGTGACGCAGAAATGCAGGCTTCACAGGCAGTCTTACCAGGTACTCTCCGTTTCTATGAAGTCAGTTAACGTTTTTTCCACTGCACGAACTTCAGTGACAGTCCACGGCCTTTTATTTGTAGTTTCTGAAGAAAGAAGAAAAACATTTTTTTTTAATGAAATTGTAGATAATGTTCCCACAGTCCAGATAATGCTCAATCTAAGTCACAGGAAGTTTTGACAGTTTAATCAATTGAAAACATAAATTGCATACCTCTTTTCCGAGACTATTGAGTCTGCACTTTCCTTCTTTTAATGGATGATTCTGAGAAAAAAAAAAAAAAAAATTGGCAGCTGACAGTGGTTCTCAAATGGGGGTACGCATAACCCTTAGGGTAAATGAAGGAACTCCAGGGAGTACGCAAGATTTTTTAAATAAAACAAACACGCAAAAATCCTCAGCTCATTATATTCTGCACAGAATCTCTACATTTTTAGCATGCATTTGGAAACTCAGTCCTCCCAAACTTTCCTTGTGTATGAGTGTTCCATTAAATGCCAAATAAATTCTGAGTCTATGAACCATTTCGGTGTACCAGAGAACACTCAGAGTGAATTTCTGAACACTGATCTTTTCCATGGGTGAGAGTAATTTCAAGTCTTTCATTTGTGATAACGTAAGACATCTACTAGTATATGCTAACATGATGTCTACAGAAGAGCATATGATTTGCAGACTTTTCAGTTTGCAGACCCTGATCAGGAATCATTTAAGTGCATAAGTCGGCATTCTGCTATACAACAATTTTCACAATATCGCGAATAGATGGACAGCAGAGAAACATTTAGGTTAATACAAAGATTGTTGAATACCTCGCATAGAGTCCTCACTACCAGAATCGGTCAAGGTCTCCTTTGGTCGTTTAGTTGTTGAGGAAACTTGTGGAATAAAGAATAAGTCACAATTATTACAGATGATCATAAAACCATTAATATAAACAGTAGTATGGATACCTGTGGGTGAAAATCCATCGCTGGATTTATCACTTGTTGACTATTTGCTTTGGGTTGTTGAAGATCCTTAAAAAAAGACAAAACACTATTAATGTAAATTTACACTATCTACATCTTACCAATTGGTCAGTCTACTGAACATATAGTCAGTGTAACAAATCATGTGAGTGCCTGAAGACGCCACATCGCAAATGCCACATGGATGCAATGCCATCAACCTCAGTATGGCCAGAAATGTCTATTGTTCATATTGTTTTATAAATGTATATTACCGGTATATGTTTTGGATGATAAGCATACTGTCCAGCGGTATACTTAAATTGGGATGTAGTTGAAATCTTTTTTATCTTAACTTTACAATGATACATTTACATTGAGAACCCCAATTTATGCAGTATGTTGAAATTTTAAATGCTAATTTTGGTGTGTCTTCCAAGTTTTTAATATACAGGCATGAAAATCTCTCACCTTTCGGCGAAATTCGCCATTTTGAAGTTAAAAAGGATGACCTACATTAATCGTGTAGATCCGAGGAGAAACTTTCTAAGGGGGGTGGGTCAGGTGTAGCCATGTACCAGTTACCTTCACGGTTTACCATGCTATGAAAACGTCGCGGTTACAAAACCACAAAAATTTTCTGTCATACAGTAGTACGTAATCTTTATTTTTCATGTGTCAAAAATGCAGCCAGAAGTGGCTTGGCGCGGTAGTGCTTACTCCTTCCCCTGTTTGATGATGCATGTGTCAGTGACGCAATTCCAGCAAACCCAAAAACAAACACCCCAAACACAAGGCGTACTTTTCTTCAATTTATTGAGCTCTCAAATCGTGATAACTGAAATATACCGAATGAATACATTTAAAATGTTGTACAATCGTATTTTCAACGTGTGAGTAGCTTCAACAGTTTAGCTTCATGAAAAAGTTCGCCAAAAACAAAACACATTTTCCTTTCAAATTCAATACACGAAGTTACTAAAAACTTACAAAGACCAATGATAGGCAAGGCTTAGCTAATTTTGTTTAGGTTAATCGCAGCTGCTGAGAGAGAAACAAGTTTGAATGCACAGGGGTAAAAAAAAGAGCGTCAAAGATCGCAAGGCGAGGCGAGGCGAGGCGAGGCGAAAATACTGAACCGAATAATGCTACAGAGGTTCTAGTGCAGGAAATTGGATGTGCTAAGAATTTTGTTCATAAAGTGCGAATACTACCCAATGCTGTTCCAATCCAACAAAAACTCCGAAGACTCCCACTGTCAGTGAGACAGGCAGTTACAGAGGAGCTAAATGATCTTCAACAGAAGGGGATCATAGAACGCATTGATGCTTCTCCTTGGGTCTCTCCCATAGTTGTGACACAGAGGAGAGATGGTGGCAAGCCACGCATGTGTGTGGATTTGAGAGAACCAAATAAAGCAATCGTTGCGGATTGTCATCCCTTACCTCATATGGATGAACTATTCTCAAATCTCAGAGGGTCAACTGTTTTCTCCACAATTGACCTGGCTTCAGCCTACTACCAAATGCCGCTACATCCTGAAAGTCGTGATATTACTGCATTCATCACACATGATGGACTGTTCCGTTTTTGTAGAGTGCCATTTGGTTTTGGTTTGGCTTCTGCTCCATCAGCGTTTCAGAAAATGATGTCAATCCTGCTTTCGGGTTTGCCTGGTGTACAGGCGTACCTTGATGACATCATCTGCTATGGGAAAACACAGAAGGAACATAATGATAACTTACGCCAAGTGCTACACACATTGACCAATGCCGGCCTCAAGCTGAACATGCAGAAATGTAAGTTCAACCAACAATCTCTGAACTACTTGGGACACACCATTTCCAAAGATGGACTTCACCCAGACCAAGACAGAATTACAGCTGTCATCAATGCTCCAGCCCCACGTGATACATCTCCGCTGAGATCTTTCTTGGGTGTGTGTAGCACTCGGCGTAAGTTATCATTATGTTCCTTCTGTGTTTTCCCATAGCAGATGATGTCATCAAGGTACGCCTGTACACCAGGCAAACCCGAAAGCAGGATTGACATCATTTTCTGAAACGCTGATGGAGCAGAAGCCAAACCAAATGGCACTCTACAAAAACGGAACAGTCCATCATGTGTGATGAATGCAGTAATATCACGACTTTCAGGATGTAGCGGCATTTGGTAGTAGGCTGAAGCCAGGTCAATTGTGGAGAAACCAGTTGACCCTCTGAGATTTGAGAATAGTTCATCCATATGAGGTAAGGGATGACATTTGGTTCTCTCAAATCCAGACACATGCGTGGCTTGCCACCATCTCTCCTCTGTGTCACAACAATGGGAGAGACCCAAGGAGAAGCATCAATGCGTTCTATGATCCCCTTCTGTTGAAGATCATTTAGCTCCTCTGTAACTGCCTGTCTCACTGACAGTGGGAGTCTTCGGAGTTTTTGTTGGATTGGAACAGCATTGGGTAGTATTCACACTTTATGAACAAAATTCTTAGCACATCCAATTTCCTGCCCTAGAACCTCTGTAGCATTATTCGGTTCAGTATTTACCATAGTAGGCTCACATCGCATAGTAACAGTGGCAGGAGTAGGCAGTTGAACTTGAGAAGGAGCTGTTGTTAAAATTTTCCTCCCTTCAAGTTTCATTTGCAAAGCTTCAAATAAGTCTAAGCCAAGGAGAGCAGCTCCTGACTCAACTACAACTAATGTGCCAACAGTAGAGTGACCATCATGTGTAACAGTGGCTTTCAAGCAGCCTTTTACAGCAATTTTCTCTTTCGCATATGTAACAAGAGCAAATGTAGGTTGAGTTAAGACACATTTTGGAAAAAGAGTTCGGCAAATACTCTCGGGAACAATAGAAACAGAAGATCCTGTGTCCACAATCAGTTCAATGTCCTTACATTGTCCATCAACAGTAACTTGTATTGTGCATAGGATCTTATCCCGTGCAGCATTGTTCATGTAAAGAACTGTGGGCTCATTGATCACAACTTCATGTACCTCTTTTTGACTTGAACGACACACACGTGAAAAATGTCCCACTTTTTGACACTTGTTGCAGGTAACTTTTGCAGCTGGACAAGCAGGATTGTTAGCCAGGTGAGCAGTGGAGCCACAACGATAACAAGAGCGGTTGTTACCAGCAGGTTGATTTTTGGCAGGACAATAAGTCGTTGGTTTCCTTTTATCCCCGCGACGACTTGACTTGGGCAGTCTTTGAAGAGCTCTCACCGGAGCAGCAACAGCAGCCGCCATAGCATTAGCCTCCGAAAGGACGTTAGCATCTCTCAATCCACTCTCTATCTGCAGCGCTAATGTAGTAGCCTTGTCCAGCGTTAAATCTGCCTCGAGCAAGAGTCTGTCTCTCATGCGTGTATTAGCAACACGTTCGAGTACATGCGTGTATTAGCAACACGTTCGAGTAGCTGATCACGAAGCATTTGGTCTTCCATGTTACCAAAATCACATGCTGCAGCTAGCTCACGTAGTGAAGCTAGGAATTGTTTTACCGTCTCATCTGGTCTCTGGCCTCTTTGACGAAACTTGTGCCGCTCAGCAATGACGTTCACTTTGGGCACGAAATGGTTCCTCAGCGCCGTAATAGCAGAAGCATATGTAGTCCCAGTTTCAGGCAGGGTGTAGAAAACTCTTTGGCCCTCCGTTCCCAAAGCATGAAGGAGTACCGCGCGCTTTCTCTCGTCAGGCCAGGCGTCTCCCGTAGCTCCTATCACCAACATGTAGTTTTCAAACATTTTCATCCATGTTGAAAATGGAATAGTCGGTTCCCCAGGGCAGGGCATGAATGGAGCAGGCAAAGGCACTGAAATCGACATCCTCGTCGCCAAAAATGTGGTATTGTAGCAAGGCAAGTAACAAAGCAAGCAGGAGACGTGTAGTGGCTTCTATCCATTTTCTCCTTCTCTGAAGCAATTACTTACATTTTTGTATCATACAACAAACTTTGTACAAAGTAACATTTGAATTAGTACAATAACTATTTTTTCAACCTGTATTACACAATGACATTTGAAATGGTTAATAACACTTGTGTAACCTCATTTTAAACATCTGTCATTTTAACTTCTTATTTTACCTTTAGAACAGTAACAATGATGTATTTTCCCTCTATCTTACAAAACCTGTCAACCATCTTGGTGTGTTTCTAGATCTCTGGCTGCGTCTAGGAACAGGATCAGGTGCATTAGGGTTTTCAGGCAATGCAAGAGAATCAAATACGGCGTCATGATTTTCAGTGGCAACGTTTACAGCTTGTTTTGGAAAGTGTGCGAGTTTTGAAACATTCCACTTACGTCCATCACTCAAAAGATAGGTGTTCTGTCCTACTTTTCTCATTACGGTCAACGGTTCTGTGAACTTTGACGATCCTTTGGATACATGTTCTGGTCTGCGGACACGAACAGTATCATTCACTTTAAATGAAGGTTGTGTTGCTCGGATTCTTTTGTCAGTGTATTCTTTCATTTTGTTTTGTTTTCTTTTCACCGTTTCTTTCACCTGTTCATGGATTCTGTTTTTGTTAACAGTTGGAAGAATGTTTAGTTTGGTGCGCATTTTCCTGTTACGGAGTAACTCAAATGGAGTAGCACCAGTAGTCGCATGAGGAGTAGCTCTATAATTGTGTAAGAACTCTGTAACAGCTTCCTTCCATGGTCTACGGTTTCTTTCAGTTGTCTGTATGCACTCCTTTAGCACTCTGTAAAATCTTTCAACAGCGCCATTTGCTTTAGGATAGTACACACTAGATCTCAGGTGTTTTATCTCTCTCTCTTTTAGAAAATTTGCAAATGCATGGGATCTGAACTGAGCACCATTATCAGAGACAAGGAAATTCGGATTTCCTTCCCTACTGAACACAGTGGCTAAAAAGCGAACCACAACTTCTGTAGTAACAGTAGAGGAGAATGCAACCTCAGGCCATTTACTGTAATAATCTGTAAGTACAATGGCATAACGACAATCCCAAGTAGCATTCTCAAATGGGCCAGTAATGTCAACACCTACTTTCTCCCATGGTTTACTTGGAAGTTCAACAGGTGTAAGTGGTGCATGTGCAGTAATAGCAACTTTATCACTGAATTGACAGTTAATGCAAGATGAAATGACAGAATGAACTAGGTCGTCTAGTTGTGGCCACCAGTAAAGCTGACGTAACCTCTGTTTAGTACGGACAATGCCTTGATGTCCCTCATGTGCTAAATCAACTACCCTAGCAAAAATGTGGTATTGTAGCAAGGCAAGTAACAAAGCAAGCAGGAGACGTGTAGTGGCTTCAATCCCTCTTTAATCTCTCTTTCATCTCTTTTTCTTTTACACAACATGTTAGGATGCCCTTCATTGCAATATCCAAGTGCACCCCCTAGCGTTCACTTCATTTCACAACACAACATTTTGCAAGGCAAGGCAAAAGGCAAAAGGCAAGGCAAGGCAAGAGGCAAGGCAAGAGGCAAAAGGCAAAAGGCAAAATCATTCAAAACACAACGTAAGGCAAGGCAAGGCATCATAAAAATCATTCAAATCAACACAACGTAAGGCAAGGCAAGGCATCATAAAAATCATTCAAATCAACACAACGCAAGGCAAGGCATCATAAAAATCATTCAAATCAACACAACGTAAGGCAAGGCAAGGCAAGGCAAAGTGCTTTACATTCAAATCAACACAACGTAAGGCAAGGCAAGGCAAGGCAAAGTGCTTTACATCACATGAACATCATAAAAATCACATTCAAATCAACACAATGTAAAAACCAAGACAAAAGATCGCATTTAATCACAGAATAAAGATAAATAAAATTTTTTTTTAAAAATTAAAAAAAATAAAAAACTACTACTAATAATAATAATTGAAATCAGCAATGGAGATAAGCACAAGAGGAATAGAAAGCAGGTAGATTGAAATATATAGACAGTTATGGGTATGCAGTGCTAAACAAAAGCGTTTTTAGCCCTGATTTAAAAGAGCTAACAGTTTGAGCATACTTCAGACGTTTGGGTAACTTGTTCCCGAGGTGAGGAGCATAATAACTAAATGCTGCCTCACCCTGCTTGGTTCTTGTTCTTGGAACATGCAGAAGACCGGTTCCAGACGACCTTAGGGGTCTAGATGTCTCATAGGAATCTAACAAGTCAAGCATGTATTTTGGTCCAAGGCCATTAAGTGTTTTGTAGACGAGCAGTAGTATTTTATAGTCTATCCTTTGACTCACTGGAAGCCAGCGTAGCAATTTCAAAACCGGTGTAATGTGATCCAGCTTCCTTGTATTTGTGAGGACTCTGGCTGCAGCATTCTGTACTAGCTGCAGCTTCCTGACTGATTTTTTATCAAGACCTGTAAATATACCGTTGCAATAGTCCAATCTGCTGAAAATGAATGCATGCATAAGTTTTTCCATGTCTTGTTGAGTCAGAAGCCCCTTAATTCTGGTTATATTTTTTAGGTGGTAATAAGCGGATTTAGTGACGGACTTTAGATGGCTATCAAATTTTAGGTCTGAGTCAATAATTACGCCAAGGTTTCTGACTTGATTTGTAGCTGTAAGTGACATTGTGCTAAGTTGGCTGCTTATCTTTGACCTTTCCTCTTTTGGCCCAAAAATGATCACCTCTGTCTTCTCCACATTTAACTGGAGAAAATTCTGGCACATCCATTCATTGCTTTGATGAATGCATTTACTCAGGGAGACTAAGGGACTATAATCATGTGGGGACACAGAAATGTACAGTTGTGTGTCATCTGCATAGGCGTGATAGGAGATGTCATACTGTTCCATTATCTGAGCTAACGGAAGCATATAGATGTTAAATAAGAGTGGTCCAAGAATTGACCCTTGAGGGACTCCACACGTGAATTTGGTTTGTTCTGACTGATAGTTTCCGATTGACACAAAGAAATCCCTATCATTTAAATAGGATGTGAACCACTGAAGAATAGTGTCAGTAAGCCCTACCCACTGTTCCAATCTGCTGAGTAGGAGGTTGTGATCAATCGTGTCAAATGCGGCGCTGAGATCCAATAGTAGCCGAACAGATGATTTGCCTGCATCGGTATTCTGACGAATATCATATAGGACTTTGATAAGCACTGTCTCGGTGCTGTGTTGTGGCCGAAATCCAGACTGAAATGAGTTAAAAAGATTGTTTTGCATCATAAAAGTCTGGATCTGTTCGAACACAACCCTTTTGATAATTTTCTCCAGGAATGTCAGATTTGATATTGCCCTGTAATTACTAATGGTTGAGGCATCCAGATTAGGTTTTTTTAGGAGAGGTTTTATTGCTGCAGTTTTTAAAGTCTGAGGAAACTCTCCTGTTTGGAGAGAAGTATTTATAATCTGAAGTATGTCTGGGGCTATGCAATGAAAAACAGTTTTGAAAAAGTTTGAAGGAAAGATGTCAAGGCAGCATGTTGTGGGCTTTAATTTTGACACAATTTCTGTTAAAGTGGCATAGTCCAAGAGGCTAAACTGTCTTAAGATTGACGTGGGGGACATTTTGGGAGGCATTTAGTGTAACATTTGTTAATCTGGAATTGCACACGGTCTGTCTAATCTTTAGTACTTTGTGTGTAAAGAATGCTGCGAAATTATTACAGGACACCTCAGATGCCAATTCCTGAGGTATTGATGCTTGTGGGTTTGTCAGTTTGTCAACAACAGAAAATAGTGTGCGAGTATAGTTGGTGTTTATACTAATGATCTCTGAAAAATATGACTGTCTAGCATTTTTTAGTTCCTGGTTGTATTTGCGAAGACTCTCTTTGTAGATATCATAAAAAAACTACGAGTTTGTTTTTTCGCCATCTGCGTTCTGCTCGTCTACACATGCTTTTGTTTTATAGCTAGTATGGCATTTCTCCAGGGTGACCTCTTCTTTCTTGACAAAGTTGTTGTCTTAATCGGGGCAATAGTGTCAATTACAGTCATCACACTGGAACTGAAACTATTTACAAGTTCTTCCACTGGAGCTATTGTAGGGGTTAATGGTGAGGCATAGGCCTGTGTGAATAACGCACAAGTGTTATCACTTATGTAACGCTTCTTAATCACCTCTGTTTCCCTTTTCAGAGGATGGACAGGGGTGGTCATTTTAAACATAATGCAGTAAGCACAAATTCACATTCGCTGGACTAGGAGAGGTCTCACTCCCAATTTTTTTTTTTTTTAGATGAATGCATTTGCCAGCATATTGAATTTGGTGAGTGATGGTTTCAGTCATTTTCATATTTTGCGGTATGACAGCTAGCCAAATCTCGGTGAAAAAATAGCTCCCGTTAAGTTGGCGTCAAGCTTGTGTATTTAACGGTAATATAAAAGCAGTGTTGTCAGTAACGCGTTATGTGAGTAATGCGTAACTGTAATCTGATTACTTTCAGTAAAGAGCAATGTAACGCGTTCATTTTTCTAAATCAGTAATCTAATTAAAGTAACTTTCCTTCATGCCTGTGCGTTACTATTTTGTTATTGCCCCATTATGTATGTAGAAAGAAGAATACTGTAGTCATGGAGTGACGTCACATTTTCTAATCGGGGATGGAAAAAAAACGGGTCACGTGTATTACCATGATGCGTGAGCCGTGAGCGCTGGGCTTTTGCGGCCAAAACTACATAGCCTTACTACCTTGCCAGGATATAATGAAATAGGCAGGAGATATACTACGGCTGCATTTGCACACTGGAAACACAGCCAGTACAGTGATGCCTCAGCTCACGAACATAATTGGTTCCCAGAAAGTGTGTGTAAGGCGAAAAGTTGGTCTTCCGAACATTTATTTCCCATAAGAAACCATTAAAATGAGAATAATCCGTTCCCAAGTCCCCATAAAACATAATTTTCTACTAAATAAGCCTTAAAACTACACAAAAATATACCCTATTTTATGTATAATAAATCTGCTATTGTATTGTAATTAAAGAAATAAACTGTACTGTATAATAAAGTCGTTTTATTTACCTTTGTGATGGTAGTTGATGGCTTGATGGAATGGAGTGGGAGGAGGCGGGAGGGAGGGGAGGGAGGGAGGGGACGAACTGGGACGCCATAAGCGTGCGTCAGCTTCTCGTGGCCGCCACCGTGGTACTTGCCTGGCTCTGCCAGACTATTCTCCCTGTATTTTTCAAACACTTAGAGAAATAGTCTGGGAACCGTCCCATTAACGGCCTCTCGAGCAGGTACAAAATCAATCGACAATTTAGATTCGTTTATTTGCGTGATGTGTTCTTAACGAGCAACGTCACTCTTGCGCGTCAAAAGTCGTCTCCACAACACAGATGGTCAACGGGAGAGCCGAGAATATGTTCCAATCCACGGTAAAATCAGTTTTAAATGACCAAAAACACATCGACACGAGTCATTGACAACAGTCTGTCTCGCGCTAGCCATGTTGAATAAACTCCGCTCTCTTCGTATGTTTACTTCCGCGCGCAAGTCCCTCGTCCTTCCTTCGTCAGTTTACTAACGTCACGTCTGCCCGTCGCTGATTGGTCCACTCCGCTGTCTGTTTGCTGTGGCTTGCTCCGCCCTGGAAATTGTATCCGCTTGAATGGTGGCCAGACTCAATAGCTGGAACAGCGTTGAGTCTGGTGTACCAGGCAACCGTGGCGCTGTTCGACCGCGTGGTTTGGTTCGTCCGCCGAAAACTAGTTCGTCAGCAGAGACTATATGCTCGGGAATTTAATGTTCTTGAGGCGAAAAGTTCGTGAGCTTAAGCGTTCGTGAGCTGAGGTATCACTGTACTTCACATTTTTGTCCTGTAAAGATGACAAAAATATCTCCGGGCGCTGCGAACTTTGCGCTGGCTCAAAAAGACTGTCGACCGCTAAAAGCATCCAATTCAAGCACCACTTGGAATTACAGCACAACAGGCAACAAGACAGCCAGGACTTTTGGATACTGCTCGTGCTCAATCCTCGGTTCAAGCTCAGTTGTTGTTGAAGGTTTTGAAAGCTTAGGTTTAAAGAAATTCTAAATATTCATCTTGCCTCCTCAGCTGTAGTTTTGGCTAAGTAAAGCAAACGGCTGTCTCTAAGGTGCTATAGTCACATGATCTGTTTGAAAAATAATTTGGACCCATTATTAAATACTTTGAACGATTCTTGTTCCTTTCATTCATTTTTGTTGTTTGTTTTATTGCTCTAAAACTTTTATAGACAACATTTTAATTGCCATATTCAATGGTCTTTATTTTAAAGGGGAAGTTCAGAATTTTTTACATTAGGCTTACTCTTTGAGTTAGCCGGGGTTTAATTAGTCGTTGGAGTTGATTTGAACAAATTCTGTGCAGTTTGCATGTTATTTGTTATTTTCAGGGCTCCGGAGTGGCTTAGCTAGCGCGAGTCAATGGTGGTTGAAATCAACTCCTTCAACTAATTAAACCCCCGCTAACTTGAATAATAAGCCTTATGTGAAAAATTTAAATTTTCAAATTCGCCTCATGTAGGACGTTTTGCCGATGGAGGACATTTTGGCAGAACGCCGGAACATATTTCCTCCACACCCTACTCACCTTTTTAACCCCTGTCCCATTTTCATGCCTGAATATATATAATATATATACACGTTTCAATACAGCTTATCCTTTTCAAAATATAGGGTAAGAACCATGGGCGGAGTAAACAAATAAATATAGGCATGACCAGAAGAATTTAAAAAAATGCCAAGGGTTAGCTTGGACCTGAAGTATTATTAGGTAAAAGCTCACCAAGCACAGGGGGGCAAAAAGACAAATCGTTCTCCGCATCTCTCTCTGAGCCTGATGCATCATCATTTTCCACTGTTAACTCATTAACTTCCTCTGGAAATACAGGAACAACAAAATTAAAGAAATATACAGGTACAACCCAGAAGAATAGGATATCCTGAAAAGTTTACTTGTATCTCTGCAATTGACCTTAAAAGGTGAATTTGACATTAAATGAACGAATAATATGCAAAACAATAAATTTCTGTTTTTATTACTTTGTATTTTTTTCAGGTCTTGTCGCTTAAAAAAACAACCTGGTATTCAAATTTTTCGGGTAGTACCTGTAGTACTTGTTGTGTTTTTAACTTACCATTGGATCTATTTGGATTTGGTCCATTGTCATTCCCTTAAAGTCAGATAGACGGCCTTGCTCTAGGGCAATGAGTATTTTGCTAACTTTTGCCAGCTGAAGTGTTCCCTCTGGCAGTCTGTAGTACTGCCTATGGACTCTGATGTCATGACCAAGGAAATTCGCCAATGTGTCCATCTCATTGTCCTTAAGGTTAAGGATTGTTGACAGTGTGCATTGTGACAGTGTCTTTGGTGAAGCCGTTAGTAGTATTGTCCATCAGGGGAGAGCTGCCAAACAGTTAATGGAGTTGCCGAGTTGAGGCAAAGTTTCAAGAGCTCAGCAGCCAATTATTGGAGCGGGGATGTTGAGAGGTTGGTTTGAAAGAACAGGACAACCCAGAAGAATAGTGACAACACAGCCAACCAGTTGATTCACATACCGGCTCAGAAAAGGGGTCTAAACAACAGCCAGCCAGGTCGTCGCACGAAAGCCGCAGCATCACATGTCGGCAAAAAAAAAAAATAAGCCAGACAAATGTGGAAAACGTGATGATGTGCTGCCAGTGTAAAATACCCAGAGAGCAGCAACAATTGGGCAGAATGATCGTCACAAAAGTCAATATTTGAGTTAGAAATTCCATTAGATATCAGGGGAGCAGCGACACTCACTCAAGCCAGCATTCACTCAAACCGGAGACTACTCTGCTCCCCGACAATCCAAGGCTCTTTGAGTATCTAAGGTTGCAGACCCCTTGTCTAATCGTTACAATAGTAGATAGATTAATTGGGAGACAAATAATCATTTCTTTTAACCAAGTTTACAAAAAGATTGCCTTATGATTTAAGTGAATGAGTGTAGTGTTATGCGACCTGGTAGAATTATGCCAACTTACATAAACACTGTCGGGCATATCCAAAGGTGTCACAGCAACATCAGGCTGGGTTGCTAGAGTGATGTTTCCAGTGCCTTCTTTAGTAAGATACCCCAATACATTTTGATACAATGCATGTTAAATATCTGGGGAAAAGTTACTTAACTCCTGTTCTCTTGATATCACTATGCCCCTCCAAATAAAGTTACATTTTACCAGGAACCTGTTCATCCAAACCAGTGTCTGTCTAAAGTGTTGCAGAGTTTATTTTCAATGCAGACTCTGCTCTAAGCAAACCACCTCTGGTATAGTTCTATTTTAACCCGGATAAGTGCAAGGAATAATGGATGTCAATTTTTAAAAAAAAATAATAATCCACTGGCTAAATCTAATCGACATCGTGATAACTTACTAAAAGATTGTTGCTTATATCCAATGGTGGCACAGGTGGTTCGTCAGGCTGGGGTGCTGGAGTAGTGTCTTCAATGCCTTCCTCTGTAATTCCCACAGACTCCATTATATTCTCCTGGGGGGAACGTAAGATACCCACATAAAATTTAATACACTGTTAAATATTGGAGGAAAAGTTACTTAACTTCTATTTATTTGCTATCACTATGCCCTTCAAAATAAAGTTATATTCTACTAGGAACCTGTTAATCCAAAACAGCGTCTGTCTGATTTAAGTTGTTGCATATTTTATCATCAATCCAGTCTCCGTTCTAAGCAAACCGCTTCTGGTATGGTTCTCTTTTAACCCAGATACTGTATGTATAAGGACTGATGGATGTTAAAAAAATAAAAAAAATAAAAAAAGGTCACCGGCCAACAATAATCATGCCAACTTACTAAAACACTGTCGGTCATATACAAAGGTAGCAGGGCTACTTCGGCAAGCTGGGGGGGGCACCATCTTGGTGTTTCCAATGTCTCCATCAATAATTCCTACAGACTCAACTGTTTTCTCCTGTTGGGAAAAACAGTTATATGGGAGGGCTATAACTTTAAAGCTTTAAAAATTATTGTCTTTAAAAAACACGAAAATATAAATGGCGGAAAACACAGACAAGACTGAAAAAGCAGTTTCTGCTCTTGCACTCCTCTTTAAAAGAAATTGCTGTACTTTAAGCCAAAACAACTCTTGTGTTTGATAGAACAATGTGTCTATATGCAGTCATAGCAGACTTGTGGTGCATTAAGCCCCCGAACTATTTTTAATTTGTCCGTTTTACCCTGGAAACCCCCGTTTACAGACGTTGTGCAAAAGCTTTTGTTTCAACCCAGCCATACAACGAAGGTAATTATATTTATTATTCAAAATGTCTGTGATTTTTAGTTTCAACTCAATAATTGATATCTAATATTTCGTTAAAAAATGACATTAAAATTATTCACTCGCATATTTTAAACTTTTAAACAAATTACGTCACAATAAAAAAATGGTGTCTGTTCTCCGATATGTTACATAATAAATAATCGATCCAAACAACGAAAAATTGAAAAAAAAATAAACCTTTAAAAGGATAAATATATGAAAAAGAAAATCTCAACCGCTGCTTGATGTCTGCGTTTTCTGCATCGCGACCCTTGTTATATAAATATGTTTCACCCATAAAATCCCCCAAAAATCCAGCTGTGGCCATTCACAGCTGTGTCTTGACAATCATTGATACATGCTACATGGAGTTTTGGATCGAAACAAAGTTAGTACGCGATATCTCGTTAAAGTCATGGCGTCTGTAATCCTGCTCCCGCGTGCTCTCACCTCCAGATAGGGTTTTGCTGTTTAAAAAAAAAAGCTTTTTTTTTTTTTTTTTTTTTTAAATGCCCTCCTGTTCAAAAATTTTCTTCCACCAGAAAGATTTTAAGCTTTCCAATAATGTATCACACTTGCATATCGGAAGATTTTGAAATTTGGCCAAATTGGGGGTCTCAGAGCGGAAGTTCAAGTCACCTGAGTGTTTTCCGCCATATACTAGTACATAATAGACCTATGCTACATTACAGCTACAATGTAACGTGTGATCAGTGTAAAAGTGGATAAATTCTTCAGTATCAGGCGTCTGATGTCAAATTTCAATCTCTAAAATTACAATGAGCTCCAATTCGTTGATCTCATAAATTAAAAGTGAAACAAAATTGGTTTGTCAGATATACTTTCTCATTATGTTGCTATCTCTGACAACTTGTTCGTGTCAGAATTTGTGAGCGTTGAAGGGATTGTGTCGAAGATTGAGGAAAGATGTCCCTAGTGCATAGAAGCAAGCTTTGGCTATGTTTTATTTTTACCCTTTTTAAGTAGCAAATTGTATCAGAATGTTACAACTTACACAGCAAGAAATTACTGTGGTCCAACCATACCTGTGTTTGGTCCTTCAAAGCATCCACCTGCCTTTTGTGACCCTCAATGCAGCTAGCATTTTGTGAGTTCTGTCTGCCACATAAAAATATATTACTATTGACTCCATTTTTATTTTACAAAGTCACTGATTTTTTTTTTTTTTTTAAATTCCACGTGGAGTATATGCATATGGATGATACATATCATTTGCATTATTCTCACCATGATACACCACTACTGATGGTTAAACCTGTCCTTTTTCTATGCACAGCATTTCACTGCAGACCAACTTTGTGTGTGTGACAAATCAAATTCCTGACTGGTATTTTATTATTATTTTTAAATTAATTTAATTTTTTAAAATCAGGAATGCTTTAAGCATAGACCCCCTTGATCTTTTATTGTACATACTAAGATGTTGATGAAATAAAACCAATGAAATGATAGAACATTCTAATGTGTAATCATTCACTTGTGATTTTCATTCCACTAAACTAAAATGTTTCTTCATTGCAGCTAGTAAAGGTAAAGCCTAATTCATGCAAATAAATAAATAAATAAATAAATGTATGAGTATCAAGAAAGTCTCTGTCCAACCTAACTACAGGTACTACCCAAAAAATTTGAATATCAAGATATTTTTTTTAAGCAATAAGACCTGATCAGAAAAATACCAAAAACATATATATATATGGGTATGTAGTATAAATATTTGCGTTTTATTCATTCATTTAGTATGTCAAATTCACCTGTATATTTGAATTGCAGAAGTACAACTAACTTTCTAGGATATTGTAGTTTTTGGAGTATTACCTGCATTATTGTATACTTATCGAGTTTTCACTCCTTTTAAAACTTTTTGTGTGCGTCTTCCTCTCATTGTGAGTGGGGTAGGGGAAGTCAAAAGGTGTTTTGGATAGTCTGGATGGGGACAAAAATATCAGGAAAAGTGTGTTTCATTTCAGTCAATGTCTAAACATATATCTTCACAGCTGCTTATAAAGCCTGAAGGCCTGCAAAGAAGTAGTAATACCAAAAAACAATGCACTGAATATAAGTAGGGTCTGCAGGACTGCAACTTTGTTAAATTCACAGTAGCAACCTAGCTTGGTGACACCTGACTATGTGGTGCATAAAGCATATTACAAGAGACATGTCACTCTATATAAGTAATTCTGTTTCATGTCCAACCTAACTACAACTACAGTATACAATGCTAAAATTGATATGCTTACAGAGTTTTCAGTCTTTTCCCTCCTTTTCTTTGCTCCTCTCTGTTATGAGTTACCTCCTCTCATTTTTGGCAATGTTTGTGAGTGGGGGAGGGGATGTCCAGTTATATTCATGGACAGGGCGGGGTCCAAAAATCTCAGGAAAGGTGTGTCATATAGGCCTCAGTGTCTCCACTCAATGGGGGGAGGGGAACTCCAATTATCGGCATGGTCAGAACGGGGTCCAAAAATCTCAGGAAATGTGTGTCAAATAGGCTTCAGTGTTAAATTTCACCACACTCATTTGGGACTTGATTAAAACTATCAATACAAGAACTTTGAAACCAAAAGTAACTCTGGATCTTGTAAATACCCCCCCCACACACACACACACTTCTTGAAATTGAAAAAAAGGACCGAAAAAGTGGCATTTTCTGCACATTCTGCCTGGTATGCATAAGCAATAAACTTACTGTTTGTCAATATACTATTGAATAAATACTTTCAAACCATTTGGGTATTAACCCTTTAAGGTCTGGGCCTATTTTGTCTGATTTTGCATGCCTTTGAAGTTGCCTTTATATTTCAAAGACAGAATTGTTTACGATGGCCTGGTTTGGTCCCTTTTTTTGTGACACCTTGAACTTCATGTCCAAACTGTTGTTTCCTTCACTGACCAATTATAAATCATAATTTTGGGCCCAAAAAGACCAAAAATTCCAAAATCGTTTTGTCAAAATTTTTAATATTGATGTCCAATTGACAACCAAACATGCGTAACGAACCGTTTTGAAACTTTGTAATATTTATTCAACATGTTAGGATGAACATTCAACCAAAAAAATTTAGAATAAATAGTCTTTTATTTGACAATTCAACATAAACAACAGGTATAGCCATAGGCGTTTTTTGCATTTATACATGCTCTAGTCAAAACAGGTTATATACAGCAGACCAAACAGTGAAGAACAGTGAAAAAATATACCATCTAACACAAAAAGTGTTTAGAGGCCATCTCTTTATGAGTTTAGGTATTGCGGCCCATCACCTGATGAAAACTATGTACACACAATCAAGCTTCTTGAACACACATTTATATACACAAATTGAGAAGACTGATTGTGGGAAAAAAAATATATATATAACATTGGGGAAAAAAGTATTTTCAAAAATATTTACAATAAACAAGTTAAATTTTTTTCAGGCATGCCACTCCGAAAAGCAGTTTCGTCCTGGAATTAGACACAGGGCTACATCACAGCCCACACTTCCATGGGGTGTCGGTCCTCTTTCCACCCTTCCATTTTCATTTCACTTTACTTTCATTGTCACTATAAATGTACATGAAACAAAAGTCAGTATTTATGAAAATAATAAAGTATAAAATAAAAATATATACAGCAATAAATAATAATGGAAATCTATATGTATGACAATAGAAAGAAAACCGCAGCTGAATATGTGCTACATCCCTAATCTTCATATAGAAAGAAGACCACAAATTATACTTTGATCTGATATGCACATTTTATTATTACATACACAAACACGCACTTATATTGCATCAAAATTAACTTTTGTCTTGCAATATCAAAAGAAACTTTTACAGCATTAAAAAAAAAAAAAAAAAAAAAGAGTTGGCTTACCTCTGCTCGTCGATGGCGTCACCCACGTGTTCAAATCCGTCACTATCTTCACTCGAGGACTCTTCCGAAGAAGACGATGATGACGAATTTGGACCACCCTCTTCCTCAAGTTGATCAAAAAGCACAATTGCTTGCGCTAAATTTAGTTTTCCGTTCATCCTCAAAGTCACACAAAGTCGCTCGCCCGCTTGCTTGATTCAAACGGCCGTCGCTCGCCCGTCGCTGCGTCAGAACACTCCTGCCTCTCGTTCGGTGGAACCTCGCACGGCAGTTATATTTATATAAAAAAAAAAAAAAACGCATTTTGTGCTTCCACTGTGACTTCGAAAGGGTTCGTTTGATTTGTGTTTTTTTCATGGAGCTTCCGTTTTGAAAAAGGACAAGAAATTATGGAAATATAGACATAAACAAATGATCCATGCAGCGTTTTAATGTTTTTTTGAGAGGACAATAAAACTATAAAACTTAAATGACAATATCTCACGTTTTAGTTGGTCGATTGACTTCAAATAACAACGAGAGTAAACCGCAACTTCCGCACTTTAAAACGAGACCAACCAACGGCATGTGGGTGACGTAATTAAGACGCGAGGGTGCTTCAAAGACGACGTGCGCTGAGGACGCGCCGGCGCGTCCTTCGACTCTCAAGGGTTAATAAACAACACTGTTTCACCTCAAACTAACTCTTATCTTCAAGATAAAAAAAACACACACAAAAACAGCATTTTTTGGGGCTGTTCCGCCCTTTGTATGCATTTACTATTCTTACAGTCTGTTAATACTAAAAGAGTAAACGAATTTGGAATCCTTGATAGATTTTTTATTTCAAATAAGATAAGACTTTATTAATCCCTCATAGGGGAAATTTAGGCATTGTAGCACCTCAGACTGTGTACAATAGAATGTATAACATTTAGACAAACTATAATAACAATATAAAAAATAGAAAAAAAATAATATACAAAAAAACAGAAATATACAAATTACCTTAACTAAAGCTCAAATTGAATCTAACATGACTGCAGATCGGCACTTTGACAGAAACAAAACACAAAAAACGAGTAACTGTCATTGTTCTTATGCTTAATGTACACTTTATTGTGAGCACAGACCTCTGCTGTTATATAGTCTGATGGCAGTGGGCACAAAGGAACGCATATAGCGCTCAGTTCTGCAACTAGGTGGTATAAATCGCTGACTGAAAGAGCAGCCCATTTGCCACAGCTCGTCATGGAGTGGGTGGGAGGGGTCATCCTCCTCTCAGCCAGAGTCTCCAGACTTTCCAACTCAAGCCCTACCACAGAGTGGGCCTTCCTCACCAGTTTACTGATTCTGCCCACCTCACCTGCCTTGACCCCGCTTCCCCAACACACTACAGCGCAAAAACAAAGCGATGGCCGTCACAGACCGGTAAAAACTTTTCAAGATCCTACCACAGACGTTGA
Organism: Corythoichthys intestinalis; assembly: GCF_030265065.1. Classification (NCBI taxonomy): domain Eukaryota; kingdom Metazoa; phylum Chordata; class Actinopteri; order Syngnathiformes; family Syngnathidae; genus Corythoichthys; species Corythoichthys intestinalis. The sequence continues at coordinate 81,619,349 of NC_080395.1, forward strand.
ATGGTCTCAGTCTCCTCAGAAAGAATAGCCTGCTCTGTCCCTTCCTAAAGAGAGTGTCAGTGTTGTGAGACCAATCCTGTTTATTATTAATGTGGACCCCAGGTACTGGTATGAGTCCACCCTCTGAACCACCTCCCCATGGAAGACAACTGGGGCTGGGAACCTCCTGTTCCTCCTATAGTCCACCACCAGTTCCCTGTACTCATCCTCATCCGTTGTACATCCAACAATAGAGGAATCATCTGAGAACTTTTGAAGATGGCAGAAACCAGTTGAACCGGAAGTCAGCGATGTAGAGGGTGAAAAGGAATGACGCCAAAACTGTACCCTAAGGCACTCTAGTATTACTTATTACTGTACCAGACGTACAGTCATCCCAGTCTGACATACTGGTGCCGGCCAGTGAGGTAGTCCAAAATCCATGCTGCAATGTAAGAGCGCAGCTGCATCGCCAGCAGCTTATCCCTAAGGAGGCAGGGCTGGATGGTGTTGAAAGCACTGGTGAAGGCAGAAAACATCACTCTGACAGTGCTTCCCTGCCTCTCCAGATGGGACAGCGACCTATAGATAAGGGAAAATTCCTCCATACCAATGTTTGGCTTGTATGCAAACTGCAGCAGGTCCAGGGAAGTAGATACTGATGTCCTCAGGTGTCGAAGAACAAAATACCAAATGCAAATAGTTTAATATTTTTATTCAGTCACATTGACAAGGAAAGAACTTGAACTTAAGTAGCACATCACATTTTTCCTATGTTATTCGGTCATTCCTGTCCAGATACCAGCCTTACAAGGCATCTTGTAATTTTGCATATTCCAGTGTGGTTTGGTCACTCCTTTTGTCCAGGTATGCCTTGAGAGCATCTTCAAACTCCTGTGCGATTTTCATCCTTCTCTTCCCACTGGCCAGTGTCACCTGGATCCTGAAGATAGGAGCTTTTCATTGTTGTTCACACTTTCATCTGCAAGGAATTTATCCACTTCCCCACTGTCAGTGAAAGGGCCACCTCTAGATTTCAGTGTGTCCAGCATGTCATGTTTCTTCTTCCGTTTCTGGTCTGCCCCACTCTCGAATTTCGCCTTCATAAGTTTACTCCAGTTGAGTTCAACCTCTCTTTTTGCCTGGGGTGCTGCCTTAAAACTTTTGAAAGATGGAATCTATCTATTCCTAAGATCATGGCTCCTCTGTAAAATGATAGGCACACTGAACACAGTCAGTAGGTCTTACTTCTTCAGCCTGTAGTCCAACTTGCCACGTTGTCTCTCGATACCAGTGTTGTGCAGAGGGGTGTAATGAATGTTACTAGCCTGTTCACTGACAGGATAGTCCGTTTGGAACAGTCTGTTGTAGAATTCCCTGAGCTGAGTATGGGTAGAAGCTTTTTCCGTGGTTCTGGCTCAGGAACTCACAAGTGCCAAAGCGGTATGTTAGACTGCTTGCTGCCCTATATAGACACTCAAACTTGCTGTCTTTGTAGGAACACACCACACTGGACACCTGCCTTTGCTGCTTTGCCTTTTTCGTGGTTCCAAGGTTTGTAGGCATACACAGGAGCCACCGACTTGAGGCACATGTCCAGTGCTTTTTCAGCCACACCTGCATTCCACCATGAAACTCTGTAGCACTTGCACCATCTTCATATCAGCCTCCACCACTGTTTGCTTGTCTGATGGTGTGTTGAATATGATCGTCTCCTTGGAGATTTTAGTGGTGGGCTTGCAGTCAACCAGGAGCCACAATGCATTATGAAGAATTGTGCGATATCTGACAGGTGAATCAATGTGCTCTCGTAAGATGTGATTTTATTTTTAAGGATAAGAGGGGGGAAAAGTGGGGTGGGGGTTTATTTCATAATAGGTACCAACTACCAATACAAAATATCCCTCAAACGACCCTATGCACCAACACTGTAGTAGTTGTAATAATTTTCTAATTTTTGAATTTTTGGGGTTGATTTATCCCCTGCCCCTGTGTCTACACTCAATGGGGGAGGGGAAGTCTAGTTATCGGCATGGTCAGGGCGGGGTCCAAAAATCTCAGGAAAGGTGTGTCAAATAGGTCTCGGTGTCTTCACTCGATGGGGGAAGGGAAGTCCAGTTGTCTGCATGGTCAGGGCGGAGTCCAAAAATCTCAGGAAAGGTGTGTCAAATTGGCCTCAGCGTGTTCACTCGATGGGGGATGGGAAGTCCAATTATTGGCATGGTCAGGGCGGGGTCCATAAATCTCAGGAAATGTGTGTCAAATAGACCTCGGTGTCTTCACTCGATGGGGGATGGGAAGTCCGATTATCGGCAAGGTCAGGGCGGGGTCTTTCAATCTCAGGAAATGTGTGTCAAATAGGCCTTGGCGTGTTCACTCGATGGGGGATGGGAAGTCCAATTATCGGCATGGTCAGGGCGTTGTCCAAAAATCTCAAGAAAGGTGTGTCAAATAGACCTCGGTGTCTTCACTCCATGGGGGATGGGAAGTTCAATTATCGACAAGGTCAGGGCGAGGTCCTTCAATCTCACAAAATGTGTGTCAAATAGGCCTTGGCGTGTTCACTCGATGGGGGATGGGAATGGTCACGGTGTCTCAAAATCTCTGGCACTGGCATAACTTTTTTGAATACAAATATACTGTGTATATAAATATATATTTATTTATTACCAATGAATATTTGACCGATACTCAACACTGTCAGCTTATACTTTTCACATGCATTTGAACACATTCTAGGTAGGGTCCATCAAACCCCAAAAAATTGTTGACTTCAAAATCGTTCCTGGCTAACCCTCCCAATTCAAATGGATTGGAAATCTATCACCATCTCGAGCAATTAATAAGTTAATGTTAAATGTTGTAAATTGGAATGTATAATTGTGGTTGCATTTGCATTACATGCAATGCAACAATGATTGCTGCATTGAATGTTATGCAAACGCAACTACTAGTGAAATTCCAAACTCTCTTATTATTATTATTTACAATTTTTATCCGATCCCTATAAGCATACATAAAAAATGTCAGGAAGTCAAGGCACATGAAGTTAGTTTTTTCCAAAAATGTACGGTTCCGCCAAAATTTACCAAAACCTTTCCCATTCATTTCTAATAACCAAAATTTCCCATTTATTTTCAATGGCACATAAAGTTTTTTTTGTATTCACTCCTATTTTTTTTTTATTTTTTTTTTGCCATTGCTGTACTTTTCAGTACTCTGATAAATTCCTTGGTATTGTTGCTTCAACATAGGGAATTAGCACCTCATGTAGAGACATAATTGAACTGGCTGAAATCTAAACAAGATGGCTAGCAGATAGCACAAGTCCAAGAGCATACGATTAACCTGAGCTAGAACCACCTCATTGGAGGTGTCTGTTGTGTTAGGGTATGAGCACAAACGAACCCAAGCTCTTTTACTTCCGTGTGCCACACATGCTCACAACACAGTCACTCATGCACCAAAACTCCACCCTCATACATCCCACAATCCCCAGGTATTCAACTGTCTAAATATCTGTCTAAAACTGTCTAAAAATGTGCCTTGCGGACACAACAATGTCTCTACACAGAAGTCATAGCAGCAAGCAATTTCATTCGAAGCCATATAGAAGTCGTTCTCTATGGCCTTGCCAGACTCCTCCCGTGCCCGGGGTTTTTCCCCAGTGACCACCAGAGCCGCCGGTACCCATAAGATGTGTTAAGAGTTCCACAGGCCAAAAAGGCCCAATAGGGCTCCTTCTTCTGGTGCCCACCAACTGGTCCAGGGATTTCCGCCACAACAGGCAATGACTACTTTACGGCCACAGCTCTGGTTGGCCACCTCGGCAATTGAGGCGTGGAACACGGTCCACCCGGAGTCAATGTCCCCAGTCTCTCCCTGGACATTGCCGAAGGTCTACTGGAACGTGTGGGTCTGCTGGGCCAGACCGCCATTCTCCCCCACCATTGGAGTCAATTCAACACTAGGTGGTGATTGGCTGACATCTCTGCCCCTTTCTTCACCCGAGTGTCCAAGAAATGCGGCCGCAAGTCCGATGACCGGACTACAACGTCAATCATCCAACCACATCCTAGGCTGTTCGTGGTGCCTAGTGCACATATAGACACCCTTATGCATGAACATGGTGTTCATTATGGACAATCAGCAAAGAGCGCAGAAGTCCAATAATGGAACACCACTTGGGTTCTAAATGGGGGAGGGGCGTTTCTCCCAATCACTCCCCCTGTCACCCTCTCTCCCTGTGTCATAAGCACAAACAAAAGTCAGACTTGTCTCGCCCATTTTTCACAGTGAATGGGATCTTTTGGAAACTTAAGGCTCACAACACTCTCCCTGGTGTTAGAACACAAGCCTGCATCACATCGGACTGGCACGACGTGAAAAGGGAGGATGCAGGATTTGTGAGTCGTTTGCTGATATCTGGGTGCCATTTCAATAAATAACTTTTTGTAAATGCTGGTGACTTGTGCTCATGACCTATGACTTGATTGCTGATTGTAATGATCATATTGAGAGTCTTAATTACTGAGATATAGTGAACCAAACCAGGTGAGGACGTGGACTGGGAGGACTGATTCGAAGAAACATGTTTAGAAAGCACTGACAACCTGAAGTTGGCAGAGCTTACAGAGAGAGATGGGACTTGTCATTTTGAAGAAATGTTCGGTGTTCAGTTGTAATGAGGTGGTCAATTACAGAGCCAATATATTTTTATTAGGGAACTTTGTTTATTATTTTATTGTTGACTGAGTGAGAGTGTGGTAAAACAGCCATGTTGGAAATGAATGATCATTTCCAGTGGGCCCACATTAAAATAAAGCCAGGCAAATCCAGGAGCATATCAGTCATTAAGGGGAAACTATCTGAACACCAGTTCTATTTGGGTGATAAACCCATACCAACAGTGTCACAAAAGCCAAGAGCCTTGGACGCTGGTGCGATGCTACCCTCAGGGACACGGAACAAGTGGACCAGCTTAGGCTAAGCAGGCTGATGTGGCCTCTTACGATCTATGAGGTCCCAACCTCAAAATTTGAAAAAAACTGGAGAGATTGGTCAACTCTTTTGCCAAGAAGTGGCTGTGACTCCCCAGATGCTTTAGTAGCATTTGGCTCTATGGAAGAGGCATTCTGGAGCTTCCAATTTCCAGCCTTGTTGAGGAATTCTAATGTTTCAAAGTAAGGTTAGAATTGACTCTGACGGAACCCATGACTCTTGCATGGCCCAAACGGCTCCTTCCCTAGTGACTGGAAGGAAAAGGGTGCCAATTGCAGCTGTTCGGCAGGTGAAGTCAGACCTTAGGCATAGAGACATACTGTAGTTGCCCTTATGCAACAAGGGAGAGGAGGCCTTGGAGAGTGCAGGCTATCTTGGCAGAAGGGTGCATCGGCAAGAACAGGCAATGGGGTACGCTAAGGCTGTTTCACAATCCAAGCATGTACACTGGATGAAATGGGAGGAAGTTGAGAGGAGAAAGTTCTCTGGGAGAGAACGGTTGGGAATGGAAGCATTTCACATCAGGTTTATCTTACGTGTTATGTATGATGTGTTACCCTCCCCCTCAAACCTCAACCAGTGGTACAGAGAAGACCCTACATGCCCTCTCTGTCTATCCCCCGCAAACTTGAAGCACATTATAGTAGGCTGTAAGACAAGCTTGTCACAAGGCCGTTACACCTGGCGGCACAACCACGTCCTCAAGTGCCTGGCAGCTACTGTGGAGACTCAGCAGACAAGTAACATTGCCCTCGCCCATCCATCAGCCCAGCCTACACCTGCAGGACAGTTTATTGCAGAAGTAACAAAGCCAACCAAAAGCCAAAAACCGGACGTTGGCCAACTAAGAGGGGGAAGAGACTGGAAAATAGTAGCAGATCTGAACCACAGGCTATGCTTCCCATCGGAGAGCGATGCAACAAACCTCAGGCCGGATGTTGTGCTCTCCTCCTCCTCACTTCACACTGTTTAAATCATAGAGCTCACCCTTCCCTGGGAGACTGTTGTTGCGGAGGCCTTCGAATGCCATAGCCTTAAGTGCGCCGAGCTGGCAGCTGATGTGGAGATACGTGGATGGAAAGCCAATGTTTGCCTGCCAGATGTTGCCAATGTGCCTTCTGGAGGCGTTGTGGGCCTATCATCAAAACACTGAGTAAGGAGGGTGCCCACCTGATGACCTCAATGACGCTTAACACCATATTGACTTGATGGCATCACACAGTTGGTGCAGATTTGTCGGCAGCACATCCATGATGCGAATCTCCCGTTCCACCACATCCCAAAGATGCTCTATTGGATTGAGATCTGGTGACTGTGGAGGCCATTTGAGTACACTGAACTCATTGTCATGTTCAAGAAACCAGTCTGAGATGATTCCAGCTTTATGACATGGCGCATTATCCTGCTGAAAATAGCTATCAGAAGTTGGGTACATTGTGGTCATAAAGGGATGGACATGGTCAGCAACAATACTCAGGTAGGCTGTGGCGTTCCAACAATGCTCAATTGGTACCAAGGGGCCCAAAGAGTGCCAAGAAAATATTCCCCACACCATTACACCACCACCACCAGCCTGAACCGTTGATACAAGGCAGGATGGATCCATGCTTTCATGTTGTTGACGCCAAATTCTGACCCTACCATCTGAATGTCGCAGCAGAAATCGAGACTCATCAGACCAGGCAACGTTTTTCCAATCTTTTATTGTCCAATTTCGATGAGCTTGTGCAAATTGTAGCCTCAGTTTCCTGTTCTTAGCTGAAAGGAGTGGGACCTGGCATTGTCTTCTGCTGCTGCAGCCCATCTGCCTCAAAGTTCGACGTACTGTGCGTTCAGAGATGCTCTTCTGCCTACCTTGGTTGTAACGGTTGGTTATTTGAGTCACTGTTGCCTTTCTATCAGCTCGAACCAGTCTGGCCATTCTCCTCTGACCTCTGGCAGCAACAAGGCATTTCCGCCCACAGAACTGCCGCTCACTGGATATTTTTTCTTTTTCGGACCGTTCTCTGTAAACCCTAGGGATGGTTGTGCGTGAAAATCCCAGTAGATCATCAGTTTCTGAAATACTCAGACCAGGCCTTCTGGCACCAACAACCATGCCATGTTCAAAGTCACTGAAATCACCTTGCTTCCCCATACTGATGCTCGGTTTGAACTGCAGGAGATTGTCTTAAACCATGTCTACATGCCTAAATGCACTGAGTTGCCGCCATGTGATTGGCTGATTAGAAATCAAGTGTTAACGAGCAGTTGGACAGGTGTACCTAATAAAGTGGCTGGTGAGTGTATATTTATTAGGGAACTTTTTCAGTTATTTTATTGTTTACTATAAGTGAGGGTGTGGTGAAAAGGCCATGATGAAAATAAATGACCATTTATTTGGTCTTGGATCCAGGCAATTGTTCATAAAACCACAATGAAAAGTAATACCCCCTTTAGAATCACCAAAAGATACTATTACACTTAAATAGTGACATTCTAGAATATCTTATTAATTTTAACCAACTTTATTTGATAAAAACATAAAACATATTCACGCTAACATATTTCCAGTTTTTCAAATAAAAATCACTATTACTATGTTATTACTTATGACTATACTTTCAGATACACAAACCTGAAAAAATGGTCCCCACGGTGCAAATACACACACTTGCAGTAGGGACTTGGGCCTATCGGGGCGCTGTGTTACACACGGCGTGTGTGGAAAAAGTGTGAACATCAACCTCATGGGGTCCATGTTTTTTTTTTTTTGCACCAAATGGGTCTACAGGTCATTTTCTACGGGGAAAATTGGTCCCCACGGGGTGAGTCATATTTCAGGTTGTGGACCCCACCAGGATATAAAAACGAGAACACACACACAGACACATTCATTCCAACGCGGCTTCCTTGCGGAAACTGTTTAACAAGTTAAACGATGATTGACAGATGCCCGTGTGAAGTCTGCTTCTTTGGCCAGATCAAAGCCATTGTTAACTTTAATAAGCAAGTGGAGCAGTGACAGAGAGGAACAATGGGCTGGGAGAGGGAAGGTGTGAGGCTGTGCACAGAGCAGAAAGCAAGGCGTATGTGGATTAAAAAAAATAAAAACAATCGCACGTGCTTGCGATGGGAATATCGCGCAGGATGACTGATCTGTGTAAAGGAAAGAATGAATGGGGCCATGTATCGAGAGATTTTGAGTGAAAATCTCCTTCCATCAGCAAGGCCATTGAGGTTGAGACGTGGCTGGGTCTTTCAGCATGGCAATGATCCCAAACACACAGCCAGGGCAACAAAGGAGTGGCTTCGTAAGAAGCATTTCAAGGTCCTGGAGTGGCCTCGCCAGTCTCCAGGTCTCAACCCCATAGAAAATCTGCAGAGGGAGTTGAAAGTCTGTGTTGCCCAATGACAGCCCCAAAATATCACTGCTCTAGAGGAGATCTGCATGGAGGAATGGGCCAAAATACCAGCAACAGTGTGTGAAAAGCTTGTGAAGAGTTACAGAAAACGTTTGGCCTCTGTTATTGCCAACAAAGGGTACATAACAAAGTATTGAGATGAACTTTTGGTATAGACCAAATACTTACTTTCCACCATGATTTGCAAATAAATTGTTTAAAAATCAAACAATGTGATTTTCAGTTTTTTTTCCCACATTTTGTCTCTCATGATTGAGGTTTACCCATGTTGACAATTACAGGCCTCTCTAATATTTTCAAGTGGGAGAACTTGCACAATTAGAGGTTGACTAAATACTTATTTGCCCTTCTGTATATGGCTGAAAACACTCGCACTCCTCTTTAAAAGAAACTGCTGCATTTTAAAGAGCATACGACAGGAGAAAAAAAGTCTTAAATAGCATTATTATGTGAATTAGAATCATATTTTAAGACGATTCGACTATATACAACAATTTAGCAAAACGCAGATGACGAGAAATTAGTCTTTTAATCTGCCGGTGGTTGATCACGATGTCATCCACCCAACAGGTGGATAACGTCAGCGGGTGACTGGGCTCATCGGTTTTACTATTCAGCCCATTGAGGGGGAATTATTCAGAACGAGGAAAAGGCGACGAAGAGAGCCGCAAAATGTCATTGTTTCAGTCTCTCTACTCCAATATTTTTACAGGATATTCTCTTTATTCAAGTATTTTTTTCCCCAATAGCTAAATAAATGGCTTGAGAAGGACCAGTCAGCCTGTCGAGGAGGAACTATTCACAACAAGGAAAACGCGACGAAGTGAGCTGCAAAATGTCATTGTTTCTGTCTCTTTACTTCAATATTTTTACAGGATATTCTTTTCATCCAAGTATTTTCCCCAATTGCTAAATAAATGGCATGGTCCTGACAAATAACAGTCTTGTGCTAAATGGAATATGAAATAATAAAAATGCACTTATTCAGGACGACATGGCAAAATTACTCCATAATGGTAAAAAATGTCGACTTCACCTTTACATTCGCACCTCCCGAACGATATTTTATGACACCTAAATCGGACATATGTCATTTCCCTTCCCCGGCTTCAGAGAATGTAAACAAACCAAGAGGCATGACAGCTATCCGACATGCTAACCCGAACCGAGTGATGTTTCAAAGTAAGCGGAAAATCACACATAACTAGCCCGTATTATTTGACATGACGACTGGGTTGTCGATTGTGTTCGCGGATCGGCAAACCGCCCGGCGGAGAGCAATTACATTCCCTGGAGGAGGGCGGCTGCAGTTGTTGTGCAGCTTACGTGCAGCTAATGTTTTTATATGCCTATCAATGATCAAACGTAAGTAGTCCTTTATTTAAGGAAAGTTTGTAGTGTTTACTTTGTAATCGCTGTATTAATATTTGACATAATACAAAATGGCCAAGATGTTTACTCACTTCCTCGTAAGTAGTAAGGCTTGGCCAATATCCACAGTGAATGGGAACCTTTTGAAACTCCAAAAAGGCGCACACGCCTCTCCCTCATAAAGCAAGATTTTTCTGCAGCCGTTTGGCTGGCGTGATGCGAAAAATAAACGTATTAATCGCAAAATCAGCTGATTCCTTAGTCCTCATACACAACAGTACGGCTGTTTAGTGAAGAAGACACCTTCACCCGTACACGTCACAGCGCCCTCCTCCTCGATGCAAGACCGAAGCCGGAAGTCACTCACTTTCATGGCGCAGGATTAAAAAAACTGAATAAATATAGCGACCGCTTCCACACACATCCAAGCGGTCCATATCATTCAGGAGCATAAAATACCGCGTGTATTATGAAATAAACATGCCTTTTCCTGTCACATGCACTTTAAGCCAAAACAACTGTTGTGTTTGATAGAACAATATGTCTATATGGTGCCATAGCAGATTCATAGCACATGAAGCCCCAGTGAAGCCCCAGAACTATTTTTAATTTGTCCGTTTTACCCTGAAAACCCCTGTTTCCAGATGTCGCGCTACCGCTTTGTTTCAACCTAGCCATAAAACTAAGGTAATTATAATTATTATTCAAAATGTCTGTCGTTTTTAGCTTAGAATCATTCATTGATGTCTCATATTTCGTTTAAGAAAAAAAGACCAAAAAAATTATTCACTCTCATATTTGACATTATAAACAAATTATGTCACTATTAAAAAAAAATGGTGTCTGTAAAAAAGTCATGAATATCTACCTCATAACTATCACTTAATTGTATTTTTTTTGTTGTCGCATTTTCTCCGATATGTTAGCTGATAAATAATCGATCCAAACAAAGACAAATTGGGGAAAAAAAAAAAAAAAAAAAACGTTTAAAAGGGTAAATATATAAAAAAGAATCTTTTTATTAAAATTTATTTTAAAACCTGTCCTGTTCGGCTGTTTGACACAGAGAATGGAAGTCTTAAGTGCCCGGATGGTCTGAACAGTTTTAATGTTTCACATTGAGAGTCTGACATACTCCCATTGTGATCATTCAAAATACCTTTTTATTATGACAAAACAGCGAACAGGAAGGGATTATGGGGGGACAGAAGAAAAGAAATACAAAAGAAGAAAAGAAACACATACACAAACAAAACAAGAAATACATTGAACAACTAGACTAGTTACTAATATGGTGGTGCTATCGTCAGCGAGATGTATTTCCGGTTTACACCATCCGGGACGCACCACCAACCCCACGCCTACCACACCCCGCCCGCCCACCTGTGCCACGAGCCACAGCCGCAGCCCCCCAACCGGCACAGGACGCCACGGGACCCCCAGCAGCCCACCAAGCCCCAGGCAAGGCAGGGTCCCCCCGCCGGTGCAGGCGACACCCCGCTGATACACCGGCGCCCAGCCAGCGACCCGCGACGGAGTGCAGGGCGGATGCCCAGCCAGAGAAGAGAGGGGGAGGCGGAGGCAGGAGAACGCCCAGGAGCAGCCACGGGGCGATGCAAGATCGGAGCCCCGACCCCCCAACCCACTCTTCGCGGCCGGCAGCCCAGGCAGAAGGGAGGCCACACCCCAGGAGCCACGCCATATGGAAAAAGTGTGGGACCCACCTACCACCCTGTTACTGTGGCTGCCAGGTTCCCGACTGGCAGCCATCACCCAGCACCATGATGGGAATGTGAGGTGAGGGTAGTGCAATGTATGCATTAAAATAGGAGAGCTTGGCTTAGGGCAGTGGGACCGTAGGATGGAGTTTCTGCCCAGCCGGCCGTCCCACCGCCCTTTGTCGGAGCTCTCCTGGGGATGGTGTGTGTGGTGCATTTAAAAAAGGTGCAGGGATGGCGGGGCCTGTGGCGAGGAGGCAACCGTGAGGTGCCCCCCCCCCCAATAGGTCCCAACCATCCCACAACCTTGGTGTGTGGTGCATTAAAAACGGGGGGGAGCCGGGCCGGGACTGTAGAGCCCCGTCCCAACTCTCCCCGGAGAAATGTATGGGCAAGGATTGGCTCTAAGGGCTGGGTCGGTCGGGCTGGGGTGCGAAGCGGGGCTGGGCGCGCGCCACGGCTGGGGGAGCAGCCGCCCCGCCGCCCGCCCCTCCCCGCCGCCGGAGCCGGGGTGTCGTCTGCCGGTCCGGGGGCCAGTGAGCATGTAAGTGCCAGGGTGAAAAATACTTACAGTGCCGAAGTGAGAAGTGCGTGAGTTAAGAGGCAGGCTCCCGTGGGCGTGGCCCCGTCCACCAGAACCACCGGCCGCAGGGCGGAAGAAGCGCCAGGCCCCCGATCAATCCCCGCCCCAGACCACCGACGGCGCCTCCGCGACAGCCCCCCCCACCCCCACCCACCGAGCACCCACCCCGCACTCCGAACAGGCGCCACACCAAGCGCCGGTGACCAGGGGACGTCCACCCCACCGGCAAGGGACAGCAAGCCCCACCCAAGGCCCCGCGGGCCCCAAGAAAGAAAATCTTGACCACTCCTTGATGTCTGCGATTTCTACATCACGACCCTTGTTCAGTTACCATGATTCACCCATAAAATTCCCAAAAAATCCAGCTGTGGCCATTCGCAGCTATGTCTTGACACTCGGTGATACATGCGACATGGAGTTTTTGGATCGAAACAAGGTAAGTACGCGATAATATCCTGTTAAAATCATGGCGTCTGTAATTCTGCTCTCGCGTGCTCTCACCTCCAGATAGGGTTTTGCTGTCTAAAAAAAATTTGTTTTTTTTCAAAATGACCTCCTGTTCAAAAATTTTCTTTTTGAGATTTTAAGCTTTCCAATGATGTATCACACGTGCATATCGGACAATTTTGAAAGTTGGCTAAATTGGGGTTCTCAGAGCGGGAAATTCAAGTCACCTGAGTGTCCGCCATATATATGTACATATAATGTGTGTGCGCATGCGTGTGTGCTGTAAATATGAAATATAAAAGTAAATTTTAAAAAAAAAAGTAAAAAAAAAAGTAAAAAAAAAAAAAAAGTAAAAAGTTTTTTTTAAAGTGTAAATAGTCTTGTAGCAGAAAAAACTTTTTTTATTTATTTCTTGAACAAAATTCATATTATTTTAATCATGAAAATGGTTACATTTAATGAAGTAAAAAAAACTTTTAGTTTATTTTAAACTGAATGTTTTAGTTTTTAGTTGATTTTTTTTGTTTAAATCATGTAAACAGCCAGTGGTTGCATTTTACCATGGTGGTCTTAGTGCTGTTGTAATAATTTCTGTCACCTTTTTATTTCCTTCACGCTGCAGGTGGTTTGGCTCTGGCCTTGGTGCAGTTCTTCTTTGTCAAGTATCTGGTTATATATGGCCTTCCGTCAATGCTGGCCACATTAGACCAGCTCGTCCCTCCTGGTGTACCTCGCTGCGTCAGCATCATGTACAGCTTCACCGGCATGTGGCGGTAAGTCGCATCAACTCAGTGTCCACTTAGACATCTGCGTACTGTATATCTTTGAAGAGGAACGCTGGCAAGTGCTTTTTTTAAATCGTCTATGCTTTCGCAATCACGGCCTCTGTGCTGAATTGTCTCGCCCACCATTAGCTGCAATCACGACGACAGGTCACCTCTATATGACATGAAAATGTTGTGTTGTGAAATGAAGTGAACGCTAGGGGGTGCACTTGGATATTGCAATGAAGGGCATCCTAAAATGTTGTGTAAAAGAAAAGAACAGAGATTAAAGAGGGATTGAAGCCACTACACGTCTCCTGCTTGCTTTGTTACTTGCCTTGCTACAATACCACATTTTTGCATGAACTGTGTCTCAAGGACTCATTTTGCATTTCATTTTTAATTGCGCTAAAAGGTGACCGGTTCATGGAGCAAAGCACACAACAGCGACGATGCATGCACACACAAAGAAAACAATTCCATCAATGATCTCCTTTAGAGATGCTGCACGTGCCAGAGAGTGGCTGTTTGCAAGCTGCCTTGATGAGCCTTGACAATACAGATTTTACACTGTCGGCGGCGCTGTTGCACAAGGTGCTCATTGATCGGCTGCTTACTTGGGCGGAATGGAAGTACAGTAACATTAACTCATTGGCTGCTATTGATGGCGAGAAACATCCATTCCATTTGAAATGGGAGCGCTGGCGGTGAGTGATCATGTGCTAGTGCCAGTGACGGCAAATGATTTGCCAATCCTTACCATTTAAATGGATTGGAAGTCAATCACCATCAATAGCATTGAGTTAATATTTTTCATTCATTCATCTTCCGTGCTGCTTATCTTCACGAAAGTTTTGGGGGTGCTGGAGCCTCTCCCATTTACTCCGGGCACTAGTCAGGGTACAGCCTGAATTGGTTGCCAACCCATCACAAGGAACAAGTAGACAAACGGCACTTAAAGCAGTAATGTGAAGTAAGGTTGGCCAACCATGTTTTTGAATAATACCAATGGCTAAACAATTATAAGCATATTTTCGTTTTTTTTTTTTTAACACAACCCTTCCAGATTCTTTGTTTAACCCATAGCAACGCCCTTGACAATGAAAATGCTTTTCTTCGGCAATCTTCGGAAATTACGTCACACTGAGAAGTGCGAGGGAAGTCCGCCATAGAACATTATTGTTTGTTGCATTGCTTCTCGTTAAGATGCCGCGGTGGTGTATGGCGATGTTTTGTTCTCACTCAAACGAAAAGTTGTATGAGTGGCCAAAGGACAGCAAGGCACGTAAATGGACATCTTTCGTTCGCACGAAGCGAATGAATTTCACGCCATCATCGAATAGTGTTCTCTGCTACAAACACTTCGAAGATGCCTGATTCCTTAACCTGTCTGCTTATGATCAATGATTTGCCAAAAAGTAAGTGTGCTTTTTGGATAGATGACTGATGACTTCAAAGCAGAGCTGCCAACTGTTGTGGAATGTACAGTAGAACCTAGCGACGTTAGCCGAAAGCCAACTCGTGGCAATAGTCGTTGTTGTGTTTGCTAGTGTTACGTCCCAAGGATTGCTCGCGAAGGGCGTAACATAAAACGAGCCACACAATTTCACAAGTGGCACAAATTTATTTACACAACAAATCAACTCGCAATGAATATGTACAAAATGTGGATGAAGCGCGGCTTCGGGGTAAGTCCAGGCCAAAACAACAAACAAAAGGAATCTACACTTGAACCCCACCCGCTAACTAAACCCTGATCATGAAAAAGAACAAAGAAAAGACAGCCACTAACCTACCTTCTTACGCTAAACAAAACAGGAGAAAACGGGTTGAACAGAAATGGCGACTTACGCCTACTTGCTTTAGTGCTCTTATTTACAGTGGTGAACAAAAACGATCCAAAAACGAATAAACACAAAAGACATCACCAAACAGCGAGAGTGTATCAGACTAGCGATCAAATGCAAACGAGCGTGAATGATGAGCAAACAGCTGGCAAGGAGGACCGCGGCAGAATGCGGTCAAATGCGACCTCCCAGAGCGTTGACAGCGGCAGGTTTAAGAACCTTGGCACCTAAGCGTGTTTAAATTGTGCGTCATCTACGATCTTGTTCGAAAGGGTTAATCCACTGTCAATCGGGAAAGGGGTAATTGACGGTCACATTGCCGTAAGAGACACACATCGCCGATGAGTTTGTGCACATTTATTTGTATTATGTATTTCCACCTTCATGCTTCAAACATTGCATTGCATTTGTACCGTTTGCCGTTTCTTTCACGGTGATCGCTTGATACCCTACCAGTTTGTGTTTCGTGAGAGCCGCTGACAGGTGACAATGAGCGTGTTGGCATTGAGTCAATCTCGCAGCGAATCAGCGAGCGACTGAAGTCACGCAGTGAATCATGGGAAATGTAGTCTCGGGACGACACTGAAGTGGTGCTTTGTAATCTGTTCGCTTGTGTGAAAAAACTACATTTCCTCACGCCATTAGACGCCACTTCCTGCCGAGAGCCCCAGCTACTGTTAGCTCCATGTGTTAATAAAGAAACAAAGTCGTGTGTTCAATACCTTTGTCAACAAAAAGCTCATAACAAGACACTATGCACGATCTGTTTAAGAGACGCCGGGACTGGAAGTAGTAGTAGCTGGTAGTACGAGGCGAGACGGAGATGAGCGAGAAGAAAAACTTTGCGGTCGAATGTGGCGGCAGTCCGCTATTATTTTGTTTTCTTATTTTTGGCCACAATAAAGTGGAGAAAGCCATCAACGACTCATCTCCTTCTCCCCCCCAACGTTTTTATATTATTTTATATGCACGAGAGCTGCCGGATCTGCCAAAATGAACATGGAGTCTGATTATTATTTTTTTAAACAATGTCATCAGATAGACAAAAACATAAAATTATATTCAAATGCCGGCATCTTCAAATCATGAAAATAATAACGGCCTATATCTCGATGGGTCTTGTCTCCATTCCATGTCAGGTAGTCTAGGCACACTGTTTAAATCCTGATTAGCGTCTGGATAATACATGTTAGGTACAACATAAAATTCCAACCTCCTCTTCTTCCTCCAACTCTTCAAAAACTTGGATCTCCTCCCTTGCGCTCGATTTATCGCTTATATCGCTGTTTGAATCATTGTTTGAAGGGCTTTGTATGGCGGCCGTATGTATGGTGTTGGCAGGCTGATTGCACAGCGGATATACCAGCACAGCAGTGATCGTTTCTCTTTGTCGTGCAAACACCAGCAGGCGTACACGCATTTTATCCAACACAGGTGAAATACATTTGCTAATTTGAACATGTGACACGCCATTTGGTTGCCATAGTGATTAAATCAAGACAATTAACAATGTGAGCATCCCACTCAACACCCCCACTTGATCACATTTCAAAACAGTTCACTTTAACATAGATAACCACAAAATCTCGAACATAAATCATGTTCACACTCTAAACATAAATGCTTCAAATTTCATCAACTTCATCTTGGTTCCAGGTTTTGTTAAAACGTCTGCAACCATCTCGTTGGTTGGGCAATATTCCAAGTGAAATTGGCCATCATTTAACAAAGATCTCACAAAATGGTATTTTATGTCCACGTGTCTATGCACCAGGTTTTTGGCCAAAGCTATAGTACCCTGGTTGTCCTCATATACAAATACACTTATAGGTATGTCTATCAAAACAATACAACAACTGTTTTAAATACAGGCACTCCTGCATGGTTGCAGCTAAGGCCATGTACTCATCCTCACAAGTTGAGAGTGCAGCTGTAGGCTGTCTTTTGGTTTTCCAGGAAATTAAAGGTCCTTGCTTGTTCAAACCAATGCAATAGCCTGTAGTGCTTTTACGATTGTCGGTATCACCAGCCCAATTTGAGTCACTGTACGCATAAATTAGGTTGTCATTCTCATATTTTCTCAATTTTTTTCTAAATATTTGCCACGTCGGTGATAATATGTGACGTAGCACCGGCATCCACCATCAGACCTTTGTTCTTGGAGTTCGGCCCCCGCATCGGCATGTCACTCAGCCCGAATGCATATTCTTTTTCCGCCGTGTCATCGGAGACTTTGCGTGCGTCATCTCGCCGCCTGGTCCGTCTGCAATTTGCGTTGTTGTGTTACTTTTGCAGTAAGTACGTCACGGTTTTCTCGGACAATTTCTGGCCACGTGACCAGTGGCTCGGCATTTGTACCACACGATCTCCTTATTTTGAGTGTCATTTGGCGTGCGCTTTGTACTTGACTGCACTCTTGCCTTCATGATATTGTCTTCACATGCTGTCGCACGCATGTTCTCAACGTCTCCATAACTTTAGTTTGAGTTTAGTTTTAAACTCAGAAAATGTAATTCTGTCGTCACTCTGGGACACATGTATGGCGAACGGCTTGAAGGAATCTGGCAGCCCTTTTAAAATCATGGCTATTAAAAGTCCGTCACTCAGCAGCTCTCCTGCATTTCTTAAGGCAGCGATCGCCGTTTCGTCTCTGATCACGTACTCGATCACATTCTCACTTGGAGCCTTTTGCAACGAGGTCAGCTCTGTGTAGAGGTTGATGATTCTTGGCTTTCCTCTTCCGGCATAATACTCACGAAGAATCTTTAGAGCATGGCGTCCGTCGTCTGGCGCATCGCACATTACCAGTGACAGGCTCTTATCGTCGAGGAATTGAATCAACTCAGCATAGGCTTCGGCGTTTTTCTCCTCATCTTCCTCGTCAGGCTCGTTTAAAATGGTGTCTTTCAGCCCCTGCAGGCGGAGGTGGCCCAAAAACTTCGCTTCCCAAAGTTCATAATTTTTCTCGTCTCCATCAAAGACGAGCGTCGCCCAGCGGCTGCTTGTCACCAGGTCTTTCTCCTTTCTACTCATGTTGCCACTTACTTCACAGCTCACAGGTGCACGCAGTGATCGTCGCGACTTTCACCTGGCTTGTCATGAAACCTCTCACTGCGTCACGGCTCTGATCTGGGCCCATAACCTGTTGGCAGGCTCGATTGCACAGCGGATATACCAGCACAGCAGTGATCGTTTCTCTTTGTCGTGCAAACATCAGCAGGCGTACACCCATTTTATTCAGTCCAACACAGGTGAAATACATTTGCTAATTTGAACATGTGACACGCCATTTGGTTGCCATAGTGATTAAATCAACATAATTAACAATGTGAGCATCCCACTCAACATATGGAGCTGCCATCGCTATTCCTGGTGTGACGTATCACTTCCGGGGCCATCGCTATTCCTGGTGTGACGTATCACTTCCGGGTTCGTCCCCTTTCACGCGATTATTTTATCAAATATACAACATATAAATTTTTATGTCATGCTTTATTTGTTGGACAATGTTTAATAACTTTATTTGTGACACTATTTGGCATGTTATGAAATTACTTCACATTACTGCTTTAATGCGCACTCCTCGGGACAATTTGGAGTGTTATATTAGCCTACTATTGCATGTTTGGGCGTTGTGGGAGCAAACTGGATTATCCAGAGAAAACCACGCATGCACAGGGAGACATGCAAACTCGACACAGGAAGGCCAGAGCCCGGGATTGAACCCTTGATCTCAGAACTGTGAGGTAGACATGCTAACCAATCAACCACCTTCATATTATTCTTCAGGGAGAAATAAATATATGAAGAAGGGATTTTTCAATTTTAAAAAAATGAATACGTATATGAAAAATAAAGCAATATTATTATTTATATTATCCTTTGAGTCATCACCTTATCGTGGTGGAGGGGTTTGCGTGTCTCAATGATCCTAGGAGCTATGTTGTCTGGGGCTTCAAGCCCCTGGTAGGGTCACCCATGGCAAACAGGTCCTAGGTGAGAGGCCAGACAAAGTATGGCTCAAAAAGACCCCTTATGATGAGCAACATTAATGAACCCCAGTTTCCCTTGCCCGGACGCGGGTTACCGGGGCCTCCCTCTGGAGCCAGGCCTGGAGGTGGGGCTCGAAGGCAAGCGTCTGGTGGCCGGGCCTGTCCCCATGGGGCCCGGCCGGGCACAGCCCGAAAAGGCAACGTGGGTTCCCCTTCCCATGGGCTCACCACCTGTGGGAGGGGCCAAAGGGGTCGGGTGCGTAGGGAGTTGGGCGGCAGCCAAAGGCGGGGGCCTTGGCGGTCCGACCCCCAGCTGCTGAAGCTAACTCTTGGGACATGGAATGTCACCTCTCTGGCAGGGAAGGAGCCTGAGCTGGTGTGTGAGGCAGAGAAGTTCCGACTAGATATAGTCGGACTCTCCTCCACACACAGCTTGGGTTCTGGTACCAATCCTCTCGAGAGGGGTTGGACTCTCTTCCACTCTGGAGTTGCCCATGGTGAGAGGCGCTGGGCAGGTGTGGGCATACTTATTGCCCCCCGGCTTGGCGCCTGTACGTTGGGGTTTACCCCGGTAGACGAGAGGGTAGCCTCCCTCCGCCTTCGGGTGGGGGGACGGGTTCTAACTGTTGTTTGCGCTTATGCACCGAACAGCAGTTCAGAATACCCACCCTTTTTGGAGTCCTTGGAGGGTGTGCTAGAGAGCGCCCCCTCTGGGGACTCCCTCGTTCTACTGGGGGACTTCAACGCTCACGTGGGCAATGACAGTGAGACCTGGAGGGGCGTGATTGGGAGGAACGGCCCCCCCGATCAGAACCCGAGTGGTGTTCTGTTATTGGACTTCTGTGCTCGTCACGGTTTGTCTATAACGAACACCATGTTCAAACATAGGGGTGTCCATATGTGCACTTGGCACCAGGACACCCTAGGCCGCAGTTCGATGATCGACTTCGTAATCGTGTCATTGGACTTGCGGCCGCATGTTTTGGACACTCGGTTGAAGAGAGGGGCGGAGCTGTCAACTGATCACCACCTGGTGGTGTGTTGGCTCCGATGGCGGGGGAAGATGCTGGCCAGACCTGGCAGGCCCAAACGTATTGTGAGGGTCTGCTGGGAACGTCTGGCAGAATCCCCTGTCAGAAAGAGTTTCAACACCCACCTCCGGCAGAACTTCTCCCTTGTCCCGGGGGAGGTGGGGGACATTGAGTCCGAGTGGGCCATGTTCCGCACCTCCATTGTTGAGGCGGCCGATCAGAGCTGTGGCCGTAAGGTGGTTGGTGCCTGTCGTGGCGGCAATCCCCGAACCCGCTGGTGGACACCAGCGGTAAGGGATGCCGTCAAGCTGAAGAAGGAGGCCTATCGTGCCTTTTTGGCCTGTGGGACTCCGGAGGCAGCTGACAGGTACCAGCTGGCCAAGCGGACTGCGGCCTCGGCAGTCGCCGAGGCAAAAACTCGGACATGGGAGGAGTTCGGTGAGGCCATGGAAAACGACTTCCGGACGGCTTCGAGGAAATTCTGGTCCACCATCCGGCGTCTGAGGAGAGGAAAGCAGTGCACCATTAACACTGTGTATAGTGAAGATGGTGTACTGCTGACCTCGACTTGGGACGTCGTGAGTCGGTGGGGAGAATACTTCTAAGCCCGCCTCAATTCCACCGACACGCCTTCCTTTGAGGAAGCAGAGTCTGGGGACTCTGGGGTGGGCTCTTCGATCTCTGGGGTTGAAGTCACTGAGGTGGTTGGCAAGCTCCTCGGTGGCAAGGCCCCGGGGGTGGATGAGATCCGCCCGGAGTTCCTAAAGGCTCTGGATGTTGTAGGGCTGTCATGGCTGACACGCCTCTAAAACATCGCGTGGACATCGGGGACAGTGCCTCTGGATTGGCAGACCGGGGTGGTGGTCCCCCTTTTTAAAAAGGGGGACCGGAGGGTGTGTTCCAATTATAGAGGAATCACACTCCTCAGCCTCCCCGGTAAAGTCTATTCGGGGGTGCTGGAGAGGAGGGTCCGTCGGGAAGTCGAATCTCGGATTCAGGAGGAGCAGTGTGGTTTTCGTCCCGGCCGTGGAACAGTGGACCAGCTCTACACCCTCAGCAGGGTCCTCGAGGGTGCATGGGAGTTCGCCCAACCAGTCTACATGTGTTTTGTGGATTTGGAAAAGGCGTTCGACCGTGTGCCTAGGGGAATCCTGTGGAGGGTGCTCCGGGAGTACGGGGTACCGAGCCCCTTGGTAAGGGCTGTTCGGTCCCTGTACGATCGGTGTCAGAGTCTGGTCCGCATTGCCGGCAGTAAGTCGAACTCGTTCCCAGTGAGGGTTGGACTCCGCCAAGGCTGCCCTTTGTCACCGATTTTGTTCATAATTTTTATGGACAGAATTTCTAGGCGCAGCCGAAGCGTTGAGGGGGTCTGGTTTGGAGACCTCAGCATTGAATCTCTGCTTTTTGCAGATGATTTAGTGCTGTTGGCTTCATCAAGCCGTGACCTCCAACTCTCACTGGAGCGGTTCGCAGCTGAGTGTGAAGCGGTTGGGATGAAGATCAGCACCTCCAAATCCGAGACCATGGTCCTCAGTCGGAAAAGGGTGGAGTGCCCTCTCCGGGTCGGGGATGAGATCCTGCCCCAAGTGGAGGAGTTCAAGTATCTTGGGGTCTTGTTCACGAGTGACGGTAGGAGGGAGCGGGAGATCGACAGGCGAATCGGTGCGGCGTCTGCAGTAATGCGGACTCTGCACCGGTCCGTAGTGGTGAAGAAGGAGCTGAGCCGAAAGGCAAAGCTCTCGATTTACCAGTCGATCTACGTTCCTACCCTCACCTATGGTCACGAGCTTTGGGTCGTGACCGAAAGAACAAGATCCCGGATACAAGCGGCCGAAATGAGTTTCCTCCGCAGGGTGTCCGGGCTCTCCCTTAGAGATAGGGTGAGAAGCTCGGTCATCCGGGAGGGACTTGGCGTCGAGCCGCTACTCCTCCGCGTAGAGAGGAGCCAGCTGAGGTGGCTCGGGCATCTGGTTCGGATGCCTCCCGGACGCCTCCCTGGAGAGGTGTTCCGGGCATGTCCCACCGGCGGGAGGCCCCGGGGACGACCCAGGACACGCTGGAGAGACTATGTCTCTCGGCTGGCCTGGGAACGCCTTGGGATCCCGCCGGAGGAGCTGGTTGAAGCGGCTGGGGAGAGGGAAGTCTGGCCTTCCCTGTTAAAGCTGCTGCCCCCGCGACCCAACCCCGGAACAAGCGGAAGATAATGGATGGATGGATGGATGGATGGATTTTCTTTTGTTAGAAAAATGTTACAAAAATGGAAATAGGACTTTAAAAACAAAAGTTTAACGTATATTGTTTTTAATAAAGTGGTGACACTATTTGGAAATGGAAGGAACATCTGCTGGGATGAAAGCTTACTCTGGTACAACACTGGCCATCCATTTTAAATACAAGACATTCCTTGGATACGTCTGGCCGTAACGCTGAGATGGACGGCTGCCTTTGCCCGCATCTCTCTATAGACAAATTGGCCCAATAGTGCTGACCGGTGACGCACACTAATCCCACGTGAGCTGAGCTGGCTCATGTCAACAACATTGATGGAATGCATAAATCTGTCAGCTGACGTCATGGGACATACAGGCAGTGTTTTATGGGCCAACAAGTCCTGAAGACATGATTCTTCTAATCTTCTTAATGATGACAGAGCGAGGAAGGAAGCGGCAGGGAAAGAACATCTAGCATACAAACAATACACTTCTCAACTTGTCTGGGTTTATTTAGTATAAAGTATGATGAAGCCAGTGGAGCTCAGGTGTTCCCGACTAATGGAATTATCATGTAAATGTGTAAATCCAATTAATGATCTCCCCCTCTTGCTGTGTCTCTCCACTCCGAACAGGCAGTTTGACAAGGGCCTGTATCGATGGCTCCTCAGGTAAGAGGCCCTTAGGATGTGCACATATTGCGTCTAATCTCGTCACTGTGTCTTTCTTCTATTTTTGGAGCCATTCATTCACTCACCCACTCTAACATCTGCCTGATGTTTAGCTATCTGTCCATCTGTCTGTCTACATGTCATCCGTCTTTGTCTTGTCCTCCGTTTCTGTCTTTCGAGCTGTTATTCTGTGTACCCATAGCTGTTTGTGTATCTGATTGGTTTTCTATCCATCTGTCCGACTAGCAAACTATCGGTCCATCTATATGGAAGAAAGGAAAAATAAAATATGCAAGACGGGTATTTATTTTTTAGAGACATTGTTTACCTAAAATTGTCCAATTTTTACGTAATAGTCAATAATATGAGATGATTTTTGCAATCCTCGATGAAAGCAAAATGTAAATTGTAGTTCTTCAAAATAATATTTTTGGAAAACATCCCAGAATGCAGTTACGTCGTATTCATAGACAATCACAAATACAATCGATGATACAATCGATATTGTAGTCGTCTAATCATCGATTGTATTTAAACAATGTCATCAGATAGACTACAATCGATACTGTAGTCGTCTAATCATCGATTGTATTTGTGATTGTCTATGAATACGATGTAACTGCATACTGGGAATAGTTCAAAAACAAAAAAAATGCCACCAGGCGACAGTATTGCATTGTAAACACTTTCATGCCCCCCCAATCTGTCAAGCAGTAGTTTTACTCTATTTTAGTTATCTTTCCCATCTATCTGCATTGTGTATATCTCCCTGTTGAGCACATGTGTTCATTCTGGCAGTTTATTGAACTCATCCATATTTAACAGTTTAACCATTTTCAAAAAAGTGTGTTGTGGCAGGAGGTCTTATTCTGCAGCTGTCTTGAACAGTTGGACATAAATAGACAAGGATGTTGCATTTGCATGGATGCTTTCTCATGATTATGAGCTTCAATGTTGTTGATTAATTATAGCCAGCACGGGTGTGTTGCTTTGTTTCTGTCAACCGAATCCAGGAGAAATTCCTGTTATGCTTATTAATATGTGCATATGGATCAGCAGGAGGGGCTGCTGCCGATTTTCAGCTTGCGCCTTGGACGTATTGCGTTTTTATTATTAGATTGTCTACCCCCTAATAAAGCAAACCCCAAAAAACATGCTGCAACCTGCCGGGAGTTTGGCGATCTGCTTGATGAAGACACCTTTCTCCGTCAAGGCTTACATGCTAGCGTGCCACGCTTGTTTCAGGGCACGCACCCTTGCTTTTCTCTCTGCTTTTATTAGGACGCAACTACTAATCAGTACTAATTAGTGGTGTGTCTGCTTTGTTTTGACATGCATGCATCTATAGAGCTTCTACTCATTACATAGATGAGCTGGAGTCTATCCCAGTTGACATTTTGGCAGGAGAATTGAAGTTTAGAGTCTTCAATGAAGCTAACAAGCATGCTTAAAAAATGTGGGCTAGAGTACCAAGAGAAAAACCTCTGCAAGCAGGTGAAAACCCAACTTCATAAACGATGGCAGAATCACAAATGTCAGAAGCGTAATGTGGACGACAGCTTAATGAAAAAGATATAAGGGATAGCTAAGAGAACAAATTGATGCATCCGTAAGAGAATATCTGGTTTCTGTCTGCCTTTTACCTAGTGAAGTAGGGCATTGGCATGGAAATGCCACACTGCTTATATAAGTATAGCGCACCCCACTTTCATGCCATAAGCACTTTATTTGTAGCCATCTGACAAAGAAAGTCTGTCTTTTTCTCATGGATGTCTTTCTGACAGATACGGCAGCTGCAGTCTCACACTTGTACTAAACATGAAGTTGCTTGGTGATTACAAACAAAATTGTTTTCCATTATTTGGAACAGAGCATGTGGGAATAACCTTGGCTAAAGGACTATGAACTACTTCACACTTAACTCTCAGTAAAGATGTATCACAGCAGCATGCATCCTTGACACCAATTACCACCTTACAAGTTGGGGAATAGCGAACGGTGAAAAGGCGGGTGTTCACTGGACAGCAAAATTTGAGGGGCTCTTTAGTCTGAAATATTGGTGACGGTAGGCTGGGAAAAACAAAGCAAACGATACTCAACTGGCTGCTTTTCCCAAAGGAGGATCATGTAGTACCATTGACGGTGATAGACGTCCAATCCATTTTCATTGGGAGTTGCTGGTAGTGAATGATCAATGATAGCCAATAAGTTAGCATGTAAAAACTACATACAGTGTATCACAAAAGTGAGTACACCCCTTGCATTTCTGCAGATATGGCGGAAAACACAGACAAGACTGAAAAAGCAGTTTCTGCTCTTGCACTCCTCTTTAAAAGAAACTGCTGTACTTTAAGAAAAAACATCTGTTGTGTTTGATAGAACAATATGTCTACATGCTGCCATAGCAGATTCATGGCGCATTAAGCCCCAAAACTGTTTTTAATTTGTTCGTTTTACCCTGAAAACCCCCGTTTACAGATGTTGCGCAACCGCTTTTGATTCAACCTAACCATAAAAAGAAGGTAATTATATTTATTATTCAAAATGTCTTATTTTTAGCTTAGAATCATTAATTGATGTCTAATATTTCGTTTAAAACAAAAAAAAGACTTTAAAAAAATTATTCACTCGCATATTTCAAACTTTTAAACAAATGACGTCACATGAAAAAAAATGGCGTCTGTAAAAAAGTCACGGATATCTACCTCATAACTATCGCTTAATTGTATTTTTTTTGTTACTGTCACGTTTTCTCCGATATGTTAGATGATAAATAATGGATCCAAACAAAGAAAAGAAAAAAAAAAATGTTTAATGGGGTAAATATATGAAAAAGAACATCTCAACCATTCCTTGATGTCTGCGATTTCTGCATTGCGACCCTTGTTACTATATTGAGTGCTGTCAGCATTGCTGCAGAGATTGAAGAGGTGGCGGGTCAGCCTGTTAGTGCTCAGACCGTACGCCGCACTCTACATCAAA
The DNA here is from genome assembly GCF_030265065.1 of Corythoichthys intestinalis. Lineage (NCBI taxonomy): Eukaryota > Metazoa > Chordata > Actinopteri > Syngnathiformes > Syngnathidae > Corythoichthys > Corythoichthys intestinalis. The sequence goes on from NC_080395.1 coordinate 81,645,349, forward strand.
TTGGTGTGCATGGCTGTCACCCCAGGAGGAAGCCTCTCCTGAAGACACTACACAAGAAAGCCCGCCCGTCTTATAAGACCGTAGGACATGGTTCCAGTAATCCATGAGCTTTGTTGACATGTGTTCGGCAAACTGTTTGTGGGATTTCTCAATTTGGACATTTAGGGATGTGTGTTTTTTTAATGGGGTGTGCTCACTTTTGTTGCCAGGGTTTGGATATTAATAGCTATATTTTGAGTTATTTTGAGGGGAAAATAAATTAACTCTATTATATGAGCTGCACACATACTATTAATTGTGTCAAAGTGTCATTTTGTCAGTGTTGTCCCATGAAATGATATACTTAAATAACTGCAGAAATGCGAGGGGTGTACTCACTTTTGTGATACACTGTAGGTAGATGTTGAAATATATGACACATGCAAAACAAAAGAAAGACGCCAGGAATCAAATTACAAAGCAGTATCATATCTACCCAAGATTAGGGAACAACAAAACAGGGAAACTACAAAAAAATTACATAAAGTACATCAGTAACCAGAAAATTCAAACTGTAAATGCGTAAACTCTTGGAGCAAGCTTTGCAATCTAGAAGTGTGGCACCATCGTCCCACTTCTGCAGAAAAACATGACAAAAAATGGATGTCACATAAACAATGTCAACACACCTGAGACCACCAGCAGACATTGAACCTTATGAACCTTAGGAAACTGTACATGCCCACAGCCTGAAGTGATGGATGATGTATTTGTTGTGTGAATCACTGGAGAAAGACCTAGCATCATCACCATCAAGCATCATTAATAACACCAGGGCCTCACTTGTTATTCTGCGAAGCGTCTCCGTTTTTGTTGTTGCTGCCCTAGGCGTTAGAGCTACGGTTGTCTGATTAAAAATCTATGAGCATGACATGACGCGTGGTGGGGGCAGACGTTTTTAACCCCACTTTGTTTTACATCCGCTCTAGTCATTAGCTAGATACTTATTAACTGTGTTTATTTTGCAGATCTCAGTGGCTGTTTAAATCACTCTTTTCCCGCTCGTGTTGCAGATACATCTATGTGCCTCTGGGTGGTTCACATCATGGAGTGCTGTACAAAATTTTATCCACAACGCTGGCGATTGGCTTCATTTTCCTTTGGCATGGTGGTCATGACTACCTTCAGTGTTGGGCCCTGATGAATTGGTTGGGCGTTCTGGTGGAAACTGGCCTCAAGGCTCTCTTTGGCTCGCCTTTCCTTTGCTCCTTTTTGGTAAGTTCGCATACTCAGAACACACACTGTGTATATAAATATGAGCGCTTCTACTTCAGTCATACCTTTTTCACCCATCTTTCTATGTTAACTCATTCACTGCCATTGACGACTATGGAATAGACATCCAAATCCCTTCACGTCTATCACCTTCAATGGAAAACATTGAGTTCAGAATGCTATGTAGTTAAAGGCACATCTTGCACAGTCATAATTTATTAAATGATGCTACTGTATGTGTCTGTAATAGCAGTCATTAAACTATTTTTAGACATGGTTAGCATATGACTGCTAACCTATTGGTTAAAATATTTTAATAAAAGTGATGTATATTGTACTTGAAAAGAATAAGGGGTTTGAACTGTGCAACTTGAAGTAAGAACAAAAATCTACCTAATTCAATCAGATTGATTTTTTAAGCATTAGAAATTGATTTCATGAGACTGAAAAAAGACATATACATACAGTGCTGGCCAAAATATTGGCACCCCTGCAATTCTGTCAGATAATGCTAAATTTTTCCCATAAATTGATTGCAATTACAAATGCTTTGATAGCAATATCTTCATTTATTTTGCTTGCAATGGAAAAAAAACCAAAAGATAATGGGAAAAAAATCATTATCATTTTACACAAAACTCCAAAAATGGTCCGGACAAAAGTATGGGTACCCTTTGAAGAATCGATGCTTCTCTAAATTGTGTAGTTAACAGGACTTTTTACTTACCTGTGGTACATAACAGGTGGTGGTGGCAATAACTAAATCACACTTGCAGCCAGTTAAATGGATTAAAGTTGACTCAACCTCTGTCCTTGTGTGTACAACATTGAGCATGGAGAAGAAAAAAAAAAGGGATGGGCTGCGCTGCGCCCCCCAAAACAAACAAACCATAGTAGAGGTCCTCAAAAGGACGGTTAAACTGCTTATATACTTATGATTTTTCAAGACCTAAATCATGATTAAATCTGTCATAACCCGAAAAACCTGGTGCATATAATACCATTTAGTAAATGCTAAAGTTGTGAAACACGAAGCGTTCACACTAAATCAAGCTCAATGATAAATTAAACCTCTGCTGTATTCAACCGGTATCAAACGTGGATTTATCTCCGTCTACCAACATTTAGAAAATACCTCAGGGAAAACAAAGATCTGATATAAAATTCTGTCTTTGACTGTCATTTACTAGTCATTCTAGGCCCATTCCCAAGCTCAGAAAAAACAGATATGAATGAAACTCAGGTCCCTGATCCTGCATACAGCATACACGTTTAGGTTGAATAGGAAGTTGTACAAAAACAACCAAATCAGGCAGGAATTTTTTAAAAAGATGTCAAGAACTGCATTTACCCTTAATTGCTTATTCTCTTAAAAGGCTTGCTTCGTGATTAAATCTTTCGTAGCTAAAAACATTGTGGCCAGATAATGTGGTTTAATAAAAACATACACACATTGAATGGGTGCTGTCCCATTTAATTTCCATATACAGTTAAAGTGAGTAAAAGTGTGTTTGTAATACATTAGCTACAGTGGGGCGTCATCTTCTGGTTGTCAGGAGATGCTCTTCTTCTTGAAAGCCGTAATAAGGTCCAACGGTGCCGCTGTGGTGTCGCTCCACGTTCCTTTGTTATTGGTGCTCGGCAGCGTCTCCGTCACACTATTGTGCCGCTTCTCGTGGCGCTTCACATATTTGTGCGCTGATTTCCCAGGAGCGGCATTCCTCTGCGGCAACGAGGAGGCGCTGCGCCGCTCTGCTTTGCGCCTTCTCCACTGCCATGCTCATCCTCTCTAATCTGGTGTTCCTCGGGGGGATTCACGTCGGCAGGATCTTCTGGAAGCGCGTTTTGCTTCAAGGTAACACTGGCCTTCCATTTCGACAGTCAGTGGTTTCTTAAATACAGTAATACATTCATTTACCAATGCCAAAATTGATCAAATTACAATCCTTCCCTTGGTCCATTTTTTGTTTTTGTGAGGCAAATTTGAGGTAGGAGTCACGTCCAATCCATTTGAAGTGGGAGGGTTGGCATCCTTTTTCCGTGCCGTTGACAGCAATAGACATCCAATACAGCCATGCATGGCGGAATGGTTCAGAATTGGCACTTTGCACTGATGCGTGGGTTTTCTCCGGGTAGTCTGGTGTCCTCCTGCATCCCAAAAACATGCATGCAAGGCTGGTTGAACGCTCTAAATTGTCTCTTTGTATGAGTGTGTGTGTTAATGGTTGTCCATCTCCTCGTGATGTGTCCTGCGATTGGCTGGCAACAAATTCAGGGTGTACCACACCTACTGCTCATAGTTAACTGATATAGGGTCTGGCACCACTGTAAACCTCGTGACGATATGCAGCATGAAAGATAAATGCAATTGTCTTTTGCCTCTGCTTTTACCAAAAGCCTTTTGATTGACAGACCAATCCTTTTGATAAAAGCAAAGGAAATTGTGAAAGAGAAAGGCAAAGAACATGAAAAGCGAAATGGAAAAGGCAAGGAAAAAATTTGCCATTGTTTTTTTCCGTTTGTGTTTTCAATGACAAAAAGTAAAAGTCAATGACAGAAATTGTCAATTTTTTCATTTGGTTTCAATGAAAAAAGTAAAAGTTAATGACAAGATATACTTTCATATTTTCATTTATTTATTCATTCATTTATTTTTCTTTATATTTATTAATTAATTCATTCATTCATTCATTTATTTATTCAGGTAGTCCCTGAGTTACGAACGAGCTCCGTTCGTACGCTGGCGAACTAAGCCAAGATGTCGGAGCTAAGTCCTAGCAAGACAGCGAGCTAAGCTCCAAAATTACGTTGTCAAACGTCTGTGTGGTTTGCTGACTTTATTCGGCTGCTCATGACACTAACACTTACAGAATGAAACTAAAATAGAAATGAAAGGAAATCACTTTCATCTTCATTAACAGCAATTAAAATTAGTTTTTTAATATAACTAGCTGCTGATACAGCAATAACAATCCACACAAACAATTAGCATATATCGGTAAGCGTCCGCACATCATCAAAAACAAAAGGTATATAAAACAAAAGGTTTTATAAACAGGTGTTTCCTCTGTGGATGCTTCACAAGCAACAAATGTGCCCTCTGTGTCTTCTCTCTCACTCTGCTGCATGGCTTCTTCGTGGGAACTGTCACTACCCGCAGATGTGCTCTTTCTCGTGTGTGCGCGTGTGCTATTCTTCTTTTGTGCAAATACGCTCTTCTTCGTGTGTACATGTGCTCTTACTCGTGTGCCATTAGTACTGCTGTACACTTCCTGCACCAAGATAAAAGCATGCATCTCAAACCAAAAGTCAACATTATTAAAAAGATTTAAAAAAAAAAAAAAAAATAACATAAAGTCGAAATTGCGTAAATCGAGTGTGTCCAAACCCGCGGACCACATGTATATTCTTTTTTTTCTTTCTTTCTGTTTGTTTAAATTTTCGCATTCCTGCGATTCAACATTGCCGCATAACCTCCTCCAGTACAAAACGCTGCTGTTCCACAGAGTATATTTGGCTGCATTTTTTTTTTTCTGCCTGCCAAATAGAGAGACATCTGCTTCAAGCCCGGCTCATTTGCACGCCAAAGTCACAGCGTCATCAATCTTCATTCAGCAGGGTGCTCACCTCATCGCCGCTGTTATCCTTCAACTCATTATTGGTGTGTGGACCCAGAGCCACCTTTCTTTCTATTAGGAATATCCATTCTCCTTTTTTCCAGTCTCCATGGGACCGTACCATGTGGTTCCAGGCAGGAGCTTTTAATCGGTTGAGCAACGTTTTTATAGCTGTGCTTGACTGTTTTTAGCTGAGAGCTAATTACAAAGTCAATTGTTTGTTTCGCCAACAGTAAGGCTTTTTTTTTTTTTTTTTTTTTTTTTAGTAATCCACAAAATAGCTTTTTGTTTATCACAAAATGTGTAGCTCCAGATTACCTGAATATACTATTTAAAGATTGTAATATTCATGCTTAGTGAGGGTTTTATGATATTAACCACACAGAATTTTGTACCTCATCGTGAACTAAGATGGTGTTTGTGTGAAAAGATTTCACATTTACATTAATTTCGCCCCGAAGTATCACAATTTAATTCCATTTAAATAATTAATATCCACATTTGTTTATTACTAAACTGTGGTTTGCGCTCCCCTGAAGGTGACCAAGGTTAAAAGTGTAATAGAAGTCTGTTGTAAGAATTACTGATTTTAGATTTTTACTTATACTTAGGACTTTGACTAACGGCATCGTGTTATAATGATTGCTCATTTTAATAATTATTTCTCCTCTGATTATTTTGATAATTTCCTAATTGTTTTGCGCACCGCTGGTGGTGCATGAGATTAAAGACGAAATGGCAGGCTGCTAGAATGAATATTGTTTGATTCCCCAAGCGATTTTTTTCCCCCACACACAAATTCAAAAAAAGACGTGCGCAACCCTGCTGTCTTAATGTCTTGCTCAAATTGAAAATTAAGACTGGGATGGTTAAAACTATGATGTATGGCCCAATCCGTTAGTTAATGTAGCGCAATCCAGACAGCACAGACTGTTCTCATAGACAATTATAATAAAACAAGTACATATACAGTTATGCCAATGGGATCTTGTGCACTTTAACATCTCAACCTGGAATCATCTTTTTAAATTTGTTGGAAATGTTGAGGAGAAAAACTACAAATATTAGAGAAGTGTTTTAATTGCTCTGGGGCAGCTTCAGGTGATTAAAAAGTAATAACGCACTCACTGAGTTCCATCTCTAGGTGGAAAAAAGGCCTAAAAGGTTATTAGATTATTATTATTAGATTACAAGTATAAATGTCTTCAATATTTGTGATCGTGCTCCTTGCATATCTGAGGCAAGAAAGAAAACTCGTGAGAGTTGCGCTGATTTCTCAGCTTATTTTTTTTCTTTGCATACAGCCATATAAATATGTATTAAATTGGTGTCCTCAGTATGAACAGTCTTGCTATCCTGTATGGTAGTTAATTTATGCAAAGGAAACATAGCTTACTACTCTAATTTTTGGACTATAAGCCACTACTTATGTCCCTCATTTTGAATCCTGCGGCTTATAGTGCAGTCCGGCTTATTTGTTGATTTATTTGGGTTAATAGGTAACACTTTATTTGACAGCGGCGTCATAAGACTGCCATAAGACCATCATAATTATGACATGACATTATCATAGGCATTAATGAATGCTTATGGCAGATGTCATTAAGTGACATCCGGCAAATTATGTCACTAACTCCATTTATGTCCAGCTCGAATCTTTAACATCCATTCAAAAGTGAGATAATTTGCCGGATGACACAAAATGACATCTGTCATAAGCATTCAGTCATGTTTATGGCAGTGTCATGTCATAAATATGATGGTCTTATGACAGTCTTTTAGCGCCAATGTCAAATAAAGTGCTACCAAATTCCATAACTCGCAGTGAATGAAACAACTAGAACAGTAACTGAAGAAATAATTGGCACAGAACATGAAATTTGATTTGTCATTTATATCTGTAGCGCTGCAATACATGCTAGGAAGCATGTTGGACGAAAGCAGTGTTGACAGCGGGTGGCAGCAGGGGTTGACTGTCTCCTCCAAGAGAACAGTAATTGAAGCTTTTTGAAGCAATGAAGTTTAGCAGCCATTTGATTCAAAGCTTCATGGTGGTTCATTTGGTCTTATGACAGTCATGTAATGCCGCTGTCAAATAAAGTGTTATCGGTTATCTTTTGGTGTAAAAATCCAATAACAGTGAGGACAGCTGCGTCTTATAGTCCAGTGCGGCATATCTAGGAACGAATGCCGTTTTCGTGTCAAATTTGGTGGGTGGCGGCTTCGAGTCAGGTGCGCCTTTTAGTTAGAAAATTACGGTAATTGTGTGCTTGTACATCCTTCGAGGTGACACTATTCAGCCAATTAAAAATGTTAGCTTTGTGAGTTCGGTAAGTACAAGGTCAATGGCGGCGAACAATCAGGACGTGGCATTCCTGCCCATCTTTTCTTTTCCACAGCCATTGTTTTCATTCTATAGAGTCTAGAACGGGTCGGGAACCTCTGTTTCACGAGCCATAACAGGCTCTTTTGATGAGTGCATATGGCTCTTCGCCAACCCGTAATTTTAAAATGAAACAAGCTAGGATGAGCTTGATGGTGCATTCACAGTTTTCTTGGACCTTCAAACGTACGTCTCAATAATATGCTTCAATTCAGTGCCCATTGGTGATCCTGGCGTTGCAGAAAGCACAGACATGTGCGTTATTACAGAGCTCGTCTCACGCATTAGGTCTCAGCTCAGCCAGCAGCGGGGCTGGCCACTCCCAACTCAATGCTTACTGTACGGGAATATATAAGAAATGTGTAGGGGAAAATTAAACCACGAAAGTCACCTGTGTGGTACCCTAAGTCACAGAAGCGCGATCACTTTCATGACTTTTTCACCTATAAAAAATTGTTGCCTCTTCCATTAGAGCGAGACTCACAAAACAGCTGCCCTGTGAAGTTCCACCTGTCTCGGCCACTGTTATGTACACCTAACCTAGTTGTAGTTTCCACTGGTTCCACCTCCAGGAAATATACGCAGCGCCACACCATGTTTGTATTTGTTATTTTCCAATTGGTGAGTGCGCAACTGATCAATAATTGTAACATCCCAAGTAACGACATCAGGCTCTCGTTGTTTTCTAAAGCTTTATTTCAATCCCAACTCGGCGACTGCTCGTAAAAGCTGTGCGTGCCCTCACACTCACTCTTGCGTGATGCATTCAAATGCATTCACAAAAAAAAAAACAAAAAAAAAACTGCTCATAAAACGCAGTTCCCAACCAATGGTGTAGAAAGAGTAGTAATTTTGAAATTTCCCGCCCGTGAGTAATGAGTTTCCGGTTCAGAGGTAAATTGTGAAGACGATAACGTAACACATGAGGCTGCTCCTTTCTAAACATGCGCAAATGCATGCATACCTTGCAAAAGCAGGAGGGCCTTAAACGCACCTTAAAGGTAGTGCAGACAAAATAACCAGGAGAAAGTTATAAAGTTATCACTCCAAGTGTAGACGTAGCCTCAGATTCCCACTTTCTGTATCAAAGCAGCTGAACAGAAAAGCTTAGAAAAGAAAAAAAAAGTTTGTAACTTTGATTTATAAGGTACAAAAAGGACTTCTCCAGTCACCTGTTAATTATATCACTTTATATTGATTTTTTTCATTTGAACTGTCACAGTAAAATCTGAACCTTTTCATGTTAAGACATTACATTTATCAGGTTGTAATATAAGATTGAACTTTTTTTCTGGTGCTAATGCTGTACATGTCCAATACATTTTTTTTACTGGGAGGGCTGGTATTTATCTTTTTTTTTTTCACACACACACACACACAAAAAAAAATGACAACAGTGATTATTCACTGCCACCCCATCCCAGTCAAATGGATTGTTAGTCTATCACCGTGAATGGCAGTGAATAAGTCAATATGATTTACAGTTGGGAGAACAAGTATTTGATACACTGCCGATTTTCCCACTTGCGAAGCATGTAGAGGTCTGTAATTTGTATCATAAGTTCTCTTCAACTGTGAGGGACGGAATCTAATACAAAAAAACAGAAAATCACGGTGTATGATTTTTAAATGATAAAATTTGCATTTAATTGCATGAAACAAGTATATGATACATCACAAAAATCGAACTTAATATTTGGTACAGAAACCTTTGTTTGCTATTACAGATACCGAACATTTCCTGTAGTCCTTGACAAGGTTTGCACACACTGCAGCAGGGGTTGTGGCCCACTCCTCCATGCAGATCTTCTCCAGAGCCTTCAGGTTTCGGGGCTGCTGCCGGGCTTTCAGCTCCCTCCATAGATTTTCTTTCGGGTTCAGATCTGGTGACTGGCTTGGCCACTCCAGGACCTTAAGATGCTTCTTACGGAGCCACTCTTTAGTTGCCTTGGCTGTGTGCTTTGGGTCGTTGTCATGCTGGAAGACCCAGCCACGACCCATCTTCAGGGCTCTCACTGAAGGAAGGAGGATGTCAGCCAAGATCTGGCGATACATAGCCCCAACCATCCTCTCCTCATTACGGTGCAGTCGTCCTGTACCCTTGGCAGAGAAGCAGCCCCAAAAAATGATGTTTCCTCCTCCATGTTTCACAGTTGGGATGGTGTTCTTGGGGTTGTACTCATCCTTCTTTTTCCTCCAAACACGACGAACCGAGTTTAGACCAAAAAGTTCAATTTTGGTCTCATCCGACCACATGACCTTCTCCCATTGCTCCGCTGGATCATCCAGATGGTCAGTGGCAAACTTCAGACGTGTCTGGACATGCACTGGCTTCAGCAGCGGGACCTTACGTGCGCTGTAGGATTTTAATCCATGACTGCGTAATGTGTTTCCGATGGTTTTCTTCGAGACTGTGGTTCCAGCTCTCTTCAGGTCATTGACCAGGTCCTGCCGTGTAGTTCTGGGCTGATCCCTCACCTTCCTCATGATCAGGGATGCCCCACGAGGTGGAGCCCCAGAACGAGGCACACTGACCGTCATCTTGAACTTCTTCCATTTTCTAATAATCGCTCCAACAGTTGTTACCCTCTCACCAAGCTGCTTGCTTATTTTCCTGTAGCCCATCCCAGCCTTGTGCAGGTCTATTATTTTATCCCTGATGTCCTCACACAGTTCTTTGGTCTTGGCCATTGTGGAGAGGTTGGAGTTTGTTTGTTTGTGTATGTGAACAGGTGCCTTATATACAGGTAACAAGTTCAAACAGGTGCAGTTACTTCCGGTAATGAGTGGAGAACAGGAGGGATTCTTAAAAAAGAACTAAGAGCCGAAATATTTACTAGTTGGTAATGTATCAAATACTTATTTCATGCAGTTAAATTTAATTAATTAATTTAATTTAATTTTGCAGTTTAATTTATTATTTAAAAATTATAGAATTTGATTTTCTGGATTTATGTATTAGATTCCGTCCCTCACAGTTGAAGAGAACTTATGATACGAATTACAGACCTTTACATGGCTTGCAAGTGGGAAAACCAGCAAAATCGGCAGTGTATCAAATACTTGTTCTCCCCACTGTATATCATATAGTATATAGTGTTAGTCGCGGCATTACTATTGCGTCCCGGCGTAGACGAGACAAAATATTGTCGTTTCACAATGTCGGCCATATTTCACTCAGCAACATTTCGCTTCAAGTGTCTCTGCTGACCTTCTTCCCATGCACACAACTGTCACCCGGCTGTAAATACGTGAAGAGCAACCTACAAAAAGAAACACTGCTTGTTTAAAAATGCCATTTCTTGAATGTGAATGCTTCACGCCTAAGAACTAGAAACGGAAACTCAGACTCTCAGTTGGCCAAATGGTTCATTTCAGTGCTAATTATAGAACGATACAAGAGGCCTTGTGAGTCGTTAGACGCAGTAACGCTTCATCAACACCCGATCAATGCTTTTAAATCAGACACTGCCACAGTGGGACGCACCTTTGACCTCGTTGCTCACGAGTAGTGTTGTCTGGTGAGCTAAATCCCTTAATAGTCACTTAAAACTGACAATTTTCATCCGAGGCATGGTGTCTGTTTTACAGTTTTTATGAATAATACATATAAGTGCTTAATGCCTTTATTAGATCAGCAGTTCTCAACGAATATTTTTCTACTATTGCAAAGTCATGATCCACTTTTATGGAAGTTAACGCTTTCAGTGCCATTCACGACAATAGGCTAGACAAGAGTATTTGTCTTTCTCAGCCCTGGTAGTTATGGTGCTGTCAGACGTGACGTCTTTCCGGTGAGCATGGCAGAAGAGTTAATCAAGCCGCAAAAAGGGAAGAAGCTGTGGCGCAATTACAGAGCCACTTGATTAAAGCCACAGGAACAATCAGCAGAGGGAAATTGGATAGTTATTGTCTCTGACCCATTGTGTTGTGTGAGTGTGTGGAAGCCCACCAGCGTGTTAGCCACAATCACATTACTTTTGTGCTTGCCATTATGCAAACATTTGACACGTGGCCTCAACATTAGAGTGTACATGACTCCTGAAATCAAATTTAAACAGCCTTATGACGGGAATTAAAATCATATATTGAGACGATTAAACTAAAAACAACAATTAGGCATTGCGTGGATGACAAGAAATCCTGCCGTTTAGCTCCTCCTGTCATAACGCTGTGGCGCCACCATCGTGGTAATAACGTCACTCGATGAACGACTTCAGCGGGTTCAGCATTTTGTGGCATGGAGTAGGTAGACTTTTTTAGCGGTTCTGGTTCAAGTTTGGATCTATTCTGCAATATTGCCGATCTAGAATTACATTGGGGTAATTAAGTATTTAGTCAGCCACTAATTGTGCAAGTTCTCCCACTTGAAAATATTAGAGAGGCCTGTAATTGTCAACATGGGTAAACCTCAACCATGAGAGACAGAAAGTGGAAAAAAAAAAAACAGAAAATCACAGTATGATTTTTAAAGAATTTATTTGCAAATCAAGGTGGAAAATAAGTATTTGGTCAATACACAAAGTTCATCTCAATATTTTGATATGTACCCTTTGTTGGCAAAAACAAAGGCCAAACATTTTCTGTAGCTCTTCACAAGCTTTTCATACACTGTTGCTGGTATTTTGGCCCATTCCTCCATGCAGATCTCCTCTAGACCGGTGATGTGTTGGGCAACACGGACTTTCAACTCCCTCCTCACCCCGTGGCGTCAAAATAACAAAAACGGTAAGCAAAAATCCCAGAATCACACGGGGGCACCTAGTGAATGACCTACAGAGAGCTGGGACCACAGTAACAAAGGCTACTATCAGTAACGTAATGCGCCGCCAGGGACTCAAATCCTGCACTGCCAGACGTGTCCCCCTGCTGAAGCCAGTACACATCCAGGCCCGTCTGCGGTTTGCTAGAGAGTACACATCCAGGCCCGTTTGCGGTTTGCTAGAGAGCATTTGGATGATCCAGAAGAGGACTGGGAGAATGTGTTATGGTCAGATGAAACCAAAATAGAACTTTTTGGTAGAAACACAGGTTCTCGTGTTTGGAGGAGAAAGAATACTGAATTGCATCCGAAGAACACCATACCCACTGTGAAACATGGGGGTGGAAACATCATGCTTTTGGGTTTTTCTGCAAAGGGACCAGGACGACTGATCTGTGTAAAGGAAAGAATGAATGGGGCCAACTATCGAGAGATTTTGAGTGAAAATCTCCGTCCATCAGCAAGGGCATTGAAGATGAGACGTGGCTGGGTCTTTCAGCATGACAATGATCCCAAACACACAGCCAGGGCAACAAAGGAGTGGCTTCATAAGAAGCATTTCAAGGTCCTGTAGTGGCCTAGCCAGTCTCCAGATCTCAACCCCATAGAAAATCTGTGGAGGAAGTTCTAAGTCCGTGTTGCCCAACAACAGCCCCAAAACATCACAGCTCTAGAGGAGACCTTCATGGAGGAATGGGTCAAAATACAAGCAACTGTGTGTGAAAAGCTTGTGAAGATTGGCCTCCGTTATTGCCAACAAAGGGTACATAACAAAGTATTGAGATGAACTTTTGGTATTGACCATATATTTATTTTCCACCATGATTTGCAAATAAATTCTTTAAAAATCAAACAATGTGATTTTCTTCGTCTTTTTTTTCCACAGTCTCTCAAGTTTGAGGTTTACCCATGTTGAGAATTACAGGCCTCTCTAATATTTTCAAGTGGGAGAACTTGCACAATTAGTGGTTGACTAAATACTTATTTACCCCACTGTATCACTGTCATATTTTAGTCATTTCAAAATGTGTTTGTCTTACTCTAGTTTTAGTCAAGGAAAACTCATCTGGTTTTAGTCTACAATTCTCAAAATTATTTCGTCTATAAACTTCAAAAGTTTTAGTCCATTAATAAATCAGTCAATAAATGAAAGGTTTTACATTGACAGACGAGCACATAATTGTAGTCTACAAGGGCGTCACCATCTTCATGATGATAATACACACTCAACAGGAAAACAGCAAATTACTTGCAATTAATTAAACTCACCTGGAAGCCACGAACTGTATGTAAAACGTTTTCCAGTTTAAGAAAACACAATGCTAATGGTAACGCGGACGCTATGCTAACGCTACAAGTTAGTTTAGTGTGTGATGATTGTAAATGCAGCTAATCTGCATTCCAATCTAATATAATTTAATATAATGTTTAAAAGTTAATTTGTTTTGAATTTAATTATCCATATATGTCTGCTTGTTCATGCTGCATCATTATTTTGTGCAATTCCCATAAGCGCCATAGGGTGGCAACATTGCGCAGGCTTCCCTAGTTTATCTGCATGAAGTAGAGGTAGTGAGGAATAGACCCTACTCACCTACGTCACAAAATGGGCGTGTCACTGTTTCCGGCCGCCATACTGTACCTCTTTTTCAGACCTATTCTCATTGTTTTCAATTAGTCGAGCAAGTTATAGAGCAATTCATGGAAGCCCCGGTGTTATCTGACGCTGTAAACTCATTGGATCCGTTGCATAAAAGGCGTTACGTGGAAAAGCTTCAGTTTATCCATTCGCCAGATCCGTATTTGATGCCTAAATCGATGTTTTTCGACCCGCTGGCTTCGCCTGACATCTGATATCCTGATATTTACAACTATCTTGTCCACACAAAATCAGCCTATTCTCACGAAAGTTTGAAAAACTTTAAGAGCTTGGAGGCTTATAAATGCTACGTTGCTGGTTGGGTGAAACACGTCCTCGTACACGAAAATTCGGCAGGAATCTTGTGCTCGGAAGGTGAGTTACGAAATTTTCAATTCAAAATCTTTTGTTCTTGGTAACATCCACTGTCAAGTCTAATGTATTTCATGTCATTTGTCAATGGAGCTAGGGCTTTTAATGTTTATATGGTTTAGCGATAGCACTCACTACATACATACGTGTATGTTGTCGGCGATTAGCCTAGCAATGATCTTAATTGTGGTTGTCAGCCCAAAACCCTCTAAATATATATTAAATGCATCTTACCAGATATAAAATGACTACTACATAATCTGCGGTAGTCGTTTGGAGCCCAGTTTTCTCGTCGAATTGCAGCAGTCAATCGTGGCCTCCTCTTCGGGTCTCTCGGAATACGGTAAAAATTCAAGTCTCTCCGTCTATCTTCTCTGTTTTTGCAACCGACCGCCACACGACTTCACCATTTTGAGTATTAATGTTGACGAGCAGTAAAACGTGCAATAATAGGAGGAATTTACGAAGCGCTAATGCATTTCTATGACGAGTATCCGGACAACATGGTACGGGGGCGTGGCTGTGACGTCACGTGAGTAGGGTCAATAGGCCAAAGCTTTGCGGGAAGCACCGCTCAATGCGGTTGTGTGTTGTATGTTGTGTTGGCAGAAAGGGAAAGTTATAGAGACAAAGGATGAGAGGATAAGTCTACAACCATTCAAGGTGATTTTATTTTACATGTAACAAATATTTTGTTAATATAGTGTCACATTAGGTACTCTTTATTTGTTTTTAAGCACGTTTTTGCCTGGTTTTTTTTTGTCTAATGGCGCCCATTGTACATTTTCTCAGAGTGTCCATTAAAGCTGCAGACCCAGGTGACATTGTTTTTAGCACCCTTGGTCGGCGAAATAAGGTATTAGATAGTGAATTATAATTGAATATTTTATGGTTTGTTTGTGAATGTATGTTGATTTTGTTTGTTCATAATATTTTTTGTATGTAAAATTGTCTAGTTTTCACGGTGCACCAGGTGAACCAGGTGCTTATGGTGCGAACAAGAGTGGAGAGAAAAAATAAAAAACTGGAGCATCAGTCGAGACAACTTCGTCTTTTTTGGACCGAGGGACAGCTACAATGATCACTTATCACAGACCTTTAAAGGCTAAAGCAACATGTTAGATCTAGCCAAGATAAGAAAACAAAACTTACCAAGCAGCACCTGACACATTTCACATAAAGGAAACTGGAATGGTCACACGCTTACTCACTTCTGTGTGGGGCGGGCACGTCACATGAGTGAAATGACCAAACACTGCTAAAATGTGGGCTTACCACACAAAAGATTAGAAAATGTAAAACATTGTGAACTTGGAAACGTAGGCAAATTTTCATCTAGTTCTCGTCTCGTCAGACGACAACTGGCATCCATATCATCATGTTTTAGTTTCACGAGACAAATTTCTAGCACATCAAAAAATTGTTGACAAAATATTTTTGGTTTCATCATCGTTGGTGAAAACAACACTGGTGTTGACCAACCCACTGCCTCTTGTGTCACCCACCTATGCCTTACTGTCTGTATTTAAGTTCCCCATGTGCTGTCTGTTTTTATTGCGTCATTGTCCATTCCTGCGTCAAAGCCCTCGTGTTTTTGTTCTGGTTTACCAAGTTTTGATACCTTTTGTTTGATCCCCTGATCTTTTGTTTGAACTTTGGATTTTTGTTAACTATTATTTAAGAATTTTTGAGTCCCCAACACCCTGCCTTGCCTTTTGTTTTTCCCTGCATTTGGGTCCACCTCGCCTCTGCCGACGTGACAGAGGATACTTGTTGCTGACAAAATGTTACAAATAAAACACTGAATTGCTACCCTATCAGGCTCAAGACAATAGCGTAGCAAAATATCAAAAATACATCTTAATTCATAGTTTTGTCATCAAAGACAAACTGGACTATGATGAAGTAGTTGACATCAATCAAAATCCCTGATCCTGCCCACAAACTCAAATGTGACACTAATTTTGTTGATTTTGTTGTAATGCCAATAAAGGTTCTATTCTAAACACTGCATTTCTACAAAGGGCTCCCATATACCTAAAGCTAACGCTAGCTCACAACACATACTGTATATGTGAAACATACCAAAATAAAAACTCATGAACTCAAAAAAAAATCACGCAAAACTGCTAAAACGAGTCACCACGCAACCCTGACTTATGCCTTTTGCCTGGTTGCAGTTGAAGAATAATTCTTACTCAATGGACGACCGTCATGAACATAATTTCAAAGTCTAACAAAATTAAATAAAGATTATACACCCAAAATGCCTATTTTAAATGTTAGTTAACATTCACTGTCTAATGTAAAAGTGCGTTTACTACTTAAATATTAAATCCTGATTTATTTAGAGAAAAAAGGAAAATATTCCAAAAAGAGGAACCGTATAAATAAATACAATTAGCATAGTTAAACCTTGCGTTATAATAAAAAACTCCATTATGTGAAATTATATTACAGCTTTGCTTTGCAAATGCCTCGTTTCTTCTGTGTGCTGTAGCAATGACTGTTTTCCACAATACTGTAGATATCAAATCATTCTAAAAGTCATAATAGCCAATTATACTGCCTATTTAGCTCACTATAATATAGGTGTAAGCCGTGCCATATAGTTACGGAGGCATCTCTTGGATATAAAGCTATCAATGCGAGCACAATGTGAGTTTTTTTTTAAAAAACTTCCTTACGTGTGAAGACATAATGCTGAGGCATGTTGGCACCTCAGCAGGGCTTGTTTTGAGGGTCACACAGAGTCCAACCGTGTCTCATTTGCGATTCCCCAAGATTTGCGAAGGTGTTGTTTGTGTCAGCAAATTGAATCAAAAAGAATTGTGACTGTAGCTGTTCCTGGAGTGAAGCCAGCCAGCTCAGAAGCAGCTTCTGCCAGCTGCGTTACCTGTTCTCTCTGCTATAAATAGAACCCCCCCAAAAATGCACATGGGTGTATTATCTGCATGGATAATCAAAAGTAAAAACATATAAAGTTTTTTTTTTCCCCCTTCTCTTCGGACTAGGTTGGTCCACGGTGGCTCCGCCCATGTTGGCCTTCCTTTACTGCTTTGCCCAGGTGGGAATGGAATGGACTCCTCACCTGTCATTAGTCACCATGAATTCACAACGCAACAACAACAAAAAATAAACACTGCACGCCATCTATGCCAGAACCACGCTCGGAACCTGGCGCTAAATTGAGGTGGTAAGCATGGACTCACAGAAGGGGTGCTGTTGGCACCACAAACACAGTAAATGCATATTGTACCAGGATAAAAGGACACTCAAGAATATACATTGGCCCGGGTTTCACTCGCTGGCGAGACCACCGCCTTCACCCGAACTGAGGTTGGGGTCCGCTTGGGGGAATACAGTACAAAATCAAACGTTTCTTATGTTCAACATCGTCATATGATATTGTTTAGTGGATATCAGGATTTTACAATACTGTGCGTTGGTCCTCATGGGACATGCAGTCTTCCTTAAGGCAAATTACTACCTCTTTTGTCCACCTGCATCGCTAAAATCGACCAAATGTGTGCTTTAAATTTAAGAAGGCATGGTGTTAAATATGTGATCACCTCAAGGATTCATGGTAAAATTGACGTGTTAAGGCTCATATTTTTCGAATTCTGTTGTCTTTATTCGAACTTGACAGAGAAACAAAATGGAAAGTTAAGTGCTGTCAGTAGATGGTAAAAATGCTTTGTCGTAATCCAATGGGACGACTGGTTCCTTTAAAGCAGAAATGTGATGTAAGGTTGGCCAACCATGTTTTTGAATAATATCAATGGCTAAACAATTAGAAGCATATTTTCGTTTTTTTTTTTTTTTTTTTTTAACGCAACCCTTCCAGATTCTTTGTTTAACCCATAGCAATGCCCTTGACAATCCGCAGCAACACTGTTCGTAGCTTTGTAGCGATTTGTAATTTCGGAATCGCCGATGAGTTTAGTAACATACACCAAACAATAAATACAGCAGAATGGCCATTTTGCGTAACTGTGGAAGCCCGTCTGTGGAAGCCCGTCGACATCTTTATTCCATTTGTCTTCCGCTTGCTCGTAAGGGTCAACATTGTTCACATTCTTAAGTTTGATCACATATCTGATCTTCGCCTTAATAACGAGTTTGTTTCTTTATCGAACTGGCAAGTTAAATGTCCCGCGAGCCAGACCTGCTTCCAATATGGCTGCGTTGTTGTCAAATCTCACGTGATCCCCCATTCTGTGACGTAAGCGCTCGAGCCTAAAAGTGCACGTGTATTTGTTGTTAATAAAGTTTTTTTTTCCCAAACAAACTTCTGAGCCGGTGTTTTCACACACAAACCGGAACTGCGAGTGCGGCAAACACACACGCAAAACAGATGCAGAGGGATATGATGGCAGAGCATTCAGAGGAAAATTTGTCCTTTTCAAGGTGGAGATATAAATACTATTTCAAGTAAGCCTGTCGCAATATGCAATAATTCCATTTATCGCGCAATATATAAAAATGAAGGCGGTAACTTTTCCGCTGCGATTTATCGCCTCGCGTGCACGTGTGTGTGCGCGTGCGGCAGACGTGCTGTTAAAAGTTCGTTACCAACTGCGCAAAATGCATCTTCGTTCCAGGTCCGCCAAAAACTAGCGCCGGAGCCAATTGTTCCCATTATATCCTATTGTTCAACGTATACCGGCCGCGTCAGTGCTCCGGAGTGACTGTGGACCATCTATGGCGCGCCGGTGTTGTTGACGTGTGGGCGCTCCCGTCAGGAGTGACATTTCACGCGGGGCGGCTATTTTTCGGCACAACGCTGGATATTTACAACGAAGTCCGCCAAAACATTGTTACCGACTTGGTTGCTACGAATAACCTCACTTTGACAACGAACAGCTGAATGAAATTACCGGTAAGAGCGCTGTGCTTCAAACTCCTGTCCTGTTTATGAAAGTCGTTTTCATATGCTAGTGTTGTGTGGTAATGAGCAGACGTGACTTCAGCGGCGCTTGCTAACTTTTTTAATGCGCGGTTGCGCGCACACCCTAGATATCATGAAATGGCAAACTAGATGTGCTACTTCCCATGCCATTGGCTACGTGAGCCCAGAGTGATTATGGGACATGTAGTCCATATACTACATCGATGAATTCTAAACTGTCATTTGTCACATGAGGTTAAGAAGGCCAAATCATTCCATACCAGTGACTATAGATAATGTTGCAAATATTGTTAATTCAGTACGTGACACAAATGGATTCGGACCATAAATAGGATGTCTTGCTCATGTAGTAAACCTAGCTACTAAGAGAGCTGTAGCAATCAACGGTGTGCCCTGCCTCACTTTACAAACAGTAAAGATTGTTCTCAGCACTTTTATACAATTTTTTTTCATATCAGTAAGAAGTAAGCACATAAATATTATGCACTAAAATGCATGTTTATATGATGGCAATTTAATTTTTGCTCGTTAGCAAAAAAATTTTTAAAAAAAATACAATTGTTACATTTTTTTTACAGAGCATTAAATGTATTGAATCGGATCGAAAATGGTGTCCCTCGTATCAAAATTCGTACCGAACCATGACTTAACTGTATCATTGCATCCCTATGGAACACCATTGCAGAAGCTATGACGGGAAAAGTTTTCATTTTTCTAAATGCTGAAGTTGTTAAGTGCAATTTTTTTTTGTTTTTTTTTTAAACACATTTTATGTATTCTGTGTTTCTGTGCGGTATCAATATTGTTGTTTTTTACTTAAGAGGTATGGTCTATTGTTTTTAGTTGTGATTTCTTAAAAAGTATATTTGAATTTAAGAGTAAATATCGCGTTTAAATGGGTTTACTTCATCTATTAGTATATACTGTATTCGCACTGTGTTATTGTAAATTGGTTTAAAAAATTGGGGGGGGGCGCAATAATATCGCATATCGCAATAATTTATGAGAACAATTATCGCACACTAAAATTTGTTATCGCGACAGGCCTAATTTCAAGTTGGTCGAAATTAAAGGAAAGAACATGCATGTAAAGTGTAATTTATGTTCCGGGGCAAAGCTTTTGTCGACATCTGTGGTAAGCAATTCAAATCTGTTTATTTTTGTTGCACTTCAAGTGTAGGCTAAATCTGTTGCTGGTGAGGTGCAATAAATATTACAAGGTTCTATAACACAACTACCTGTCTGTTCTTCTCTATTCAACTGACTCGAATACTGCTCAAAAAATTTCAAATTCTTTGACATACAACAACTTCTTTTTATAGTAACGTAAATAGTTACTATACCTGGTAACTAGTTACTTTTACTATAGAGTAATTCAGTTACTAACTCAATTACTTTTTGGAAGAAGTATTGAGTAACTATAATTACTTTTTGTAAAGTAACGTGCCCAACACTGCTTATTTTTGGCTATAATTTTGCACACATGTAGAAAAAGACTAAAGAGCAAACATTTTTTTGTTTCTTTTTTTTTGTTGAAGTAGGTCTTGATGGTCACTGTGGGTACCTGGGCATTGGGCTCAATGGTGCCCTGTATTTGGCCATGAGTGCATTCACATCACGGAGAGCAGGTCAAAAACCGAGGGGGGAGGGGGGCGGGGGGGTAAATATATTTCTATGTCTGGAATTTTCACATAAGTAAAGATGTTGATTAAATACTAACTTTCTGTAATTTTCACATAAGTAAAGATGGTGATTAAATATTAACTTATACCTGAGTACAATGGTACCTCTACATAGGAAGTTAATTCGTTCCAGGACCTTGTTTTTAAGTCTAAATAGTCATACAGTGGGGCAAATAAGTATTTAGTCAACCACCAATTGTGCAAGTTCTCCTACTTGAAAAGATTAGAGAGGCCTGTAATTGTCAACATGGGTAAACCTCAACCATGAGAGACAGAATGTGGAAAAAAACAGAAAATCACATTGTTTGATTTTTAAAGAATTTATTTGCAAATCATAGTGGGATATAAGTATTTGGTCACCTACAAACAAGCAAGATTTCTGGCTGTCAAAGAGGTGTAACTTCGTCTAACGAGGTCTAACGAGGCTCCACTCGTTACCTGTATTAATGGCACCTGTTTTAACTCATTATCGGAATAAAAGACACCTGTCCACAATCTCATCAGTCAAACTCCAAACTCCACTATGGCCAAGACCAAAGAGCTGTCGAAGGACACCAGAGACAAAATTGTAGACCTGCTGGGAAGACTGAATCTGCAATAGGTAAAACGCTTGGCGTAAAGAAATCAACTGTGGGAGCAATTATTAGAAAATGGAAGACATACAAGACCACTGATAATCTCCCTCGATCTGGGGCTCCATGCAAGATCTCACTCTGTGGTGTCAAAATGATAACAAGAACGGTGAGCAAAAATCCCTGAACCACACGGGGGGACCTAGTGAATGACCTACAGAGATCTGGGACCATAGTAACAAAGGCTACTATCAGTAACACAATGCGCCGCCAGGGATTCAAATCCTGCACTGCCAGACATGTCCCCATGCTGAAACCAGCACACGTCCAGGCCCGTCTGTGGTTAGCTAGAGAGCATTTGGATGATCCAGAAGAGGACTGGGAGAATGTGTTATGGTCAGATGAAACCAAAATAGAACTTTTTGGGAGAAACACAGGTTCTTGTGTTTCGAGGAGAAAGAATACTGAATTGCATCCGAAGAATACCATGCCCACTGTGAAGCATGGGAGTGGAAACATCCTGCTTTGGGGCTGTTTTCTGCAAAGGGACCAGGACGACTGATCTGTGTAAAGGAAAGAATGAATGGGGCCATGTATCGAGAGATTTTGTGTGAAAATCTCCTTCCATCAGCAAGGCCATTGAAGATGAGACGTGGCTGGGTCTTTCAGCATGACAATGATCCCAAACACACAGCCAGGGCAACAAAGGAGTGGCTTCGTAAGAAGCATTTCAAGGTCCTGGAGTGGCCTCGCCAGTCTCCAGGTCTCAACCCCATAAAAAATCTGCAGAAGGAGTTGAAAGTCTGTGTTGCCCAATGACAGCCCCAAAATATCACTGCTCTAGAGGAGATCTGCATGGAGGAATGGGCCAAAATACCAGCAACAATGTGTGAAAAGCTTGTGAAGAATTTCATAAAACGTTTGGCCTCCGTTATTGCCAACAAAGGGTACATAACAAAGTATTGAGATGAACTTCTGGTATAGACCTAATACTTACTTTCCACCATGATTTGCAAATAAATTCTTTAAAAATCAAACAATGTGATTTTCAGTTTTTTTTCCACATTTTGTCTCTCATGATTGAGGTTTAACCATGTTGACAATTACAGGCCTCTCTAATATTTTCAAGTGGGAGAACTTGCACAATTAGTGGTTGACTAAATACTTATTTGCCCTTCTGTAAATGGCGGAAAACACTCGCACTCCTCTTTAAAAGAAACTGCTGCATTTTAAAGAGCATACGACTGGAGGAAAAAAGTCTTAAATAGCATTATTATGTGAATTAGAATCATATTTTAAGACGATTCGACTATATACAACAATTTAGCAAAACGCAGATGACGAGAAATCAGTCTTTTAATCTGCCGGTGGTTGATCACGATGTCATCCACCCAACAGGTGGATGACGTCAGCGGGTGACTGGGCTCATCGGTTTTACTATTCAGCCCATTGAGGGGGAATTATTCAGAACGAGGAAAAGGCGACGAAGAGAGCCGCAAAACGTCATTGTTTCAGTCTCTTTACTCCAATATTTTTACAGGATAGTCTCTTTATCCAAGTATTTTTTTTCCCCAATAGCTAAATAAATGGCTTGAGAAGGACCAGTCAGCCTGTCGAGGAGGAACTATTCACAACAAGGAAAACGCGACGAAGCGAGCTGCAAAATGTCATTGTTTCTGTCTCTTTACTTCAATATTTTTACAGGATATTCTTTTCATCCAAGTATTTTCCCCAATTGCTAAATAAATGGCATGGTCCTGACAAATAACAGTCTTGTGCTAAATGGAACATGAAATAATAAAAATGCACTTATTCAGGACGACATTTCAAGGTCCTGGAGTGGCCTTGCCAGTCTCCAGATCTCAACCCCATAGAAAATCTGTGGAGGAGTTGAAAGTCCGTGTTGCCCAACGACAGCCCCAAAACCTCACTGCTCTAGAGGAGATGGAGGAATGGGCCAAAATAGACCCCACTCACATGACGTCACAACCACGCCTCCGCGTCATATTGTCCGTTAGCTCGTCGTGTTTACGCATTACCGCTACGTAAATTCCTCCTATTATGGTGTGTTTTTGCTCGTTAACATTAATAATCAAAATGGTGAAGGCATGTGTGGCGGTTGGTTGCAGTAACAGAGAAGATAGACGGAGAGACTTGAAGTTCTACCGTATTCCGAGAGACCCGGAGAGGAGAGCGAGATGGACTGCTGCAATTCGACGAGAAAACTGGGCACCAAAGGATCACCACAGATTATGTAGTAGTCATTTTATATCTGGTAAGATGCATTTAATATATATTTAGAGGGTTTTGGGCTGACAACCACAATTAAGATCATTGCGAGGCTAATCACCGACAACGTACAGTTTCAAATTCAAGATGCTTATTTCTTCCACCATCATTATTTTTTGAATAATATTTAGCTGGTACCAAGTGAAAGAAGCTGGCCTCGTCTTCGGATCATCAGTTAAACAGGTGTGTCCAAACCTTTTGCAAAGGGGGCCAGATTTGGTGTGGTAAAAATATGTGGGGCTACCTTGGCTGATTTACATAGAACAATATATTTAAACAAAATTTTAGCAAGCCCTTCTGTGCGTCACATTTGCTTTATTATTAATTTTTTTTAATTCATAATTTCAACAATCTCGTCTTTGTGGCGTTCTCTTTCGACACTCGGGCTCTTGCGAAATACTGCTGCTGTGAAACTAAACTAGCTTCAAGTTGCTTTAATTTCTCGCTGCCTATCTTCCCTGTAATGTTGTACATGTTAGCGTGTATTGTTTTGTAATATCGCGTCACATCGAACTCTTTGAAAACAGCGACTTGTCTCTTTGCAAATGAGGCAGGCACAGTTGCATATTTTATTGAAGAAATAGTCCAATATCTACCTATCCTTGAAGCGTCGCAGTCAACTTTTTATTTATTGATTGTTGCCATTTTAAAAAATTGGAAGTAAAGGGTCACACGGGGTAATGTTGCTTAGAGTGCTGCTCTTAAAATTTTTCAAACTTTTGTGAGAATAGGCTGAGTTTCTGTGGACAAGATAGTTGACAGAAGTAGAAGACAGCGGGTCAAAAAATATCGATTTAGGCATCAAATATGGATCTGACGAATGGATAGATTGAAGCTTTCCACATAACGCCTTTTATGCAACGCATCCATTGAGTTTACAGCATCTGAAAGCACCAGGGCTTCCATGAAGTGCACTATAAATTGCACGACAAATTGAAACCATTGAGAATACGGATAAACAATGACGGACAATATGGTGGCCGGATACAGCAACACGTCATTGTGTGACGTTGGTGAGTGGGGTCTATACCAGCAACAGTGGGTGAAAAGCTTGTGAAGTTACAGAAAAAGTTTGTCCTCCGTTATTGACAACAAAGGGTACATAACAAAGTATTGAGATTAACTTTTGGTCTTGACCAAATACTTATTTTCCACCATGATTTGCAAATAAATTCTTTAAAAATCAAACAATGTAATTTTCTGTTTTTTTTTTCCACATTCTGTCTCTCATGTTAATAATTACAGGCCTCTCTAGTATTTTCAAGTGGGAGAACTTGCACAATTAGTGGTTGACTACATACTTATTTGGCCCACTGTATGTTGAGCAGGATTTTCCTATAAGAATACATTATAATTCCATTAAGTTGTTCCAGAGCCCGACAACCTACACTAGATCCTTATTAAATGCTGCTGGTACTACTGCAAATAGCAATTACACAGGGCAAAACAAATAAATTATGAATAAAAATCGGAATAATATTGTAATAATAACAATAATACCTGTTATAATGTAACGAATTGGGTGTGTGGCGAATGTGTTTTGCGTGATGTACCTGAACGCACCGCGTGGCTGACTTGACAGCGCGAGAGAGGACTTTTTACTATCACTTTTCATGTTCAGCTGCGGCGGACAGTAGGCATGTTTTGAAGGCAGGTTTTGAAATAAATGATTGAAAACCTGACGAAGCTGGCGATTTTTGGGCAATCTTACCACAATAATAATTGTCACCTAAACTTATAAAGACTGGCGAACGGAGGTCAGTGGAGGACCGTCGAGATCGTAGACATTCTACGGCCGTATTGTCGAGCTAGTTCACGGACGTGCACTCCACACTCATATTTTTTCTATCATTTCTACCTTCATTTCAATTGTAAGCCTCACCTTTTTCCACCACCTGCACTAACATTTTTGGAACTCATGTTGATTTCTCACACAAGAAAATCCACTGTCCGTCCGTCTTGCGAGAAAACAAACCACGGCGCTGTCATAAATCCGCATATTTCGAGCATGTTGTCGGATGAAGAAACAAATGGCAAATCAAATTTTACGTCGGATGTCGAAAAGATCGTGTGTCGAAGCGATCGTATGTTAAGGTACCACTGTATATGTCTGCTTGAGTTGAGAGAGAGTACTTTGGCCATCTCTGATTTAAAAAAAAAAAATGCAAGTACAAAGTGATTGACTTAAAAGGTTGCCGCGATCTAACAATCAATCAATCATAATCATAATCAATCAAACATAATGAGATTAGCTACATGTTAATCCACTGTTTACACCCAAAGTGAATCAATTCATTTCATATAGGCATGATTACATTCAATATGTGAAAAGCTTTTATAAAAATGAAGACTCGGAATGAGAGATTCGTCAGGTCATTTACGAGCTCCTGGATTATAAATTTAATTATTTATCAATTTATTGAAGTTATTTTACTCATGTGGCCACAAATGAGTTCCCGCCTTTGACAACAGGCCAGCTCTTTATTTTTAGCCAACTGAATTTTTGCTGGAAAAAAGAAAAGCGTGTGTTTTTTCCTCTTTGCTGCATACGATCCTGATAAAAGACAAGTCATGTAAAAAACAAATTATCCATATGAAAATAATGAATAATATAAGAACGCCGCTTCTTCTTTTACACGGAAAGAGGACGAAGTGAGCGCAGAGTGGACTGAAATACTGCAACTCTACACATAAAAAGAATGTAAAATACAAGTAGTGTCGATATAAACGACTGATTGGTGGTCATAGCGATATCCCGATCCGATATTTGGATCGGATAGGACGCCGATATGGGCAAAAAAATGCACATCGGTATCGGATCGGCCGACACAGAAAAATTCCGATCCAGTTTTTTGGGGAAAACCGGTCCAGCGCACTGATTTACATAATCCATTCCAGTTTTTGCTTCGGTTTCCCTAAAATCTGGTCCGCATTTTATGGCACACCTTCAAACACTACATTACCATCTCCCAATTTACCGAGAGACTTTATCGGTAAAAAATTTCATCATTTCACCTTAAAGCTGTAATGTGAAGTAAGGTTGGCCAACCATGTTTTTGAATAATATTAATGGCTAAACAGTTTTAAGCATATTTTCATTTTTTTTTTTTAACGCAACCCTTCCAGATTCTTTGTTTAACCCATAGCAACGCCCTCGACAACGAAAATGCTTTTCTTCGGCAATCTTCGGAAATGACGTCACACCGGGAAGTGCGAGGGAAGTCCGCCATAGAACAGTATTGTTTGTTGAATTGCTTCTCGGTAAGATGCCACGGCGGTGTGTGCCGATGTTTTGTTCTCACTCAAACGAAAAGTTGTATGAGTGGCCAAAGGATAGCAGGGCACATAAATGGACATCTTTCGTTCGCACGAAGCGAATGAATTTCACGCCATCATGAAGTAGCGTTCTCTGCTGCAAACACTTCGAAGATGCCTGCTTCCTTAACCGGTCTGCTTAGGATCAAGGATTTGCCAAAAAGTAAGTGTGATTTTTGGATAGATGACTGATGACTTTGTCAAAGCAGAGCTGCTAACTGTTGTGGAATGAACAGTATAAACTAGCGACGTTAGCCGAAAGTTAACTCGTGGCAATCCCCGATCATAGTTGTTGCGTTCGCTAGGTTAAGCGTGTTTAAATTGTGCGTCATCTACGATCTTGTCCGAAAGAGTTAATCCACTGTCAATCAGGAAAGGAGTGTGGATGTGCACATAAGCGGGTCGGCGTCGCGGTAATTCACGGTCACGTTGCAGTAAGAGACACACACCGCCGGTGAGTTTGTGCACATTTACTTGTATTTATATTATGTATTTCCACCTTTATGCTTCAAGCATTGCATTGCATTTGTACGGTTCGGCGTTTCTTTCACGGTGATCGCTTGACAGCCTTCTACTTTGTGTTTTACGTACAAGAGTCGCTGACAGGTGACAAGTTGCTTTTAATGTCTGGCAGCGAATCAGCGAGCGCGTAGGTCACGCAGTGAATCATGGGAAATGTAGTCTCGGGACAACACTGAAGTGGTGCTTTGTAATCTGTTCGCTTGTGTGAAAAAAACTACATTTCCTCATGCCATTAGACGCCTCTTCCTCCCGAGTGCCCCGAGCCGTGTTCTTACTTTTCCATAAGAACTGCTCCATGTGTTAATAGAGAGACAAGGTTGTCAGCACATCGTGTGTTCGAAACATTTGTAAACAAAAAGCTCATAACAAGACACTATGCACGATCGACGCTGGAGTAGGAGGCGAGGAGGAGATCAGCTAGAAGCAAAATTTATTGTGTTGTAATACGGGAGTTCACCGGTCGAGGGTACGCATGTCATTTAGATTTGTTATTGTTTGTGCCTTACTCCTTGACTAAAAGGGAGAAAAGTGTTTTTGTTCAGAGTCGCTTGGCAAGACGGTGAGTAAAGTTTTAAAAGCCAATAAAGGTGTCGTGTGGGTCACACGGTCAAGATATAACAACGACTCATCACCTTCTTTCCCCCCAACGTTTTTTATATTATTATTTTATATGCACGAGAGCTGCCGGATCTGCCAAAATGAACATGAAGTCTGATTATTATTATTTTTAACAATGTCATCAGATAGACAAAAACATAAAATTATGTGCAAATGCCTGCATCTTCAAATCATGAAAATAATAACAGCCTATATCTTACCAATCTTGTAATCTCGATGGGTCTTGTATCCATTCCATGTCAGGTAGTCTAGGCACATTGTTTGCATCCTGATTAGCGTCTGGCTAATACATGTTAGGTCCAACATAAAATTCCAAGCTCCTCTTCTTCAAATACTTGTATCTCCTCCCTTGCGCTCGATCTATCGCTTATATCGCTGTTTGAATCATTGTTTGAAGGGCTTTGTATGGTGGCCGTATGTATGGAGCTGCTATCGATGTGACGTATCACGTTCGTCCCCTTTCAGGCTCGAACTTCGGAAACGCGATTCTTTTGTCAAATATACAACATATAAATTATTTTTTCATGCTTTATTTGTTGGACAATGTTTAATTACTTTACTTGTGTCCCTATTTGGCATGTGAAGAAATTACTTCACATTACTGCTTTAAAGGACGACAAAGACGAAGAGGCAGAATGCAACATATGCCACAATAAAGTCAAGCGTGGTGGTAAAGCTGTAAGAAGTTTTAATACAACTAACCTAATCAAGCATTTAGCGAAATACCACCACAAACAATATGATACGGTTTAATATGGTACAAAATGCCCAGCCGTCATTACATCCTTGAGCGATTCAGCCATGGAAGATTCGAGAACGATTCACAAACATCCAAATTCCGATTATTGAAATATGTCAAGTAAAGCGGAACTAATATACAGCGCGGTCTTCGGGATGCAATGAGAAACGGACCGCATTGCGTCCCGAGAGTATGATGAGAGCATGCTAGTCATAGATAATAATGCCAATGCTCAACTCACGGCTTTAGCTCAGCTCATGCCGCTGGATAAATAACACAAGAATACCTGACTGCTGCTGACAGCTGCTACAAACTACGTCAACATCGTTTTACTGGAGATAATAGATATCATATGTATATAGAACAAGATGCAAAACGACAGACTCGACTGCGTATGCAACATTGAAGTATTGAAAATAGTGTTGCACCGATACCATTTTTTGGCCCCGATACCGATACCTGGCTGTCCAGTATCGGCCGATACCGATACCATACCGATACCACCCCGATTATATATATATATATATATATATATATTTTTTTTTTTTTTTCCAAAGAGCTACATAATTGGATGTGAAATCATTGCTATCAAGGCTTTGTCAGGCTGTTGCTTACCTTTGCAAAATAGGAAAAAGTACACTAAACCCTAGTAGACAAAAATTGAATAAACCTTCCGCTCTCGAAGGCCAAAATAGTGCTAAATTTGTGAAATTAATAAAACACGTATAATACTAGCCCAACAGTAAGAAAGTAAAAATAAATTGATAATAATAAACTCTGAATGAACTGAATAAACTTTTTTAAACCTCTCAAAGTCCAAACAGTGCAACTTTAATGAAATTATTGTCACATTCTGCTGCTGGTTAGATTGTGTTTTGTTGCTGGGCGTGGCACTTGAATTCAATGCAGGCTTATCAACGCAGCATTTAAGCACGGGTGATGTCAGAGAAGGCTGCCGAGATATTTGCCTTGCTGATCGCTATTTGACATCTGGCACAATAATCTCGCTACATTTGCTTGTTATGCCCCTGCATTGGGTTTTTCTGTTAGTGAGCTGCTCTCGTTTGTAACCGCTGCCTATCGTCTTAGTTTGTCCGTCGACCTGCTGTCACGGACTCCTTTTGTTATTTCTACTGTCCCGCGATCGCGTGTTATTTATTTATTTTTTTTTTCATTAAACCCTTTTATGTCTCCCCTGCTTGTTGTCTGCTTCGAGGTTCAACCTTGTTTCCGCATTTTCGGACGCTAACAATTATAAGTAATAATAATTGACCACAGCATCCCGTCTCTCCTTTTTTTCGGGAGGTGGGAGTCCCTTATTTCTATTTCGGAAATGTGGCAACAATACTTTGGAAACACTTCCCAAATTACTGCGGCATTTCTTTCAGTAAAAGACAATAAAAGTAAAGTAGACGAAGTGAACTGACCAGAGGTTGTTGAACAGAACAGCTCCGGTGTTGTACCGAAATCTGCAATCCGTCAGAATCTGTGACGAAGGAGGGCGATGTTGCCAACAGCAAGGCCGACAGCAACGACGAAGAGGAAACGAAGAAGAACACTTACGCTAACGGCGTGAACTGCTACGTAAACGAGGCTCGCTACAAGTTGCGAGGCTTATTTTCCCTTTCACGGTATTAACGTCGCGACATTCGATCATGACATCGTTACTAAGAAAATGCTTTAAAAGTTTTGGATATTTCATATGAATTTTTGACATTGTGAAATAGTCCGCTGTAATAAATTGCTATTATTCTTCATCATGATGAGGTTATTATGTAAATATCCCATTAAATAAATTACATAAAATGTATGGCTTTTGATGTTGTGAAAATGTACGCTTTTCTAAATTAGGTACTGTATTGTATTTGTGAAATTATGGAATTGTCCGCTCTTATAAATTACTTTCATTCTTTTAACTTATGACTCTTCCACACGTGCACTCACAATTTTAAATGCATAAGGATAATGATATAAATATATGCCGTAGTCTGTGATCTCGCTGTATTTTCCTTATGCTGTTGCCCAGCCCATCAAAGACAAATCCTTACTAATCTAACATTATTTTACCGTCACCTGAATATATAATACCTCAAAACGACCTCCACTATATTTTTATTGTCACAACCTCTGGTAGGTGCAGACGTGGCTGTCAGAAATTGTGATCCTCCCTATTGTGTCTAAAATGAAGTCACCACTAGGCTCTCTGCAAATTTTCTGACCCCCCCCCCCCCCCCCATACTACATCTCCTCTCAATTGGACCCCCAGAGTTTGTACATTTTGTCATCACTAAACATCACAGGAGGATCACAATTTCTGATAGGTGCAGATGTGGCTTACAGAAATTGTCAGCATCAGAAAATGTGATCCTCCTGTATTGTGTCTAAAATCAGTCAAGTCACCCTTAAAGCTCTTTGCTGATCTAATGACAGACCCCAATTCCCCCAGTACATATTTTTTCAATTGGACCCCATAGCTGAAAATTGGGTTAATCGGCTATTGCAAAAGTGCAAGTGTCAATGTTACAGCCCCACCTACAGTTGGGGAGGATCACAATTTCTGACAGCCACATTTGACCCTATCAGAAAATGTCATGATAAAGTGTACAGACTTTGGGGGTCAAATTGAGACAAGATGTGGTAGGGGGGAGTAGGAATAGTGTCAGGGGATCAGGAAAGAGCTTTAAGAGTGTTTTGATTGTTCTTAGACACAGTAGAGGAGTATCACTATTTCCAACAGCCACATTTGCACCTATCGGAAAATGTAATAATTAAATATACACCCTCTGGGGGTCCAGTTGAGAGGATATATAGTAGGGGGGAGTTGGGATGGTGTCAAAAGATCAGCAAAGAGCTTTAAGAGTGACTTGATTGTTCTCAGACACAGTAGAGGAGTATCACCATTTCCGACAGCCACATCTGCACCTATGAGAAAACGTGACACTATAAATATAGTATCTGGTGGTCATTTTGAGGACACATGCATTCAAATGACAGTAAGGGAATGTCAAATAAGGAATTGCCTTCGATGGGCTGGGAAATTGCATAAGTAAAATACAGCGAAATCACACACTAACTACAGCATTTACATTTATATCATTCATTGTCCTTATACATCGAAAATTGTGTATGCGTGAGTGTGTGAGGAAGAGTAATAAATTCATAATGTAATTTATAGGTGCAGATAATTTCATAATCTCAGAAATACAATACAGCAATTAATTTATTAGAACACACATTTTCACAACGTCAAAAGTCATACAATAAATGTAATTCATTGAAGAGGATATTTACACAATAACCTCGTCAGGAAGAATAAGAAGAAAAATCGCAATTTATTGCAGCTTACTGTTTCACAATATCAAAAGTAATCTATTCAAGCAGAAATTTTCGAAACATCAAAAATTCATAATATACTGTATGATATAGCTACTGTATGTGATTTTTTGAAGCAGACATTTTCCAAATGTCAGCGTCATGATTAAATATCATGACGTTTATTCGTTGAAAGGGAAAATAAGCCTCGGCAACTTCGAGTGAATAGCCTCATTTACGTAGCAAATGGCTGTTTACGCCGTTAGCGTAAGTGGCCTTCTTCGATTCCTCATCTTCGTTGCTGTCGGCCTTGCTTTTGGCAACATCGCCCTCCTTCGTCACAGAATCTGACGGATCGCAGATTTCGGTACAACACCGGTCCAGCGGCCTTCTTCCTCTGGATAGCAGTCCTGCTCTTGCAGGCTCGAACTCGTTGTGTTCGTTCACGTTTCGTCTTCAAATGTTTTATCTAGTTCGAGGTATTGAAACTGGCCGATTTAACTCCACATCTCCAAACTTTCAGGCCGCAAATCTTGCATGCAGCCATTGATTTTAATCGACGGGATTTCTATCTGGAAATATTTGCCGACCGCCGCCATATTTCCTGGTTTGTTTTTCGTCCATATGAAAAAGCCCCCTTTTGATTGGTCAGGAGTGGCTATTGGCCCGCTCTCATTGGTCTGGAGCAAGCCAATAGCGATAGCTGCTTGGTGTTCACGTGTCATCACTCAACACAGAGACACAGTGTAGTGAGCGCCAGGAGGAGAAAAAGGCTGTGGTCAAATGATATAATAATGGACCGGTAAATGGTATCAGCGCCGTCTTTGTTGGTACTCGCCGATACCGATACCACCATTTCGGGCCGGATCGGCGCCCCCTGCCGATACTAGTATCGGTATCGGTGCATCTTTAATTGAAAACTAGTTGCGTTAGTAAACAGCCGCCATCTTAAAGCAGGAGACTTCCCTAGTAGGCCGTTGTGAACCTTCCAAGCGAACCTAATCAACTTTTGATCTAAAATACTCCTAAATCGGCAAAATTTTGACTTGAATCTATCTTCAAAACAGTTTTAAAACTTTCATATGTCGAAAGTGGACAGAAGGGAAATTATGGAATAACGGGAGCAATTTTAACAACTTTAACAGTTGATTCACAAAATTAAATGAATTGAATGTAGTTTAAAGCTGCTCATACACAATGGGGACTTGAGTAATTTTATTTACTGTTTTAAAATGTTAACTTGATACTGAAATAGTCGTTTATTTAAACCTGAGAGGCTTTTTATACTATTATTGTAACTAATGTACGAAACATTAAAAGCATCTAATAGCTTAGGGGGTTTGTGGGATTTTCCACTGAGGTTGTTTGTGTGTTTTGCTTTTTAAAGACAGTTTACAATATTATTTGCACTTTTTACTGACTGACTATGCCATTTCTGTTTGTTTTTTTTATAATGTCTTGTGTTTGTCACTGAATAAACAGGTAAGTTTCTTGTTACCAACCGTTGTGTGTTATTCAAACTCACCTAATTCAGCTGGCTAGTTATCAGGAGTACTAAAACCATTTTCAAAATGAGTCTTACAACTAATTAAGGAGGCTAAATAACTTTAAACTTTAACACATGCTCAGATAGGCCGGTATCGGTATCGGCCAGTATCAGTATCGGATGTGCAAAACAATATCGGTATCGGATCGGAAGTGCAAAAACCTGGATCGGGACATCCCTACTCATAAATTCTACATACATTACCCCATTTGTATAATTATTGCATGACTCCAGGCTTTTACATTAGTACAGGAAAATGATCATAAAATATGTACAAGGCAGTTCGTCTGATTAGTCCTGCCTGTGAAGTTGATTTTACGCTTTTATTAGTCTTAAAATAAAACAAACTGCTACTAATAAGGACCAAACATGAGTTTATTTGTTGACATGATTTTTATTTAAGTGGACAAAGTTACTGTCTGAATAGAATACCAATTGTTCCAGGGATATTTTTATGATAAAACCCTCATAAAAATAATTTGCATTTTCATATACAGTCAAGGGATTAAAAAAATACATTATGTGGAAATGATTTGCCGCACAATCTTAGTTTTGTTTTGTTTTTTAAAAACATTTTATATATATTTTTTATGAATCCATTTGAAATGATTGGTAAAGTGATTTCTGCCTGTCAACATTACAATGGAACCCACGAAAAAGGTTCTCTGCTTTGCAAACATATTTGGTATTACTGTGAAATAATGCAATTTAGACAAGATGATTTGGGTTTTTTTTTTTCTTTTTTACAATAAAGCCTGCATGCAAACCAGTTGCACAAAATATAAATATATCATGTTCCTCTTACAGCTGACACTCTTAAAAAAACCCTCCCCGCTTGGAGCATTTAAATCCCTTCACTACAAGTAATAGTGGAAATTATATACAGTGCCTTGCAAAAGTATTCGGCCCCCTTGAACCTTGCAACCTTTCGCCACATTTCAGGCTTCAAACATAAAGATATAAAATTTTAATTTTTTGTCAAGAATCAACAACAAGTGGGACACAATCGTGAAGTGGAACAAAATTTATTGGATAACTTAAACTTTTTTAACAAATAAAAAACTGAAAAGTGGGGCGTGCAATATTATTCGGTCCCCTTGCGTTAATACTTTGTAGCGCCACCTTTTGCTCCAATTACAGCTGCAAGTCGCTTGGGGTATGTTTCTATCAGTTTTGCGCATCGAGAGACTGACATTCTTGCCCATTCTTCCTTGCAAAACAGCTCGAGCTCAGTGAGGTTGGATGGAGAGTGTTTGTGAACAGCAGTCTTCAGCTCTTTCCACAGATTCTCGATTGGATTCAGGTCTGGACTTTGACTTGGCCATTCTAACACCTGGATACGTTTATTTTTGAACCATTCCATTGTAGATTTGGCTTTATGTTTTGGATCATTGTCCTGTTGGAAGATAAATCTCCGTCCCAGTCTCAGGTCTTGTGCAGATACCAACAGATTTTCTTCCAGAATGTTCCTGTATTTGGCTGCATCCATCTTCCCGTCAATTTTAACCATCTTCCCTGTCCCTGCTGAAGAAAAGCAGGCCCAAACCATGATGCTGCCACCACCATGTTTGACAGTGGGGATGGTGTGTTCAGGGTGATGAGCTGTGTTGCTTTTACGCCAAACATATCGTTTTGCATTGTGGCCAAAAAGTCCAATTTTGGTTTCATCTGACCAGAGCACCTTCTTCCACATGTTTGGTGTGTCTCCCAGGTGGCTTGTGGCAAACTTTAAACGAGACTTTTTATGGAAATGGCTTTCTTCTTGCCACTCTTCCATAAAGGCCAGATTTGTGCAGTGTACGACTGATTGTTGTCCTATGGACAGACTCTCCCACCTCAGCTGTAGATCTCTGCAGTTCATCCAGAGTGATCACGGGCCTCTTGGCTGCATCTCTGATCAGTTTTCTCCTTGTTGGAGAAGAAAATTTGGAAGGACGGCCGGGTCTTGGTAGATTTGCAGTGGTCTGATGTTCCTTCCATTTCAATATGATGGCTTGCACAGTGCTCCTTGAGATGTTTAAAGCTTGGGAAATCTTTTTGTATCCAAATCCGGCTTTAAACTTCTCCACAACAGTATCTCGGACCTGCCTGGTGTGTTCCTTGGTTTTCATAATGCTCTCTGCACTTTAAACAGAACCCTGAGACTGTCACAGAGCAGGTGCATTTATACGGAGACTTGATTACACACAGGTGGATTCTATTTTTCATCATCGGTCATTTAGGACAACATTGGATCATTCAGAGATCCTCACTGAACTTCTGGAGTGAGTTTGCTGCACTGAAAGTAAAGGGGCCGAATAATATTGCACGCCCCACTTTTCAGTTTTTTATTTGTTAAAAAAGTTTAAATTATCCAATAAATGTTGTTCCACTTCACGATTGTGTCCCACTTGTTGTTGATTCTTGACAAAAAAATTAAATTTCATATCTTTATGTTTGAAGCCTGAAATGTGGCGAAAGGTTGCAAGATTCAAGGGGGCCGAATACTTTTGCAAGGCACCATATAACTTTAGTTATCCATGGTTTTCATGCTATGTGAAGTTGTGTACTGTTTGTGGTTCTTTTCGTGTTCCAGTGCGAGATGACTAACATGTTCTAAACAACCACTAAGCTATTAGAACTGCATTCCATTTGTCATTAAGCATCTCCTCCACTGAAACTATTTATCACAATAACTGCTGGACGCTGTCAAGCATGCCGCTGTATAATTCATAACCGTCTTCGACGCCACCATAATAAAATGCGTATATCACTCACTTGTTCCGGGGCGTAACTCTCGACCGTCCCCTTACAACACAAACAACCTCGCTTAAAGGGCAACTGAAGAGCTTTTCGGATTTCACTCTTGAGTGTTTTACTCAGTTGAATTGTATTAATGCATCATTCACTGTCTCAAAAAGTCACATTAAAAAAATAATAATAATTGACCGCGTAGTTTTTGAGTTATGGCCATAGCAACACCATAGCGACGAGAGACGCGCTACCCTGCCGACCGCTACCTGATGACGTAACTTCCAGGGAGCCTCGCCACCACGCTGAACACGGAAATATAGCACCACGCTATCCTCGCCATGTATTGCAAACATTTTCTGGGTATTACTCGCGAGATTTGTCATGCCATCTCGATGTGTAGCGATGAATTGCTCACAGGAAGACCCGAGACTCTATGAGTGGTCCCAAAAAATTTCTCCTGCAAAGGTTTGGACCCTTTTTGTGAGCATGCATACAGGTCCCCGATCGGCTCATTGTTTTCATCATTTCAGCGACGACAGCTATGAAAACCTACAACAATGCAACCTTGGTTTTACAAAGACGTAAGTAGACCCTCTGATTCTAAAATTTGATGCACTTCTGTTGATAAACGAAGTGGACTCCTGCTGCCTGTTTGCTGAAGCGCGACATTTTTTTTTTCTTGCTGTTGCCCTGTCATAAGTAGATACGTTTGCTGACAGCAGGGATCGCGTTAACCGAATATTTTCCGTCGTTGACCGATTTTTAAAAATGGTGACGGGAAAAACTGAAGTCCATCTGTCATTTTGACAGGTTGCAATTCACACCCCAGACCACAGGGTGGCGAGTGAGCATATTAATTAGCTATTGTCTCTCTTGATGCATGACGTCGTTGGCCTTACTCTGAAAAATGTCAAGGCAACTGAGCGTCCGAAGTTTCTTCAAAAAGCCCCAAAACGACGATGGTGTTGATAAAAGAGGTGAAAAAACAGGGACTGCACAAGGGGGCACGCAATTCAAGTCTATGCGCACCAGGAGGAAGGTGTAAGACTCTGTTTTTGTCACTGCGGAGAAAAAGTTACATATTCATCTGCTTGATGTGTGATGGCACGGTGTGGATTCTCTGTTAAGCTTGTTCAGACAGAATATTAATTTAAAATGAATGAAAACTAAATACTATTGAATATGTTGAAGCGGTATCCAATGTTAAGAGTCTTGTTAACTGGAATTGCTGTGTCCAGCCGCTGTAGCTCTGCTGCTCTCTGTAAACTCTCTATTCAAGCCGGAACGCGCGCGGCTCTTGAGTGTCTCTGTCACGTAACTGTGTCGTAGCCGGTAACGCGCTCGGCCAAATGGACACACAAGTACGGAAGGTGAATTATGCCAAACAAAGGGTCACCACAATGTCATTATCATCATTTTTAAAATTTAAGTGACGGGTAAAAATAGATTATGACCGGATTTTTATGACCCTGTCAGTCAAAATGACAGACACCGAAAAAGTCTAGCGCAACCTCTGTCTGACAGGTCTACTCATGTGATTTTATTACTATATCAATAGGTATTATGTAAATTCAAATGTCCCCAGCACCAAATAGGTCCTTGGCTCATTGTTTTTTGGCCTGTCACAGGGTAAATATAAAGCCTATAAATAAAACAATCCACCTGCAAGGCCCTAATGTATCAAATACATCTCAATAAAACATAACTATTGTACTACAGCATCAAATCAAGGTCTGCCTATTTGAAGAGGGAACAATAGCATCAAATAGATGCTGCTTTGACTGGGGCATTATTATTTGATCACCAAGAAATTATTATTAAATTAAAATTAGGATTCATCCAATATTTTCATGCTGCTGTGATTTTTTTTTTTGCTTCTCCAGGAAGCCAAACATAAAAAATTCAGTGGCGGAAACCCTCACCACGATGAAAAAAGCGTTGCAAGTCAGTCGCAACCCAGTTTCCCAAAATCAAGAGAGAGTGGGTCGAGTCATATGATGACCCAAGTGATGCGTTGTCCAGCAATGACGACTGAAGAGATCCTATATGATGCCTGCCAGATGCTGAATTTCTTCCGTCTGCGACATCAGATGACGATGACTTAGGAGAAATAAATGTAGCAAATTTTGATGACATGAAATCATAAACTAGTCATATATACAGTACACATTTTTTAAAAGAAAAATCTAGTTACCTTCATATTTTAATAATGATTTATCTTTGTATAGAGAACACTTAATGCTACAGAAAAGAGTAAATACATATTTCCCACTGCCATTATCATTTTTCAATGTTGCGCTAGTCTGTTGCTATCCCAACTTTGTATTGCTTAGTAACTTAGTATTGCTTACTAAATTTGTTCTTTGATGTGTGCCATTGTGTGCTTGGTATAAATTAGCTATAGCATAGCTAACCTATTGAATATTTTTTCAGAACGTAATTACAATACATACCAATAGAATAGAATGTTGTTTACAATTTATGGTTTTATTTTTTAAATGTATTTCATGCCTCTGTCAGTGCTTCAGCCTCCTCAAGTTTGGCTCTCACGTCTGGGATCTCCTGACGACACAGGCATACTCTTGTAAGGGTAATTACTTGACTGTTTACAGCAACACCTGGAAAATAAAATCGTTTTGTCATTTATTTTGAAAAATCAATAACATATCATTCATTTAGCCACATTTGGGCTAGCTTTACAGTATTTAGATCGGTAGGAGCTGTCCCATTACCTAATACCCTGTTTTAGCTATGTGGAGAGCATGGAAAAGTATACAACCATGTAATTGCATTCTCTCAATAAAAAAATCTCGATGCTGGACTTAGGCTTACCACTCACGGAAGGCTTACCACTCACTCTCCCGTTCGTGAAGTGTCGAGCTGTCAATTGGCGTCATGACGACATCTGCTGTGTCAAGAAAATCACCGTCATCTGACGCCTCACGTTCAAACATGTAGGGATTAATTGTAGTTAATCTTTCCTGGGACCCTTTGCCATCGGTAGCGTCACGAAAGAGCGATCCTGAATGCTTACCTTTGGTGGAAATATCACTGACATCGTTGTTGCTGCTATGCTAGCTGTGGATAGTCTTCTCTGCTGCGTCGGGGAATCCACGTCACACTGCCGGGTTTGCGAAGGGACCATTAACGGAGTGCAAAAAAACTTTTTAAAAAAACGCAAATTATCCTTGCAATTACGTTTTTATAATGTCATGGTTGTTTTGACGAACTCGTCCAAAGTTAAAATTACACCAAAATCCGGAAAGGTCTTCATTTGCCCTTAATCAAACCTATCGAGGTGCGTGTAGTACCGTTTCATGTTTGTAAACAATAGGCGCTACCCTACTTCCGGATGAAATGTTGTTGACTACTGCTGACCTCGACCTGAAAAAGATAGCAAAAAATGTCTGGAGTTCCATAAACGGATATAGACTAAAAGGTTTAGGATTCGAAAAAATGCAAATGAATCACTTGGGAACTGTGGTTGAGGAGGATAAATCCAGTGGATGTCGGAAATGGTTGTACAGAGACGATTGCGAGGAATAGCCAATTCTGAAAGAATTGACTGCGAACCAAATCTTTCAAAGTTTGTGGATTATTTTTTCTCAGTAGTATGTATAAAATAATTTGTTAGGTTTTTTTTAGAGTAGACAACAGTGGCATTAATCTAAGGAACAGAAAAGTTACTTAGCCTCACTGATAATATAAACTTCATCGGAATACTTATCGAATGCCATCTTTTCGACTGATACATCTCACATTCAAGCTACAGCGTTAGCGAAAAAGGCTATAAATCATCCGAGCAATTTACCGTTTTACAATCACTCTGCCTTGGTTCAAATGACAGTATGGGTTTGTTTCACCCGAGAGAACGCTAGAGTGTCTGCGTACATGTAGTACATACCATGATATCATGGTGAAAATGTGTATATTTGATGTTACATGCAAGGAATCAGACGGCATACAACATTGGGGCCATGCCATTTTACGTGGCAGCTCAAACATTTCGAGCACATCGTTTGGTATCTACAGATAAAAGGCTACTCAGGTTAACCCGCGGCAGGTTCCACCTCAGTGCCTTGTCTGTGGCGTTCGCGTTCCTGCTACGGAGGCCTGCAGTCTTTAAAAGACTATGCCTGGATGCCTAATCTAAAAGGCGACCCCCATATCATTGCAGCCTCAACTATTGCCATATAGACCCTACTCACATGACGTCACAACCACGCCTCCGCGCCATATTGTCTGTCAACTCGTTGTGTTGACGCATTACCGCTACGTAAATTCCTCCTGTTATGGCGTGTTTTTATGCTCATTAACATTAATAATCAAAATGGTGAAGGCGTGTGTGGCGGTTGGTTGCAATAACAGAGAAGATAGACGGAGAGACTTAAGTTCTACCGTATTCCGAGAGACCCAGAGAGGAGAGCGAGATGGACTGCTGCAATTCGACAAGAAAACTGGGCTCCAAAAGATTACCACGGATTATGTAGTAGTCATTTTATATCTGGTAAAATGCATTTAATATATATTTAGAGGGTTTTGGGCTGACAAGCACAATTAAGATCATTGCGAGGCTAATCGCCA
This sequence comes from Corythoichthys intestinalis, assembly GCF_030265065.1. Classification (NCBI taxonomy): domain Eukaryota; kingdom Metazoa; phylum Chordata; class Actinopteri; order Syngnathiformes; family Syngnathidae; genus Corythoichthys; species Corythoichthys intestinalis. Next base: position 81,686,200 of record NC_080395.1, read on the forward strand.
ACAACATACAGTTTCAAATTCAAGATGCTTATTTCTTCCACCATCATTAAATTTTGAATAATATTTAGCTGGTACCAAGTGAAAGAAGCTGGCCTCGTCTACGGATCATCAGTTAAACAGGTGTGTCCAAACCTTTTGCAAAGGGGGCCAGATTTGGTGTGGTAAAATGCGGGGGGCTACCTTGGCTGATTTACATAGAACAATATATTTTAACAAATTTTAGCAAGCCCTTCTGCGTGTCACAGTTGCTTTATTATTATTTTTTTTAATTCATAATTTCAACAGTCTTGTTTTTGTGGCGTTCTCTTTCGACACTCGGGCTCTTGCGAAATACTGCTGCTGTGAAATTAAACAAGCTTCAAGTTGCTATAATTTCTCGCTGCGTATCTTCCCTGTAATGTTGTACATGTTAGCGTGTATTGTTTTGTAATATCGCGTCACATCGAACTCTTTGAAAACAGCGACTGTCTCTTTGCAAATGAGGCAGACACAGTTGTTGCATGTTTTATTGAAGAAATAGTCCAATATCCACCTATCCTTGAAGCGTCGGCCATCGCAGTCAACTTTTTTTTTGATTGATTGTCGCCATTTTAGAAAATTGGAAGTAAAGGGTCACACGGGGTAATGTTGGTTAGAGTGCTGCTCTTAATGTTTTTCAAACTTTCGTGAGAATAGGAGGATTTTTTGTGGACAAGATGGTTTTAGATATCAGGGTAGCAGATGTCTGGCAGAGAGGGCGAAGACAGCGGGTCGAAAAATATCGATTTAGGCATCAAATATGGATCTGGCGAATGGATAGACTGAAGCTTTTCCACATAACGCCTTTTATGCAACGCATCCAATGAGTTTACAGCGTCTGAAAGCACCGGGGCTTCCATGAATTGCACTATAAATTGCACGACAAATTGAAACCTTTGAGAATACGGATAAACAATGACGGACAATATGGCGGCCAGATACAGCGACACGTCATTCTGTGACGTTGGTGAGTAGGGTCTGTAGTGGCCATTACCGGATTGCGGCTTGGTTGACAGTAAAATGTGCCTATAGTGCTCACGAGAAGATGTCCTCCTCTTTGTCGGCTTCTGGAGAGGCGGGTCTGGAAATGTCAAAGAGACCTTGCGGAGAGCCAGTGGTGGGCGTCCTGGATTTAAGGAGCTGGAGGGCTTCGGCTAGCTGCGCCTCCAGACCCGACATTGGGACGTTGAGGCTCTTCAGGTCGTCTTTAAGTTCCAGCTTGACTTCTTGAAGAGAGGCGTGTAGGGTCTGCTCGGGAATGGGGCAGAAGGAAAATCTGATTTCGGGAGGCTGCACGGGACTGCGGTCCTGCGTAGTCAAGCGGAAGTCGCTTACTTTGTCGAGGCGCAGGTCGCTTTTGGTGATGCCGCTGTCACACAAGTCCGTTTTCTTCAGGGGCATCTGTGACTCGTGACCTTTGGTTCGCTCTGGCAACGTCTCCATGGACTAGGCTTTGGACACCGTTTTCCAGTTCTCAGGTTTCGCCATGGATTCCTCGAAGCGCCCCCAGCCTTTGATTTTGCCTTGTTTGGCGGCGATGACGGCGTTGCCGGGCTTTCCGTCACTGTCACAATGCTGGTGATGATGATTGCTGTCTTGGGAATTTCCACATAGAGGGGACCCTTCTCCACGTCATTGTCTTCACTCGTCTTTTCCGTGGCCGTCCGAGCCTCCTGCTGCTGCCGGAAGCGCTGGAAGAGTTTACGCACCGGGTGGTCGGGAGGCAAGTTGAGAGGGGCTTCGTTTTTCCGCCTCTGACCCTCGTCTTCCTCTCGTTTCACATCGCTGATTTTTCGGAACACCATCTAAAAGAGAATGTAGCATGCTAATGATTTAAAATAATTATCATTAAGGAGACAAATAGAGCATTTATTCTCCAGTCCCTTTCAGACAAATGTCTGCACACACGCACAAAGACTAAATTTCTTTTACTGTTATTGAGATGACCAAATCATCTAAAGTGTCTGAAGTGACATAGAAAATAGAGAAAAGGCTAATTACAGTTAAAAAACAACATTGTGGTAGAATGTTTGAATACACCGTAGCGACAGTAGATGATTTATATAAAGGGGGAAAAAAATACTGGACCCAGGATTGAACCTTTTGGGACACCTGTTTCAAGATATCTGACAGTAGATGTTGTAATTTATTAAGGTATTTGTCAAAATAGTGATTAATCAAAGCATCGCAATACATCATCTCGCAACTTATTATGGATTAAGCAAATCCTCTTCATCGATTTACTTCCTGGCCAGTGGAAGCTAGCGCCATCAACCTTTAAATCTCATTATCAGGATCAGTTTTGATTCCTTGTATGGTTTGATTTCACAAGTGATGGCTGAGCAGAGACCCAAAAATTTGTATTCAAGCTATCATGAAGTTTTTTTTCCTATAATATGTCCTCTTGAATGCAACCTGATTTTATTTGAGGTCAGTGGGATGCCAGAATAGAAGCACAGGCAAAGTCAAAGTTTGGACAAAGCTTAAGCTTTCAAAAGCAGAATCCAAAAGCTCTGAACCCAAACCATTTTTCATGTGAAGTATCACTTGGCTGTCAAGCGAACCGGGCACAGGATTTCATCGGCGGCCAATACAAGCTCGCTGAGCGCTTATTCAATCCACCTCAGGACTTCCCAGCAGGGCGCGTATAGCGCAACATTACCCTCCTACGCTCCCCCATGCCGCGCTGCTGGTCAACTGTTATTTCAGTGCCGAAGATGAGATCGCCTCTTCATAGGCCGGCAATTCAATCTCAGCCGTGATCTCTCTTGGGCAGGGATTGCCTCTTCATAGGCCAGCAATTCAATCTCAGCCGTGCTCTCTCTTGGGCAGTGTGACCTTAATATGAATGAGGTAATGATTGGTCGCAACTGTACTCGTTCAATTCAGAGTTGAAGGATAGGAAAGGGGGAACGGGTTAATTTACCGTCAGTGTCCGTCTACACGCGCAAACCTGTCTGGCTGCGTGGCTGATTCGCGATCCTGAGGGTTCTTTATCAATCGCTAGTGTTTTTGTGCACGCGGGGAAAACATCACTCAGCCTCTTGCGAAAGCTGTAAATGAGCAGCAGATTGCGAGATAAGTGATTGGAGAAGGCTGTGTAGAACTCGAGCACTTTCTGCAGGGCGTTATGATTTGACAGACCTGATCTCTCTTTCCCACACTCCAAAGAAATGTGGGGTCTTTGGGGGAATTTTAAATGAAAGTCAATTTGCTGTGAAGACAGTTGTCTTTTCAGAAGACGGGTAAGTTCATTGAAGGTCTGCTGTAATTCTGCATTGCCTCCCTTGAAATTTGTCCCTTGGTCAGAGTAGACTTCATGAGGTTGGCCTCTCCTTGCAATCAGTCTGCGCAAGGACATCAGGAAAGCATCAACGTCCAGACTGGTTATAAGGTCAATGTACACGGCTCTGGTGGTTAGACATTTATAGAGAATACCCCAACGTTTCTCTGTTCGCCTCCCCACCTTAACCTCTAGGGGGCCAAAACAGTCCATATCTGAATGCTGGATGATGAAGTCTGAGGCGAGCTGGGGGCAAGTCAGCCATTTTTTGGGGTTTCTGGTTTTGCCCTCCATTTTTGACATTGTGGGCACTCGTGCTGGAGTTTACGCACTGCTTGTCTGCCTTTTAAAATCCAATAGCGCCTGCGAAGACCCGCTCAGCTCCTGGATGCCGTAGCTGCTGGTCGTAGGTCTTGAGATAAGCTTGGTGATGTGGTGGGCTGGATCAAGTACTACTGGATGAAGAGAATCTGTAGTAAGATCACAGTGGCGGGGACGACCACCAACTCTTATCAATTCCATTTCTTGATCCCACTCTGGTGACAGCTTCAACAGACGACTATTGGGACGTACAGCTCTCCCAGCCTTTAAATGTTCCACTTCCATTGGGAAACTGTCGCACTGTGCCTTTCTCAAAATTGTTAGTTCAGCCTGCCGGTAATCTTCTGCAGATGGACTGTAATCTTTGCTTGCCGCCCCGTGCAGGCTGCGAGCAATGGTCTCTAACAATTCTTGGAAATGTCCAAATTGTTGTGGATCACGTAGCAGATGAGCTGTGCAGTTTGAAATCTGGCCACAGAACACAGATTTCCTCATCTCTTCGGGAATGTCGTTATTTAAAATGACCGGTTTGACTGGCCACTTGGAATGATGTTGCTTTAGGAAATCTGGACCTTGGTTCCAGTGGTTGTGGTTATTAAAGTAGGACAGAGTTTTTCCACGCGTGATATCATCTGCCGGGTTGTTTTGTGAGTTCACATATCGCCATGCCATTGGGTTGGTGAGCTCCTGGATTTCCGCTATGCGGGTCCCGACGAACACCTTATAGTTACAGGATTGTGACTGCAGCCAAGTGAGGACTGTTGTGGAGTAAGTCCAGTAGATGTACTCATTTATCTCCAGTGTGAGCTCTCTTTTCAACATTGCTGCAAGTTGAGCTCCACTTAATTAATGCACCACAAAGTTCAAGTCTCGGCATTGATAGCTGTTTTTTCGGTGCCACGCGCGATCTAGCAGCCAGAAAGGATACTTGTTCATTATCTTGATAGGTAGTGCGGAGGTAACTCACCGATCCATATGCCTGCTCTGAAGCATCACTGAATATGTGAACTGTCCTACTGCAGGTGGAATGATGCGAGTTGGATTCGGTGTAGCACCTTGGAAATGAGATCTTGGTGAGTTGGGAAAGTTCGTCGAGTTGGGATGTCCAAGCTTTGAGCAAATCCTCAGGCAAATTGGGGTCATCCCATTCTCGTTTTTTCGTCCAGAGTTTCTGTACTAATATTTTGGCTATGGTGATGTATGGGCTGATGTATCCCAAAGGGTCAAACTGACTGGCAAGCACCTTGTAGACGACTCTCATAGTAGGCTGCTCTCTGATGGAAGGAGCTGGTTTGTAGCACAACGTATCCGAACGACAGTGCCACATAAGCCCTAGTGTGAACTCTTGAGGGTCGTGGCTGTTTTGGGTGAACCAGAGTTTTGTGCTTTCTGATGTGCACTCGAGAGGTAGGTGTTTGATTACCTCTGGGTGACTGGCTGCCCACTGACGAAGTTCAAAACTGCCTTCTTCCAGTATACGACGTAACTTGTTGGCGAGGGACTGTGCCTGTTGGACTGAGGGTAGGCTCTGCAGCCAGTTATCGACGTAGAAACAACGTGTAACTGCCGTTCGGACATCTTCGTTTGGCTCACTATTGTTTATCACGTGAGTTTACAAAGCAAATGTGGCACAGCAGGGGCTGAAAACAGTTCCGAATGGAAGTACTAACCACTGGTACCCTTGGGGCTTCATTGCTTGTGTTCCGCCAAAGAAACCTTAGGTACGGCTGGTCTTCGGGCAGGAGGCGTACCTGGTGAAACATCCCCTTTACGTCACTGCTGATGGCCACTTTATTCTCTCTGAATCGCAGCAAGACTCCTAGAAGACTTGAACTAAGTGTGGGGCCAGGAAGTAAATGCTCGTTCAAAGACAGTCCTTTGTACTTGAATGAACAGTTGAATACTATTTGATTCTTTGCGTTATGTGTTACCATATGGTGGGGAATGTACCAACTGGGACTGGAGTCAACTTCAGCAGGTAACAGTTTCTTTATGTAACCTAAATTAAGGAGTTTGTTGATTTCCTCTTTATAGGCTACAATCTTCATGGTGTCCTTTGCCAACCTTTTCTCTGTACTACGTAATAGGGCAAGTACAGCTTCTTTAGGTGCTTGAAGTTGGGGTGGATTCTTTTGCCACAGTAAGGGTGTTGCATACCTTCTGGACACCGTTCACTTCCACTCTGGTAGTTCTCTCCGCCAGTGTCTTTAGTGCTTCTGAGTCTTCTCTTGATCTTGTAACAGCCTTTTCACTGCAATAAGGCAAAACGTCAAGTCGCCATAAACGTTCAACATGAGTGAAGAGGTCGGCTTGAGTTAGATGACCGGAAGTAAAGAAGCAATTTCCAGAAGGAAAAGCACTATTTAGGTGCCTTGATGGGCCTTGTAAGGTCCATCCCAAGATTTTCTTGACTGCTGCTGGACCATCTGGAGGCCCAAGGCGACTGGCTCTATTGGGAGGATGAGGTGTTGATGGTCAGAACCTATCAAAAGCAGTGGCTGTGCTTGGTCTATAGCAGGAATTGGCAAGTCTTTAAGGTGGAGATATTTTCTTCTGAGGGTATCTATTGGGTAGGAGTGACTCCCCAGAGCAAACTTCTTGGCAGTGAAGGCATTGCGTATTTCATAGTTTTGACTTGGGTTGGTAGCGGATGAAAGTGTGAAGGATACAGAGGAACCGTGGACAATACAGACGTCTTGTCGCACTGTTCTTAGATGCAGATCCTCAGGGCTCCCATGAAGTCCTAGGGCTTGGAATGCCTCATGGAGTAGAATGGTTCGCTCTGAGCCATCATCAAGCACGGCGTAGGTATCCAGCGCTGTATTTCCATTGTTCAGGATGACTCTGATGACTTTAAGCAGCACTTTGTTGCTACTAGTAGGTTTATCCACATACAGTGTTTCAACAGTGGAGCACATTATTTCAATGTTGTCATTGCCGACTGGAATGCTGGTTGTGGGGCTGTGATCTTGAATTTCATTATTTTCGTGGAGCACCTCTAAGTGTTTTCCTTTGCACTTCTTGCATCTTGCCTTTAGAGTGCATTGTGATCACAAATGTTCACGCCCGTATCTCCCATCTCTTGTATGAACGAATCCAGTTGTCTATTTGGTCTTTTGTTAGGATTTTAAAGTTTGCGCACTGGTTAAGAAAATGTTGGGTTGTATTACAAAAAGGGCAGAATTTAGTTGGTTCTTTTGTATTTTCTTTAGATCCATGCTTAGAAGGCCTCATTTCAGCTTGCTTTAGCTCACTACTGTGAAACACAAAGCTGCCCATTGGTTGAGTCTCTCTTGGTTGTTCTTTCCTTGTGAAAGGGCGGTCTCTGCTGGACTTGTTGGGAAACTGCGAAATATCTTTATGAACCCTGACGTCATACTCCAACCAATCTGATAAATGCAAAAGAGTGGGGATAGGTGTTTGGAGAGGATTTACGTGTCTCTTGAAATCTGCTCGGAGGTGATGTGGCAACTTAGTTAATATTCTGGATACGTGTGAACCACATTTTAACTGTTTGCCCAAAATCACCTAACTGAAACAACATCCCAACCAGGGCACGCACTTTTAAAGCAAATTTCCGGAATGCCTTTGTATCCCCGCTTCTGATGTTTGGCTCGTCCATAAGCTCGGCGATGCGTTTCAGCGCGAACTGGTGAGGCTGACCGTACTGTTCATTGAGAGCATTCATAGTGTCACTGTAGGGGTAGCGGCTGCTGCAGTATGAATCAGCAAGAAGTAACGCTTCATCCAACTTGACATGATCCAGCAAAATCTGGTATTTGAACTGCTCTGTAGCATCTCGCGGCAGAAGATTATCAAGCGCAACTTTGAGGCAAGTGAACTCTCGAGGGTCCTCATGCACAAAATAGGGAATGGTTGGGGTTGGCCCTCGATATGCATGTTCGTGCTGTGTGCTGTACCTCGGAGGTTCATATCTGCCACCAGGTCGATCATAATGATAGTGACTAGAATGTCTTTCATTAGGAAAAGGTGACGTGTGGTTCCTTGGGTCACCTGACTCATAATTGTAGTCATAATTATAAAAACGTCTCTCATTATGTCGTTGGTGAGATCTTTGGAAGTAGTAATGTGAATTATTGATTCACCAAAGCGTTGGCGTGGACTCTGGGACTCACAACGACGTGAGCGTGGACTCGGAGACTCACTGCGGTGGGTGCTGCGTGGACTTGGAGACTCACGATGGCGTCGGCGTGGACTCGGAGACTCACGATGGCATCGGCGTGGACTCGGGGACTCACGACGGCATAAGCGTGGACTGGGAGACTCACGATGGCGTCGGCGTGGACTCGGTGACTCACGATGGCGTAAGCGTGGACTGGGAGACTCACGATGGCGTCGGCATGGACTCAGAGATTCACGATGGCATCGGCGTGGACTCGGAGGCTCACGATGGCGTCGCCGTGGACCGGGAGACTCGCGGCATCAACCACGTTGACTCTGGGACTCACAACGTTGACTGCGTGGACTGGGAGACTCACGATGGCGTCGGCGTGGACTGGGCGGCTCACGATGGCGACTATGTGGACTCTAGGACTCACGGTGAGGTAGGCTGCGTGGCCCGGGAGACTCACGGCGTCGACCACGTGGACTCTGGGACTCACGACGGTGAGTGCGTGGACTGGGAGACTTACGATGGCGACTGTGTGGACTCTGGGACTCACGGTGACGTAGGCTGCGTGGACCGGGAGACTCACGGCGTCGACCACGTGGACTCTAGTACTCACAACGGTGACTGCGTGGACTGGGAGACTCACGATGGCGACTATGTGGACTCTAGGACTCACGGTGACGTAGGCTGCGTGGACCGGGAGACTCACGGCGTCGACCACGTGGACTCTGGGACTCACGACGGTGAGTGCGTGGACTGGGAGACTTACGATGGCGACTGTGTGGACTCTGGGACTCACGGTGACGTAGGCTGCGTGGACCGGGAGACTCACGGTGTCGACCGCGTGGACTCTGGATCTCTAATCCTTTCAAGATGTTGACCTCGTTACATGTCTGCGCTGCTTCCTGCGTGCTCAATGGTTGTGCTGCTTGTTCGTCGGCGATGCAGTTGGCAATATTTTTTTCTTCTGATGAGCCATCTTCTGAAGAATCTATATATTCTGATTCTTCCTCTTTGCTATCTCGCATGACTTCATAATCCTTTAGGTAAACTGGGAGTTGAATTGAGCGTTTAGGTCTGTTGTGCTCATCTTCGGTGGACATTTGTCTGCTGTATTTATCCATCCGACTCGAATGGACCATGTGAAATTTAGTTGGGCTGATGTGATGAAGGTTGGATACCACTGCAGATAGTCCGGTTAGAACTATAATTATGCCCGTCAATTAATGAGACCAAAAACTTGCTCTTCCTCAACAATGGTTTCATTTCTTTTTAATGTTAATGTGGGTCTTGACTTTCGTTAGGTGGCCAAAATATGCCTGATCAGAAAAACAAGACATTGCAACTCACCACCAGGGGGATCTAAAACACGCAACATGCAAACCTGGCATTTTTATCATGTAGTAATGGTTAGGTTATGTAGAAAAGGCTACAAAGTTATGTGATTGTTTGCTTAAGATGTTCACAGTTGCTCGTTCAATGCCTTCAGCATCATTTGATTCCCATATTTGGCTGACGTAAATATGTGAAAAGTTGGATTGCGCATGCACCGTACCAGAATGCGGAAGTCAATTGTAAGAAAGTCACGGGTGGATGCAAGACGTGAGCGTGCATCTAATTGTGTGTTTGTTCATTGCTGTGCGAAAATGCAAAGTGAGTATCACAAGCAGCATTCATATTTACGCAGACAAATTGTTATGATTACCTTTTGTTGGTGTTATGTTGGTTCGTCTGATTGTTTTGCGTGGTAGGCCGTTAGCGTGTTGCTATGCTGTGATTCTAAACCAGCGTCAAGTTGCGGCGTAGCGCACCGGAAGTAGCGTGAATCCGCCTTCACAATAAGTGCACGGAACCGGAAGTGCTCCGCTGGAGCGGAGAAAATAGTTCAAGCTTAACTGCGAATATTCCATCTACATGTTTAAATGCAATGGTTTGAATTTAAAGTGATCCTCTAGTTTTAAGACAAGTAATTCTTAAAAGATACATCTTAGTATGAGTTATAATGATTTGACATTAAATCCCTCTTAATGTTTTCGTTTTAAAAAAATTTGTAAAATTATTTTAACTGATTGTTCGCCATGGTTGTTGACGTCGCAGTGCTGTGACGTCACAAATCCCGCTGCCGGACTTCAGCGTGTCATTCATTAGCAACATCTCGTCAGTTCGTCCCTTCCAATTTGAACCAGAGCGGAAAAGTGAAGAGCAGGACAGCACTGTCGGTCGTTCACAAGACGAGCAGCAAAGGCGAAATGCAGAGCAAGAAATACCTGATGAGGCAAGAGTTGGGCTAAACTTCTGGTGTACTTGCGGCAAGTGCATCTCGATGACAACGGAGCGAGAGAGCGTATGTTGTCGAGAACTCAGGTTTTTGTCAGCAGATCTTCAAGGTGAGTTATTGCGTCATCAAACTCATTCCAATATAATTGTTTAGATTGTTAGCATCCAGAGCTGTCGTATGCTTTACATACAGTACAGGCCAAAACACATTGGCATTCGTGCCTTTTTATTTTCTTGACCATTGACATTATAAACTCTCAGTGAAGGCAATAAAACTATGAATGTGTGGCGAGCTAGGGAAGGATGCGGAGTATCAAACCACGGAGCTAATCCGCGTTGTTTTATTGACATTTAGGCTGCAAGAAATAGCAATGTCTGTCTGGCATGCGACCCGCGGAAGGTAACAGTTATTTCCAGCTGTTCCCTTCACAAAGTACCCCCCCCCCCCCCCCAACCACACAACGTGCCAACATAATTTCCGCCGGTGAATTCTGTTATAACTTGCTACAATTGCACACGTGTGTATTGTGTACTTAGAAAAAAGGTGAAATAACTAAAAACGTGATATTCTAGTATCTTCAAAGTAGCCACCCTTTTCTCTGATTACTGTTTGGCACTCTTGCCATTCTCGCGATGAGCTTTCAGAGGGAGTCCCCTAAAATGGATTTTGACTTCACATGTATGCCATTCCGGTGATGAGAATTTATTGCTTTATCAATGGGGTTGGGACATTTGTGTTGCATTGAATGAATTGCATTGGACGTGCTTTGATCAGTTTGAGTGGCAGCATCACTCATATTAGCTGAATACTGAACACACACTGCCTGATGAACTGGCGGCACCTTGCGGCGATTGGCCTGCCCACGTATACCTAACGTATCCTGACGTATCCTAAAGTAATCCTAACATATCATAACGTTTCCTAATGCCTGTCCGATATATCCGAATGTTTTTCGTCACTAAAGCTAACACTTCCGCGGGGGAAAGGCATAAGTGCCAATCGAGAGAGCGGATGGAGCGAGCGGGTCGACGTAGCACGGCCAATCACGAGTAAATGCGAAGATGACCGGCGAGTGTGTCGTAGTCAGCGCAGCCAGTCACGAGCGAGTGCTGAAGAATAGCGCCAACCAAGTCCAAGTCGGCGCAGCCAGTCGCGAGCGTGGCCCCATTGGAGACGAGCAGCATACTTTAGTGGAGACTAAAAAGGGTCGCGCTCGAAGACCAGGAAGGAGAGGCAAGGGGGGAAGCCCCAAAGAAAAGGCGGCTTAGAGAAAAACCATGAGTACAAATGCCAAAAATGTGTGAGGAACATGCTCACAATGTAAATATAATTAATAAACATTCAAACATTGACATTTCTTCAAAACTGAATATTGTTTATTTTGCTTGTGTGATTTTTTTGCTTTTTATATTTTAAATATGTGTTTTAAATTTGCATGTTGTAAATAGTTCGTGTTGTGAATAATTCCCACTTTTTTCTCACAATGTAAAATCCATATTTTTGGACATACGTGATGTTATTTTTGTTGTTGAAGAATTTCCAGTTGTTATTAGTGTTATATTTGTGGACATGAATAACTGTTATGTGTTTAAAATGACATAATGGTGGAGATACATAAATCTCATTTTTACGTTAATGTAACATTGTGAACATTTTCATTAATACATTACTTTACAATCATACAGTTTTCTTTGTGTGTGTAATTGCAATTGAAATCCTCCTTACTACTACATACATTTAGGCCCCAAACAAACACACAAAACAAAACAAAATCTGATGACGTATTGTTAATAATTAAAGATTTGATTGTTTAAAAAAAACAACAACAACATGTGACTGTAAGTCACCGCTGACGTAATGTGTGAAGGAATAAAGTTTGATTGAAAAAAAAAAAAAAAGTGACAGGAAGTCACCACTGTTCTGGCTAGCGGTGGTTCGATTCCAGCTGGTGACGCATCCCACCCCCATCCTCCCATTGACTTCTTTTCGTCTTTTCTGCTGTTTTCATGGACATTCGCCCAATTTTTTTCATTTTCTCTCCCATTTTCCCCCTCTTTCTTTTCCCTCTTTCCCCCGCTCAGGCTGGCGATTGGCGATGACATCTGGCAATGCGGAAAGTTAAAGGGAAAGATGAGCACAAGACACACATATTCACATCGCACACACCCACATAATACATTCACTCTTGCGCTTATATTTCTCATTCACACAAATACACCAAAGAGAACAAAATGAAACATTCTCTCAAGGCTTTTTTTCAGAGACTAAATATATATTAAAAAAAAATACTTTTTAGTATGAATATTTATAAATTACCTGTAGTCTGAAGCATCAAGATCCTCATGGTTCTTAACGATGTTCACGAACAACCTTCTTGGCTTGTCCATTCTGAGCACTTCTTTGTCAACGATAATCCTTTGACGGATCACTTGTTCACAAAAGAGTTTGTAGCTCTCAGCATAGGGTTGTCTGAAACACACACACCCACACACACACACGCACGCACACACCCACACACACTTAGGATGTGCAAAGAGTAACGCTTTCGATGCTTTGGCTAAAGGCAAGCAGAATACAAGTGACATGTTGTTGACCAACGCTTTACCTTTGAAATGTGTCATTTTACAGCGAACTTATCCACATCAGCACCAAGTCCAAGCCCACCAAGTCCAGGAAAGAAGTGCCCTTCCAAAACAACTGTGATATGAAAGTGCAATAGATGCTTTTGCATCAGTGAAGACAAGGTGAGTAAGGTTATAGGTCGAGGTGAAAAAAAGTTGCATTTTAAAGTGTTCAGTTTGTCTTTATATAGGTTTGTGTTGGTGGGGGGTGTTAATCATATTGTAACAACAATTGTAAAAGTCATCAAGATTGTGTTCAACTGCAGGTTTTTTGTTGTTGTTTGTTTTCCCTTCGGTCATTAAAAGTTCAGTTATCCCTCCCCCTCCAGCACCTCAACCTATATGTATTCATGATCCAGATCAATTGAGATCACAGACAATGGTTTTGGAGCTAAGTTTCTGTTGTGTTGAAGCACATGTCTTTTGGACATTCTCTTCCTACGTTTGATACATTATGACAAAACACACACACAAGCACCACATACAAAATTATCCATCTCGCAATGTGAAACAAAACACCTGGAATGTGAAGCGTTGCATTGAAAACCTCAGTCCATGTAGAACTGTAACATATATGTATTTATTTTTTATTTTTTTATGTTAATTTTATTTATATATGAAAAAATACAATTATACATTAATACAAATCTATTGGGTTTATTGATAATTTATTGATTAAAAAAATCATTAAGATTATAATGGAATTAAAAAAAGTAGATATTTATTTATATCATAGGTAAATACTATGACCCTTTAGTATAAAACTAAAACTAACCAAAACTAAACTACAAGAGTATTTAACTGCCATTAGTCAATATTTAGTATCATATATTTAGTGTTATTATATTTAGTATATTTAGTAATAATAAAACTACTAATAATATAGTATTATATAATACTATAAAATTAAATTATAAATTATTATGAATTTATTAAATTTATTATTATTAAAATATTAAAATTATTATAATAAAATTTAATAGTAATATTTAGTGTTATTTTTTTTATTCATAATAATTTTAATAGTTTTAAAATAGTTATATATATACATTTGTATTAATGTATAATTTTGGTTCGTTTAGCTTACTACTGACAACAACAGAAGTGCGCTTATTCTTAACTGGGAGGACTGGCTATGGATTCTCACGTTTCTGTGCCAATGACGGTGCTAGACGTCCAATCCATTTGCAGCCTTCCTAGGCAAACCGAAGTGAATGTTTCAGGTTTTCAGTCAGTGGCGGTCAGTGAGTTAAATGAGTGGCATATCAATGCTTAAAGTCAGTCGTTAGTTTTAAATAGGCTTTACTACACCCTTTTTTCAAAAGTTCACAGTCGGATCAGAAAGTGTCTCAAAACCGCGGATGTATAATGTATTGTTTCCATTGTTTCAAATGAGACTGACAGTTTGCTTAATATGTCTAGTAATCTGACAAGTATACATTTCCCCGAGGTGGGGCCAATAAAATGCCCTTTTATATTGATCCCCTAATGATCTGAAGAAACAAATCCAGTCCCAACAACGTTTGCAGTGAGGCACCTTGAAGTCAAATAAAAACGTGAACTCACCAAGCGAAGCCCAAATGCCAAGCACGGTCAACGCTTGGAAAAGGAGCGATTGTGCCTTCTTCATCTCTCAGGTCCAGATAGAAGATCAGCCAGATAAACTTCAGAGGAGAATTTAATACGACGCAAGCCTCTTTCGCTCTGTGACAGACACACAAGCTTGACTACGTCACGCACGCACGTCCAACGACACAAAGGCTGGAGGATGACGCTCTAAAGAACTCGTGTATCAAAAGAAAACAAACATACAAACAAAGAAGAATTCGTGCATCAAACACGTCTCAACGTCACGTGGAACATTTGGAAATTAGGGTAGTACTAGTGATGGAGAAACCTTAGCTTTCTGAAGCAGTAAATCAATATCAAGCAACGTGTCGAAATGGTTCATTCAGTGTTATGAAGCATTTGCCACGAATCAGTGTAGTGAGTCACGACAGACGACACTGCTTCACCGCTGCTTTCTGTACCGCTGAAGCAAATGTGTTGAGATGGTTCCGTGCTACGAGGCATTTGACACAATTCAGTGTGGTGACATCTTCTGGACAAAAATATATTGAATTTTCATCTAACCAAATGACCAAGTGTCATCTGAACAATGAAACCTGTGGGTGGTATGGTGGTTATATACTATGTCTGATGTGCGAGCAGTAGTGGGTTTGACCCCTAGCCTGAAATGTATTCTTTATTCTTCCCCCAGATTAATAAAAAAAAAAAATAATAATAATAATAATGAAAACAAACAAACAAACAAAAGCTGTTGTGTTACTTTTAAATGAAATACGCAAATGCTTGTGCAATAGGGAACTCTTGATGGTAGGTGTATAGAATGCTAGTGACACTGGGATGGGGATTTGGGTGTTTCACACATTTTTATTTAAAAACAGAATCATCTCAGCAGCATTTGGTTTCAGCCGGTTCCTCTTTTTGCTAATGACCTCTCCAGCTTTTGAGAATATTCTCTCACATGGCACGAACAAATATACAAACTGACAGATAGACAAACAAACACAAAAACTGACAAACAGACAGACACAAAAACAAACACAAAAACGGAGACACAAAAATAAATTGTGTGTGTGTGGGGGGGGGGGGGGGGGTGCGTGGGTGTGTGTGTGCGTGTACTATGGCGAGAGGCTGACGTGACTGACCTGAAAAGAAACTGCTTTTCTGTACTGTTTCTCTTTTTTATTTACCAGCTTTCAATTTAACATGTAACATGCAGTCTAAACATTAAGTATATGAAAATGTCTTGTAAACAGTAAGAATTCAAGTGTGAACATTTATAACAGCTAGTATGACTTGAACAACATTAATACAAATCAATACGACGACTGTGCAAACATGTCATTGTAACACAAATGACATACGACTTGAACAGTACACTTCAAACAGACAACTTATTGTTCATGGCTGATGTGACATTATTACTTTTTGCTTTTTACTTCAATGTTTCTGTTTTTTTTTTTTTCTTCTTTTTTTCAGAGCATTTTTTTAAATACATGCACGCACACATGCACCCCCACCACAGAGACACACACGCTAAAGCTATATTGCTCTTATGCCAATGAAGCGTTTAAGATTTTATGATGGCAGTAATGACAGAGAATAAAGCAAACACATACAGAAAAATAGCGGTGGCCATTAAATGGTGATATTATAAGCCCAACTGTTGGATTATAATTTATGGTGAATGCTTTACCATCATAAAAGCTGTCAAATAAATCACACACACACACACACACACACACACACACACACACAGATACAAAATAACGCGACATACTAATTGCTAGATGCAGTCGGTGCCCAATCCACTCATTAAGTTCAGCCGTTTTGACAAGGTTAGAGCCGCTATCAGACTCCATCACGTTCATTTGTAACGTTAGCCGCTAGCGTCAGCCAGTAGAAAGCAATAGAAGCACCCTCTCATGAAATCGTGAGGAAAGCGGGTGAAAGCCCGCCTGGAGGCCGCCAAGAGTCTACTTAATGTCGGGTGAAAGTTTGGCTAAGCTCCCTTAAACCCGACTCCATCACGTTTGCTTGTAGCATTAGCCGCTAGCGTTAGCCTACTGGGCTGCTGTTTGCTTGATTTCCTGATAACCACGTGACTTCACATGTAAACACACTGACTGCTTTCTTAAAGGGGAACGAACGTAGCCGAACAACACAGCGTCAAAGCGGGATGAAAAGACTATATTTACTTGATTTATTAAATGACCAAATTTACCGACATGGTCAAAATTACGTCAGTCATCGTGAAGAATTTTGGTAACGGTCAATTTTTGGTAAACCGCCTGGCTCTGCGGAAAACTCATTTGGGTACAATGCAACAGGTATCTGGATCTGTCAGGACATCTGGTATTGAATGAAAGAGCTACTATTCGTCTATGTACTGCCCAAAAATTACGTCTTTATGGTACAACAGACGTTATGGCCAACACATACTGTATCAAGGGGACGCCGCGTCCCCGATTTTACCACGCAGAGTGTAAAGAGTTCATTCTTGGATAATTGTGAAAAAGTGATCATCCGGGATGGAGGATCGAGCCGCTACTCCTCCGCATTGTGAGGAGCCAGCTGAGGGGGTTCGGCCATCTGGTTCGGATGCCTCCTGGACGCTTGTCCAAAAAGAATATACAAAGAATATTTTATTTAAGGCCAAAATTTAGTTTTTATATATTCTATTGTATTTTTCTTGGTCTAAGCTCTTTTTTTTAATTATTATTATTATTTTTTTTTTATAAGATTGAAATGAAAACTGTTTGTGGTCTTGCGCCTGTCCTTCACCACAAAAACCGGCGTTACTTTGGAAGGGCATAGGTTTGGTCTCAACATTCGTAGGGACGATATAACAGCATAACTTGCATGTAGGTACACTTTTTGCTGGGGACGGGACATCAATTAGACCAAACAGATTGGATGAAGGGGGCAAAGGGCCACATTTCTCATGTATATGAACCTAATTAATTAATAGGCAAAATGATCAATGCAAAATAAATCCTTATCTTCTGATAATAACTTTTACGTGCATTGGTTCAGATGATACACTGTTCGATTCAAACCTTTGTTTTCAAAAAATACTAAAGAAACATTTTGAAAACTTCCTGAATAAATGTCTGGTTTTTATTAGCAAACATAAACATAATGAAAATGATTCACTTAATAATGGTAGGGTCAATTCTATCCTTACAACATATGGAACTATTGAAAGATCTAAATTCTCTATATAACTGAACATTATATCATGCAAAAAAGGTAAGGCTAATTAAAAGTTTGTGGGGACAATTTTAGCATCCTGAAAAGTTGGTAGTGTTATGTACCTACCGTCCCTATGCAAACCTACGCCCTTTTTGTAAAAGTCCTCCTTATTTTCCTTTACTTTAAAAAAAATCTCTCCGCCTCAATGGAGAGGATTGCTTCAATTAGATCGTTCTGTGTTCTGTTTGACATGCCAGAAAACACAGTGGACGTGTCCAAATGTCTAGCTAACCTTTCATCTTTCTCAGCAAAACCATGTAATCGTTCTACATATATGCCACGTTTAGAAGAGCTTACACGCTTTCACCACGAAATGTTAACTCCTGTTTAGCTAGGATGCAGGTTGCATTAATGAGGTCTTTCAAACTCTTTCGGTTTTCTTTTACCTTAGCCTTGAGGATGCTACCGTTGAGCTTCCGCTGTTCTTCAAAGCCAAATCGATCCTTGAGCTTCCAAAAGTTTTTAAAGCAATCAGGCTTTGAATGTGAGTGGTCGAGCTCTCATGTTTGCTGAGGCTTCGTGGTAGTTTTTTAATGTCACAATATCTCGTGTTAGTCCAGACATTGGCACAAGTTGAGAAGAAAAGGCAGGGAAAGCAGCAAAGGCGATTTTTCGAAGGACAGCCACATAGCCAGTCTTTTCCGGTGTACCAGTCCGTTTGAAAAGCGCGAGTTATCTTCTGTCCCGTAGTTTGAAGCAAACCTTTTAGCTCCGGTGTTGTGTTAACCGCGTCCACTTTTAACGGAAAGTCTAGTTTCACGTACGCCCCTTTGCAGTGCGGCAGAGTACTATCTGCCGCAGCCTGTGCCTTTTCACTGCGGTTTTATTTCCCATCAGCAAAACTAAATATGTCGCTAACAAACATTAAACTTTAAGGGATAAAGACATTAGCCAGACTGTGGAAAATCAGGTCAAATAAACGTATGTGGAAACATTATAATGGCGACATGCAGATGTACGGCAACCAGCACGCTCCAATTCCATGTATCAACCCAGTTTGTTATGGATTGCGCAATCAGAGGTGAGGCTTTACTCGTTGCTGCCGCACCTCTCGTTTCATTTCTTTATTTGAACAGGAAATAGGCAAATTCAGCGATTTTGACTATAAAAATGTTTGAAATGAGTCATACATAAAGAGCAATGGACAAATATTGATAAAAAATCAATGCTATAATTACTTTTTTGTCATGATGACTTCCCCTGACCGCACGTCACTGAATTATGCAAAATACGCATAAGACTTTGGTGAAACTGTATTTAAACATTTTAGCAACTCGTTTAGCTCAACAAATACACTGGATGGCAATATTTAGTCACAATATACAAACTATGTCAGGAGTCTTGTATGTTGTGAAGACAACGTACAAATGAACGTAAGGCACAATGGACCCGCACGAAAAAGGAAACTACGGCGTCCGTCGAGGGACAAATGTAGTCATTGGCTTGATAATTTAATACTTGCCATTGACACCTTGTGGTGTATTTAAATCACTACCTAACATAGTTAAAGAGTGACACTGTGGAAGTACAGCAGTGTACTCATGTGACATCGCCGCCCTGCGACATCAACAACAATGGCGAGCTACTAGTTACTTTTTTGATTTAAAATTTTGCAACTTGTATTAAAACGAAAACATTAAGAGGGGTTTTAACATCAAATTATTATAACTCGTACTAGAATTTATCGTTTAAGAACTACACATCTTTCTATTCGTGGTACCCTTTAAAGTGGCAGCAGGGCACTCAGAATAGGAATGTATCTATCTGCCTGCCTGTCTTTCGGCCTGCCTGCCCATCTATCTGCTTGCCTGCAGCCCTGCCCATCCTAATAACTGTTGTTCCAATTATCTGCTCAATTGCTTACCCCCAACAAAACAGTTAAAAAAAATAAAAATAAATAAAAAAAACAGCATATATGAATGTATATGTAATATAAATAAAGTTTTTTTTTTTTCTGTTTTAAAGCCATTTGGGAACTTTTAATACTACAGTATGTAGTTTTGTTATACATACACTACCGTTCAAAAGTTTGGGGTCGCTTTGACCCCAGACTTTTGATCCGAATTGTACATAATGAAAAATCCCATATGATACACAATGATAGACAACTTTGAGTGTAGGCTAAAACATGATGTTCTTAGTTTTTTATCAACTTCAGCTTTGGTGACAAAGCATTACATTTTATTATTATTATTTTAACTTTACTTTCTGCCCAACGGCACTCACAGGGGGAATAAACAATACGCTTAGTCCCGTGTTTGGGTTGTATTTAGAAAAGAAACCAGCAATCTGGTTAAAATACATGAACAAAACCAAAAACTGCGAGCACGACGCAATTCAGACATTGTTATAAAGTACGTTGTTTCCATCTCGTGGTCAAATATCAAAAGCGCAACCAACGTTTTATTTCAGGTGCGATCGTAACGTTGTTCATCTCCCGTTGTCCTATGGCTCAAAAATTACGCACCCTACTAAATTAAAATGTTAAATCCAAATCTGTTTTTTTAATGATTTGTTTTTTAAATGATGAAACAACATGTTATTTATCAATCGAACCCTTTTTTATTTAACCATGTATCCACACATGACAAAAAGTCATTCACCAATGAAAATGACTCTTTATTTAATATCAACGTTATTATGATTATTATACCACATTAGATATGTGCAAGATAATATAAATTTAACATCAAAACAATAAAATATTGTCGAAATAATAATAACAAAAAAAGTGTAGAACATTCTACTTGTGACGATTTGGCTCAGACGTGCTGATCACTACAGCGGCTCTGGTTAGAGAGCACAGGAAGATGAAAACAAATTATTTTGTGGGGCTCATGTGCAGGTGTGCATACATGTACACACATTTAGTATCTGGTAAATAACGTAGACTACAGAAATATAGTCAACATTCACTGACCTCTTAATGTGTTAGTTTATTAAACATTAAACAACATCATTTTAACTATAAACCAACTTCAGTGAACATTTGCACGCCATCTCCCTTCAAACCACTACATTCACTGTTGACACATTCATTTGTTTTGATATGATGCTAACAGTAGGGAGACCATATATTGATTCCCCCAAAAAGAGAAAACTTGGCCCGGCCTTGAGTCACTTGAATTTTACTCGATGTTCACTCAAAGATGCCTATATAACGTTAATATATGGCGGAAAACACAGACAAGACTGAAAAAGCAGTTTCTGCTCTTGCACCCTTCTTTAAAATAAACTGTAGCATTTTGAGCCAAAAGAACTGATGTGTTTGATAGAACAATATGTCTATATGCTGCCATAGCAGATTCATGGCGCATTAAGCCCCCGAACTATTTTTAGTTGGTCCGTTTTACCCTGGAAACCCCCGTTTACAGACGTCGCGCAACCGTTTTTGTTTCTGCCAAGCCATAAAAAGAAAGTAAGTAATTATATTTATTATCCAAAATGTCTGCCATTTTGAGTTTAGAATCATTAAACTGTGTCTAATATTTCGTTTAAGAAAAACGACTTAAAATATATATTTTTAATTTTTTATTATTTTAATATTATTATTGAATATATTTATTTTAATTTTGAATCATTTTTAAACATGACATATTTTAAACTTTTAATTACATTACGTCACAATGAAAACAATTGGCGTCTGTAAATAAGTCACAGATATCTACCTCATAACTATCGCTTAACTGTATTTGTTACTGTCGCATTTTCCCCGTTATGTTAGATGATTCATAATCGATCCAAACAAAGAAAATTAGGGGGGGGGGGGGGGGACGTTTAAAAGTGTAAATATATGAAAAAGAAAATCTCGACTACTCCTTGATGTCCGTGATTTCTGCGTGGCGATTCTTGTTATATTACCATGTTTTACCCATAAAATCCGCCAAAAAAACAGCTGTGGCCATTCACAGCTCTGTCTTGACACTTGGTGATACATGCTACATGGAGTTTTCGGATCGATAAATGAAAGTACGCGATAAGATCTCGTTAAAGTCATGGCGTCTGTAATTCTGCTGTCGCGTTCTCTCACCTCCAGGTAGGCTTCCGCTGTTTAAAAAAAAAAAAAACTTTTTTTTTTTTTAAATGGCCACCTGTTCAAATTTTTTCTTCCCCCAGAAAATTGAGATTTTAAGCTTTCCAATGATGTATCACACATGCATATAGGTCAATTTTGAAATTTGGCCAAATTGGGGGTCTCGGAGCAGAACAAGTCATCTGAGTGTTTTGCGCCATATTTATAGTGTGCCTCCTCCGTTTGGATAGAAAAAAAAAATAGTTTTATTAAAATATATTTTAAATATATAATATACTGTATATATATCTACTGTACAGTATATGTTATACAACCAAAGAAAATTCCAAATTCTCAGAGGTTACTCGAGAGGCTTCATTCTTCCTAAAGAAAGAAAGAAAGAAAGAAAAAGCAGACAATAAATATGCAAAAAAGAAAAAAAAAAGAATGAATAATGATGAAAAAAATATATATATATAATGCAGACCCATGGACCCGGTTTTCTGACGGGCCGCCTCGTCCTGCTCGGCGTAGCTCTTGGGGCAGTAGGAAGCCATGCATTCCAGGTTGGTGGCAGCTACTGCCATCTGGAATTTGTCGTAGATGTAGATCAGAGGCAGCGAGTCCACGTCCTGCCACTGGTGGTTGTCGGTGTTGTGGCGGGTGGTGACAGTCTTTAGCCTGTCGTCTTTGCCCATCTCCAGGGGCGTTCGCGCTGTCACACAGACGTAGCGGTCCTCAGAGCTTGCCGCGTAGACGTTGCACACGATCTTTGGCGCCGACTCCAGGTTGTGTCACTTGTCTATTTTCATTATTTTGGTAGACCTCTGACTCCATGAGAGTCAAATGCGTTGTCATCTATTGATGGAGCTGGTTTATGGTCATCTGGAGTTCTATCAAACACTGAACATCCAAGAGTATCGGTGCTCGGTTAAGCATGCTCGTTCTCCTTGCTTGCTTGTGATGTTAAACCACGATGTTTCTGCATACCGCTGTAGTCTTCTTTGACGTTGATAGTATTTGGACACTGATGAAGAAGAGATGTGCGTCCGTTTGATAGTATATTTGCCTTGTATACATTTACATCCGAAGGCTTGTGGACTGTTCCTAGGCACACATCTCCAACGATGACCCACCCCAGGTCCAGCCGTTGTGCATAAGGAGCATTATTTGGTCCGTTGATCTGTTCTCTTACTTTGTGCACTCTTAAGATGTCTCTTCCTAAAAGCAGAAGAATGGGAGCGTCGTGATCGACAGGATACAGTTTGTTGGCAATTGGCTGTAAGTGAGCGTGGTGGAGTGCAATATTTGGAGATGGAATTTCAGTCCTGTCGTCTGGTACCATGTCACACTCGATTAAAGTGGGCAAAGGAAGTTGTGATTTCCCATCCATAGCCTCCAGTATGAAATTCGATGCTCGTCGACCTGCTGTCTCTTGTATACCTGAGCATGTTTTCAGTGTGTATGGCATCATCTGAGAGTTTACACTGAAAATTTCAAAGAATTCAGTCTTAGCAAGAGACTTGTTGCTCTGTTCGTCCAACACAGCATACACTTTAACAGCTTTCTCTCGTTGATCAGCTTCACTAAGCAGATCTTGGAACATGAACGTGAGCCATTTTCGCTTCCACAAATCTTCGTACACATGGAGTTGACTGAGGATGATGAGCTTTCACTTTGCTCCCCGCTGTCGTCTTTGTTGGTTGTAGTCTGGTGTGTAGCTTCAGCCGGTGGACCAGGGTGCAGAGCTGATATGTGTCTTTCACTATTACACTCAATATGTTAGGGTGCGCTGGGATGTGGACCCCAAAGCAGACAAGGGTGGCTGTGGTGATTTTCAAAAGTTTATTTGAGCACAAGTCGCAGCACCGCACGTGCACTTGGCGTGTAGCTGGCAGGTGTTGACAGGAGCTCAATCAGGCGTCGGTACAATTCAGGGAGCAGGCACGGGAATCCTGGGACGGAACAAGAGGTCTGATTAGCCGGGTAAGAATTAATGTGGTAAATACCTGAATGCTGGACTTCACTGACGGGATTACTGAAAGTTTGGTCTGGCGACGAGCGGCAACGACGAGCTGGCTTATAAAGGCGGCTGATTTCGATGGCTTGCAGCTGTCGGCGTCTTCGCCCGTCTGGTCTCCAGCCTGCAATCAAGGAGCCCTAACAGTCCCCCCCCCCCCCCCACGGGTGACACAAGGCGCCCGAGGCAAGCGATCGGGATGGGCGCGATGGAAGTCGCGTATCAGGGACCTGCACAACACCTGCCTGGCTGGGATCCAACTTCGCTCCTCAGGCCCATAGCCCTCCCAGTCGACGAGGTACTGTACCCCACGGCCACGACGGCGGACGTCCAAGAGACGTCTCACTTTGAAGGCTGGGTGCCCGTCAATTAACAATGGAGGAGGGGGAGTCTGCACCGGAGGGGACAACGGGCATGACGAGACCGGCTTTACCTGGGAAACATGGAAGGTGGGATGGACACGCAGAGACCTGGGGAGCTTGAGGCGGACTGAGCAGGGATTCACTACCTTCTCTACTTCAAAGGGGCCGACAAAACGTGGGGCCAGTTTCCTGGAATTAACTCTTAGTGGCAAGTGTTTTGAGGAGAGCCATACCTTCTGCCCCACAGAGTAGACAGGGGCTGATGTACGGCGACGGTTGGACTGGGCCTGGGAACTTTCGGACGAGCGGATTAGCGCAGCGCGTGCTCTCCTCCAAACCTTGGTGCACCGGTTGATGTGCCTTTGCACTGAGGGAACCGCTATGTCCTGCTCTTGGGATGGGAACAAGGGGGGCTGGTAGCCCAGTGAGCACAGGAAGGGGGACATGCCTGAGGAGGCGTTCGGCAGGGTATTATGGGCATATTCGACCCAGGAGAGGTGGTCGCTCCAGGAATTGGGACAGGACTGTGCGACACAGCAGAGTGCTGCTTCCAGCTGTTGGTTTGTGCGTTCACACTGGCCGTTGGTTTGAGGATGGTAACCTGAGGAGAGACTCACACCAACGTCCAGAGCTGCGCAGAAAGCCCTCCACACCTGCGAGGTGAATTGGGGACCCCTATCAGACACAATATCAGAGGGGATGCCATGCAGGCGGAAGACATGCTGGACCAGCAGTTCTCCGGTCTCCTTTGCCGATGGGAGTTTGCGAAGCGGGATGAAATGGGCCCCCTTGGAAAATCTGTCAACCACAGTGAGTATTACGATGTTACCTCGGGAAGGGAGGAGACTGGAGACAAAGTCCAGGGCGATATGGGACCACGGGCGGCTAGGGATGGGAAGAGGGCAAAGCAGGCCAGAGCTGGGTTTGGTCGAGGTCTTGTTGCGGGCGCAAACGTGGCAAGCAGTGACAAAAGCCCGTGTGTCCTCAGGCATTGTGGCCCACCAGAACCATTGGCGCAACACAGCGAGGGTCCTGCGGATACCCGGGTGGCAGAACAGGCGAGACGAGTTGGCCCACTCCAGCACCTGTTGCCGGACTGATGCGGGAACAAACAAATTAGCCTGAGACCCCTGCCGGGGGTCCGGGTGCTCCCCAAGGGCTTCCTTAACCTTGGACTCCACCTCCCATTCCACTGCAGCAAGAAAACAGGTGGAAGGGAGAATGGGGGCTGGGTCCACCCTGGTCTCACTAGGCAGGAACTGGCGGGATAGGGCATCTGGCTTGATATTACGTGCCCCTGGGATATAGGAGAGAGAGAAATTAAAACGTTCCAAAAACATGGCCCACCTGGCCTGGCGAGGATTGAGCTTCCGGGCAGCCTTGAGGTACTCCAGGTTTTTGTGATCAGTCAAAACGATGAAAGGCTGGCGAGCTCCCTCCAGCAGGTGCCGCCACTCCTCCAGGGCAAGTTTAACAGCCAGCAACTCGCGGTCCCCAATGCTATAGTTTTGCTCGGCGGGGGTTAGTCTGCGGGAGAAAAATGCACTGGGGTGCACCTTGCCATCGCCAGTCTGTCATTGGGACAAGACTGCTCCCACGCCCATTTCAGAGGCATCCACCTCCACAATGAACTGTAAGGCAAGGTCAGGATGTGCCAGCACGGGGGCTGAAGTAAAGCGTTGCTTAAGGTACCTGAAGGCAGCGTCAGCAGAGTCAGACCAGCGAAACGGTGAAACGGTCGATGTGAGGGCCGTTAGCGGTGCTGCGACCCTGCTGTAATTCCTGATGAACCGCCGATAAAAGTTTGCGAACCCGAGGAAACGTTGGAGTTGTTTCCGATCGGTGGGCCGTGGCCACTCTACCACTGCGGTTAGCTTACCAGGGTCCATGCGGAGTTCACCCTTGGCAATGACGTAGCCCAGGAATTTGGTCTCTGGGACGTGGAACTCGCGCTTTTCTGCCTTCACAAACAGACAGTTTTCCAGGAGTCTTTGGAGCACCTGGCGTACGTGCTGCTCGTGCTCTGTGAGGTTAGGAGAGAAAATCAGGATGTCATCAAGATAAACAAAAACAAACCTGTTGATCATGTCTCTCAGCACGTCATTGACCAGGTTCTGGAAAACCGCGGGGGCATTAGTGAGTCCAAAAGGCATGACGAGATACTCAAAATGGCCCAGGGGAGTGTTAAACGCGGTCTTCCACTCATCTCCCTCTCTGACACGGACCAGATGATAAGCGCTGCGTAGGTCGAGCTTGGTGAATATACGCGCGCCATGGAGGGGTGTGAACGCCGAGTCCATCAGGGGGAGTGGGTACGTGTTCTTAATGGTGATTTTGTTGAGGCCACGGAAATCAATGATGGGCCTCAATGTGCCATCCTTTTTCCCCACAAAGAAGAGGCCGGCGCCGACCGGGGATGAGGACGGACGAATTATACCTGTGGCCAAGGACTCTGATATAGGACTGCAGCACCTCCCTCTCAGCTTCCGAGATCTTATAAATGCGCTCCTTTGGCAGGGCGGCGCCAGGAAGTAGGTCTATGGCACAGTCATAAGGGCGGTGGGGGGACAGGGCCACTGCTCGGTCTTTACTGAAGACTAGGCTCAGGTCATGGTAGCACTCAGGGACTGATGAGAGGTCTAGCTGGTCTGGGTTCTGGACAGGATAGGCCGGAGCTAGGGCAGATTTTAAACAATTTTTATGGCAAAAGGCACTCCATCCATGCAGTGAGCTTGGGATGGATCCAATCCTCCGCTGGGCTGTGAGTCTTGAGCCAGGGTAGGCCAAGAACCAGCGGCGTGTGAGGGCAATCGATTACTAATAGACTGAGTACCTCTTGGTGGTTACCCGATAGAAGAAGGTGGACAGGGTCGGTTTGCTCCCCCACACTAAACAGCACCTGTCCATTGAGTGCGATGGTCTTTAACGGGACAGGTAACGAGCGCGTTCCGACGCCCAGCTGTTTTACCAACCTGCGATCAATAAAACTTTGATCAGCACCACAATCAACAAAAGCCTTCACTCTGCAGGACTGGTCTTTCCAAGTAAGTGTGGCGGGGAGCTGGAGCCGAGCTGAGGAATTGTTAAACGCATGACTCACCAGTATTTCCTCACCTACTGGTGAGCCTGCCCGTTTCCCGGACGCACCGGACAATGGCGGAGGAAATGCCCTGCTTGGCCACAGTAGATGCATAGCTGGGCAGCGAGCCTACGTGTGCGTTCCTCCTCAGTGAGCCTGGCTCTCCCTAGCTGCATGGGCTCGGGGCTCTCAGCAGAGGGCAGTGTAGAGGCGACGATGTGTGGGGAATACCCGGAAGTAGGGGCCATACTCTGGGCAGCGGGACAGTGAAACTTGAAAGGCGGCGGCTCGCTGCGTTGACGTCGTCTTTCGCGAAGTCGATTGTCGATTCGAATCGAACGATCGATGAGCTGATCGAGATTCCCTGGCTCGTCCCTGGAAGCCAACTCGTCCTTGAGCGATTCGCTGAGTGCGCCGGTGAAGACCTCTTGAAGCGCGGTGTCGTTGAATTGGCTCTCAGCTGCAAGCGTGCGGAACTCCACGGAGAACTCTGCGACGCTGCGCCCCCCCTGACGGATGGACATTAGGCGTTTGGCGGCTTCCTTACCACGGACCGGGTGGTCGAAAACTTTGCGCATCTCGGCTGTGAAGCAGTCATATGAGGCGCACGCCGGCGAGCCCTTGTCCCACTCAGCTGTGGCCCAGGCTAAAGCTGGACCGCGAAGGCACCCGATCAGGTAAGCGATCTTGGCCCGCTCGCTGCCGTATGTTTGTGGCTGTTGATCGAACACGTGACCGCACTGCACTAAAAAGGCACGACAAGAGCCCAAGTCGCCATCGTAGGTGGCAGGGGGTGGCACGTGCGGCTCGCGAGGCGTTGGGGAGATGAAGTCTCGGCGGGGTGGTGACGTCGGATGCAGGGGAAGCGGCGTCAACTGCGCCTGGAGAGACTGTAGTGCCTCAGAAATTTCTCCTACCTTTTGGTAAAGATATTCGAGGGCTTGAGCGTGTCGATCAACGGCGGGGGGTGACGGGGAAGCATAACTCGGATCCAACATCCGCGGGGTCCGTGATGGCCAGACCAAGCTGTTAGGGTGCGCTGGGAAGTGGACCCCGAAGCAGACAAGGGTGGCTGTGGTGATTTTCAAAAGTTTATTTGAGCACAAGTCGCAGCACCGCACGTGCACTTGGCGTGTAGCTGGCAGGTGTTGACAGGAGCTCAATCAGGCGTCGGTACAATTCAGGGAGCAGGCACGGGGAATCCTGGGATGGAACAAGAGGTCTGATTAGCCGGGTAAGAATTAATGTGGTAAATACCTGAATGCTGGACTTCACTGACGGGATTACTGAAAGTTTGGTCTGGCGACGAGCGGCAACGACGAGCTGGCTTATAAAGGCGGCTGATTTCGATGGCTTGCAGCTGTCGGCGTCTTCGACCTTCTGGTCTCCCAGCCTGCAATCAAGGAGCCCTAACACAATACACTTTACAACCACCTTACAGTCTTTTGGGGCCTCCTCCCACGTGAAGTGCAATCGAACTCTGGCGACACCTGCATGCAACGTTGACGCCCTGGGTCAAACATTAGGGTCAAGGGTCAAAGGTCAGGAGCGATGCGGCCTCTGTCTTCAAATTGCAAAAAGTTGACTGATTTGTAGCATTCTGCCCTACTGTTAAAGACGCTCTCTCTGATTGGTCATCAGTCCAGAGTGTGGGGTGGTACCCCAACCCTGCTCTGATTGGCCAGTTCTTCCGGTCTGCAATCTGTGACCGAACCCACTCGGATTGAACATCCCCTCCAGGGTGGCAGCTATGAGTTTTTTGTAAAACAGTTTATGAATGAGTTGAAAGTGTATTTAAACAATGAGCACTAATTCCAGTTACTTACTGCACTTTAGGCCCACATAGTCTAGTCAAATCATTTTCTCCATCTTGTTTTGCGCGTTAAAGACTAACAGATGAATGTGAGATTATCCCACTTACTTACTTCAGTAAATATTGCCATATGTTCTTATTAAGCACATACATCTAAACGTTGGTCATTTTTTACCTAAATCAAGAAAAATCTGCTTTCAAATAATGTTTTGAACCATATTTATTCTGGAATTAAGAATATTTATAACATTTCAAAGCTTTTTAAATTTATTTTAAGGAGGTGTGTTTTTGGCCAATGTAAAAGAATCCTAAATGCCTTTGTTAGCTGAATTTTCCCCCGCAGAATATATAAAATACGTATACACAGATGAGCTCATTCATTCATATTTTAGGTCCATTTGTGTGTTGTCTTTTCTGTGGTAGTTGCAGGCGGTTGAATACGGCTGTTTGAATGTTAGAATAGAATAGGCTTTGTCATTCAAATAGTACAATGACATTAAAAATAGCAACACCCTATTAGTGCATCACACAATAAATTAATGTCAATAGTACATAAATAAATAATATACACTAGTACTACCTAAAAATAAATTTAAGTGTACGAAGGAGGTAGTGTTGATGTTAAAATAAATAAAATGATAGCCGACTCCTGAACTAGGCCAATAGCAAACTGCAATATGCAAGTGTTAATCAGATATACAAGTGTTAAGAAACTAGTATTCCATTAGAAGTAAGTTGCTAGGTTTTAAATTTTCATTCACGATGTCATTCTGCCCAACAGGTAACAAGTTAACTCTGGGTGGTCTTGGCATCTTTCCATTCTGCAGGGTGGTTGAGCATCTGTTCAGAGGCTGCGGGAGGGCGGGACCTAAGTTCAACGTTGTTTCCTTCAAGTGGCGTCGTGGTCCGAAGCGCAGCATTATAGATTTCTTCATTACTGTGTTTTAGCTGTTGTGTTGTCTTGGCCTATTTTTTCCCCACTTTCAATTATGGGCATTTGGACTTTTCCCAATTTCTGTATGCCTTAAATGTATTTGTTATTACACTCAAATTCCAGTTTTTTTTTTTTCTTGTATTTAAATAAAGGAGATATAGTACACAGTAAAAGTTAAGCAGCCTGTATTGAGTCTTAAATAAGTTTAATGATAAGCAAGTGTTTTGCAGATATTGACGTGTTGAGAAATAAGGACTAGGTTTTTAATTTTCTGTCTGCACTCATTGGGAAAGTGCACAATATACAGGACTATATGCTATGCCGAGCAATATGGTTATTTGTGTGTGTAAAAAGAAGTAGCTGAGACATGAAGTACATCTCAATATGTTTTATTTTACAAGGTCATTGACCGCCTCCTTAAAATTTACAAAGTTATCAAAAGACCTGCCAGAAAGTCCTTTGGACGTGGACGCCTTGACCATGTAGGTCTTTTTTTTTTTCTTTTTTTTTTAAATATTTTTTGTGAGGAAGGAAATTGTTATTTTTTTATCGACCTACTGACCTCCTCCTTTGTGAGGATGTACAGTCGAAATCGCTTAACGTGACATTGATGTCCTACTCTGTCATCAGTAGCCACCGACGCACGAAGCAGAAGGCTTCCTGGACCATCTTCCATTCTTCTGCGCTTTTGGCGAGATCGTTACGGAAGAACTTGGAGAGGTCATAAAACTGCCACATCTCCTCGAACATGAAGGACCGGAAGCTGCCATGCCCGCAGATGGCCCGGTCGATGTTCTGCTCCAAGTGGCATGACACCGGAGGGAACATATCCACGCAGCGTAGAAGCTGCTCCTTCAGCCACCACTCCCCAGTTTTGGTGTCGCACCTTCCCATCTGTCGTCGCCTCTCCTTCACGTGGCTATCGAGGAGACTTTTTAAGAGAGCATGCAGTAGTTGTTTTAAACTGATTTTTTTATTTTCTTCTGGGTAACAGACACACATCAATTTCTTATTTATACTCACTACTTGACATAGCAGACATCTTCCTCCATAAGCCACAGAAGGTCTTGCCTTTGTATTTCCCAAAGGTCACCGTGAGCTGGCCAAGGATCTGCTGGTCTGTTGGAGCTGCGGTGACGGCATGGCAGTTTTTCCTAGCTGTCAGGCGTAAAAAAACATCAGACAAGAAGAAATAATATAGTTCAATTCATTTTTTAAATGAAGGAGATGTTGTTTTTTTAAAAGGCATCCAGAACAATACCTTGTTTGTACATGTACTTCTCAGGCGCAGTTTAGGCAGCAAAGCATGGTGGCCGGTCATGGCTTCTGATGTACACTGAGAAACACAAAGGCAAGTGTCAACACAAAAGCAGGACATGACACGGAGGGAAAATTCTAGATGATGGTAATAATAAAATTGCATTTTTGTTGGTTGTGAAGACGATGCCTCCATTCCTAGCTGGCAATTAGAAAAACAAAAATGACGATGTTCAAAGATGCTAAAATGTTGAGAGGGGTGTCTTGAGTTCATCTAATTCCCAAATTCCAAATAAAAGGGAACTTATTGGGGAAAGTGCAAAATTGGCCCACTTACAAAATGATGACGTCTATGTAGTACAGTATGTAGAAAGTGACCTTATCCAACATTGGGGCTTCTTCCCCTTCACATGGAAGAATCATGTTTATGGGTATGGTTCCTGTTAAGATCTTATACTTCTGACAAACATTTCCGATGACCCTTTCAACATGGATTCTCAAATGTGCTGACAGCGGCCTTTTGTAAATGCTGGGAGTTTGACATCTGAACACTACATGCCCACACATTCTTGTATGTCAAAACCTCTGTCAGCCAAGACATTGTCCCCAGGTAACAAATATTTAAAAAAAAAAAAAAAATCACTGTTCAGGGTTATATGTTTGTCACTTGTACGCCCTCCCCAGCCTTTTGATAAGAAACAAATGGCTCCCTTGGGTGTAATACATATTAAATACTTCATAGTGTGGTGGTGCTTGTAGCTGGAAAACATTTGGGCACGTGCTTTCAGATTTGATGAGTTTTCTGTGAAAATTTCAAAACGGTCAATAATCACAGTCTGTGTCACATCCTGATTGGTGTTGTGCGTCTCATCCTCCGTGATTAGCTGATCACCTTTTTCTCCAGCTTCATGTGTCCCCTCTTCAGTCTGTAGCTGACCACTTTCTTCTCCAGCGTCAGGTGTCCCTTCCTCATTCTGTTGGTGACTGTTTATTTCACCAGGCTCAGATGGTCCCTCCTTGGTCTGCAGCTCTTCAATGTTTGCATCCTGCTGGACCCCCATCTCTGGTGCTTGCAGTGTCTCTTTCCGTAGCTGCTCACGTTCGTCTTGCAGAGCGTGCAGTGTTTGTCGGTGTAACAGATGTGTGTCCCAGATGTAGGGGTGGTGCCCAGTCTGGGTCAGTCTCCCTCATTTCATAAGCTGGTTCACCTGCAATCACAGGTTTTATTTTGAAAGCTAGGCAAGATTGGATATTTCCATGGCATTTCACTTTCGTAAACACTTAATCAGACATGCTACCATCCCATCAGATCATCAGAATTTATAAATCAGGCCGGATGCAACGGACAGGACGTGAAAAGTGGACATGTCCGGGCAAAGAGGACGTTTGGTCATCCAAGCAAACAGTCATGGCCGATAAAAACTAGATCACGATTGTGTACGATCGGGGAAAAAAACGGACCCAAGAAGACATCATCACAACTGTTTCTCCACCAAGCATTGTGAGGAATGTTCACAGTCTATGTGCAGCGACTTTAATTCACTTTACAACGCATACTCACATCATCAATGAAGGAGCCGACGTACACTGCTGGCCAAAAGTATTGGCACCCATGCAATTCTGTCAGTTAATGCTCAATTTCTCCCAGAAAATGATTGCAATTACAAATGCTTTGTTAGTACTGCTTTGTCATGTACGTGTACAATCATTTAGTTTATTTTTTTTTTGTCTGTGAATTTCAATCTGTTTGTCACTAGTAAACATACACTCCATTTGAACAAGGAGGGGGACAGCGAATACGTTCGTTCGCTTCCAGCCCTTCCAGTTCAAATGGAGTGGAGGTTTAAGTGCTGTCAATGGCAACACTTGGTCACTTTTCAGTTTTAGTCGATTTCAGCGACGCCGTTGGACAAAAGCGGTGGTGTTTTGCCTTAAGGCAGACACACACCCAAATAGTGCTGTAAAATCACGATGGTCGCCTGCAGATGGATAAAACATTTGTTTCCAGCGGCTGTGTGAAAGATTAAAAGTAACAAGGTAATGAATCCAGTTGTGGCTAAACAATAGGATAGGATCAAGGCCGGCCCAGCCTATACGCAGACTATGCAGCTGCGTAGGGCCCCTGACCACTCGGGGGCGGGGCCCCAATCTGGAAACCTCATTTTATAGGTTGTTAATAGGGCATCGTGTATAATGTGGGGCGCATTGCCGTTGATCTATGCAAACATCCATTTTCTTGTCATTACAATCTGATCTATGCAAACATCCATTTTCTTGTCATTACAATCTGGCAACCTGGGGAGTGACGTTAAACCTGCTTTGCGATGATTGGTGCTCAAACTTGCTTGGAAAATAGATGCACGGATATGTGGAAGAGAATTTATCCTTCTGGAGCAGAGAAAGGAAAGAAAAAAATCGGAGAAGAAAAGAAACAACAGTATCGTGCTGCAACGATTAATCGATGAACTCGAGTATTCGATTAGAAAAAACATTCGAATTAAATGTTGTTGCTTCGAGTATTTGTTTAATGAAAGTGGCATTGTAATGGTTTATTTTGAAATTGTTTGCATTTACTTTTATTGATTAGGGTGGATGCACTGCCCTCTGGTCTGCCTCTTTTTACATGGCTGAATCCAACTGCTCCCTGTTAAGACCAACGTGAGCTAAGTTTTTGTTTGAGCTAATGTTTTTTAATGTATTCATAATTTAGTTTATAGGTATATTTAGCTGTTTTTTGTGGGAAAATGTGTCTGAATCATTTGTTAAGAGCATTGTGAAATAAACTAGCATTTTATAGCATTTAAGCTAGCTGACTTTTTCTATGCAAGTTAGCCAATTGTTCTTTTGTTGTACATAGATCCTCATTAAAAAAAAAAAAAAAATTATACTCTTTGAGGCTGAGCTCAGGTATTTGAATTTTTCATGTTTCTTATCCGATTACTCGATTATTCCAACTGACTAGTCCATCAATTAATCAATTACTAAAATATTCTATAGCTGCAGCCCTACAACAGTATCGCGGTAATTGAGCATGTTGTTGATGTTGTTGTTGTTGTTGTTGTGCAAGACACTCCGACTTGAACGCTGTTGTCAGCTGAGCTTGTCAATATGTCGTACTGGTAATTGCCATTAGCTGCAGGGCAAAAGCCTGGAGCGAATCAAGTAAAGCGGAGCAAGCTGTCACCTGTCGGCAACGGCAAATGTACGGCTTCCGCTGATTGTAGTAAAACGAAATATTGGCATAATATGCATTTGGACTGGAGAGCGTAGATATAGTCATTTCATTTATATCGGACATTATTATCAAGTAGTATACCAATCAGAAAAAGGTTTGGCGCCATCTACTGTAAGTACTGGCAATCATTTGGGGTGAGAAGTTTGAAGTATGCAGTGCAACAAAATCTGATTAATATACAAAATGTGGACGTATGGGTTGGATTGCATGTATGGGTTTCACAGTACTCCGTGACGAAATGGTGGGCCAAAAATATGGGCCCCTTGGCATTATTTTGCTTAGGGCCCCCAAGTGGCCTGGGCCGGCCCTGCGTGCAAGTGCACCCAATCCACGGGGGACAGACGAGATGGCAGCCCAGACTCAGCAACCTCACCTGCACCTGGCCGAGCTCACAGCCGCCCAGTTCATCGACATCTGGAAACACTTTGACGTGGATGGTCAGTGACTTTTGCTCTTTTTTTTTTTTCCCTTCCATCAGAAGTTCATTTCTTAAAAAGAGAAAATGTGTTAACTATTAAACATTCATTTTCTTGACTTGGAGTGAAAGATTTTGCAATTTTAATCCTATATAGGGCACTCATTTTTACACAACGTTTGGTTGCCATTGACGGCACCAGACGTCCATATCCATTTTGGCTAGGAGAGGCTAGCAGCGAATGACTACTGCCAACCCTTCCAGTCAAAATGAATTGGATGTCTAGTGTCGCCACTGACACTGAAAGATGAGCATTCACAACCATTCTTTCCAGTTTAAACGAGTTGGATGTCTACAGCTGTCAATAGCAGGCAATGAGTAAAATACTAAGAAGAACAAAAAGATCGACTTTGGAGTCTTATTGGAGATCATAACACATCCATCCATCCATCCATTATCTTCCGCTTGTTCCAGGGTCGGTTCGCGGGGGCAGCAGCTTTAACAGGGAAGCCCAGACTTCCCTCTCCCCAGCCACTTCAACCAGCTCCTCCGGCGGGATCCCAAGGCGTTCCCAGGCCAGCCGAGAGACATAGTCTCTCCAGCGTGTCCTGGGTCGTCCCCGGGGCCTCCCGCCGGTGGGACATACCCGGAACACCTCTCCAGGGAGGCGTCCGGGAGGCATCCGGACCAGATGCCCGAGCCACCTCAGCTGGCTCCTCTCTACGCGGAGGAGTAGCGGCTCGACGCCGAGTCCCTCCCGGATGACCGAGCTTCTCACCCTACCTCTAAGGGAGAGCCCGGACACCCTGCGGAGGAAACTCATTTCGGCCGCTTGTATCCGGGATCTTGTTCTTTCGTTCACGACCCAAAGCTCGTGACCATAGGTGAGGGTAGGAACGTAGATCGACTGGTAAATCGAGAGCTTTGCCTTTCGGCTCAGCTCCTTCTTCACCACTACGGACCGGTGCAGAGTCCGCATTACTGCAGACGCCGCACCGATTCGCCTGTCGATCTCCCGCTCCCTCCTACCGTCACTCGTGAACAAGACCCCAAGATACTTGAACTCCTCCACTTGGGGCAGGATCTCATCCCCGACCCAGAGAGGGCACTCCACCCTTTTCCGACTGAGGACCTTGGTCTCGGATTTGGAGGTGCTGATCTTCATCCCAACTGCTTCACACTCAGCTGCGAACCGCTCCAGTGAGAGTTGGAGGTCACGGCTTGATGAAGCCAACAGCACTAAATCTGCAAAAAGCAGAGATTCAATGCTGAGGTCACCAAACCGGACCCCCTCAACGCTTCGGCTGCGCCTAGAAATTCTGTCCATAAAAATTATGAACAAAATCGGTGACAAAGGGCAGCCTTGGCGGAGTCCAACCCTCACTGGGAACGAATTCGACTTACTGCCGGCAATGCGGACCAAACTCTGACACCGGTCGTACAGGGACCGAACAGCCCTTACCAAGGGGCTCGGTACCCCGTACTCCCGGAGCACCCCCCACAGGACTCCCCGAGGCACACGGTCGAACGCCTTCTCCAGATCCACAAAACACATGTAGACTGATCGGGCGAACTCCCATGCACCCTCGAGGACCCTGCCGAGGGTGTAGAGCTGGTCCACTGTTCCACGGCCGGGACGAAAACCACACTGCTCCTCCTGAATCCGAGATTCGACTTCTCGGCGGACTCTCCTCTCCAGCACCCCTGAATAGACTTTACCAGGGAGGCTGAGGAGTGTGATCCCTCTATGATTGGAACACACCCTCCGGAACACCACCACCCAGGTCTGCCAATCCAAAGGCACTGTCCCCGATGTCCACGCGATGTTGTAGAGACGTGTCAGCCACGACACCCCTACAACATCCAGAGCCTTCAGGAACTCCGGGCGGATCTCATCTACCCCCGGAGCCTTGCCACTGAGGAGCTTTCCAACCGCCTCAGTGACTTCAAACCCAGAGATCGAAGAGCCCACTACGGAGTCCCCAGACTCCGCTTCCTCAAAGGAAGGTGTGTCGGTGGAATTGAGGAGGGCCTCGAAGTATTCTCCCCACCGGCTCACGACGTCCCGAGTGGAGGTCAGCAGTACACCATCTTCACTATACACAGTGTTAATGGTGCACTGCTTTCCCCTCCTCAGGCGCCGGATGGTGGACCAGAATTTCCTCGAAGCCATCCGGAAGTTGTTTTCCATGGCCTCGCCGAACTCCTCCCATGTCCGGGTTTTTGCCTCGGCGACCGCCGAAGCCGCAGTCCGCTTGACCAGCCGGTACCTGTCAGCTGCCTCCGGAGTCCCACAGGCCAAAAAGGCCCGATAGGCCTCCTTCTTCAGCTTGACGGCATCCCTTACCGCTGGTGTCCACCAGCGGGTTCGAGGATTGCCGCCACGACAGGCACCAACCACCTTACGGCCACAGCTCTGATCAGCCGCCTCAACAATGGAGGTGCGGAACATGGCCCACTCGGACTCAATGTTCCCCACCTCCCCCGGGACAAGGGAGAAGTTCTGCTGGAGGTGGGTGTTGAAACTCTTTCTGACAGGGGATTCTGCCAGACGTTCCTAGCAGACCCTCACAATACGTTTGGGCCTGCCAGGTCTGGCCAGCATCTTCCCCCGCCATCGGAGCCAACACACCACCAGGTGGTGATCAGTTGACAGCTCCGCCCCTCTCTTCACCCGAGTGTCCAAAACATGCGGCCGCAAGTCCGATGACACGATTACGAAGTCGATCATCGAACTGCGGCCTAGGGTGTCCTGGTGCCAAGTGCACATATGGACACCCCTATGTTTGAACATGGTGTTCGTTATAGACAAACCGTGACGAGCACAGAAGTCCAATATCAGAACACCACTTGGGTTCTGATCGGGGGGGCCGTTCCTCCCAATCACGCCCCTCCAGGTCTCACTGTCATTGCCCACGTGAGCGTTGAAGTCCCCCAGTAGAACGAGGGAGTCCCCAGAGGGGGCGCTCTCTAGCACACCCTCCAAGGACTCCAAAAAGGGTGGGTATTCTGAACTGCTGTTCGGTGCATAAGCGCAAACAACAGTTAGAACCCGTCCCCCCACCCGAAGGCGGAGGGAGGCTACCCTCTCGTCTACCGGGGTAAACTCCAACGTACAGGCGCCAAGCCGGGGGGCAATAAGTATGCCCACACCTGCCCTGCGCCTCTCACCATGGGCAACTCCAGAGTGGAAGAGAGTCCAACCGCTCTCGAGAGGATTGGTACCAGAACCCAAGCTGTGTGTGGAGGAGAGTCCGACTATATCTAGTCGGAACTAGTCGGAGAGGTGACATTCCATGTCCCAAGAGTTAGCTTCAGCAGCTGGGGGTCGGACCGCCAAGGCCCCCGCCTTTGGCTGCCGCCCAACTCCCTACGCACCCGACCCCTTTGGCCCCTCCCACAGGTGGTGAGCCCATGGGAAGGGGAACCCGCGTTGCCTTTTCGGGCTGAGCCCGGCCGGGCCCCATGGGGACAGCCCCGGCCACCAGACGCTTGCCTTCGAGCCCCACCTCCAGGCCTGGCTCCAGAGGGGGGGCCCGGTAACCCGCGTCCGGGCAAGGGAAACTGGGGTTCATTAATGTTGCTCATCATAAGGGGTCTTTTTGAGCCATACTTTGTCTGGCCTCTCACCTAGGACCTGTTTGCCATTGGTGACCCAACCAGGGGCTTAAAGCCCCAGACAACATAGCTCCTAGGATCATTGAGACACGCAAACCCCTCCACCACGATAAGGTGATGACTCACGGGGGGGAGATCATAACCACAGTGTGTAAATAAATGACATTTTTTATCTATAAAATTAGTTGATTTCATGTGCTCGTTAGTAGGTCAGAATAAGGTTGGATATCGGCCAACTGTTGTAGTCGCACCTCCCGTTTTCATGGGATTACCTTCTCATGTCATTCAAACCCCCCTCTGACCTGTTAAACCAAACCAGTCTTATTCCGAGCCAGTATTAACTCTCACCACAACAGCTTTCTGCTTGCATATATTGTAGGTGGTAAATGCTGGAGAGGACTGCAAGACATTCCTAAATGTTTTACGAAATTTTTTACGAAATTTCCGGATCATACTTTTATGGAAGATGAAAAATTTCGTAGCAGGTTCGCAGTGAGTAAGCAACAGGCACACTTTTGCTTAATAGACAATGTTTATTGATTAGAAATTGCAAATGAATGAATAAATGAAGTTTAATTGATTACAATCCCACAAAAGCAAGCAAAAGCAAAATCAAGCACAGCTCAGAATAACTACCACGCTAGGTCTGAATTGTCAAAAAACCCTTACGAAGCAGTTAAAAACACATCAATACACATAACGATGGCGCTAGATAATTAGTTGTCGAAGCTAAAATATCCCCGCACCAAAGCACAATGAGTTCCTTTATAATAAATCAAGCTCTTACCTGTCGACAATGAACGGAGGGCCACACAACGTTCCTGGTTTGAGCAATCAAGGAACTCCGGGCGAGCGACTACGCGTGAAATCCTCTGACCGACCCTAAAGTGTGGTCCGGGATTAGGCTTTTTATAGGCATATGTCACGTGATCTCAGGAGACACACTGCCTGTCCAATCATGGTTAGGCTCTTTATT
Source organism: Corythoichthys intestinalis (assembly GCF_030265065.1). Taxonomy (NCBI): domain Eukaryota; kingdom Metazoa; phylum Chordata; class Actinopteri; order Syngnathiformes; family Syngnathidae; genus Corythoichthys; species Corythoichthys intestinalis. The sequence continues at coordinate 81,725,392 of NC_080395.1, forward strand.
GTCGTGTCCAATCATGGTTAGGCTCTTTATTGTCGAAGGCAGTTGTTGTATTCTCAAAGGAAGGAACTCACTGTACTTTAGTACATAGTTGTACTTTTTATACATAGCTACACAGCTGTACTTTTATACATAATGATTACATAGCTACACAGCTGTTCTTTTACGCATAGCCCAAAGGCACTTTGTTATATATATGTGTATTTAATAATGATGGAACCAGTGCGGGTCACAAAAAGGTCACCGTTTATACATAATGATTACATAGCTACACAGCTGTTCTTTTACGCATAGCCCAAAGGCACTTTGTTATATATATGTGTATTTAATAATGATGGAACCAGTGCGGGTCACAAAAAGGTCACCGGTGTTTTTCTCCATACACTAATGTTGTTGTGAATTTGGTGATAAGACTTGGCTCAATTTGCTATGGTCAACGATGAGTTGAATCAAGAGCCAATGGACACGCATTGGACCCACTGGCAATTCCAATTTTGTGTTCAGACAAGATTAACACACAGAGCTGCCTCTGAATGATCGTGTTTTTGTGTCATTGACGGCGACAAACGTCCAGTCCATTTGCTAATGGTGAAGTGATAGTCAAATAGCAAAAATAGTGGCGCTTCGATGTACGAGTGACCAGACTCAAGAGTTTTTCGAGGTCTGACCTGAGGTGGTTAAAAGCAAAAGTAGTTATCCAAAACATTCCTCAAGTACAAGTAAAAAATATTCGTTGAAAAGAATACTCTAGTAAGGAGTAACTTTGTCAGTAACTGCTTACAATGTCTTACGAAAAAAAAAAATAATAATAATGTTATATATTTTTTCCTCAGCACAACTTCATCTACTAGTAGATGAACTGTCATTACATTACTGTACTATAACCTATCCGGCCAAAAAGATGACACACAAACCCTCAAATTCAGACCAGAACAACACGATGAAACATCACCCAGAGCATGAGTGCCCTCTAGCGGAGAACAAACATTGTTACTGCTACTTATAACGTATAATGGAGTCAGGTGGTTATTGTTGCGACGTCTCATTGGTACAACTGAGACGGCCACTGTCGGCACCTCTGGCGAGAATAAAGTCAATATGTACAATAAAGACGAAAAATGTAATGCCTCTAGTGTAGCCCAAAGTAGTGGAGTAAGAGTTGTGTTTCATCACAAATCTACTCAAGTCAAAGTAAAAAGTATCGCGTGGTAAAACCATAAGGTGGAGTTTGACTTTTCTGGCAAGAGGGGCCAAAAATGTTGATGACCCCGAAACGCAGTGTCAGCAATAAAATCAACTTACACGATATATGCTCCGATAGTAGCTTAGCCCATGCTCGTACATACAGGCACCCCAGCTGTGTGTGTGTCTGCGTGTGTGAGCGTGTGCGTTTTTCTGTCTTACCTCGTGGAGAAGTAGACGCCGCATCTGTTTTGGCTGAATATTCCAGCCAGGAACATAATTTATAATAATACGTTGAAAATGAACTTTTTTTTTTTTTTACCTTGTTTCCATTTTTGGGGGTTAAGGTCTGAAGTGGAGCCAACTGAAATTCCGCTCACCATTTTGGCGATGCTCTCCGGTGTTTCATGGTCCACATCTTCAGTTCTTGGTTCTCGCTCAGTAGTTGTTGTCGCTTTTGAAAGCTTAGGTTTGAAAAAATGATGTATATCCATCTTGCCTCTTCTGACCTCAAGTGTTTTTTGGGGGGGGCTTAGCAAAGCAAATGACTGTCTCTAAGGTGGTAGTTGTCAGGGAGAGCGGGCGGGCAAGGTGGACCCAAATGCAGGGAAATGTAGGCGAGGCAGATGAATGGTGCAAAAATGATTTAATTAAAGCCAACGAAAAACAAAGTACAAACAAAGGCTGTGATAATCCAAAGAAGGCACTGAGGCAAACAAAAACTGTCACTAACAAAAGACAGCTTTTTAAAAACTCACTTGGAACACAAGGGCTTGGATAGGCCTGAATACTGCTGATGAGAACCTGACATGGACTTTTACGTTGACATAGACACTTACATTGACAATGACGCAACAAGGACTGAAAAGAAACTGGGTGCTTTTATACACACACACATGCAGACAAGGGGTAACGAGACAACGAGGAACAGCTGGGTAATACAGGAGGACTCCCTATGTGCAGGCACGACAGGTGAAATCACAGAGACAAGTCACACCCCCGTCTCATCTGGCTAGATGGACCTCTTCTTGTTCCTTTACTCCAATGTATCTTTACGGACTGTAACTTCGCCTGCTAATTCCAGTCCTGGTGCTTCCTGCCTATCTGTCCTGGGAGTGGATCTCTCCTCACTGTGGTACTTCCCAAGGTTTCTCATTTTTTCCCCAAACACTCTAGAGTTTTTGGAGTTTTTCCTTGCCGACATGGAGGGTCTAAGGATGGGGGATGCCCAGGATTCGAAATGTATGTATTCATCTTTATTGCTTCATTTGCTGTTTCTGATTGTGTATCACATTGCCTCTGCAAAGCCCTTTGAGACAACCTTGTTGTGATTTAGGGCTATACGAATAAAATTGAATTGAATAGATATGTCAAGAACACTTGGAATGTTTGACAATAGAGATCTACAATGAAAAAAAGAAAAATATAATTGTCAGTTGAATCTATCAATCACCAGGTTCATGTATTGAGTCCTTCACTGAATGGATGAGCCAATTGTTTTCCACTATTAAGCAAAAAAAAAATTCTTCATCTGTGGAGATTTTAATATTGATTCATTATGTATAATGTATAATGTATAGTATGTCTCTTTACCCAACAATAACTAAACCTTTGAATTGAACAGTGTATCATCTGAACCAATGCACGTAAAAGTTATTATCAGAAGATAAGGATTTATTTTGCATTGATCATTTTGCCTATTAATTAATTAGGTTCATATACATGAGAAAAGTGGCCCTTTGCCCCCTTCATCCAATCTGTTTGGTCTAATTAATGTCCCGTCCCCAGCAAAAAGTGTACCTACATGCAGGTTATGCTGTTATATCGTCCCTACGAATGTTGAGACCAAACCTATGCCCTTCCAAAGTAACGCCGGTTTTTGTGGTGAAGGACAGGCGCAAGACCACAAACAGTTTTCATTTCAATCTTATAAAAAAAAATAAAAAAATAATAATAAAAAAAAAAAGAGCTTAGACCAAGAAAAATACAATAGAATATATAAAAACTAAATTTTGGCCTTAAATAAAATATTCTTTGTATATTCTTTTTGGACAAGCGTCCAGGAGGCATCCAAACCAGATGGCCGAACCCCCTCAGCTGGCTCCTCACAATGCGGAGGAGTAGCGGCTCGATCCTCCATCCCGGATGATCACTTTTTCACAATTATCCAAGAATGAACTCTTTACACTCTGCGTAGTAAAATCGGGGACGCGGCGTCCCCTTGATATGTGTTGGCCATAACGTCTGTTGTACCATAAAGACGTAATTTTTGGGCAGTACATAGACGAATAGTAGCTCTTTCATTCAATACCAGATGTCCTGACAGATCCAAATACCTGTTGCATTGTACCCAAATGAGTTTTCCGCAGAGCCAGGCGGTTTACCAAAAATTGACCGTTACCAAAATTCTTCACGATGACCGACGTAATTTTGACCATGTCGGTAAATTTGGTCATTTAATAAAACAAGTAAATATAGTCTTTTCATCCCGCTTTGACGCTGTGTTGTTCGGCTACGTTCGTTCCCCTTTAAGAAAGCAGTCAGTGTGTTTACATGTGAAGTCACGTGGTTATCAGGAAATCAAGCAAACAGCAGCCCAGTAGGCTAACGCTAGCGGCTAATGCTACAAGCAAACGTGATGGAGTCGGGCTTAAGGGAGCTTAGCCAAACTTTCACCCGACATTAAGTAGACTCTTGGCGGCCTCCAGGCGGGCTTTCACCCGCTTTCCTCACGATTTCATGAGAAGGTGCTTCTATTGCTTTCTACTGGCTGACGCTAGCGGCTAACGCTACAAATGAACGTGATGGAGTCTGATAGCGGCTCTAACCTTGTCAAAACGGCTGAACTTAATGAGTGGATTGGGCACCGACTGCATCTAGCAATTAGTATGTCGCGTTATTTTGTATCTGTGTGTGTGTGTGTGATTTCTTTGACAGCTTTTATGATGGTAAAGCATTCACCATAAATTATAATCCAACAGTGGGGCTTATAATATCACCATTTAATGGCCACCACTATTTTTCTGTATGTGCTTGCTTTATTCTCTGTCATTACTGCCATCATAAAATCTTAAACGCTTCATTGGCATAAGAGCAATATAGCTTTAGCGTGTGTGTCTCTGTGGTGGGGGTGCATGTGTGCGTGCATGTATTTAAAAAAAATGCTCTGAAAAAAAGAAGAAAAAAAAACAGAAACATTGAAGTAAAAAGCAAAAAGTAATAATGTCACATCAGCCATGAACAATAAGTTGTCTGTTTGAAGTGTACTGTTCAAGTCGTATGTCATTTGTGTTACAATGACATGTTTGCACAGTCGTCGTATTGATTGTATAATGTTGTTCAAATTATACTAGCTGTTATAAATGTTCACATTTGAATTGTTATTGTTTACAAGACATTTTCATATTCTTAATGTTTAGACTGCATGTACAATTGTTAAACATGTTAAATTGAAAGCTGGTAAATAAAAAAGAGAAACAGTACAGAAAAGCAGTTTCTTTTCAGGTCAGTCACGTCAGCCTCTCGCCATAGTACACGCACACACACACCCACGCACCCCCCCCCCCCACACACAATTTAGTTTTTGTGTCTCAGTTTTTGTGTTTGTTTTTGTGTCTGTCTGTTTGTCAGTTTTTGTGTTTGTTTGTCTATCTGTCAGTTTGTATATTTGTTCGTGCCATGTGAGAGAATATTCTCAAAAGCTGGAGAGGTCATTAGCAAAAAGAGGAACCGGCTGAAACCAAATGCTGCTGAGATGATTGTTTTTAAATAAAAATGTGTGAAACACCCAAATCCCCATCCCAGTGTCACTAGCATTCTATACACCTACCATCAAGAGTTCCCTATTGCACAAGCATTTGCGTATTTCATTTAAAAGTAACACAACAGCTTTTGTTTGTTTGTTTGTTTTCATTATTATTATTATTATTATTTTATTAATCTGGGGGAAGAATAAAGAATACATTTCAGGCCAGGGGTCAAACCCACTACTGCTCGCACATCAGACATAGTATATAACCACCATACCACCCACAGGTTTCATTGTTCAGATGACACTTGGTCATTTGGTTAGATGAAAATTCAATATATATTTTTGTCCAGAAGATGTCACCACACTGAATTGTGTCAAATGCCTCGTAGCACGGAACCATCTCAACACATTTGCTTCAGCGGTACAGAAAGCAGCGGTGAAGCAGTGTCGTCTGTCGTGACTCACCACACTGATTCGTGGCAAATGCTTCATAACACTGAATGAACCATTTCGACACGTTGCTTGATATTGATTTACTGCTTCAGAAAGCTAAGGTTTCTCCATCACTGGGACTACCCTAATTTCAAATTTGTTCCACGTGACGTTGAGACGTGTTTGATGCACGAATTCTTCTTTGTTTGTATGTTTGTTTTCTTTTGATGCACGAGTTCTTTAGAGCGTCATCCTCCAGCCTTTGTGTCGTTGGACGTGCGTGCGTGCGTGACGTAGTCAAGCTTGTGTGTCTGTCACAGAGCGAAAGAGGCTTGCGTCGTATTAAATTCTCCTCTGAAGTTTATCTGGCTGATCTTCTATCTGGACCTGAGAGATGAAGAAGGCACAATCGCTCCTTTTCCAAGCGTTGACCGTGCTTGGCATTTGGGCTTCGCTTGGTGAGTTCACGTTTTTATTTGACTTCAAGGTGCCTCACTGCAAACGTTGTTGGGACTGGATTTGTTTCTTCAGATCATTAGGGGATCAATATAAAAGGGCATTTTATTGGCCCCACCTCGGGGAAATGTATACTTGTCAGATTACTAGACATATTAAGCAAACTGTCAGTCTCATTTGAAACAATGGAAACAATACATTATACATCCGCGGTTTTGAGACACTTTCTGATCCGACTGTGAACTTTTGAAAAAAGGGTGTAGTAAAGCCTATTTAACCTTGTGTGATCATAAAAAATATATAACGCATCGTACAATTTTTACAAAAAATGTAGACGTATTTTAAGTGTGATAACTATGTCATTTCTGAATATTTTTTTACTTTCAACCACTCAAAATGTTCAGTGGCATCAGAGCTATCTATTCACATATAGTTTTTATTTTTAATTTGTACTTTTTTGCCCTCTATTGACAATAAATGCAGCACTGCGCTACGACCAAAACTAACTATGTTGGATATATATGTACAAAACAAAATTGAATTGGAAAATTTCATATCACACAATTAGAGCCTTGAAAAGGTCAGTGAGTTATAACAACAGATTTTTTTTTTACCCATGCCCATATTTGGCAATGGCCGTTTTTGTGTATAATACCCCTAAACATACAATTGTTTACAATATTTGTAAATGTTTTGAGGTGCGATAACTAAGTCATTTCTGAATATTTTTTTACATTCAACCCCTCAAAATGATTCAGTGGCATCAGAGCTATCCATACATATATAGTTTTTATTTTTTTATTTGTATTTTTTGCCCTCTATGGACAATAAAAGCAGTACTGTGCTGTAACCAAAACAAACTATGCTGCATACATATATATATAAAACATGAATTGGAAAATTTCATATCACACAATTAGAGCCTTGAAAAGGTTAAAGAGTTATAACAACAGATTTTTTTTTATCCATGCCCATTTTTGGCAATGGCCGTTTTTGTGTATAATACCCCTAAACATACAGTTGTTTACAATAATTGTAAATGTTTTGAGGTGCGATAACTAAGTGATTTCTGAATATTTTTTTTACATTCAACCACACAAAATGATTCTGTGGCCTCAGAGCTATCCATACATATATAGTTTTTATTTTTTTATTTGTACGTTTTGCCCTCTATGGACAATAAAAGCAGTACTGTGCTATAACCAAAACAAACTATGCTGCATACATACATACATATATATATATATATATAAAACATGAATTGGAACATTTCATATCACACAATTAGAGCCTTGAAAAGGTCAATGAGTTATAATAATATATATATTTTTTTATGCATGCCTATTTTTTGCGATGGCCATTTTTGTGTATAACACCCCATACATACATACATACATATATATATATATATATATAAAACATGAATTGGAACATTTCATACCACACAATTAGAGCCTTGAAAAGGTCAATGAGTTATAATAATATATATATTTTTTTATGCATGCCTATTTTTTGCGATGGCCATTTTTGTGTAAACACGCAATTTTTACAGTAATTGTAAATGTTTTGAGGTGTGATAACGAAGTCATTTATGAATATTTTTTTTACTTTCAACCACCCAAAATGTTCACTGGAGTCAGAGCTATCCATACACTATAACCTTGAAAAGGAAAGTCACAACAGCTATGAAGAATTTATAACAGAATTTATATAAAGCAATCAGTCAGTGAGTCCCAGCACCACAAGCAATCCCACGTTGTGTTGACGCGTGTCCCCTGGAGGGTTGCCGGTGTAGACCTCCAGCTTTGATGCGTAGGAGGTTCGAGCGTCACAAAGGGCCCAAATCTTCATGCCATACTTTGCGGGCTTTGACGGCATATATTGTTTGAAGCAGCAGCGTCCTCTAAAGGCAATTAGGTGTTCGTCCACGGACGCGTTACGTCCCACGTTATACATTTCATGCAGCCGGAAAATCCAGCTGATCCACAAATCTTAAATCGGCGACAGTTTGCTTGCATAGTACCACCGTGGTCTAAGCAGCTTATCATCGAACCGGAGCATTCGGTTGATCTCCATGAACCCCCGATGAGCCATTGCGTCGGGGAACGTCGAACGCCCGGTCTTGACACACCACAAGCTGCTCGTCGCTTCATGCCTGGAGCGGTACATTCCAGATAGGATAAGCAGCCCGATATATGCCCGCAGCTCTTGAGGCGTGAGGGGAGACCAGTTCTTGAGCGATCGGAGCCCTTGGATGTTGGTCAATGCGACTATTTTCGCGACGATCTCCTGGTTTACAAATAACGCAAACGCCGTCTCCCGACTGCTCATCTAGCATCATACTGCATACAACGTGGGGATTCGCGCAGGGACGTAATGTCCAGCCACTTCGTTGGTTGGATGCCATATCGCTTTTTTGTTTTCCGAGTTCCATAAGTATGATCGGCGCTGCCCGATGGATCCGACCCGACTATTATGACTCCTGTCATCCTGACGCTAGTGATGGGACGAAATGGGCCGAGGTTCCGAAGCTTGTGTCGAGTAATGGGAGGGGTGTTTCCACGAGGCTTGTAGCGAGGCGCGCGTCATTTCGGCAGAACCCGGAAATGATGGCGTGAGAAGCCTCGCCGGCCGGCTGAAGCTGATGTATGCTTCGGAAGTGATCCGACGTTCGGCGCGCATTGCAAACACAGTAGGCTACAGACTACGGTATAAATTGGTTGCAAAACGCAATGGCGATCGCCTGTTATCTCACATTTTGTGCATTTCGGGCTCCTGTACTTGTTACATGATCTGTGCGCAACAGTGCAACCAGTGCAATCTTTTTTCGAGCCTTGTCCTTTGCTTGCGATGGAAATTGCGCAAAAAAAAAAGCGATCCTCCCCTGTATGGGAACATTTTCATTTGATTGCTTTCAATAAGGTAAGGGAGAAGAACTACATTAATATAAATGTGAGTGTGTGTACCTATCTGAACCAAACATCAACAGAATGAACAATCCATTAGTGTACTGGGAGGCACAAAAGAATACCTACCCAAATTTATAAAAACTGACACTCACATTTATCAGCACCCCAGCTTCATCTGTGCCTTGTGAAAGAAGAATATTTTCTAAAGCTGATGAAATATTGTCCAAAAAAAAGAAACCGTTTAAAGCCAGCCACTGTGGGAAAACTATTATTTCTCAACAAAAATGAATAACAAATTATCCTTAGTACTTGTTTTGTTATTTTTGTTTGTTATTTTGTTCACATACTAAATTACTAACATAAGCACATTCATATCTTTCTCATAATCAAATAACCATTGAATTCTTAACAATGTTGACCTCTTGGGCTTGTAGACCACTTGATGGCGCCATAGAGTAAATGAAGCACAATGAAGCTTTGCTACATGTGCAAACCAATTGGCTGCAAAGCTTCATTGCTTCATAAGGCTTCATTTGGCCATCACTACCTGACGCTCCCTAGGATGACGCTGTGTAACAAGAGGAGGGCCTCCTCTTTCAACCAATCGGAGCATGACCAATCGCGGGCTAATAAATTCAAACACGAGGCGGACCAATCATAGTTGAGATTCAAAAACGTAACTCAAAACGTAACCTTTGAATTTGAAATCTGAGCCAATCTCTATGCAGAACATCCGTTTGAACTAAAGACGCTCACACGCATGCGTATTGCGTAGACGTACAAAATTCAAACTAACACTTTATTTTTTGTAAAAGAACTCGGCCACTCATTTCTGGAGGTCCCAACCAAGCCCTACTAAAATCCCGACCGGAATTGTTGAAAAAAGATGCAAAATTTTGCAGCCGGTTGCAAAAAGGCAAAATCATTTGCGAGCCTCTGGCGTTACCTAATGGTGAAGGGGTGTAAATGCTCTCAACCCAAAAAATTGGCATGCATATGTCTGAACAAGTGTAAATAAAGCAATTGATGTGGTAATTGCGGGAAATGCATTTTTGCACATTAGGTTTACAATGCATTCAAAAATTGGAATTATAATGGGTGTCTATGCTACAAAAAATGTAAAAATGCTATGTTTCAGTATCAAAAGTAAAATCTCATTGCTGCAATGCCTTAGAAAGCTCAGCAGGTGGCATTTTGAAATTCAGGACATTTTAGACACCCTCTGGAAATGGCAGCTCTCTGGTGTTTTTTTTTATATGCTTTGTCTCTGATTAAAGGTGAGAAATTCACAAATTTACAAAAAATGTAGACAATGTAGCATGAGGGTTAAAACTAACGACTGACTTTAAGCATTGATATGCCACTCATTTAACTCACTGACCGCCACTAACTGAAAACCTGAAACATTCACTTCGGTTTGCCTTGGAAGGCTGCAAATGGATTGGACGTCTAGCACCGTCATTAGCACAGAAACGTGAGAATCCATAGCCAGTCCTCCCAGTTAAGAATAAGCGCACTTCTGTTGTTGTCAGTAGTAAGCTAAACGAACCAAAATTATACATTAATACAAATGTATATATATAACTATTAAAATTATTATGAATTAAAAAAATAACACTAAATATTACTATTAAATTTTATTATAATAATTTTAATAATTTAATAATAATAAATTTAATAAATTCATAATAATTTATTTTTTAATTTAATTTTATAGTATTATATAATACTATATTATTAGTCGTATTATTATTACTAAATATAATAACACTAAATATATAATGCTAAATATTGACTAATGGCAGTTAAATACTCTTGCAGTTTAGTTTTGGTTAGTTTTAGTTTTATACTAAAGGGTCATAGTATTTACCTATGATATAAATAAATATCTACTTTTTTAAATTCCATTATATATCTACTTTTTTAAATTCCATTATAATCTTAATGATTTTTTTAATCAATAAATTATCAATAAACCCAATAGATTTGTATTAATGTATAATTGTATTTTTTCATATATAAATAAAATTAACATTAAAAAAAAAAAAAAAAAAAAAAAAAAAATACATATATGTTACAGTTCTACATGGACTGAGGTTTTCAATGCAACTTTTCACATTCCAGGTGTATGTTTCACATTGCGAGATGGATAATTTTGTATGTGGTGCCTGTGTGTGTGTTTTGTCATAATGTATCAAACGTAGGAAGAGAATGCCCAAAAGACATGTGCTTCAACACAACAGAAACTTAGCTCCAAAACCATTGTCTGTGATCTCAATTGATCTGGATCATGAATACATATAGGTTGAGGTGCTGGAAGGGGAGGGATAATTGAACTTTTAATGACCGAAGGGAAAACAAACAACAACAAAAAACCTGCAGTTGAACACAATCTTGATGCCTTTTACAATTGTTGTTACAATATGATTTTTTTTTTTTTTTTTTTTTTTTTTTTTTTTTTTAAACCTGTCCTGTTCAGCTGTTTGACACAGAGAATGGAAGTCTAAGTGCCCGGATCCTGAACAGTTTTAATGTTTCACATTGAGAGTCTGACATACTCCCATTGTGATCATTCAAAATACCTTTTTATTATGACAAAGCAGCGAACAGGAAGGGATTATGGGGGGACAGAAGAAAAGAAATACAAGAGAAGAAAGAAAAGAAACACATACACAAACAACAACAAGAAATACATTGAACATCTAAACTAGTTACTAATATGCTGGTGCTATCGTCAGCGAGATGTCTTTCCGGTTTACACCATGTGGGGGCCTATTGGCCAGTGAAAGAGGAGAATGGGGGTGGGGGTGTCTATAAGACTATAAGCTAAGTGATTGAAAGGGGTAGAGTGTACACAAATCAGTTCTGTGATCTAGAACCCAGTAATCGTGTGAATCTCTTATGAGTGAAAGCCCGTTGGCGACCAACCCTACGCCGCCGCATCGCCAATCCCGGCACCGGAACCCCCAACCCGAGCATGCCCTACCACATCCAGCAGCACGCAAGCCCCACCGGGCGCGCGACAGCCACGTAGACGGGCGGAGAAACCGCGCAGGCACCAACCCAGGGCCACGGCCCACACCCAGCCAGCCCGGAGAGGGAGGGCGGGCGGGGGGGTGGGGGGGCCACGCGCAGCCCATCCCTCCTCCAACCGCCCAGCAAAGGAGCCACCGTCCCCCCCCCGGGACCCAGGGTGGTCCCCCGGGCCACCCGCGCGCCCATCAACCGGCCTTCAGGGATGGCAGGAGGGGACGCATCACCAACCCCACGCCTAATCCCACCCCCGCCCGCCCACCCAGGCCACGAGCCACAGCCCCCCAACCGGCACGGCACGCCACGGGACCCCCAGCGGCCCACCAAGCCCCAGGCAAGGAAAGGTCCCCCGCCGGTGCAGGCGACACCCCGCTGATACACCGGCGCCCGGCCAGCGACCCGCGACGGAGCGCAGGGCGGATGCCCAGCCAGAGAAGAGAGGGGAAGGCGGAGGCAGGAGAACGCCCAGGGACTGCCATGGGGCGATGCAAGATCGGAGACCCGACCCCCCAAACCAATTCCGCGGCCGGCAGCCGAGGCAGAGGGGAGGCCACACCCCGGGAGCCACGTTAATGTATCAAACGTAGGAAGAGAATGTCCAAAAGACATGTGCTTCAACACAACAGAAACTTAGCTCCAAAACCATTGTCTGTGATCTCAATTGATCTGGATCATGAATACATATAGGTTGAGGTGCTGGAAGGGGAGGGATAATTGAACTTTTAATGACCGAAGGGAAAACAAACAACAACAAAAAACCTGCATTTGAACACAATCTTGATGCCTTTTACAATTGTTGTTACAATATGATTAACACCCCCCACCAACACAAACCTATATAAAGACAAACCGAACACTTTAAAATGCAACTTTTTTTCACCTCGACCTATAACCTTACTCACCTTGTCTTCACTGATGCAAAAGCATCTATTGCACTTTCATATCACAGTTGTTTTGGAAGGGCACTTCTTTCCTGGACTTGGTGGGCTTGGACTTGGTGCTGATGTGGATAAGTTCGCTGTAAAAGATGGCCCAGAATGTACAGAGGTAGAAGGAAAATATTTCAGAAGAGGATCTAGAGAAGAAAGTGGAATCTTACATTATATTTGTCAAATAGCTGCTCATTGTCAAACCAGCATGATTGCGCCTAAAGTCTTGCAGCCTACTGTACCTGTCTATTGGACCCGGTCACTATCTTTGATGGGCGTAGTTGAAAGAAAATACATTCTTGAAGCACTGCAACTACACAGGACTATTCAATAATAATGAATTAAATAAAATAAGACAGCAAATAAATACCTATTGAATTTTTTTTTTTTACATGAACGTGATCGCCATTTTAATGAATTAATGACACATTTAAAAACAAATGTTTGCATTTAAATCCATGGCACTTTTAGTCCCCCATACCACAGAACTTTGAAATTATTAATGCATATTTTATGGTGTATTTGTATAATTAACCTTGCCACTTTTTTAGGCAAGGCAAATTTATTTGAAAGGCAAAATTTCACACAAGGTAAAAGTGGTTCACATCACATGAAAGTAAGCAAGACAATTTGGGTCCCCCATAGACTTTGTCCAAATTTCTCAAAAATTGGAGGGGGAGTAAATTTAACTGAAACTAATCAACAGCTGGCTGAATACTGAAAATATTTCTAACACAACAGCCTGGCTAATGATACAGTATAATCTTTCTTTAGCACTAAGTCATATAAACTCTATGTGAATAACCGCTAGCTTGCAGTTGCGCTAAGTCTACGTGCTTATGCTGTTGAAAAAAAATCATCACAACAAACCTCTGTTTTTCTTCACGTTCATGGTCTCTTCTTTCTTTTTCTTCTGACCCGGAGGGCTTTTGTCTTTTCATGAAGTTGACGTCACCGTAACGTCGCTCAATTGCGGAGGCTAAAAATAGCACCTTCAGGTAGCTCACTCGTCTGCTGGGTGGTGAGACTGGGGTCTGTGGTGAAATTATCACATCACAGGAAAAAGTGAAACGGGCAGAGGGTACACTAGGAAAATGATTTCATTATTATTTAAAGACTTATTATGAACGGTTTTGCTCCTCTTTTCTTTGAATTTTTTGAATACTGCTATCATCAAATATTATTTGAATATTTTTCTTGACGCCCTTAGGACGCTGCTGCAGCCCTACGGGCCCTCCTGCTACGCGCCCTCCTGTTACGGTCGCTCCTGCTACGCGCCCTCCTGTTACGGTCGCTCCTGCTACGGTCGCTCCTGCTACGGTCGCTCCTCCTACGGGCCCTCCTGTTACGGGCCCTCCTGTTACGGTCGCTCCTGTTACGGTCGCTCCTGCTACGGGCCCTCCTCTTACGGTCGCTCCTGTTACGGTCGCTCCTGCTACGGGCCATCCTGATACGGGCGTTCCTGTTACGGGCCCTCCTGTTACGGTCGCTCCTGCTACGGTCGCTCCTGCTACGGGCCCTCCTCCTACGGGCCCTCCTGTTACGGTAGCTCCTGTTACGGTCGCTCCTACTACGGGCCCTCGTGCTACGGGCCCTCCTCTTACGGGCCCTGATAAGAAGGTTGTATCGCCTACTCGACGGCCCAAGTCTGCTGAGGGCTGTCAGGCACCCTGGCGGCTCAACAACCAACATAGTTACTGCTTTGCCAATGACTCTAAATCTTGGGATGATGCCAAACGCTACTGTTCATCCAATGGGGGGCACCTGCTGATAATCCGGAGCAGCGCGGAGAGGGTGAGCGGCCTTTCACTAAGTGTCTCTCCTGCCCTTTAGTACTGATGCAATTTGTTTCAGGACTGGTTGAAAGAACAACTCGATGGCTTTGACTACTGGATCGGCCTGAAGAGCCCATACCCGTGGAAGTGGATCGACGGAACTCCTTTGAAATCAGAACTAGCGTAAGCAGTATAAGGAAAGCGTAATGTAGACACGTAAAATTTGGGTACTTCCTACTCACTCATCACTATAACACCCAAAATGACAGCTGCACCCAAGGAAAAGTGCTTCTTCTTTGCTTTATAGGGAACTGAACAGCCTTATGTGGCGACTGCTATTATCGATAAGATGATTGGTAAAGCACGACCGAATCAGAATCGATCAAAATAACATCCCTCAGCGTATCTGCTTTTTAACAGGCCGTTTAGTTAAAAAGAATTTCTGAAATGTTTTTTGACAGGCCGTTTTGTTAAGAAGAATGGTTCTAGTCAAGGCTGATTTATGCTTCTGCGTTCCGGTGACAGCGGAGCGACGCCGTAGGCCCTACGCCAGGGTTCACTAAATCCGGACCCCGGTGCCACTTTTCCTGTCGTGTTTTCCACGTCTCTCTCCCCTAACACACCTGAATCAAATGATTATGTCATCAGCAACCTCTCCAGAAGCCTGATAATGATCCTGATTATATTGATTCAGGTGTGTTGGAGGGAGACATGGAAAACACGACAGGAAAAGTGGCATCGAGGTCCGGATTTAGTGAAGCCTGCTCTACTCCGTCATTGCGCACTTGAACTTCTGCGTCACGGGAACGCTTTGCTCTGTAATTCACCACCATGCCACTAGAGGAGGTGTGGGCTTGAACAATTTTGCGCAACCGAAAAGAGTGTATTTGCAGCTGCAGCTAATCAATACTGAACAACAAATGTTGACGCGTGGGCAACACAGAAGACGTGTGCGAATGTTTGAAAATGGCGGCGGTGTTGTGCTGAACCGGAAAAAGAGCGGACCAATCACAGTCCTTCAACGTTTACGTCACGCGCGTGTGTGTTAACGGCGTAGAATATCTTGCCGGAACTCCCTGACATAAGGGTAGGCACGGAGCCCTTTTTTTGGGGGGGGGGGGGGGGGGGGGTTGTGCTTTTCGCACAGTTTTAAATAGAGCACACAATAAAACACAACAGGTTTCACACACACACAGTGGTTAGCACGTCGGCCTCACAGTCCTGGGATCAAGGGTTTTTTGAAAAACGCTCTGGCCTTCCTGTGTGGAGTTTGCATGTTCTGCCCATGCCTGCTTGGGTTTTCTTCGGGTACTCCAGTTTCCCCACATCCCAAAAACATGCATGGTAGGCTAATCGACCACACTAAATTGTCCCTAGGTACGAGTGTGTGCGCGCGAATGTTTGTTCGTCTCCTTGTGCCCTGCAATTGGCTGGTAACCGATTCAGCGCGTACCCCGCCTAATGGTTGTTCGTCTCCTTATGCCTTGCAATTGGCTGCTAACCGATTCAGCGCGTACCCCGTCTACCGCCCACAGTTATCTGGGATTGGCTCCAGCCGTGACCCTCTTGAGGATAAGCGGCTCAGAAATGGAATGAATGAAAGGTTTCACACATGCATTACAGCATTACAGTGAAACGAGGCATAAATGAGAAACTGATTTCCATATATCCATTATTTTTTCACTGGTTTACAAAATTCCATCTAAAAGTCCATCTAAGAAACACACTTATAAGAAATAAATGTGATCATTACAAAAAAAATCTTCTTACTGAGCAAAATCATATATATATTTTTTTAACTATATATTTTTAAGGATAATTTCATGTATTGATTTTGTTTTTTGTTTTTCTTTTTTTGCACTTGATTTGTAAATGCGACTGATGCTCAACTAGGGATGAGCTTCAGAGCAGCTGCCGAAAGGTTGTTTTATAGAGTCTACCCACGTACCACGTGTTCGCTGTAGGGTTCCGCCCACTTGTCCGTCAAAACGACTCTGTATTAGCATTGTTTTCAATTGATGGCGCAATTTAAAATGCATTTCATGGAAGACCCGGTGCTTTCTGATGCCGCAAACTCACTGGATCTGTTGCATAAAAGGCGTTATGAGGAAAAGCTTCGTTCTATACAGTCGCCAGATCCATATTTGATGCCCAAATCGATGTTTTTCGACCCACTGTCTTCGCCCTGTCTGCCTGACATCTGCTACGCTGATATTTAAAATGATCTTGTCCACACAAAATCAGCCTATTCTCACGAAAAACTTCAAGAGCTTGGACGCTTATAAATACTTCGTTGCTGGTTGGGTGAAACAGGTCCTCGTTTGGCAGGAATCTATCTTGTGCTTGGAAAGGTGAGTTACGAAATTTTCAATTCGAATTCTTTTGTTATTGCTAACATCCACTGTCAAGTGTAATGTATTTCATGTCGTTTGTCAATGGAGTTAAGGCTTTTAATGTTTATATGGTTTAGCGATAGCACTCACGACATACATACGTGTATGTTGTCGGTGATTAGCCTAGCAATGATCTTAATTGTGGTTATTTGTCAGCCCCGTAGACGAGGCCAGTTTCTTTTACTTGGTACCAGCTAAATATTATTCAAAAAATAACGATGGTGGAAGAAAGGGAAGTCACAAACATCTTGAATTTGAAACTATGTCGTACTACGTCGTATGTTGTCGGCGATTAGCCTAGCAATGATCTTAATTGTGGTTATTTGTCAGCCCCGTAGACGAGGCCAGTTTCTTTTACTTGGTACCAGCTAAATATGATTCAAAAAATAACGATGGTGGAAGAAAGGGAAGTCACAAACATCTTGAATTTGAAACTATGTCGTACTACGTCGTATGTTGTCGGCGATTAGCCTAGCAATGATCTTAATTGTGGTTGTCAGGCCAAAACCCTCTAAATATATATTAAATGCATCTTACCAGATATAAAATGACTACTACATAGTCTGTGGTGATTTTTTGGTGTCCAGTTTCACGTCGAATTGCAGCCGTCCATTTCGCTCTTCTATTTGGATCCCTCGGAATACGGTAAAATTTCAAGTCTCTCCTTCCATCTTCTCTGTTAGTGCAACCAACAGCCACACACGCCTTCACCATTTTGATTATTAATGTTAAGGAGCAGAAAAACACGCCGTAAATGGGAGAAATGTACGTAGCCGTAATAGGTAAACACTATGTTTTGACGGACAAGTGGGCGGAACCCTACAGCGAACACGTGGTACGTGGGTAGACTCTATAGCAGGATCTCGTTATGAAAGGTACTTCTGTGCAGGCTCTGGGATGCAGGTGAGCCTAACCTCCAAAATGAAGACTGTGTTGAGATGGGGGGACGTCGAGGTCGCTTGAACGACCTCTCCTGCACCTCCCTTAGACGTTACATCTGCAAGCGATGCCAAGGTGAGTTGGCGCCTTCTGTTGGTGTGCACCAACTATACTACACTGCTTTCGATTAGAGCAGGGGATTCTCAAACTTTTTCCTGTGAGAGCCACATAACTTTTCCCTTCTCTGATGAGGGGCCGGGTCAGTTTGTAACAGAAAAAGTGTGACGATTGCAGGAGTGCCTAAATGCAAAAATGAATTGTTTTTCAGGAACAAAAGTAAATAAAATAAAAATAATAATATAAAATAAAGATAATATGTCAAGTTCAAAAATAGATCTTTAGGTAGACATAAGGAGAGAAGACACTCAGTTTTCTTGGCCAAGGAGAGCAACATGTGACTCGTGAGTCACCAAAATTGATCTCAAGGAAAAATATCCTCCTTGGTATTTTATTTAGGGGTTTGTCCTAAACAAAGATGGATGTCGCCCTAAGGGAGGGGAGAGCAAGCTGGAGACACCCATGTGGTTTTCGATTGGATATGTGTGTGCATGTAGGTGGAACTAAGTGAATACACATGTGGAAGCAAGAGCTTATGTAAACAATCATATAAACAGTCAAAATAATCCAGACACTTCAGTTATGCAACGCTGCGGCCATGGATGGAAAATTGTCCTCGAAGGTCTAGACGGAAGTCCAGACGCCAGGTGCTGAAGATGCCTCGGAAGGTCTAGTTACGCAATGATGCGGCCATGAAGCAAAATAGTTGTCATCCCGACCCTCTTTTACCCTTTGTAACACTTAAGCATTATACTACAACCTGGTATAGCAAGCAATAATCATTTACTGGTTATATAAGTAAGAAAAATATGGCATTATGTATTTATGGTATGTATGAGCACAAGCAAATATTCAATCAATCAACCAAGCAAATATTTAATCAATCAAACCTCGATAATTACCTCAACATAATATAATATAATATTATCACTATTAATTAAATAGATAATAACCAAATAGCCCTCTGGGTTCTTCACAGAAAAAAGCCAGGAAATAAATAACACTATTGGAAAAAAAAGAAATTGATTGTTCAGGGGGCCGGACCGAATGTGGAGGCGGGCCGTAGTTTGGAGAGTGAATAATATATGAATGTGAGAGGAGAATATATGTGTGTGAGGGTGAATATGTATGTGAATGGAGAATGTATGTGTGTGTGTGTGAGGGCCAGAATGAAAAATGTCTTGTACGGCCCCTCATATAGTTCAGTTAGTCTTTCGTCTACTTTAAGAATGAGCTTGCATACGATTGATAATAGAGGCCTACTTGTACCACTAATACTTTTTCCATTCTGAGATTCAGGCATCATTATTAGCTGCCTATCAATCAAATACATTTGCTTAGTTGGCAAATTGTGCACTATCATACTTCTGACTCCGAGGCTGCAAGTGTTCTGCGCTCATATACATCTGTGAAATGTGACCGTGTTGCGGACGCAGCTTGAATGTGGTCTACCGATGGAGCACAGGATCACATAGTGTGCTGATTATTTAGCTGGGAAGATTCATGGCTTCCTAATATGCAATGTGCTCACTCACACTTAAAATCTTAATGTCAAATCTCATGTGTCCTACCCTGGTTGATGTTTGTTTCAATACCAGATAGCGATGAGATTATGTACAACGGCATTAAAGGCACTTGCAACCTCCAAGTGGATGTGTACCAGGTGAGTTGACGATTGTATGAGTTGTAGTTGGCATGTTCTGGAGGTTGCCCATAGCGATTAGCGCTTGACTGATATATCAATTTCACGCTGCCTTTATGTGTGCGTGCAGGAAGTTTCCGAAGTGCTGTTCAAAGAGCGTCTGTACGCTGGCTGCATCATCGTCATCCAAGGAAAAGTGAAGCCGAACCCAACCAAGTAATTGTCACCATTCCCCCACGTTGTGTTAGGTTCGCTGTTACAAGAACTACCTGTCTGTATTGCAGGTTTATCGTCCACCTATCTTTGGGCCACGGTGAAGACACCCCGATGCGCATCGAAGTTGATTTCAAAGATGGGGACCTTGAGCTATTGACCCGCATCGGGAGTCATGTTGATGGAAAGTATGTCAACAAGATCGTCAAAAAGGACTCCTTCCCCTTCGCAGCCGGAAGCGACTTTGAGGTCATTATGTCATTTTAGGCACACCATCAAATTACAAAAAATTGAGGTGGTTGGAGCTTCTTATCACGTCGGCTGGACTAATCATGCATTCTTTTACAGATGACCATCGAGTGCGGCGACGACATTTTCCGCTTGGCCGTCGGCAACGACTTTGAGGTGGAATACGAGAATGATGGTTATGATCTGCAAGATATCCACAGGCTGTTGGTGGAGGATGATGTGACAGTCACCAACGTCAGGCTGATTTGAGGCTGCCAGCGCAGTAAAATGGGAGGTGCTGCTTCTTCTCAGGATGTTGACGCCATGACGGCTCTTAACTAGGGTGACCGCCAGAGGGGAAAGTGGCTAGAATTCATTGCTGGAACTCCCCGACATGAAGGTCACCACGGAGCCAGAACTTTTTTTTTACACACATAAAAATAAAACGCTATTACACATGCATTAGGCTACTGCATTACACATCCTATCACAAGGTAAACATGAGAAGTTTTTTCATTCAAAATTGTATTTTTCAATGTAACAGTTAATAAAATAGCAGAAACCCCAACCTCCTAATCTTTATTTTCCCTCATTTCCTCACGTCTAAATGCAAAAATTGAACTCCGAAAGAACATAGAATTACAATTGTGAACATTTTTTGTCAAATAATCATGTTATAAGTAACATACGGTCACAAAAAATACAAATGACTTACATTATGCACAGTGAAATGGAATGTATTTTGAAGATGGAACATTGACTGTTTTAAATTATATATAAGGCAATAAATAAGTAGCCAAACATAAATACGTACAAAGTGCACATTGACATGGAAGATGTTCTGAACCTCCCCATCTAACAAATGTAACAAAATTTAATGAAATAAGCCTCTTCAATTCTTTCCTCTCTGAAAGAGCTGAGCAATTTTCTGTTGAATTGCCCTTTTTTTATCGCCTTAATTTTCCATGCGCACATTGACCCGACTCCTCGTACTTTATAACTGCTGCAGCAAAGGAGAGCTCTGTGCTGTCCATGGAATAAATAAATGTACTGAATTATCGCCTTTCAAACAACACGAGTGTCCCATTTATCAAAGACAATGATGAAAGCAAAGACGATTCTCACTGCTCAGTTGTTTACAATAAGTGTACACTCAAAATAACGATTCAACCCACAATGCACTGTGGCCTTCCGATTGGCTGGCCTCTACAAGACACCACAACTTTAGTTTTGTACATGTGACCCTTCACCACTTAGGTATACATACACTGCCCATCCATATGTTATTATACACATACAGACATTTGTTTCCGAGGCAGAAACGTAACCGAAAGCATTCACGAGTGTCAATGCTACCGCTAGACAACGCACTGTGAAAGTGAATGAGCTTATGGGCAAAACCGTGACAAAAAAAAACAGATGCCGCGAATTATTCTGACCAGCAGGTGGCAGCAACGCACCGCAAAGGGTCAACTGATGGCCCATATTATTGCATAAAGTCAGCACATCGACATTTACAGGAGATACTTACAGAAAGGTGTATGGAGCACTATGAACACAATACAACAGCATAAACGTCTCTCAGAACTACTACTTCTCACACTACTAGTAGGAGCCACGTCAACGCAGGCAGGTGATTCTCCTCAAATTTCAGGCCGGATGCAACGGACAGGACGTGAAAAGTGGACATGTCCGGGCAAAGAGGACGTTTGGTCATCCAAGCAAACAGTCATGGCCGATAAAAACTAGATCACGATTGTGTACGATCGGAAAAAAAAAACGGACCCAAAAAGACATCAACACAACTGTTTCTCCACCAAGCATTGTGAGGAATGTTCACAGTCTATGTGCAGCGACTTTAATTCACTTTACAACGCATACTCACATCATCAATGAAGGAGCCGACGTACACTGCTGGCCAAAAGTATTGGCACCCATGCAATTCTGTCAGTTAATGCTCGATTTCTCCCAGAAAATGATTGCAATTACAAATGCATTGTTAGTACTGCTTTGTCATGTACGTGTACAATCATTTAGTTTATTTTTTTTGTCTGTGAATTTCAATCTGTTTGTCACTAGTAAACATCCACTCCATTTGAACAAGGAGGGGGACAGCAAATACGTTCGTTCGCTTCCAGCCCTTCCAGTTCAAATGGAGTGGAGGTTTAAGTGCTGTCAATGGCAACACTTGGAAACTGTTCAGTTTTAGTCAATTTCAGCGACGCCGTTGGACAAAAGCGGTAGTGTTTTGCCTTAAGGCAGACACACATCCAAATAGTGCTGTAAAATCACGATGGTCGCCTGCAGATGGATAAAACATTTGTTTCCAGCGGCTGTGTGAAGGATTAAAAGTAACAAGGTAATGAATCCAGTTGTGGCTAAACAATAGGATAGGATCAAGGCCGGCCCAGCATATACGCAGACTATGCAGCTGCTTAGGGCCCCTGACCACTCGGGGGCGGGGCCCCAATCTGGAAACCTCATTTTATACGTTGTTAATAGAGCATCGTGAATAATGTGGCGCGCATTGCCGTTGATCTATGCAAACATCCATTTTCTTGTCATTACAATCTGGCAACCTGGGGAGTGACGTTAAACCTGCTTTGCGATGATTGGTGCTCAAACTTGCTTGGAAAATAGATGCACAGATATGTGGAAGAGAATTTATCCCTCTGGAGCAGAGAAAGGAAAGAAGAAAATCGGAGAAGAAAAGAAACAACAGTATAGTGCTGCAACGATTAATCGATGAACTCGAGTATTCGATTAGAAAAAACATTCGAATTAAATGTTGTTGCTTCGAGTATTCGTTTAATGAAAGTGGCGTTGTCATGGTTTATTTTGAAAGTGTTTGCATTTACTTTTATTGATTAGGGTGGATACACTGCCCTCTGGTCTGCCTCTTTTTACATGGCTGAATCCAACTGCTCCCTGTTAAGACAAACGTAAGCTAAGTTTTTGTTTGAGCTAATGTTTTTTAATGCATTCATAATTTAGTTTATAGGTATATTTAGCCGTTTTTTGTGGGAATATGTGTCTGAACCATTTGTTAAGAGCATTGTGAAAAAAACTTTAGCATTTCATAGCATTTAAGCTAGCTGACTTTTTCTATGCAAGTTAGCCAATTGTTCTTTTGTTGTACATAGATCCTCATTTAAAAAAATATTTATTTTTATATATATATATTTATATATACTCTTTGAGGCTGAGCTCAGGTATTTTAATTTTTCATGTTCCTGATCTGATTACTCGATTATTCCAACTGACTAGTCCATCAATTAATCGACTACTAAAATATTCTATAGCTTCAGCCCTACAACAGTTTCGCGGTAATTGAGCATGTTGTTGATGTTGTTGTTGTTGTTGTGCAAGACACTCCGACTTGAACGCTGTTGTCAGCAGAGCTTGTCAATATGTCGTACTGGTAATTGCCATTAGCTGCAGGGCAAAAGCCTGGAGCGAATCAAGTAAAGCCGAGCAAGCTGTCACCTGTCGGCAACGGCAAATGTACGGCTTCCGCTGATTGTAGTAAAACGAAATATTGGCATAATATGCATTTGGACTGGAGAGCGTAGATATAGTCATTTCATTATTATCAAGTAGTATGCCAATCAGAAAAAGGTTTGGCGCCATCTACTGTAAGTACTGGCAATCGTTTGGGGTGAGAAGTTTGAAGTATGCAGTGCAACAAAATCTGATTAATATACAAAATGTGGACGTATGGGTTGGATTGCATGTATGGGTTTCACAGTACTCTGTGACGAAATGGTGGGCCAAAAATATGGGCCCCTTGGCATTATTTTGCTTAGGGCCCCTAAGTGGCCTGGGCCGGCCCTGCGTGCAAGTGCATCCAATCCACGGGGGAGAGACGAGATGGCAGCCCAGACTCGACAACCTCACCTGCACCTGGCCGAGCTCACAACCGCCCAGTTGATCGACATCTGGAAACACTTTGACATGGATGGTCAGTGACTTTTGCTCTTTTTTTTTTCCCCCTTCCATCAGAAGTTCATTTCTTAAAAAGAGAAAATGTGTTAACTATTAAACATTCATTTTCTTGACCCTGAATAAAAGATTTTGCAATTTTAATCCTATATAGGGCACTCATTTTTACACAACGTATGGTTGCCATTGACGGCACCAGACCTCCATATCCATTTTGGCTAGGAGAGGCTAGCAGCGACTGACCACTGCCAACCCTTCCAGTCAAAATGAATTGGATATCTAGTGTCGCCAATGACACTGAAAGATGAGCATTCACAACCATTCTTTCCAGTTTAAATGAGTTGGATGTCTACAGCTGTCAATAGCAGGCAATGAGTAAAATACTAAGAAGAACAAAAAGATAGACTTTGGAGTGTTATTGGAGATCATAACCACAGTGTGTAAATGAATGACATTTTTGATCTGTAAAATTAGTTGATTTCATGTGCTCGTTAGTAGGTCAGAATAAGGTTGGATATCGGCCAACTGTTGTAGTCGCACTTCCCGTTTTCATGGGATTACCTTCTCATGTCATTCAAACCCCCCCTCTGACCTCTGTTAAACCAAACCAGTCTTATTCCGAGCCAGTATTAACTCTCACCACAACAGCTTTCTGCTTGCATATATTGTAGGTGGTAAATGCTGGAGAGGACTGCAAGACATTCCAAATGTTGTTGTGAATTTGGTGATAAGACTTGGCTCAATTTGCTATGGTCAACGATGAGTTGAATCAAGAGCCAATGGACACGCATTGGACCCACTGGCAATTCCAATTTTGTGTTCAGACAAGATTAACACACAGAGCTGCCTCTGAATGATCGTGTTTTTGTGTCATTGACGGCGACAAACGTCCAGTCCATTTGCTAATGGTGAAGTGATAGTCAAATAGCAAAAATAGTGGCGCTTCGATGTACGAGTGACCAGACTCAAGAGTTTTTCGAGGTCTGACCTGAGGTGGTTAAAAGCAAAAGTAGTTATCCAAAACATTCCTCAAGTACAAGTAAAAAATATTCGTTGAAAAGAATACTCTAGTAAGGAGTAACTTTGTCAGTAACTGCTTACAATGTCTGATGAAAAAAAAAAAAATAATAATAATGTTATATATTTTTTTCAAAGCACAACTTCATCTACTAGTAGATGGACTGTCATTATCATACTGTACTATAACCTATCCGGCCAAAAAGATGACACACAAACCCTCAAATTCAGACCAGAACAACACGATGAATCACCACCCAGAGCATGAGTGCCCTCTAGCGGAGAACAAACATTGTTACCGCTACTTATAACGTATAATGGAGTCATGTGGTTATTGTTGCGACGTCTCATTGGTACAACTGAGACGGCCACTGTCGGCACCTCTGGCGAGAATAAAGTCAATATGTACAATAAAGACGAAAAATGTAATGACTCTAGTGTAGCCCAAAGTAGTGGAGTAAGAGTTGTGTTTCATCACAAATCTACTCAAGTCAAAGTAAAAAGTATCGCGTGGTAAAACCATAAGGTGGAGTTTGACTTTTCTGGCAAGAGGGGCCAAAAATGTTGATGACCCCGAAACGCAGTGTCAGCAATAAAATCAACTTACACGATATATGCTCCGATAGTAGCTTAGCCCATGCTCGTACATACAGGCATCCCAGCTGTGTGTGTGTCTGCGTATGTGCGTTTTTCTGTCTTACCTCGTGGAGAAGTAGACGCCGCATCTGTTTTGGCTGAATATTTCAGCCAGGAACATAATTTATAATAATACGTTGAAAATGAACTTTTTTTTTTATTTTTTACCTTGTTTCCATTTTTGGGGGTTAACGTCTGAAGTGGAGCCAACTGAAATTCCGCTCACCATTTTGGCGATGCTCTCCGGTGTTTCATGGTCCACATCTTCAGTTCTTGGTTCTCGCTCAGTAGTTGTTGTCGCTTTTGAAAGCTTAGGTTTGAAAAAAAAGATGTATATCCATCTTGCCTCTTCTGACCTCCAGTGTTTTTTGGGGGTGGCTTAGCAAAGCAAATGACCGTCTCTAAGGTGCTAGTTGTCAGGGAGCGCGGGCGGGCAAGGTGGACCCAAATGCAGGGAAATGTAGGCGAGGCAGATGAATGGTGCAAAAATGATTTAATTAAAGCCAACGAAAAACAAAGTACAAACAAAGGCTGTGATAATCCAAAGAAGGCACTGAGGCAAACAAAAACTGTCACTAACAAAAGACTGCTTTTCAAAAACTCACTTGGAACACAAGGGCTTGGATAGGCGTGAATACTGCTAATGAGAACCTGACATGGACTTTGACGTTGACATAGACACTTACATTGACAATGACGCAACAAGGACTGAAAAGAAACTGGGTGCTTTTATACACACACACATGCAGACAAGGGGTAACGAGACAACGAGGAACAGCTGGGTAATACAGGAGGACTCACTATGTGCAGGCACGACAGGTGAAATCAATGGGTAATCACAGAGACAAGTCACACTAAGGAAAAAAACAACACAAAACCCAACACTAGTCACATGATCTTTTTGAAAAATATTTTTTTTACCCATTACAAAAAATGTTTTTTGTTCATTTCATTCATTTTTGTTGTTTGTTTTATTGCTTTACAACTTTTACAGACAACATTTTACCGGCAACGTCTTAATTTTAAATCCATATATTGGAAAGTCATTTATAAGATCCGACCGCGCACTTATGCGCGTGCGGTGGCCACGGACGACGGGGAACCCAGCCAGCAGGAGGAAAACTCGGTGGAGCAACAAGTGGCATCTTACCTTCGGAGCAAGGGAATAACGTTGGACTTGGAGCACATCGAGGCGTGCCACTCAATGCCGATGAGGAATGACAGACCGCCAGCCATCATCGTGAGATTTATCAGTCGAAAAAACAAGACAATGCTGCTGAAACAAGGTCGCAAGTTGAAGGGTACCGACGTATATATGAACGATCACTTAACACGGAAGAATGCTGATATCGCCAAAAAGGCAAGATATCTTAAAAAGCAACGCAAGATTCAACACACGTGGGTAGTCAATTGTAAAATATACATTAAATGGAACGGAACGCCTGAGGAAGCAAAAGTGCTGATGGTGCGAGATATTGAAGAGCTTGAAAAGTACTGATACCTATCAAGACCAGGTACCATCTCTGCATACAATGACTATGAACGATACATCAAACACACGAACTGTACTCAGGAATAAGAGCGACATTGATCCACTTCTGCGAACCCTTCAGAACAAACAAATAGAACTTGAGGCCTTTAAATCCAACGAGTCCAACAAAAGAGTCCCTAATATAGAAAGTGATCCTGACAATCATTTCTTTTCTTCTACTGTTACCAATTGCGATTATTTTTACACAAGATCTGTATGAAAATCATATCAACTCAATGGGCAAAACTGTCAATTATACATTTCAACAGCAGAAGCATGTACAAAAATGTCAGCTCTACCAAAGACTATCTGCACCAATTTACACACCCCTTCAGCATAATTGCGATCACAGAAACGTGGTTTAATATTGATAAAGGTATTGATTTTCTTATGGATGATTACGAATTAAAATACATAGAGAAAAGAAAACTGGTGGTGGAGTTGCCCTATATATTCATAAATCAATTAAATGTATGGTATTAACAGATACAGCTGCACTAGAAGCTATAATGCTGGGGGAAGTACAGCCACTGAGTTCTATCTCCTTTTTCTCACTCTACCTACAGTACCACTTGTCTTACTTAATTTCTATTTTCCAATGGTAATATCTAGTAATATGGTAATATCTGTCTAGTCTCTTCATCACTCGTCACCCGGTCTCCCCTTTCCCCCCACCCCTTTTTCAGCTGCAGCCTCCTGACTGTCCGGACCCCTGGCTGGATGGACGTCCTCGTTGCTACCCCCGTCTCATCTGGCTAGATGGACCTCTTCTTGTTCCTTTACTCCAATGTATCTTTACGGACTGTAACTTCGCCTGCTAATTCCCATTAGCAGTACTGGTGCTCCCTGCCTATCTGTCCCGGGAGTGGATCTCTCCTCAGTGTGGTACTTCCCAAGGTTTCTCATTTTCTCCCAAAGACTCTGGAGTTTTTGGAGTTTTTCCTTGCCGACATGGAGGGTCTAAGGATGGGGGATGCCCAGGACTTGAAATGTATGTATTCATCTTCATTGCTTCATTTGCTGTTTCTGATTTTGTATCATATTGCCTCTGCAAAGCCCTTTGAGACAACCTTGTTGTGATTTAGGGCTATACAAATAAAATTGAATTGAATAGATATGTCAAGAACACTTGGAATGTTTGACAATAGAGATCTCCAATGAAAAAAAGAAAAATATAATTGTCAGTTGAATCTATCGATCACCGGGTTCATGTATTGATTCCTTCACTGAATGGATGAGCCAATTGTTTTCCACTATTAAGCAGAAAACATTCTTCATCTGTGGAGATTTTAATATTGATTTATTAAATCCAAGCAAACTGGCAGCAATGGACAATTTTTTGGATACAATGTATAGTATGTCTCTTTACCCAACAATAACTAAACCAAGTAGGATTACATCACACACCATCACAGCTGTGCCACAGGCGCCAGTGAACTGGACAATGGATGTAAATTGGGACAGAAATCAAGAAAGAAGAGTTGGGATGCATTTCAGCCTCAGATCAAGCTACAGTATGCGTTATAAGGTGAAATAATCAAATGGGTAACCGTCAGCCATTCCGACAGAGTTATGTAACCAACGGGGTTGCATCCACACTTGTGTATAGCACAAAAAGGAACATTTGTGTGGTAATTTGCACTTTTTATTTTTGAGGATGATGTTTAACCCTTTCGGTTACAGTGGTCACATCAGTGGACATCTATCCAAAAGTTATCATTAGTTTACCTCACCACCGCCAGCCCAGGTCACAATTTTTGTTGTGGTAATAAGTAAAAGATATTGATAGACGTCCAATCCATTTTAACTGGGAGGGGCTGGAAGCGATCGAACAATCAGTTGAAATGGATTGAATACCGTAAGAGGCAGCCATAGAGTTAAGATATGAGAGGTCACAAGATTCATCAAACAAAACAAAATTAAATGAATAACTTTCCCACAGCAAAATTCACACATGGGACACTTATTTGAATTAATGTTATTATTATTATTATTATTATTTTTAATCTTGATTTATTTCAATAATTTTTCATTTATATTTTGAAGTTTTGATTTTTTTTAGAATGAATTTCATTTCATGTATTTGAATTAATGTTATTATTATTATTATTTTTTTTAATCTTGATTTATTTCAATAATTTTTCATTTATATTTTGAAGTTTTGATTTTTTTTAGAATGAATTTCATTTCATGTATTTGAATTAATGTTATTATTATTATTATTATTTTTAATCTTGATTTATTTCAATAATTTTTCATTTATATTTTGAAGTTTTGATTTTTTTTAGAATGAATTTCATTTCATGTAGAATTATTTCTATTTTATTACTTCATTACTATGTTTTTTTTTTTCATGTGCTTTGTTTCTTAATTTAAAAAAATACTATTTAAGTATTTGATTTGCCCCCGCCCCCATGACTAGGGTCATAGTAGGGCCATCAGGGAGTGTCCCGCAATACAAACCCTCAAAACTCGGCTCAAGCACTTTTTGAAAGTAAACCAGTCCTGCAATCACTGACTTTTAAAGCGCCTGTGACACGATGAAATTAAATAGCATTATTATGTGAATTAAAATCATATTTTGAGATCATTCGACTATATACAACAATTTGGCAAAGCGCAGATGAAGAGAAATGTTTCTTTTAATCTGCCGTTTAGCCCCGCCTATCATTGTAGCGCTCTAGTGCCTCCATCTAGGTGATGACGTCGGCAGAGTAACGATTTCAGCTGATTTAGAAATCAGCCCAATGGGGAAGATTCAGAACGCGGAAAATGCAACAGACAGCAGCAAAATGTCATCATTGTTTTTATCTCTCTACTCCAATATTTTTACAGTATGTATCTAAGTATTTTTCCCCAATTGCTAAATAAATTGTATGGGATGAAAAATAAGTCTTGTGCTAAATAGAATTAGGCCTTGGGGTGGACCCTGAAAAAGTGCCTAGAAAATGGGTTTCGTTCCAATGTCTGGGCACTACTTGTTCAATGCATTTTTTGATAAGATAATACCCTTCTGAACTTTGGGTTAAAAGTTCACCCAACGTTTCCCTGCACCAATTTTGTCAAAATCTAGGAATATATATGTATAGAGTGGGGAGAACAAGTATTTGATACACTGTCCATGGGTTTTCCCATTGGCAGTGTATCAGTGTGTATATATATATATATATACACACACATATATGAAATGTGCACTCTCAATAAAACAATAGCACTTCATTGGAACATCCATCTTTTTTGGCAGGCAAATTGAACAAAGGTCTATTTTTTGGGAAAAGGGAAAAGAGCCTTTTTTTGTTGTTGTTTTAAAGGTGTTAAAATGGAGAGTAACATTTTGATAATGAAACTAAACATAGGAGAGATGGTGGGTGATTACTCATCAATATCAGTATCATCAGTGTCATTTCCTTTGAAATATTTTCACAGTCCTGGCAGTGGCATAAATCTGTACAGGACATTTTTGCAGACAAGCATGAACATCTTTCAGTCTCACACTTGCTTATCTTGCAACCACAGTGGATTACCTATAGCACACTATCTGGGGCAGGATTTCTAGTCATCCATTTTACTGTTAATTCACCATCCTCAATGTCCCATCCATTGCCAATTGGTGAAGGGGCACACATCATACCAGTCAGAGAATGTCGCATTACTGCTGCCTCGCAGTTTGCCCTTTTGCTGTGTTGGAAGAGAGCATCACTTGTTGGAGGAATGGACATTCCAGATACACAATGTCTTGACATAGAGAGAGAACTTTTAGATTCACATCATCAGGAATATCAACATACCCGGCTAGTGTTAGTTCTTCTGTTGCACCAATCGATTGTACTGTTCAACAGGCACAACAGCTTTCGCTTCACATACATTTAAATCTTCTGCTGTGGGAGGCCATGGGCATTTCAGTGAGGGTGATTCGCTTAGAATGGTCCTCAATAGCAGCCCTGCACTGTAAAGTGTCCTTCTTTGTTCTGTGGATTTCCAACCAGATGTTGTGCTAGCCATTTGTTCAGTGTCACTTTCTTGTCTTACCTCACTCAGTAGAGTCGGTAGCTGATGTACCTGATGACTGAGGTATCCTGTCTAAAAGTTTGTCTGTTGATGATAAAGTCTCCAACAAAAAAAACAACAAAAAACATTTCAGACATGTTGCGCTGGAAAGGGGTGTGAAAAACTATGGGGAGAGATTTGTCTCAAAAATATTCTCACAAATACTTTCGCGATTTACACATATCTTTTGTCGATGCACAAATATATCCAAGATTTTCACATGTATTTTCGAGATCCACAAATATATCCGTGAGTTTCACATGTGTTTTTGTAATCCACTAATATATCCTCAAAATTCACATGTGTTTTTTAATGTTGTGCGTGCACTCATCATGAATTATTGTTTGCAAACATTCGAATTGTATTTGTGAATCAGCGGCCGCGTGCATTTATTTTTGAGACAAACATAACAAGAACAAGTGCATTGGCAATTCACACGTGTTTTTCAAATTCACAAATACATCCGCGATTCTCACAAATACATGAGTGATTTTCACACGCGTTTTTCAGATCCACAAATACGTCCCCGTTTTCCACAAGTGTTTTTCAAATCCACAAATACTTCCGCAAGTTTCGCATGTTTTTTAATGATGTGCGTGCAATTATCATGACTTGACATTTTTTAAGTATTCAATTTTGCTTGTGAATTGCTGGAGCTGTGTTCTTTAACAGCAAACACGCGCATTTCTTTTTGAGACAAACGTCACTCGATGTTTCACCAAGATTTTCTCACACACAGTAAGCCGAGAATTTTCACGTGTCTCAAATAACCTCCGCCTTCATCTGATAGGTGGCAGTTTTGAGCGCATAGACTATAAAAGTATGATTCCCAAGACTGTCCGTGTACCTTGAGGCCGTTTGTTTTTCCTTCTAATTTTGGAAAATAAAAAACGGAAAACGAACCTTAATCCGTTTTTACAATGTCAATTTATTGAACTGAAGTCGAAAAACAAAATACGACCAATATTTGTTTTCCTCCGAGTTCGCTTTTACAATGAGCCTTGAACCGGAAAACGATGTTTTTCTTCAATAAGGCCTCGTCTTCCGGGTCATGGCTCATTGAATTCTTTGCAAAAACAAATCTTTATTTTTGGACAATTAGAGGCAGAAGACACTTTTTGTGTCACAACTTTTTAATGGCACCTATGTTTTACGCAGAGTTTTGGGATTATTTTCAGTTACCAGTTAGACCTAAGCAATATGCTAGTGTTGATGATGCGATTCCTTCAGGATTCATTATGCTGTGCAGAAATGTAAACATGCCATTTCAAACTTTATCTCCTCCAAATATACTAAATTCAAGTGTGGGGAAATTATGTTTACTACATAACAAAAATTTGAATAGATATACTCGATCTCTATTTCAGAACGAGATTAGATCCACACCATATGTTAAGTCTTTTTGGAGATATCATTTGGTCCACGCCTAAGTATGGACTATCCCCAATATGTTTCGGTTGACAAGTAAGGTCAAAGAAGTCGCTTTCAAAATTATCTATAGATAAGTACTATCCTGCAAACCACTACATGAAAAAAATTAAAGTGGGACATTGATACAGAGACAGTTCAGCACCTTTTTTGGACCTGCTCTTTTTCCAATAAATTTTGGAAAGAACTTTGCAAGTTCAGAATCAGGAGCCTACACATGTGGACTTCAAACTCAAATGGGAAAATGTCTTTTTTGTTTTTGTTTCTATAAGAATCTCAAGAAAGAGATTGTTTCTATTATTAAACTTGTCATTTTGTCGAAATTCTACCTACACAAATGTAAATTTAGCAAGCTGTTACCTTCTTTTTCTCACTTTCATAACGAGACTGTGTGCTACATAAATCTGTTTAAAAAATCAAATAATCTAAAAGCGGAAAAAAACAATATTTGTGGAAAAACTTGAATCTCTTTGTGAATAATTGCTCACAGCATTATTCATTGTTTTTTTGTTTTTGTTTTGTTTTGTTATTTTCCTGATGTGCAATGTTTGAAATGTTTATAACCCCCTGGCATATTTGTGCTGTTGTTGTTTTTTTTTTTTGTTAATAAAAACAAATATTGGACATATTTTGTTTTTCGACTTCAGCTCAAAACCAGTAATTGGTAAAATGGATTAAGTCTCGTTTCCGTTATTGAATTAGCAGTTTTTAATTGGGAAACGGGAGATGATTCATTTCTCTCTCTTTTTTTTTTTTTTTATTAACACACATAAAAACAAAAAATGGAATAGGGCTTGTTTTCCAACGGACCCAAGACACCTGTTTATCTGTTGCCCGGTGTAATGTCACCCGCTAGGTGTCCGTATGTGATCTGGGGATGGGGATGGCGTGGCTCTGCGGTAGAGTAGTTGTCCCCCAACCCAGAGGTTGTGCAATTCTCTGCCCTGACGAACTCGCCTAAGTATCCTTGAGCAAGATACTGAACCCCACATTGCTCCTGGTGCTGCGTCACCTGTATGTAGATGGCGATGTAGTGTAAAGCGCTTTGAGCGCCTTGAAAGGTGGAAAAGCGCTACATAAGTAGAACACCATTTGCCATCTGTGTTGATGGGCACTTTTGACCTTTCTATGCGCTCAATACTGCCGCCTATCGGACTGAGGCGGAGGTTATTTGAGACACGTGAAAATTCATGGTTTACTGTGTGTGAGAAAATCTTGGTGAAACATCGAGTGACGTTTGTCTCAAAAAGAAATGCGCGTGTTCGCTGTTTAAAAAAAAAAAAAAAAAAACGCAGCTCCAGCAATTCACAAGCAAAACTGAATGCTTAAAAAATGTCAAGTCATGATAATTGCACGCACATCATTAAAAAACATGCAACATTTGCGGAAGTATTTGTGGATTTAAAAAACACACGAGGAAAACGCGGACGTATTTGTGGATCTGAAAAACACGTGTGAAAATCACTAATGTATTTGTGAGAATCGCGGATGTATTTGTGAATTCGAAAAACATGTGTGAATCGCGAATGCGCTTGTGTGAGAAAATTTGACCGTTTCTTGTTATGTTTGTCTCAAAAATAAATGCACGCGGCCGCTGATTCCTATATACAATTCGAATGCTTACAAACAATAATTCATGATGAGTGCACGCACTACATAAAAAAAACACATGTGAATTTCGAGGATATACTTGTGAATTACAAAAAGACATGTGAAACTCATGGATATATTTGTGGATCTCGAAAATACATGTGAAAATCTCTGATATATTTGTGCATCTACAAAAGATATGTGTGAATCGCGAAAGCATTTGTGAGAATATTTTTGAGACAAATCTCTCCCCATAAAAAACTAATTGGGGGAAATCACACTTCAATCTTCTTTTCAGCATATCCCGCCTGAAACAAAGTTAAAGGGAAAGATGAGCACAAGACACACATATTCACATCACACACACCCACATAATACATTCACTCTTGCGCTTATATTTCTCATTCACACAAATACACCAAAGAGAACAAAATGAAACATTCTCTCAAGGCTTTTTTTCAGAGACTAAATAAAATAAAAAAAAATACTTTTTAGTATGAATATTTATAAATTACCTGTAGTCTGAAGCATCAAGATCCTCATGGTTCTTCACGATGTTCACGAACAACCTTCTTGGCTTGTCCATTCTGAGCACTTCTTTGTCAACGATAATCCTTTGACGGATCACTTGTTCACAAAAGAGTTTGTAGCTCTCAGCATAGGGTTGTCTGAAACACACACACCCACACACACGCACGCACACACCCACACACACTTAGGATGTGCAAAGAGTAACGCTTTCGATGCTTTGGCTAAAGGCAAGCAGAATACAAGTGACATGTTGTTGACCAACGCTTTACCTTTGAAATGTGTCATTTTACAGCGAACTTATCCACATCAGCACCAAGTCCAAGCCCACCAAGTCCAGGAAAGAAGTGCCCTTCCAAAACAACTGTGATATGAAAGTGCAATAGATGCTTTTGCATCAGTGAAGACAAGGTGAGTAAGGTTATAGGTCGAGGTGAAAAAAAGTTGCATTTTAAAGTGTTCGGTTTGTCTTTATATAGGTTTGTGTTGGTGGGGGGTGTTAATCATATTGTAACAACAATTGTAAAAGTCATCAAGATTGTGTTCAACTGCAGGTTTTTTGTTGTTGTTTGTTTTCCCTTCGGTCATTAAAAGTTCAATTATCCCTCCCCCTCCAGCACCTCAACCTATATGTATTCATGATCCAGATCAATTGAGATCACAGACAATGGTTTTGGAGCTAAGTTTCTGTTGTGTTGAAGCACATGTCTTTTGGACATTCTCTTCCTACGTTTGATACATTATGACAAAACACACACACAGGCACCACATACAAAATTATCCATCTCGCAATGTGAAACAAAACACCTGGAATGTGAAGCGTTGCATTGAAAACCTCAGTCCATGTAGAACTGTAACATATATGTATTTATTTTTTATTTTTTAATGTTAATTTTATTTATATATGAAAAAATACAATTATACATTAATACAAATCTATTGGGTTTATTGATACTTTATTGATTAAAAAAATCATTAAGATTATAATGGAATTAAAAAAAGTAGATATTTATTTATATCATAGGTAAATACTATGACCCTTTAGTATAAAACTAAAACTAGCCAAAACTAAACTACAAGAGTATTTAACTGCCATTAGTCAATATTTAGTATTATATATTTAGTGTTATTATATATAGTAATAATAATACTACTAATAATATAGTATTATATAATACTATAAAATTAAATTAAAAAATAAATTATTATGAATTTATTAAATTTATTATTATTAAATTAAAATTATTATTATAAAATGTAATAGTAATATTTAGTGTTATTTTTTAAAATTCATAATAATTTTAATAGTTTTAAAATACTTATATATATACATTTGTATTAATGTATAATTTTGGTTCGTTTAGCTTACTACTGACAACAACAGAAGTGCGCTTATTCTTAACTGGGAGGACTGGTTATGGATTCTCACGTTTCTGTGCCAATGACGGTGCTAGACGTCCAATCCATTTGCAGCCTTCCAAGGCAAACCGAAGTGAATGTTTCAGGTTTTCAGTCAGTGGCGGTCAGTGAGTTAAATGAGTGGCATATCAATGCTTAAAGTCAGTCGTTAGTTTTAAATAGGCTTTACTACACCCTTTTTTCAAAAGTTCACAGTCGGATCAGAAAGTGTCTCAAAACCGCGGATGTATAACGTATTGTTTCCATTGTTTCAAATGAGACTGACAGTTTGCTTAATATGTCTAGTAATCTGACAAGTATACATTTCCCCGAGGTGGGGCCAATAAAATGCCCTTTTATATTGATCCCCTAATGATCTGAAGAAACAAATCCAGTCCCAACAACGTTTGCAGTGAGGCACCTTGAAGTCAAAATAAAAACGTGAACTCACCAAGCGAAGCCCAAATGCCAAGCACGGTCAACGCTTGGAAAAGGAGCGATTGTGCCTTCTTCATCTCTCAGGTCCAGATAGAAGATCAGCCAGATAAACTTCAGAGGAGAATTTAATACGACGCAGGCCTCTTTCGCTCTGTGACAGACACACAAGCTTGACTACGTCACGCACGCACGCACGCACGCACGTCCAATGACACAAAGGCTGGAGGATGACGCACTAAAGAACTCGTGCATCAAAAGAAAACAAACATACAAACAAAGAAGAATTCGTGCATCAAACACGTCTCAACGTCACGTGGAACATTTGGAAATTAGGGTAGTACTAGTGATGGAGAAACCTTAGCTTTCTGAAGCAGTAAATCAATATCAAGCAACGTGTCGAAATGGTCCATTCAGTGTTATGAAGCATTTGCCACGAATCAGTGTGGTGAGTCACGACAGACGACACTGCTTCACCGCTGCTTTCTGTACCGCTGAAGCAAATGTGTTGAGATGGTTCCGTGCTACGAGGCATTTGACACAATTCAGTGTGGTGATATCTTCTGGACAAAAATATATTGAATTTTCATCTAACCAAATGACCAAGTGTCATCTGAACAATGAAACCTGTGGGTGGTATGGTGGTTATATACTATGTCTGATGTGCGAGCAGTAGTGGGTTTGACCACTAGCCTGAAATGTATTCTTTATTCTTCCCCCAGATTAATAAAAAAAAAAAATAATAATAATAATAATGAAAACAAACAAACAAAAAAAAGCTGTTGTGTTACTTTTAAATGAAATACGCAAATGCTTGTGCAATAGGGAACTCTTGATGGTAGGTGTATAGAATGCTAGTGACACTGGGATGGGGATTTGGGTGTTTCACACATTTTTATTTAAAAACAGAATCATCTCAGCAGCATTTGGTTTCAGCCGGTTCCTCTTTTTGCTAATGACCTCTCCAGCTTTTGAGAATATTCTCTCACATGGCACGAACAAATATACAAACTGACAGATAGACAAACAAACACAAAAACTGACAAACAGACAGACACAAAAACAAACACAAAAACTGAGACACAAAAACTAAATTGTGTGTGTGTGGGGTGGGGGATGCGTGGGTGTGTGTGTGCGTGTACTATGGCGAGAGGCTGACGTGACTGACCTGAAAAGAAACTGCTTTTCTGTACTGTTTCTTTTTTTATTTACCAGCTTTCAATTTAACATGTTTAACAATTGTACATGCAGTCTAAACATTAAGTATATGAAAATGTCTTGTAAACAGTAAGAATTCAAGTGTGAACATTTATAACAGCTAGTATGACTTGAACAACATTATACAAATCAATACGACGACTGTGCAAACATGTCATTGTAACACAAATGACATACGACTTGAACAGTACACTTCAAACAGACAACTTATTGTTCATGGCTGATGTGACATTATTACCTTGGTCTTTCCGAAGGAAAGAACAAGGTTATGTTGTTGTACAACTGGATTACCTTGGTCTTTCCTATGGAAAGAACAAGGTATTGTTATTCTGCAACTTTATTCGCCTTATTATTACCTGGGTCTTTCCCAAAGGGAAAGCACAGGTTATGTTGTTGTGCAACTTTATTGTGCTTATTTATTTATTTATTACCTTGGTCTTTCTGAAGGAAAGAACAAGGTTATGTTATTCTACAACTTTATTATTACCTTGGTCTTTCCAAGGGAAAGAACAAGGTTATGTTGTTGTACAACTTTATTGTACTTCTTTATTTATTTATTACCTTGGTCTTTCCGAAGGAAAGAATAAGGTATTGTTATTCTACAACTTTATTATTTTATTACCTTGGTCTTTCCGAAGGAAAGAACAAGGTATTGTTATGCTACAACTTTATTGTACTTATTATTACCTTGGTCTTTCCTATGGAAAGAACAAGGTATTGTTATTCTGCAACTTTATTCGCCTTATTACCTTGGTCTTTCTGAAAGAAAGAACAAGGTATTGTTATTGTGCAACTTTATTATTACCTTGGTCTTTCCAAGGGAAAGAACAAGGTATTGTTATTGTGCAACTTTATTGTTCTTATTACCTTGGTCTTTCCAAGGGAAAGAACAAGGTTATGTTGTTGTACAACTTTATTGTACTTTTTTTTATTACCTTGGTCTTTCTGAAGGAAAGAACAAGGTTATGTTATTCTACAACTTTATTATTATTACCTTGGTCTTTCTGAAGGAAAGAACAAGGTTATGTTGTTGTGCAACTTTATTACCTTGGTCTTTCCAAAGGAAAGAACAAGGTAATGTTATTGTACAACTTTATTGTTACCTTGGTCTTTCTGAAAGAAAGAACAAGGTATTGTTATTGTGCAACTTTATTATTATTATTATTACCTGGGTCTTTCCTTTGGAAAGGCCAAGGTAATGCTGTTCTGCAACTTTATTATGCTTATTTATTTATTATTATTATTATAATTCATCTTATTCTCCGCGTTTTTTCGGCGCGCCGCGCAGCCCGAACCATAGCACCGATCGGCACCGTTCAAGTATCGGCACGACCGGAATTTTCGTGCGACGCGGGCAATTTTTCAAACGTCCCCGAAAAAATTTCCGTTCGCCCGTAAACGGCAATTTTCCGAAAAAAAAAAAAAGTTTAAAAATGTATCTAGTCCTACAGTTTTTGACCAAATCACATAATTTGGGCATCAAAAATTCCGGGACGTTGAGGGGCATAAAAGTTGTATACAGAATTTGGCAAAAAATTACGGTTCCCCGGAAATTGGCCAAAAACTCTCCCATTCATTTGTAATGGGAAAAGTTCCCATTCACTTCCAATGGGATTTCCTATGGACTTTACATTGCATTGATGCCATTGACGGCCATGCATGTCGAATTTATTGATGCCAATGTACTTGAATTCTATTGACTATATGGATGTCGATGCCATTGACGGCCATGGACGTCCAAAATTTTTCCCATTCATTTTCTATGGGGAAAAGACAAAATGTCCCCAAATCAGTAGGAAATCAACAGATATCAATAGGACCTTTACCTCAAATGTCCCCGATAGCATTGATGCTTATGGAGGGTGATGCCATTGACGTCCATGGACGTCCAAATTTTTCCCATTCATTTTCAATGGGGAAAAAACAAAATGTCTCCAAATCAGTAGGAAATCACCAGATATCAATAGGACCTTTACCCCAAATGTCCCCAACTGCATTGACGCTTATTGAGGGCTCCGCCATTGACGGCCATGGACGTCCAAATTTCCCATTCATTTCTAATGGCATCTAATTATGTTTTTTCATTCTATTGATGCCAATGTACTTGGATTCCATTGACGCCTATGTAAGTTGATACCATTGACGTCCATGGACGTCCAAAATTTTTCCCATTCATTTTCAATGGGAATTTTTTTTTTTTCCCCAAATCAACAAAAAAAGACCAGATATCAATAGGACGTGTCCCCCAAACTTCTCCAATTCCATTGACGCTTATGAAGGGCGCCGCCATTGACGGCCATGGACGTCCAAATTTCCCATTCATTTCTAATGGCATTTAATTATGTTTTTTCATTCTATTGATGCCAATGTACTTGGATTCCATTGACGCCTATGTAAGTTGATACCATTGACGTCCATGGACGTCCAAAATTTTTCCCATTCATTTTCAATGGGAATTTTTTT
The DNA here is from genome assembly GCF_030265065.1 of Corythoichthys intestinalis. NCBI lineage: Eukaryota > Metazoa > Chordata > Actinopteri > Syngnathiformes > Syngnathidae > Corythoichthys > Corythoichthys intestinalis. The sequence goes on from NC_080395.1 coordinate 81,765,561, forward strand.
TTTTTTCCCAAATCTACAAAAAATGACCTGATATCAATAGGACGTCTCCCCCAAACGTCCCCAATTCCATTGACGCTTATGAAGGGTGCCGCTATTGACGGCCATGGACGTCCAATTCTCCCAATCATTTCTAATGGCATTAATTTGTTTAATGCAAATGACTGGTATTATTGTCCTACCTATTGCTACACCTGAGTGGGGCTAAGATCTGTATCTCCACTGAGGAAAGACCCAGGTGTAATTTCTCCCGAAATTGCAGTTTCTAGTTGTCCATTCTATTGCTACACCTGAGTGGGGCTAAGATCTGTATCTCCACTGAGGAAAGACCCAGGTGTAATTTCTCCCGAAATTGCAGTTTCTAGTTATTATTATTATTATTCAATAATTCTCCGCGTTTTTTTGAGCCAACGCACAGCCCAAACCGTAGCACCGATCGGCACCGTTGAAGTATCGGCACGACCGGATTTTTCGCGTGACGATGGGAATTTTTCAAACCGCCACGAAAAATTTTCCGTTCGCCCGTAAACGGCAATTTTCCGAAAAATAAAAAAAGTTTCAAAATGTATCTAGTCCTACAATTTTTGACCAAATCACATAATTTGGGGATCAAAAATTCCGGGACGATGAGGGGCATAAAAGTTATATACAGAATTTGGCAAAAATTTACGGTTCCCCGGAAATTTGCCAAAAACTTTCCTATTCATTTTGAATGGAAAAAAAACGCGCGCTTCACAGCCCGAACCGTTAGACCGATCGGCACCGTTCAAGTATCGGCACGACCGGAATTTTCGCGTGACACAGGAAACTTTACAAATGGCCCCGAAAATTTTTCCGTTCGTCCGTAAACGGCAATTTTCCGTGAAAAAAAAAAAAGTTTCAAAATGTATCTAGTCCTACAATTTTTGACCAAATCACATAATTTGGGCATCAAAATTTCCGGGACGGCGAGGGGCATAAAAGTTGTATACAGAATTTGGAAAAAAATTACGCTTCCTCGGAAATTTGCCAAAAACTATCCCATTCATTTCGAATGGGAAAAGTTCCCATTCACTTCCAATGGGATTTCCAATGGAATTTACATTGCATTGATGCCATTGTCGGCCATGCATGTCGAATCTACTGATGCCAATGTACTTGGATTCAATTGACTATATGGATGTCGATGCCATTGACGGCCATGGACGTCCAAAATTTTTCCCATTCATTTTCAATGGGGAAAAAACAAAATTTCCCAAATCAACAGAAAATGACCAGATATCAATAGGACGTGTCCCCCAAACTTCCCCAATTCCATTGACGCTTATGAAGGGTGCCGCCATTGACTTCCATGGACGTCCAAAATTTTTCCCATTCATTTTTAATGGGGAAAAAACTAAATTTCTCCAAATCAACAGAAAATGACCAGATATCAATAGGATGTATACCCCAAACGTCCCCAACTCTATTGACGCTTATGAGGGGTGCCGCCATTGACTTACATGGACGTCCAAAATTTTTCCCATTCATTTTCAATGGGGAAAAAACTAAATTTCCCCAAATCAACAGAAAATGACCAGATATCAATAGGACGTGTCCCCCAAACTTCCCCAATTCCATTGACGCTTATGAAGGGTGCCGCCATTGACTTCCATGGACGTCCAAAATTTTTCCCAATCATTTTCAATGGGGAAAAAACTAAATTTCTCCAAATCAACAGAAAATGACCAGATATCAATAGGATGTATACCCCAAACGTCTCCAACTCCATTGACGCTTATGGGGGGTGCTGCCATTGACGTCCATGGACGTCCAAAATTTTTCCCATTCATTTTCAATGGGAAAATTTTTTTTTTCCCCCAAATCAACAGAAAATGACTAGATATCAATAGGACGTGGCCCCCAAATGTCCCCGATTGCATTGCTGCTTATGGAGGGTGATGCCATTGACGTCCAGGGACGTCCAAACTTCCCATTCATTTCCAATGGCATTTCTTCATGTTTGTTCATTCTATTGATGCCAATGTACTTGGATTCCATTGACGCTTATGTAAGTTGATACCATTGACGTCCATAGACGTCCAAAATTTTTCCCATTCATTTTCAATGGGAAATTTTTTTTTTTCCCCAAATCAACAGAAAATGACTAGATATCATTAGGACGTGTCCCCCAAATGTCCCCGATTGCATTGCCGCTTATGGAGGGTGATGCCATTGACGTTCATGGACGTCCAAACTTCCCATTAAATCCCAATGGCATTTCTTCATGTTTGTTCATTCTATTGATGCCAATGTACTTGGATTCCATTGACGCTTATGTAAGTTGATACCATTGACGTCCATGGACGTCCAAAATTTTTCCCATTCTTTTTCAATGGGAATTTTTTTTTTTTCCCCAAATCAACAGAAAATGACTAGATATCATTAGGACTTGTCCCCCAAATGTCCCCGATTGCATTGCCGCTTATGGGGGGTGATGCCATTGACGTCCATGGACGTCCAAACTTCCCAATCATTTCCAAAGCCATTTCTTCATGTTTGTTCATTCTATTGATGCCAATGTACTTGGATTCCATTGACGCTTATGTAAGTTGATACCATTGACGTCCATGGACGTCCAAAATTTTTCCCATTCATTTTCAATGGGATTTTTTTTTTTTTCCCAAATCAACAGAAAATGACTAGATATCATTAGGACGTGTCCCCCAAATGTCCCCGATTGCATTGCCGCTTATGGAGGGTGATGCCATTGACGTTCATGGACGTCCAAACTTCCCATTCATTTCCAATGGCATTTCTTCATGTTTGTTCATTTTATTGATGCCAATGTACTTGGATTCCATTGACGCTTATGTAAGTTGATACCACTGACGTCCATGGACGTCCAAAATTTTTCCCATTCATTTTCAATGGGAATTTTTTTTTTTTCCCAAATCAACAGAAAATGACTAGATATCATTAGGACGTGTCCCCCAAACTTCCCCGATTCCATTAACAATTATGAAAGGTGCCGCCATTGACGTCCATCGACGTCCAATTCTCCCATTCATTTCTAACGGCTTTTACTTTGTTTTTTGCCAATGACTGGCATTATGATCCATTCTATTGATAGACCTGAGTGGGGCTAAGATCTGTATCTCCACAGAGGAAAGACCAAGGTGTGTAATTTCTCCCGAAATTGCAGTTTCTAGTTCTTATTATTATTATTCATCTTATTCTCCGCGTTTTTTTGAGCCAACGCACAGCCCAAACCGTAGCACCGATCGGCACCGTTCAAGTATCGGCACGACCGGATTTTTCGCGTGACGATGGGAATTTTTCAAACCGCCACGAAAAATTTTCCGTTCGCCCGTAAACGGCAATTTTCCGGAAAAAAAAAAAAGTTTCAAAATGTATCTAGTCCTACAATTTTTGACCAAATCACATAATTTGGGTATCAAAAATTCCGGGACGGTGAGGGGCATAAAAGTTATATACAGAATTTGGGAAAAAAATTACGGTTCCCCAGAAATTTGCCAAAAACTGTCCCATTCATTTCTAATGGGAGAATTTCCCATTCATTTCAATGGGATTTCCAATGGAATTTACATTGCATTGATGCCATTGACGGCCATGCATGTCGAATCTATTGATGCCAATGTACTTGGATTCAATTGACTATATGGATGTCGATGCCATTGACGGCCATGGACGTCCAAAATTTTTCCCATTCATTTTCAATGGGGAAAAAACTACATTTCCCCAAATCAACAGAAAATGACCAGATATCAATAGGACCTGTCCCCCAAACGTCCCCAACTCCATTGAGGCTTATAGGGGGTGCCGCCATTGACGTCCATGGACGTCCAAAATTTTTCCCATTCATTTTCAATGGGGAAAAAACTAAATTTCCCCAAATCAACAGAAAATGACCAAATATTAATAGGACGTATACCCCAAACGTCCCCAACTCCATTGACGCTTATGGGGGGTGCTGCCATTGACGTCCATGGACGTCCAAAATTTTTCCCATTCATTTTCAATAGGATTTTTTTTTTCCCCAAAATCTAAAGAAAATGACTAGATGTCAATAGGACGTGTCCCCCAAACTTCCCCAATTCCATTTACGCTTATGGAGGGTGATGCCATTGACGTTCATGAACGTCCAAACTTCCCATTCATTTCCAATGGTATTTCTTCATGTTTTTTCATTCTATTGATGCCAATGTACTTGGATTCCATTGACGCTTATGTAAGTTGATACCATTGACGTCCATGGACGTCCAAAATTTTTCCCATTCATTTTCAATGGGAATTTTTTTTTTCTCCCCAAATCAACAGAAAATGACTAGATATCATTAGGACGTGTCCCCCAAATGTCCCCGATTGCATTGCTGCTTATGGAGGGTGATGCCATTGACGTCCATGGACGTCCAAACTTCCCATTCATTTCCAATGTAATTTCTTCATGTTTGTTCATTCTATTGATGCCAATGTACTTGGATTCCATTGACGCTTATGTAAGTTGATACCATTGACGTCCATGGACGTCCAATTCTCCCATTGATTTCTAATGGCTTTTACTTTGTTTAGTGCCATTGACTGGCATTATGGTCCATTTTATTGATAGACCTGAGTGGGGCTAAGATTTGTATCTCCACAGAGGAAAGACCAAGGTGTAATTTCTCCCGAAATTGCAGTTTCTAGTTATTTATTCATCTTATTCTCCGCGTTTTTTTGAGCCAACGCACAGCCCAAACCGTAGCCCCGATCGGCACCGTTCAAGTATCGGCATGACCGGAATTATCGCGTGACGATGGGAATTTTTCAAAACACCACGAAAAATTTTCCGTTCGCCCGTAAACGGCAATTTTCCGAAAAAAAAAAAAAGTTTAAAAATGTATCTAGTCCTACAATTTTTGACCAAATAACATAATTTGGGTATCAAAAATTCCGGGACGGTGAGGGGCATAAAAGTTGTATACAGAATTTGGAAAAAATTTACGGTTCCCCGGAAATTTGCCAAAAACTCTCCCATTCATTTCTAATGGGAAAAGTTCCCATTCACTTCAATGGGATTTCAATGGAATTTACATTGCATTGATGCCATTGACGGCCATGCATGTCGAATCTATTGATGCCAATGTACTTGGATTCAATTGGCTATATGGATGTTGATGCCATTGACGGCCATGGACGTCCAAAATTTTTCCCATTCATTTTCAATGGGGAAAAAACTACATTTCCCCAAATCAACAGAAAATGACCAGATATCAATAGGACGTGTCCCCCAAACGTCCCCAACTCCATTGAGGCTTATAGGGGGTGCTGCCATTGTCGTCCATGGACGTCCAAAATTTTTCCCATTCATTTTCAATAGGGAAAAAACTAAATTTCCCCAAATCAACAGAAAATGACCAGATATTAATAGGACGTATACCCCAAACGTCCCCAACTCCATTGACGCTTATGGGGGGTGCTGCCATTGACGTCCATGGACGTCCAAAAATTTTCCCAATTATTTTCAATGGGAAATTTTTCTTTTCCCCAAATCAACAGAAAATGACTAGATATCATTAGGACGTGTCCCCCAAATGTCCCCGATTGCATTGCCGCTTATGGAGGGTGATTCCATTGACGTCCATGGACGTCCAAACTTCCCATTCATTTCCAATGGCATTTCTTCATGTTTGTTCATTCTATTGATGCCAATGTACTTGGATTCCATTGACGCTTATGTAAGTTGATACCATTGACGTCCATGGACGTCCAAAATTTTTCCCATTCATTTTCAATGGGAATTTTTTTTTTTCCCAAAATCAACAGAAAATGACTAGATATCAATAGGACGTGTCGCCCAAATGTCCCCGATTGCATTGCCTCTTATGGAAGGTGATGCCATTGACGTTCATGGACGTCCAAACTTCCCATTCATTTCCAATGGCATTTCTTCATGTTTGTTCATTCTATTGATGCCAATGTACTTGGATTCCATTGACGCTTATGTAAATTGATACCATTGACGTCCATGGACGTCCATAATTTTTCCCATTCATTTTCAATGGGAATTTTTTTTTTTCCCCAAATCAACAGAAAATGACTAGATATCATTAGGACGTGTCCCCCAAATGTCCCCGATTGGATTGCCGCTTATGGAGGGTGATGCCATTGACGTCCATGGACGTCCAAACTTCCCATTTATTTCCAATGGCATTTCTTCATGTTTGTTCAGTCTATTGATGCCAATGTACTTGGATTCCATTGACGCTTATGTAAGTTGATACCATTGACGTCCATGGACGTCCAAAATTTTTCCCATTCATTTTCAATGGGAATTTTTTTTTTTCCCCAAATCAACAGAAAATGACTAGATATCATTATGACGTGTCCCCCAAATGTCCCCGATTGCATTGCCGCTTATGGAGGGTGATGCCATTGACGTTCATGGACGTCCAAACTTCCCATTAAATCCCAATGGCATTTCTTCATGTTTGTTCATTCTATTGATGCCAATGTACTTGGATTCCATTGACGCCTATGTAAGTTGATACCATTGACGTCCATGGACGTCCAAAAATTTTCCCATTCATTTTCAATGGGAATTTTTTTTTTTTCCCCAAATCAACAGAAAATGACTAGATATCAATAGGACGTGTCCCCCAAATGTCCCCGATTGCATTGCCTCTTATGGAGGGTGATGCCATTGACGTCCATGGACGTCCAAACTTCCCATTCATTTCCAATGGCATTTCTTCATGTTTGTTGATTCTATTGATGCCAATGTACTTGGATTCCATTGACGCTTATGTAAATTGATACCATTGACGTCCATGGATGTCCAAAATTTTTCCCATTCATTTTCAATGGGAATTTTTTTTTTTCCCCAAATCAACAGAAAATGATTAGATATCATTAGGACGTGTCCCCCAAATGTCCCTGATTGGATTGCCGCTTATGGAGGGTGATGCCATTGACGGACATGGACGTCCAATTCTCCCAATCTTTTCTAATGGCTTTTACTTTGTTTAGTGCCATTGACTGGCATTATGGTCCATTCTATTGATAGACCTGAGTGGGGCTAAGATTTGTATCTCCACAGAGGAAAGACCAAGGTGTAATTTCTCCCGAAATTGCAGTTTCTAGTTATTATTATTATTATGCAATGGTTTCTCCGCGTTTTTTCGGCGCGCCGCGCAGCCCGAACCGTACCACCGATCGGCACCGTTCAAGTATCGACACGACCGGAATTTTCGCGCGACGATGGGAATTTTTCAAACGACCCCGAAAAATTTTTCGTTCGCCCGTAAACGGCAATTTTCCGATTTTTTACAACTTTTTCAAAACGCTACTTGTCCTACAATTTTTGAGCAAATCACATAATTTGGACATCAAAAATTCCGGGACGGTGGGGGGCATAAAGATTGTATACAGAATTTGGAAAAAATTTACGGTTCTCCGGATATTTGCCAAAAACTATCCCATTCATTTCCAATGGGAAAAGTTCCCATTCACTTTCAATAGTATTTCCAATGGACTTTACATTGCATTGATGCCATTGACGGCCATGCATGTCGAATCTATTGATGCCAATGTACTTGGATTCATTTGACTATATGGATGTCGATGCCATTGACGGCCATGGACGTCCAAAATTTTTCCCATTCATTTTCAATGGGGAAAAAACTAAATTTCCCCAAATCAACAGAAAATGACCAGATATTAATAGGACGTATACCCCAAACGTCCCCAACTCCATTGACGCTTATGGGGGGTGCTGCCATTGACGTCCATGGACGTCCAAAATTTTTCCCATTCATTTTCAATGGGGAAAAAACTAAATTTCCCCAAATCATCAGAAAATGACCAGTTATCAATAGTACGTCTCCCCCAAACGTTCCGAACTCCATTGACGCTTATAGGGGGTGCTGCCATTGACTTCCATGGACAACAAAATTTCCATTCATTTCCAATGGCATTTCTTCATGTTTGTTCATTCTATTGATGCCAATGTACTTGGATTCCATTGACGCTTATGTAAGTTGATACCATTGACGTCCATGGACGTCCAAAATTTTTCCCATTCATTTTCAATGGGAATTTTTTTTTTTTTTCCCCAAATCAACAGAAAATGACTGGATATCATTAGGACGTGTCCCCCAAATGTCCCCGATTGCATTGCCGCTTACGGAGGGTGATGCCATTGACGTTCATGGACGTCCAAACTTCCCATTTATTTCCAATGGCATTTCTTCATGTTTGTTCATTCTATTGATGCCAATGTACTTGGATTCCATTGACGCTTATGTAAGTTGATACCATTGACGTCCATGGACGTCCAAAATTTTTCCCATTAATTTTCAATGGGAATTTTTTTTTTTTTCCCCAAATCAACAGAAAATGACTAGATATCAATAGGACGTTTCCCCCAAATGTGCCCGATTGCATTGCTGCTTATGGAGGGTGATGCCATTGACGTCCACGGACGTCCAAACTTCCCATTCATTTCCAATGGCATTTCTTCATGTTTGTTCATTCTATTGATGCCAATGTACTTGGATTCCATTGACGCTTATGTAAGTTGATACCATTGACGTCCATGGACGTCCAAAATTTTTCCCATTCATTTTCAATGGGAATTTTTTTTTTTTCCTCAAATCAACAGAAAATGACTAGATATCATTAGGACGTGTCCCCCAAATGTCCCCGATTGCATTGCCGCTTACGGAGGGTGATGCCATTGACGTTCATGGACGTCCAAACTTCCCATTTATTTCCAATGGCATTTCTTCATGTTTGTTCATTCTATTGATGCCAATGTACTTGGATTCCATTGACGCTTATGTAAGTTGATACCATTGACGTCCATGGACGTCCAAAATTTTTCCCATTCATTTTCAATGGGAATTTTTTTTTTTTTCCCCAAATCAACAGAAAATGACTAGATATCAATAGGACGTTTCCCCCAAATGTGCCCGATTGCATTGCTGCTTATGGAGGGTGATGCCATTGACGTCCACGGACGTCCAAACTTCCCATTAATTTCCAATGGCATTTCTTCATGTTTGTTCATTCTATTGATGCCAATGTACTTGGATTCCATTGACGCTTATGTAAGTTGATACCATTGACGTCCATGGACGTCCAAAATTTTTCCCATTCATTTTCAATGGGAAATTTTTTTTTTTCCTCAAATCAACAGAAAATGACTAGATATCATTAGGACGTGTCCCCCAAATGTCCCCGATTGCATTGCCGCTTATGGGGGGTGATGCCATTGACGTCCATGGACGTCCAAACTTCCCATTCATTTCCAAAGGCATTTCTTCATGTTTGTTCATTCTATTGATGCCAATGTACTTGGATTCCATTGACGCTTATGTAAGTTGATACCATTGACGTCCATGGACGTCCAAAATTTTTCCCATTCATTTTCAATGGGAAATTTTTTTTTTTCCTCAAATCAACAGAAAATGACTATATATCATTAGGACGTGTCCCCCAAATGTCCCCGATTGCATTGCCGCTTATGGGGGGTGATGCCATTGACGTCCATGGACGTCCAAACTTCCCATTCATTTCCAAAGGCATTTCTTCATGTTTGTTCATTCTATTGATGCCAATGTACTTGGATTCCATTGACGCTTATGTAAGTTGATACCATTGACGTCCATGGACGTCCAAAATTTTTCCCATTCATTTTCAATGGGATTTTTTTTTTTTTTTTCCCCAAATCAACAGAAAATGACTAGATATCATTAGGACGTGTCCCCCAAATGTCCCCGATTGCATTGCTGCTTATGGAGGGTGATGCCATTGACGTCCACGGACGTCGAAACTTCCCATTCATTTCCAATGGCATTTCTTCATGTTTGTTCATTTTATTGATGCCAATGTACTTGGATTCCATTGACGCTTATGTAAGTTGATACCATTGACGTCCATGGACGTCCAAAATTTTTCCCATTCATTTTCAATGGGAAATTTTTTTTTTTTCCCAAATCAACAGAAAATGACTAGATATCATTAGGACGTGTCCCCCAAACTTCCCCGATTCCATTAACAATTATGAAAGGTGCCGCCATTGACGTCCATGGACGTCCAATTCTCCCATTCATTTCTAACGGCTTTTACTTTGTTTTTTGCCAATGACTGGCATTATGATCCATTCTATTGATAGACCTGAGTGGGGCTAAGATCTGTATCTCCACAGAGGAAAGACCAAGGTGTGTAATTTCTCCCGAAATTGCAGTTTCTAGTTATTATTATTATTCAATAATTCTCCGCGTTTTTTTGAGCCAACGCACAGCCCAAACCGTAGCACCGATCGGCACCGTTGAAGTATCGGCACGACCGGATTTTTCGCGTGACGATGGGAATTTTTCAAACCGCCACGAAAAATTTTCCGTTCGCCCGTAAACGGCAATTTTCCGAAAAATAAAAAAGTTTAAAAATGTATCTAGTCCTACAATTTTTGACCAAATCACATAATTTGGGCATCAAAAATTCCGGGACGGTGAGGGGCATAAAAGTTGTATACAGAATTTGGCAAAAATTTACGGTTCCCCGGAAATTTGCCAAAAACTTTCCTATTCATTTTGAATGGATAAAAAACGCGCGCTTCACAGCCCGAACCGTTAGACCGATCGGCACCGTTCAAGTATCGGCACGACCGGAATTTTCGCGTGACACAAGAAACTTTACAAATGGCCCCGAAAAATTTTCCGTTCGTCCGTAAACGGCAATTTTCCGTGAAAAAAAAAAAAGTTTCAAAATGTATCTAGTCCTACAATTTTTGAACAAATCACATAATTTGGGCATCAAAAATTCCGGGACGGTGAGGGGCATAAAAGTTGTATACAGAATTTGGAAAAAAATTACGCTTCCTCGGAAATTTGCCAAAAACTATCCCATTCATTTCGAATGGGAAAAGTCCCATTCACTTCCAATGGGATTTCCAATGGAATTTACATTGCATTGATGCCATTGACGGCCATGCATGTCGAATCTACTGATGCCAATGTACTTGGATTCAACTGACTATATAGATGTCGATGCCATTGACTGCCATGCACGTCCAAAATTTTTCCCATTCATTTTCAATGGGGAAAAAACAAAATTACCCCAAATCAACAGAAAATGACCAGATATCAATAGGACGTGTCCCCCAAACTTCCCCAATTCCATTGACGCTTATGAAGGGTGCCGCCATTGACTTACATGGACGTCCAAAATTTTTCCCATTCATTTTCAATGGGGAAAAAACTAAATTTCTCCAAATCAACAGAAAATGACCAGATATCAATAGGACGTATATCCCAAACGTCCCCAATTCCATTGACGCTTATGGGGGGTGCTGCCATTGACGTCCATGGACGTCCAAAATTTTACCCATTCATTTTCAATGGGAATTTTTTTTTTTTTCCCAAATCAACAGAAAATGACTAGATATCAATAGGACCTGTCCCCCAAATGTCCCCGATTGCATTGCTGCTTATGGAGGGTGATGCCATTGACGTCCAGGGACGTCCAAACTTCCCATTCATTTCCAATGGCATTTCTTCATGTTTGTTCATTCTTTTGATGCCAATGTACTTGGATTCCATTGACGGTTATGTAAGTTGATACCATTGACGTCCATGGACGTCCAAAATTTTTCCCATTCATTTTCAATGGGAAATTTTTTTTTTCCCCCAAATCAACAGAAAATGACTAGATATCATTAGGACGTGTCCCCCAAATGTCCCCGATTGCATTGCCGCTTATGGGGGGTGATGCCATTGACGTCCATGGACGTCCAAACTTCCCATTCATTTCCAAAGGCATTTCTTCATGTTTGTTCATTTTATTGATGCCAATGTACTTGGATTCCATTGACGCTTATGTAAGTTGATACCACTGACGTCCATGGACGTCCAAAATTTTTCCCATTCATTTTCAATGGGAATTTTGTTTTTTTCCCAAATCAACAGAAAATGACTAGATATCATTAGGACGTGTCCCCCAAACTTCCCCGATTCCATTAACAATTATGAAAGGTGCCGCCATTGACGTCCATGGACGTCCAATTCTCCCATTCATTTCTAACGGCTTTTACTTTGTTTTTTGCCAATGACTGGCATTATGATCCATTCTATTGATAGACCTGAGTGGGGCTAAGATCTGTATCTCCACAGAGGAAAGACCAAGGTGTGTAATTTCTCCCGAAATTGCAGTTTCTAGTTACCTTGGTCTTTCCGAAGGAAAGAACAAGGTATTGATATTCTACAACTTTATTATTATTATGCAATGGTTTCTCCGCGTTTTTTCGGCGCGCCGCGCAGCCCGAACCGTCCCACCGATCGGCACCGTTCAAGTATCGACACGACCGGAATTTTCGCGCGACGATGGGAATTTTTCAAACGACCCCGAAAATTTTTTCGTTCGCCCGTAAACGGCGATTTTCCGATTTTTTACAATTTTTTCAAAACGCTACTTGTCCTACAATTTTTGACCAAATCACATAATTTGGACATCAAAAATTCCGGGACGGTGGGGGGCATAAAGATTGTATACAGAATTTGGAAAAAATTTACGGTTCTCCGGATATTTGCCAAAAACTATCCCATTCATTTCCAATGGGAAAAGTTCCCATTCACTTTCAATAGTATTTCCAATGGACTTTACATTGCATTGATGCCATTGACGGCCATGCATGTCGAATCTATTGATGCCAATATACTTGGATTCATTTGACTATATGGATGTCGATGCCATTGACGGCCATGGACGTCCAAAATTTTTCCCATTCATTTTCAATGGGGAAAAAACTAAATTTCCCCAAATCAACAGAAAATGACCAGATATTAATAGGACGTATACCCCAAACGTCCCCAACTCCATTGACGCTTATGGGGGGTGCTGCCATTGACGTCCATGGACGTCCAAAATTTTCCCATTCATTTTCAATGGGGAAAAAACTAAATTTCACCAAATCATCAGAAAATGACCAGTTATCAATAGTACGTCTCCCCCAAACGTTCCGAACTCCATTGACGCTTATAGGGGGTGCTGCCATTGACGTCCATGGACGTCCAAAAATTTTCCCATTCATTTTCAATGGGGAAAAAACTAAATTTCCCCAAATCAACAGAAAATGACCAGATATTAATAGGACGTATACCCCAAACGTCCCTAATTCCATTTACGCTTATGGAGGGTGATGCCATTGACGTTCATGGACGTCCAAACTTCCCATTCATTTCCAATGGCATTTCTTCATGTTTGTTCATTCTATTGATGCCAATGTACTTGGATTCCATTGACGCCTATGTAAGTTGATACCATTGACGTCCATGGACGTCCAAAATTTTTCCCATTCATTTTCAATGGGAATTTTTTTTTTTTTCCCCAAATCAACAAAAAATGACTAGATATCATTAGCACGTGTCCCCCAAATGTCCCCGATTGCATTGCCGCTTATGGAGGGTGATGCCATTGACGTCCATGGACGTCCAAAATTTCCATTCATTTCCAATGGCATTTCTTCATGTTTGTTCATTCTATTGATGCCAATGTACTTGGATTCCATTGACGCTTATGTAAGTTGATACCACTGACGTCCATGGACGTCCAAAATTTTTCCCATTCATTTTCAATGGGAATTTTTTTTTTTTTCCCCAAATCAACAGAAAATGACTGGATATCATTAGGACGTGTCCCCCAAATGTCCCCGATTGCATTGCCGCTTATGGAGGGTGATGCCATTGACATTCATGGACGTCCAAACTTCCCATTAAATCCCAATGGCATTTCTTCATGTTTGTTCATTCTATTGATGCCAATGTACTTGGATTCCATTGACGCTTATGTAAGTTGATACCATTGACGTCCATGGACGTCCAAAAATTTTCCCATTCATTTTCAATGGGAATTTTTTTTTTTTTCCCCAAATCAACAAAAAATGACTAGATATCATTAGCACGTGTCCCCCAAATGTCCCCGATTGCATTGCCGCTTATGGAGGGTGATGCCATTGACGTCCATGGACGTCCAAAATTTCCATTCATTTCCAATGGCATTTCTTCATGTTTGTTCATTCTATTGATGCCAATGTACTTGGATTCCATTGACGCTTATGTAAGTTGATACCACTGACGTCCATGGACGTCCAAAATTTTTCCCATTCATTTTCAATGGGAATTTTTTTTTTTTTTCCCCAAATCAACAGAAAATGACTGGATATCATTAGGACGTGTCCCCCAAATGTCCCCGATTGCATTGCCGCTTATGGAGGGTGATGCCATTGACATTCATGGACGTCCAAACTTCCCATTAAATCCCAATGGCATTTCTTCATGTTTGTTCATTCTATTGATGCCAATGTACTTGGATTCCATTGACGCTTATGTAAGTTGATACCATTGACGTCCATGGACGTCCAAAAATTTTCCCATTCATTTTCAATGGGAATTTTTTTTTTTTCCCCAAATCAACAGAAAATGACTAGATATCAATAGGACGTGTCCCCCAAATGTCCCCGATTGCATTGCCTCTTATGGAGGGTGATGCCATTGACGTCCACGGACGTCCAAACTTCCCATTCATTTCCAATGGCATTTCTTCATGTTTTTTCATTCTATTGATGCCAATGTACTTGGTATCCATTGACGCTTATGTAAGTTGATACCATTGACGTCCATGGACCTCCAAAATTTTTCCCATTCATTTTCAATGGGAATTTTTTTTTTCCCCCAAATCAACAAAAAATGACCAGATATCAATAGGACGTGTCCCCCAAACTTCTCCAATTCCATTGACGCTTATGAAGGGTGCCGCCATTGACGGCCATGGACGTCCAATTCTCCCAATCTTTTCTAATGGCTTTTACTTTGTTTAGTGCCATTGACTGGCATTATGGTCCATTCTATTGATAGACCTGAGTGGGGCTAAGATTTGTATCTCCACAGAGGAAAGACCAAGGTGTAATTTCTCCCGAAATTGCAGTTTCTAGTTATTATTATTACCTTGGTCTTTCCAAGGGAAAGAACAAGGTATTGTTATTGTGCAACTTTATTGTTACCTTGGTCTTTCCAAGGGAAAGAACAAGGTATTGTTATTGTGCAACTTTATTGTTCTTATTATTATTATTACCTTGGTCTTTCTGAAAGAAAGAACAAGGTTATGTTATTCTACAACTTTATTATTACCTTGGTCTTTCCTATGGAAAGAACAAGGTATTGTTATTCTGCAACTTTATTCGCCTTATTACCTGGGTCTTTCCTATGGAAAGTCCAGGTAGTGCTGTTCTGCAACTTTATTCGTCTTATTATTATTATTATTATTTATTATATCATCATCTTATTCTCCGCGTTTTTTCGGCGCGCCGCGCAGCCCGAACCATAGCACCGATCGGCACCGTTCAAGTATTGACACGACCGGATTTTTTGCGCGACGATGGGAATTTTTCAAAATCCCCCGAAAAATTTTCCGTTCGCCCGTAAACGGCAATTTTCCGGAAAAAAAAAAAAAGTTTAAAAATGTATCTAGTCCTACAGTTTTTGACCAAATCACATAATTTGGGCATCAAAAATTCCGGGACGTTGAGGGGCATAAAAGTTGTATACAGAATTTGGCAAAAAATTACGGTTCCCCGGAAATTGGCCAAAAACTCTCCCATTCATTTGTAATGGGAAAAGTTCCCATTCACTTCCAATGGGATTTCCTATGGACTTTACATTGCATTGATGCCATTGACGGCCATGCATGTCGAATTTACTGATGCCAATGTACTTGGATTCTATTGACTATATGGATGTCGATGCCATTGACGGCCATGGACGTCCAAAATTTTTCCCATTCATTTTCTATGGGGAAAAGACAAAATGTCCCCAAATCAGTAGGAAATCAACAGATATCAATAGGACCTTTACCTCAAATGTCCCCGATAGCATTGATGCTTATGGAGGGTGATGCCATTGACGTCCATGGACGTCCAAATTTTTCCCATTCATTTTCAATGGGGAAAAAACAAAATGTCTCCAAATCAGTAGGAAATCACCAGATATCAATAGGACCTTTACCCCAAATGTCCCCAACTGCATTGACGCTTATTGAGGGCTCCGCCATTGACGGCCATGGACGTCCAAATTTCCCATTCATTTCTAATGGCATCTAATTATGTTTTTTCATTCTATTGATGCCAATGTACTTGGATTCCATTGACGCCTATGTAAGTTGATACCATTGACGTCCATGGACGTCCAAAATTTTTCCCATTCATTTTCAATGGGAATTTTTTTTTTTTCCCCAAATCAACAAAAAAAGACCAGATATCAATAGGACGTGTCCCCCAAACTTCTCCAATTCCATTGACGCTTATGAAGGGCGCCGCCATTGACGGCCATGGACATCCAAATTTCCCATTCATTTCTAATGGCATTTAATTATGTTTTTTCATTCTATTGATGCCAATGTACTTGGATTCCATTGACGCCTATGTAAGTTGATACCATTGACGTCCATGGACGTCCAAAATTTTTCCCATTCATTTTCAATGGGAATTTTTTTTTTTTTCCCAAATCTACAAAAAATGACCTGATATCAATAGGACGTCTCCCCCAAACGTCCCCAATTCCATTGACGCTTATGAAGGGTGCCGCTATTGACGGCCATGGACGTCCAATTCTCCCAATCATTTCTAATGGCATTAATTTGTTTAATGCAAATGACTGGTATTATTGTCCATTCTATTGCTACACCTGAGTGGGGCTAAGATCTGTATCTCCACTGAGGAAAGACCCAGGTGTAATTTCTCCCGAAATTGCAGTTTCTAGTTATTATTATTATTATTATTTATTATATCATCATATTCTCCGCGTTTTTTCGGCGCGCCGCGCAGCCTGAACCGTACCACCGATCGGCACCATTCAAGTATTGACACGACCGGATTTTTCGCGCGACGCGGGGACTTTTTCAAAATCCCCCGAAAAATTTTCCGTTCGCCCGTAAACGGCAATTTTCCGGAAAAAAAAAAATGTTTAAAAATGTATCTAGTCCTACAATTTTTGACCAAATCACATAATTTGGGTATCAAAAATTCCGGGACGGTGAGGGGCATAAAAGTTGTATACAGAATTTGGCAAAACTTTACGGTTCCCCGGAAATTTGCCAAAAACTCTCCCATTCATTTCTAATGGGAAAAGTTCCCATTCACTTACAATGGGATTTCAATGGAATTTACATTGCATTGATGCCATTGACGGCCATGCATGTCAAATCTATTGATGCCAATGTACTTGGATTCTATTGACTATATGGATGTCGATGCCATTGACGGCCATGGACGTCCAAAATTTTTCCCATTCATTTTCAATGGGGACAAAATACAATTTCCCCTAATCAACAGAAAATGACCAGATATCAATAGGACGTAAACCCCAAACGTCCCCAACTCCATTGGCGCTTATGAAGGGTGCCGCCATTGACTTCGATGAACGTCCCAAAATTTTCCCATTCATTTTCAATGGGGAAAAAACTAAATTTCCCCAAATCAACAGAAAATGACCAGATATTAATAGGACGTAAACCCCAAACGTCCCCAACTCCATTGACGCTTATGGGGGGTGCTGCCATTGACGTTCATGGACGTCCAAACTTCCCATTCATTTCCAATGGCATTTCTTCATGTTTGTTCATTCTATTGATGCCAATGTACTTGGATTGCCGCTAATGGAGGGTGATGCCATTGACGTTCATGGACGTCCAAACTTCCCATTCATTTCCAATGGCATTTCTTCATGTTTGTTCATTCTATTGATGCCAATGTACTTGGATTCCATTGACGCTTATGTAAGTTGATACCATTGACGTCCATGGACGTCCAAAATTTTTCCCATTCATTTTCAATGGGGAAAAAACTACATTTCTCCAAATCAACAGAAAATGACCAGATATCAATAGGACGTATACCCCAAACGTCCCCAACTCCATTGACGCTTATGGGGGGTGCTGCCATTGACGTCCATGGACGTCCAAAATTTTACCCATTCATTTTTAATGGGAAATTTTTTTTTTTCCCCAAATCAACAGAAAATGACTAGATATCATTAGGACGTGTCCCCCAAATGTCCCCGATTGCATTGCCGCTTATGGGGGGTGATGCCATTGACGTCCATGGACGTCCAAACTTCCCAATCATTTCCAAAGGCATTTCTTCATATTTGTTCATTCTATTGATGCCAATGTACTTGGATTCCATTGATGCTTATGTAAGTTGATACCATTGACGTCCATGGACGTCCAAAATTTTTCCCATTCATTTTCTATGGGAATTTTTTTTTTTTTCCCCAAATCAACAGAAAATGACTAGATATCATTAGGACGTGTCCCCCAAATGTCCCCGATTGCATTGCCGCTTATGGAGGGTGATGCCATTGACGTTCATGGACGTCCAAACTTCCCATTCATTTCCAATGGCATTTCTTCATGTTTTTTCATTTTATTGATGCCAATGTACTTGGATTCCATTGACGCTTATGTAAGTTGATACCATTGACGTCCATGGACGTCCAAAATTTTTCCCATTCATTTTCTATGGGAATTTTTTTTTTTTTCCCAAATCAACAGAAAATGACTAGATATCATTAGGACGTGTCCCCCAAACTTCCCCGATTCCATTAACAATTATGAAAGGTGCCGCCATTGACGTCCATGGACGTCCAATTCTCCCATTCATTTCTAACGGCTTTTACTTTGTTTTTTGCCAATGACTGGCATTATCATCCATTCTATTGATAGACCTGAGTGGGGCTAAGATCTGTATCTCCACAGAGGAAAGACCAAGGTGTGTAATTTCTCCCGAAATTGCAGTTTCTAGTTATTACCTTGGTCTTTCCAAAGGAAAGAACAAGGTTATGTTATTCTACAACTTTATTATTATTATTACCTGGGTCTTTCCTATGGAAAGTCCAGGTAGTGCTGTTCTGCAACTTTATTCGTCTTATTATTATTATTATTATTTATTATATCATCATCTTATTCTCCGCGTTTTTTCGGCGCGCCGCGCAGCCCGAACCATAGCACCGATCGGCACCGTTCAAGTATTGACACGACCGGATTTTTCGCGCGACGATGGGAATTTTTCAAAATCCCCCGAAAAATTTTCCGTTCGCCCGTAAACGGCAATTTTCCGGAAAAAAAAAAAAGTTTAAAAATGTATCTAGTCCTACAGTTTTTGACCAAATCACATAATTTGGGCATCAAAAATTCCGGGACGTTGAGGGGCATAAAAGTTGTATACAGAATTTGGCAAAAAATTACGGTTCCCCGGAAATTGGCCAAAAACTCTCCCATTCATTTGTAATGGGAAAAGTTCCCATTCACTTCCAATGGGATTTCCTATGGACTTTACATTGCATTGATGCCATTGACGGCCATGCATGTCGAATTTACTGATGCCAATGTACTTGGATTCTATTGACTATATGGATGTCGATGCCATTGACGGCCATGGACGTCCAAAATTTTTCCCATTCATTTTCTATGGGGAAAAGACAAAATGTCCCCAAATCAGTAGGAAATCAACAGATATCAATAGGACCTTTACCTCAAATGTCCCCGATAGCATTGATGCTTATGGAGGGTGATGCCATTGACGTCCATGGACGTCCAAATTTTTCCCATTCATTTTCAATGGGGAAAAAACAAAATGTCTCCAAATCAGTAGGAAATCACCAGATATCAATAGGACCTTTACCCCAAATGTCCCCAACTGCATTGACGCTTATTGAGGGCTCCGCCATTGACGGCCATGGACGTCCAAATTTCCCATTCATTTCTAATGGCATCTAATTATGTTTTTTCATTCTATTGATGCCAATGTACTTGGATTCCATTGACGCCTATGTAAGTTGATACCATTGACGTCCATGGACGTCCAAAATTTTTCCCATTCATTTTCAATGGGAATTTTTTTTTTTTCCCCAAATCAACAAAAAAAGACCAGATATCAATAGGACGTGTCCCCCAAACTTCTCCAATTCCATTGACGCTTATGAAGGGCGCCGCCATTGACGGCCATGGACGTCCAAATTTCCCATTCATTTCTAATGGCATTTAATTATATTTTTTCATTCTATTGATGCCAATGTACTTGGATTCCATTGACGCCTATGTAAGTTGATACCATTGACGTCCATGGACGTCCAAAATTTTTCCCATTCATTTTCAATGGGATTTTTTTTTTTTTCCCCAAATCTACAAAAAATGACCTGATATCAATAGGACGTCTCCCCCAAACGTCCCCAATTCCATTGACGCTTATGAAGGGTGCCGCTATTGACGGCCATGGACGTCCAATTCTCCCAATCATTTCTAATGGCATTAATTTGTTTAATGCAAATGACTGGTATTATTGTCCATTCTATTGCTACACCTGAGTGGGGCTAAGATCTGTATCTCCACTGAGGAAAGACCCAGGTGTAATTTCTCCCGAAATTGCAGTTTCTAGTTATTATTATTATTATTATTATGCAATGGTTTCTCCGCGTTTTTTCGGCGCGCCGCGCAGCCCGAACCGTACCACCGATTGGCACCGTTCAAGTATCGACACGACCGGAATTTTCGCGCGACGATGGGAATTTTTCAAACGACCCCAAAAAATTTTCCGATCGCCCGTAAACGGCGATTTTCCGATTTTTAAAAATTTTTTCAAAACGCTACTTGTCCTACAATTTTTGACCAAATCACATAATTTGGACATCAAAAATTCCGGGACGGTGGGGGGCATAAAGATTGTATACAGAATTTGGAAAAAATTTACGGTTCCCCGGATATTTGCCAAAAACTATCCCATTCATTTCTAATGGGAAAATTTCCCATTCTTTTCAATGGGATTTCCAATGGAATTTACATTACATTGATGCCATTGACGGCCATGCATGCCGAATCTATTGATACCAATGTACTTGGATTCAATTGACTATATGGATGTCGATGCCATTGACGGCCATGGACGTCCAAAATTTTTCCCATTCATTTTCAATGGGGAAAAAACTACATTTCCCCAAATCAACAGAAAATGACTAGATATCAATAGGACGTGTCCCCCAAACGTCCCCAACTCCATTGAGGCTTATAGGGGGTGCTGCCATTGTCGTCCATGGTCGTCCAAAATTTTTCCCATTCATTTTCAATGGGGAAAAAACTAAATTTCCCCAAATCAACAGAAAATGACCAGATATTAACAGGACGTATACCCCAAACGTCCCCAACTCCATTGACGCTTATGGGGGGTGCTGCCATTGACTTCCATGGACGTCCAAAAATTTTCCCATTCATTTTCAATGGGAAATTTTTTTTTTTCCCCAAATCAACAGAAAATGACTAGATATCATTAGGACGTGTCCCCCAAATGTCCCCGATTGCATTGCCGCTTATGGAGGGTGATTCCATTGACGTCCATGGACGTCCAAACTTCCCATTCATTTCCAATGGCATTTCTTCATGTTTGTTCATTCTATTGATGCCAATGTACTTGGATTCCATTGACGCTTATGTAAGTTGATACCATTGACGTCCATGGATGTCCAAAATTTTTCCCATTCATTTTCAATGGGAAATTTTTTTTTTCCCCAAATCAACAGAAAATGACTAGATATCATTAGGACGTGTCCCCCAAATGTCCCCGATTGGATTGCTGCATATGGAGGGTGATGCCATTGACGTTCATGGACGTCCAAACTTCCCATTGATTTCCAATGGCATTTCTTCATGTTTGTTCATTCTATTGATGCCAATGTACTTGGATTCCATTGACGCTTATGTAAGTTGATACCATTGACGTCCATGGACGTCCAAAATTTTTCCCATTCATTTTCAATGGGAATTTTTTTTTTTTCCCCAAATCAACAGAAAATGACTAGATATCATTAGGACGTGTCCCCCAAATGTCCCCGATTGCATTGCCGCTTATGGAGGGTGATGCCATTGACGTTCATGGACGTCCAAACTTCCCATTAAATCCCAATGGCATTTCTTCATGTATGTTCATTCTATTGATGCCAATGTACTTGGATTCCATTGACGCTTATGTAAGTTGATACCATTGACGTCCATGGACGTCCAAAATTTTTCCCATTCATTTTCAATGGGAAATTTTTTTTTTCCCCCAAATCAACAGAAAATGACTAGATATAAATAGGACGTGTCCCCCAAATGTCCCCGATTGCATTGCTGCTTATGGAGGGTGATGCCATTGACGTTCACGGACGTCCAAACTTCCCATTCATTTCCAATGTCATTTCTTCATGTTTGTTCATTCTATTGATGCCAATGTCCTTGGATTCCATTGACGCTTATGTAAGTTGATACCATTGATGTCCATGGACGTCCAAAATTTTTCGCATTCATTTTCAATGGGAATTTTTTTTTTTCCCCAAATAAACAGGAAATGACTAGATATCAATAGGACGTGTCCCCCAAATGTCCCCGATTGCATTGCCTCTTATGGAGGGTGATGCCATTGACGTCCACGGACGTCCAAACTTCCCATTCATTTCCAATGGCATTTCTTCATGTTTGTTCATTCTATTGATGCCAATGTACTTGGTATCCATTGACGCTTATGTAAGTTGATACCATTGACGTCCATGGACGTCCAAAATTTTTCCCATTCATTTTCAATGGGAATTTTTTTTTTTCCCCAAATCAACAAAAAATGACCAGATATCAATAGGACGTGTCGCCCAAACTTCTCCAATTCCATTGACGCTTATGAAGGGTGCCGCCATTGACGGCCATGGACGTCCAATTCTCCCAATCTTTTCTAATGGCTTTTACTTTGTTTAGTGCCATTGACTGGCATTATGGTCCATTCTATTGATAGACCTGAGTGGGGCTAAGATTTGTATCTCCACAGAGGAAAGACCAAGGTGTAATTTCTCCCGAAATTGCAGTTTCTAGTTATTATTATTATTATGCAATGGTTTCTCCGCGTTTTTTCGGCGCGCCGCGCAGCCCGATCCGTACCACCGATCGGCACCGTTCAAGTATCGACACGACCGGAATTTTCGCGCGACGATGGGAATTTTTCAAACGACCCCGAAAAATTTTTCGTTCGCCCGTAAACGGCAATTTTCCGATTTTTTACAACTTTTTCAAAACGCTACTTGTCCTACAATTTTTGAGCAAATCACATAATTTGGACATCAAAAATTCCGGGACGGTGGGGGGCATAAAGATTGTATACAGAATTTGGAAAAAATTTACGGTTCTCCGGATATTTGCCAAAAACTATCCCATTCATTTCCAATGGGAAAAGTTCCCATTCACTTTCAATAGTATTTCCAATGGACTTTACATTGCATTGATGCCATTGACGGCCATGCATGTCGAATCTATTGATGCCAATGTACTTGGATTCATTTGACTATATGGATGTCGATGCCATTGACGGCCATGGACGTCCAAAATTTTTCCCATTCATTTTCAATGGGGAAAAAACTACATTTCCCCAAATCAACAGAAAATGACCAGATATTAATAGGACGTATACCCCAAACGTCCCCAACTCCATTGACGCTTATGGGGGGTGCTGCCATTGACGTCCATGGACGTCCAAAATTTTTCCCATTCATTTTCAATGGGGAAAAAACTAAATTTCCCCAAATCAACAGAAAATGACCAGATATTAACAGGACGTATACCCCAAACGTCCCCAACTCCATTGACGCTTATGGGGGGTGCTGCCATTGACTTCCATGGACGTCCAAAAATTTTCCCATTCATTTTCAATGGGAAATTTTTTTTTTTCCCCAAATCAACAGAAAATGACTAGATATCATTAGGACGTGTCCCCCAAATGTCCCCGATTGCATTGCCGCTTATGGAGGGTGATTCCATTGACGTCCATGGACGTCCAAACTTCCCATTCATTTCCAATGGCATTTCTTCATGTTTGTTCATTCTATTGATGCCAATGTACTTGGATTCCATTGACGCTTATGTAAGTTGATACCATTGACGTCCATGGATGTCCAAAATTTTTCCCATTCATTTTCAATGGGAAATTTTTTTTTTCCCCAAATCAACAGAAAATGACTAGATATCATTAGGACGTGTCCCCCAAATGTCCCCGATTGGATTGCTGCATATGGAGGGTGATGCCATTGACGTTCATGGACGTCCAAACTTCCCATTGATTTCCAATGGCATTTCTTCATGTTTGTTCATTCTATTGATGCCAATGTACTTGGATTCCATTGACGCTTATGTAAGTTGATACCATTGACGTCCATGGACGTCCAAAATTTTTCCCATTCATTTTCAATGGGAATTTTTTTTTTTTCCCCAAATCAACAGAAAATGACTAGATATCATTAGGACGTGTCCCCCAAATGTCCCCGATTGCATTGCCGCTTATGGAGGGTGATGCCATTGACGTTCATGGACGTCCAAACTTCCCATTAAATCCCAATGGCATTTCTTCATGTATGTTCATTCTATTGATGCCAATGTACTTGGATTCCATTGACGCTTATGTAAGTTGATACCATTGACGTCCATGGACGTCCAAAATTTTTCCCATTCATTTTCAATGGGAAATTTTTTTTTTCCCCCAAATCAACAGAAAATGACTAGATATAAATAGGACGTGTCCCCCAAATGTCCCCGATTGCATTGCTGCTTATGGAGGGTGATGCCATTGACGTTCACGGACGTCCAAACTTCCCATTCATTTCCAATGTCATTTCTTCATGTTTGTTCATTCTATTGATGCCAATGTCCTTGGATTCCATTGACGCTTATGTAAGTTGATACCATTGATGTCCATGGACGTCCAAAATTTTTCGCATTCATTTTCAATGGGAATTTTTTTTTTTCCCCAAATAAACAGGAAATGACTAGATATCAATAGGACGTGTCCCCCAAATGTCCCCGATTGCATTGCCTCTTATGGAGGGTGATGCCATTGACGTCCACGGACGTCCAAACTTCCCATTCATTTCCAATGGCATTTCTTCATGTTTGTTCATTCTATTGATGCCAATGTACTTGGTATCCATTGACGCTTATGTAAGTTGATACCATTGACGTCCATGGACGTCCAAAATTTTTCCCATTCATTTTCAATGGGAATTTTTTTTTTTCCCCAAATCAACAAAAAATGACCAGATATCAATAGGACGTGTCGCCCAAACTTCTCCAATTCCATTGACGCTTATGAAGGGTGCCGCCATTGACGGCCATGGACGTCCAATTCTCCCAATCTTTTCTAATGGCTTTTACTTTGTTTAGTGCCATTGACTGGCATTATGGTCCATTCTATTGATAGACCTGAGTGGGGCTAAGATTTGTATCTCCACAGAGGAAAGACCAAGGTGTAATTTCTCCCGAAATTGCAGTTTCTAGTTATTATTATTATTATGCAATGGTTTCTCCGCGTTTTTTCGGCGCGCCGCGCAGCCCGATCCGTACCACCGATCGGCACCGTTCAAGTATCGACACGACCGGAATTTTCGCGCGACGATGGGAATTTTTCAAACGACCCCGAAAAATTTTTCGTTCGCCCGTAAACGGCAATTTTCCGATTTTTTACAACTTTTTCAAAACGCTACTTGTCCTACAATTTTTGAGCAAATCACATAATTTGGACATCAAAAATTCCGGGACGGTGGGGGGCATAAAGATTGTATACAGAATTTGGAAAAAATTTACGGTTCTCCGGATATTTGCCAAAAACTATCCCATTCATTTCCAATGGGAAAAGTTCCCATTCACTTTCAATAGTATTTCCAATGGACTTTACATTGCATTGATGCCATTGACGGCCATGCATGTCGAATCTATTGATGCCAATGTACTTGGATTCATTTGACTATATGGATGTCGATGCCATTGACGGCCATGGACGTCCAAAATTTTTCCCATTCATTTTCAATGGGGAAAAAACTACATTTCCCCAAATCAACAGAAAATGACCAGATATTAATAGGACGTATACCCCAAACGTCCCCAACTCCATTGACGCTTATGGGGGGTGCTGCCATTGACGTCCATGGACGTCCAAAATTTTTCCCATTCATTTTCAATGGGGAAAAAACTAAATCTCCCCAAATCATCAGAAAATGACCAGTTATCAATAGTACGTCTCCCCCAAACGTTCCGAACTCCATTGACGCTTATAGGGGGTGCTGCCATTGACGTCCATGGACAACAAAATTTCCATTCATTTCCAATGGCATTTCTTCATGTTTGTTCATTCTATTGATGCCAATGTACTTGGATTCCATTGACGCTTATGTAAGTTGATACCATTGACGTCCATGGACGTCCAAAATTTTTCCCATTCATTTTCAATGGGAATTTTTTTTTTTTTCCCCCAAATCAACAGAAAATGACTGGATATCATTAGGACGTGTCCCCCAAATGTCCCCGATTGCATTGCCGCTTACGGAGGGTGATGCCATTGACGTTCATGGACGTCCAAACTTCCCATTTATTTCCAATGGCATTTCTTCATGTTTGTTCATTCTATTGATGCCAATGTACTTGGATTCCATTGACGCTTATGTAAGTTGATACCATTGACGTCCATGGACGTCCAAAATTTTTCCCATTCATTTTCAATGGGAATTTTTTTTTTTTTTCCCCAAATCAACAGAAAATGACTAGATATCAATAGGACGTTTCCCCCAAATGTGCCCGATTGCATTGCTGCTTATGGAGGGTGATGCCATTGACGTCCACGGACGTCCAAACTTCCCATTAATTTCCAATGGCATTTCTTCATATTTGTTCATTCTATTGATGCCAATGTACTTGGATTCCATTGACGCTTATGTAAGTTGATACCATCGACGTCCATGGACGTCCAAAATTTTTCCCATTCATTTTCAATGGGAAATTTTTTTTTTCCTCAAATCAACAGAAAATGACTAGATATCATTAGGACGTGTCCCCCAAATGTCCCCGATTGCATTGCCGCTTATGGGGGGTGATGCCATTGACGTCCATGGACGTCCAAACTTCCCATTCATTTCCAAAGGCATTTCTTCATGTTTGTTCATTCTATTGATGCCAATGTACTTGGATTCCATTGACGCTTATGTAAGTTGATACCATTGACGTCCATGGACGTCCAAAAATTTTCCCATTCATTTTCAATGGGATTTTTTTTTTTTTCCCAAATCAACAGAAAATGACTAGATATCATTAGGACGTGTCCCCCAAATGTCCCCGATTGCATTGCCGCTTATGGAGGGTGATGCCATTGACGTTCATGGACGTCCAAACTTCCCATTCATTTCCAATGGCATTTCTTCATGTTTGTTCATTTTATTGATGCCAATGTACTTGGATTCCATTGACGCTTATGTAAGTTGATACCATTGACGTCCATGGACGTCCAAAATTTTTCCCATTCATTTTCAATGGGAAATTTTTTTTTTTCCCCAAATCAACAGAAAATGACTACATATCAATAGGACGTGTCTCCCAAACTTCCCCGATTCCATTAACAATTATGGAGGGTGCTGCCATTGACGGACATGGACGTCCAATTCTCCCAATCTTTTCTAATGGCTTTAACTTTGTTTAGTGCCAATGACTGGCATTATGGTCCATTCTATTGATAGACCTGAGTGGGGCTAAGATTTGTATCTCCACAGAGGAAAGACCAAGGTGTGTAATTTCTCCCGAAATTGCAGTTTCTAGTTATTTTTATTATTCATCTTATTCTCCGCGTTTTTTTGAGCCAACGCACAGCCCAAACCGTACCACCGATCGGCACCGTTCAAGTATCGACACGACCGGATTTTTCGCGCGACGCAGGGACTTTTTCAAAATCCCCCGAAAAATTTTCCGTTCGCCCGTAAACGGCAATTTTCCGAAAAAAAAAAAAAGTTTAAAAATGTATCTAGTCCTACAATTTTT
This sequence comes from Corythoichthys intestinalis, assembly GCF_030265065.1. Classification (NCBI taxonomy): domain Eukaryota; kingdom Metazoa; phylum Chordata; class Actinopteri; order Syngnathiformes; family Syngnathidae; genus Corythoichthys; species Corythoichthys intestinalis. The sequence continues at coordinate 81,793,425 of NC_080395.1, forward strand.
GACCAAATCACATAATTTGGGTATCAAAAATTCCGGGACGATGAGGGGCATAAAAGTTGTATACAGAATTTGGCAAAAATTTACGGGGTCCCGGAAATTTGCCAAAAACTTTCCTATTCATTTTGAATGAAAAAAAAACGCGCGCTTCACAGCGCGAACCGTTAGACCGATCGGCACCGTTCAAATATCGGCACGACCGGAATTTTCGCGCAACGATGGGAATTTTTCAAACGGACCCGAAAAATTTTCCCTTCGCCCGTAAACGGCAATTTTCCGGAAAAAAAAAAAAAAGTTTCAAAATGTATCTAGTCCTACAATTTTTGACCAAATCACACAATTTGGGCATCAAAAATTCCGGGACGGTGAGGGGCATAAAAGTTGTATACAGAATTTGGAAAAAAATTACGCTTCCTCGGAAATTTGCCAAAAACTATCCCATTCATTTCGAATGAGAAAAGTCCCATTCACTTCCAATGGGATTTCCAATGGAATTTACATTGCATTGATGCCATTGACGGCCATGCATGTCGAATCTACTGATGCCAATGTACTTGGATTCAATTGACTATATGGATGTCGATGCCATTGACTGCCATGGACGTCCAAAATTTTTCCCATTCATTTTCAATGGGGAAAAAACAAAATTACCCCAAATCAACAGAAAATGACCAGATATCAATAGGACGTGTCCCCCAAACTTCCCCAATTCCATTCACGCTTATGAAGGGTGCCGCCATTGACTTCCATGGACGTCCAAAATTTTTCCCATTCATTTTCAATGGGGAAAAAACTACATTTCTCCAAATCAACAGAAAATGACCAGATATCAATAGGACGTATATCCCAAACGTCCCCAACCCTATTGACGCTTATGGGGGGTGCTGCCATTGACGTCCATGGACGTCAAAAATTTTTCCCATTCATTTTCAATGGGAATTTTTTTTTTTCCCCAAATCAACAGAAAATGACTAGATATCAATAGGACGTGTCCCCCAAATGTCCCCGATTGCATTGCTGCTTATGGAGGGTGATGCCATTGACGTCCACGGACGTCCAAACTTCCCATTAATTTCCAATGGCATTTCTTCATGTTTGTTCATTCTATTGATGCCAATGTACTTGGATTCCATTGACGCTTATGTAAGTTGATACCACTGACATCCATGGACGTCCAAAATTTTTCCCATTCATTTTCAATGGGAAATTTTTTTTTCTTCCCCAAATCAACAGAAAATGACTAGATATCATTAGGACGTGTCCCCCAAATTTCCTCGATTGCATTGCCGCTTATGGGGGGTGATGCCATTGACGTCCATGGACGTCCAAACTTCCCATTCATTTCCAAAGGCATTTCTTCATGTTTGTTCATTCTATTGATGCCAATGTACTTGGATTCCATTGACGCTTATGTAAGTTGATACCATTGACGTCCATGGACGTCCAAAATTTTTCCCATTCATTTTCAATGGGATTTTTTTTTTTTCCCAAATCAACAGAAAATGACTAGATATCATTAGGACGTGTCCCCCAAACTTCTCCAATTCCATTGACGCTTATGAAGGGCGCCGCCATTGACGGCCATGGACGTCCAAATTTCCCATTCATTTCTAATGGCATTTAATTATGTTTTTTCATTCTATTGATGCCAATGTACTTGGATTCCATTGACGCCTATGTAAGTTGATACCATTGACGTCCATGGACGTCCAAAATTTTTCCCATTCATTTTCAATGGGAATTTTTTTTTTTTTCCCAAATCTACAAAAAATGACCTGATATCAATAGGACGTCTCCCCCAAACGTCCCCAATTCCATTGACGCTTATGAAGGGTGCCGCTATTGACGGCCATGGACGTCCAATTCTCCCAATCATTTCTAATGGCATTAATTTGTTTAATGCAAATGACTGGTATTATTGTCCATTCTATTGCTACACCTGAGTGGGGCTAAGATCTGTATCTCCACTGAGGAAAGACCCAGGTGTAATTTCTCCCGAAATTGCAGTTTCTAGTTATTATTAGGGCCCGAGCACTAGACGTGCGAAGGCCCTATTGTAATGCAAAGGATTATTATTATTATTCTTCTTTTTTCATGGCAAATGAAAATGGCCAATTTGGAGGCCTGAACATGCACGAAAAGTCACCAAAATTTGCACATACGTGCAGATTCGCGTAAATTTTGATAATCTTGCGTCGTTTTGAAAAAATGTCAAAAAATGGCTCAGTGGCGCCCCCTTGACCCTTAAAATTTTCAAAAAGGCCTCTCCTCTCAGGTTTTCAACGTAGAGCAATGAAATTTGGGGAGTAGATACCTTATGCCTAACTGTTCAAAAAAGCCTCTTGCACCCATATTCCAAATCCAACAGGAAATCGGGTATTTTGGATTGAATGTGAAATTTTTTCGGTTCACAGTTGGAGTTTACGTTTGGAGGCTTGAACATGCATGAAAACTCACCAAAATTTGCACATACATTCAACTTTGCGTAAATTTTGATAATCTATAAAAAAAATTAACAAAATGGCTCAGTGGCGCCCCCTTGAAATTTTCAAAAAGGCCTTTCCTATTAGGTTTTTTCAACGTAGAACAATGAAATTTAGTGAGTCGATACATTGTACAAAACTGCTCCAAAAAGTCTCTTGCACCCATATTCCAAACCCAACAGGAAGCCGGAAATTTTGGGTCAAATGCGAAATTTTATCGATTTACATTTGAGACCTTGTCGCTGAAGGATAAAGTTGGATCGTCTTCAAAATTGGTCAGACTATTCAGGAGACCTATGAGATCTTAAGTTTTCAAAATGGTGTGTTTTCATTCAAGGGTCTGGCCTGGGCGTGGTCCCAAAGTCGGCCATTTTTAGGCAAAATACCAAATTTAGAAAATGATTAAAAACTCCGTGATCCAACGTTCAATCTTTTTCATTTCTAGCATGTTTATGAGATATCCCAGCCTGAACACGACTGCATTGAAATATTACCCATTAGGCCTGGCGCCCCTAGTGGAAACAGGAAATGGCCTTCTTTACGAGACAGGCTCCTCCTCCAAGGGAAAAAAATCTATTGACCTCAAACCTGTTTCAGGGGAGCCTCAAGACATGTGTTCAGGTGCCTGATGAAAAATATTGAGTTTTCGTTGAAGCGGAGAGGTCCAAACTGGAAGTGAAAATGACCGTCAACAATTTGTCTCGCCAAAAACTTTGAACAGTCATAACTCGGCAGATATGCAACATATCTGCGCCAAACTTTCCGTGTTTGTTGAGAGTCATACCCTGAAGGTTCTTGTAGGGGTCATTTGCATCAACTCTACAGTGCCAACTAGTGGCGACAGAAAGAAGTTTTAAAAAAGGCCTTTCCTATTGGGTTTTTTCAACATAGAGCAAGGAAATTTGGGGAGTAGATACCTTATGCAAAACTGCTCCAAAAAGTCTCTTGCACCCATATTCCAAATCCAACAGGAAATCGGGTATTTTGGATCAAATGTGAAATTTTTATCGGTTCACAGTAGGAGTTTACATTTGGAGGCTTGAACATGCACGAAAACTCACAAAAATTTCGACATACATGCGGCATTGCATAACGTTCAATAATCTTGCAACGTTACGAAAACATGTAACAAAATGGCTCACTGGCGCCCCCTTGAAATTTTCAAAAAGGCCTCTCCATTTAGGTTTTTTCAACGTAGAGGGATGAAATTCTGAGAGTCAATACCTTGTACAAAACTGCTCCAAAAAGTCTCTTGCATGCATATTCCAAACCCAATAGGAAATCGGGTATTTTGGATTGAATGTGAATTTTTTATCGATTTACAGTGTGCACATTTTACACCTTGGCACCTAGGGAATTAGTTTGATCATTCTCAAAATTGGCGAGACTGTTCATGAGGCATATGTAATCTTAAGTTATCAAAATGGTGTGTTTTCATTCACGGGCCTGACCTGGGCGGGGTGCCAAAGTCGGCCATTTTTTCGCCAAAACATCGAATTCGGAAAATGACTGATAACTCCCTCATACAACGTTCAATCTATTTTAAATCTGCCATGTGTGTGAGGTATACCAGCCTGAGCACGACTGGATTGAAAATTTACCATTTGTGCCTGGCGCCTCCTAGTGGGAACAGGAAATGCCCTTTTTTACGGGACACACTCCTCCTCTAAGGGAAAAAAAAAATCAATCAACCTCAAACCTGCATAAGGGAAGCCTTAAGACCTGTCTTCAGGTGCCTGATGAAAAATATTGAAGTTTCGTTGAAGCGGAGGGGTCCAAACAGGAAAGTGAAAATGACTGTCAACAATTTTTCTCTCCAAAAACTTTGAACAGTCATAACACGGCAGATATACAACATATCTGCGCCAAACTTCCCGTGCTTGTTGAGAGTCATACCCTGAAGGGCCTTGTAGGGGTCATTTGCATCAACCCTACAGCGCCAACTAGTGGCAATAGAAAGTCACTCGTTTTTCCAATACATGTCCAGTTCTTTTTAGTTTGATCATTGTAGTTTCAAGACCTATTAAAATACTTATTTACAGCCCATGTCCACGTGTCTCTGTCTGTTGCCATGACGACCCTTTGTTCGCCATTTAAAGGAAATATTTTTTTTCAGAGACTCAGGCAGTTTATAGAGCCACAATATTTGGCACACTTGGTCGAATTGGCCCACTTAGAAGATTAATTTTGGTTTTGAATAAGGGCTTGACTGCACAGCTCAGTAGTGGCTCCTTTTTTGTAGTACTCTCTCCAATAGGGGTTTTTATCTCTTAGGTGTGGGAATGTAAATAGGCGACTTTCGAGCATGTTAGGTTCTAATGAGATGATTAGAGAGGAGGATCTGCCACCACCCTGACCTGCACACAGTCTGAGTTGCGTGACGTCCGAGTTGCGCTAGATTGCGAGGGCCCGTTCAGTCCTGCTTGCAGGCCTAGTTATTATTATTATTTATTATATCATCATCTTATTCTCCGCGTTTTTTCGGCGCGCCGCGCAGCCCGAACCGTACCACCGATCGGCACCATTCAAGTATTGACACGACCGGATTTTTCGCGCGACGCGGGGACTTTTTCAAAATCCCCCGAAAAATTTTCCGTTCGCCCGTAAACGGCAATTTTCCGGAAAAAAAAAAAAGTTTAAAAATGTATCTAGTCCTACAATTTTTGACCAAATCACATAATTTGGGTATCAAAAATTCCGGGACGGTGAGGGGCATAAAAGTTGTATACAGAATTTGGCAAAACTTTACGGTTCCCCGGAAATTTGCCAAAAACTCTCCCATTCATTTCTAATGGGAAAAGTTCCCATTCACTTACAATGGGATTTCAATGGAATTTACATTGCATTGATGCCATTCACGGCCATGCATGTCAAATCTATTGATGCCAATGTACTTGGATTCTATTGACTATATGGATGTCGATGCCATTGACGGCCATGGACGTCCAAAATTTTTCCCATTCATTTTCAATGGGGACAAAATACAATTTCCCCTAATCAACAGAAAATGACCAGATATCAATAGGACGTAAACCCCAAACGTCCCCAACTCCATTGACGCTTATGAAGGGTGCCGCCATTGACTTCGATGAACTTCCAAAAATTTTCCCATTCATTTTCAATGGGGAAAAAACTAAATTTCCCCAAATCAACAGAAAATGACCAGATATTAATAGGACGTAAACCCCAAACGTCCCCAACTCCATTGACGCTTATGGGGGTTGCTGCCATTGACGTCCATGGACGTCCAAAATTTTTCCCATTCATTTTCAATAGGAATTTTTTTTTTTTTTCCCAAAATCAAAACAAAATGACCAGATGTCAATAGGACGTGTCCCCCAAATGTCCCCAATTGCATTGCCGCTAATGGAGGGTGATGCCATTGACGTTCATGGACGTCCAAACTTCCCATTCATTTCCAATGGCATTTCTTCATGTTTGTTCATTCTATTGATGCCAATGTACTTGGATTGCCGCTAATGGAGGGTGATGCCATTGACGTTCATGGACGTCCAAACTTCCCATTCATTTCCAATGGCATTTCTTCATGTTTGTTCATTCTATTGATGCCAATGTACTTGGATTCCATTGACGCTTATGTAAGTTGATACCATTGACGTCCATGGACGTCCAAAATTTTTCCCATTCATTTTCAATGGGGAAAAAACTACATTTCTCCAAATCAACAGAAAATGACCAGATATCAATAGGACGTATACCCCAAACGTCCCCAACTCCATTGACGCTTATGGGGGGTGCTGCCATTGACGTCCATGGACGTCCAAAATTTTACCCATTCATTTTTAATGAGAAATTTTTTTTTTTCCCCAAATCAACAGAAAATGACTAGATATCATTAGGACGTGTCCCCCAAATGTCCCCGATTGCATTGCCGCTTATGGGGGGTGATGCCATTGACGTCCATGGACGTCCAAACTTCCCAATCATTTCCAAAGGCATTTCTTCATATTTGTTCATTCTATTGATGCCAATGTACTTGGATTCCATTGACGCTTATGTAAGTTGATACCATTGACGTCCATGGACGTCCAAAATTTTTCCCATTCATTTTCTATGGGAATTTTTTTTTTTTCCCCAAATCAACAGAAAATGACTAGATATCATTAGGACGTGTCCCCCAAATGTCCCCGATTGCATTGCCGCTTATGGAGGGTGATGCCATTGACGTTCATGGACGTCCAAACTTCCCATTCATTTCCAATGGCATTTCTTCATGTTTTTTCATTTTATTGATGCCAATGTACTTGGATTCCATTGACGCTTATGTAAGTTGATACCATTGACGTCCATGGACGTCCAAAATTTTTCCCATTCATTTTCTATGGGAATTTTTTTTTTTTTTCCCAAATCAACAGAAAATGACTAGATATCATTAGGACGTGTCCCCCAAACTTCCCCGATTCCATTAACAATTATGAAAGGTGCCGCCATTGACGTCCATGGACGTCCAATTCTCCCATTCATTTCTAACGGCTTTTACTTTGTTTTTTGCCAATGACTGGCATTATCATCCATTCTATTGATACACCTGAGTGGGGCTAAGATCTGTATCTCCACAGAGCAAAGACCAAGGTGTGTAATTTCTCCCGAAATTGCAGTTTCTAGTTACCTTGGTCTTTCTGAAGGAAAGAACAAGGTTATGTTGTTGTGCAACTTTATTATTATTATTACCTTGGTCTTTCTGAAAGAAAGAACAAGGTATTGTTATTGTGCAACTTTATTGTACTTATTATTTATTCATCTTATTCTCCGCGTTTTTTTGAGCCAACGCACAGCCCAAACCGTAGCACCGATCGGCACAGTTCAAGTATCGGCACGACCGGAATTTTCGCGTGACGATGGGAATTTTTCAAACCGCCACGAAAAATTTTCCGTTCGCCCGTAAACGGCAATTTTCCGAAAAATAAAAAAAGTTTCAAAATGTATCTAGTCCTACAATTTTTGACCAAATCACATAATTTGGGCATCAAAAATTCCGGGACGGTGAGGGGCATAAAAGTTGTATACAGAATTTGGCAAAAATTTACGGTTCCCCGGAAATTTGCCAAAAACTTTCCTATTCATTTTGAATGGAAAAAAAACGCGCGCTTCACAGCCCGAACCGTTAGACCGATCGGCACCGTTCAAGTATCGGCACGACCGGAATTTTCGCGTGACACAGGAAACTTTACAAATGGCCCCGAAAATTTTTCCGTTCGTCCGTAAACGGCAATTTTCCGTGAAAAAAAAAAAAGTTTCAAAATGTATCTAGTCCTACAATTTTTGACCAAATCACATAATTTGGGCATCAAAAATTCCGGGACGGTGAGGGGCATAAAAGTTGTATACAGAATTTGGAAAAAAATTACGCTTCCTCGGAAATTTGCCAAAAACTATCCCATTCATTTCGAATGGGAAAAGTCCCATTCACTTCCAATGGGATTTCCAATGGAATTTACATTGCATTGATGCCATTGACGGCCATGCATGTCGAATCTACTGATGCCAATGTACTTGGATTCAATTGACTATATGAATGTCGATGCCATTGACGGCCATGGACGTCCAAAATTTTTCCCATTCATTTTCAATGGGGAAAAAACAAAATTTCCCCAAATCAACAGAAAATGACCAGATATCAATAGGACGTGTCCCCCAAACTTCCCCAATTCCATTGACGCTTATGAAGGGTGCCGCCATTGACTTACATGGACGTCCAAAATTTTTCCCATTCATTTTCAATGGGGAAAAAACTAAATTTCTCCAAATCAACAGAAAATGACCAGATATCAATAGGACGTATATCCCAAACGTCCCCAATTCCATTGACGCTTATGGGGGGTGCTGCCATTGACGTCCATGGACGTCCAAAATTTTACCCATTCATTTTCAATGGGAAATTTTTTTTTCCCCCCAAATCAACAGAAAATGACTAGATATCAATAGGACCTGTCCCCCAAATGTCCCCGATTGCATTGCTGCTTATGGAGGGTGATGCCATTGACGTCCAGGGACGTCTAAACTTCCCATTCATTTCCAATGGCATTTCTTCATGTTTGTTCATTCTATTGATGCCAATGTACTTGGATTCCATTGACGCTTATGTAAGTTGATACCATTGACGTCCATGGACGTCCAAAATTTTTCCCATTCATTTTCAATGGGAAATTTTTTTTTTTCCCCAAATCAACAGAAAATGACTAGATATCATTAGGACGTGTCCCCCAAATGTCCCCGATTGCATTGCCGCTTATGGGGGGTGATGCCATTGACGTCCATGGACGTCCAAACTTCCCATTCATTTCCAATGGCATTTCTTCATGTTTGTTCATTCTATTGATGCCAATGTACTTGGATTCCATTGACGCTTATGTAAGTTGATACCATTGACGTCCATGGACGTCCAAAATTTTTCCCATTCATTTTCAATGGGAATTTTTTTTTTTCCCCAAATCAACAGAAAATGACTAGATATCATTAGGACGTGTCCCCCAAATGTCCCCGATTGTATTGCCGCTTATGGGGGGTGATGCCATTGACGTCCATGGACGTCCAAACTTCCCATTCATTTCCAAAGGCATTTCTTCATGTTCGTTCATTCTATTGATGCCAATGTACTTGGATTCCATTGACGCTTATGTAAGTTGATACCATTGACGTCCATGGACGTCCAAAATTTTTCCCATTCATTTTCAATGGGAATTTTTTTTTTTCCCCAATTCAACAGAAAATGACTAGATATCATTAGGACGTGTCCCCCAAATGTCCCCGATTGCATTGCCGCTTATGGAGGGTGATGCCATTGACGTTCATGGACGTCCAAACTTCCCATTCATTTCCAATGGCATTTCTTCATGTTTGTTCATTTTATTGATGCCAATGTACTTGGATTCCATTGACGCTTATGTAAGTTGATACCATTGACGTCCATGGACGTCCAAAATTTTTCCCATTCATTTTCAATGGGAATTTTTTTTTTTTCCCAAATCAACAGAAAATGACTACATATCATTAGGACTTGTCCCCCAAACTTCCCCGATTCCATTAACAATTATGAAAGGTGCCGCCATTGACGTCCATGGACGTCCAATTCTCCCATTCATTTCTAACGGCTTTTACTTTGTTTTTTGCCAATGACTGGCATTATGATCCATTCTATTGATAGACCTGAGTGGGGCTAAGATCTGTATCTCCACAGAGGAAAGACCAAGGTGTGTAATTTCTCCCGAAATTGCAGTTTCTAGTTATTATTATTATTATTCAATAATTCTCCGCGTTTTTTTGAGCCAACGCACAGCCCAAACCGTAGCACCGATCGGCACCGTTGAAGTATCGGCACGACCGGATTTTTCGCGTGACGATGGGAATTTTTCAAGCCGCCACGAAAAATTTTCCGTTCGCCCGTAAACGGCAATTTTCCGAAAAATAAAAAAAGTTTCAAAATGTATCTAGTCCTACAATTTTTGACCAAATCACATAATTTGGACATCAAAAATTCCGGGACGGTGAGGGGCATAAAAGTTGTATACAGAATTTGGAAAAAAATTACGCTACCTCGGAAATTTGCCAAAAACTATCCCATTCATTTCGAATGGGAAAAGTTCCCATTCACTTCCAATGGGATTTCCAATGGAATTTACATTGCATTGATGCCATTGACGGCCATGCATGTCGAATCTACTGATGCCAATGTACTTGGATTCAATTGACTATATGGATGTCGATGCCATTGACTGCCATGGACGTCCAAAATTTTTCCCATTCATTTTCAATGGGGAAAAAACAAAATTACCCCAAATCAACAGAAAATGACCAGATATCAATAGGACGTGTCCCCCAAACTTCCCCAATTCCATTGACGCTTATGAAGGGTGCCGCCATTGACTTACATGGACGTCCAAAATTTTTCCCATTCATTTTCAATGGGGAAAAAACTAAATTTCTCCAAATCAACAGAAAATGACCAGATATCAATAGGACGCATACCCCAAACGTCCCCGATTGCATTGCCGCTTATGGAGGGTGATTCCATTGACGTCCATGGACGTCCAAACTTCCCATTCATTTCCAATGGCATTTCTTCATGTTTGTTCATTCTTTTGATGCCAATGTACTTGGATTCCATTGACGGTTATGTAAGTTGATACCATTGACGTCCATGGACGTCCAAAATTTTTCCCATTCATTTTCAATGGGAATTTTTTTTTTTTCCCCAAATCAACAGAAAATGACTAGATATCAATAGGACCTGTCCCCCAAATGTCCCCGATTGCATTGCTGCTTATGGAGGGTGATTCCATTGACGTCCAGGGACGTCCAAACTTCCCATTCATTCCCAATGGCATTTCTTCATGTTTGTTCATTCTTTTGATGCCAATGTACTTGGATTCCATTGACGCTTATGTAAGTTGATACCATTGACGTCCATGGACGTCCAAAATTTTTCCCATTCATTTTCAATGGGAATTTTTTTTTTCCCCCCAAATCAACAGAAAATGACTAGATATCATTAGGACGTGTCCCCCAAATGTCCCCGATTGCATTGCCGCTTATGGAGGGTGATGCCATTGACGTCCAGGGACGTCCAAACTTCCCATTAAATCCCAATGGCATTTCTTCATGTTTGTTCATTCTATTGATGCCAATGTACTTGGATTCCATTGACGCTTATGTAAGTTGATACCATTGACGTCCATGGACGTCCAAAATTTTTCCCATTCATTTTCAATGGGAATTTTTTTTTTTTCCCCCAAATAACAGAAAATGACTAGATATCAATAGGACGTGTCGCCCAAATGTCCCCGATTGCATTGCCTCTTATGGAGGGTGATGCCATTGACGTTCATGGACGTCCAAACTTCCCATTAAATCCCAATGGCATTTCTTCATGTTTGTTCATTCTATTGATGCCAATGTCATGTAAGTTGATACCATTGACGTCCATGGACGTCCAAAAATTTTCCCATTCATTTTCAATGGGAATTTTTTTTTTTTCCCCAAATCAACAGAAAATGACTAGATATCAATAGGACGTGTCCCCCAAATGTCCCCGATTGCATTGCCGCTTATGGAGGTTGATGCCATTGACGTCCACGGACGTCCAAACTTCCCATTCATTTCCAATGGCATTTCTTCATGTTTGTTCATTCTTTTGATGCCAATGTCATGTAAGTTGATACCATTGACGTCCATGGACGTCAAAAATTTTTCCCATTCATTTTCAATGGGAATTTTTTTTTTTCCCCAAATCAACAAAAAATGACCAGATATCAATAGGACGTGTCCCCCATATGTCCCCGATTGCATTGCCGCTTATGGAGGGTGATGCCATTGACGTTCATGGACGTCCAAAATTTCCATTCATTCCAATGGCATTTCTTCATGTTTGTTCATTCTATTGATGCCAATGTACTTGGATTCCATTGACGCTTATGTAAGTTGATACCATTGACGTCCATGGACGTCCAAAATTTTTCCCATTCATTTTCAATGGGATTTTTTTTTTTTTCCCCAAATCAACAGAAAATGACTGGATATCATTAGGACGTGTCCCCCAAATGTCCCCGATTGCATTGCCGCTTACGGAGGGTGATGCCATTGACGTTCATGGACGTCCAAACTTCCCATTTATTTCCAATGGCATTTCTTCATGTTTGTTCATTCTATTGATGCCAATGTACTTGGATTCCATTGACGCTTATGTAAGTTGATACCATTGACGTCCATGGACGTCCAAAATTTTTCCCATTCATTTTCAATGGGAATTTTTTTTTTTTTTCTCCAAATCAACAGAAAATGACTAGATATCAATAGGACGTTTCCCCCAAATGTGCCCGATTGCATTGCTGCTTATGGAGGGTGATGCCATTGACGTCCACGGACGTCCAAACTTCCCATTAATTTCCAATGGCATTTCTTCATGTTTGTTCATTCTATTGATGCCAATGTACTTGGATTCCATTGACGCTTATGTAAGTTGATACCATTGACGTCCATGGACGTCCAAAATTTTTCCCATTCATTTTCAATGGGAATTTTTTTTTTTTCCTCAAATCAACAGAAAATGACTAGATATCATTAGGACGTGTCCCCCAAATGTCCCCGATTGCATTGCCGCTTAAGGGGGGTGATGCCATTGACGTCCATGGACGTCCAAACTTCCCATTCATTTCCAAAGGCATTTCTTCATGTTTGTTCATTCTATTGATGCCAATGTACTTGGGTTCCATTGACGCTTATGTAAGTTGATACCATTGACGTCCATGGACGTCCAAAATTTTTCCCATTCATTTTCAATGGGATTTTTTTTTTTTTCCCAAATCAACAGAAAATGACTAGATATCATTAGGACGTGTCCCCCAAATGTCCCCGATTGCATTGCCGCTTATGGAGGGTGATGCCATTGACTTCCATGGACGTCCAAACTTCCCATTCATTTCCAAAGGCATTTCTTCATATTTGTTCATTCTATTGATGCCAATGTACTTGGATTCCATTGACGCTTATGTAAGTTGATACCATTGACGTCCATGGACGTCCAAAATTTTTCCCATTCATTTTCAATGGGATTTTTTTTTTTTCCCAAATCAACAGAAAATGACTAGATATCATTAGGACGTGTCCCCCAAATGTCCCCGATTGCATTGCCGCTTATGGAGGGTGATGCCATTGACGTTCATGGACGTCCAAACTTCCCATTCATTTCCAATGGCATTTCTTCATGTTTGTTCATTTTATTGATGCCAATGTACTTGGATTCCATTGACGCTTATGTAAGTTGATACCATTGACGTCCATGGACGTCCAAAATTTTTCCCATTCATTTTCAATGGGAAATTTTTTTTTTTCCCAAATCAACAGAAAATGACTAGATATCAATAGGACGTGTCCCCCAAATGTCCCCAATTGCATTGCCGCTAATGGAGGGTGATGCCATTGACGTTCATGGACGTCCAAACTTCCCATTCAATTCCAATGGCATTTCTTCATGTTTGTTCATTCTATTGATGCCAATGTACTTGGATTGCCGCTAATGGAGGGTGATGCCATTGACGTTCATGGACGTCCAAACTTCCCATTCATTTCCAATGGCATTTCTTCATGTTTGTTCATTCTATTGATGCCAATGTACTTGGATTCCATTGACGCTTATGTAAGTTGATACCATTGACGTCCATGGACGTCCAAAATTTTTCCCATTCATTTTCAATGGGGAAAAAACTACATTTCTCCAAATCAACAGAAAATGACCAGATATCAATAGGACGTATACCCCAAACGTCCCCAACTCCATTGACGCTTATGGGGGGTGCTGCCATTGACGTCCATGGACGTCCAAAATTTTACCCATTCATTTTTAATGAGAATTTTTTTTTTTTCCCCAAATCAACAGAAAATGACTAGATATCATTAGGACGTGTCCCCCAAATGTCCCCGATTGCATTGCCGCTTATGGGGGGTGATGCCATTGACGTCCATGGACGTCCAAACTTCCCAATCATTTCCAAAGGCATTTCTTCATATTTGTTCATTCTATTGATGCCAATGTACTTGGATTCCATTGACGCTTATGTAAGTTGATACCATTGACGTCCATGGACGTCCAAAATTTTTCCCATTCATTTTCTATGGGAATTTTTTTTTTTTCCCCAAATCAACAGAAAATGACTAGATATCATTAGGACGTGTCCCCCAAATGTCCCCGATTGCATTGCCGCTTATGGAGGGTGATGCCATTGACGTTCATGGACGTCCAAACTTCCCATTCATTTCCAATGGCATTTCTTCATGTTTTTTCATTTTATTGATGCCAATGTACTTGGATTCCATTGACGCTTATGTAAGTTGATACCATTGACGTCCATGGACGTCCAAAATTTTTCCCATTCATTTTCTATGGGAATTTTTTTTTTTTTCCCAAATCAACAGAAAATGACTAGATATCATTAGGACGTGTCCCCCAAACTTCCCCGATTCCATTAACAATTATGAAAGGTGCCGCCATTGACGTCCATGGACGTCCAATTCTCCCATTCATTTCTAACGGCTTTTACTTTGTTTTTTGCCAATGACTGGCATTATCATCCATTCTATTGATACACCTGAGTGGGGCTAAGATCTGTATCTCCACAGAGCAAAGACCAAGGTGTGTAATTTCTCCCGAAATTGCAGTTTCTAGTTACCTTGGTCTTTCTGAAGGAAAGAACAAGGTTATGTTGTTGTGCAACTTTATTATTATTATTATTATTATTATTATTCAATAATTCTCCGCGTTTTTTTGAGCCAACGCACAGCCCAAACCGTAGCACCGATCGGCACCGTTGAAGTATCGGCACGACCGGATTTTTCGCGTGACGATGGGAATTTTTCAAGCCGCCACGAAAAATTTTCCGTTCGCCCGTAAACGGCAATTTTCCGAAAAATAAAAAAAGTTTCAAAATGTATCTAGTCCTACAATTTTTGACCAAATCACATAATTTGGACATCAAAAATTCCGGGACGGTGAGGGGCATAAAAGTTGTATACAGAATTTGGAAAAAAATTACGCTTCCTCGGAAATTTGCCAAAAACTATCCCATTCATTTCGAATGGGAAAAGTTCCCATTCACTTCCAATGGGATTTCCAATGGAATTTACATTGCATTGATGCCATTGACGGCCATGCATGTCGAATCTACTGATGCCAATGTACTTGGATTCAATTGACTATATGGATGTCGATGCCATTGACTGCCATGGACGTCCAAAATTTTTCCCATTCATTTTCAATGGGGAAAAAACAAAATTACCCCAAATCAACAGAAAATGACCAGATATCAATAGGACGTGTCCCCCAAACTTCCCCAATTCCATTGACGCTTATGAAGGGTGCCGCCATTGACTTACATGGACGTCCAAAATTTTTCCCATTCATTTTCAATGGGGAAAAAACTAAATTTCTCCAAATCAACAGAAAATGACCAGATATCAATAGGACGCATACCCCAAACGTCCCCGATTGCATTGCCGCTTATGGAGGGTGATTCCATTGACGTCCATGGACGTCCAAACTTCCCATTCATTTCCAATGGCATTTCTTCATGTTTGTTCATTCTTTTGATGCCAATGTACTTGGATTCCATTGACGGTTATGTAAGTTGATACCATTGACGTCCATGGACGTCCAAAATTTTTCCCATTCATTTTCAATGGGAATTTTTTTTTTTTCCCCAAATCAACAGAAAATGACTAGATATCAATAGGACCTGTCCCCCAAATGTCCCCGATTGCATTGCTGCTTATGGAGGGTGATTCCATTGACGTCCAGGGACGTCCAAACTTCCCATTCATTCCCAATGGCATTTCTTCATGTTTGTTCATTCTTTTGATGCCAATGTACTTGGATTCCATTGACGCTTATGTAAGTTGATACCATTGACGTCCATGGACGTCCAAAATTTTTCCCATTCATTTTCAATGGGAATTTTTTTTTTCCCCCCAAATCAACAGAAAATGACTAGATATCATTAGGACGTGTCCCCCAAATGTCCCCGATTGCATTGCCGCTTATGGAGGGTGATGCCATTGACGTCCAGGGACGTCCAAACTTCCCATTAAATCCCAATGGCATTTCTTCATGTTTGTTCATTCTATTGATGCCAATGTACTTGGATTCCATTGACGCTTATGTAAGTTGATACCATTGACGTCCATGGACGTCCAAAATTTTTCCCATTCATTTTCAATGGGAATTTTTTTTTTTTCCCCCAAATAACAGAAAATGACTAGATATCAATAGGACGTGTCGCCCAAATGTCCCCGATTGCATTGCCTCTTATGGAGGGTGATGCCATTGACGTTCATGGACGTCCAAACTTCCCATTAAATCCCAATGGCATTTCTTCATGTTTGTTCATTCTATTGATGCCAATGTCATGTAAGTTGATACCATTGACGTCCATGGACGTCCAAAAATTTTCCCATTCATTTTCAATGGGAATTTTTTTTTTTTCCCCAAATCAACAGAAAATGACTAGATATCAATAGGACGTGTCCCCCAAATGTCCCCGATTGCATTGCCGCTTATGGAGGTTGATGCCATTGACGTCCACGGACGTCCAAACTTCCCATTCATTTCCAATGGCATTTCTTCATGTTTGTTCATTCTTTTGATGCCAATGTCATGTAAGTTGATACCATTGACGTCCATGGACGTCAAAAATTTTTCCCATTCATTTTCAATGGGAATTTTTTTTTTTCCCCAAATCAACAAAAAATGACCAGATATCAATAGGACGTGTCCCCCATATGTCCCCGATTGCATTGCCGCTTATGGAGGGTGATGCCATTGACGTTCATGGACGTCCAAAATTTCCATTCATTCCAATGGCATTTCTTCATGTTTGTTCATTCTATTGATGCCAATGTACTTGGATTCCATTGACGCTTATGTAAGTTGATACCATTGACGTCCATGGACGTCCAAAATTTTTCCCATTCATTTTCAATGGGATTTTTTTTTTTTTCCCCAAATCAACAGAAAATGACTGGATATCATTAGGACGTGTCCCCCAAATGTCCCCGATTGCATTGCCGCTTACGGAGGGTGATGCCATTGACGTTCATGGACGTCCAAACTTCCCATTTATTTCCAATGGCATTTCTTCATGTTTGTTCATTCTATTGATGCCAATGTACTTGGATTCCATTGACGCTTATGTAAGTTGATACCATTGACGTCCATGGACGTCCAAAATTTTTCCCATTCATTTTCAATGGGAATTTTTTTTTTTTTTCTCCAAATCAACAGAAAATGACTAGATATCAATAGGACGTTTCCCCCAAATGTGCCCGATTGCATTGCTGCTTATGGAGGGTGATGCCATTGACGTCCACGGACGTCCAAACTTCCCATTAATTTCCAATGGCATTTCTTCATGTTTGTTCATTCTATTGATGCCAATGTACTTGGATTCCATTGACGCTTATGTAAGTTGATACCATTGACGTCCATGGACGTCCAAAATTTTTCCCATTCATTTTCAATGGGAATTTTTTTTTTTTCCTCAAATCAACAGAAAATGACTAGATATCATTAGGACGTGTCCCCCAAATGTCCCCGATTGCATTGCCGCTTAAGGGGGGTGATGCCATTGACGTCCATGGACGTCCAAACTTCCCATTCATTTCCAAAGGCATTTCTTCATGTTTGTTCATTCTATTGATGCCAATGTACTTGGGTTCCATTGACGCTTATGTAAGTTGATACCATTGACGTCCATGGACGTCCAAAATTTTTCCCATTCATTTTCAATGGGATTTTTTTTTTTTTCCCAAATCAACAGAAAATGACTAGATATCATTAGGACGTGTCCCCCAAATGTCCCCGATTGCATTGCCGCTTATGGAGGGTGATGCCATTGACTTCCATGGACGTCCAAACTTCCCATTCATTTCCAAAGGCATTTCTTCATATTTGTTCATTCTATTGATGCCAATGTACTTGGATTCCATTGACGCTTATGTAAGTTGATACCATTGACGTCCATGGACGTCCAAAATTTTTCCCATTCATTTTCAATGGGATTTTTTTTTTTTCCCAAATCAACAGAAAATGACTAGATATCATTAGGACGTGTCCCCCAAATGTCCCCGATTGCATTGCCGCTTATGGAGGGTGATGCCATTGACGTTCATGGACGTCCAAACTTCCCATTCATTTCCAATGGCATTTCTTCATGTTTGTTCATTTTATTGATGCCAATGTACTTGGATTCCATTGACGCTTATGTAAGTTGATACCATTGACGTCCATGGACGTCCAAAATTTTTCCCATTCATTTTCAATGGGAAATTTTTTTTTTTCCCAAATCAACAGAAAATGACTAGATATCAATAGGACGTGTCCCCCAAATGTCCCCAATTGCATTGCCGCTAATGGAGGGTGATGCCATTGACGTTCATGGACGTCCAAACTTCCCATTCAATTCCAATGGCATTTCTTCATGTTTGTTCATTCTATTGATGCCAATGTACTTGGATTGCCGCTAATGGAGGGTGATGCCATTGACGTTCATGGACGTCCAAACTTCCCATTCATTTCCAATGGCATTTCTTCATGTTTGTTCATTCTATTGATGCCAATGTACTTGGATTCCATTGACGCTTATGTAAGTTGATACCATTGACGTCCATGGACGTCCAAAATTTTTCCCATTCATTTTCAATGGGGAAAAAACTACATTTCTCCAAATCAACAGAAAATGACCAGATATCAATAGGACGTATACCCCAAACGTCCCCAACTCCATTGACGCTTATGGGGGGTGCTGCCATTGACGTCCATGGACGTCCAAAATTTTACCCATTCATTTTTAATGAGAATTTTTTTTTTTTCCCCAAATCAACAGAAAATGACTAGATATCATTAGGACGTGTCCCCCAAATGTCCCCGATTGCATTGCCGCTTATGGGGGGTGATGCCATTGACGTCCATGGACGTCCAAACTTCCCAATCATTTCCAAAGGCATTTCTTCATATTTGTTCATTCTATTGATGCCAATGTACTTGGATTCCATTGACGCTTATGTAAGTTGATACCATTGACGTCCATGGACGTCCAAAATTTTTCCCATTCATTTTCTATGGGAATTTTTTTTTTTTCCCCAAATCAACAGAAAATGACTAGATATCATTAGGACGTGTCCCCCAAATGTCCCCGATTGCATTGCCGCTTATGGAGGGTGATGCCATTGACGTTCATGGACGTCCAAACTTCCCATTCATTTCCAATGGCATTTCTTCATGTTTTTTCATTTTATTGATGCCAATGTACTTGGATTCCATTGACGCTTATGTAAGTTGATACCATTGACGTCCATGGACGTCCAAAATTTTTCCCATTCATTTTCTATGGGAATTTTTTTTTTTTTCCCAAATCAACAGAAAATGACTAGATATCATTAGGACGTGTCCCCCAAACTTCCCCGATTCCATTAACAATTATGAAAGGTGCCGCCATTGACGTCCATGGACGTCCAATTCTCCCATTCATTTCTAACGGCTTTTACTTTGTTTTTTGCCAATGACTGGCATTATCATCCATTCTATTGATACACCTGAGTGGGGCTAAGATCTGTATCTCCACAGAGCAAAGACCAAGGTGTGTAATTTCTCCCGAAATTGCAGTTTCTAGTTACCTTGGTCTTTCTGAAGGAAAGAACAAGGTTATGTTGTTGTGCAACTTTATTATTATTATTATTATTATTATTATTCAATAATTCTCCGCGTTTTTTTGAGCCAACGCACAGCCCAAACCGTAGCACCGATCGGCACCGTTGAAGTATCGGCACGACCGGATTTTTCGCGTGACGATGGGAATTTTTCAAGCCGCCACGAAAAATTTTCCGTTCGCCCGTAAACGGCAATTTTCCGAAAAATAAAAAAAGTTTCAAAATGTATCTAGTCCTACAATTTTTGACCAAATCACATAATTTGGACATCAAAAATTCCGGGACGGTGAGGGGCATAAAAGTTGTATACAGAATTTGGAAAAAAATTACGCTTCCTCGGAAATTTGCCAAAAACTATCCCATTCATTTCGAATGGGAAAAGTTCCCATTCACTTCCAATGGGATTTCCAATGGAATTTACATTGCATTGATGCCATTGACGGCCATGCATGTCGAATCTACTGATGCCAATGTACTTGGATTCAATTGACTATATGGATGTCGATGCCATTGACTGCCATGGACGTCCAA
This sequence comes from Corythoichthys intestinalis, assembly GCF_030265065.1. Taxonomy (NCBI): domain Eukaryota; kingdom Metazoa; phylum Chordata; class Actinopteri; order Syngnathiformes; family Syngnathidae; genus Corythoichthys; species Corythoichthys intestinalis. The sequence goes on from NC_080395.1 coordinate 81,813,647, forward strand.
AATTTTTCCCATTCATTTTCAATGGGGAAAAAACAAAATTACCCCAAATCAACAGAAAATGACCAGATATCAATAGGACGTGTCCCCCAAACTTCCCCAATTCCATTGACGCTTATGAAGGGTGCCGCCATTGACTTACATGGACGTCCAAAATTTTTCCCATTCATTTTCAATGGGGAAAAAACTAAATTTCTCCAAATCAACAGAAAATGACCAGATATCAATAGGACGCATACCCCAAACGTCCCCGATTGCATTGCCGCTTATGGAGGGTGATTCCATTGACGTCCATGGACGTCCAAACTTCCCATTCATTTCCAATGGCATTTCTTCATGTTTGTTCATTCTTTTGATGCCAATGTACTTGGATTCCATTGACGGTTATGTAAGTTGATACCATTGACGTCCATGGACGTCCAAAATTTTTCCCATTCATTTTCAATGGGAATTTTTTTTTTTTCCCCAAATCAACAGAAAATGACTAGATATCAATAGGACCTGTCCCCCAAATGTCCCCGATTGCATTGCTGCTTATGGAGGGTGATTCAATTGACGTCCAGGGACGTCCAAACTTCCCATTCATTCCCAATGGCATTTCTTCATGTTTGTTCATTCTTTTGATGCCAATGTACTTGGATTCCATTGACGCTTATGTAAGTTGATACCATTGACGTCCATGGACGTCCAAAATTTTTCCCATTCATTTTCAATGGGAATTTTTTTTTTCCCCCCAAATCAACAGAAAATGACTAGATATCATTAGGACGTGTCCCCCAAATGTCCCCGATTGCATTGCCGCTTATGGAGGGTGATGCCATTGACGTCCAGGGACGTCCAAACTTCCCATTAAATCCCAATGGCATTTCTTCATGTTTGTTCATTCTATTGATGCCAATGTACTTGGATTCCATTGACGCTTATGTAAGTTGATACCATTGACGTCCATGGACGTCCAAAATTTTTCCCATTCATTTTCAATGGGAATTTTTTTTTTTTTTCTCCAAATCAACAGAAAATGACTAGATATCAATAGGACGTTTCCCCCAAATGTGCCCGATTGCATTGCTGCTTATGGAGGGTGATGCCATTGACGTCCACGGACGTCCAAACTTCCCATTAATTTCCAATGGCATTTCTTCATGTTTGTTCATTCTATTGATGCCAATGTACTTGGATTCCATTGACGCTTATGTAAGTTGATACCATTGACGTCCATGGACGTCCAAAATTTTTCCCATTCATTTTCAATGGGAATTTTTTTTTTTTCCTCAAATCAACAGAAAATGACTAGATATCATTAGGACGTGTCCCCCAAATGTCCCCGATTGCATTGCCGCTTATGGGGGGTGATGCCATTGACGTCCATGGACGTCCAAACTTCCCATTCATTTCCAAAGGCATTTCTTCATGTTTGTTCATTCTATTGATGCCAATGTACTTGGGTTCCATTGACGCTTATGTAAGTTGATACCATTGACGTCCATGGACGTCCAAAATTTTTCCCATTCATTTTCAATGGGATTTTTTTTTTTTTCCCAAATCAACAGAAAATGACTAGATATCATTAGGACGTGTCCCCCAAATGTCCCCGATTGCATTGCCGCTTATGGAGGGTGATGCCATTGACTTCCATGGACGTCCAAACTTCCCATTCATTTCCAAAGGCATTTCTTCATATTTGTTCATTCTATTGATGCCAATGTACTTGGATTCCATTGACGCTTATGTAAGTTGATACCATTGACGTCCATGGACGTCCAAAATTTTTCCCATTCATTTTCAATGGGATTTTTTTTTTTTCCCAAATCAACAGAAAATGACTAGATATCATTAGGACGTGTCCCCCAAATGTCCCCGATTGCATTGCCGCTTATGGAGGGTGATGCCATTGACGTTCATGGACGTCCAAACTTCCCATTCATTTCCAATGGCATTTCTTCATGTTTGTTCATTTTATTGATGCCAATGTACTTGGATTCCATTGACGCTTATGTAAGTTGATACCATTGACGTCCATGGACGTCCAAAATTTTTCCCATTCATTTTCAATGGGAATTTTTTTTTTTTCCCAAATCAACAGAAAATGACTAGATATCAATAGGACGTGTCCCCCAAACTTCCCCGATTCCATTAACAATTATGGAGGGTGCTGCCATTGACGGACATGGACGTCCAATTCTCCCAATCTTTTCTAATGGCTTTAACTTTGTTTAGTGCCAATGACTGGCATTATGGTCCATTCTATTGATAGACCTGAGTGGGGCTAAGATTTGTATCTCCACAGAGGAAAGACCAAGGTGTGTAATTTCTCCCGAAATTGCAGTTTCTAGTTATTCTTATTATTATAGTCGTTTTTTTCGGCGCGCCGCGCAGCCCAAACCGTAGCACCGATCGGCACCGTTGAAGTATTGGCACGACCGGATTTTTCGCGTGACGATGGGAATTTTTCAAACCGCCACGAATAATTTTCCGTTCGCCCGTAAACGGCAATTTTCCGAAAAATAAAAAAAGTTTCAAAATGTATCTAGTCCTACAATTTTTGACCAAATCACATAATTTGGGCATCAAAAATTCCGGGACGGTGAGGGGCATAAAAGTTGTATACAGAATTTGGCAAAAATTTACGGTTCCCCGGAAATTTGCCAAAAACTTTCCTATTCATTTTGAATGGAAAAAAAACGCGCGCTTCACAGCCCGAACCGTTAGACCGATCGGCACCGTTCAAGTATCGGCACGACCGGAATTTTCGCGTGACACAGGAAACTTTACAAATGGCCCCGAAAATTTTTCCGTTCGTCCGTAAACGGCAATTTTCCGTGAAAAAAAAAAAAGTTTCAAAATGTATCTAGTCCTACAATTTTTGACCAAATCACATAATTTGGGCATCAAAAATTCCGGGACGGTGAGGGGCATAAAAGTTGTATACAGAATTTGGAAAAAAATTACGCTTCCTCGGAAATTTGCCAAAAACTATCCCATTCATTTCGAATGGGAAAAGTCCCATTCACTTCCAATGGGATTTCCAATGGAATTTACATTGCATTGATGCCATTCACGGCCATGCATGTCGAATCTACTGATGCCAATGTACTTGGATTCAATTGACTATATGGATGTCGATGCCATTGTCTGCCATGGACGTCCAAAATTTTTCCCATTCATTTTCAATGGGGAAAAAACAAAATTACCACAAATCAACAGAAAATGACCAGATATCAATAGGACGTGTCCCCCAAACTTCCCCAATTCCATTGACGCTTATGAAGGGTGCCGCCATTGACTTACATGGACGTCCAAAATTTTTCCCATTCATTTTCAATGGGGAAAAAACTAAATTTCTCCAAATCAACAGAAAATGACCAGATATCAATAGGACGTATATCCCAAACGTCCCCAATTCCATTGACGCTTATGGGGGGTGCTGCCATTGACGTCCATGGACGTCCAAAATTTTACCCATTCATTTTCAATGGGAAATTTTTTTTTTTCCCCAAATCAACAGAAAATGACTAGATATCAATAGGACCTGTCCCCCAAATGTCCCCGATTGCATTGCTGCTTATGGAGGGTGATGCCATTGACGTCCAGGGACGTCCAAACTTCCCATTCATTTCCAATGGCATTTCTTCATGTTTGTTCATTCTATTGATGCCAATGTACTTGGATTCCATTGACGCTTATGTAAGTTGATACCATTGACGTCCATGGACGTCCAAAATTTTTCCCATTCATTTTCAATGGGAATTTTTTTTTTTTTTCCCCAAATCAACAGAAAATGACTAGATATCATTAGGACGTGTCCCCCAAATGTCCCCGATTGCATTGCCGCTTATGGGGGGTGATGCCATTGACGTCCATGGACGTCCAAACTTCCCATTAAATACCAATGGCATTTCTTCATGTTTGTTCATTCTTTTGATTCCAATGTACTTGGATTCCATTGACGCTTATGTAAGTTTATACCATTGACGTCCATGGACGTCCAAAATTTTTCCCATTCATTTTCAATGGGAATTTTTTTTTTTTCCCCAAATCAACAGAAAATGACTAGATATCAATAGGACGTTTCCCCCAAATGTGCCCGATTGCATTGCTGCTTATGGAGGGTGATGCCATTGACGTCCACGGACGTCCAAACTTCCCATTCATTTCCAATGGCATTTCTTCATGTTTGTTCATTCTATTGATGCCAATGTACTTGGATTCCATTGACGCTTATGTAAGTTGATACCATTGACGTCCATGGACGTCCAAAATTTTTCCCATTCATTTTCAATGGGAAATTTTTTTTTCCCCCAAATCAACAGAAAATGACTAGATATCATTAGGACGTGTCCCCCAAATGTCCCCGATTGCATTGCCGCTTATGGGGGGTGATGCCATTGACGTCCATGGACGTCCAAACTTCCCATTCATTTCCAAAGGCATTTCTTCATGTTTGTTCATTCTATTGATGCCAATGTACTTGGATTCCATTCACGCTTATGTAAGTTGATACCATTGACGTCCATGGACGTCCAAAATTTTTCCCATTCATTTTCAATGGGATTTTTTTTTTTTTCCCCAAATCAACAGAAAATGACTAGATATCATTAGGACGTGTCCCCCAAATGTCCCCGATTGCATTGCCGCTTATGGAGGGTGATGCCATTGACGTTCATGGACGTCCAAACTTCCCATTCATTTCCAATGGCATTTCTTCATGTTTGTTCATTTTATTGATGCCAATGTACTTGGATTCCATTGACGCTTATGTAAGTTGATACCATTGACGTCCATGGACGTCCAAAATTTTTCCCATTCATTTTCAATGGGAATTTTTTTTTTTTCCCAAATCAACAGAAAATGACTAGATATCAATAGGACGTGTCCCCCAAACTTCCCCGATTCCATTAACAATTATGGAGGGTGCTGCCATTGACGGACATGGACGTCCAATTCTCCCAATCTTTTCTAATGGCTTTAACTATGTTTAGTGCCAATGACTGGCATTATGATCCATTCTATTGATAGACCTGAGTGGGGCTAAGATCTGTATCTCCACAGAGGAAAGACCAAGGTGTGTAATTTCTCCCGAAATTGCAGTTTCTAGTTATTATTATTATTATGCAATGGTTTCTCCGCGTTTTTTCGGCGCGCCGCGCAGCCCGAACCATACCACCGATCGGCACCGTTCAAGTATCGACACGACCGGAATTTTCGCGCGACGATGGGAATTTTTCAAACGACCCCTAAAATTTTTTCGTTTTTCCGTAAACGGCGATTTTCCGATTTTTAAAAAGTTTTTCAAAACGCTACTTGTCCTACAATTTTTGACCAAATCACATAATTTGGACATCAAAAATTCCGGGACGGTGGGGGGCATAAAGATTGTATACAGAATTTGGAAAAAATTTACGGTTCCCCGGATATTTGCCAAAAACTATCCCATTCAATTCTAATGGGAAAATTTCCCATTCATTTCAATGGGATTTCCAATGGAATTTACATTACATTGATGCCATTGACGGCCATGCATGTCGAATCTATTGATGCCAATGTACTTGGATTCAATTGACTATATGAATGTCGATGCCATTGACGGCCATGGACGTCCAAAATTTTTCCCATTCATTTTCAATGGGGAAAAAACTAAATTTCCCCAAATCAACAGAAAATGACCAGATATTAATAGGACGTATACCCCAAACGTCCCCAACTCCATTGACGCTTATGGGGGGTGCTACCATTGACGTCCATGGACGTCCAAAAATTTTCCCATTCATTTTCAATGGGAAATTTTTTTTTTCCCCAAATCAACAGAAAATGACTAGATATCATTAGGACGTGTCCTCCAAATGTCCCCGATTGCATTGCCGCTTATGAAGGGTGATTCCATTGACGTCCATGGACGTCCAAACTTCCCATTCATTTCCAATGGCATTTCTTCATGTTTGTTCATTCTATTGATGCCAATGTACTTGGATTCCATTGACGCTTATGTAAGTTGATACCATTGACGTCCATGGATGTCCAAAATTTTTCCCATTCATTTTCAATGGGAAATTTTTTTTTTTCCCCAAATCAACAGAAAATGACTAGATATCATTAGGACGTGTCCCCCAAATGTCCCCGATTGCATTCCCGCTTATGGAGGGTGATGCCATTGACATTCATGGACGTCCAAACTTCCCATTAAATCCCAATGGCATTTCTTCATGTTTGTTCATTCTATTGATGCCAATGTACTTGGATTCCATTGACGCTTATGTAAGTTGATACCATTGACGTGCATGGACGTCCAAAAATTTTCCCATTCATTTTCAATGGGAATTTTTTTTTTCCTCCAAATCAACAGAAAATGACTGGATATCAATAGGACGTGTCCCCCAAATGTCCCCGATTGCATTGCCTCTTATGGAGGGTGATGCCATTGACGTTCATGGACGTCCAAACTTCCCAATCATTTCCAAAGCCATTTCTTCATGTTTGTTCATTCTATTGATGCCAATGTACTTGGATTCCATTGACGCTTATGTAAGTTGATACCATTGACGTCCATGGACGTCCAGAAATTTTCCCATTCATTTTCAATGGGAATTTTTTTTTTCCCCCAAATCAACAGAAAATGACTAGATATCAATAGGACGTGTCCCCCAAATGTCCCCGATTGCATTGCCTCTTATGGAGGGTGATGCCATTGACGTCCACGGACGTCCAAACTTCCCATTTATTTCCAATGGCATTTCTTCATGTTTGTTCATTCTATTGATGCCAATGTACTTGGTATCCATTGACGCTTATGTAAGTTGATACCATTGACGTCCATGGACGTCCAAAATTTTTCCCATTCATTTTCAATGGGAAATTTTTTTTTCCCCCAAATCAACAGAAAATGACTAGATATCATTAGGACGTGTCCCCCAAATGTCCCCGATTGCATTGCCGCTTATGGAGGGTGATGCCATTGACGTTCATGGACGTCCAAACTTCCCATTCATTTCCAATGGCATTTCTTCATGTTTGTTCATTCTATTGATACAAATGTACTTGGATTCCATTGACGCTTATGTAAGTTGATACCACTGACGTCCATGGACGTCCAAAATTTTTCCCATTCATTTTCAATGGGAATTTTTTTTTTTTCCCCAAATCAACAGAAAATGACTAGATATCAATAGGACGTGTCCCCCAAATGTCCCCGATTCCATTAACAATTATTAAGGGTGCCGCCATTGACGTCCATGGACGTCCAATTCTCCCAATCATTTCTAATGGCTCTTACTTTGTTTAGTGCAATTGACTGGCATTATGGTCCATTCTATTGATAGACCTGAGTGGGGCTAAGACCTGTATCTCCACAGAGGAAAGACCAAGGTGTAATTTCTCCCGAAATTGCAGTTTCTAGTTATTCATCTTATTCTCCGCGTTTTTTTGAGCCAACGCACAGCCCAAACCGTAGCACCGATTGGCACCGTTCAAGTATTGGCACGACCGGAATTTTCGCGTGACGATGGGAATTTTTCAAACCGCCACGAAAAATTTTCCGTTCGCCCGTAAATGGCAATTTTCCGGAAAAAAAAAAAAAGTTTCAAAATGTATCTAGTCCTACAATTTTTGACCAAATCACATAATTTGGCCATCAAAAATTCCGGGACGGTGAGGGGCATAAAAGTTGTATACAGAATTTGGAAAAAAATTACGCTTCCTGGAAATTTGCCAAAAACTATCCCATTCATTTCGAATGGGAAAAGTTCCCATTCACTTCCAATGGGATTTCCAATGGAATTTACATTGCATTGATGCCATTGACGGCCATGCATGTCGAATCTACTGATGCCAATGTACTTGGATTCAATTGACTATATGGATGTCGATGCCATTGACGGCCATGGACGTCCAAAATTTTTCCCATTCATTTTCAATGGGGAAAAAACTAAATTTCCCCAAATCAACAGAAAATGACCAGATATCAATAGGACGTGTCCCCCAAACTTCCCCAATTCCATTGACGCTTATGAAGGGTGCCGCCATTGACTTACATGGACGTCCAAAATTTTTCCCATTCATTTTCAATGGGGAAAAAACTAAATTTCTCCAAATCAGAAGAAAATGACCAGATATCAATAGGACGTATACCCCAAACGTCCCCAACTCCATTGACGCTTATGGGGGGTGCTGCCATTGACGTCCATGGACGTCCAAAATTTTACCCATTCATTTTCAATGGGAATTTTTTTTTTTTTTTCCCCAAATCAACAGAAAATGACTAGATATCATTAGGACGTGTCCCCCAAATGTCCCCGATTGCATTGCCGCTTATGGAGGGTGATGCCATTGACGTTCATAGACGGCCAAACTTCCTATTAAATCTCAATGGCATTTCTTCATGTTTGTTCATTCTATTGATGCCAATGTACTTGGATTCCATTGACGCCTATGTAAGTTGATACCATTGACGTCCATGGACGTCCAAAATTTTTCCCATTCATTTTCAATGGGAATTTTTTTTTCCCCAAATCAACAGTAAATGACCAGATATCAATAGGACGTGTCCCCCTAACTTCCCCAATTACATTGACGGTTATGAAGGGTGCCGCCATTGACGGCCATGGACGTCCAAATTTCCCATTCATTTCTAATGGCTTTTAATCATGTTTTTTCATTCTATTGATGCCAATGTACTTGGATTACATTGACCCCTATGTAAGTTGATACCATTGACGTCCATGGACGTCCAAAATTTTTCCCTTTCATTTTCAATCGGAAATTTTTTTTTTCCCCCCCAAATCAACAAAAAATGACTACATATCATTAGGACGTGTCCCCCAAATGTCCCCGATTGCATTGACGTTTATGGAGGGTGCTGCCATTGACGGACATGGACGTCCAATTCTCCCAATCTTTTCTAATGGCTTTTACTTTGTTTAGTGCCATTGACTGGCATTATGGTCCATTCTATTGATAGACCTGAGTGGGGCTAAGATCTGTATCTCCACAGAGGAAAGACCAAGGTGTGTAATTTCTCCCGAAATTGCAGTTTCTAGTTATTATTCATCTTATTCTCCGCGTTTTTTTGAGCCAACGCACAGCCCAAACCGTAGCACCGATCGGCACCGTTGAAGTATCGGCACGACCGGAATTTTCGCGTGACGATGGGAATTTTTCAAACCGCCACGAAAAATTTTCCGTTCGCCCGTAAACGGCAATTTTCCGAAAAAAAAAAAAGTTTCAAAATGTATCTAGTCCTACAATTTTTGACCAAATCACATAATTTGGGCATCAAAAATTCCGGGACGGTGAGGGGCATAAAAGTTATATACAGAATTAGGAAAAAAATTACGGTTCCCCGGATATTTGCCAAAAACTATCTTATTCATTTCGAATGGGAAAAGTTCCCATTCATTTCAATGGGATTTCCAATGGAATTTACATTGCATTGATGCCATTGACGGCCATGCATGTCAAATCTATTGATGCCAATGTACTTGGATTCAATTGACTATATGGATGTCGATGCCATTGACGGCCATGGACGTCCAAAATTTTTCCCATTCATTTTCAATGGGGAAAAAACTAAATTTCCCCAAATCAACAGAAAATGACCAGATATCAATAGGACCTGTCCCCCAAACGTCCCCAACTCCATTGAGGCTTATAGGGGGTGCCGCCATTGACGTCCATGGACGTCCAAAATTTTTCCCATTCATTTTCAATGGGGAAAAAACTACAATTCCCCAAATCAACAGAAAATGACCAGATATTAATAGGACGTATACCCCAAACGTCCCCAACTCCATTGACGCTTATGGGGGGTGCTGCCATTGACGTCCATGGACGTCCAAAATTTTTCCCATTTATTTTCAATAGGATTTTTTTTTTTCCCAAAATCAAAAGAAAATGACTATATGTCAATAGGACGTGTCCCCCAAACTTCCCCAATTCCATTTACGCTTATGGAGGGTGATGCCATTGACGTTCATGGACGTCCAAACTTCCCATTCATTTCCAATGGTATTTCTTCATGTTTTTTCATTCTATTGATGCCAATGTACTTGGATTCCATTGACGCTTATGTAAGTTGATACCATTGACGTCCATGGACGTCCAAAATTTTTCCCATTCATTTTCAATGGGAAATTTTTTTTTTCCCCCAAATCAACAGAAAATGAGTAGATATTATTAGGACGTGTCCCCAGAATGTCCCCGATTGCATTGCTGCTTATGGAGGGTGATGCCATTGACGTCCACGGACGTCCAAACTTCCCATTAAATCCCAATGGCATTTCTTCATGTTTGTTCATTCTATTGATGCCAATGTACTTGGTATCCATTGACGCTTATGTAAGTTGATACCATTGACGTCCATGGACGTCCAAAAATTTTCCCATTCATTTTCAATGGGAAATTTTTTTTTCCCCCAAATCAACAGAAAATGACTAGATATCATTAGGACGTGTCCCCCAAATGTCCCCGATTGCATTGCCGCTTATGGAGGGTGATGCCATTGACGTTCATGGACGTCCAAACTTCCCATTCATTTCCAATGGCATTTCTTCATGTTTGTTCATTCTATTGATACAAATGTACTTGGATTCCATTGACGCTTATGTAAGTTGATACCACTGACGTCCATGGACGTCCAAAATTTTTCCCATTCATTTTCAATGGGAATTTTTTTTTTTTCCCCAAATCAACAGAAAATGACTAGATATCAATAGGACGTGTCCCCCAAATGTCCCCGATTCCATTAACAATTATTAAGGGTGCCGCCATTGACGTCCATGGACGTCCAATTCTCCCAATCATTTCTAATGGCTCTTACTTTGTTTAGTGCAATTGACTGGCATTATGGTCCATTCTATTGATAGACCTGAGTGGGGCTAAGATCTGTATCTCCACAGAGGAAAGACCAAGGTGTAATTTCTCCCGAAATTGCAGTTTCTAGTTATTCATCTTATTCTCCGCGTTTTTTTGAGCCAACGCACAGCCCAAACCGTAGCACCGATTGGCACCGTTCAAGTATTGGCACGACCGGAATTTTCGCGTGACGATGGGAATTTTTCAAACCGCCACGAAAAATTTTCCGTTCGCCCGTAAATGGCAATTTTCCGGAAAAAAAAAAAAGTTTCAAAATGTATCTAGTCCTACAATTTTTGACCAAATCACATAATTTGGCCATCAAAAATTCCGGGACGGTGAGGGGCATAAAAGTTGTATACAGAATTTGGAAAAAAATTACGCTTCCTGGAAATTTGCCAAAAACTATCCCATTCATTTCGAATGGGAAAAGTTCCCATTCACTTCCAATGGGATTTCCAATGGAATTTACATTGCATTGATGCCATTGACGGCCATGCATGTCGAATCTACTGATGCCAATGTACTTGGATTCAATTGACTATATGGATGTCGATGCCATTGACGGCCATGGACGTCCAAAATTTTTCCCATTCATTTTCAATGGGGAAAAAACTAAATTTCCCCAAATCAACAGAAAATGACCAGATATCAATAGGACGTGTCCCCCAAACTTCCCCAATTCCATTGACGCTTATGAAGGGTGCCGCCATTGACTTACATGGACGTCCAAAATTTTTCCCATTCATTTTCAATGGGGAAAAAACTAAATTTCTCCAAATCAGAAGAAAATGACCAGATATCAATAGGACGTATACCCCAAACGTCCCCAACTCCATTGACGCTTATGGGGGGTGCTGCCATTGACGTCCATGGACGTCCAAAATTTTACCCATTCATTTTCAATGGGAATTTTTTTTTTTTTTTCCCCAAATCAACAGAAAATGACTAGATATCATTAGGACGTGTCCCCCAAATGTCCCCGATTGCATTGCCGCTTATGGAGGGTGATGCCATTGACGTTCATAGACGGCCAAACTTCCTATTAAATCTCAATGGCATTTCTTCATGTTTGTTCATTCTATTGATGCCAATGTACTTGGATTCCATTGACGTCTATGTAAGTTGATACCATTGACGTCCATGGACGTCCAAAATTTTTCCCATTCATTTTCAATGGGAATTTTTTTTTCCCCAAATCAACAGTAAATGACCAGATATCAATAGGACGTGTCCCCCTAACTTCCCCAATTACATTGACGTTTATGAAGGGTGCCGCCATTGACGGCCATGGACGTCCAAATTTCCCATTCATTTCTAATGGCTTTTAATCATGTTTTTTCATTCTATTGATGCCAATGTACTTGGATTACATTGACCCCTATGTAAGTTGATACCATTGACGTCCATGGACGTCCAAAATTTTTCCCTTTCATTTTCAATCGGAAATTTTTTTTTTCCCCCCCAAATCAACAAAAAATGACTACATATCATTAGGACGTGTCCCCCAAATGTCCCCGATTGCATTGACGTTTATGGAGGGTGCTGCCATTGACGGACATGGACGTCCAATTCTCCCAATCTTTTCTAATGGCTTTTACTTTGTTTAGTGCCATTGACTGGCATTATGGTCCATTCTATTGATAGACCTGAGTGGGGCTAAGATCTGTATCTCCACAGAGGAAAGACCAAGGTGTGTAATTTCTCCCGAAATTGCAGTTTCTAGTTATTATTCATCTTATTCTCCGCGTTTTTTTGAGCCAACGCACAGCCCAAACCGTAGCACCGATCGGCACCGTTGAAGTATCGGCACGACCGGAATTTTCGCGTGACGATGGGAATTTTTCAAACCGCCACGAAAAATTTTCCGTTCGCCCGTAAACGGCAATTTTCCGAAAAAAAAAAAAGTTTCAAAATGTATCTAGTCCTACAATTTTTGACCAAATCACATAATTTGGGCATCAAAAATTCCGGGACGGTGAGGGGCATAAAAGTTATATACAGAATTAGGAAAAAAATTACGGTTCCCCGGATATTTGCCAAAAACTATCTTATTCATTTCGAATGGGAAAAGTTCCCATTCATTTCAATGGGATTTCCAATGGAATTTACATTGCATTGATGCCATTGACGGCCATGCATGTCAAATCTATTGATGCCAATGTACTTGGATTCAATTGACTATATGGATGTCGATGCCATTGACGGCCATGGACGTCCAAAATTTTTCCCATTCATTTTCAATGGGGAAAAAACTAAATTTCCCCAAATCAACAGAAAATGACCAGATATCAATAGGACCTGTCCCCCAAACGTCCCCAACTCCATTGAGGCTTATAGGGGGTGCCGCCATTGACGTCCATGGACGTCCAAAATTTTTCCCATTCATTTTCAATGGGGAAAAAACTACAATTCCCCAAATCAACAGAAAATGACCAGATATTAATAGGACGTATACCCCAAACGTCCCCAACTCCATTGACGCATATGGGGGGTGCTGCCATTGACGTCCATGGACGTCCAAAATTTTTCCCATTTATTTTCAATAGGATTTTTTTTTTTCCCAAAATCAAAAGAAAATGACTATATGTCAATAGGACGTGTCCCCCAAACTTCCCCAATTCCATTTACGCTTATGGAGGGTGATGCCATTGACGTTCATGGACGTCCAAACTTCCCATTCATTTCCAATGGTATTTCTTCATGTTTTTTCATTCTATTGATGCCAATGTACTTGGATTCCATTGACGCTTATGTAAGTTGATACCATTGACGTCCATGGACGTCCAAAATTTTTCCCATTCATTTTCAATGGGAAATTTTTTTTTTCCCCCAAATCAACAGAAAATGAGTAGATATTATTAGGACGTGTCCCCAGAATGTCCCCGATTGCATTGCTGCTTATGGAGGGTGATGCCATTGACGTCCACGGACGTCCAAACTTCCCATTAAATCCCAATGGCATTTCTTCATGTTTGTTCATTCTATTGATGCCAATGTACTTGGTATCCATTGACGCTTATGTAAGTTGATACCATTGACGTCCATGGACGTCCAAAAATTTTCCCATTCATTTTCAATGGGAAATTTTTTTTCCCCCCAAATCAACAGAAAATGACTAGATATCATTAGGACGTGTCCCCCAAATGTCCCCGATTGCATTGCCGCTTATGGAGGGTGATGCCATTGACGTTCATGGACGTCCAAACTTCCCATTCATTTCCAATGGCATTTCTTCATGTTTGTTCATTCTATTGATACAAATGTACTTGGATTCCATTGACGCTTATGTAAGTTGATACCACTGACGTCCATGGACGTCCAAAATTTTTCCCATTCATTTTCAATGGGAATTTTTTTTTTTTCCCCAAATCAACAGAAAATGACTAGATATCAATAGGACGTGTCCCCCAAATGTCCCCGATTCCATTAACAATTATTAAGGGTGCCGCCATTGACGTCCATGGACGTCCAATTCTCCCAATCATTTCTAATGGCTCTTACTTTGTTTAGTGCAATTGACTGGCATTATGGTCCATTCTATTGATAGACCTGAGTGGGGCTAAGATCTGTATCTCCACAGAGGAAAGACCAAGGTGTAATTTCTCCCGAAATTGCAGTTTCTAGTTATTCATCTTATTCTCCGCGTTTTTTTGAGCCAACGCACAGCCCAAACCGTAGCACCGATTGGCACCGTTCAAGTATTGGCACGACCGGAATTTTCGCGTGACGATGGGAATTTTTCAAACCGCCACGAAAAATTTTCCGTTCGCCCGTAAATGGCAATTTTCCGGAAAAAAAAAAAGTTTCAAAATGTATCTAGTCCTACAATTTTTGACCAAATCACATAATTTGGCCATCAAAAATTCCGGGACGGTGAGGGGCATAAAAGTTGTATACAGAATTTGGAAAAAAATTACGCTTCCTGGAAATTTGCCAAAAACTATCCCATTCATTTCGAATGGGAAAAGTTCCCATTCACTTCCAATGGGATTTCCAATGGAATTTACATTGCATTGATGCCATTGACGGCCATGCATGTCGAATCTACTGATGCCAATGTACTTGGATTCAATTGACTATATGGATGTCGATGCCATTGACGGCCATGGACGTCCAAAATTTTTCCCATTCATTTTCAATGGGGAAAAAACTAAATTTCCCCAAATCAACAGAAAATGACCAGATATCAATAGGACGTGTCCCCCAAACTTCCCCAATTCCATTGACGCTTATGAAGGGTGCCGCCATTGACTTACATGGACGTCCAAAATTTTTCCCATTCATTTTCAATGGGGAAAAAACTAAATTTCTCCAAATCAGAAGAAAATGACCAGATATCAATAGGACGTATACCCCAAACGTCCCCAACTCCATTGACGCTTATGGGGGGTGCTGCCATTGACGTCCATGGACGTCCAAAATTTTACCCATTCATTTTCAATGGGAATTTTTTTTTTTTTTTCCCCAAATCAACAGAAAATGACTAGATATCATTAGGACGTGTCCCCCAAATGTCCCCGATTGCATTGCCGCTTATGGAGGGTGATGCCATTGACGTTCATAGACGGCCAAACTTCCTATTAAATCTCAATGGCATTTCTTCATGTTTGTTCATTCTATTGATGCCAATGTACTTGGATTCCATTGACGCCTATGTAAGTTGATACCTATGACGTCCATGGACGTCCAAAATTTTTCCCATTCATTTTCAATGGGAATTTTTTTTTCCCCAAATCAACAGTAAATGACCAGATATCAATAGGACGTGTCCCCCTAACTTCCCCAATTACATTGACGGTTATGAAGGGTGCCGCCATTGACGGCCATGGACGTCCAAATTTCCCATTCATTTCTAATGGCTTTTAATCATGTTTTTTCATTCTATTGATGCCAATGTACTTGGATTACATTGACCCCTATGTAAGTTGATACCATTGACGTCCATGGACGTCCAAAATTTTTCCCTTTCATTTTCAATCGGAAATTTTTTTTTTCCCCCCCAAATCAACAAAAAATGACTACATATCATTAGGACGTGTCCCCCAAATGTCCCCGATTGCATTGACGTTTATGGAGGGTGCTGCCATTGACGGACATGGACGTCCAATTCTCCCAATCTTTTCTAATGGCTTTTACTTTGTTTAGTGCCATTGACTGGCATTATGGTCCATTCTATTGATAGACCTGAGTGGGGCTAAGATCTGTATCTCCACAGAGGAAAGACCAAGGTGTGTAATTTCTCCCGAAATTGCAGTTTCTAGTTATTATTCATCTTATTCTCCGCGTTTTTTTGAGCCAACGCACAGCCCAAACCGTAGCACCGATCGGCACCGTTGAAGTATCGGCACGACCGGAATTTTCGCGTGACGATGGGAATTTTTCAAACCGCCACGAAAAATTTTCCGTTCGCCCGTAAACGGCAATTTTCCGAAAAAAAAAAAAGTTTCAAAATGTATCTAGTCCTACAATTTTTGACCAAATCACATAATTTGGGCATCAAAAATTCCGGGACGGTGAGGGGCATAAAAGTTATATACAGAATTAGGAAAAAAATTACGGTTCCCCGGATATTTGCCAAAAACTATCTTATTCATTTCGAATGGGAAAAGTTCCCATTCATTTCAATGGGATTTCCAATGGAATTTACATTGCATTGATGCCATTGACGGCCATGCATGTCAAATCTATTGATGCCAATGTACTTGGATTCAATTGACTATATGGATGTCGATGCCATTGACGGCCATGGACGTCCAAAATTTTTCCCATTCATTTTCAATGGGGAAAAAACTAAATTTCCCCAAATCAACAGAAAATGACCAGATATCAATAGGACCTGTCCCCCAAACGTCCCCAACTCCATTGAGGCTTATAGGGGGTGCCGCCATTGACGTCCATGGACGTCCAAAATTTTTCCCATTCATTTTCAATGGGGAAAAAACTACAATTCCCCAAATCAACAGAAAATGACCAGATATTAATAGGACGTATACCCCAAACGTCCCCAACTCCATTGACGCTTATGGGGGGTGCTGCCATTGACGTCCATGGACGTCCAAAATTTTTCCCATTTATTTTCAATAGGATTTTTTTTTTTCCCAAAATCAAAAGAAAATGACTATATGTCAATAGGACGTGTCCCCCAAACTTCCCCAATTCCATTTACGCTTATGGAGGGTGATGCCATTGACGTTCATGGACGTCCAAACTTCCCATTCATTTCCAATGGTATTTCTTCATGTTTTTTCATTCTATTGATGCCAATGTACTTGGATTCCATTGACGCTTATGTAAGTTGATACCATTGACGTCCATGGACGTCCAAAATTTTTCCCATTCATTTTCAATGGGAAATTTTTTTTTTCCCCCAAATCAACAGAAAATGAGTAGATATTATTAGGACGTGTCCCCCAAATGTCCCCGATTGCATTGCTGCTTATGGAGGGTGATGCCATTGACGTCCACGGACGTCCAAACTTCCCATTAATTTCCAATGGCATTTCTTCATGTTTTTTCATTCTATTGATGCCAATGTACTTGGATTCCATTGACGCTTATGTAAGTTGATACCATTGACGTCCATGGAAGTCCAAAAATTTTCCCATTCATTTTCAATGGGAATTTTTTTTTTCCCCAAATCAACAGAAAATGACTAGATATCAATAGGACGTGTCCCCCAAATGTCCCCGATTGCATTGCCTCTTATGGAGGGTGATGCCATTGACGTCCACGGACGTCCAAACTTCCCATTCATTTCCAATGGCATTTCTTCATGTTTGTTCATTCTATTGATGCCAATCTACTTGGTATCCATTGACGCTTATGTAAGTTGATACCATTGACGTCCATGGACGTCCAAAATTTTTCCCATTCATTTTCAATGGGAATTTTTTTTTTCCCCAAATCAACAAAAATTGACCAGATATCAATAGGACGTGTCCCCCAAACTTCTCCAATTCCATTGACGCTTATGAAGGGTGCCGCCATTGACGGCCATGGACGTCCAATTCTCCCAATCTTTTCTAATGGCTTTTACTTTGTTTAGTGCCATTGACTGGCATTATGGTCCATTCTATTGATAGACCTTAGTGGGGCTAAGATTTGTATCTCCACAGAGGAAAGACCAAGGTGTAATTTCTCCCGAAATTGTAGTTTCTAATTACCTTGGTCTTTCCTATGGAAAGAACAAGGTATTGTTATTCTGCAACTTTATTCGCCTTATTATTATTATTACCTAGTCTTTCCTTTGGAAAGATCAGGTAGTGAGATTCTACGGCCTCCCCCCTATATGTTATTCTGTTTTTTTTTTTTGAATGGGAATCCTTCGTCCCGCCGCGCAGCCCAAACCGTAGCACCGATCGGCACCGTTCAAGTATCGGCACGACCGGAATTCTCACGCGACGATGGGAATTTTTCAAACGGCCCCGAAAATTTTTCGGTTCGTCCGTAAACGGCAATTTTCCGGAAAAAACAAGCAATTTTCAAAATGTATCTAGTCCTACAATTTTTGACCAAATTACATAATTTAGGTATCAAAAATTCCGGGACGGTGAGGGGCATAAAAGTTGTATACAGAATTTGGAAAAAATTTACGGTTCCCCAGAAATTTGACAAAAACTTGCCCATTCATTTTTAATGAGAAAAAAAAAGTTTCAAAATGTATCTAGTCCTACAATTTTTCACCAAATCACACAATTTGGGCATCAAAAATTCCAGGACAGGGAGGGGAATAAAGGTTATTAATACAATTTGGAAAAAATATACGGTTCCCCGGAAATTTGCCAAAAACCTGCCCATTCATTTTTAATGGGAAAAAAAGACAACTTTCAAACTGTTACAAGTCCGTCAATTTTTGACGAAAACACACAAGATGGGCGTCAAAAATTCCGGGATGGCGAGGGGCATAAAAATGACAACGGTAAATTTTTTGATAAAATGTACGGTTTCCCGGCAATTTGCCAAAAACTGGCCCATTCATTTTTAATGGGAAACAAAGAAAAGTTTCAAAATGTATCTAGTCCTTCAATTTTTGACCAAATCACATAATTTGGGCATCAAAAATTCCGTGACGGTGAGGGGCATAAAAGTTGTATACAGAATTTTGATAAAAATTACGGTCCCCCGGAAATTTGCCCAAAACTGTCCCATTCATTTTTTCTAATGAGAACATTTCCCATTCACTTACAATTGGATTTCCAATTGAATTTTTTTTTTTACATTGCATTGATGCCATTGACGGCCACGCATGTCGAATCTATTGATGCCAATGTACTTGGATTCAATTGACTTTATGGATGTCGATGCCATTGACGGCCATGGACGTCCAAAATGTTTCCCATTCATTTTCAATGGGGAAAAAACTAAATTTCCCCAAATCAACAGATAATGACCAGATATCAATAGGACCTGTCCCCCAAACATCCCTGACTCCATTGACGCTTATAGGGGGTGCTGCCATTGACGTCCATGGACGTCCAAAATTTTTCCCATTCATTTTCAATGGGAATTTTTTTTTTTCCCCAAATCAACAGAAAATGACTAGATATCATTAGGACGTGTCCCCCAAATGTCCCCGACTGCATTGCTGCTTATGGAGGGTGATGCCATTGACGTTCATGGACGTCCAAACTTCCCATTCATTTCCAATGGCATTTCTTCATGTTTGTTCATTTTATTGATGCCAATGTACTTGGATTCCATTGACGCTTATGTAAGTTGATACCATTGACGTCCATGGACGTTCAAAACTTTTCCCATTCATTTTCAATGGGAATCCCCCCCCCCCCCCCAAATCAACAGAAAATGACTAGATATCAAAAGGACGTGTACCCCAAATGTCCCCGATTGCATTGCCGCTTATGGAGGGTGATGCCATTGACGTTCATGGACGTCCAAACTTCCCATTCATTTCCAATGGCATTTCTTCATGTTTGTTCATTCTATTGATGCCAATGTACTTGGATTCCATTGACGCTTATGTAAGTTGATACCATTGACATCCATGGACGTCCAAAATTTTTCCCATTCATTTTCAATGGGAAATTTTTTTTCCCCCCAAAATCAACAGAAAATGACTAGATATCAAAAGGACGTGTACCCCAAATGTCCCCGATTGCATTGCCGCTTATGGATGGTGATGCCATTGACGTCCATGGACGTCCAAACTTCCCATTCATTTCCAATGGCATTTCTTCATGTTTGTTCATTCTATTGATGCCAATGTACTTGGATTCCATTGACGCTTATGTAAGTTGATACCATTGACATCCATGGACGTCCAAAAATTTTCCCATTCATTTTCAATAGGATTTTTTTTTTTCCCAAAATCAAAAGAAAATGACTATATGTCAATAGGACGTGTCCCCCAAACTTCCCCAATTCCATTTACGCTTATGGAGGGTGATGCCATTGACGTTCATGGACGTCCAAACTTCCCATTCATTTCCAATGGTATTTCTTCATGTTTGTTCATTCTAGTGATGCCAATGTACTTGGATTCCATTGACGCTTATGTAAGTTGATACCATTGACGTCCATGGACGTCCAAAAATTTTCCCATTCATTTTCAATGGGAATTTTTTTCCCCCCTAAATCAACAGGAAATGACCAGATATCAATAGGACGTGTACCCCAAATGTCCCCGATTGCATTGACGCTTATGGAGGGTGCTGCCATTGACGGCCATGGACGTCCAAATTTCCCATTAATTTCTAATGGCATTTAATTTGTTTAATGCCATTGATAAGCATGTTTGTCCATTCTATTGATAGCCTTGGGCGGGGCTACGATCTGTATAGCCACACAGGAAAGACCAGGTGTAATTTCTCCCGAAATTGCAGTTTCTAGTTACCTTGGTCTTTCCAAGGGAAAGAACAAGGTTATGTTGTTGTACAACTTTATTGTACTTCTTTATTATTACCTTGGTCTTTCCAAAGGAAAGAACAAGGTTATGTTATTCTACAACTTTATTATTACCTTGGTCTTTCTGAAGGAAAGAACAAGGTTATGTTATTCTACAACTTTATTACCTTGGTCTTTCCAAGGGAAAGAACAAGGTTATGTTGTTGTACAACTTTATTGTACTTCTTTATTATTATTCTTTATTACCTTGGTCTTTCCAAAGGAAAGAACAAGGTTATGTTATTCTACAACTTTATTACCTTGGTCTTTCTGAAAGAAAGAACAATGTTATGTTATTCTACAACTTTATTATTATTATTATGCAATGGTTTCTCCGCGTTTTTTCGGCGCGCCGCGCAGCCCGAACCGTACCACCGATCGGCACCGTTCAAGTATCGACACGACCGGAATTTTCGCGCGACGATGGGAATTTTTCAAACGACCCCGAAAAATTTTTCGTTCGCCCGTAAACGGCGATTTTCCGATTTTTTACAACTTTTTCAAAACGCTACTTGTCCTACAATTTTTGACCAAATCACATAATTTGGACATCAAAAATTCCGGGACGGTGGGGGGCATAAAGATTGTATACAGAATTTGGAAAAAATTTACGGTTCTCCGGATATTTGCCAAAAACTATCCCATTCATTTCCAATGGGAAAAGTTCCCATTCACTTTCAATAGTATTTCCAATGGACTTTACATTGCATTGATGCCATTGACGGCCATGCATGTCGAATCTATTGATGCCAATGTACTTGGATTCATTTGACTATATGGATGTCGATGCCATTGACGGCCATGGACGTCCAAAATTTTTCCCATTCATTTTCAATGGGGAAAAAACTACATTTCCCCAAATCAACAGAAAATGACCAGATATTAATAGGACGTATACCCCAAACGTCCCCAACTCCATTGACGCTTATGGGGGGTGCTGCCATTGACGTCCATGGACGTCCAAAATTTTTCCCATTCATTTTCAATGGGGAAAACACTAAATTTCCCCAAATCATCAGAAAATGACCAGTTATCAATAGTACGTCTCCCCCAAACGTTCCGAACTCCATTGACGCTTATAGGGGGTGCTGCCATTGACGTCCATGGACGTCCAAAAATTTTCCCATTCATTTTCAATGGGAAATTATTTTTTTTCCCCAAATCAACAGAAAATGACTAGATATCAATAGGACCTGTCCCCCAAACATCCCTGACTCCATTGACGCTTATAGGGGGTGCTGCCATTGACGTCCATGGACGTCCAAAATTTTTCCCATTCATTTTCAATGGGAATTTTTTTTTTTCCCCAAATCAACAGAAAATGACTAGATATCATTAGGACGTGTCCCCCAAATGTCCCCAACTGCATTGCTGCTTATGGAGGGTGATGCCATTGACGTTCATGGACGTCCAAACTTCCCATTCATTTCCAATGGCATTTCTTCATGTTTGTTCATTTTATTGATGCCAATGTACTTGGATTCCATTGACGCTTATGTAAGTTGATACCATTGACGTCCATGGACGTTCAAAACTTTTCCCATTCATTTTCAATGGGAATCCCCCCCCCCCCCAAATCAACAGAAAATGACTAGATATCAAAAGGACGTGTACCCCAAATGTCCCCGATTGCATTGCCGCTTATGGAGGGTGATGCCATTGACGTTCATGGACGTCCAAACTTCCCATTCATTTCCAATGGCATTTCTTCATGTTTGTTCATTCTATTGATGCCAATGTACTTGGATTCCATTGACGCTTATGTAAGTTGATACCATTGACATCCATGGACGTCCCAAATTTTTCCCATTCATTTTCAATGGGAAATTTTTTTTCCCACCAAAATCAACAGAAAATGACTAGATATCAAAAGGACGTGTACCCCAAATGTCCCCGATTGCATTGCCGCTTATGGATGGTGATGCCATTGACGTCCATGGACGTCCAAACTTCCCATTCATTTCCAATGGCATTTCTTCATGTTTGGTCATTCTATTGATGCCAATGTACTTGGATTCCATTGACGCTTATGTAAGTTGATACCATTGACGTCCATGGACGTCCAAAAATTTTCCCATTCATTTTCAATAGGATTTTTTTTTTCCCAAAATCAAAAGAAAATGACTATATGTCAATAGGACGTGTCCCCCAAACTTCCCCAATTCCATTTACGCTTATGGAGGGTGATGCCATTGACGTTCATGGACGTCCAAACTTCCCATTCATTTCCAATGGTATTTCTTCATGTTTGTTCATTCTAGTGATGCCAATGTACTTGGATTCCATTGACGCTTATGTAAGTTGATACCATTGACGTCCATGGACGTCCAAAAATTTTCCCATTCATTTTCAATGGGAATTTTTTTCCCCCCTAAATCAACAGGAAATGACCAGATATCAATAGGACGTGTACCCCAAATGTCCCCGATTGCATTGACGCTTATGGAGGGTGCTGCCATTGACGGCCATGGACGTCCAAATTTCCCATTAATTTCTAATGGCATTTAATTTGTTTAATGCCATTGATAAGCATGTTTGTCCATTCTATTGATAGCCTTGGGCGGGGCTACGATCTGTATAGCCACACAGGAAAGACCAGGTGTAATTTCTCCCGAAATTGCAGTTTCTAGTTACCTTGGTCTTTCCAAGGGAAAGAACAAGGTTATGTTGTTGTACAACTTTATTGTACTTCTTTATTATTACCTTGGTCTTTCCAAAGGAAAGAACAAGGTTATGTTATTCTACAACTTTATTATTACCTTGGTCTTTCTGAAGGAAAGAACAAGGTTATGTTATTCTACAACTTTATTACCTTGGTCTTTCCAAGGGAAAGAACAAGGTTATGTTGTTGTACAACTTTATTGTACTTCTTTATTATTATTCTTTATTACCTTGGTCTTTCCAAAGGAAAGAACAAGGTTATGTTATTCTACAACTTTATTACCTTGGTCTTTCTGAAAGAAAGAACAAGGTTATGTTATTCTACAACTTTATTATTACCTGGTCTTTCCTTTGGAAAGATCAGGTAGTGTGATTCTACAACTTCTGATTCTAGCCACCCTATATGTTATTCTGTTTTTTTTTTGAATGGGAATCCTTCGGCGCGCTGCGCAGCCCGAACCGCTTGACCAATCGGCACCATTCAAGTACCGACACGTCCGGAACTTTTGCGCGACGCAGGGACTTTTGAGTCCCCGAAAAATTTTCCATTTGCCCGTAAACGGCAATTTTCCGAAAAAAAAAAGCAATTTTCAAAATGTATCTAGTCCTACAATTTTTTACCAAATTGCATAATTTAGGTATCAAAAATTCCGGGACGGTGAGGGGCATAAAAGTTGTATACAGAATTTGGAAAAAATTTACGGTTCCCCAGAAATTTGACAAAAACTTGCCCATTCATTTTTAATGAGAAAAAAAAAGTTTCAAAATGTATCTAGTCCTACAATTTTTCACCAAATCACACAATTTGGGCATCAAAAATTCCAGGACGGGGAGGGGAATAAAGGTTATTAACACAATTTGGAAAAAATATACGCTCCCCCGGAAATTTGCCGAAAAGCTGCCCATTCATTTTTAATGGGAAAAAAAGACAAGTTTTAAATTGTTACTAGTCCGTCAATTTTTGACGACAACACACAAGATGGGCGTCAAAAATTCCGGGATGGCAAGGGGCATAAAAGTGACAATGAAAATTTTTTTGATAAAATGTACGGTTTCCCGGCAATTTGCCAAAAACTGGCCCATTCATTTTTAATGGGAAAGAAAGAAAAGTTTCAAAATGTATCTAGTCCTTCAATTTTTGACCAAATCACACAATTTGGGCATCCAAAATTCCGTGACGGTGAGGGGCATAAAAGTTTTATACAGAATTTTGATAAAAATTACGGTCCCCCAGAAATTTGCCAAAAACTGTCCCATTCATTTCTAATGAGAACATATCCCATTCACTTACAATGGGATTTTTTCCAATTGAATTTTTTACATTGCATTGATGCCATTGACGGCCATGCATGTCGAATCTATTGATGCCAGTGTACTTGGATTCAATTGACTTTATGGATGTCCATGCCATTGACGGCCATGGACGTCCAAAATGTTTCCCATTCATTTTCAATGGGGAAAAAACTAAATTTCCCCAAATCAACAGATGATGACCAGATATCAATAGGACCTGTCCCCCAAACATCCCTGACTCCATTGACGCTTATAGGGGGTGCTGCCATTGACGTCCATGGATGTCCAAATTTTTTCTCATTCATTTTCAATGGGAAATGTTTTTTTTTCCCCACAATCAACACAAAATAACCTCTAGGACGTGTCCCCCAAACTTCTCCAATTCCACTGACGCTTATGAAGGGTGCCGCCATGGACGGCCATGGACGTCCAAATTTCCCATTCATTTTCTAATGGCATTTCAGCATGTTTTTACATTTTATTGATGCCAATGTACTTGGATTCCATTGAAGCCTATGAAAGTTGATACCATTGACGTCCATGGACGTCCAAATTTTTTCCCGTTCATTTTCAATGGGAACATTTTTTTTTCCCCAAATCAACAGAAAATGACTAGATATCAATAGGACGTGTCCCCCAGATGTCCACGATTGCATTGACGCTTATGGAGGGTGATGCCATTGACGTCCATGGACGTCCAAATTTTTCCCATTCATTTTCAATGGGAATTTTTTTTTTCCCGAAAATCAACAGATAATGACCAGATATCAATAGGACATGTCCCCCAAACTTCCCCAATTCCATTGACGCTTATTAAGGGTGCCGCCATTGGCGGCCATGGTTGTCCAAATTTCCCATTCATTTCTAATGGGATTTAATTTGTTTAATGCCATTGATAGGCATGTTTGTCCATTCTATTGATAGCCTTGGGCGGGGCTACGATCTGTATAGCCACACAGGAAAGACCAGGTGTAATTTCTCCAGAAATTGCAGTTTCTAGTTATTATTATGCAATGGTTTCTCCGCGTTTTTTCGGCGCGCCGCGCAGCCCGAACCACACCACCGATCGGCACCGTTCAAGTATCGACACGACCGGAATTTTCGCGCGACGATGGGAATTTTTCAAACGACCCCGAAAAATTTTTCGTTCGCCCGTAAACGGCGATTTTCCGATTTTTTACAACTTTTTCAAAACGCTACTTGTCCTACAATTTTTGACCAAATCACATAATTTGGACATCAAAAATTCCGGGACGGTGGGGGGCATAAAGATTGTATACAGAATTTGGAAAAAATTTACGGTTCTCCGGATATTTGCCAAAAACTATCCCATTCATTTCCAATGGGAAAAGTTCCCATTCACTTTCAATAGTATTTCCAATGGACTTTACATTGCATTGATGCCATTGACGGCCATGCATGTCGAATCTATTGATGCCAATGTACTTGGATTCATTTGACTATATGGATGTCGATGCCATTGACGGCCATGGACGTCCAAAATTTTTCCCATTCATTTTCAATGGGGAAAAAACTACATTTCCCCAAATCAACAGAAAATGACCAGATATTAATAGGACGTATACCCCAAACGTCCCCAACTCCATTGACGCTTATGGGGGGTGCTGCCATTGACGTCCATGGACGTCCAAAATTTTTCCCATTCATTTTCAATGGGGAAAACACTAAATTTCCCCAAATCATCAGAAAATGACCAGTTATCAATAGTACGTCTCCCCCAAACGTTCCGAACTCCATTGACGCTTATAGGGGGTGCTGGCATTGACGTCCATGGACGTCCAAAAATTTTCCCATTCATTTTCAATGGGAAATTATTTTTTTTCCCCAAATCAACAGAAAATGACTAGATATCATTAGGACATGTCCCCCAAATGTCCCCGATTGCATTGCCGCTTATGGAGGGTGATTCCATTGACGTCCATGGACGTCCAAACTTCCCATACATTTCCAATGGCATTTCTTCATGTTTGTTCATTCTATTGATGCCAATGTACTTGGATTCCATTGACGCTTATGTAAGTTGATACCAGTGACGTCCATGGACGTCCAAAATTTTTCCCATTCATTTTCAATGGGAATTTTTTTTTTCCCCAAATCAACAGAAAATGACTAGATATCAATAGGACGTGTCGCCCAAATGTCCCCGATTGCATTGCCTCTTATGGAGGGTGATGCCATTGACGTTCATGGACGTCCAAACTTCCCATTCATTTCCAATGGCATTTCTTCATGTTTGTTCATTCTATTGATGCCAATGTACTTGGATTCCATTGACGCTTATGTAAATTGATACCATTGACGTCCATGGACGTCCAAAAAAGTTTCCCATTCATTTTCAATGGGAATTCCCCCCCCCCCCCCAAATCAACAGAAAATGACTAGATATCATTAGGACGTGTCCCCCAAATGTCCCCGATTGCATTGCCGCTTATGGAGGGTGATTCCATTGACGTCCATGTACGTCCAAACTTCCCATTCATTTCCAATGGCATTTCTTCATGTTTGTTCATTCTATTGATGCCAATGTACTTGGATTCCATTGACGCTTATGTAAGTTGATACCATTGACGTCCATGGACGTCCAAAATTTTTCCCATTCATTTTCAATGGGAATTTTTTTTTTCCCCAAATCAACAAAAAATGACCAGATATCAATAGGACGTGTCCCCCAAACTTCTACAATTCCACTGACGCTTATGAAGGGTGCCGCCATTGACGGCCATGGACGTCCAATTCTCCCAATCTTTTCTAATGGCTTTTACTTTTATTTAGTGCCATTGACTGGCATTATGGTCCATTCTATTGATAGACCTGAGTGGGGCTAAGATTTGTATCTCCACAGAGGAAAGACCAAGGTGTAATTTCTCCCGAAATTGCAGTTTCTAGTTATTATTATTATGCAATGGTTTCTCCGCGTTTTTTCGGCGCGCCGCGCAGCCCGAGCCACACCACCGATCGGCACCGTTCAAGTATCGACACGACCGGAATTTTCGCGCGACGATGGGAATTTTTCAAACGACCCCGAAAAATTTTTCGTTCGCCCGTAAACGGCGATTTTCCGATTTTTTACAACTTTTTCAAAACGCTACTTGTCCTACAATTTTTGACCAAATCACATAATTTGGACATCAAAAATTCCGGGACGGTGGGGGGCATAAAGATTGTATACAGAATTTGGAAAAAAATTACGGTTCTCCAGATATTTGCCAAAAACTATCCCATTCATTTCCAATGGGAAAAGTTCCCATTCACTTTCAATAGTATTTCCAATGGACTTTACATTGCATTGATGCCATTGACGGCCATGCATGTCGAATCTATTGATGCCAATGTACTTGGATTCATTTGACTATATGGATGTCGATGCCATTGACGGCCATGGACGTCCAAAATTTTTCCCATTCATTTTCAATGGGGAAAAAACTACATTTCCCCAAATCAACAGAAAATGACCAGATATTAATAGGACGTATACCCCAAACGTCCCCAACTCCATTGACGCTTATGGGGGGTGCTGCCATTGACGTCCATGGACGTCCAAAATTTTTCCCATTCATTTTCAATGGGGAAAAAACTACATTTCCCCAAATCATCAGAAAATGACCAGTTATCAATAGTACGTCTCCCCCAAACGTTCCGAACTCCATTGACGCTTATAGGGGGTGCTGCCATTGACGTCCATGGACGTCCAAAAATTTTCCCATTCATTTTCAATGGGGAAAAAACTAAATTTCCCCAAATCAACAGAAAATGACCAGATATTAATAGGACGTATACCCCAAACGTCCCCAATTCCATTTACGCTTATGGAGGGTGATGCCATTGACGTTCATGGACGTCCAAACTTCCCATTCATTTCCAATGGCATTTCTTCATGTTTGTTCATTCTATTGATGCCAATGTACTTGGATTCCATTGACGCCTATGTAAGTTGATACCATTGACGTCCATGGACGTTCAAAATTTTCCCATTCATTTTAAATGGGAATTTTTTTTTTTCCCCAAATCAACAGAAAATGACTAGATATCATTAGGACGTGTCCCCCAAATGTCCCCGATTGCATTGCCGCTTATGGAGGGTGATTCCATTGACGTCCATGGATGTCCAAACTTCCCATTCATTCCAATGGCATTTCTTCATGTTTGTTCATTCTATTGATGCCAATGTACTTGGATTCCATTGACGCTTATGGAAGTTGATACCATTGACGTCCATGGACGTCCAAAATTTTTCCCATTCATTTTCAATGGGAATTTTTTTTTTCCCCAAATCAACAAAAAATGACCAGATATCAATAGGACGTGTCCCCCAAACTTCTACAATTCCACTGACGCTTATGAAGGGTGCCGCCATTGACGGCCATGGACGTCCAATTCTCCCAATCTTTTCTAATGGCTTTTACTTTTATTTAGTGCCATTGACTGGCATTATGGTCCATTCTATTGATAGACCTGAGTGGGGCTAAGATTTGTATCTCCACAGAGGAAAGACCAAGGTGTAATTTCTCCCGAAATTGCAGTTTCTAGTTATTATTATTATGCAATGGTTTCTCCGCGTTTTTTCGGCGCGCCGCGCAGCCCGAACCACACCACCGATCGGCACCGTTCAAGTATCGACACGACCGGAATTTTCGCGCGACGATGGGAATTTTTCAAACAACCCCGAAAAATTTTTCGTTCGCCCGTAAACGGCGATTTTCCGATTTTTTACAACTTTTTCAAAACGCTACTTGTCCTACAATTTTTGACCAAATCACATAATTTGGACATCAAAAATTCCGGGACGGTGGGGGGCATAAAGATTGTATACAGAATTTGGAAAAAAATTACGGTTCTCCAGATATTTGCCAAAAACTATCCCATTCATTTCCAATGGGAAAAGTTCCCATTCACTTTCAATAGTATTTCCAATGGACTTTACATTGCATTGATGCCATTGACGGCCATGCATGTCGAATCTATTGATGCCAATGTACTTGGATTCATTTGACTATATGGATGTCGATGCCATTGACGGCCATGGACGTCCAAAATTTTTCCCATTCATTTTCAATGGGGAAAAAACTACATTTCCCCAAATCAACAGAAAATGACCAGATATTAATAGGACGTATACCCCAAACGTCCCCAACTCCATTGACGCTTATGGGGGGTGCTGCCATTGACGTCCATGGACGTCCAAAATTTTTCCCATTCATTTTCAATGGGGAAAAAACTACATTTCCCCAAATCATCAGAAAATGACCAGTTATCAATAGTACGTCTCCCCCAAACGTTCCGAACTCCATTGACGCTTATAGGGGGTGCTGCCATTGACGTCCATGGACGTCCAAAAATTTTCCCATTCATTTTCAATGGGGAAAAAACTAAATTTCCCCAAATCAACAGAAAATGACCAGATATTAATAGGACGTATACCCCAAACGTCCCCAATTCCATTTACGCTTATGGAGGGTGATGCCATTGACGTTCATGGACGTCCAAACTTCCCATTCATTTCCAATGGCATTTCTTCATGTTTGTTCATTCTATTGATGCCAATGTACTTGGATTCCATTGACGCCTATGTAAGTTGATACCATTGACGTCCATGGACGTCCAAAAATTTTCCCATTCATTTTAAATGGGAATTTTTTTTTTTCCCCAAATCAACAGAAAATGACTAGATATCATTAGGACGTGTCCCCCAAATGTCCCCGATTGCATTGCCGCTTATGGAGGGTGATTCCATTGACGTCCATGGATGTCCAAACTTCCCATTCATTTCCAATGGCATTTCTTCATGTTTGTTCATTCTATTGATGCCAATGTACTTGGATTCCATTGACGCTTATGGAAGTTGATACCATTGACGTCCATGGACGTCCAAAATTTTTCCCATTCATTTTCAATGGGAATTTTTTTTTTCCCCCAAATCAACAGAAAATGACTAGATATCATTAGGACGTGTCCCCCAAATGTCCCCGATTGCATTGCCGCTTATGGAGGGTGATGCCATTGACGTCCATGGACGTCCAAACTTCCCATTCATTTCCAATGGCATTTCTTCATGTTTGTTAATTCTATTGATTCCAATGTACTTGGATTCCATTGACGCTTATGTAAGTTCATACCACTGACGTCCATGGACGTCCAAATTTTTTGCCATTCATTTTCAATGGGAATTTTTTTTTTCCCCAAATCAACAGGAAATGATCAGATATCAAAAGGATGTGTCCCCCAAACTTCCCCGATTCCATTAACAATTATGAAGGGTGCTGCCATTGACGTCCATGGACGTCCAATTCTCCCATTCATTTCTAATGGCTTCTACTTTGTTTCGTGCCATTGACTGGCATTATGGTCCATTCTATTGATAGACCTGAGTGGGGCTAAGATCTGTATCTCCACAGAGGAAAGACCAAGGTGTAATTTCTCCCGAAATTGCAGTTTCTAGTTATTATTATTATTCAATAATTGTTGAAGTTTTTTTCGGCGCGCCGCACAGCCCGAACCGTAGCACCGATCGGCACCGTTCAAGTATCGACACGACCGGAATTTTCGTGCGACGATGGGAATTTTTCAAACGACCCCGAAAATTTTTCCGTTCGGCCGTAAACGCCGATTTTCCAATTTTTTAAAAAAATTTCAAAACGCTACTTGTCCTACAATTTTTGAGCAAATCACATAATTTGGACATCAAAAATTCCGGGACGGTGGGGGGCATAAAGATTGTATACAGAATTTGGAAAAAATTTACGGTTCTCCGGATATTTGCCAAAAACTATCCCATTCACTTTCAATAGTATTTCCAATGGACTTTACATTGCATTGATGCCATTGACGGCCATGCATGTCGAATCTATTGATGCCAATGTACTTGGATTCATTTGACTATATGGATGTCGATGCCATTGACGGCCATGGACGTCCAAAAATTTTCCCATTCATTTTCAATGGGGAAAAAACTACATTTCCCCAAATCAACAGAAAATGACCAGATATCAATAGGACGTATCCCCCAAACGTCCCCAACTCCATTGACGATTATAGGGGGTGCTGCCATTGACGTCCATGGACGTCCAAAATTTTTCCCATTCATTTTCAATTGGGAAAAAACTAAATTTCCCCAATTCAACAGAAAATGACCAGATATTAATAGGACGTATACCCCAAACGTCCCCAACTCCATTGACGCTTATGGGGGGTGCTGCCATTGACGTCCATGGACGTCCAAAATTTTTCCCATTCATTTTCAATGGGGAAAAAACTAAATTTCCCCAAATCATCAGAAAATGACCAGTTATCAATAGGACGTCTCCCCCAAATGTCCCCAACTCCATTGACGCTTATAGGGGGTGCTGCCATTGACGTCCATGGACGTCCAAAAATTTTCCCATTCATTTTCAATGGGGAAAAAACTAAATTTCCCCAAATCAACAGAAAATGACCAGATATTAATAGGACGTAAACCCCAAACGTCCCCAATTCCATTTACGCTTATGGAGGGTGATGCCATTGACGTCCATGGACGTCCAAAATTTTTCCCATTCATTTTCAATGGGAATTTTTTTTTTTTTCGCCAAATCAACAGAAAATGACTAGATATCAATAGGACGTGTCCCCCAAATGTCCCCGATTGCATTGCTGCTTATGGAGGGTGATGCCATTGACGTCCACAGACGTCCAAACTTCCCATTAATTTCCAATGGCATTTTTTCATGTTTGTTCATTCTATTGATGCCAATGTACTTGGATTCCATTGACGCTTATGTAAGTTGACACCATTGACGTCCATGGACGTCCAAAATTTTTCCCATTCATTTTCAATGGGAATTTTTTTTTTTTTCCCCAAATCAACAGAAAATGACTAGATATCAATAGGACGTGTCCCCCAAATGTCCCCGATTGCATTGCTGCTTATGGAGGGTGATGCCATTGACGTCCACGGACGTCCAAACTTCCCATTAATTCCAATGGCATTTCTTCATGTTTGTTCATTCTATTGATGCCAATGTACTTGGATTCCATTGACGCTTATGTAAGTTGAAAACATTGACGTCCATGGACGTCCAAAATTTTTCCTATTCATTTTCAATGGGAAATTTTTTTTCTTCTCCCAAATCAACAGAAAACGACAATATATCAATAGGACGTGTCCCCCAAATGTCCCCGATTGTATTGCTGCTTATGGAGGGTGATGCCATTGACGTCCACGGACGTCCAAACTTCCCATTAATTTCCAATGGCATTTCTTCATGTTTGTTCATTCTATTGATGCCAATGTACTTGGATTCCATTGACGCTTATGTAAGTTGATACCATTGACGTCCATGGACGTCCAAATTTTTTCCTATTCATTTTCAATGGGAATTTTATTTTTTTCCCCAAATCAACAGAAAATGACATGATATCAATAGGACGTGTCCCCCAAACTTCCCCGATTCCATTAACAATTATGAAGGGTGCCGCCATTGACGTCCATGGACGTCCAATTCTCCAATTCATTTCTAATGGCTTTTACTTTGTTTAGTGCCATTGACTGGCATTATGGTCCATTCTATTGATAGACCTGAGTGGGGCTAAGATCTGTTTCTCCACAGAGGAAAGACCAAGGTGTAATTTCTCCCGAAATTGCAGTTTCTAGTTATTATTATTATTATGCAATGGTTTCTCCGCGTTTTTTCGGAGCGCCGCGCAGCCCGAACCATACCACCGATCGGCACCGTTCAAGTATCGACACGACCGGAATTTTCGCGCGACGATGGGAATTTTTCAAACGACCCCGAAAATTTTTTCGTTCGCTCGTATACGGCGATTTTCCGATTTTTTACAACTTTTTCAAAACGCTACTTGTCCTACAATTTTTGACCAAATCACATAATTTGGACATCAAAAATTCCGGGACGGTGGGGGGCATAAAGATTGTATACAGAATTTGGAAAAAATTTACGGTTCTCCGGATATTTGCCAAAAACTATCCCATTCATTTCCAATGGGAAAAGTTCCCATTCACTTTCAATAGTATTTCCAATGGACTTTACATTGCATTGATGCCATTGACGGCCATGCATGTCGAATCTATTGATGCCAATGTACTTGGATTCATTTGACTATATGGATGTCGATGCCATTGACGGCCATGGACGTCCAAAATTTTTCCCATTCATTTTCAATGGGGAAAAAACTACATTTCCCCAAATCAACAGAAAATTACCAGATATTAATAGGACGTATACCCCAAACATCCCCAACTCCATTGACGCATATGGGGGGTGCTGCCATTGACGTCCATGGACGTCCAAAATTTTTCCCATTCATTTTCAATGGGGAAAAAACTAAATTTCCCCAAATCATCAGAAAATGACCAGTTATCAATAGTACGTCTCCCCCAAACGTTCCGAACTCCGTTGACGCTTATAGGGGGTGCTGCCATTGACGTCCATGGACGTCCAAAAATTTTCCCATTCATTTTCAATGGGGAAAAAACTAAATTTCCCCAAATCAACAGAAAATGACCAGATATTAATAGGACGTATACCCCAAACGTCCCCGATTGCATTGCCTCTTATGGAGGGTGATGCCATTGACGTTCATGGACGTCCAAACTTCCCATTCATTTCCAATGGCATTTCTTCATGTTTGTTCATTCTATTGATGCCAATGTACTTGGATTCCATTGACGCCTATGTAAGTTGATACCATTGACGTCCATGGACGTCCAAAAATTTTCCCATTCATTTTCAATGGGAATTTTTTTTTTTTTTTTTCCCAAAATCAACAAAAAATTACTAGATATCATTAGGACGTGTCCCCCAAATGTCCCCGATTGCATTGCCGCTTATGGAGGGTGATGCCATTGACGTCCATGGACGTCCAAAATTTCCATTCATTTCCAATGGCATTTCTTCATGTTTGTTCATTCTATTGATGCCAATGTACTTGGATTCCATTGACGCTTATGTAAGTTGATACCATTGATGCCATGGACGTCCAAAATTTTTCCCATTCATTTTCAATGGGAATTTTTTTTTTTCCCCATATCAACAGAAAATGACTAGATATCAATAAGACGTGTACCCCAAATGTCTCAGATTGCATTGCTGCTTATGGAGGGTGATGCCATTGACGTCCACGGACGTCCAAACTTCCCATTAATTTCCAAGGGCATTTCTTCATGTTTGTTCATTCTATTGTTGCCAATGTACTTGGATTCCATTGACGCTTATGTAAGTTGATACCATTGACGTCCATGGACGTCCAAAAATTTTCCCATTCATTTTAAATGGGAATTTTTTTTTTTTCCCCCCAATCAACAGAAAATGACTAGATATCAATAGGACGTGTCCCCCAAATGTCCCCGATTGTATTGCTGCTTATGGAGGGTGATGCCATTGACGTCCACGGACGTCCAAACTTCCCATTCATTACCAATGGCATTTCTTCATATATGTTCATTTTATTGATGCT
Organism: Corythoichthys intestinalis; assembly: GCF_030265065.1. Taxonomy (NCBI): domain Eukaryota; kingdom Metazoa; phylum Chordata; class Actinopteri; order Syngnathiformes; family Syngnathidae; genus Corythoichthys; species Corythoichthys intestinalis. The sequence goes on from NC_080395.1 coordinate 81,848,813, forward strand.
AATGTACTTGGATTCCATTGACGCTTATGTAAGTTGATACCATTGACGTCCATGGACGTCCAAAAATTTTCCCATTCATTTTCAATGGGAATTTTTTTTTCTCCTCCAAATCAACAGATAATGACTAGATATCAATAGGACGTGTCCCCCAAACTTCCCCAATTACATTGACGCTTATGGAGGGTGCTGCCATTGACGGACATGGACGTCCAATTCTCCCAATCATTTCTAATCGCTTTTACTTTATTTAGTGCCATTGACTGGCATTATGGTCCATTCTATTGATAGACCTGAGTGGGGCTAAGATTTGTATCTCCACAGAGGAAAGACCAAGGTGTAATTTCTCCCGAAATTGCAGTTTCTAGTTATTATTATTATTACCTTGGTCTTTCTGAAAGAAAGAACAAGGTTATGTTATTCTACAACTTTATTATTATTATTATGCAATGGTTTCTCCGCGTTTTTTCGGCACGCCGCGCAGCCCGAACCATAACACCGATCGGCACCGTTCAAGTATCGACACGACCGGAATTTTCGCGCGACGATGGGAATTTTTCAAACGACCCCGAAAATTTTTTCGTTCGCCCGTAAACGGCGATTTTCCGATTTTTTACAACTTTTTCAAAACGCTACTTGTCCTACAATTTTTGACCAAATCACATAATTTGGACATCAAAAATTCCGGGACGGTGGGGGGCATAAAGATTGTATACAGAATTTGGAAAAAATTTACGGTTCTCCGGATATTTGCCAAAAACTATCCCATTCATTTCCAATGGGAAAAGTTCCCATTCACTTTCAATAGTATTTCCAATGGACTTTACATTGCATTGATGCCATTGACGGCCATGCATGTCGAATCTATTGATGCCAATGTACTTGGATTCATTTGACTATATGGATGTCGATGCCATTGACGGCCATGGACGTCCAAAATTTTTCCCATTCATTTTCAATGGGGAAAAAACTACATTTCCCCAAATCAACAGAAAATGACCAGATATTAATAGGACGTATACCCCAAACGTCCCCAACTCCATTGACGCTTATGGGGGGTGCTGCCATTGACGTCCATGGACGTCCAAAATTTTTCCCATTCATTTTCAATGGGGAAAAAACTAAATTTCCCCAAATCATCAGAAAATGACCAGTTATCAATAGTACGTCTCCCCCAAACGTTCCGAACTCCATTGACGCTTATAGGGGGTGCTGCCATTGACGTCCATGGACGTCCCAAAATTTTCCCATTCATTTTCAATGGGGAAAAAACTAAATTTCCCCAAATCAACAGAAAATGACCAGATATTAATAGGACGTATACCCCAAACGTCCCCAACTCCATTGACGCTTATGGGGGGTGCTGCCATTGACGTCCATGGACGTCCAAAAATTTTCCCATTCATTTTCAATGGGAATTTTTTTTTTTCCCCAAATCAACAGAAAATGACTAGATATCATTAGGACGTGTCCCCCAAATGTCCCCGATTGCATTGCCGCTTATGGAGGGTGATGCCATTGACGTTCATGGACGTCCAAACTTCCCATTAAATCCCAATGGCATTTCTTCATGTTTGTTCATTCTATTGATGCCAATGTACTTGGATTCCATTGACGCTTATGTAAGTTGATACCATTGACGTCCATGGACGTCCAAAATTTTTCCCATTCATTTTCAATGGGAAATTTTTTTTTTTCCACAAATCAACAGAAAATGACTAGACATCATTAGGACGTGTCCCCCAAATGTCCCCGATTGCATTGCTGCTTATGGAGGGTGATGCCATTGACGTTCATGGACGTCCAAACTTCCCATTCATTTCCAATGGCATTTCTTCATGTTTGTTCATTCTATTGATGCCAATGTACTTGGATTCCATTGACGCTTATGTAAGTTGATACCATTGACGTCCATGGACGTCCAAAATTTTTCCCATTCATTTTCAATGGGAATTTTTTTTTTTTCCCCAAATCAACAAAAAATGACCAGATATCAATAGGACGTGTCCCCCAAACTTCTCCAATTCCATTGACGCTTATGAAGGGTGCCGCCATTGACGGCCATGGACGTCCAATTCTCCCAATCTTTTCTAATGGCTTTTACTTTGTTTAGTGCCATTGACTGGCATTATGGTCCATTCTATTGATAGACCTGAGTGGGGCTAAGATTTGTATCTCCACAGAGGAAAGACCATGGTGTAATTTCTCCCGAAATTGCAGTTTCTAGTTATTATTATTATCATGCAATGGTTTCTCCGCGTTTTTTCGGCGCGCCGCGCAGCCCGAACCGTACCGCCGATCGGCACCGTTCGAGTATCGACACGACCGGAATTTTCGCGCGACGATGGGAATTTTTCAAACGACCCCAAAAAATTTTCCGTTCACCCGAAAACGGCGATTTTCCGATTTTTAAAATTTTTTTCAAAATGCTACTTGTCCTACAATTTTTGACCAAATCACATAATTTGGACATCAAAAATTCCGGGACTGTGGGGGGCATAAAGATTGTATACAGAATTTGGAAAAAATTTACGGTTCCCCGAATATTTGCCAAAAACTATCCCATTCATTTCTAATGGGAAAATTTCCCATTCATTTCAATGGGATTTCCAATGGAATTTACATTACATTGATGCCATTGACGGCCATGCATGTCGAATCTATTGATGCCAATATACTTGGATTCAATTGACTATATGGATGTCGATGCCATTGACGGCCATGGACGTCCAAAATTTTTCCCATTCATTTTCAATGGGGAAAAAACTACATTTCCCCAAATCAACAGAAAATGACCAGATATCAATAGGACGTGTCCCCCAAACGTCCCCAACTCCATTGAGGCTTATAGGGGGTGCTGCCATTGTCGTCCATGGACGTCCAAAATTTTTCCCATTCATTTTCAATGGGGAAAAAACTAAATTTCCCCAAATCAACAGAAAATGGCCAGATATTAATAGGACGTATACCCCAAACGTCCCCAACTCCATTGACGCTTATGGGGGGTGCTGCCATTGACGTCCATGGACGTCCAAAAATTTTCCCATTCATTTTCAATGGGAATTTTTTTTTTTTCCCCAAATCAACAGAAAATGACTAGATATCATTAGGACGTGTCCCCAAAATGTCCCCGATTGCATTGCCGCTTATGGAGGGTGATTCCATTGACGTCCATGGACGTCCAAACTTCCCATTCATTTCCAATGGCATTTCTTCATGTTTGTTCATTCTATTGATGCCAATGTACTTGGATTCCATTGACGCTTATGTAAGTTGATACCATTGACGTCCATGGATGTCCAAAATTTTTCCCATTCATTTTCAATGGGAAATTTTTTTTTTCCCCAAATCAACAGAAAATGACTAGATATCATTAGGACGTGTCCCCCAAATGTCCCCGATTGCATTGCCGCTTATGGAGGGTGATTCCATTGACGTCCATGGACGTCCAAACTTCCCATTCATTTCCAATGGCATTTCTTCATGTTTGTTCATTCTATTGATGCCAATGTACTTGGATTCCATTGACGCTTATGTAAGTTGATACCATTGACGTCCATGGACGTCCAAAATTTTTCCCATTCATTTTCAATGGGAAATTTTTTTTTTTCCCCAAATCAACAGAAAATGACTAGGTATCAATAGGACGTGTCGCTTAAATGTCCCCGATTGCATTGCCTCTTATGGAGGGTGATGCCATTGACGTTCATGGACGTCCAAACTTCCCATTCAAAACCAATGGCATTTCTTCATGTTTGTTCATTCTATTGATGCCAATGTACTTGGATTCCATTGACGCTTATGTAAATTGATACCATTGACGTCCATGGACGTCCAAAATTTTTCCCATTCATTTTCAATGGGAATTTTTTTTTTTCCCCAAATCAACAGAAAATGACTAGATATCATTAGGACGTGTCCCCCAAATGTCCCCGATTGCATTGCCGCTTATGGAGGGTGATGCCATTGACGTCCATGGACGTCCAAACTTCCCATTAAATCCCAATGGCATTTCTTCATGTTTGTTCATTCTATTGATGCCAATGTACTTGGATTCCATTGACGCTTATGTAAGTTGATACCATTGACGTCCATGGACGTCCAAAAATTTTCCCATTCATTTTCAATGGGAATTTTTTTTTTTCCCCAAATCAACAGAAAATGACTAGATATCAATAGGACGTGTCCCCAAATGTCCCCGATTGCATTGCCTCTTATGGAGGGTGATGCCATTGACGTCCACGGACGTCCAAACTTCCCATTCATTTCCAATGGCATTTCTTCATGTTTGTTCATTCTATTGATGCCAATGTACTTGGTATCCATTGACGCTTATGTAAGTTGATACCATTGACGTCCATGGACGTCCAAAATTTTTCCCATTCATTTTCAATGGGAATTTTTTTTTTTCCCCAAATCAACAAAAAATGACCAGATATCAATAGGACGTGTCCCCCAAACTTCTCCAATTCCATTGACGCTTATGAAGGGTGCCGCCATTGACGGCCATGGACGTCCAATTCTCCCAATCTTTTCTAATGGCTTTTACTTTGTTTAGTGCCATTGACTGGCATTATGGTCGATTCCATTGATAGACCTGAGTGGGGCTAAGATTTGTATCTCCACAGAGGAAAGACCAAGGTGTAATTTCTCCCGAAATTGCAGTTTCTAGTTATTATTATTATTCAATAATTGTCGACGTTTTTTTCGGCGCGCCGTGCAGCCCGAACCGTACCTCCGATCGGTACCGTTCAAGTATCGGCACGACCGGAATTTTCGCGCGACGATGGGAATTTTTCAAACGGCCCAGAAAAAATTTCCGTTCGCCCGTAAACGGCAATTTTCCGGAAAAAAAAAAAGTTTCAAAATGTATCTAGTCCTACAATTTTTGACCAAATCACATAATTTGGGCATCAAAAATTCCGGGACGGTGAGGGGCATAAAAGTTGTATACAGAATTTGGCAAAAATGTACGGTTCCCCGGAAATTTGCCAAAAACTTTCCTATTCATTTTGAATGGAAAAAAAACGCGCGCTTCACAGCCCGAACCGTTTGACCGATCGGCACCGTTCAAGTATTGGCACGACCGGAATTTTTGCGTGACACAGGAAACTTTACAAATGGCCCCGAAAATTTTTCCGTTCGTCCGTAAAAGGCAATTTTCCGTGAAAAAAAAAAAACGTTCAAAATGTATCTAGTCCTACAATTTTTGACCAAATCACATAATTTGGGCATCAAAAATTCCGGGACGGTGAGGGGCATAAAAGTTGTATACAGAATTTGGAAAAAAATTACGCTTCCTTGGAAATTTGCCAAAAACTATCCCATTCATTTCGAATGGGAAAAGTTCCCATTCACTTCCAATGGGTTTTCCAATGGAATTTACTTTGCATTGATGCCATTGACGGCCATGCATGTCGAATCTACTGATGCCAATGTACTTTGATTCAATTGACTATATGGATGTCGATGCCATTGACGGCCATGGACGTCCAAAATTTTTCCCATTCATTTTCAATGGGGAAAAAACAAAATTTCCCCAAATCAACAGAAAATGACCAGATATCAATAGGACGTATACCCCAAACGTCCCCAACTCCATTGACGCTTATGGAGGGTGCTGCCATTGACGTCCATGGACGTCCAAAATTTTTCCCATTCATTTTCAATGGGGAAAAAACTAAATTTCCCCAAATCATCAGAAAATGACCAGTTATCTATAGGACGTCTCCCCCAAACGTCCCCAATTCCATTTAGGCTTATGGAGGGTGATGCCATTGACGTCCATGGACGTCCAATTCTCCCATTGATGTCTAATTGCTTTTACTTTGTTTAGTGCCATTGACTGGCATTATGGTCCATTCTATTGATAGACCTGAGTGGGGCTAAGATTTGTATCTCCACAGAGGAAAGACCAAGGTGTAATTTTTCCCGAAATTGCAGTTTCTAGTTACTTTTTGCTTTTTACTTCAATGTTTCTGTTTTTTTTTTTTCTTCTTTTTTTCAGAGCATTTTTTTAAATACATGCACGCACATATGCACCCCCACCACAGAGACACACACGCTAAAGCTATATTGCTCTTATGCCAATGAAGCGTTTAAGATTTTATGATGGCAGTAATGACAGAGAATAAAGCAAGCACATACAGAAAAATAGCGGTGGCCATTAAATGGTGATATTATAAGCCCCACTGTTGGATTATAATTTATGGTGAAAGCTTTACCATCATAAAAGCTGTCAAAGAAATCACACACACACACACAGATACAAAATAACGCGACATACTAATTGCTAGATGCAGTCGGTGCCCAATCCACTCATTAAGTTCAGCCGTTTTGACAAGGTTAGAGCCGCTATCAGACTCCATCACGTTCATTTGTAGCGTTAGCCGCTAGCGTCAGCCAGTAGAAAGCAATAGAAGCACCCTCTCATGAAATCGTGAGGAAAGCGGGTGAAAGCCTACCTGGAGGCCGCCAAGAGTCTACTTAATGTCGGGTGAAAGTTTGGCTAAGCTCCCTTAAGCCCGACTCCATCACGTTTGCTTGTAGCATTAGCCGCTAGCGTTAGCCTACTGGGCTGCTGTTTGCTTGATTTCCTGATAACCACGTGACTTCACATGTAAACACACTGACTGCTTTCTTAAAGGGGAACGAACGTAGCCGAACAACACAGCGTCAAAGCGGGATGAAAAGACTATATTCACTTGTTTTATTAAATGACCAAATTTACCGACATGGTCAAAATTACGTCGGTCATCGTGAAGAATTTTGGTAACGGTCAATTTTTGGTAAACCGCCTGGCTCTGCGGAAAACTCATTTGGGTACAATGCAACAGGTATCTGGATCTGTCAGGACATCTGGTATTGAATGAAAGAGCTACTATTCGTCTATGTACTGCCCAAAAATTACGTCTTTATGGTACAACAGACGTTATGGCCAACACATATCAAGGGGACGCCGCGTCCCCGATTTTACTACGCAGAGTGTAAAGAGTTCATTCTTGGATAATTGTGAAAAAGTGATCATCCGGGATGGAGGATCGAGCCGCTACTCCTCCGCATTGTGAGGAGCCAGCTGAGGGGGTTCGGCCATCTGGTTTGGATGCCTCCTGAACGCTTGTCCAAAAAGAATATACAAAGAATATTTTATTTAAGGCCAAAATTGAGTTTTTAAATATTCTATTGTATTTTTCTTGGTCTAAGCTCTTTTTATTTATTATTATTATTATTTTTTTTTTTTATAAGATTGAAATGAAAACTGTTTGTGGTCTTGCGCCTGTCCTTCACCACAAAAACCGGCGTTACTTTGGAAGGGCATAGGTTTGGTCTCAACATTCGTAGGGACGATATAACAGCATAACTTGCATGTAGGTACACTTTTTGCTGGGGACGGGACATCAATTAGACCAAACAGATTGGATGAAGGGGGCAAAGGGCCACATTTCTCATGTATATGAACCTAATTAATTAATAGGCAAAATGATCAATGCAAAATAAATCCTTATCTTCTGATAATAACTTTTACGTGCATTGGTTCAGATGATACACTGTTCGATTCAAACCTTTGTTTTCAAAAAATACTAAAGAAACATTTTGAAAACTTCCTGAATAAATGTCTGGTTTTTATTAGCAAACATAAACATAATGAAAATGATTCACTTAATAATGGTAGGGTCAATTCTATCCTTACAACATATGGAACTATTGAAAGATCTAAATTCTCTATATAACTGAACATTATATCATGCAAAAAAGGTAAGGCTAATTAAAAGTTTGTGGGGACAATTTTAGCATCCTGAAAAGTTGGTAGTGTTATGTACCTACCGTCCCTATGCAAACCTACGCCCTTTTTGTAAAAGTCCTCCTTATTTTCCTTTACTTTAAAAAAAAATCTCTCCGCCTCAATGGAGAGGATTGCTTCAATTAGATCGTTCTGTGTTCTGTTTGACATGCCAGAAAACACAGTGGACGTGTCCAAATGTCTAGCTAACCTTTCATCTTTCTCAGCAAAACCATGTAATCGTTCTACATATATGCCACGTTTAGAAGAGCTTACACGCTTTCACCACGAAATGTTAACTCCTGTTTAGCTAGGATGCAGGTTGCATTAATGAGGTCTTTCAAACTCTTTCGGTTTTCTTTTACCTTAGCCTTGAGGATGCTACCGTTGAGCTTCCGCTGTTCTTCAAAGCCAAATCGATCCTTGAGCTTCCAAAAGTTTTTAAAGCAATCAGGCTTTGAATGTGAGTGGTCGAGCTCTCATGTTTGCTGAGGCTTCGTGGTAGTTTTTTAATGTCACAATATCTCGTGTTAGTCCAGACATTGGCACAAGTTGAGAAGAAAAGGCAGGGAAAGCAGCAAAGGCGATTTTTCGAAGGACAGCCACATAGCCAGTCTTTTCCGGTGTACCAGTCCGTTTGAAAAGCGCGAGTTATCTTCTGTCCCGTAGTTTGAAGCAAACCTTTTAGCTCCGGTGTTGTGTTAACCGCGTCCACTTTTAACGGAAAGTCTAGTTTCACGTACGCCCCTTTGCAGTGCGGCAGAGTACTATCTGCCGCAGCCTGTGCCTTTTCACTGCGGTTTTATTTCCCATCAGCAAAACTAAATATGTCGCTAACAAACATTAAACTTTAAGGGATAAAGACATTAGCCAGACTGTGGAAAATCAGGTCAAATAAACGTATGTGGAAACATTATAATGGCGACATGCAGATGTACGGCAACCAGCACGCTCCAATTCCATGTATCAACCCGGTTTGTTATGGATTGCGCAATCAGAGGTGAGGCTTTACTCGTTGCTGCCGCACCTCTCGTTTCATTTCTTTATTTGAACAGGAAATAGGCAAATTCAGCGATTTTGACTATAAAAATGTTTGAAATGAGTCATACATAAAGAGCAATGGACAAATATGAATAAAAAATCAATGCTATAATTACTTTTTTGTCATGATGACAGGTGAGGCAGAGCCTCCCCTGACCGCACGTCACTGAATTATGCAAAATACGCATAAGACTTTGGTGAAACTGTATTTAAACATTTTAGCAACTCGTTTAGCTCAACAAATACACTGGATGGCAATATTTAGTCACAATATACAAACTATGTCAGGAGTCTTGTATGTTGTGAAGACAACGTACAAATGAACGTAAGGCACAAATGGACCCGCACGAAAAAGGAAACTACGGCGTCCGTCGAGGGACAAATGTAGTCATTGGCTTGATAATTTAATACTCGCCATTGACACCTTGTGGTGTATTTAAATCACTACCTAACATAGTTAAAGAGTGACACTGTGGAAGTACAGCAGTGTACTCATGTGACATCGCCGCCCTGCGACATCAACAACAATGGCGAGCTACTAGTTACTTTTTTGATTTAAAATTTTGCAACTTGTATTAAAACGAAAACATTAAGAGGGGTTTTAAGATCAAATGATTATAACTCGTACTAGAATTTATCGTTTAAGAACTACATGTCTTTCTATTCGTGGTACCCTTTAAAGTGGCAGCAGGGCACTCAGAATAGGAATGTATCTATCTGCCTGCCTGTCTTTTGGCCTGCCTGCCCATCTATCTGCTTGCCTGCAGCCCTGCCCATCCTAATAACTGTTGTTCCAATTATCTGCTCAATTGCTTACCCCCAACAAAACAGTTAAAAAAAAAAAAAAACAGCATATATGAATGTATATGTAATATAAATAAAGTTTTTTTTTTCTGTTTTAAAGCCATTTGGGAACTTTCAATACCACAGTATGTAGTTTTGTTATACATACACTACCGTTCAAAAGTTTGGGGTCGCTTTGACCCCAGACTTTTGAACCGAATTGTACATAATGAAAAATCCCATATGATACACTATGATAGACAACTTTGAGTGTAGGCTAAAACATGATGTTCTTAGTTTTTTATCAACTTCAGCTTTGGTGACAAAGCATGACATTTTATTATTATTATTTTAACTTTACTTTCTGCCCAACGGCACTCACAGGGGGAATAAACAATACGCTTAGTCCCGTGTTTGGGTTGTATTTAGAAAAGAAACCAGCAATCTGGTTAAAATACATGAACAAAACCAAAAACTGCGAGCACGACGCAATTCAGACATTGTTATAAAGTACGTTGTTTCCATCTCGTGGTCAAATATCAAAAGCGCAACCAACGTTTTATTTCAGGTGCGATCGTAACGTTGTTCATCTCCCGTTGTCCTATGGCTCAAAAATTACGCACCCTACGAAATTAAAATGTTAAATCTAAATCTGTTTTTTTAATGATTTGTTTTTTAAATGATGAAACAACATGTTATTTATCAATCGAACCCTTTTTTATTTAACCATGTATCCACACATGACAAAAAGTCATTCACCAATGAAAATGACTCTTTATTTAATATCAACGTTATTATGATTATTATACCACATTAGATATGTGCAAGATAATATAAATTTAACATCACAAACAATAAAATATTGTCGAAATGATAATAACAAAAAAAGTGTAGAACATTCTACTTGTGACGATTTGGCTCAGACGTGCTGATCACTACAGCGGCTCTGGTTAGAGAGCACAGGAAGATGAAAACAAATTATTTTGTGGGGCTCATGTGCAGTTGTGCATACATGTACACACATTTAGTATCTGGTAAATAACGTAGACTACAGAAATATAGTCAACATTCACTGACCTCTTAATGTGTTAGTTTATTAAACATTAAACAACATCATTTTAACTATAAACCAACTTCAGTGAACATTTGCACGCCATCTCCCTTCAAACCACTACATTCACTGTTGACACATTCATTTGTTTTGATATGATGCTAACAGTAGGGAGACCATATATTGATTCCCCCAAAAAGAGAACACTTGGCCCGGCCTTGAGTCACTTGAATTTTACTCGATGTTCACTCAAAGATGCCTATATAACGTTAATATATGGCGGAAAACACAGACAAGACTGAAAAAGCAGTTTCTGCTCTTGCACCCTTCTTTAAAATAAACTGTAGCATTTTGAGCCAAAAGAACCGATGTGTTTGATAGAACAATATGTCTATATGCTGCCATAGCAGATTCATGGTGCATTAAGCCCCCGAACTATTTTTAGTTGGTCCGTTTTACCCTGGAAACCCCCGTTTACAGACGTCGCGCAACCGTTTTTGTTTCTGCCAAGCCATAAAAAGAAAGTAATTATATTTATTATCCAAAATGTCTGCCATTTTGAGTTTAGAATCATTAAACTGTGTCTAATATTTCGTTTAAGAAAAACGACTTAAAAAAAATATTTTTAATTTTTTATTATTTTAATATTATTATTGAATATATTTATTTTAATTTTGAATCATTTTTAAACATGACATATTTTAAACTTTTAATTACATTACGTCACAATGAAAACAATTGGCGTCTGTAAATAAGTCACAGATATCTACCTCATAACTATCGCTTAACTGTATTTGTTTGTTACTGTCGCATTTTCCCCGTTATGTTAGATGATTCATAATCGATCCAAACAAAGAAAATTAGGGGGGGGGGGGGGGGGGGGCGTTTAAAAGGGTAAATATATGAAAAAGAAAATCTCGACTACTCCTTGATGTCCGTGATTTCTGCGTGGCGATTCTTGTTATATTACCATGTTTTACCCATAAAATCCGCCAAAAAAACAGCTGTGGCCATTCACAGCTCTGTCTTGACACTTGGTGATACATGCTACATGGAGTTTTCGGATCGATAAATGAAAGTACACGATAAGATCTCGTTAAAGTCATGGCGTCTGTAATTCTGCTGTCGCGTTCTCTCACCTCCAGATAGGCTTCCGCTGTTTAAAAAAAAAAAAAAATTTTTTTTTTTTTTAAAATGGCCACCTGTTCAAATTTTTTCTTCCCCCAGAAAATTGAGATTTTAAGCTTTCCAATGATGTATCACACATGCATATAGGTCAATTTTGAAATTTGGCCAAATTGGGGGTCTCGGAGCAGAACTTCAAGTCATCTGAGTGTTTTGCGCCATATTTATAATGTGCCTCCTCCGTTTGGATAGAAAAAAAAAATAGTTTTATTAAAATATATTTTAAATATATAATATACTGTATATATATCTACTGTACAGTATATGTTATACAACCAAAGAAAATTTCAAATTCTCAGAGGTTACTCGAGAGGCTTCATTCTTCCTAAAGAAAGAAAGAAGAAAAAAAAAAAAAAGCAGACAATAAATATGCAAAAAAGAAAAAAAAAAAAGAATGAATAATGATGAAAGAAAAATATATATATATAATGCAGATCCATGGACCCGGTTTTCTGACGGGCCGCCTCGTCCTGCTCGGCGTAGCTCTTGGGGCAGTAGGAAGCCATGCGTTCCAGGTTGGTGGCAGCTACTGCCATCTGGAATTTGTCGTAGATGTAGATCAGAGGCAGCGAGTCCACGTCCTGCCACTGGTGGTTGTCGGTGTTGTGGCGGGTGGTGACAGTCTTTAGCCTGTCGTCTTTGCCCATCTCCAGGGGCGTTCGCGCTGTCACACAGACGTAGCGGTCCTCAGAGCTTGCCGCGTAGACGTTGCACACGATCTTTGGCGCCGACTCCAGGTTGTGTCACTTGTCTATTTTCATTATTTTGGTAGACCTCTGACTCCATGAGAGTCAAATGCGTTGTCATCTATTGATGGAGCTGGTTTATGGTCATCTGGAGTTCTATCAAACACTGAACATCCAAGAGTATCGGTGCTCGGTTAAGCATGCTCGTTCTCCTTGCTTGCTTGTGATGTTAAACCACGATGTTTCTGCATACCGCTGTAGTCTTCTTTGACGTTGATAGTATTTGGACACTGATGAAGAAGAGATGTGCGTCCGTTTGATAGTATATTTGCCTTGTATACATTTACATCCGAAGGCTTGTGGACTGTTCCTAGGCACACATCTCCAACGATGACCCACCCCAGGTCCAGCCGTTGTGCATAAGGAGCATTATTTGGTCCGTTGATCTGTTCTCTTACTTTGTGCACTCTTAAGATGTCTCTTCCTAAAAGCAGAAGAATGGGAGCGTCGTGATCGACAGGATACAGTTTGTTGGCAATTGGCTGTAAGTGAGCGTGGTGGAGTGCAATATTTGGAGATGGAATTTCAGTCCTGTCGTCTGGTACCATCTCACACTCGATTAAAGTGGGCAAAGGAAGTTGTGATTTCCCATCCATAGCCTCCAGTATGAAATTCGATGCTCGTCGACCTGCTGTCTCTTGTATACCTGAGCATGTTTTCAGTGTGTATGGCATCATCTGAGAGTTTACACTGAAAATTTCAAAGAATTCAGTCTTACTTGTTGCTCTGTTCGTCCAACACAGCATACACTTTAACAGCTTTCTCTCGTTGACCAGCTTCACTAAGCAGATCTTGGAACATGAACGTGAGCCATTTTCGCTTCCACAAATCTTCGTACACATGGAGTTGACTGAGGATGATGAGCTTTCACTTTGCTCCCCGCTGTCGTCTTTATTGGTTGTAGTCTGGTGTGTAGCTTCAGCCGGTGGACCAGGGTGCAGAGCTGATATGTGTCTTTCACTATTACACTCAATATGTTAGGGTGCGCTGGGAAGTGGACCCCAAAGCAGACAAGGGTGGCTGTGGTGATTTTCAAAAGTTTATTTGAGCACAAGTCGCAGCACCGCACGTGCACTTGGCGTGTAGCTGGCAGGTGTTGACAGGAGCTCAATCAGGCGTCGGTACAATTCAGGGAGCAGGCACGGGGAATCCTGGGACGGAACAAGAGGTCTGATTAGCCGGGTAAGAATTAATGTGGTAAATACCTGAATGCTGGACTTCACTGACGGGATTACTGAAAGTTTGGTCTGGCGACGAGCGGCAACGACGAGCTGGCTTATAAAGGCGGCTGATTTCGATGGCTTGCAGCTGTCGGCGTCTTCGCCCGTCTGGTCTCCCAGCCTGCAATCAAGGAGCCCTAACACAATACACTTTACAACCACCTTACAGTCTTTTGGGGCCTCCTTCCACGTGAAGTGCAATCGAACTCTGGCGACACCTGCATGCAACGTTGACGCCCTGGGTCAAACATTAGGGTCAAGGGTCAAAGGTCAGGAGCGATGCGGCCTCTGTCTTCAAATTGCAAAAAGTTGACTGATTTGTAGCATTCTGCCCTACTGTTAAAGACGCTCTCTCTGATTGGTCATCAGTCCAGAGTGTGGGGTGGTACCCCAACCCTGCTCTGATTGGCCAGTTCTTCCGGTCTGCAATCTGTGACCGAACCCACTCGGATTGAACATCCCCTCCAGGGTGGCAGCTATGAGTTTTTTGTAAAACAGTTTATGAATGAGTTGAAAGTGTATTTAAACAATGAGCACTAATTCCAGTTACTTACTGCACTTTAGGCCCACATAGTCTAGTCAAATCATTTTCTCCATCTTGTTTTGCGCGTTAAAGACTAACAGATGAATGTGAGATTATCCCACTTACTTACTTCAGTAAATATTGCCATTTGTTCTTATTAAGCACATACATCTAAACGTTGGTCATTTTTTACCTAAATCAAGAAAAATCTGCTTTCAAATAATGTTTTGAACCATATTTATTCTGGAATTAAGAATATTTATAACATTTCAAAGCTTTTTAAATTTATTTTAAGGAGGTGTGTTTTTGGCCAATGTAAAAGAATCCTAAATGCCTTTGTTAGGTGAATTTTCCCCCGCAGAATATATAAAATACGTATACACAGATGAGCTCATTCATTCATATTTTAGGTCCATTTGTGTGTTGTCTTTTCTGTGGTAGTTGCAGGCGGTTGAATACGGCTGTTTGAATGTTAGAATAGAATAGGCTCTGTCATTCAAATAGTACAATGACATTAAAAATAGCAACACCCTATTAGTGCATCACACAATAAATTAATGTCAATAGTACATAAATAAATAATATACACTAGTACTACCTAAAAATAAATTTAAGTGTACGAAGGAGGTAGTGTTGATGTTAAAATAAATAAAATGATAGCCGACTCCTGAACTAGGCCAATAGCAAACTGCAATATGCAAGTGTTAATCAGATATACAAGTGTTAAGAAACTAGTATTCCATTAGAAGTAAGTTACTAGGTTTTAAATTTTCATTCACGATGTCATTCTGCCCAACAGGTAACAAGTTAACTCTGGGTGGTCTTGGCATCTTTCCATTCTGCAGGGTGGTTGAGCATCTGTTCAGAGGCTGCGGGAGGGCGGGACCAAAGTTCGATGTTGTTTCCTTCAAGTGGCGTCGTGGTCCGAAGCGCAGCATTATAGATTTCTTCATTACTGTGTTTTAGCTGTTGTGTTGTCTTGGCCTATTTTTTCCCCACTTTCAATTATGGGCATTTGGACTTTTCCCAATTTCTGTATGCCTTAAATGTATTTGTTATTACACTCAAATTCCAGTTTTTTTTTTCTTGTATTTAAGCCTGTATTGAGTCTTAAATAAGTTTAATGATAAGCAAGTGTTTTGCAGATATTGACGTGTTGAGAAATAAGGACTAGGTTTTTAATTTTCTGTCTGCACTCATTGGGAAAGTGCACAATATACAGGACTTTATGCTATGCCGAGCAATATGGTTATTTGTGTGTGTAAAAAGAAGTAGCTGAGACATGAAGTACATCTCAATATGTTTTATTTTACAAGGTCATTGACCGCCTCCTTAAAATTTACAAAGTTTTCAAAAGACCTGCCAGAAAGTCCTTTGGACGTGGACGCCTTGACCATGTAGGTCTTTTTTTTTTTTTTTTTATCAATATTTTTTGTGACCCTGTGCAGATTGGGCAAAAAGCGCACAGGCGCGTAGTATTTTACATTGCCAGTCTTCATCATCACCTTGTGGTGGTGGTGCTTGTTGTTGTGCTGCTGCTACTGCTGCTGAAGATGGTGTATTTGCTACAGCAGGTCATGTTGATAATGCTGCTAATGCTGATGCACAAGCAAAAGCTGACGTGAGGGGCGTAGCTGGTGCAACTTTGCCTTTAGCTTGCTACAGAACAAAAAATAAATATCACGGGTAAGCCCTGAAATGCATTAAAACACTGGCAAAGGAAATTGTTATTTTTTTATCGACCTACTGACCTCCTCCTCCTTTGTGAGGATGTACAGTCGAAATCGCTTAACGTGACATTGATGTCCTACTCTGTCATCAGTAGCCACTGACGCACGAAGCAGAAGGCTTCCTGGACCATCTTCCATTCTTCTGCGCTTTTGGCGAGATCGTTACGGAAGAACTTGGAGAGGTCATAAAACTGCCACATCTCCTCGAACGTGAAGGACCGGAAGCTGCCATGCCCGCAGATGGCCCGGTCGATGTTCTGCTCCAAGTGGCATGACACCGGAGGGAACATATCCACGTAGCGTAGAAGCTGCTCCTTCAGCCACCACTCCCCAGTTTTGGTGTCGCACCTTCCCATCTGTCGTCGCCTCTCCTTCACGTGGCTATCGAGGAGACTTTTTAAGAGAGCATGCAGTAGTTGTTTTAAACTGATTTTTTTATTTTCTTTTGGGTAACAAAGACACACATCAATTTCTTATTTATACTCACTACTTGACATAGCAGACATCTTCCTCCATAAGCCACAGAAGGTCTTGCCTTTGTATTTCCCAAAGGTCACCGTGAGCTGGCCAAGGATCTGCTGGTCTGTTGGAGCTGCGGTGACGGCATGGCAGTTTTTCCTAGCTGTCAGGCGTAAAAAAACATCAGACAAGAAGAAATAATGTAGTTCAATTCATTTTTTAAATGAAGGAGATGTTGTTGTTTTTTTAAAAGGCATCCAGAACAATACCTTGTTTGTACATGTACTTCTCAGGCGCAGTTTAGGCAGCAAAGCATGGTGGCCGGTCATCGCTTCTGATGTACACTGAGAAACACAAAGGCAAGTGTCAACACAAAAAAGCAGGACATGACACGGAGGAAAAATTCTAGATGATGGTAATAATAAAATTGCATTTTTGTTGGTTGTGAAGACGATGCCTCCATTCCTAGCTGGCAATTAGAAAAACAAAAATGATGATGTTCAGAGATGCTAAAATGTTGAGAGGGGTGTCTTGAGTTCATCTAATTCCCAAATTCCAAATAAAAACGAACTTATTGGGGAAAGTGCAAAATTGGCCCACTTACAAAATGATGACGTCTATGTAGTACAGTACGTAGAAAGTGACCTTATCCAACATTGGGGCTTCTTCCCCTTCACATGGAAGAATCATGTTTATGGGTATGGTTCCTGTTAAGATCTTATACTTCTGACAAACATTTCCGATGACCCTTTCAACATGGATTCTCAAATGTGCTGACAGCGGCCTTTTGTAAATGCTGGGAGTTTGACATCTGAACACTACATGCCCACACATTCTTGTATGTCAAAACCTCTGTCAGCCAAGACATTGTCCCCAGGTAACAAATATTTAAAAAACAAAAAATCACTGTTCAGGATTATATGTTTGTCACTTGTACGCCCTCCCCAGCCTTTTGATAAGAAACAAATGGCTCCCTTGGGTGTAATACATATTAAATACTTCATAGTGTGGTGGTGCTTGTAGCTGGAAAACATTTGGGCACGTGCTTTCAGATTTGATGAGTTTTCTGTGAAAATTTCAAAACGGTCAATAATCACAGTCTGTGTCACATCCTGATTGGTGTTGTGCGTCTCATCCTCCGTGATTAGCTGATCACCTTTTTCTCCAGCTTCATGTGTCCCCTCTTCAGTCTGTAGCTGACCACTTTCTTCTCCAGCGTCAGGTGTCCCTTCCTCATTCTGTTGGTGACTGTTTATTTCACCAGGCTCAGATGGTCCCTCCTTGGTCTGCAGCTCTTCAATGTTTGCATCCTGCTGGACCCCCATCTCTGGTGCTTGCAGTGTCTCTTTCCGTAGCTGCTCACGTTCGTCTTGCAGAGCGTGCAGTGTTTGTCGGTGTAACAGATGTGTGTCCCAGATGTAGGGGTGGTGCCCAGTCTGGGTCAGTCTCCCTCATTTCATAAGCTGGTTCACCTGCAATCACAGGTTTTATTTTGAAAGCTAGGCAAGATTGGATATTTCCATGGCATTTCACTTTCGTAAACACTTAATCAGACATGCTACCATCCCATCAGATCATCAGAATTTATAAATCAGGCCGGATGCAACGGACAGGACGTGAAAAGTGGACATGTCCGGGCAAAGAGGACGTTTGGTCATCCAAGCAAACAGTCATGGCCGATAAAAACTAGATCACGATTGTGTACGATCGGGGAAAAAAACGGACCCAAGAAGACATCATCACAACTGTTTCTCCACCAAGCATTGTGATGTTCACAGTCTATGTGCAGCGACATTAATTCACTTTACAACGCATACTCACATCATTAATGAAGGAGCCGACGTACACTGCTGGCCAAAAGTATTGGCACCCATGCAATTCTGTCAGTTAATGCTCAATTTCTCCCAGAAAATGATTGCAATTACAAATGCTTTGTTAGTACTGCTTTGTCATGTACGTGTACAATCATTTAGTTTTTTTTTTTTTTGTCTGTGAATTTCAATCTGTTTGTCACTAGTAAACATACACTCCATTTGAACAAGGAGGGGGACAGCGAATACGTTCGTTCGCTTCCAGCCCTTCCAGTTCAAATGGAGTGGAGGTTTAAGTGCTGTCAATGGCAACACTTGGTCACTTTTCAGTTTTAGTCAATTTCAGCGACGCCGTTGGACAAAAGCGGTGGTGTTTTGCCTTAAGGCAGACACACACCCAAATAGTGCTGTAAAATCACGATGGTCGCCTGCAGATGGATAAAACATTTGTTTCCAGCGGCTGTGTGAAGGATTAAAAGTAACAAGGTAATGAATCCAGTTGTGGCTAAACAATAGGATAGGATCAAGGCCGGCCCAGCCTATACGCAGACTATGCAGCTGCTTAGGGCCCCTGACCACTCGGGGGCGGGGCCCCAATCTGGAAACCTCATTTTATAGGTTGTTAATAGGGCATCGTGAATAATGTGGGGCGCATTGCCGTTGATCTATGCAAACATCCATTTTCTTGTCATTACAATCTGGCAACCTGGGGAGTGACGTTAAACCTGCTTTGCGATGATTGGTGCTCAAACTTGCTTGGAAAATAGATGCACGGATATGTGGAAGAGAATTTATCCCTCTGGAGCAGAGAAAGGAAAGAAGAAAATCGTAGAAGAAAAGAAACAACAGTATAGTGCTGCAACGATTAATCGATGAACTCGAGTATTCGATTAGAAAAAACATTCGAATTAAATGTTGTTGCTTCGAGTATTTGTTTAATGAAAGTGGCATTGTAATGGTTTATTTTGAAATTGTTTGCATTTACTTTTATTGATTAGGGTGGATGCACTGCCCTCTGGTCTGCCTCTTTTTACATGGCTGAATCCAACTGCTCCCTGTTAAGACCAACGTGAGCTAAGTTTTTGTTTGAGCTAATGTTTTTTAATGTATTCATAATTTAGTTTATAGGTATATTTAGCCGTTTTTTGTGGGAATATGTGTCTGAATCATTTGTTAAGAGCATTGTGAAAAAAACTTCAGCATTTTATAGCATTTAAGCTAGCTGACTTTTTCTATGCAAGTTAGCCAATTGTTCTTTTGTTGTACATAGATCCTCATTAAAAAAAAAAAAAAAAAAAAAAAATTATACTCTTTGAGGCTGAGCTCAGGTATTTTAATTTTTCATGTTTCTAATCCGATTACTCGAATATTCCAACTGACTAGTCCATCAATTAATCGATTACTAAAATATTCTATAGCTGCAGCCCTACAACAGTATCGCGGTAATTGAGCATGTTGTTTATGTTGTTGTTGTTGTTGTTGTTGTTGTTGTGCAAGACACTCCGACTTGAACGCTGTTGTCAGCTGAGCTTGTCAATATGTCGTACTGGTAATTGCCATTAGCTGCAGGGCAAAAGCCTGGAGCGAATCAAGTAAAGCGGAGCAAGCTGTCACCTGTCGGCAACGGCAAATGTACGGCTTCCGCTGATTGTAGTAAAACGAAATATTGGCATAATATGCATTTGGACTGGAGAGCGTAGATATAGTCATTTCATTTATATCGGACATTATTATCAAGTAGTATACCAATCAGAAAAAGGTTTGGCGCCATCTACTGTAAGTACTGGCAATCATTTGGGGTGAGAAGTTTGAAGTATGCAGTGCAACAAAATCTGATTAATATACAAAATGTGGACGTATGGGTTGGATTGCATGTATGGGTTTCACAGTACTCTGTGATGAAATGGTGGGCCAAAAATATGGGCCCCTTGGCATTTTGCTTAGGGCCCCCAAGTGGCCTGGGCCGGCCCTGCGTGCAAGTGCATCCAATCCACGGGGGAACAGACGAGATGGCAGCCCAGACTCAGCAACCTCACCTGCACCTGGCCGAGCTCACAGCCGCCCAGTTCATCGACATCTGGAAACACTTTGACGTGGATGGTCAGTGACTTTTGCTCTTTTTTTTTTTCCCTTCCATCAGAAGTTCATTTCTTAAAAAGAGAAAATGTGTTAACTATTAAACATTCATTTTCTTGACTTGGAGTGAAAGATTTTGCAATTTTAATCCTATATAGGGCACTCATTTTTACACAACGTTTGGTTGCCATTGACGGCACCAGACGTCCATATCCATTTTGGCTAGGAGAGGCTAGCAGCGAATGACTACTGCCAACCCTTCCAGTCAAAATGAATTGGATGTCTAGTGTCGCCACTGACACTGAAAGATGAGCATTCACAACCATTCTTTCCAGTTTAAACGAGTTGGATGTCTACAGCTGTCAATAGCAGGCAATGAGTAAAATACTAAGAAGAACAAAAAGATCGACTTTGGAGTCTTATTGGAGATCATAACACATCCATCCATCCATCCATTATCTTCCGCTTGTTCCAGGGTCGGGTCGCGGGGGCAGCAGCTTTAACAGGGAAGCCCAGACTTCCCTCTCCCCAGCCACTTCAACCAGCTCCTCCGGCGGGATCCCAAGGCGTTCCCAGGCCAGCCGAGAGACATAGTCTCTCCAGCGTGTCCTGGGTCGTCCCCGGGGCCTCCCGCCGGTGGGACATACCCGGAACACCTCTCCAGGGAGGCGTCCGGGAGGCATCCGGACCAGATGCCCGAGCCACCTCAGCTGGCTCCTCTCTACGCGGAGGAGTAGCGGCTCGACGCCGAGTCCCTCCCGGATGACCGAGCTTCTCACCCTACCTCTAAGGGAGAGCCCGGACACCCTGCGGAGGAAACTCATTTCGGCCGCTTGTATCCGGGATCTTGTTCTTTCGGTCACGACCCAAAGCTCGTGACCATAGGTGAGGGTAGGAACGTAGATCGACTGGTAAATCGAGAGCTTTGCCTTTCGGCTCAGCTCCTTCTTCACCACTACGGACCGGTGCAGAGTCCGCATTACTGCAGACGCCGCACCGATTCGCCTGTCGATCTCCCGCTCCCTCCTACCGTCACTCGTGAACAAGACCCCAAGATACTTGAACTCCTCCACTTGGGGCAGTATCTCATCCCCGACCCGGAGAGGGCACTCCACCCTTTTCCGACTGAGGACCTTGGTCTCGGATTTGGAGGTGCTGATCTTCATCCCAACTGCTTCACACTCAGCTGCGAACCGCTCCAGTGAGAGTTGGAGGTCACGGCTTGATGAAGCCAACAGCACTAAATCATCTGCAAAAAGCAGAGATTCAATGCTGAGGTCACCAAACCGGACCCCCTCAATGCTTCGGCTGCGCCTAGAAATTCTGTCCATAAAAATTATGAACAAAATCGGTGACAAAGGGCAGCCTTGGCGGAGTCCAACCCTCACTGGGAACGAATTCGACTTACTGCCGACAATGCGGACCAAACTCTGACACCGGTCGTACAGGGACCGAACAGCCCTTACCAAGGGGCTCGGTACCCCGTACTCCCGGAGCACCCCCCACAGGACTCCCCGAGGCACACGGTCGAACGCCTTCTCCAGATCCACAAAACACATGTAGACTGATCGGGCGAACTCCCATGCACCCTCGAGGACCCTGCCGAGGGTGTAGAGCTGGTCCACTGTTCCACGGCCGGGACGAAAACCACACTGCTCCTCCTGAATCCGAGATTCGACTTCTCGGCGGACTCTCCTCTCCAGCACCCCTGAATAGACTTTACCAGGGAGGCTGAGGAGTGTGATCCCTCTATGATTGGAACACACCCTCCGGTCCCCCTTCTTAAAAAGGGGGACCACCACCCCGGTCTGCCAATCCAAAGGCACTGTCCCCGATGTCCACGCGATGTTGTAGAGACGTGTCAGCCACGACACCCCTACAACATCCAGAGCCTTCAGGAACTCCGGGCGGATCTCATCTACCCCCGGAGCCTTGCCACCGAGGAGCTTTCCAACCGCCTCAGTGACTTCAACCCCAGAGATCGAAGAGCCCACTACGGAGTCCCCAGACTCTGCTTCCTCAAAGGAAGGCGTGTCGGTGGAATTGAGGAGGGCCTCGAAGTATTCTCCCCACCGGCTCACGACGTCCCGAGTGGAGGTCAGCAGTACACCATCTTCACTATACACAGTGTTAATGGTGCACTGCTTTCCCCTCCTCAGGCGCCGGATGGTGGACCAGAATTTCCTCGAAGCCGTCCGGAAGTCGTTTTCCATGGCCTCGCCGAACTCCTCCCATGTCCGGGTTTTTGCCTCGGCGACCGCCGAAGCCGCAGTCCGCTTGGCCAGCCGGTACCTGTCAGCTGCCTCCGGAGTCCCACAGGCCAAAAAGGCCCGATAGGCCTCCTTCTTCAGCTTGACGGCATCCCTTACCGCTGGTGTCCACCAGCGGGTTCGGGGATTGCCGCCACGACAGGCACCAACTTCCTTACGGCCACAGCTCTGATCAGCCACCTCAACAATGGAGGTGCGGAACATGGCCCACTCGGACTCAATGTTCCCCACCTCCCCCGGGACAAGGGAGAAGTTCTGCTGGAGGTGGGTGTTGAAACTCTTTCTGACAGGGGATTCTGCCAGACGTTCCCAGCAGACCCTCACAATACGTTTGGGCCTGCCAGGTCTGGCCAGCATCTTCCCCCGCCATCGGAGCCAACACACCACCAGGTGGTGATCAGTTGACAGCTCCGCCCCTCTCTTCACCCGAGTGTCCAAAACATGCGGCCGCAAGTCCGATGACACGATTACGAAGTCAATCATCGAACTGCGGCCTAGGGTGTCCTGGTGCCAAGTGCACATATGGACACCCCTATGTTTGAACATGGTGTTCGTTATAGACAAACAGTGACGAGCACAGAAGTCCAATATCAGAACACCACTTGGGTTCTGATCGGGGGGGCCGTTCCTCCCAATCACGCCCCTCCAGGTCTCACTGTCATTGCCCATGTAAGACAAGGCCCCAAAGCCTTATATAAAGGAATGTTGTTTTTAACCTCATCAACTGACATCAAGCTGCAAGGTAACATAACATGTTCAACCTTACCAAGCTGACTCCCAAAACATCGGCAACCTTATCAAGCTGACTCCCAAAACATCGGAATATGAACATAACATGTTTTTCTCGTCACCCGTGTGAAACATCTAACCGCACTCGAGCCGTGTGAAACATCTAATACGGGAGGGGAAGTTACGGGGCGCGGTACTTGCTATAAAGAAGCGACGGAGACAAGTACAATCAGAGTCAGCTGCGGGTCTTCGCGCCGACGCCCAGCCTTGGTTTGGTGTTTCCTTGCTCGCTTTACCGAGGACGCCCGGCTCTCCGTCCTTCCAGCACACGGTAATGAGATTTATGTTATTGCATGTAATCTATGAGCTGAAATACAATTGTTGCTTCTTTGCTTGTACACTTTATACTGTGGGTTAAATAAAATGTGCCGCTTGTTTAACGCAGTGAAGTGTTATTGTTTGCTGTCCATGTAAGTCGCCGACGATCCGCGATCCTGAGGTTAATAATAAGTCATAGCAATTGATTATGAGTTGTGACTATTATATTATTTGATACTGTAATTGATTATAAGCAGTGTCTGTCTACTCAAAGAATGCTTGTCTGATTGGATATAACAGACAAATTAACCCATTGTAGCCTGGTGATTGGGTATCAGCCTCGCTACTATTCATTTTCATTGATACTGTGATTGATCATAAGCAGTATCAGAATTGTTTCAAAACAATTATGGCGTTGTCGGCAGGATCAATAGTATTGATAAATTGATTAGTATTGATTGAAATTGGTCATTGTAATTAAGTAATACTGAGAATTTGTTGTTTGGTAAATTGACTTGAGTATTACTGGGATTGTGTTGTTTTGGGATTTACGTATTACTCGATAAATTGAGTGAACATTCCGGTATATTTTTGGTTTAGCGTTATCTGTAGCGCGGGAAGTGTCGTCGGCGCGCGGGTTCGCGGCCCAGCCAAGCCAGAGAGGTGGGAGTGAATAGCGGGGCGACGCTGAACGACTATAAGACGTTCATGGTGACACTGAACGCTGTCGAACGCGTGAAACGGTATAGCGCGGGGACCGGAAGGGACCGGAAATTTCAAAGTAATACTGAGTGAGACGTAACAGAATAGCGATGTTTCAGAAATTGCGGCATTTATTTGCAATTTCTAATTAATAAACATTGTCTATTAAGCAAAAGTGTGCCTGTTGCTTACTCACTGCGAACCTGGAAAATTTCAAAACAATTTTGAGGTCACGGTGGACAGGATTTCCGGAGAACTGCGACTTGGACATGGCTTGTTGTTTGAGTAAAAGTAAAACTTTGGATGAACCCGAAGGGGGTTTTGCTGACTGCGTCTTGGGAGTGCCGGGGTGGGACAGTCATGAGTATAGAGAAATTGGGAAATTGTTAACGCGGAATGGGGGACGCCCTGGTCCGTGGGTTAACATGACAACAGGGGCCAGCCCGACGTCAGTCAAAGATTTACTGACTCAGGTTGTGGTCCGAAAAAGAGCGCCTTTAGGGGGTGTACGAAAAATGATGTGGATTTGTGCAGAAGCATGGAAAGAACGTAACTCCTGGTTGGGAAAAAGAACCGTGGAATGGAATTGCGTCGTGTTTGCGCGGATGCGATGATCGTCCCGATACGTGGATTCGTTAGGGGATTGTACTACACATGACGTCAGATAAATAGGAATTTCTGTGGATCTGTGTTGACAGTTAGTTTGTCATTGAGCTCAAATTGTATGTTTTTATGTTTGGTCTGGTGTGAGCCACTGGTAGAATGTACGGTAATTTTGATTTGTATTTGAAATTGTGCTGTCCTGTATGATAAGTCATTGGGGATGGTTGTTGTTGTGTGACTGAATGTGAGGCTGCGTTGCGTCATGATTCTTTTTTTTTGCGAGGCTCATGTGTAATAGTTGAACGTTTATTGTGTGTGTATAATTGTAGTTATTGTCGCGTGACTGATTATGATTTTTTGCGTGGGATCGTGTGTGAATAGCTGACCATTTATTGCGTAAATGGCTGACCGTTTATTGCGCAAAATGGGAAGAAGGGAACGTTTTTCAACATGAGGAGTGCGGCCCTTCGGTGGCCCCTATTTGCAACATGGGGTCCTCGACGGCATTCGCTGGGTTTTTGCCCAAATTGATTATAAGGGGAGGTTGTAATTGCAGCTGGGAATATTCCAGCCTTTTCCTTATATTATTTAGGATAAAATTGAGAAACAAATTGGGAAAACAGGTAAAACAAAAATGATTTTGAAATGGAATTTCATTAGAGATGAGAATAGATTGTTGAGCTCCATTGAAACTTATAGAATGTTAAGGGTAATTAATTTAATTATCAACAAGCTCATGGATTAAACTGGGTTTAGACATTTGATTAACTGATTAATCGAATATGACTGAGGGTGGGGACAGCTGCATGCCAGCATCTGCCTGATCAACAGATGATGGTATTCCAGTTCCCGCCCAGAAGTTCAAAACAACAAGGATTATTGATAGTGTTGACAAATTATGTTAATGGGAACAGTGATAAAGTGATTATTCACCTTGATGCAGCTGTAACAGTTGAGGTGTGGTATTGGCAACTTAAGGGTTAACAATGTACACTTACTGTCATGAGTTGCTTTATTGATAACTTGAACACTGTCATGAGTTGCTTTATTGACAACTTGAATTTGACTGTCATGAGTTGCTTTATTGATAATTTGAATTTGAAATTTTTTCTTAAGGAATTTTGAAGATACGAAATATTGTCTAGGCTTACGGCTTTTGGATCGCATGCTGATGGAATATGGCTGTCTTTGTTCGGCTGTGATGTTAGTGGCTAATAGACAATTCTAGATTTTGTCGTCACGTGGAATAGTGGCCAATTTTGTAATGAGTGACCATGGCAAAATTTATAATGTATGTAATTACAGTAAATTACAAAAGACGGAATTGAACAATCTGAAGAGAGAAGTGAATATTGGCGCTTCGCCAAGTGGAAATAATTATAACGATTTTGACTTTGCGATGTTAGAAAGAAGGTGCTTTTTGTGCCATCAAAGGGTACATTTAGCCAGGGAATGTGAGTGGAAGACATACAGGACAACTTATAAGATTGCAGAAACCACCGAGTTACCTGTTCGAGCTACTCCGGGTTTACCTAGATCTGGATTGTCACTTAAAGGGGTAACTATACTTGCTGGGGGTTATTGATGCTGATTATCAAGGCGAATTGGGGGTTGTAATATACAATTTGACTTCAGAACCGTTTATTGTGAAATCTGACGGGAAAAATTGATACAAAAATGTGTCTGGTCCGAAGCGTTTGATATCTCTTCTGCTTCTTCCAGCCTGACAATTGATAATGTGATGTGGAGGCGGTTTATTGGGACATCTACTGGGAGATCGCTACGGCTCTGCATGGTGGAGGACGCTCGGGGAGTCCGGTGTCCAAGGAAGGTCGTCCCTGCTCCTCTGGACCCCCCTGCACCCCAGGAGTCAACAATACAGGAAGGGTTCGCAGGGCTCCCATGGTGGCTGCAGGATGCCTCATCACGGTCACGTCTGAAACACCTGTCGGTCGGTCTGTGGCATCTCGACAACAAAACGTGTCACTCACGCAATGGCACTGAGTGGATGACCGAGGTCACGTCTGACCTATGGATCTCGAACAGCACGGAAGTTCGAGGGATCGGATGACTTGCTCCTGTTCCTTTGGATCCCCCTTCTGGTCCCTTTGCCCCCTTGTTTGCCCCCTTTGTCCCCAGATTGAAGAGATTCACTGGATCGTCTTGTTTCCCCCTTTCCCCACATGTGCCGCACGGAAACAGCGTGCATGGTACGACACCCTTCTGGGTGGAACCGGAACCGTGTTAAGCATCTCTAACACGATTGATGGAGAAGTCACCAGAACTATGTTGTCCAACACCGGAAGTGACATTGCGCACGGTCTCTCGACCGTAGGGCTTTGGATGCCCACATCTATCGCGCCTCATGAAGAAGCGGCGTCTTTATTCTTAGCACAATTGTCATGGGATAAAGGGATGTGGGATGCAACATAAGAAGTATTAACACCTATAATTGATACATGTACACCTTTGACACAATCAGTTGTATTCCCTGTTTTTCCCTCGTGTGCTCGGAGGAAGAGAGAATGGTACGACACATTGTTAGGGGGAACTGGAACATTATTGGGGGTATCTAATACCATTGATAACACGATATAAATTAGCTGGGACCGGACAGGGAACTCATGATGCCTTACTAAAAGTAGGAATGTGGCTTCCTAATTCAATAGTGGGACAAAAAGAAAATGCTAAACTGTGGCAAAATGTCTTTAAATGGGAATTAAACATGTGGAACGCCACTAGTGAAGTGTTAACCAATGTAACTAAACAGCTAAACTGGACCACATGTAGCATACAATACTTACATGCACAGACGCAAAAAGAGCGTTTTGTACGAGCGATGACTACAGGGAATTACCGGGAGTGGTGAAGTGTTTGGAATATATCCTCTGAGTTATGGCTACAGTTACATTCGGAATATACGATTTGTAATACGACCGAATGCAGGGGATATTGGACACAATACACAGTAACCTCAAACGTTACCGTATGTAAATTCCAGGTATTACCCGTAATAACTGAACTAGGCTATTGGTTTTTGCAAGTGGAAGGTGAATGGTTTAATTCGGGAACGAACCAAACCTTTAATACCGATCTTTGCGAAAACACAGATAAAGGACTAGCTTGTAAATTGCATCACGAATTTGTTAATCCTTGCTTAACAAAAGTAGACTTCGCCTTATGCGATTGGTCAAGGGAACCTAGTAGGGACATTTTGTGGCAGGTAGGACCACATACCCTTTGTGTGGCCACTACCCAAAATCACTCCATGCTGCCAACGGTTCCATTTGTAGGATGCCTATGTAATGTTCGTTTCTTTCAGTGGAGAAACGGGACGTATTGGTTGACAAATTACACAGTTGCCAGCCGGTTTACGGCTGTGCAATGGGAAGTGTTACATACACCATGGCAAATCTCTTTGGAGCGTTTCAAATGCGCATTGGAGCAATCCATTGAGATAAGAAAATTGATTAAGTCACATGCGTCCAATGTTTCCCAACTGATGGTATCAACATTGATGGCTAAAGGAGAAATTTTGCATGCTGCTAAAATTATTCAGCAACAATCTGCTCATCATTGGTGGGACATATTTTCAGGATTATCACAAACTGCTAGGGTAACATTGCTTCCACCAATGATTTTGGTCTTAATAGCTATTGCTTTGACTACGCTATGTAATATTGGAATTTGTTGCTACGTCAAACGTCTAGAGGACCAGGTTGCCCGGAAAATATTTCATCAGTTAGAATTATGAGGGTACTGGTAGAAACAATAGACTTAGACGGGGTAGATGCATGCGTAGTAACTATAACTACTGAAGAAGGGGGGCATATCTTAGACTACCAAGATATGAGGGGTGGATTCTTTTATCGCCGTATAGAGCGACACCCTGACCGTGTAAATATGCTTATAGCCGCGGTGTATGAAATAGTAGCCGACCATCATTCATTTGTTTATGCTAATTTGCGGGGGGATCCCTGGTTTCAATGGATTCAGCAAAATTGGAGACATTATGCAGTAGGATTAATAAATTAGAGTTGATTTGGTTTAAAACACCAGGAGTGGAATGTAAGACAAGGCCCCAAAGCCTTATATAAAGGAATGTTGTTTTTAACCTCATCAACTGACATCAAGCTGCAAGGTAACATAACATGTTCAACCTTACCAAGCTGACTCCCAAAACATCGGCAACCTTATCAAGCTGACTCTCAAAACATCGGAATATGAACATAACATGTTTTTCTCGTCAACCGTGTGAAACATCTAACCGCACTCGAGCCGTGTGAAACATCTAATACGGGAGGGGAAGTTACGGGGCGCGGTACTTGCTATAAAGAAGCGACGGAGACAAGTACAATCAGAGTCAGCTGCGGGTCTTCGCGCCGACGCCCAGCCTTGGTTTGGTGTTTCCTTGCTCGCTTTACCGAGGACGCCCGGCTCTCCGTCCTTCCAGCACACGGTAATGAGATTTATGTTATTGCATGTAATCTATGAGCTGAAATACAATTGTTGCTTCTTTGCTTGTACACTTTGTACTGTGGGTTAAATAAAATGTGCCGCTTGTTTAACGCAGTGAAGTGTTATTGTTTGCTGTCCATGTAAGTCGCCGACGATCTGCGATCCTGAGGTTAATAATAAGTCATAGCAATTGATTATGAGTTGTGACTATTATATTATTTGATACTGTAATTGATTATAAGCAGTGTCTGTCTACTCAAAGAATGCTTGTCTGATTGGATATAACAGACAAATTAACCCATTGTAGCCTGGTGATTGGGTATCAGCCTCGCTACTATTCATTTTCATTGATACTGTGATTGATCATAAGCAGTATCAGAATTGTTTCAAAACAGCCCACGTGAGCGTTGAAGTCCCCCAGTAGAATGAGGGAGTCCCCAGAGGGGGCGCTTTCTAGCACACCCTCCAAGGACTCCAAAAAGGGTGGGTATTCTGAACTGCTGTTCGGTGCATAAGCGCAAACAACAGTTAGAACCCGTCCCCCCACCCGAAGGCGGAGGGAGGCTACCCTCTCGTCTACCGGGGTAAACTCCAACGTACAGGCGCCAAGCCGGGGGGCAATAAGTATGCCCACACCTGCCCTGCTTCTCTCACCATGGGCAACTCCAGAGTGGAAGAGAGTCCAACCCCTCTCGAGAGGATTGGTACCAGAACCCAAGCTGTGTGTGGAGGAGAGTCCGACTATATCTAGTCGGAACTAGTCGGAGAGGTGACATTCCATGTCCCAAGAGTTAGCTTCAGCAGCTGGGGGTCGGACTGCCAAGGCCCCCGCCTTTGGCTGCCGCCCAACTCCCTACGCACCCGACCCCTTTGGCCCCTCCCACAGGTGGTGAGCCCATGGGAAGGGGAACCCACGTTGCCTTTTCGGGCTGTGCCCGGCCGGGCCCCATGGGGACAGGCCCGGCCACCAGACGCTTGCCTTCGAGCCCCACCTCCAGGCCTGGCTCCAGAGGGGGGGCCCGGTAACCCGCGTCCGGGCAAGGGAAACTGGGGTTCATTAATGTTGCTCATCATAAGGGGTCTTTTTGAGCCATACTTTGTCTGGCCTCTCACCTAGGACCTGTTTGCCATTGGTGACCCAACCAGGGGCTTAAAGCCCCAGACAACATAGCTCCTAGGATCATTGAGACACGCAAACCCCTCCACCACGATAAGGTGATGACTCACGGGGGGGGAGATCATAACCACAGTGTGTAAATAAATGACATTTTTTATCTATAAAATTAGTTGATTTCATGTTCTCGTTAGTAGGTCAGAATAAGGTTGGATATCGGCCAACTGTTGTAGTCGAGTCGCACCTCCCGTTTGCATGGGATTACCTTCTCATGTCATTCAAACCCCCCTCTGACCTCTGTTAAACCAAACCAGTCTTATTCCGAGCCAGTATTAACTCTCACCACAACAGCTTTCTGCTTGCATATATTGTAGATGGTAAATGATGGAGAGGACTGCAAGACATTCCTAATGTTGTTGTGAATTTGGTGATAAGACTTGGCTCAATTTGCTATGGTCAACGATGAGTTGAATCAAGAGCCAATGGACACGCATTGGACCCACTGGCAATTCCAATTTTGTGTTCAGACAAGATTAACACACAGAGCTGCCTCTGAATGATCGTGTTTTTGTGTCATTGACGGCGACAAATGTCCAGTCCATTTGCTAATGGTGAAGTGATAGTCAAATAGCAAAAATAGTGGCGCTTCGATGTACGAGTGAACAGACTCAAGAGTTTTTCGAGGTCTGACCTGAGGTGGTTAAAAGCAAAAGTAGTTATCCAAAACATTCCTCAAGTACAAGTAAAAAATATTCGTTGAAAAGAATACTCTAGTAAGGAGTAACTTTGTAAGTAACTGCTTACAATGTCTTATGAAAAAAAATAATAATAATAATGTTATATATTTTTTTCTCAGCACAACTTCATCTACTAGTAGATGAACTGTCATTACATTACTGTACTATAACCTATCCGGCCAAAAAGATGACACACAAACCCTCAAATTCAGACCAGAACAACACGATGAAACATCACCCAGAGCATGAGTGCCCTCTAGCGGAGAACAAACATTGTTACCGCTACTTATAACGTATAATGGAGTCAGGTGGTTATTGTTGCGACGTCTCATTGGTACAACTGAGACGGCCACTGTCGGCACCTCTGGCGAGAATAAAGTCAATATGTACAATAAAGACGAAAAATGTAATGACTCTAGTGTAGCCCAAAGTAGTGGAGTAAGAGTTGTGTTTCATCACAAATCTACTCAAGTCAAAGTAAAAAGTATCGCGTGGTAAAACCATAAGGTGGAGTTTGACTTTTCTGGCAAGAGGGGCCAAAAATGTTGATGACCCCGAAACGCAGTGTCAGCAATAAAATCAACTTACACGATATATGCTCCGATAGTAGCTTAGCCCATGCTCGTACATACAGGCACCCCAGCTGTGTGTGTGTCTGCGTGTGTGTCTGCGTGTGCGTTTTTCTGTCTTACCTCGTGGAGAAGTAGACGCCGCATCTGTTTTGGCTGAATATTCCAGCCAGGAACATAATTTATAATAATACGTTGAAAATGAACTTTTTTTTTTTTTTACCTTGTTTCCATTTTTGGGGGTTAACGTCTGAAGTGGAGCCAACTGAAATTCCGCTCACCATTTTGGCGATGCTCTCCGGTGTTTCATGGTCCACATCTTCAGTTCTTGGTTCTCGCTCAGTAGTTGTTGTCGCTTTTAAAAGCTTAGGTTTGAAAAAATGATGTATATCCATCTTGCCTCTTCTGACCTCAAGTGTTTTTTGGGGGGGGCTTAGCAAAGCAATTGACTGTCTCTAAGGTGCTAGTTGTCAGGGAGCGCGGGCGGGCAAGGTGGACCCAAATGCAGGGAAATGTAGGCGAGGCAGATGAATGGTGCAAAAATGATTTAATTAAAGCCAACGAAAAACAAAGTACAAACAAAGGCTGTGATAATCCAAAGAAGGCACTGAGGCAAACAAAAACTGTCACTAACAAAAGACTGCTTTTTAAAAACTCACCTGGAACACAAGGGCTTGGATAGGCGTGAATACTGCTGATGAGAACCTGACATGGACTTTGACGTTGACATAGACACTTACATTGACAATGATGCAACAAGGACTGAAAAGAAACTGGGTGCTTTTATACACACACACATGCAGACAAGGGGTAACGAGACAACGAGGAACAGCTGGGTAATACAGGAGGACTCACTATGTGCAGGCACGACAGGTGAAATCACAGAGACAAGTCACACCCCCGTCTCATCTGGCTAGATGGACCTCTTCTTGTTCCTTTACTCCAATGTATCTTTACGGACTGTAACTTCGCCTGCTAATTCCAGTCCTGGTGCTTCCTGCCTATCTGTCCTGGGAGTGGATCTCTCCTCACTGTGGTACTTCCCAAGGTTTCTCATTTTTTCCCCAAAGACTCTGGAGTTTTTGGAGTTTTTCCTTGCCGACATGGAGGGTCTAAGGATGGGGGATGCCCAGGATTCGAAATGTATGTATTCATCTTTATTGCTTCATTTGCTGTTTCTGATTGTGTATCACATTGCCTCTGCAAAGCCCTTTGAGACAACCTTGTTGTGATTTAGGGCTATACCAGGGGTCAGCAACCTTTTTGGTGTGGAGTGCCACTTTCAAATTTTCTTGTCAATCAGTGTGCCACACCGAGATTAATGACGCACATCCAATTTTTTATATCCAACAGAGCTGTAATTTTACCCCAAAGAAAACAACATGAACATATATTGAAATCGTATAACTACCATTCAACTAAAAAATAAATGCATATTGTAGAAAATGTCAAAGCTTGAAAATAAGTGCAACAGTTCACTAGCTAGTTGTTCACTATCAACTTAAACAGTAAATTATATGCAGCATTTTAGATATTCTTTTATATTACAAAGATAAAAGATGCCTACCTTAATGTGATCCCTGGCCCTGTTTTCCTTGGCTCAGCTCTGATTTCGGGGTTTTACTTTGTGACTTTTAGCTGCTTATCCCTTTTTTTTTGAGTGTCTCTTTGTTAGTCAAGCCATCAACCAAAACCTCTGAGCTTGACAAGATCGCCTCTTTGATATATTCGCCATCAGTTTTTCTTTTTTTCATCAGGTTTTCCTTGCTTTGCAATGCAGTGAGCAAAGTGATAGCTTGCTTCGGTGGCGGTGTTTTTAGCAGTGACAAAAGGTTTTCAGGGTGTTTTTGTTTACACTACCTGGACACAGCACGTTTTAATGTCTCTGCCTTGTCAGACTCCTCCTTGAATGAATTTTCATGTTTTGTCTCGTAATGACGTTTGACACTTGTTCTCCCCGGGGAGAGGCACGGGCCCGGGTGGAGCCGCCGCGGCCCCCGGGAGGCTGGCTCTTGCGGTGCGCACGAAAGGCGCGGGCCCGGGTGGAGCCGCGAGGAGCGAGCCTTTCCCCGGGGAGAGAAAGCTTCCCTATCGCGGTGCGCACGGAAGCCTCGGGCGAGAACCCGAGTGGAGCCCCCTCTCGTGGTGCGCATGGAAGCCTCGGGCGCGGGCCCGGGTGGAGCCGCGAGGAGCGAGCCTTTCCCCGGGGAGACAAAGCTTCCCTATCGCGGTGCGCACGCAAGCCTCGGGCGAGAACCCGAGTGGAGCCGCCTCTCCCCGAGGAGGCTGGCTCTCATGGTGCGCATGGAAGCCTCGGGCGCGGGCCCGGGTGGAGCTCTCGTGGTGCCCAAGGAAGGCGCGGGCGTGTGGGGCTAGAAGACTGATCTAGCCCCATACCAGCCCGGGTGGAGCCGCGGGTGCAGAACTTGGTGGGGGAATAACACTCTTAAATACAGTCTTGATGAGATTGAATTGGCTGCAGTTACGACGTTGGGAACGCTGACTCTGGAATAAAACACGATTTGACCAACATTGTGACAGCCGATGCCTACCAAAAATGACGTAATGTCAGAGGTTATAAAATCGCGCCAGCGGCCCTTCCCGCACAGAGAGCGCCAGTGGGCAAAACGGGACAAGTCTGTGAAAGCGTCCAACCCGCTCCATTCTTGGGACATCTTTTTATACGTGAAAGCAATGACGTGAGTAAATCCCATGTCTCTTTACACATGAATTCCCTTGGATGTGTGTGTGGCTTAAATAACAGGGCGCGCAACAGAAAATGTCTGAAATTCAGGTAAAAAGGCGTTTTTTTCTTGTTTTTTTTTTTTTTTTGCCATGCGCTCGCGTGTCACTGGTTAACCCTTCGCGTGCCAATGCTGACACGCGTGTCATAGGTTGCCGACCCCTGGGCTATACGAATAAAATTGAATTGAATAGATATGTCAAGAACACTTGGAATGTTTGACAATAGAGATCTACAATGAAAAAAAGAAAAATATAATTGTCAGTTGAATCTATCAATCACCCGGTTCATGTATTGAGTCCTTCACTGAATGGATGAGCCAATTGTTTTCCACTATTAAGCAAAAAAAAAATTCTTCATCTGTGGAGATTTTAATATTGATTCATTTTGTATAATGTATAATGTATAGTATGTCTCTTTACCCAACAATAACTAAACCTTTGAATCGAACAGTGTATCATCTGAACCAATGCACGTAAAAGTTATTATCAGAAGATAAGGATTTATTTTGCATTGATCATTTTGCCTATTAATTAATTAGGTTCATATACATGAGAAATGTGGCCCTTTGCCCCCTTCATCCAATCTGTTTGGTCTAATTAATGTCCCGTCCCCAGCAAAAAGTGTACCAACATGCAGGTTATGCTGTTATATCGTCCCTACGAATGTTGAGACCAAACCTATGCCCTTCCAAAGTAATGCCGGTTTTTGTGGTGAAGGACAGGCGCAAGACCACAAACAGTTTTCATTTCAATCTTATAAAAAGAATAAATAAATTAAAAAAAAAAAAAAAAAAAAAAAGAGCTTAGACCAAGAAAAATACAATAGAATATTTAAAAACTAAATTTTGCCCTTAAATAAAATATTCTTTGTTTTTTTTTTCACACTTTTTGTTTAGCAATCTGTAATAAATTGATTAAAGTATCAGAATTAAAAGTTTTAAAAACAACTGAATATTTCACTAAAGGTCAGAATTGAATTCTGTGGTTTTGTACACCACTCTTTACTCTCATTTATGTTGCATGAATTATAGAATTGCGACGACCAACTCATTGAGGGTGTAGAGCAAATGCATGCTATTTTCTTACTTTTACGTATCGATAATATGTACCGTGTGTGCGTGTTTTGTGAAGAATGCTGATGAGATATGAAATAACCAGTAGCCAATTGAATAAGCTACCGTTTTTGGTTTATATATTTGGAAATCGGACACTAAAGGAGTCAGTGCCTCACCAACCATGAACCTCACCGCACGTCACTGATTTTGATCGTGACTTTGTGAATGCCAGTGGCCTGTACTGTACTGTACTGAAGTAATCCTGCTTACCAGCGGCTAACCGGAGTTGACGAAACCTGGTTATCTAGTTTCTGGTCAATCAGTGCTACGACGCTAGTTATGAGGTTGATTAGTCGAACCTATGTCAACCCAATCAGAGTTACTGCGCGTTCACATAAAAGGGGGCGGAGACCAGAGTCAAAAACTACTTGTGACGATGGCACGGGCACCTTACTTCACGGAGGAGGAATGCGCGATAGTAATGCGGAGTTATGAAGAATTAAAAGCCACCCTCACCGCGAAATCCAACACCGCTCCAGCGAGTAGAGCGCGACTGGTCTGTTGGCAGCGAATTACAGATCGTGTGATTTGTGAATGCGTCAATATGCCAGTTTACTTATGTACATGAAAAGAAATAAAGTCTGCTGTCAGGACAATAAAATAAGATTTGGTACGTTAAGTGTAAGAAATAATTTATCGTGCATTACCACATAAAGCAGGGTGATATATGTTTAGTCCCATTGACTGTATGAATATGTATGTCCTTTGAACATCGTCAGAGTAGAGGTTAGATTGGGCCTAAAAAAATCCAGCCCAACCCGGCCCGAGCCTGATCAATTCACTTGATTTGCAGGCCCAGAGCCTGACCCCCCCGCCGTCAATTTTATGTTATATTTGGGAGGACTCAGGAGAAGAAAGGAAATGCGGGGATGAGATGCATGGTTGCGTTCTGTGTGATCACATTTGTGACAATGAATAATAAAAAAAATTAAAGCCTCTCTTTTGCAATGAATTTTCAGTTAAACAATACCGTTAGATGCATATTCAATAAACATTTATATCTTTTATATTTGTGTGTCTGTTCTATCGGTGGATTTGACATTTATTTTACTCTCTTCGAGCTGGCAGAAAAAAAAATCCTCATCTTTCTAAATGTTTAAATAGTCTACATATTTTTGTGATTATTATAAATGCATTTACACAACGAAATAACGCTGGAAAAGTTCCTTAAATATATTTCTTGTATGAGAGCAAAGCTCCACATTGGCTTACATTCAGCGAAGCCTCCTGGACAAGCGTCCAGGAGGCATCCAAACCAGATGGCCGAACCCCCTCAGCTGGCTCCTCACAATGCGGAGGAGTAGCGGCTCGATCCTCCATCCCGGATGATCACTTTTTCACAATTATCCAAGAATGAACTCTTTACACTCTGCGTAGTAAAATCGGGGACGCGGCGTCCCCTTGATATGTGTTGGCCATAACGTCTGTTGTACCATAAAGACGTAATTTTTGGGCAGTACATAGACGAATAGTAGCTCTTTCATTCAATACCAGATGTCCTGACAGATCCAGATACCTGTTGCATTGTACCCAAATGAGTTTTCCGCAGAGCCAGGCGGTTTACCAAAAATTGACCGTTACCAAAATTCTTCACGATGACCGACGTAATTTTGACCATGTCGGTAAATTTGGTCATTTAATAAAACAAGTGAATATAGTCTTTTCATCCCGCTTTGACGCTGTGTTGTTCGGCTACGTTCGTTCCCCTTTAAGAAAGCAGTCAGTGTGTTTACATGTGAAGTCACGTGGTTATCAGGAAATCAAGCAAACAGCAGCCCAGTAGGCTAACGCTAGCGGCTAATGCTACAAGCAAACGTGATGGAGTCGGGCTTAAGGGAGCTTAGCCAAACTTTCACCCGACATTAAGTAGACTCTTGGCGGCCTCCAGGCGGGCTTTCACCCGCTTTCCTCACGATTTCATGAGAGGGTGCTTCTATTGCTTTCTACTGGCTGACGCTAGCGGCTAACGCTACAAATGAACGTGATGGAGTCTGATAGCGGCTCTAACCTTGTCAAAACGGCTGAACTTAATGAGTGGATTGGGCACCGACTGCATCTAGCAATTAGTATGTCGCGTTATTTTGTATCTGTGTGTGTGTGTGTGATTTCTTTGACAGCTTTTATGATGGTAAAGCATTCACCATAAATTATAATCCAACAGTGGGGCTTATAATATCACCATTTAATGGCCACCGCTATTTTTCTGTATGTGCTTGCTTTATTCTGTGTCATTACTGCCATCATAAAATCTTAAACGCTTCATTGGCATAAGAGCAATATAGCTTTAGCGTGTGTGTCTCTGTGGTGGGGGTGCATGTGTGCGTGCATGTATTTAAAAAAATGCTCTGTAAAAAAGAAGAAAAAAAAAACACAGAAACATTGAAGTAAAAAGCCAAAAGTAATAATGTCACATCAGCCATGAATAATAAGTTGTCTGTTTGAAGTGTACTGTTCAAGTCGTATGTCATTTGTGTTACAATGACATGTTTGCACAGTCGTCGTATTGATTTGTATTAATGTTGTTCAAGTCATACTAGCTGTTATAAATGTTCACACTTGAATTCTTACTGTTTACAAGACATTTTCATATACTTAATGTTTAGACTGCATGTACAATTGTTAAACATGTTAAATTGAAAGCTGGTAAATAAAAAAGAGAAACAGTACAGAAAAGCAGTTTCTTTTCAGGTCAGTCACGTCAGCCTCTCGCCATAGTACACGCACACACACACCCATGCATCTCCCCCCCCCAACACACACACACAATTTAGTTTTTGTGTCTCAGTTTTTGTGTTTGTTTTTGTGTCTGTCTGTTTGTCAGTTTTTGTGTTTGTTTGTCTATCTGTCAGTTTGTATATTTGTTCGTGCCATGTGAGAGAATATTGTCAAAAGCTGGAGAGGTCATTAGCAAAAAGAGGAACCGGCTGAAACCAAATGCTGCTGAGATGATTCTGTTTTTAAATAAAAATGTGTGAAACACCCAAATCCCCATCCCAGTGTCACTAGCATTCTATACACCTACCATCAAGAGTGCCCTATTGCACAAGCATTTGCGTATTTCATTTAAAAGTAACACAACAGCTTTTTTTTGTTTGTTTGTTTTCATTATTATTTTTTTTTTTTTTTTTTTTTTATTAATCTGGGGGAAGAATAAAGAATACATTTCAGGCTAGTGGTCAAACCCACTACTGCTCGCACATCAGACATAGTATATAACCGCCATACCACCCACAGGTTTCATTGTTCAGATGACACTTGGTCATTTGGTTAGATGAAAATTCAATATATTTTTGTCCAGAAGATGTCACCACACTGAATTGTGTCAAATGCCTCGTAGCACGGAACCATCTCAACACATTTGCTTCAGCGGTACAGAAAGCAGCGGTGAAGCAGTGTCGTCTGTCGTGACTCACCACACTGATTCGTGGCAAATGCTTCATAACACTGAATGGACCATTTCGACACGTTGCTTGATATTGATTTACTGCTTCAGAAAGCTAAGGTTTCTCCATCACTAGTACTACCCTAATTTCCAAATGTTCCACGTGACGTTGAGACGTGTTTGATGCACGAATTCTTCTTTGTTTGTATGTTTGTTTTCTTTTGATGCACGAGTTCTTTAGTGCGTCATCCTCCAGCCTTTGTGTCGTTGGACGTGCGTGCGTGCGTGCGTGACGTAGTCAAGCTTGTGTGTCTGTCACAGAGCGAAAGAGGCTTGCGTCGTATTAAATTCTCCTCTGAAGTTTATCTGGCTGATCTTCTATCTGGACCTGAGAGATGAAGAAGGCACAATCGCTCCTTTTCCAAGCGTTGACCGTGCTTGGCATTTGGGCTTCGCTTGGTGAGTTCACGTTTTTATTTGACTTCAAGGTGCCTCACTGCAAACGTTGTTGGGACTGGATTTGTTTCTTCAGATCATTAGGGGATCAATATAAAAGGGCATTTTATTGGCCCCACCTCGGGGAAATGTATACTTGTCAGATTACTAGACATATTAAGCAAACTGTCAGTCTCATTTGAAACAATGGAAACAATACGTTATACATCCGCGGTTTTGAGACACTTTCTGATCCGACTGTGAACTTTTGAAAAAAGGGTGTAGTAAAGCCTATTTAAAACTAACGACTGACTTTAAGCATTGATATGCCACTCATTTAACTCACTGACCGCCACTGACTGAAAACCTGAAACATTCACTTCGGTTTGCCTTGGAAGGCTGCAAATGGATTGGACGTCTAGCACCGTCATTGGCACAGAAACGTGAGAATCCATAGCCAGTCCTCCCAGTTAAGAATAAGCGCACTTCTGTTGTTGTCAGTAGTAAGCTAAACGAACCGAAATTATACATTAATACAAATGTATATATATAAGTATTTTAAAACTATTAAAATTATTATGAATTTTAAAAAATAACACTAAATATTACTATTACATTTTATAATAATAATTTTAATTTAATAATAATAAATTTAATAAATTCATAATAATTTATTTTTTAATTTAATTTTATAGTATTATATAATACTATATTATTAGTAGTATTATTATTACTATATATAATAA
This sequence comes from Corythoichthys intestinalis, assembly GCF_030265065.1. Classification (NCBI taxonomy): domain Eukaryota; kingdom Metazoa; phylum Chordata; class Actinopteri; order Syngnathiformes; family Syngnathidae; genus Corythoichthys; species Corythoichthys intestinalis. Next base: position 81,889,138 of record NC_080395.1, read on the forward strand.
CACTAAATATATAATACTAAATATTGACTAATGGCAGTTAAATACTCTTGTAGTTTAGTTTTGGTTAGTTTTAGTTTTATACTAAAGGGTCATAGTATTTACCTATGATATAAATAAATATCTACTTTTTTTAATTCCATTATAATCTTAATGATTTTTTTAATCAATAAAGTATCAATAAACCCAATAGATTTGTATTAATGTATAATTGTATTTTTTCATATATAAATAAAATTAACATTAAAAAATAAAAAATAAATACATATATGTTACAGTTCTACATGGACTGAGGTTTTCAATGCAACGCTTCACATTCCAGGTGTTTTGTTTCACATTGCGAGATGGATAATTTTGTATGTGGTGCCTGTGTGTGTGTTTTGTCATAATGTATCAAACGTAGGAAGAGAATGTCCAAAAGACATGTGCTTCAACACAACAGAAACTTAGCTCCAAAACCATTGTCTGTGATCTCAATTGATCTGGATCATGAATACATATAGGTTGAGGTGCTGGAGGGGGAGGGATAATTGAACTTTTAATGACCGAAGGGAAAACAAACAACAACAAAAAACCTGCAGTTGAACACAATCTTGATGACTTTTACAATTGTTGTTACAATATGATTAACACCCCCCACCAACACAAACCTATATAAAGACAAACCGAACACTTTAAAATGCAACTTTTTTTCACCTCGACCTATAACCTTACTCACCTTGTCTTCACTGATGCAAAAGCATCTATTGCACTTTCATATCACAGTTGTTTTGGAAGGGCACTTCTTTCCTGGACTTGGTGGGCTTGGACTTGGTGCTGATGTGGATAAGTTCGCTGTAAAATGACACATTTCAAAGGTAAAGCGTTGGTCAACAACATGTCACTTGTATTCTGCTTGCCTTTAGCCAAAGCATCGAAAGCGTTACTCTTTGCACATCCTAAGTGTGTGTGGGTGTGTGCGTGCGTGTGTGTGGGTGTGTGTGTTTCAGACAACCCTATGCTGAGAGCTACAAACTCTTTTGTGAACAAGTGATCCGTCAAAGGATTATCGTTGACAAAGAAGTGCTCAGAATGGACAAGCCAAGAAGGTTGTTCGTGAACATCGTGAAGAACCATGAGGATCTTGATGCTTCAGACTACAGGTAATTTATAAATATTCATACTAAAAAGTATTTTTTTTTATTTTATTTAGTCTCTGAAAAAAAGCCTTGAGAGAATGTTTCATTTTGTTCTCTTTGGTGTATTTGTGTGAATGAGAAATATAAGCGCAAGAGTGAATGTATTATGTGGGTGTGTGTGATGTGAATATGTGTGTCTTGTGCTCATCTTTCCCTTTAACTTTGTTTCAGGCGGGATATGCTGAAAAGAAGATTGAAGTGTGATTTCCCCCAATTAGTTTTTTATGGGGAGAGATTTGTCTCAAAAATATTCTCACAAATGCTTTCGCGATTCACACATATCTTTTGTAGATGCACAAATATATCAGAGATTTTCACATGTATTTTCGAGATCCACAAATATATCCATGAGTTTCACATGTCTTTTTGTAATTCACAAGTATATCCTCGAAATTCACATGTGTTTTTTTTATGTAGTGCGTGCACTCATCATGAATTATTGTTTGTAAGCATTCGAATTGTATATAGGAATCAGCGGCCGCGTGCATTTATTTTTGAGACAAACATAACAAGAAACGGTCAAATTTTCTCACACAAGCGCATTCGCGATTCACACATGTTTTTCGAATTCACAAATACATCCGCGATTCTCACAAATACATTAGTGATTTTCACACGTGTTTTTCAGATCCACAAATACGTCCGCGTTTTCCTCGTGTGTTTTTTAAATCCACAAATACTTCCGCAAATGTTGCATGTTTTTTAATGATGTGCGTGCAATTATCATGACTTGACATTTTTTAAGCATTCAGTTTTGCTTGTGAATTGCTGGAGCTGCGTTTTTTTTTTTTTTTTTTTAAACAGCGAACACGCGCATTTCTTTTTGAGACAAACGTCACTCGATGTTTCACCAAGATTTTCTCACACACAGTAAACCATGAATTTTCACGTGTCTCAAATAACCTCCGCCTCAGTCCGATAGGCGGCAGTATTGAGCGCATAGAAAGGTCAAAAGTGCCCATCAACACAGATGGCAAATGGTGTTCTACTTATGTAGCGCTTTTCCACCTTTCAAGGCGCTCAAAGCGCTTTACACTACATCGCCATCTACATACAGGTGACGCAGCACCAGGAGCAATGTGGGGTTCAGTATCTTGCTCAAGGATACTTAGGCGAGTTCGTCAGGGCAGAGAATTGCACAACCTCTGGGTTGGGGGACAACTACTCTACCGCAGAGCCACGCCATCCCCATCCCCAGATCACATACGGACACCTAGCGGGTGACATTACACCGGGCAACAGATAAACAGGTGTCTTGGGTCCGTTGGAAAACAAGCCCTATTCCATTTTTTGTTTTTATGTGTGTTAATAAAAAAAAAAAAAAAGAGAGAGAAATGAATCATCTCCCGTTTCCCAATTAAAAACTGCTAATTCAATAACGGAAACGAGACTTAATCCATTTTACCAATTACTGGTTTTGAGCTGAAGTCGAAAAACAAAATATGTCCAATATTTGTTTTTATTAACAAAAAAAAAAAACAACAACAGCACAAATATGCCAGGGGGTTATAAACATTTCAAACATTGCACATCAGGAAAATAACAAAACAAAACAAAAACAAAAAAACAATGAATAATGCTGTGAGCAATTATTCACAAAGAGATTCAAGTTTTTCCACAAATATTGTTTTTTTCCGCTTTTAGATTATTTGATTTTTTAAACAGATTTATGTAGCACACAGTCTCGTTATGAAAGTGAGAAAAAGAAGGTAACAGCTTGCTAAATTTACATTTGTGTAGGTAGAATTTCGACAAAATGACAAGTTTAATAATAGAAACAATCTCTTTCTTGAGATTCTTATAGAAACAAAAACAAAAAAGACATTTTCCCATTTGAGTTTGAAGTCCACATGTGTAGGCTCCTGATTCTGAACTTGCAAAGTTCTTTCCAAAATTTATTGGAAAAAGAGCAGGTCCAAAAAAGGTGCTGAACTGTCTCTGTATCAATGTCCCACTTTAATTTTTTTCATGTAGTGGTTTGCAGGATAGTACTTATCTATAGATAATTTTGAAAGCGACTTCTTTGACCTTACTTGTCAACCGAAACATATTGGGGATAGTCCATACTTAGGCGTGGACCAAATGATATCTCCAAAAAGACTTAACATATGGTGTGGATCTAATCTCGTTCTGAAATAGAGATCGAGTATATCTATTCAAATTTTTGTTATGTAGTAAACATAATTTCCCCACACTTGAATTTAGTATATTTGGAGGAGATAAAGTTTGAAATGGCATGTTTACATTTCTGCACAGCATAATGAATCCTGAAGGAATCGCATCATCAACACTAGCATATTGCTTAGGTCTAACTGGTAACTGAAAATAATCCCAAAACTCTGCGTAAAACATAGGTGCCATTAAAAAGTTGTGACACAAAAAGTGTCTTCTGCCTCTAATTGTCCAAAAATAAAGATTTGTTTTTGCAAAGAATTCAATGAGCCATGACCCGGAAGACGAGGCCTTATTGAAGAAAAACATCGTTTTCCGGTTCAAGGCTCATTGTAAAAGCGAACTCGGAGGAAAACAAATATTGGTCGTATTTTGTTTTTCGACTTCAGTTCAATAAATTGACATTGTAAAAACGGATTAAGGTTCGTTTTCCGTTTTTTATTTTCCAAAATTAGAAGGAAAAACAAACGGCCTCAAGGTACACGGACAGTCTTGGGAATCATACTTTTATAGTCTATGCGCTCAAAACTGCCACCTATCAGATGAAGGCGGAGGTTATTTGAGACACGTGAAAATTCTCGGCTTACTGTGTGTGAGAAAATCTTGGTGAAACATCGAGTGACGTTTGTCTCAAAAAGAAATGCGCGTGTTTGCTGTTAAAGAACACAGCTCCAGCAATTCACAAGCAAAATTGAATACTTAAAAAATGTCAAGTCATGATAATTGCACGCACATCATTAAAAAACATGCGAAACTTGCGGAAGTATTTGTGGATTTGAAAAACACTTGTGGAAAACGGGGACGTATTTGTGGATCTGAAAAACGCGTGTGAAAATCACTCATGTATTTGTGAGAATCGCGGATGTATTTGTGAATTTGAAAAACACGTGTGAATTGCCAATGCACTTGTTCTTGTTATGTTTGTCTCAAAAATAAATGCACGCGGCCGCTGATTCACAAATACAATTCGAATGTTTGCAAACAATAATTCATGATGAGTGCACGCACAACATTAAAAAACACATGTGAATTTTGAGGATATATTAGTGGATTACAAAAACACATGTGAAACTCACGGATATATTTGTGGATCTCGAAAATACATGTGAAAATCTTGGATATATTTGTGCATCGACAAAAGATATGTGTAAATCGCGAAAGTATTTGTGAGAATATTTTTGAGACAAATCTCTCCCCATAGTTTTTCACACCCCTTTCCAGCGCAACATGTCTGAAATGTTTTTTGTTGTTTTTTTTGTTGGAGACTTTATCATCAACAGACAAACTTTTAGACAGGATACCTCAGTCATCAGGTACATCAGCTACCGACTCTACTGAGTGAGGTAAGACAAGAAAGTGACACTGAACAAATGGCTAGCACAACATCTGGTTGGAAATCCACAGAACAAAGAAGGACACTTTACAGTGCAGGGCTGCTATTGAGGACCATTCTAAGCGAATCACCCTCACTGAAATGCCCATGGCCTCCCACAGCAGAAGATTTAAATGTATGTGAAGCGAAAGCTGTTGTGCCTGTTGAACAGTACAATCGATTGGTGCAACAGAAGAACTAACACTAGCCGGGTATGTTGATATTCCTGATGATGTGAATCTAAAAGTTCTCTCTCTATGTCAAGACATTGTGTATCTGGAATGTCCATTCCTCCAACAAGTGATGCTCTCTTCCAACACAGCAAAAGGGCAAACTGCGAGGCAGCAGTAATGCGACATTCTCTGACTGGTATGATGTGTGCCCCTTCACCAATTGGCAATGGATGGGACATTGAGGATGGTGAATTAACAGTAAAATGGATGACTAGAAATCCTGCCCCAGATAGTGTGCTATAGGTAATCCACTGTGGTTGCAAGATAAGCAAGTGTGAGACTGAAAGATGTTCATGCTTGTCTGCAAAAATGTCCTGTACAGATTTATGCCACTGCCAGGACTGTGAAAATATTTCAAAGGAAATGACACTGATGATACTGATATTGATGAGTAATCACCCACCATCTCTCCTATGTTTAGTTTCATTATCAAAATGTTACTCTCCATTTTAACACCTTTAAAACAACAACAAAAAAAGGCTCTTTTCCCTTTTCCCAAAAAATAGACCTTTGTTCAATTTGCCTGCCAAAAAAGATGGATGTTCCAATGAAGTGCTATTGTTTTATTGAGAGTGCACATTTCATATATGTGTGTGTATATATATATATATATATACACACTGATACACTGCCAATGGGAAAACCCATGGACAGTGTATCAAATACTTGTTCTCCCCACTCTATACATATATATTCCTAGATTTTGACAAAATTGGTGCAGGGAAACGTTGGGTGAACTTTTAACCCAAAGTTCAGAAGGGTATTATCTTATCAAAAAATGCATTGAACAAGTAGTGCCCAGACATTGGAACGAAACCCATTTTCTAGGCACTTTTTCAGGGTCCACCCCAAGGCCTAATTCTATTTAGCACAAGACTTATTTTTCATCCCATACAATTTATTTAGCAATTGGGGAAAAATACTTAGATACATACTGTAAAAATATTGGAGTAGAGAGATAAAAACAATGATGACATTTTGCTGCTGTCTGTTGCATTTTCCGCGTTCTGAATCTTCCCCATTGGGCTGATTTCTAAATCAGCTGAAATCGTTACTCTGCCGACGTCATCACCTAGATGGAGGCACTAGAGCGCTACAATGATAGGCGGGGCTAAACGGCAGATTAAAAGAAACATTTCTCTTCATCTGCGCTTTGCCAAATTGTTGTATATAGTCGAATGATCTCAAAATATGATTTTAATTCACATAATAATGCTATTTAATTTCATCGTGTCACAGGCGCTTTAAAAGTCAGTGATTGCAGGACTGGTTTACTTTCAAAAAGTGCTTGAGCCGAGTTTTGAGGGTTTGTATTGCGGGACACTCCCTGATGGCCCTACTATGACCCTAGTCATGGGGGCGGGGGCAAATCAAATACTTAAATAGTATTTTTTTAAATTAAGAAACAAAGCACATGAAAAAAAAAAACATAGTAATGAAGTAATAAAATAGAAATAATTCTACATGAAATGAAATTCATTCTAAAAAAAATCAAAACTTCAAAATATAAATGAAAAATTATTGAAATAAATCAAGATTAAAAATAATAATAATAATAATAACATTAATTCAAATACATGAAATGAAATTCATTCTAAAAAAAATCAAAACTTCAAAATATAAATGAAAAATTATTGAAATAAATCAAGATTAAAAATAATAATAATAATAATAACATTAATTCAAATACATGAAATGAAATTCATTCTAAAAAAAATCAAAACTTCAAAATATAAATGAAAAATTATTGAAATAAATCAAGATTAAAAATAATAATAATAATAATAATAACATTAATTCAAATAAGTGTCCCATGTGTGAATTTTGCTGTGGGAAAGTTATTCATTTAATTTTGTTTTGTTTGATGAATCTTGTGACCTCTCATATCTTAACTCTATGGCTGCCTCTTACGGTATTCAATCCATTTCAACTGATTGTTCGATCGCTTCCAGCCCCTCCCAGTTAAAATGGATTGGACGTCTATCAATATCTTTTACTTATTACCACAACAAAAATTGTGACCTGGGCTGGCGGTGGTGAGGTAAACTAATGATAACTTTTGGATAGATGTCCACTGATGTGACCACTGTAACCGAAAGGGTTAAACATCATCCTCAAAAATAAAAAGTGCAAATTACCACACAAATGTTCCTTTTTGTGCTATACACAAGTGTGGATGCAACCCCGTTGGTTACATAACTCTGTCGGAATGGCTGACGGTTACCCATTTGATTATTTCACCTTATAACGCATACTGTAGCTTGATCTGAGGCTGAAATGCATCCCAACTCTTCTTTCTTGATTTCTGTCCCAATTTACATCCATTGTCCAGTTCACTGGCGCCTGTGGCACAGCTGTGATGGTGTGTGATGTAATCCTACTTGGTTTAGTTATTGTTGGGTAAAGAGACATACTATACATTGTATCCAAAAAATTGTCCATTGCTGCCAGTTTGCTTGGATTTAATAAATCAATATTAAAATCTCCACAGATGAAGAATGTTTTCTGCTTAATAGTGGAAAACAATTGGCTCATCCATTCAGTGAAGGAATCAATACATGAACCCGGTGATCGATAGATTCAACTGACAATTATATTTTTCTTTTTTTCATTGGAGATCTCTATTGTCAAACATTCCAAGTGTTCTTGACATATCTATTCAATTCAATTTTATTTGTATAGCCCTAAATCACAACAAGGTTGTCTCAAAGGGCTTTGCAGAGGCAATATGATACAAAATCAGAAACAGCAAATGAAGCAATGAAGATGAATACATACATTTCAAGTCCTGGGCATCCCCCATCCTTAGACCCTCCATGTCGGCAAGGAAAAACTCCAAAAACTCCAGAGTCTTTGGGAGAAAATGAGAAACCTTGGGAAGTACCACACTGAGGAGAGATCCACTCCCGGGACAGATAGGCAGGGAGCACCAGTACTGCTAATGGGAATTAGCAGGCGAAGTTACAGTCCGTAAAGATACATTGGAGTAAAGGAACAAGAAGAGGTCCATCTAGCCAGATGAGACGGGGGTAGCAACGAGGACATCCATCCAGCCAGGGGTCCGGACAGTCAGGAGGCTGCAGCTGAAAAAGGGGTGGGGGGAAAGGGGAGACCGGGTGACGAGTGATGAAGAGACTAGACAGATATTACCATATTACTAGATATTACCATTGGAAAATAGAAATTAAGTAAGACAAGTGGTACTGTAGGTAGAGTGAGAAAAAGGAGATAGAACTCAGTGGCTGTACTTCCCCCAGCATTATAGCTTCTAGTGCAGCTGTATCTGTTAATACCATACATTTAATTGATTTATGAATATATAGGGCAACTCCACCACCAGTTTTCTTTTCTCTATGTATTTTAATTCGTAATCATCCATAAGAAAATCAATACCTTTATCAATATTAAACCACGTTTCTGTGATCGCAATTATGCTGAAGGGGTGTGTAAATTGGTGCAGATAGTCTTTGGTAGAGCTGACATTTTTGTACATGCTTCTGCTGTTGAAATGTATAATTGACAGTTTTGCCCATTGAGTTGATATGATTTTCATACAGATCTTGTGTAAAAATAATCGCAATTGGTAACAGTAGAAGAAAAGAAATGATTGTCAGGATCACTTTCTATATTAGGGACTCTTTTGTTGGACTCGTTGGATTTAAAGGCCTCAAGTTCTATTTGTTTGTTCTGAAGGGTTCGCAGAAGTGGATCAATGTCGCTCTTATTCCTGAGTACAGTTCGTGTGTTTGATGTATCGTTCATAGTCATTGTATGCAGAGATGGTACCTGGTCTTGATAGGTATCAGTACTTTTCAAGCTCTTCAATATCTCGCACCATCAGCACTTTTGCTTCCTCAGGCGTTCCGTTCCATTTAATGTATATTTTACAATTGACTACCCACGTGTGTTGAATCTTGCGTTGCTTTTTAAGATATCTTGCCTTTTTGGCGATATCAGCATTCTTCCGTGTTAAGTGATCGTTCATATATACGTCGGTACCCTTCAACTTGCGACCTTGTTTCAGCAGCATTGTCTTGTTTTTTCGACTGATAAATCTCACGATGATGGCTGGCGGTCTGTCATTCCTCATCGGCATTGAGTGGCACGCCTCGATGTGCTCCAAGTCCAACGTTATTCCCTTGCTCCGAAGGTAAGATGCCACTTGTTGCTCCACCGAGTTTTCCTCCTGCTGGCTGGGTTCCCCGTCGTCCGTGGCCACCGCACGCGCATAAGTGCGCGGTCGGATCTTATAAATGACTTTCCAATATATGGATTTAAAATTAAGACGTTGCCGGTAAAATGTTGTCTGTAAAAGTTGTAAAGCAATAAAACAAACAACAAAAATGAATGAAATGAACAAAAAACATTTTTTGTAATGGGTAAAAAAAATATTTTTCAAAAAGATCATGTGACTAGTGTTGGGTTTTGTGTTGTTTTTTTCCTTAGTGTGACTTGTCTCTGTGATTACCCATTGATTTCACCTGTCGTGCCTGCACATAGTGAGTCCTCCTGTATTACCCAGCTGTTCCTCGTTGTCTCGTTACCCCTTGTCTGCATGTGTGTGTGTATAAAAGCACCCAGTTTCTTTTCAGTCCTTGTTGCGTCATTGTCAATGTAAGTGTCTATGTCAACGTCAAAGTCCATGTCAGGTTCTCATCAGCAGTATTCACGCCTATCCAAGCCCTTGTGTTCCAAGTGAGTTTTTGAAAAGCAGTCTTTTGTTAGTGACAGTTTTTGTTTGCCTCAGTGCCTTCTTTGGATTATCACAGCCTTTGTTTGTACTTTGTTTTTCGTTGGCTTTAATTAAATCATTTTTGCACCATTCATCTGCCTCGCCTACATTTCCCTGCATTTGGGTCCACCTTGCCCGCCCGCGCTCCCTGACAACTAGCACCTTAGAGACGGTCATTTGCTTTGCTAAGCCACCCCCAAAAAACACTGGAGGTCAGAAGAGGCAAGATGGATATACATCTTTTTTTTCAAACCTAAGCTTTCAAAAGCGACAACAACTACTGAGCGAGAACCAAGAACTGAAGATGTGGACCATGAAACACCGGAGAGCATCGCCAAAATGGTGAGCGGAATTTCAGTTGGCTCCACTTCAGACGTTAACCCCCAAAAATGGAAACAAGGTAAAAAATAAAAAAAAAAGTTCATTTTCAACGTATTATTATAAATGATGTTCCTGGCTGAAATATTCAGCCAAAACAGATGCGGCGTCTACTTCTCCACGAGGTAAGACAGAAAAACGCACACACGCAGACACACACACAGCTGGGATGCCTGTATGTACGAGCATGGGCTAAGCTACTATCGGAGCATATATCGTGTAAGTTGATTTTATTGCTGACACTGCGTTTCGGGGTCATCAACATTTTTGGCCCCTCTTGCCAGAAAAGTCAAACTCCACCTTATGGTTTTACCACGCGATACTTTTTACTTTGACTTGAGTAGATTTGTGATGAAACACAACTCTTACTCCACTACTTTGGGCTACACTAGAGTCATTACATTTTTCGTCTTTATTGTACATATTGACTTTATTCTCGCCAGAGGTGCCGACAGTGGCCGTCTCAGTTGTACCAATGAGACGTCGCAACAATAACCACATGACTCCATTATACGTTATAAGTAGCGGTAACAATGTTTGTTCTCCGCTAGAGGGCACTCATGCTCTGGGTGGTGATTCATCGTGTTGTTCTGGTCTGAATTTGAGGGTTTGTGTGTCATCTTTTTGGCCGGATAGGTTATAGTACAGTATGATAATGACAGTCCATCTACTAGTAGATGAAGTTGTGCTTTGAAAAAAATATATAACATTATTATTATTTTTTTTTTTTTTCATCAGACATTGTAAGCAGTTACTGACAAAGTTACTCCTTACTAGAGTATTCTTTTCAACGAATATTTTTTACTTGTACTTGAGGAATGTTTTGGATAACTACTTTTGCTTTTAACCACCTCAGGTCAGACCTCGAAAAACTCTTGAGTCTGGTCACTCGTACATCGAAGCGCCACTATTTTTGCTATTTGACTATCACTTCACCATTAGCAAATGGACTGGACGTTTGTCGCCGTCAATGACACAAAAACACGATCATTCAGAGGCAGCTCTGTGTGTTAATCTTGTCTGAACACAAAATTGGAATTGCCAGTGGGTCCAATGCGTGTCCATTGGCTCTTGATTCAACTCATCGTTGACCATAGCAAATTGAGCCAAGTCTTATCACCAAATTCACAACAACATTTGGAATGTCTTGCAGTCCTCTCCAGCATTTACCACCTACAATATATGCAAGCAGAAAGCTGTTGTGGTGAGAGTTAATACTGGCTCGGAATAAGACTGGTTTGGTTTAACAGAGGTCAGAGGGGGGGTTTGAATGACATGAGAAGGTAATCCCATGAAAACGGGAAGTGCGACTACAACAGTTGGCCGATATCCAACCTTATTCTGACCTACTAACGAGCACATGAAATCAACTAATTTTACAGATCAAAAATGTCATTCATTTACACACTGTGGTTATGATCTCCAATAACACTCCAAAGTCTATCTTTTTGTTCTTCTTAGTATTTTACTCATTGCCTGCTATTGACAGCTGTAGACATCCAACTCATTTAAACTGGAAAGAATGGTTGTGAATGCTCATCTTTCAGTGTCATTGGCGACACTAGATATCCAATTCATTTTGACTGGAAGGGTTGGCAGTGGTCAGTCGCTGCTAGCCTCTCCTAGCCAAAATGGATATGGAGGTCTGGTGCCGTCAATGGCAACCATACGTTGTGTAAAAATGAGTGCCCTATATAGGATTAAAATTGCAAAATCTTTTATTCAGGGTCAAGAAAATGAATGTTTAATAGTTAACACATTTTCTCTTTTTAAGAAATGAACTTCTGATGGAAGGGGGAAAAAAAAAAGAGCAAAAGTCACTGACCATCCATGTCAAAGTGTTTCCAGATGTCGATCAACTGGGCGGTTGTGAGCTCGGCCAGGTGCAGGTGAGGTTGTCGAGTCTGGGCTGCCATCTCGTCTCTCCCCCGTGGATTGGATGCACTTGCACGCAGGGCCGGCCCAGGCCACTTAGGGGCCCTAAGCAAAATAATGCCAAGGGGCCCATATTTTTGGCCCACCATTTCGTCACAGAGTACTGTGAAACCCATACATGCAATCCAACCCATACGTCCACATTTTGTATATTAATCAGATTTTGTTGCACTGCATACTTCAAACTTCTCACCCCAAACGATTGCCAGTACTTACAGTAGATGGCGCCAAACCTTTTTCTGATTGGCATACTACTTGATAATAATGAAATGACTATATCTACGCTCTCCAGTCCAAATGCATATTATGCCAATATTTCGTTTTACTACAATCAGCGGAAGCCGTACATTTGCCGTTGCCGACAGGTGACAGCTTGCTCGGCTTTACTTGATTCGCTCCAGGCTTTTGCCCTGCAGCTAATGGCAATTACCAGTACGACATATTGACAAGCTCTGCTGACAACAGCGTTCAAGTCGGAGTGTCTTGCACAACAACAACAACAACAACAACAACATCAACAACATGCTCAATTACCGCGAAACTGTTGTAGGGCTGAAGCTATAGAATATTTTAGTAGTCGATTAATTGATGGACTAGTCAGTTGGAATAATCGAGTAATCAGATAAGGAACATGAAAAATTAAAATACCTGAGCTCAGCCTCAAAGAGTATATATAAATATATATATATATATAAATAAATATTTTTTTAAATGAGGATCTATGTACAACAAAAGAACAATTGGCTAACTTGCATAGAAAAAGTCAGCTAGCTTAAATGCTATGAAATGCTAAAGTTTTTTTCACAATGCTCTTAACAAATGGTTCAGACACATATTCCCACAAAAAACGGCTAAATATACCTATAAACTAAATTATGAATGCATTAAAAAACATTAGCTCAAACAAAAACTTAGCTTACGTTTGTCTTAACAGGGAGCAGTTGGATTCAGCCATGTAAAAAGAGGCAGACCAGAGGGCAGTGTATCCACCCTAATCAATAAAAGTAAATGCAAACACTTTCAAAATAAACCATGACAACGCCACTTTCATTAAACGAATACTCGAAGCAACAACATTTAATTCGAATGTTTTTTCTAATCGAATACTCGAGTTCATCGATTAATCGTTGCAGCACTATACTGTTGTTTCTTTTCTTCTCCGATTTTCTTCTTTCCTTTCTCTGCTCCAGAGGGATAAATTCTCTTCCACATATCTGTGCATCTATTTTCCAAGCAAGTTTGAGCACCAATCATCGCAAAGCAGGTTTAACGTCACTCCCCAGGTTGCCAGATTGTAATGACAAGAAAATGGATGTTTGCATAGATCAACGGCAATGCGCGCCACATTATTCACGATGCTCTATTAACAACGTATAAAATGAGGTTTCCAGATTGGGGCCCCGCCCCCGAGTGGTCAGGGGCCCTAAGCAGCTGCATAGTCTGCGTATATGCTGGGCCGGCCTTGATCCTATCCTATTGTTTAGCCACAACTGGATTCATTACCTTGTTACTTTTAATCCTTCACACAGCCGCTGGAAACAAATGTTTTATCCATCTGCAGGCGACCATCGTGATTTTACAGCACTATTTGGATGTGTGTCTGCCTTAAGGCAAAACACTACCGCTTTTGTCCAACGGCGTCGCTGAAATTGACTAAAACTGAACAGTTTCCAAGTGTTGCCATTGACAGCACTTAAACCTCCACTCCATTTGAACTGGAAGGGCTGGAAGCGAACGAACGTATTTGCTGTCCCCCTCCTTGTTCAAATGGAGTGGATGTTTACTAGTGACAAACAGATTGAAATTAACAGACAAAAAAAATAAACTAAATGATTGTACACGTACATGACAAAGCAGTACTAACAATGCATTTGTAATTGCAATCATTTTCTGGGAGAAATCGAGCATTAACTGACAGAATTGCATGGGTGCCAATACTTTTGGCCAGCAGTGTACGTCGGCTCCTTCATTGATGATGTGAGTATGCGTTGTAAAGTGAATTAAAGTCGCTGCACATAGACTGTGAACATTCCTCACAATGCTTGGTGGAGAAACAGTTGTGTTGATGTCTTTTTGGGTCCGTTTTTTTTTTCCGATCGTACACAATCGTGATCTAGTTTTTATCGGCCATGACTGTTTGCTTGGATGACCAAACGTCCTCTTTGCCCGGACATGTCCACTTTTCACGTCCTGTCCGTTGCATCCGGCCTGAAATTTGAGGAGAATCACCTGCCTGCGTTGACGTGGCTCCTACTAGTAGTGTGAGAAGTAGTAGTTCTGAGAGACGTTTATGCTGTTGTATTGTGTTCATAGTGCTCCATACACCTTTCTGTAAGTATCTCCTGTAAATGTCGATGTGCTGACTTTATGCAATAATATGGGCCATCAGTTGACCCTTTGCGGTGCGTTGCTGCCACCTGCTGGTCAGAATAATTCGCGGCATCTGTTTTTTTTTGTCACGGTTTTGCCCATAAGCTCATTCACTTTCACAGTGCGTTGTCTAGCGGTAGCATTGACACTCGTGAATGCTTTCGGTTACGTTTCTGCCTCGGAAACAAATGTCTGTATGTGTATAATAACATATGGATGGGCAGTGTATGTATACCTAAGTGGTGAAGGGTCACATGTACAAAACTAAAGTTGTGGTGTCTTGTAGAGGCCAGCCAATCGGAAGGCCACAGTGCATTGTGGGTTGAATCGTTATTTTGAGTGTACACTTATTGTAAACAACTGAGCAGTGAGAATCGTCTTTGCTTTCATCATTGTCTTTGATAAATGGGACACTCGTGTTGTTTGAAAGGCGATAATTCAGTACATTTATTTATTCCATGGACAGCACAGAGCTCTCCTTTGCTGCAGCAGTTATAAAGTACGAGGAGTCGGGTCAATGTGCGCATGGAAAATTAAGGCGATAAAAAAAGGGCAATTCAACAGAAAATTGCTCAGCTCTTTCAGAGAGGAAAGAATTGAAGAGGCTTATTTCATTAAATTTTGTTACATTTGTTAGATGGGGAGGTTCAGAACATCTTCCATGTCAATGTGCACTTTGTACGTATTTATGTTTGGCTACTTATTTATTACCTTATATATAATTTAAAACAGTCAATGTTCCATCTTCAAAATACATTCCATTTCACTGTGCATAATGTAAGTCATTTGTATTTTTTGTGACCGTATGTTACTTATAACATGATTATTTGACAAAAAATGTTCACAATTGTAATTCTATGTTCTTTCGGAGTTCAATTTTTGCATTTAGACGTGAGGAAATGAGGGAAAATAAAGATTAGGAGGTTGGGGTTTCTGCTATTTTATTAACTGTTACATTGAAAAATACAATTTTGAATGAAAAAACTTCTCATGTTTACCTTGTGATAGGATGTGTAATGCAGTAGCCTAATGCATGTGTAATAGCGTTTTATTTTTATGTGTGTAAAAAAAAAGTTCTGGCTCCGTGGTGACCTTCATGTCGGGGAGTTCCAGCAATGAATTCTAGCCACTTTCCCCTCTGGCGGTCACCCTAGTTAAGAGCCGTCATGGCGTCAACATCCTGAGAAGAAGCAGCACCTCCCATTTTACTGCGCTGGCAGCCTCAAATCAGCCTGACGTTGGTGACTGTCACATCATCCTCCACCAACAGCCTGTGGATATCTTGCAGATCATAACCATCATTCTCGTATTCCACCTCAAAGTCGTTGCCGACGGCCAAGCGGAAAATGTCGTCGCCGCACTCGATGGTCATCTGTAAAAGAATGCATGATTAGTCCAGCCGACGTGATAAGAAGCTCCAACCACCTCAATTTTTTGTAATTTGATGGTGTGCCTAAAATGACATAATGACCTCAAAGTCGCTTCCGGCTGCGAAGGGGAAGGAGTCCTTTTTGACGATCTTGTTGACATACTTTCCATCAACATGACTCCCGATGCGGGTCAATAGCTCAAGGTCCCCATCTTTGAAATCAACTTCGATGCGCATCGGGGTGTCTTCACCGTGGCCCAAAGATAGGTGGACGATAAACCTGCAATACAGACAGGTAGTTCTTGTAACAGCGAACCTAACACAACGTGGGGGAATGGTGACAATTACTTGGTTGGGTTCGGCTTCACTTTTCCTTGGATGACGATGATGCAGCCAGCGTACAGACGCTCTTTGAACAGCACTTCGGAAACTTCCTGCACGCACACATAAAGGCAGCGTGAAATTGATATATCAGTCAAGCGCTAATCGCTATGGGCAACCTCCAGAACATGCCAACTACAACTCATACAATCGTCAACTCACCTGGTACACATCCACTTGGAGGTTGCAAGTGCCTTTAATGCCGTTGTACATAATCTCATCGCTATCTGGTATTGAAACAAACATCAACCAGGGTAGGACACATGAGATTTGACATTAAGATTTTAAGTGTGAGTGAGCACATTGCATATTAGGAAGCCATGAATCTTCCCAGCTAAATAATCAGCACACTATGTGATCCTGTGCTCCATCGGTAGACCACATTCAAGCTGCGTCCGCAACACGGTCACATTTCACAGATGTATATGAGCGCAGAACACTTGCAGCCTCGGAGTCAGAAGTATGATAGTGCACAATTTGCCAACTAAGCAAATGTATTTGATTGATAGGCAGCTAATAATGATGCCTGAATCTCAGAATGGAAAAAGTATTAGTGGTACAAGTAGGCCTCTATTATCAATCGTATGCAAGCTCATTCTTAAAGTAGACGAAAGACTAACTGAACTATATGAGGGGCCGTACAAGACATTTTTCATTCTGGCCCTCACACACACACACATACATTCTCCATTCACATACATATTCACCCTCACACACATATATTCTCCTCTCACATTCATATATTATTCACTCTCCAAACTACGGCCCGCCTCCACATTCGGTCCGGCCCCCTGAACAATCAATTTCTTTTTTTTCCAATAGTGTTATTTATTTCCTGGCTTTTTTCTGTGAAGAACCCAGAGGGCTATTTGGTTATTATCTATTTAATTAATAGTGATAATATTATATTATATTATGTTGAGGTAATTATCGAGGTTTGATTGATTAAATATTTGCTTGGTTGATTGATTGAATATTTGCTTGTGCTCATACATACCATAAATACATAATGCCATATTTTTCTTACTTATATAACCAGTAAATGATTATTGCTTGCTATACCAGGTTGTAGTATAATGCTTAAGTGTTACAAAGGGTAAAAGAGGGTCGGGATGACAACTATTTTGCTTCATGGCCGCATCATTGCGTAACTAGACCTTCCGAGGCATCTTCAGCACCTGGCGTCTGGACTTCCGTCTAGACCTTCGAGGACAATTTTCCATCCATGGCCGCAGCGTTGCATAACTGAAGTGTCTGGATTATTTTGACTGTTTATATGATTGTTTACATAAGCTCTTGCTTCCACATGTGTATTCACTTAGTTCCACCTACATGCACACACATATCCAATCGAAAACCACATGGGTGTCTCCAGCTTGCTCTCCCCTCCCTTAGGGCGACATCCATCTTTGTTTAGGACAAACCCCTAAATAAAATACCAAGGAGGATATTTTTCCTTGAGATCAATTTTGGTGACTCACGAGTCACATGTTGCTCTCCTTGGCCAAGAAAACTGAGTGTCTTCTCTCCTTATGTCTACCTAAAGATCTATTTTTGAACTTGACATATTATCTTTATTTTATATTATTATTTTTATTTTATTTACTTTTGTTCCTGAAAAACAATTCATTTTTGCATTTAGGCACTCCTGCAATCGTCACACTTTTTCTGTTACAAACTGACCCGGCCCCTCATCAGAGAAGGGAAAAGTTATGTGGCTCTCACAGGAAAAAGTTTGAGAATCCCCTGCTCTAATCGAAAGCAGTGTAGTATAGTTGGTGCACACCAACAGAAGGCGCCAACTCACCTTGGCATCGCTTGCAGATGTAACGTCTAAGGGAGGTGCAGGAGAGGTCGTTCAAGCGACCTCGACGTCCCCCCATCTCAACACAGTCTTCATTTTGGAGGTTAGGCTCACCTGCATCCCAGAGCCTGCACAGAAGTACCTTTCATACCGAGATCCTGCTATAGAGTCTACCCACGTACCACGTGTTCGCTGTAGGGTTCCGCCCACTTGTCCGTCAAAACATAGTGTTTACCTATTACGGCTACGTACATTTCTCCTATTTACGGCGTGTTTTTCTGCTCCTTAACATTAATAATCAAAATGGTGAAGGCGTGTGTGGCTGTTGGTTGCACTAACAGAGAAGATGGAAGGAGAGACTTGAAATTTTACCGTATTCCGAGGGATCCAAATAGAAGAGCGAAATGGACGGCTGCAATTCGACGTGAAACTGGACACCAAAAAATCACCACAGACTATGTAGTAGTCATTTTATATCTGGTAAGATGCATTTAATATATATTTAGAGGGTTTTGGCCTGACAACCACAATTAAGATCATTGCTAGGCTAATCGCCGACAACATACGACGTAGTACGACATAGTTTCAAATTCAAGATGTTTGTGACTTCCCTTTCTTCCACCATCGTTATTTTTTGAATCATATTTAGCTGGTACCAAGTAAAAGAAACTGGCCTCGTCTACGGGGCTGACAAATAACCACAATTAAGATCATTGCTAGGCTAATCGCCGACAACATACGACGTAGTACGACATAGTTTCAAATTCAAGATGTTTGTGACTTCCCTTTCTTCCACCATCGTTATTTTTTGAATAATATTTAGCTGGTACCAAGTAAAAGAAACTGGCCTCGTCTACGGGGCTGACAAATAACCACAATTAAGATCATTGCTAGGCTAATCACCGACAACATACACGTATGTATGTCGTGAGTGCTATCGCTAAACCATATAAACATTAAAAGCCTTAACTCCATTGACAAACGACATGAAATACATTACACTTGACAGTGGATGTTAGCAATAACAAAAGAATTCGAATTGAAAATTTCGTAACTCACCTTTCCAAGCACAAGATAGATTCCTGCCAAACGAGGACCTGTTTCACCCAACCAGCAACGAAGTATTTATAAGCGTCCAAGCTCTTGAAGTTTTTCGTGAGAATAGGCTGATTTTGTGTGGACAAGATCATTTTAAATATCAGCGTAGCAGATGTCAGGCAGACAGGGCGAAGACAGTGGGTCGAAAAACATCGATTTGGGCATCAAATATGGATCTGGCGACTGTATAGAACGAAGCTTTTCCTCATAACGCCTTTTATGCAACAGATCCAGTGAGTTTGCGGCATCAGAAAGCACCGGGTCTTCCATGAAATGCATTTTAAATTGCGCCATCAATTGAAAACAATGCTAATACAGAGTCGTTTTGACGGACAAGTGGGCGTAACCCTACAGCGAACACGTGGTACGTGGGTAGACTCTATAAAACAACCTTTCGGCAGCTGCTCTGAAGCTCATCCCTAGTTGAGCATCAGTCGCATTTACAAATCAAGTGCAAAAAAAGAAAAACAAAAAACAAAATCAATACATGAAATTATCCTTAAAAATATATAGTTAAAAAAATATATATATGATTTTGCTCAGTAAGAAGATTTTTTTTGTAATGATCACGTTTATTTCTTATAAGTGTGTTTCTTAGATGGACTTTTAGATGGAATTTTGTAAACCAGTGAAAAAATAATGGATATATGGAAATCAGTTTCTCATTTATGCCTCGTTTCACTGTAATGCTGTAATGCATGTGTGAAACCTTTCATTCATTCCATTTCTGAGCCGCTTATCCTCAAGAGGGTCACGGCTGGAGCCAATCCCAGATAACTGTGGGCGGTAGACGGGGTACGCGCTGAATCGGTTACCAGCCAATTGCAAGGCATAAGGAGACGAACAACCATTAGGCGGGGTACGCGCTGAATCGGTTACCAGCCAATTGCAGGGCACAAGGAGACGAACAAACATTCGCGCGCACACACTCGTACCTAGGGACAATTTAGTGTGGTCGATTAGCCTACCATGCATGTTTTTGGGATGTGGGGAAACTGGAGTACCCGAAGAAAACCCAAGCAGGCATGGGCAGAACATGCAAACTCCACACAGGAAGGCCAGAGCGTTTTTCAAAAAACCCTTGATCCCAGGACTGTGAGGCCGACGTGCTAACCACTGTGTGTGTGTGAAACCTGTTGTGTTTTATTGTGTGCTCTATTTAAAACTGTGCGAAAAGCACAACCCCCCCCCCCCCCCCCCCCCCCCCCAAAAAAAAAGGGCTCCGTGCCTACCCTTATGTCAGGGAGTTCCGGCAAGATATTCTACGCCGTTAACACACACACGCGTGACGTAAACGTTGAAGGACTGTGATTGGTCCGCTCTTTTTCCGGTTCAGCACAACACCGCCGCCATTTTCAAACATTCGCACACGTCTTCTGTGTTGCCCACGCGTCAACATTTGTTGTTCAGTATTGATTAGCTGCAGCTGCAAATACACTCTTTTCGGTTGCGCAAAATTGTTCAAGCCCACACCTCCTCTAGTGGCATGGTGGTGAATTACAGAGCAAAGCGTTCCCGTGACGCAGAAGTTCAAGTGCGCAATGACGGAGTAGAGCAGGCTTCACTAAATCCGGACCTCGATGCCACTTTTCCTGTCGTGTTTTCCATGTCTCCCTCCAACACACCTGAATCAATATAATCAGGATCATTATCAGGCTTCTGGAGAGGTTGCTGATGACATAATCATTTGATTCAGGTGTGTTAGGGGAGAGAGACGTGGAAAACACGACAGGAAAAGTGGCACCGGGGTCCGGATTTAGTGAACCCTGGCGTAGGGCCTACGGCGTCGCTCCGCTGTCACCGGAACGCAGAAGCATAAATCAGCCTTGACTAGAACCATTCTTCTTAACAAAACGGCCTGTCAAAAAACATTTCAGAAATTCTTTTTAACTAAACGGCCTGTTAAAAAGCAGATACGCTGAGGGATGTTATTTTGATCGATTCTGATTCGGTCGTGCTTTACCAATCATCTTATCGATAATAGCAGTCGCCACATAAGGCTGTTCAGTTCCCTATAAAGCAAAGAAGAAGCACTTTTCCTTGGGTGCAGCTGTCATTTTGGGTGTTATAGTGATGAGTGAGTAGGAAGTACCCAAATTTTACGTGTCTACATTACGCTTTCCTTATACTGCTTACGCTAGTTCTGATTTCAAAGGAGTTCCGTCGATCCACTTCCACGGGTATGGGCTCTTCAGGCCGATCCAGTAGTCAAAGCCATCGAGTTGTTCTTTCAACCAGTCCTGAAACAAATTGCATCAGTACTAAAGGGCACGAGAGACACTTAGTGAAAGGCCGCTCACCCTCTCCGCGCTGCTCCAGATTATCAGCAGGTGCCCCCCATTGGATGAACAGTAGCGTTTGGCATCATCCCAAGATTTAGAGTCATTGGCAAAGCAGTAACTATGTTGGTTGTTGAGCCGCCAGGGTGCCTGACAGCCCTCAGCAGACTTGGGCCGTCGAGTAGGCGATACAACCTTCTTATCAGGGCCCGTAAGAGGAGGGCCCGTAGCACGAGGGCCCGTAGTAGGAGCGACCGTAACAGGAGCTACCGTAACAGGAGGGCCCGTAGGAGGAGGGCCCGTAGCAGGAGCGACCGTAACAGGAGGGCCCGTAACAGGAACGCCCGTATCAGGATGGCCCGTAGCAGGAGCGACCGTAACAGGAGCGACCGTAAGAGGAGGGCCCGTAGCAGGAGCGACCGTAACAGGAGCGACCGTAACAGGAGGGCCCGTAACAGGAGGGCCCGTAGGAGGAGCGACCGTAGCAGGAGCGACCGTAGCAGGAGCGACCGTAACAGGAGGGCGCGTAGCAGGAGCGACCATAACAGGAGGGCGCGTAGCAGGAGGGCCCGTAGGGCTGCAGCAGCGTCCTAAGGGCGTCAAGAAAAATATTCAAATAATATTTGATGATAGCAGTATTCAAAAAATTCAAAGAAAAGAGGAGCAAAACCGTTCATAATAAGTCTTTAAATAATAATGAAATCATTTTCCTAGTGTACCCTCTGCCCGTTTCACTTTTTCCTGTGATGTGATAATTTCACCACAGACCCCAGTCTCACCACCCAGCAGACGAGTGAGCTACCTGAAGGTGCTATTTTTAGCCTCCGCAATTGAGGGACGTTACGGTGACGTCAACTTCATGAAAAGACAAAAGCCCTCCGGGTCAGAAGAAAAAGAAAGAAGAGACCATGAACGTGAAGAAAAACAGAGGTTTGTTATGATGATTTTTTTTCAACAGCATAAGCACGTAGACTTAGCGCAACTGCAAGCTAGCGGTTATTCACATAGAGTTTATATGACTTAGTGCTAAAGAAAGATTATACTGTATCATTAGCCAGGCTGTTGTTTTAGAAATATTTTCAGTATTCAGCCAGCTGTTGATTAGTTTCAGTTAAATTTACTCCCCCTCCAATTTTTGAGAAATTTGGACAAAGTCTATGGGGGACCCAAATTGTCTTGCTTACTTTCATGTGATGTGAACCACTTTTACCTTGTGTGAAATTTTGCCTTTCAAATAAATTTGCCTTGCCTAAAAAAGTGGCAAGGTTAATTATACAAATACACCATAAAATATGCATTAATAATTTCAAAGTTCTGTGGTATGGGGGACTAAAAGTGCCATGGATTTAAATGCAAACATTTGTTTTTAAATGTGTCATTAATTCATTAAAATGGCGATCACGTTCATGTAAAAAAAAAAAAAAATTCAATAGGTATTTATTTGCTGTCTTATTTTATTTAATTCATTATTATTGAATAGTCCTGTGTAGTTGCAGTGCTTCAAGAATGTATTTTCTTTCAACTACGCCCATCAAAGATAGTGACCGGGTCCAATAGACAAGTACAGTAGGCTGCAAGACTTTAGGCGCAATCATGCTGGTTTGACAATGAGCAGCTATTTGACAAATATAATGTAAGATTCCACTTTCTTCTCTAGATCCTCTTCTGAAATATTTTCCTTCTACCTCTGTACATTCTGGGCCATCTTTTACAGCGAACTTATCCACATCAGCACCAAGTCCAAGCCCACCAAGTCCAGGAAAGAAGTGCCCTTCCAAAACAACTGTGATATGAAAGTGCAATAGATGCTTTTGCATCAGTGAAGACAAGGTGAGTAAGGTTATAGGTCGAGGTGAAAAAAAGTTGCATTTTAAAGTGTTCGGTTTGTCTTTATATAGGTTTGTGTTGGTGGGGGGTGTTAATCATATTGTAACAACAATTGTAAAAGGCATCAAGATTGTGTTCAAATGCAGGTTTTTTGTTGTTGTTTGTTTTCCCTTCGGTCATTAAAAGTTCAATTATCCCTCCCCTTCCAGCACCTCATCCTATATGTATTCATGATCCAGATCAATTGAGATCACAGACAATGGTTTTGGAGCTAAGTTTCTGTTGTGTTGAAGCACATGTCTTTTGGACATTCTCTTCCTACGTTTGATACATTAACGTGGGTGTGGCCTCCCCTCTGCCTCGGCTGCCGGCCGCGGGAGTGGTTTGGGGGGTCGGGTCTCCGATCTTGCATCGCCCCATGGCAGTCCCTGGGCGTTCTCCTGCCTCCGCCTTCCCCTCTCTTCTCTGGCTGGGCATCCGCCCTGCGCTCCGGGTCGCCGGTGTATCAGCGGGGTGTCGCCTGCACCGGCGGGGGACCTTTCCTTGCCTGGGGCTTGGTGGGCCGCTGGGGGTCCCGTGGCGTGCCGTGCCGGTTGGGGGGCTGTGGCTCGTGGCCTGGGTGGGCGGGCGGGGGTGGGATTAGGCGTGGGGTTGGTGATGCGTCCCCTCCTGCCATCCCTGAAGGCCGGTTGATGGGCGCGCGGGTGGCCCGGGGGACCACCCTGGGTCCCGGGGGGGGGGACGGTGGCTCCTTTGCTGGGCGGTTGGAGGAGGGATGGGCTGCGCGTGGCCCCCCCAACCCCCCGCCCGCCCTCCCTCCCCGGGCTGGCTGGGTGTGGGCCGTGGCCCTGGGTTGGTGCCTGCGCGGTTTCTCCGCCCGTCTACGTGGCTGTCGCGCGCCCGGTGGGGCTTGCGTGCTGCTGGATGTGGTAGGGCATGCTCGGGTTGGGGGTTCCGGTGCCGGGATTGGCGATGCGGCGGCGTAGGGTTGGTCGCCAACGGGCTTTCACTCATAAGAGATTCACACGATTACTGGGTTCTAGATCACAGAACTGATTTGTGTACACTCTACCCCTTTCAATCACTTAGCTTATAGTCTTATAGACACCCCCACCCCCATTCTCCTCTTTCACTGGCCAATAGGCCCCCACATGGTGTAAACCGGAAAGACATCTCGCTGACGATAGCACCAGCATATAAGTAACTAGTTTAGATGTTCAATGTATTTCTTGTTGTTGTTTGTGTATGTGTTTCTTTTCTTTCTTCTCTTGTATTTCTTTTCTTCTGTCCCCCCATAATCCCTTCCTGTTCGCTGCTTTGTCATAATAAAAAGGTATTTTGAATGATCACAATGGGAGTATGTCAGACTCTCAATGTGAAACATTAAAACTGTTCAGGATCCGGGCACTTAGACTTCCATTCTCTGTGTCAAACAGCTGAACAGGACAGGTTTAAAAAAAAAAAAAAAAAAAAATCATATTGTAACAACAATTGTAAAAGGCATCAAGATTGTGTTCAACTGCAGGTTTTTTGTTGTTGTTTGTTTTCCCTTCGGTCATTAAAAGTTCAATTATCCCTCCCCTTCCAGCACCTCAACCTATATGTATTCATGATCCAGATCAATTGAGATCACAGACAATGGTTTTGGAGCTAAGTTTCTGTTGTGTTGAAGCACATGTCTTTTGGACATTCTCTTCCTACGTTTGATACATTATGACAAAACACACACACAGGCACCACATACAAAATTATCCATCTCGCAATGTGAAAGATACACCTGGAATGTGAAAAGTTGCATTGAAAACCTCAGTCCATGTAGAACTGTAACATATATGTATTTTTTTTTTTTTTTTTTTTTTAATGTTAATTTTATTTATATATGAAAAAATACAATTATACATTAATACAAATCTATTGGGTTTATTGATAAGTTATTGATTAAAAAAATCATTAAGATTATAATGGAATTTAAAAAAGTAGATATATAATGGAATTTAAAAAAGTAGATATTTATTTATATCATAGGTAAATACTATGACCCTTTAGTATAAACTAAAACTAACCAAAACTAAACTGCAAGAGTATTTAACTGCCATTAGTCAATATTTAGCATTATATATTTAGTGTTATTATATTTAGTAATAATAATACGACTAATAATATAGTATTATATAATACTATAAAATTAAATTAAAAAATAAATTATTATGAATTTATTAAATTTATTATTATTAAATTATTAAAATTATTATAATAAAATTTAATAGTAATATTTAGTGTTATTTTTTTAATTCATAATAATTTTAATAGTTATATATATACATTTGTATTAATGTATAATTTTGGTTCGTTTAGCTTACTACTGACAACAACAGAAGTGCGCTTATTCTTAACTGGGAGGACTGGCTATGGATTCTCACGTTTCTGTGCTAATGACGGTGCTAGACGTCCAATCCATTTGCAGCCTTCCAAGGCAAACCGAAGTGAATGTATCAGGTTTTCAGTTAGTGGCGGTCAGTGAGTTAAATGAGTGGCATATCAATGCTTAAAGTCAGTCGTTAGTTTTAACCCTCATGCTACATTGTCTACATTTTTTGTAAATTTGTGAATTTCTCACCTTTAATCAGAGACAAAGCATATAAAAAAAAACACCAGAGAGCTGCCATTTCCAGAGGGTGTCTAAAATGTCCTGAATTTCAAAATGCCACCTGCTGAGCTTTCTAAGGCATTGCAGCAATGAGATTTTACTTTTGATACTGAAACATAGCATTTTTACATTTTTTGTAGCATAGACACCCATTATAATTCCAATTTTTGAATGCATTGTAAACCTAATGTGCAAAAATGCATTTCCCGCAATTACCACATCAATTGCTTTATTTACACTTGTTCAGACGTATGCATGCCAATTTTTTGGGTTGAGAGCATTTACACCCCTTCACCATTAGGTAACGCCAGAGGCTCGCAAATGATTTTGCCTTTTTGCAACCGGCTGCAAAATTTTGCATCTTTTTTCAACAATTCCGGTCGGGATTTTAGTAGGGCTTGGTTGGGACCTCCAGAAATGAGTGGCCGAGTTCTTTTACAAAAAATAAAGTGTTAGTTTGAATTTTGTACGTCTACGCAATACGCATGCGTGTGAGCGTCTTTAGTTCAAACGGATGTTCTGCATAGAGATTGGCTCAGATTTCAAATTCAAAGGTTACGTTTTGAGTTACGTTTTTGAATCTCAACTATGATTGGTCCGCCTCGTGTTTGAATTTATTAGCCCGCGATTGGTCATGCTCCGATTGGTTGAAAGAGGAGGCCCTCCTCTTGTTACACAGCGTCATCCTAGGGAGCGTCAGGATGACAGGAGTCATAATAGTCGGGTCGGATCCATCGGGCAGCGCCGATCATACTTACGGAACTCGGAAAACAAAAAAGCGATATGGCATCCAACCAACGAAGTGGCTGGACATTACGTCCCTGCGCGAATCCCCACGTTGTATGCAGTATGATGCTAGATGAGCAGTCGGGAGACGGCGTTTGCGTTATTTGTAAACCAGGAGATCGTCGCGAAAATAGTCGCATTGACCAACATCCAAGGGCTCCGATCGCTCAAGAACTGGTCTCCCCTCACGCCTCAAGAGCTGCGGGCGTATATCGGGCTGCTTATCCTATCTGGAATGTACCGCTCCAGGCATGAAGCGACGAGCAGCTTGTGGTGTGTCAAGACCGGGCGTTCGACGTTCCCCGACGCAATGGCTCATCGGGGGTTCATGGAGATCAACCGAATGCTCCGGTTCGATGATAAGCTGCTTAGACCACGGCGGTACTATGCAAGCAAACTGTCGCCGATTTAAGATTTGTGGATCAGCTGGATTTTCCGGCTGCATGAAATGTATAACGTGGGACGTAACGCGTCCGTGGACGAACACCTAATTGCCTTTAGAGGACGCTGCTGCTTCAAACAATATATG
Source organism: Corythoichthys intestinalis (assembly GCF_030265065.1). Lineage (NCBI taxonomy): Eukaryota > Metazoa > Chordata > Actinopteri > Syngnathiformes > Syngnathidae > Corythoichthys > Corythoichthys intestinalis. Next base: position 81,916,225 of record NC_080395.1, read on the forward strand.
CCGTCAAAGCCCGCAAAGTATGGCATGAAGATTTGGGCCCTTTGTGACGCTCGAACCTCCTACGCATCAAAGCTGGAGGTCTACACCGGCAACCCTCCAGGGGACACGCGTCAACACAACGTGGGATTGCTTGTGGTGCTGGGACTCACTGACTGATTGCTTTATATAAATTCTGTTATAAATTCTTCATAGCTGTTGTGACTTTCCTTTTCAAGGTTATAGTGTATGGATAGCTCTGACTCCAGTGAACATTTTGGGTGGTTGAAAGTAAAAAAAATATTCATAAATGACTTCGTTATCACACCTCAAAACATTTACAATTACTGTAAAAATTGCGTGTTTACACAAAAATGGCCATCGCAAAAAATAGGCATGCATAAAAAAATATATATATTATTATAACTCATTGACCTTTTCAAGGCTCTAATTGTGTGGTATGAAATGTTCCAATTCACGTTTTATATATATATATATGTATGTATGTATGTATGGGGTGTTATACACAAAAATGGCCATCGCAAAAAATAGGCATGCATAAAAAAATATATATATTATTATAACTCATTGACCTTTTCAAGGCTCTAATTGTGTGATATGAAATGTTCCAATTCATGTTTTATATATATATATATATATGTATGTATGTATGCAGCATAGTTTGTTTTGGTTATAGCACAGTACTGCTTTCATTGTCCATAGAGGGCAAAACTTACAAATAAAAAAATAAAAACTATATATGTATGGATAGCTCTGAGGCCACAGAATCATTTTGTGTGGTTGAATGTAAAAAAAATATTCAGAAATGACTTAGTTATCGCACCTCAAAACATTTACAAATATTGTAAACAATTGTATGTTTAGGGGTATTATACACAAAAACGGCCATTGCCAAATATGGGCATGGGTAAAAAAAAAATCTGTTGTTATAACTCACTGACCTTTTCAAGGCTCTAATTGTGTGATATGAAATTTTCCAATTCAATTTTGTTTTGTACATATATATCCAACATAGTTAGTTTTGGTCGTAGCGCAGTGCTGCATTTATTGTCAATAGAGGGCAAAAAAGTACAAATTAAAAATAAAAACTATATGTGAATAGATAGCTCTGATGCCACTGAACATTTTGAGTGGTTGAAAGTAAAAAAATATTCAGAAATGACATAGTTATCACACTTAAAATACGTCTACATTTTTTGTAAAAATTGTACGATGCGTTATATATTTTTTATGATCACACAAGGTTAAATAGGCTTTACTACACCCTTTTTTCAAAAGTTCACAGTCGGATCAGAAAGTGTCTCAAAACCGCGGATGTATAATGTATTGTTTCCATTGTTTCAAATGAGACTGACAGTTTGCTTAATATGTCTAGTAATCTGACAAGTATACATTTCCCCGAGGTGGGGCCAATAAAATGCCCTTTTATATTGATCCCCTAATGATCTGAAGAAACAAATCCAGTCCCAACAACGTTTGCAGTGAGGCACCTTGAAGTCAAATAAAAACGTGAACTCACCAAGCGAAGCCCAAATGCCAAGCACGGTCAACGCTTGGAAAAGGAGCGATTCTGCCTTCTTCATCTCTCAGGTCCAGATAGAAGATCAGCCAGATAAACTTCAGAGGAGAATTTAATACGACGCAAGCCTCTTTCGCTCTGTGACAGACACACAAGCTTGACTACGTCACGCACGCACGCACGTCCAACGACACAAAGGCTGGAGGATGACGCTCTAAAGAACTCGTGCATCAAAAGAAAACAAACATACAAACAAAGAAGAATTCGTGCATCAAACACGTCTCAACGTCACGTGGAACAAATTTGAAATTAGGGTAGTCCCAGTGATGGAGAAACCTTAGCTTTCTGAAGCAGTAAATCAATATCAAGCAACGTGTCGAAATGGTTCATTCAGTGTTATGAAGCATTTGCCACGAATCAGTGTGGTGAGTCACGACAGACGACACTGCTTCACCGCTGCTTTCTGTACCGCTGAAGCAAATGTGTTGAGATGGTTCCGTGCTACGAGGCATTTGACACAATTCAGTGTGGTGACATCTTCTGGACAAAAATATATATTGAATTTTCATCTAACCAAATGACCAAGTGTCATCTGAACAATGAAACCTGTGGGTGGTATGGTGGTTATATACTATGTCTGATGTGCGAGCAGTAGTGGGTTTGACCCCTGGCCTGAAATGTATTCTTTATTCTTCCCCCAGATTAATAAAATAATAATAATAATAATAATGAAAACAAACAAACAAACAAAAGCTGTTGTGTTACTTTTAAATGAAATACGCAAATGCTTGTGCAATAGGGAACTCTTGATGGTAGGTGTATAGAATGCTAGTGACACTGGGATGGGGATTTGGGTGTTTCACACATTTTTATTTAAAAACAATCATCTCAGCAGCATTTGGTTTCAGCCGGTTCCTCTTTTTGCTAATGACCTCTCCAGCTTTTGAGAATATTCTCTCACATGGCACGAACAAATATACAAACTGACAGATAGACAAACAAACACAAAAACTGACAAACAGACAGACACAAAAACAAACACAAAAACTGAGACACAAAAACTAAATTGGGGGGGGGGGGGGGGGTGGATGCGTGGGTGTGTGTGTGCGTGTACTATGGCGAGAGGCTGACGTGACTGACCTGAAAAGAAACTGCTTTTCTGTACTGTTTCTCTTTTTTATTTACCAGCTTTCAATTTAACATGTTTAACAATTGTACATGCAGTCTAAACATTAAGAATATGAAAATGTCTTGTAAACAATAACAATTCAAATGTGAACATTTATAACAGCTAGTATAACTTGAACAACATTATACAAATCAATACGACGACTGTGCAAACATGTCATTGTAACACAAATGACATACGACTTGAACAGTACACTTCAAACAGACAACTTATTGTTCATGGCTGATGTGACATTATTACTTTTTGCTTTTTACTTCAATGTTTCTGTTTTTTTTTTCTTCTTTTTTTCAGAGCATTTTTTTAAAATACATGCACGCACACATGCACCCCCACCACAGAGACACACACGCTAAAGCTATATTGCTCTTATGCCAATGAAGCGTTTAAGATTTTATGATGGCAGTAATGACACAGAATAAAGCAAGCACATACAGAAAAATAGTGGTGGCCATTAAATGGTGATATTATAAGCCCCACTGTTGGATTATAATTTATGGTGAATGCTTTACCATCATAAAAGCTGTCAAAGAAGTCACACACACACACACACACAGATACAAAATAACGCGACATACTAATTGCTAGATGCAGTCGGTGCCCAATCCACTCATTAAGTTCAGCCGTTTTGACAAGGTTAGAGCCGCTATCAGACTCCATCACGTTCATTTGTAGCGTTAGCCGCTAGCGTCAGCCAGTAGAAAGCAATAGAAGCACCTTCTCATGAAATCGTGAGGAAAGCGGGTGAAAGCCCGCCTGGAGGCCGCCAAGAGTCTACTTAATGTCGGGTGAAAGTTTGGCTAAGCTCCCTTAAGCCCGACTCCATCACGTTTGCTTGTAGCATTAGCCGCTAGCGTTAGCCTACTGGGCTGCTGTTTGCTTGATTTCCTGATAACCACGTGACTTCACATGTAAACACACTGACTGCTTTCTTAAAGGGGAACGAACGTAGCCGAACAACACAGCGTCAAAGCGGGATGAAAAGACTATATTTACTTGTTTTATTAAATGACCAAATTTACCGACATGGTCAAAATTACGTCGGTCATCGTGAAGAATTTTGGTAACGGTCAATTTTTGGTAAACCGCCTGGCTCTGCGGAAACTCATTTGGGTACAATGCAACAGGTATTTGGATCTGTCAGGACATCTGGTATTGAATGAAAGAGCTACTATTCGTCTATGTACTGCCCAAAAATTACGTCTTTATGGTACAACAGACGTTATGGCCAACACATATCAAGGGGACGCCGCGTCCCCGATTTTACTACGCAGAGTGTAAAGAGTTCATTCTTGGATAATTGTGAAAAAGTGATCATCCGGGATGGAGGATCGAGCCGCTACTCCTCCGCATTGTGAGGAGCCAGCTGAGGGGGTTCGGCCATCTGGTTTGGATGCCTCCTGGACGCTTGTCCAAAAAGAATATACAAAGAATATTTTATTTAAGGCCAAAATTTAGTTTTTATATATTCTATTGTATTTTTCTTGGTCTAAGCTCTTTTTTTTTTAATTATTATTTTTTTATTTTTTTTTTATAAGATTGAAATGAAAACTGTTTGTGGTCTTGCGCCTGTCCTTCACCACAAAAACCGGCGTTACTTTGGAAGGGCATAGGTTTGGTCTCAACATTCGTAGGGACGATATAACAGCATAACCTGCATGTAGGTACACTTTTTGCTGGGGACGGGACATTAATTAGACCAAACAGATTGGATGAAGGGGGCAAAGGGCCACATTTCTCATGTATATGAACCTAATTAATTAATAGGCAAAATGATCAATGCAAAATAAATCCTTATCTTCTGATAATAACTTTTACGTGCATTGGTTCAGATGATACACTGTTCAATTCAAAGGTTTAGTTATTGTTGGGTAAAGAGACATACTATACATTATACATTATACATAATGAATCAATATTAAAATCTCCACAGATGAAGAATTTTTTTTTTGCTTAATAGTGGAAAACAATTGGCTCATCCATTCAGTGAAGGACTCAATACATGAACCTGGTGATTGATAGATTCAACTGACAATTATATTTTTCTTTTTTTCATTGTAGATCTCTATTGTCAAACATTCCAAGTGTTCTTGACATATCTATTCAATTCAATTTTATTCGTACAGCCCTAAATCACAACAAGGTTGTCTCAAAGGGCTTTGCAGAGGCAATGTGATACACAATCAGAAACAGCAAATGAAGCAATAAAGATGAATACATACATTTCGAATCCTGGGCATCCCCCATCCTTAGACCCTCCATGTCGGCAAGGAAAAACTCCAAAAACTCGATAGTCTTTGGGGAAAAAATGAGAAACCTTGGGAAGTACCACAGTGAGGAGAGATCCACTCCCAGGACAGATAGGCAGGAAGCACCAGGACTGGAATTAGCAGGCGAAGTTACAGTCCGTAAAGATACATTGGAGTAAAGGAACAAGAAGAGGTCCATCTAGCCAGATGAGACGGGGGTGTGACTTGTCTCTGTGATTTCACCTGTCGTGCCTGCACATAGTGAGTCCTCCTGTACTACCCAGCTGTTCCTCGTTGTCTCGTTACCCCTTGTCTGCATGTGTGTGTGTATAAAAGCACCCCGTTTCTTTTCAGTCCTTGTTGCGTCATTGTCAATGTAAGTGTCTATGTCAACGTAAAAGTCCATGTCAGGTTCTCATCAGCAGTATTCAGGCCTATCCAAGCCCTTGTGTTCCAAGTGAGTTTTTAAAAAGTTGTCTTTTGTTAGTGACAGTTTTTGTTTGCCTCAGTGCCTTCTTTGGATTATCACAGCCTTTGTTTGTACTTTGTTTTTCGTTGGCTTTAATTAAATCATTTTTGCACCATTCATCTGCCTCGCCTACATTTCCCTGCATTTGGGTCCACCTTGCCCGCCCGCTCTCCCTGAAAACTACCACCTTAGAGACAGTCATTTGCTTTGCTAAGCCCCCCCAAAAAACACTTGAGGTCAGAAGAGGCAAGATGGATATACATCATTTTTTCAAACCTAAGCTTTCAAAAGCGACAACAACTACTGAGCGAGAACCAAGAACTGAAGATGTGGACCATGAAACACCGGAGAGCATCGCCAAAATGGTGAGCGGAATTTCAGTTGGCTCCACTTCAGACCTTAACCCCCAAAAATGGAAACAAGGTAAAAAAAAAAAAAAGTTCATTTTCAACGTATTATTATAAATTATGTTCCTGGCTGGAATATTCAGCCAAAACAGATGCGGCGTCTACTTCTCCACGAGGTAAGACAGAAAAACGCACACGCTCACACACGCAGACACACACACAGCTGGGGTGCCTGTATGTACGAGCATGGGCTAAGCTACTATCGGAGCATATATCGTGTAAGTTGATTTTATTGCTGACACTGCGTTTCGGGGTCATCAACATTTTTGGCCCCTCTTGCCAGAAAAGTCAAACTCCACCTTATGGTTTTACCACGCGATACTTTTTACTTTGACTTGAGTAGATTTGTGATGAAACACAACTCTTACTCCACTACTTTGGGCTACACTAGAGTCATTACATTTTTCGTCTTTATTGTACATATTGACTTTATTCTCGCCAGAGGTGCCGACAGTGGCCGTCTCAGTTGTACCAATGAGACGTCGCAACAATAACCACCTGACTCCATTATACGTTATAAGTAGCGGTAACAATGTTTGTTCTCCGCTAGAGGGCACTCATGCTCTGGGTGATGTTTCATCGTGTTGTTCTGGTCTGAATTTGAGGGTTTGTGTGTCATCTTTTTGGCCGGATAGGTTATAGTACAGTAATGTAATGACAGTTCATCTACTAGTAGATGAAGTTGTGCTGAGGAAAAAATATATAACATTATTATTATTTTTTTTTTTTCATAAGACATTGTAAGCAGTTACTGACAAAGTTACTCCTTACTAGAGTATTCTTTTCAACGAATATTTTTTACTTGTACTTGAGGAATGTTTTGGATAACTACTTTTGCTTTTAACCACCTCAGGTCAGACCTCGAAAAACTCTTGAGTCTGGTCACTCGTACATCGAAGCGCCACTATTTTTGCTATTTGACTATCACTTCACCATTAGCAAATGGACTGGACGTTTGTCGCCGTCAATGACACAAAAACACGATCATTCAGAGGCAGCTCTGTGTGTTAATCTTGTCTGAACACAAAATTGGAATTGCCAGTGGGTCCAATGCGTGTCCATTGGCTCTTGATTCAACTCATCGTTGACCATAGCAAATTGAGCCAAGTCTTATCACCAAATTCACAACAACATTAGTGTATGGAGAAAAACACCGGTGACCTTTTTGTGACCCGCACTGGTTCCATCATTATTAAATACACATATATATAACAAAGTGCCTTTGGGCTATGCGTAAAAGAACAGCTGTGTAGCTATGTAATCATTATGTATAAACGGTGACCTTTTTGTGACCCGCACTGGTTCCATCATTATTAAATACACATATATATAACAAAGTGCCTTTGGGCTATGCGTAAAAGAACAGCTGTGTAGCTATGTAATCATTATGTATAAAAGTACAGCTGTGTAGCTATGTATAAAAAGTACAACTATGTACTAAAGTACAGTGAGTTCCTTCCTTTGAGAATACAACAACTGCCTTCGACAATAAAGAGCCTAACCATGATTGGACACGACAATAAAGAGCCTAACCATGATTGGACAGGCAGTGTGTCTCCTGAGATCACGTGACATATGCCTATAAAAAGCCTAATCCCGGACCACACTTTAGGGTCGGTCAGAGGATTTCACGCGTAGTCGCTCGCCCGGAGTTCCTTGATTGCTCAAACCAGGAACGTTGTGTGGCCCTCCGTTCATTGTCGACAGGTAAGAGCTTGATTTATTATAAAGGAACTCATTGTGCTTTGGTGCGGGGATATTTTAGCTTCGACAACTAATTATCTAGCGCCATCGTTATGTGTATTGATGTGTTTTTAACTGCTTCGTAAGGGTTTTTTGACAAGTCAGACCTAGCGTGGTAGTTATTCTGAGCTGTGCTTGATTTTGCTTTTGCTTGCTTTTGTGGGATTGTAATCAATTAAACTTCATTTATTCATTCATTTGCAATTTCTAATCAATAAACATTGTCTATTAAGCAAAAGTGTGCCTGTTGCTTACTCACTGCGAACCTGCTACGAAATTTTTCATCTTCCATAAAAGTATGATCCGGAAATTTCGTAAAAAATTTCGTAAAACATTTAGGAATGTCTTGCAGTCCTCTCCAGCATTTACCACCTACAATATATGCAAGCAGAAAGCTGTTGTGGTGAGAGTTAATACTGGCTCGGAATAAGACTGGTTTGGTTTAACAGGTCAGAGGGGGGTTTGAATGACATGAGAAGGTAATCCCATGAAAACGGGAGGTGTGACTACAACAGTTGGCCGATATCCAACCTTATTCTGACCTACTAACGAGCACATGAAATCAACTAATTTTATAGATAAAAAATGTCATTTATTTACACACTGTGGTTATGATCTCCCCCCCGTGAGTCATCACCTTATCGTGGTGGAGGGGTTTGCGTGTCTCAATGATCCTAGGAGCTATGTTGTCTGGGGCTTTAAGCCCCTGGTTGGGTCACCAATGGCAAACAGGTCCTAGGTGAGAGGCCAGACAAAGTATGGCTCAAAAAGACCCCTTATGATGAGCAACATTAATGAACCCCAGTTTCCCTTGCCCGGACGCGGGTTACCGGGCCCCCCCTCTGGAGCCAGGCCTGGAGGTGGGGCTCGAAGGCAAGCGTCTGGTGGCCGGGGCTGTCCCCATGGGGCCCGGCCGGGCTCAGCCCGAAAAGGCAACGCGGGTTCCCCTTCCCATGGGCTCACCACCTGTGGGAGGGGCCAAAGGGGTCGGGTGCGTAGGGAGTTGGGCGGCAGCCAAAGGCGGGGGCCTTGGCGGTCCGACCCCCAGCTGCTGAAGCTAACTCTTGGGACATGGAATGTCACCTCTCCGACTAGTTCCGACTAGATATAGTCGGACTCTCCTCCACACACAGCTTGGGTTCTGGTACCAATCCTCTCGAGAGCGGTTGGACTCTCTTCCACTCTGGAGTTGCCCATGGTGAGAGGCGCAGGGCAGGTGTGGGCATACTTATTGCCCCCCGGCTTGGCGCCTGTACGTTGGAGTTTACCCCGGTAGACGAGAGGGTAGCCTCCCTCCGCCTTCGGGTGGGGGGACGGGTTCTAACTGTTGTTTGCGCTTATGCACCGAACAGCAGTTCAGAATACCCACCCTTTTTGGAGTCCTTGGAGGGTGTGCTAGAGAGCGCCCCCTCTGGGGACTCCCTCGTTCTACTGGGGGACTTCAACGCTCACGTGGGCAATGACAGTGAGACCTGGAGGGGCGTGATTGGGAGGAACGGCCCCCCCGATCAGAACCCAAGTGGTGTTCTGATATTGGACTTCTGTGCTCGTCACGGTTTGTCTATAACGAACACCATGTTCAAACATAGGGGTGTCCATATGTGCACTTGGCACCAGGACACCCTAGGCCGCAGTTCGATGATCGACTTCGTAATCGTGTCATCGGACTTGCGGCCGCATGTTTTGGACACTCGGGTGAAGAGAGGGGCGGAGCTGTCAACTGATCACCACCTGGTGGTGTGTTGGCTCCGATGGCGGGGGAAGATGCTGGCCAGACCTGGCAGGCCCAAACGTATTGTGAGGGTCTGCTAGGAACGTCTGGCAGAATCCCCTGTCAGAAAGAGTTTCAACACCCACCTCCAGCAGAACTTCTCCCTTGTCCCGGGGGAGGTGGGGAACATTGCGTCCGAGTGGGCCATGTTCCGCACCTCCATTGTTGAGGCGGCTGATCAGAGCTGTGGCCGTAAGGTGGTTGGTGCCTGTCGTGGCGGCAATCCCCGAACCCGCTGGTGGACACCAGCGGTAAGGGATGCCGTCAAGCTGAAGAAGGAGGCCTATCGGGCCTTTTTGGCCTGTGGGACTCCGGAGGCAGCTGACAGGTACCGGCTGGTCAAGCGGACTGCGGCTTCGGCGGTCGCCGAGGCAAAAACCCGGACATGGGAGGAGTTCGGCGAGGCCATGGAAAACAACTTCCGGATGGCTTCGAGGAAATTCTGGTCCACCATCCGGCGCCTGAGGAGGGGAAAGCAGTGCACCATTAACACTGTGTATAGTGAAGATGGTGTACTGCTGACCTCCACTCGGGACGTCGTGAGCCGGTGGGGAGAATACTTCGAGGCCCTCCTCAATTCCACCGACACACCTTCCTTTGAGGAAGCGGAGTCTGGGGACTCCGTAGTGGGCTCTTCGATCTCTGGGTTTGAAGTCACTGAGGCGGTTGGAAAGCTCCTCGGTGGCAAGGCTCCGGGGGTAGATGAGATCCGCCCGGAGTTCCTGAAGGCTCTGGATGTTGTAGGGGTGTCGTGGCTGACACGTCTCTACAACATCGCGTGGACATCGGGGACAGTGCCTTTGGATTGGCAGACCTGGGTGGTGGTCCCCCTTTTTAAGAAGGGGGACCGGAGGGTGTGTTCCAATCATAGAGGGATCACACTCCTCAGCCTCCCTGGTAAAGTCTATTCAGGGGTGCTGGAGAGGAGAGTCCGCCGAGAAGTCGAATCTCGGATTCAGGAGGAGCAGTGTGGTTTTCGTCCCGGCCGTGGAACAGTGGACCAGCTCTACACCCTCGGCAGGGTCCTCGAGCGTGCATGGGAGTTCGCCCGATCAGTCTACATGTGTTTTGTGGATCTGGAGAAGGCGTTCGACCGTGTGCCTCGGGGAGTCCTGTGGGGGGTGCTCCGGGAGTACGGGGTACCGAGCCCCTTGGTAAGGGCTGTTCGGTCCCTGTACGACCGGTGTCAGAGTTTGGTCCGCATTGCCGGCAGTAAGTCGAATTCGTTCCCAGTGAGGGTTGGACTCCGCCAAGGCTGCCCTTTGTCACCGATTTTGTTCATAATTTTTATGGACAGAATTTCTAGGCGCAGCCGAAGCGTTGAGGGGGTCCGGTTTGGTGACCTCAGCATTGAATCTCTGCTTTTTGCAGATTTAGTGCTGTTGGCTTCATCAAGCCGTGACCTCCAACTCTCACTGGAGCGGTTCGCAGCTGAGTGTGAAGCAGTTGGGATGAAGATCAGCACCTCCAAATCCGAGACCAAGGTCCTCAGTCGGAAAAGGGTGGAGTGCCCTCTCTGGGTCGGGGATGAGATCCTGCCCCAAGTGGAGGAGTTCAAGTATCTTGGGGTCTTGTTCACGAGTGACGGTAGGAGGGAGCGGGAGATCGACAGGCGAATCGGTGCGGCGTCTGCAGTAATGCGGACTCTGCACCGGTCCGTAGTGGTGAAGAAGGAGCTGAGCCGAAAGGCAAAGCTCTCGATTTACCAGTCGATCTACGTTCCTACCCTCACCTATGGTCACGAGCTTTGGGTCGTGAACGAAAGAACAAGATCCCGGATACAAGCGGCCGAAATGAGTTTCCTCCGCAGGGTGTCCGGGCTCTCCCTTAGAGGTAGGGTGAGAAGCTCGGTCATCCGGGAGGGACTCGGCGTCGAGCCGCTACTCCTCCGCGTAGAGAGGAGCCAGCTGAGGTGGCTCGGGCATCTGGTCCGGATGCCTCCCGGACGCCTCCCTGGAGAGGTGTTCCGGGTATGTCCCACCGGCGGGAGGCCCCGGGGACGACCCAGGACACGCTGGAGAGACTATGTCTCTCGGCTGGCCTGGGAACGCCTTGGGATCCCGCCGGAGGAGCTGGTTGAAGTGGCTGGGGAGAGGGAAGTCTGGGCTTCCCTGTTAAAGCTGCTGCCCCCGCGAACCGACCCTGGAACAAGCGGAAGATAATGGATGGATGGATGGATGGATGGATGTGTTATGATCTCCAATAAGACTCCAAAGTCGATCTTTTTGTTCTTCTTAGTATTTTACTCATTGCCTGCTATTGACAGCTGTAGACATCCAACTCGTTTAAACTGGAAAGAATGGTTGTGAATGCTCATCTTTCAGTGTCAGTGGCGACACTAGACATCCAATTCATTTTGACTGGAAGGGTTGGCAGTAGTCATTCGCTGCTAGCCTCTCCTAGCCAAAATGGATATGGACGTCTGGTGCCGTCAATGGCAACCAAACGTTGTGTAAAAATGAGTGCCCTATATAGGATTAAAATTGCAAAATCTTTCACTCCAAGTCAAGAAAATGAATGTTTAATAGTTAACACATTTTCTCTTTTTAAGAAATGAACTTCTGATGGAAGGGAAAAAAAAAAAAGAGCAAAAGTCACTGACCATCCACGTCAAAGTGTTTCCAGATGTCGATGAACTGGGCGGCTGTGAGCTCGGCCAGGTGCAGGTGAGGTTGCTGAGTCTGGGCTGCCATCTCGTCTGTCCCCCGTGGATTGGGTGCACTTGCACGCAGGGCCGGCCCAGGCCACTTGGGGGCCCTAAGCAAAATAATGCCAAGGGGCCCATATTTTTGGCCCACCATTTCGTCACAGAGTACTGTGAAACCCATACATGCAATCCAACCCATACGTCCACATTTTGTATATTAATCAGATTTTGTTGCACTGCATACTTCAAACTTCTCACCCCAAATGATTGCCAGTACTTACAGTAGATGGCGCCAAACCTTTTTCTGATTGGTATACTACTTGATAATAATGTCCGATATAAATGAAATGACTATATCTACGCTCTCCAGTCCAAATGCATATTATGCCAATATTTCGTTTTACTACAATCAGCGGAAGCCGTACATTTGCCGTTGCCGACAGGTGACAGCTTGCTCCGCTTTACTTGATTCGCTCCAGGCTTTTGCCCTGCAGCTAATGGCAATTACCAGTACGACATATTGACAAGCTCAGCTGACAACAGCGTTCAAGTCGGAGTGTCTTGCACAACAACAACAACAACAACATCAACAACATGCTCAATTACCGCGATACTGTTGTAGGGCTGCAGCTATAGAATATTTTAGTAATTGATTAATTGATGGACTAGTCAGTTGGAATAATCGAGTAATCGGATAAGAAACATGAAAAATTCAAATACCTGAGCTCAGCCTCAAAGAGTATAATTTTTTTTTTTTTTTTTAATGAGGATCTATGTACAACAAAAGAACAATTGGCTAACTTGCATAGAAAAAGTCAGCTAGCTTAAATGCTATAAAATGCTAAAGTTTTTTTCACAATGCTCTTAACAAATGATTCAGACACATTTTCCCACAAAAAACAGCTAAATATACCTATAAACTAAATTATGAATACATTAAAAAACATTAGCTCAAACAAAAACTTAGCTCACGTTTGTCTTAACAGGGAGCAGTTGGATTCAGCCATGTAAAAAGAGGCAGACCAGAGGGCAGTGCATCCACCCTAATCAATAAAAGTAAATGCAAACAATTTCAAAATAAACCATTACAATGCCACTTTCATTAAACAAATACTCGAAGCAACAACATTTAATTCGAATGTTTTTCCTAATCGAATACTCGAGTTCATCGATTAATCGTTGCAGCACTATACTGTTGTTTCTTTTCTTCTCCGATTTTTTTCTTTCCTTTCTCTGCTCCAGAAGGATAAATTCTCTTCCACATATCCGTGCATCTATTTTCCAAGCAAGTTTGAGCACCAATCATCGCAAAGCAGGTTTAACGTCACTCCCCAGGTTGCCAGATTGTAATGACAAGAAAATGGATGTTTGCATAGATCAGATTGTAATGACAAGAAAATGGATGTTTGCATAGATCAACGGCAATGTGCCCCACATTATACACGATGCCCTATTAACAACCTATAAAATGAGGTTTCCAGATTGGGGCCCCGCCCCCGAGTGGTCAGGGGCCCTACGCAGCTGCATAGTCTGCGTATAGGCTGGGCCGGCCTTGATCCTATCCTATTGTTTAGCCACAACTGGATTCATTACCTTGTTACTTTTAATCTTTCACACAGCCGCTGGAAACAAATATTTTATCCATCTGCAGGCGACCATCGTGATTTTACAGCACTATTTGGGTGTGTGTCTGCCTTAAGGCAAAACACCACCGCTTTTGTCCAACGGCGTCGCTGAAATCGACTAAAACTGAAAAGTGACCAAGTGTTGCCATTGACAGCACTTAAACCTCCACTCCATTTGAACTGGAAGGGCTGGAAGCGAACGAACGTATTCGCTGTCCCCCTCCTTGTTCAAATGGAGTGTATGTTTACTAGTGACAAACAGATTGAAATTCACAGACAAAAAAAAAATAAACTAAATGATTGTACACGTACATGACAAAGCAGTACTAACAAAGCATTTGTAATTGCAATCATTTTCTGGGAGAAATTGAGCATTAACTGACAGAATTGCATGGGTGCCAATACTTTCGGCCAGCAGTGTACGTCGGCTCCTTCATTGATGATGTGAGTATGCGTTGTAAAGTGAATTAAAGTCGCTGCACATAGACTGTGAACATTCCTCACAATGCTTGGTGGAGAAACAGTTGTGATGATGTCTTCTTGGGTCCGTTTTTTTCCCCGATCGTACACAATCGTGATCTAGTTTTTATCGGCCATGACTGTTTGCTTGGATGACCAAACGTCCTCTTTGCCCGGACATGTCCACTTTTCACGTCCTGTCCGTTGCATCCGGCCTGATTTATAAATTCTGATGATCTGATGGGATGGTAGCATGTCTGATTAAGTGTTTACGAAAGTGAAATGCCATGGAAATATCCAATCTTGCCTAGCTTTCAAAATAAAACCTGTGATTGCAGGTGAACCAGCTTATGAAATGAGGGAGACTGACCCAGACTGGGCACCACCCCTACATCTGGGACACACATCTGTTACACCGACAAACACTGCACGCTCTGCAAGACGAACGTGAGCAGCTACGGAAAGAGACACTGCAAGCACCAGAGATGGGGGTCCAGCAGGATGCAAACATTGAAGAGCTGCAGACCAAGGAGGGACCATCTGAGCCTGGTGAAATAAACAGTCACCAACAGAATGAGGAAGGGACACCTGACGCTGGAGAAGAAAGTGGTCAGCTACAGACTGAAGAGGGGACACATGAAGCTGGAGAAAAAGGTGATCAGCTAATCACGGAGGATGAGACGCACAACACCAATCAGGATGTGACACAGACTGTGATTATTGACCGTTTTGAAATTTTCACAGAAAACTCATCAAATCTGAAAGCACGTGCCCAAATGTTTTCCAGCTACAAGCACCACCACACTATGAAGTATTTAATATGTATTACACCCAAGGGAGCCATTTGTTTCTTATCAAAAGGCTGGGGAGGGCGTACAAGTGACAAACATATAACCCTGAACAGTGATTTTTTTTTTTTTTTTTTTTTTAAATATTTGTTACCTGGGGACAATGTCTTGGCTGACAGAGGTTTTGACATACAAGAATGTGTGGGCATGTAGTGTTCAGATGTCAAACTCCCAGCATTTACAAAAGGTCGCTGTCAGCACATTTGAGAATCCATGTTGAAAGGGTCATCGGAAATGTTTGTCAGAAGTATAAGATCTTAACAGGAACCATACCCATAAACATGATTCTTCCATGTGAAGGGGAAGAAGCCCCAATGTTGGATAAGGTCACTTTCTACATACTGTACTACATAGACGTCATCATTTTGTAAGTGGGCCAATTTTGCACTTTCCCCAATAAGTTCCCTTTTATTTGGAATTTGGGAATTAGATGAACTCAAGACACCCCTCTCAACATTTTAGCATCTTTGAACATCGTCATTTTTGTTTTTCTAATTGCCAGCTAGGAATGGAGGCATCGTCTTCACAACCAACAAAAATGCAATTTTATTATTACCATCATCTAGAATTTTCCCTCCGTGTCATGTCCTGCTTTTGTGTTGACACTTGCCTTTGTGTTTCTCAGTGTACATCAGAAGCCATGACCGGCCACCATGCTTTGCTGCCTAAACTGCGCCTGAGAAGTACATGTACAAACAAGGTATTGTTCTGGATGCCTTTTAAAAAAACAACACCTCCTTCATTTAAAAAATGAATTGAACTATATTATTTCTTCTTGTCTGATGTTTTTTTACGCCTGACAGCTAGGAAAAACTGCCATGCCGTCACCGCAGCTCCAACAGACCAGCAGATCCTTGGCCAGCTCACGGTGACCTTTGGGAAATACAAAGGCAAGACCTTCTGTGGCTTATGGAGGAAGATGTCTGCTATGTCAAGTAGTGAGTATAAATAAGAAATTGATGTGTGTCTGTTACCCAGAAGAAAATAAAAAAATCAGTTTAAAACAACTACTGCATGCTCTCTTAAAAAGTCTCCTCGATAGCCACGTGAAGGAGAGGCGACGACAGATGGGAAGGTGCGACACCAAAACTGGGGAGTGGTGGCTGAAGGAGCAGCTTCTACGCTACGTGGATATGTTCCCTCCGGTGTCATGCCACTTGGAGCAGAACATCGACCGGGCCATCTGCGGGCATGGCAGCTTCCGGTCCTTCATGTTCGAGGAGATGTGGCAGTTTTATGACCTCTCCAAGTTCTTCCGTAACGATCTCGCCAAAAGCGCAGAAGAATGGAAGATGGTCCAGGAAGCCTTCTGCTTCGTGCGTCGGTGGCTACTGATGACAGAGTAGGACATCAATGTCACGTTAAGCGATTTCGACTGTACATCCTCACAAAGGAGGAGGTCAGTAGGTCGATAAAAAAATAACAATTTCCTTCCTCACAAAAAATATTAAAAAAAAAAAAAAAAAAAAAAAGACCTACATGGTCAAGGCGTCCACGTCCAAAGGACTTTCTGGCAGGTCTTTTGAAAACTTGACCTTGTAAAATAAAACATATTGAGATGTACTTCATGTCTCAGCTACTTCTTTTTACACACACAAATAACCATATTGCTCGGCATAGCATATAGTCCTGTATATTGTGCACTTTCCCAATGAGTGCAGACAGAAAATTAAAAACCTAGTCCTTATTTCTCAACACGTCAATATCTGCAAAACACTTGCTTATCATTAAACTTATTTAAGACTCAATACAGGCTGCTTAACTTTTACTGTGTACTATATCTCCTTTATTTAAATACAAGAAAAAAAAAACTGGAATTTGAGTGTAATAACAAATACATTTAAGGCATACAGAAATTGGGAAAAGTCCAAATGCCCATAATTGAAAGTGGGGAAAAAATAGGCCAAGACAACACAACAGCTAAAACACAGTAATGAAGAAATCTATAATGCTGCGCTTCGGACCACGACGCCACTTGAAGGAAACAACGTCGAACTTTGGTCCCGCCCTCCCGCAGCCTCTGAACAGATGCTCAACCACCCTGCAGAATGGAAAGATGCCAAGACCACCCAGAGTTAACTTGTTACCTGTTGGGCAGAATGACATCGTGAATGAAAATTTAAAACCTAGTAACTTACTTCTAATGGAATACTAGTTTCTTAACACTTGTATATCTGATTAACACTTGCATATTGCAGTTTGCTATTGGCCTAGTTCAGGAGTCGGCTATCATTTTATTTATTTTAACATCAACACTACCTCCTTCGTACACTTAAATTTATTTTTAGGTAGTACTAGTGTATATTATTTATTTATGTACTATTGACATTAATTTATTGTGTGATGCACTAATAGGGTGTTGCTATTTTTAATGTCATTGTACTATTTGAATGACAAAGCCTATTCTATTCTAACATTCAAACAGCCGTATTCAACCGCCTGCAACTACCACAGAAAAGACAACACACAAATGGACCTAAAATATGAATGAATGAGCTCATCTGTGTATACGTATTTTATATATTCTGCGGGGGAAAATTCACCTAACAAAGGCATTTAGGATTCTTTTACATTGGCCAAAAACACACCTCCTTAAAATAAATTTAAAAAGCTTTGAAATGTTATAAATATTCTTAATTCCAGAATAAATATGGTTCAAAACATTATTTGAAAGCAGATTTTTCTTGATTTAGGTAAAAAATGACCAACGTTTAGATGTATGTGCTTAATAAGAACATATGGCAATATTTACTGAAGTAAGTAAGTGGGATAATCTCACATTCATCTGTTAGTCTTTAACGCGCAAAACAAGATGGAGAAAATGATTTGACTAGACTATGTGGGCCTAAAGTGCAGTAAGTAACTGGAATTAGTGCTCATTGTTTAAATACACTTTCAACTCATTCATAAACTGTTTTACAAAAAACTCATAGCTGCCACCCTGGAGGGGATGTTCAATCCGAGTGGGTTCGGTCACAGATTGCAGACCGGAAGAACTGGCCAATCAGAGCAGGGTTGGGGTACCACCCCACACTCTGGACTGATGACCAATCAGAGAGAGCGTCTTTAACAGTAGGGCAGAATGCTACAAATCAGTCAACTTTTTGCAATTTGAAGACAGAGGCCGCATCGCTCCTGACCTGTAACCCTTGACCCTAATGTTTGACCCAGGGCGTCAACGTTGCATGCAGGTGTCGCCAGAGTTCGATTGCACTTCACGTGGGAGGAGGCCCCAAAAGACTGTAAGGTGGTTGTAAAGTGTATTGTGTTAGGGCTCCTTGATTGCAGGCTGGGAGACCAGAAGGTCAAAGACGCCGACAGCTGCAAGCCATCGAAATCAGCCGCCTTTATAAGCCAGCTCGTCGTTGCCGCTCGTCGCCAGACCAAACTTTCAGTAATCCCGTCAGTGAAGTCCAGCATTCAGGTATTTACCACATTAATTCTTACCCGGCTAATCAGACCTCTTGTTCCGTCCCAGGATTCCCCGTGCCTGCTCCCTGAATTGTACCGACGCCTGATTGAGCTCCTGTCAACACCTGCCAGCTACACGCCAAGTGCACGTGCGGTGCTGCGACTTGTGCTCAAATAAACTTTTGAAAATCACCACAGCCACCCTTGTCTGCTTCGGGGTCCACTTCCCAGCGCACCCTAACAGCTTGGTCTGGCCATCACGGACCCCGCGGATGTTGGATCCGAGTTATGCTTCCCCGTCACCCCCCGCCGTTGATCGACACGCTCAAGCCCTCGAATATCTTTACCAAAAGGTAGGAGAAATTTCTGAGGCACTACAGTCTCTCCAGGCGCAGTTGACGCCGCTTCCCCTGCATCCGACGTCACCACCTTGCCGAGACTTCATCTCCCCAACGCCTCGCGAGCCGCACGTGCCACCCCCTGCCACCTACGATGGCGACTTGGGCTCTTGTCGTGCCTTTTTAGTGCAGTGCGGTCACGTGTTCGATCAACAGCCACAAACATACGGCAGCGAGCGGGCCAAGATCGCTTACCTGATCGGGTGCCTTCGCGGTCCAGCTTTAGCCTGGGCCACAGCTGAGTGGGACAAGGGCTCGCCGGCGTGCGCCTCATATGACTGCTTCACAGCCGAGATGCGCAAAGTTTTCGACCACCCGGTCCGTGGTAAGGAAGCCGCCAAACGCCTAATGTCCATCCGTCAGGGGGGGCGCAGCGTCGCAGAGTTCTCCGTGGAGTTCCGCACGCTTGCAGCTGAGAGCCAATTCAACGACACCGCGCTTCAAGAGGTCTTCACCGGCGCACTCAGCGAATCGCTCAAGGACGAGTTGGCTTCCAGGGACGAGCCAGGGAATCTCGATCAGCTCATCGATCGTTCGATTCGAATCGACAATCGACTTCGCGAAAGACGACGTCAACGCAGCGAGCCGCCGCCTTTCAAGTTTCACTGTCCCGCTGCCCAGAGTATGGCCCCTACTTCCGGGTATTCCCCACACATCGTCGCCTCTACACTGCCCTCTGCTGAGAGCCCCGAGCCCATGCAGCTAGGGAGAGCCAGGCTCACTGAGGAAGAACGCACACGTAGGCTCGCTGCCCAGCTATGCATCTACTGTGGCCAAGCAGGGCATTTCCTCCGCCATTGTCCGGTGCGTCCGGGAAACGGGCAGGCTCACCAGTAGGTGAGGAAATACTGGTGAGTCATGCGTTTAACAATTCCTCAGCTCGGCTCCAGCTCCCCGCCACACTTACTTGGAAAGACCAGTCCTGCAGAGTGAAGGCTTTTGTTGATTGTGGTGCTGATCAAAGTTTTATTGATCGCAGGTTGGTGAAACAGCTGGGCGTCGGAACGCACTCGTTACCTGTCCCGTTAAAGACCATCGCACTCAATGGACAGGTGCTGTTTAGTGTGGGGGAGCAAACCGACCCTGTCCACCTTCTTCTATCGGGTAACCACCAAGAGGTACTCAGTCTATTAGTAATCGATTGCCCTCACACGCCGCTGGTTCTTGGCCTACCCTGGCTCAAGACTCACAGCCCAGCGGAGGATTGGACCCATCCCAAGCTCACTGCATGGAGTGCCTTTTGCCATAAAATTGTTTAAAATCTGCCCTAGCTCCGGCCTATCCTGTCCAGAACCCAGACCAGCTAGACCTCTCATCAGTCCCTGAGTGCTACCATGACCTGAGCCTAGTCTTCAGTAAAGACCGAGCAGTGGCCCTGTCCCCCACCGCCCTTATGACTGTGCCATAGACCTACTTCCTGGCGCCGCCCTGCCAAAGGAGCGCATTTATAAGATCTCGGAAGCTGAGAGGGAGGTGCTGCAGTCCTATATCAGAGTCCTTGGCCACAGGTATAATTCGTCCGTCCTCATCCCCGGTCGGCGCCGGCCTCTTCTTTGTGGGGAAAAAGGATGGCACATTGAGGCCCATCATTGATTTCCGTGGCCTCAACAAAATCACCATTAAGAACACGTACCCACTCCCCCTGATGGACTCGGCGTTCACACCCCTCCATGGCGCGCGTATATTCACCAAGCTCGACCTACGCAGCGCTTATCATCTGGTCCGTGTCAGAGAGGGAGATGAGTGGAAGACCGCGTTTAACACTCCCCTGGGCCATTTTGAGTATCTCGTCATGCCTTTTGGACTCACTAATGCCCCGGCGGTTTTCCAGAACCTGGTCAATGACGTGCTGAGAGACATGATCAACAGGTTTGTTTTTGTTTATCTTGATGACATCCTGATTTTCTCTCCTAACCTCACAGAGCACGAGCAGCACGTACGCCAGGTGCTCCAAAGACTCCTGGAAAACTGTCTGTTTGTGAAGGCAGAAAAGCGCGAGTTCCACGTCCCAGAGACCAAATTCCTGGGCTACGTCATTGCCAAGGGTGAACTCCGCATGGACCCTGGTAAGCTAACCGCAGTGGTAGAGTGGCCACGGCCCACCGATCGGAAACAACTCCAACGTTTCCTCGGGTTCGCAAACTTTTATCGGCGGTTCATCAGGAATTACAGCAGGGTCGCAGCACCGCTAACGGCCCTCACATCGACCGTTTCACCGTTTCGCTGGTCTGACTCTGCTGATGCTGCCTTCAGGTACCTTAAGCAACGCTTTACTTCAGCCCCCGTGCTGGCACATCCTGACCTTGCCTTACAGTTCATTGTGGAGGTGGATGCCTCTGAAATGGGCGTGGGAGCAGTCTTGTCCCAACGACAGACTGGCGATGGCAAGGTGCACCCCAGTGCATTTTTCTCCCGCAGACTAACCCCCGCCGAGCAAAACTATAGCATTGGGGACCGCGAGTTGCTGGCTGTTAAACTTGCCCTGGAGGAGTGGCGGCACCTGCTGGAGGGAGCTCGCCAGCCTTTCATCGTTTTGACTGATCACAAAAACCTGGAGTACCTCAAGGCTGCCCGGAAGCTCAATCCTCGCCAGGCCAGGTGGGCCATGTTTTTGGAACGTTTTAATTTCTCTCTCTCCTATATCCCAGGGGCACGTAATATCAAGCCAGATGCCCTATCCCGCCAGTTCCTGCCTAGTGAGACCAGGGTGGACCCAGCCCCCATTCTCCCTTCCACCTGTTTTCTTGCTGCAGTGGAATGGGAGGTGGAGTCCAAGGTTAAGGAAGCCCTTGGGGAGCACCCGGACCCCCGGCAGGGGTCTCAGGCTAATTTGTTTGTTCCCGCATCAGTCCGGCAACAGGTGCTGGAGTGGGCCAACTCGTCTCGCCTGTTCTGCCACCCGGGTATCCGCAGGACCCTCGCTGTGTTGCGCCAATGGTTCTGGTGGGCCACAATGCCTGAGGACACACGGGCTTTTGTCACTGCTTGCCACGTTTGCGCCCGCAACAAGACCTCGACCAAACCCAGCTCTGGCCTGCTTTGCCCTCTTCCCATCCCTAGCCGCCCGTGGTCCCATATCGTCCTGGACTTTGTCTCCGGTCTTCTCCCTTCCCGAGGTAACATCGTAATACTCACTGTGGTTGACAGATTTTCCAAGGGGGCCCATTTCATCCCGCTTCGCAAACTCCCATCGGCGAAGGAGACCGGAGAACTGCTGGTCCAGCATGTCTTCCGCCTGCATGGCATCCCCTCTGATATTGTGTCTGATAGGGGTCCCCAATTCACCTCGCAGGTGTGGAGGGCTTTCTGCGCAGCTCTGGACATTGGTGTGAGTCTCTCCTCAGGTTACCATCCTCAAACCAACGGCCAGTGTGAACGCACAAACCAACAGCTGGAAGCAGCACTCTGCTGTGTCGCACAGTCCTGTCCCAATTCCTGGAGCGACCACCTCTCCTGGGTCGAATATGCCCATAATACCCTGCCGAACGCCTCCTCAGGCATGTCCCCCTTCCTGTGCTCACTGGGCTACCAGCCCCCCTTGTTCCCATCCCAAGAGCAGGACATAGCGGTTCCCTCAGTGCAAAGGCACATCAACCGGTGCACCAAGGTTTGGAGGAGAGCACGCGCTGCGCTAATCCGCTCGTCCGAAAGTTCCCAGGCCCAGTCCAACCGTCGCCGTACACCAGCCCCTGTCTACTCTGTGGGGCAGAAGGTATGGCTCTCCTCAAAACACTTGCCACTAAGAGTTAATTCCAGGAAACTGGCCCCACGTTTTGTCGGCCCCTTTGAAGTAGAGAAGGTAGTGAATCCCTGCTCAGTCTGCCTCAAGCTCCCCAGGTCTCTGCGTGTCCATCCCACCTTCCATGTTTCCCAGGTAAAGCCGGTCTCGTCATGCCCGTTGTCCCCTCCGGTGCAGACTCCCCCTCCTCCATTGTTAATTGACGGGCACCCAGCCTTCAAAGTGAGACGTCTCTTGGACGTCCGCCGTCGTGGCCGTGGGGTACAGTACCTCGTCGACTGGGAGGGCTATGGGCCTGAGGAGCGAAGTTGGATCCCAGCCAGGCAGGTGTTGTGCAGGTCCCTGATACGCGACTTCCATCGCGCCCATCCCGATCGCTTGCCTCGGGCGCCTTGTGTCACCCGTGGGGGGGGGGGGACTGTTAGGGCTCCTTGATTGCAGGCTGGAGACCAGACGGGCGAAGACGCCGACAGCTGCAAGCCATCGAAATCAGCCGCCTTTATAAGCCAGCTCGTCGTTGCCGCTCGTCGCCAGACCAAACTTTCAGTAATCCCGTCAGTGAAGTCCAGCATTCAGGTATTTACCACATTAATTCTTACCCGGCTAATCAGACCTCGTTCCGTCCCAGGATTCCCCGTGCCTGCTCCCTGAATTGTACCGACGCCTGATTGAGCTCCTGTCAACACCTGCCAGCTACACGCCAAGTGCACGTGCGGTGCTGCGACTTGTGCTCAAATAAACTTTTGAAAATCACCACAGCCACCCTTGTCTGCTTTGGGGTCCACATCCCAGCGCACCCTAACATATTGAGTGTAATAGTGAAAGACACATATCAGCTCTGCACCCTGGTCCACCGGCTGAAGCTACACACCAGACTACAACCAACAAAGACGACAGCGGGGAGCAAAGTGAAAGCTCATCATCCTCAGTCAACTCCATGTGTACGAAGATTTGTGGAAGCGAAAATGGCTCACGTTCATGTTCCAAGATCTGCTTAGTGAAGCTGGTCAACGAGAGAAAGCTGTTAAAGTGTATGCTGTGTTGGACGAACAGAGCAACAAGTTTCTTGCTAAGACTGAATTCTTTGAAATTTTCAGTGTAAACTCTCAGATGATGCCATACACACTGAAAACATGCTCAGGTATACAAGAGACAGCAGGTCGACGAGCATCGAATTTCATACTGGAGGCTATGGATGGGAAATCACAACTTCCTTTGCCCACTTTAATCGAGTGTGACATGGTACCAGACGACAGGACTGAAATTCCATCTCCAAATATTGCACTCCACCACGCTCACTTACAGCCAATTGCCAACAAACTGTATCCTGTCGATCACGACGCTCCCATTCTTCTGCTTTTAGGAAGAGACATCTTAAGAGTGCACAAAGTAAGAGAACAGATCAACGGACCAAATAATGCTCCTTATGCACAACGGCTGGACCTGGGGTGGGTCATCGTTGGAGATGTGTGCCTAGGAACAGTCCACAAGCCTTCGGATGTAAATGTATACAAGGCAAATATACTATCAAACGGACGCACATCTCTTCTTCATCAGTGTCCAAATACTATCAACGTCAAAGAAGACTACAGCGGTATGCAGAAACATCGTGGTTTAACATCACAAGCAAGCAAGGAGAACGAGCATGCTTAACCGAGCACCGATACTCTTGGATGTTCAGTGTTTGATAGAACTCCAGATGACGATAAACCAGCTCCATCAATAGATGACAACGCATTTGACTCTCATGGAGTCAGAGGTCTACCAAAATAATGAAAATAGACAAGTGACACAACCTGGAGTCGGCGCCAAAGATCGTGTGCAACGTCTACGCGGCAAGCTCTGAGGACCGCTACGTCTGTGTGACAGCGCGAACGCCCCTGGAGATGGGCAAAGACGACAGGCTAAAGACTGTCACCACCCGCCACAACACCGACAACCACCAGTGGCAGGACGTGGACTCGCTGCCTCTGATCTACATCTACGACAAATTCCAGATGGCAGTAGCTGCCACCAACCTGGAACGCATGGCTTCCTACTGCCCCAAGAGCTACGCCGAGCAGGACGAGGCGGCCCGTCAGAAAACCGGGTCCATGGGTCTGCATTATATATATATATTTTTTTCATCAGTATTCATTCTTTTTTTTTTCTTTTTTGCATATTTATTGTCTGCTTTTTCTTTCTTTCTTTCTTTCTTTAGGAAGAATGAAGCCTCTCGAGTAACCTCTGAGAATTTGGAATTTTCTTTGGTTGTATAACATATACTGTACAGTAGATATATATACAGTATATTATATATTTAAAATATATTTTAATAAAACTATTTTTTTTTCTATCCAAACGGAGGAGGCACATTATAAATATGGCGCAAAACACTCAGATGACTTGTTCTGCTCCGAGACCCCCAATTTGGCCAAATTTCAAAATTGACCTATATGCATGTGTGATACATCATTGGAAAGCTTAAAATCTCAATTTTCTGGGGGAAGAAAAAATTTGAACAGGTGGCCATTTAAAAAAAAAAAAAAAATTTTTTTTTTTTTTAAACAGCGGAAGCCTACCTGGAGATGAGAGAACGCGACAGCAGAATTACAGACGCCATGACTTTAACGAGATCTTATCGCGTACTTTCATTTATCGATCCGAAAACTCCATGTAGCATGTATCACCAAGTGTCAAGACAGAGCTGTGAATGGCCACAGCTGTTTTTTTGGCGGATTTTATGGGTAAAACATGGTAATATAACAAGAATCGCCACGCAGAAATCACGGAAATCAAGGAGTAGTCGAGATTTTCTTTTTCATATATTTACCCTTTTAAACGTCCCCCCCCCCCCCCCCCCCCTAATTTTCTTTGTTTGGATCGATTATGAATCATCTAACATAACCGGGAAAATGCGACAGTAACAAATACAGTTAAGCGATAGTTATGAGGTAGATATCTGTGACTTATTTACAGACGCCAATTGTTTTCATTGTGACGTGATGTAATTAAAAGTTTAAAATATGTCATGTTTAAAAATGATTCAAAATTAAAATACATATATTCAATAATAATATTAAAATAATAAAAAATTAAAAATATATATTTTAAGTCGTTTTTCTTAAACGAAATATTAGACACAGTTTAATGATTCTAAACTCAAAATGGCAGACATTTTGGATAATAAATATAATTAATTACTTTCTTTTTATGGCTTGGCAGAAACAAAAACGGTTGCGCGACGTCTGTAAACGGGGGTTTCCAGGGTAAAACGGACCAACTAAAAATAGTTCGGGGGCTTAATGCGCCATGAATCTGCTATGGCAGCATATAGACATATTGTTCTATCAAACACATCAGTTCTTTTGGCTCAAAATGCTACAGTTTATTTTAAAGAAGGGTGCAAGAGCAGAAACTGCTTTTTCAGTCTTGTCTGTGTTTTCCGCCATATATTAACGTTATATAGGCATCTTTGAGTGAACATCGAGTAAAATTCAAGTGACTCAAGGCCGGGCCAAGTTTTCTCTTTTTGGGGGAATCAATATATGGTCTCCCTACTGTTAGCATCATATCAAAACAAATGAATGTGTCAACAGTGAATGTAGTGGTTTGAAGGGAGATGGCGTGCAAATGTTCACTGAAGTTGGTTTATAGTTAAAATGATGTTGTTTAATGTTTAATAAACTAACACATTAAGAGGTCAGTGAATGTTGACTATATTTCTGTAGTCTACGTTATTTACCAGATACTAAATGTGTGTACATGTATGCACACCTGCACATGAGCCCCACAAAATAATTTGTTTTCATCTTCCTGTGCTCTCTAACCAGAGCCGCTGTAGTGATCAGCACGTCTGAGCCAAATCGTCACAAGTAGAATGTTCTACACTTTTTTTGTTATTATTATTTCGACAATATTTTATTGTTTTGATGTTAAATTTATATTATCTTGCACATATCTAATGTGGTATAATAATCATAATAACGTTGATATTAAATAAAGAGTCATTTTCATTGGTGAATGACTTTTTGTCATGTGTGGATACATGGTTAAATAAAAAAGGGTTCGATTGATAAATAACATGTTGTTTCATCATTTAAAAAACAAATCATTAAAAAAACAGATTTGGATTTAACATTTTAATTTAGTAGGGTGCGTAATTTTTGAGCCATAGGACAACGGGAGATGAACAACGTTACGATCGCACCTGAAATAAAACGTTGGTTGCGCTTTTGATATTTGACCACGAGATGGAAACAACGTACTTTATAACAATGTCTGAATTGCGTCGTGCTCGCAGTTTTTGGTTTTGTTCATGTATTTTAACCAGATTGCTGGTTTCTTTTCTAAATACAACCCAAACACGGGACTAAGTGTATTGTTTATTCCCCCTGTGAGTGCCGTTGGGCAGAAAGTAAAGTTAAAATAATAATAATAAAATGTAATGCTTTGTCACCAAAGCTGAAGTTGATAAAAAACTAAGAACATCATGTTTTAGCCTACACTCAAAGTTGTCTATCATTGTGTATCATATGGGATTTTTCATTATGTACAATTCGGATCAAAAGTCTGGGGTCAAAGCGACCCCAAACTTTTGAACGGTAGTGTATGTATAACAAAACTACATACTGTAGTATTGAAAGTTCCCAAATGGCTTTAAAACAGAAAAAAAAAAAACTTTATTTATATTACATATACATTCATATATGCTTTTTTTTTTTTTTTTTTTTTTTTTTTTAACTGTTTTGTTGGGGGTAAGCAATTGAGCAGATAATTGGAACAACAGTTATTAGGATGGGCAGGGCTGCAGGCAAGCAGATAGATGGGCAGGCAGGCCGAAAGACAGGCAGGCAGATAGATACATTCCTATTCTGAGTGCCCTGCTGCCACTTTAAAGGGTACCACGAATAGAAAGATGTGTAGTTCTTAAACGATAAATTCTAGTACGAGTTATAATAATTTGATGTTAAAACCCCTCTTAATGTTTTCGTTTTAATACAAGTTGCAAAATTTTAAATCAAAAAAGTAACTAGTAGCTCGCCGTTGTTGTTGATGTCGCAGGGCGGCGATGTCACATGAGTACACTGCTGTACTTCCACAGTGTCACTCTTTAACTATGTTAGGTAGTGATTTAAATACACCACAAGGTGTCAATGGCAAGTATTAAATTATCAAGCCAATGACTACATTTGTCCCTCGACGGACGCCGTAGTTTCCTTTTTCGTGCGGGTCCATTGTGCCTTACGTTCATTTGTACGTTGTCTTCACAACATACAAGACTCCTGACATAGTTTGTATATTGTGACTAAATATTGCCATCCAGTGTATTTGTTGAGCTAAACGAGTTGCTAAAATGTTTAAATACAGTTTCACCAAAGTCTTATGCGTATTTTGCATAATTCAGTGACGTGCGGTCAGGGGAAGTCATCATGACAAAAAAGTAATTATAGCATTGATTTTTTATCAATATTTGTCCATTGCTCTTTATGTATGACTCATTTCAAACATTTTTATAGTCAAAATCGCTGAATTTGCCTATTTCCTGTTCAAATAAAGAAATGAAACGAGAGGTGCGGCAGCAACGAGTAAAGCCTCACCTCTGATTGCGCAATCCATAACAAACTGGGTTGATACATGGAATTGGAGCGTGCTGGTTGCCGTACATCTGCATGTCGCCATTATAATGTTTCCACATACGTTTATTTGACCTGATTTTCCACAGTCTGGCTAATGTCTTTATCCCTTAAAGTTTAATGTTTGTTAGCGACATATTTAGTTTTGCTGATGGGAAATAAAACCGCAGTGAAAAGGCACAGGCTGCGGCAGATAGTACTCTGCCGCACTGCAAAGGGGCGTACGTGAAACTAGACTTTCCGTTAAAAGTGGACGCGGTTAACACAACACCGGAGCTAAAAGGTTTGCTTCAAACTACGGGACAGAAGATAACTCGCGCTTTTCAAACGGACTGGTACACCGGAAAAGACTGGCTATGTGGCTGTCCTTCGAAAAATCGCCTTTGCTGCTTTCCCTGCCTTTTCTTCTCAACTTGTGCCAATGTCTGGACTAACACGAGATATTGTGACATTAAAAAACTACCACGAAGCCTCAGCAAACATGAGAGCTCGACCACTCACATTCAAAGCCTGATTGCTTTAAAAACTTTTGGAAGCTCAAGGATCGATTTGGCTTTGAAGAACAGCGGAAGCTCAACGGTAGCATCCTCAAGGCTAAGGTAAAAGAAAACCGAAAGAGTTTGAAAGACCTCATTAATGCAACCTGCATCCTAGCTAAACAGGAGTTAACATTTCGTGGTGAAAGCGTGTAAGCTCTTCTAAACGTGGCATATATGTAGAACGATTACATGGTTTTGCTGAGAAAGATGAAAGGTTAGCTAGACATTTGGACACGTCCACTGTGTTTTCTGGCATGTCAAACAGAACACAGAACGATCTAATTGAAGCAATCCTCTCCATTGAGGCGGAGAGATTTTTTTTAAAGTAAAGGAAAATAAGGAGGACTTTTACAAAAAGGGCGTAGGTTTGCATAGGGACGGTAGGTACATAACACTACCAACTTTTCAGGATGCTAAAATTGTCCCCACGAACTTTTAAGTAGCCTTACCTTTTTTGCATGATATAATGTTCAGTTATATAGAGAATTTAGATCTTTCAATAGTTCCATATGTTGTAAGGATAGAATTGACCCTACCATTATTAAGTGAATCATTTTCATTATGTTTATGTTTGCTAATAAAAACCAGACATTTATTCAGGAAGTTTTCAAAATGTTTCTTTAGTATTTTTTGAAAACAAAGGTTTGAATCGAACAGTGTATCATCTGACCCACTGCACGTAAAAGTTATTATCAGAAGATAAGGATTTATTTTGCATTGATCATTTTGCCTATTAATTAATTAGGTTCATATACATGAGAAATGTGGCCCTTTGCCCCCTTCATCCAATCTGTTTGGTCTAATTGATGTCCCGTCCCCAGCAAAAAGTGTACCTACATGCAAGTTATGCTGTTATATCGTCCCTACGAATGTTGAGACCAAACCTATGCCCTTCCAAAGTAACGCCGGTTTTTGTGGTGAAGGACAGGTGCAAGACCACAAACAGTTTTCATTTCAATCTTATAAAAAAATAATAATAATAATAATTTAAAAAAAAGAGCTTAGACCAAGAAAAATACAATAGAATATATAAAAACTAAATTTTGGCCTTAAATAAAATATTCTTTGTATATTCTTTTTGGACAAGCGTCCAGGAGGCATCCGAACCAGATGGCCGAACCCCCTCAGCTGGCTCCTCACAATGCGGAGGAGTAGCGGCTCGATCCTCCATCCCGGATGATCACTTTTTCACAATTATCCAAGAATGAACTCTTTACACTCTGCGTGGTAAAATCGGGGACGCGGCGTCCCCTTGATACAGTATGTGTTGGCCATAACGTCTGTTGTACCATAAAGACGTAATTTTTGGGCAGTACATAGACGAATAGTAGCTCTTTCATTCAATACCAGATGTCCTGACAGATCCAGATACCTGTTGCATTGTACCCAAATGAGTTTTCCGCAGAGCCAGGCGGTTTACCAAAAATTGACCGTTACCAAAATTCTTCACGATGACTGACGTAATTTTGACCATGTCGGTAAATTTGGTCATTTAATAAAACAAGTAAATATAGTCTTTTCATCCCGCTTTGACGCTGTGTTGTTCGGCTACGTTCGTTCCCCTTTAAGAAAGCAGTCAGTGTGTTTACATGTGAAGTCACGTGGTTATCAGGAAATCAAGCAAACAGCAGCCCAGTAGGCTAACGCTAGCGGCTAATGCTACAAGCAAACGTGATGGAGTCGGGTTTAAGGGAGCTTAGCCAAACTTTCACCCGACATTAAGTAGACTCTTGGCGGCCTCCAGGCGGGCTTTCACCCGCTTTCCTCACGAATTCATGAGAGGGTGCTTCTATTGCTTTCTACTGGCTGACGCTAGCGGCTAACGCTACAAATGAACGTGATGGAGTCTGATAGCGGCTCTAACCTTGTCAAAACGGCTGAACTTAATGAGTGGATTGGGCACCGACTGCATCTAGCAATTAGTATGTCGCGTTATTTTGTATCTGTGTGTGTGATTTCTTTGACAGCTTTTATGATGGTAAAGCATTCACCATAAATTATAATCCAACAGTGGGGCTTATAATATCACCATTTAATGGCCACCGCTATTTTTCTGTATGTGTTTGCTTTATTCTCTGTCATTACTGCCATCATAAAATCTTAAACGCTTCATTGGCATAAGAGCAATATAGCTTTAGCGTGTGTGTCTCTGTGGTGGGGGTGCATGTGTGCGTGGATGTATTTAAAAAAATGCTCTGAAAAAAAGAAGAAAAAAAAAAAAACAGAAACATTGAAGTAAAAAGCAAAAAGTAATAATGTCACATCAGCCATGAACAATAAGTTGTCTGTTTGAAGTGTACTGTTCAAGTCGTATGTCATTTGTGTTACAATGACATGTTTGCACAGTCGTCGTATTGATTTGTATTAATGTTGTTCAAGTCATACTAGCTGTTATAAATGTTCACACTTGAATTCTTACTGTTTACAAGACATTTTCATATACTTAATGTTTAGACTGCATGTACAATTGTTAAACATGTTAAATTGAAAGCTGGTAAATAAAAAAGAGAAACAGTACAGAAAAGCAGTTTCTTTTCAGGTCAGTCACGTCAGCCTCTCGCCATAGTACACGCACACACACACCCACGCACCCCCCCCCCACACACACACACACACAATTTAGTTTTTGTGTCTCCGTTTTTGTGTTTGTTTTTGTGTCTGTCTGTTTGTCAGTTTTTGTGTTTGTTTGTCTATCTGTCAGTTTGTATATTTGTTCGTGCCATGTGAGAGAATATTCTCAAAAGCTGGAGAGGTCATTAGCAAAAAGAGGAACCGGCTGAAACCAAATGCTGCTGAGATGATTCTGTTTTTAAATAAAAATGTGTGAAACACCCAAATCCCCATCCCAGTGTCACTAGCATTCTATACACCTACCATCAAGAGTTCCCTATTGCACAAGCATTTGCGTATTTCATTTAAAAGTAACACAACAGCTTTTGTTTGTTTGTTTGTTTTCATTATTATTATTATTATTTTTTTTTTTATTAATCTGGGGGAAGAATAAAGAATACATTTCAGGCTAGGGGTCAAACCCACTACTGCTCGCACATCAGACATAGTATATAACCACCATACCACCCACAGGTTTCATTGTTCAGATGACACTTGGTCATTTGGTTAGATGAAAATTCAATATATTTTTGTCCAGAAGATGTCACCACACTGAATTGTGTCAAATGCCTCGTAGCACGGAACCATCTCAACACATTTGCTTCAGCGGTACAGAAAGCAGCGGTGAAGCAGTGTCGTCTGTCGTGACTCACTACACTGATTCGTGGCAAATGCTTCATAACACTGAATGAACCATTTCGACACGTTGCTTGATATTGATTTACTGCTTCAGAAAGCTAAGGTTTCTCCATCACTAGTACTACCCTAATTTCCAAATGTTCCACGTGACGTTGAGACGTGTTTGATGCACGAATTCTTCTTTGTTTGTATGTTTGTTTTCTTTTGATGCACGAGTTCTTTAGAGCGTCATCCCCAGCCTTTGTGTCGTTGGACGTGCGTGCGTGACGTAGTCAAGCTTGTGTGTCTGTCACAGAGCGAAAGAGGCTTGCGTCGTATTAAATTCTCCTCTGAAGTTTATCTGGCTGATCTTCTATCTGGACCTGAGAGATGAAGAAGGCACAATCGCTCCTTTTCCAAGCGTTGACCGTGCTTGGCATTTGGGCTTCGCTTGGTGAGTTCACGTTTTTATTTGACTTCAAGGTGCCTCACTGCAAACGTTGTTGGGACTGGATTTGTTTCTTCAGATCATTAGGGGATCAATATAAAAGGGCATTTTATTGGCCCCACCTCGGGGAAATGTATACTTGTCAGATTACTAGACATATTAAGCAAACTGTCAGTCTCATTTGAAACAATGGAAACAATACATTATACATCCGCGGTTTTGAGACACTTTCTGATCCGACTGTGAACTTTTGAAAAAAGGGTGTAGTAAAGCCTATTTAAAACTAACGACTGACTTTAAGCATTGATATGCCACTCATTTAACTCACTGACCGCCACTGACTGAAAACCTGAAACATTCACTTCGGTTTGCCTAGGAAGGCTGCAAATGGATTGGACGTCTAGCACCGTCATTGGCACAGAAACGTGAGAATCCATAGCCAGTCCTCCCAGTTAAGAATAAGCGCACTTCTGTTGTTGTCAGTAGTAAGCTAAACGAACCAAAATTATACATTAATACAAATGTATATATATAACTATTTTAAAACTATTAAAATTATTATGAATCAAAAAAATAACACTAAATATTACTATTAAATTTTATTATAATAATTTTAATATTTTAATAATAATAAATTTAATAATTTCATAATAATTTATAATTTAATTTTATAGTATTATATAATACTATATTATTAGTAGTTTTATTATTACTAAATATACTAAATATAATAACACTAAATATATGATACTAAATATTGACTAATGGCAGTTAAATACTCTTGTAGTTTAGTTTTGGTTAGTTTTAGTTTTATACTAAAGGGTCATAGTATTTACCTATGATATAAATAAATATCTACTTTTTTTAATTCCATTATAATCTTAATGATTTTTTTAATCAATAAATTATCAATAAACCCAATAGATTTGTATTAATGTATAATTGTATTTTTTCATATATAAATAAAATTAACATAAAAAAATAAAAAATAAATACATATATGTTACAGTTCTACATGGACTGAGGTTTTCAATGCAACGCTTCACATTCCAGGTGTTTTGTTTCACATTGCGAGATGGATAATTTTGTATGTGGTGCTTGTGTGTGTGTTTTGTCATAATGTATCAAACGTAGGAAGAGAATGTCCAAAAGACATGTGCTTCAACACAACAGAAACTTAGCTCCAAAACCATTGTCTGTGATCTCAATTGATCTGGATCATGAATACATATAGGTTGAGGTGCTGGAGGGGGAGGGATAACTGAACTTTTAATGACCGAAGGGAAAACAAACAACAACAAAAAACCTGCAGTTGAACACAATCTTGATGACTTTTACAATTGTTGTTACAATATGATTAACACCCCCCACCAACACAAACCTATATAAAGACAAACTGAACACTTTAAAATGCAACTTTTTTTCACCTCGACCTATAACCTTACTCACCTTGTCTTCACTGATGCAAAAGCATCTATTGCACTTTCATATCACAGTTGTTTTGGAAGGGCACTTCTTTCCTGGACTTGGTGGGCTTGGACTTGGTGCTGATGTGGATAAGTTCGCTGTAAAATGACACATTTCAAAGGTAAAGCGTTGGTCAACAACATGTCACTTGTATTCTGCTTGCCTTTAGCCAAAGCATCGAAAGCGTTACTCTTTGCACATCCTAAGTGTGTGTGGGTGTGTGCGTGCGTGTGTGTGTGTGGGTGTGTGTGTTTCAGACAACCCTATGCTGAGAGCTACAAACTCTTTTGTGAACAAGTGATCCGTCAAAGGATTATCGTTGACAAAGAAGTGCTCAGAATGGACAAGCCATGAAGGTTGTTCGTGAACATCGTTAAGAACCATGAGGATCTTGATGCTTCAGACTACAGGTAATTTATAAATATTCATACTAAAAAGTATTTTTTTTTAATATATATTTAGTCTCTGAAAAAAAGCCTTGAGAGAATGTTTCATTTTGTTCTCTTTGGTGTATTTGTGTGAATGAGAAATATAAGCGCAAGAGTGAATGTATTATGTGGGTGTGTGCGATGTGAATATGTGTGTCTTGTGCTCATCTTTCCCTTTAACTTTCCGCATTGCCAGATGTCATCGCCAATCGCCAGCCTGAGCGGGGGAAAGAGGGAAAAGAAAGAGGGGGAAAATGGGAGAGAAAATGAAAAAAATTGGGCGAATGTCCATGAAAACAGCAGAAAAGACGAAAAGAAGTCAATGGGAGGATGGGGGTGGGATGCGTCACCAGCTGGAATCGAACCACCGCTAGCCAGAACAGTGGTGACTTCCTGTCACTTTTTTTTTTTTTTCAATCAAACTTTATTCCTTCACACATTACGTCAGCGGTGACTTACAGTCACATGTTGTTGTTGTTTTTTTTAAACAATCAAATCTTTAATTATTAACAATACGTCATCAGATTTTGTTTTGTTTTGTGTGTTTGTTTGGGGCCTAAATGTATGTAGTAGTAAGGAGGATTTCAATTGCAATTACACACACAAAGAAAACTGTATGATTGTAAAGTAATGTATTAATGAAAATGTTCACAATGTTACATTAACGTAAAAATGAGATTTATGTATCTCCACCATTATGTCATTTTAAACACATAACAGTTATTCATGTCCACAAATATAACACTAATAACAACTGGAAATTCTTCAACAACAAAAATAACATCACGTATGTCCAAAAATATGGATTTTACATTGTGAGAAAAAAGTGGGAATTATTCACAACACGAACTATTTACAACATGCAAATTTAAAACACATATTTAAAATATAAAAAGCAAAAAAATCACACAAGCAAAATAAACAATATTCAGTTTTGAAGAAATGTCAATGTTTGAATGTTTATTAATTATATTTACATTGTGAGCATGTTCCTCACACATTTTTGGCATTTGTACTCATGGTTTTTCTCTAAGCCGCCTTTTCTTTGGGGCTTCCCCCCTTGCCTCTCGCTCCTGGTCTTCGAGCGCGACCCTTTTTAGTCTCCACTAAAGTATGCTGCTCGTCTCCAATGGGGCCACGCTCGCGACTGGCTGCGCCGACTTGGACTTGGTTGGCGCTATACTTCAGCACTCGCTCGTGACTGGCTGCGCTGACTACGACACACTCGCCGGTCATCTTCGCATTTACTCGTGATTGGCCGTGCTACGTCGACCCGCTCGCTCCATCCGCTCTCTCGATTGGCACTTATGCCTTTCCCCCGCGGAAGTGTTAGCTTTAGTGACGAAAAACATTCGGATATATCGGACAGGCATTAGGAAACGTTATGATATGTTAGGATTACTTTAGGATACGTCAGGATACGTTAGGTATACGTGGGCAGGCCAATCGCCGCAAGGTGCCGCCAGTTCATCAGGCAGTGTGTGTTCAGTATTCAGCTAATATGAGTGATGCTGCCACTCAAACTGATCAAAGCACGTCCAATGCAATTCATTCAATGCAACACAAATGTCCCAACCCCATTGATAAAGCAATAAATTCTCATCACCGGAATGGCATACATGTGAAGTCAAAATACATTTTAGGGGACTCCCTCTGAAAGCTCATCGCGAGAATGGCAAGAGTGCCAAACAGTAATCAGAGAAAAGGGTGGCTACTTTGAAGATACTAGAATATCACGTTTTTAGTTATTTCACCTTTTTTCTAAGTACACAATACACACGTGTGCAATTGTAGCAAGTTATAACAGAATTCACCGGCGGAAATTATGTTGGCACGTTGTGTGGTTGGGGGGGGGGGGGGGGGGGGGGTACTTTGTGAAGGGAACAGCTGGAAATAACTGTTACCTTCCGCGGGTCGCATGCCAGACAGACATTGCTATTTCTTGCAGCCTAAATGTCAATAAAACAACGCGGATTAGCTCCGTGGTTTGATACTCCGCATCCTTCCCTAGCTCGCCACACATTCATAGTTTTATTGCCTTCACTGAGAGTTTATAATGTCAATGGTCAAGAAAATAAAAAGGCACGAATGCCAATGTGTTTTGGCCTGTACTGTATGTAAAGCATACGACAGCTCTGGATGCTAACAATCTAAACAATTATATTGGAATGAGTTTGATGACGCAATAACTCACCTTGAAGATCTGCTGACAAAAACCTGAGTTCTCGACAACATACGCTCTCTCGCTCCGTTGTCATCGAGATGCACTTGCCGCAAGTACACCAGAAGTTTAGCCCAACTCTTGCCTCATCAGGTATTTCTTGCTCTGCATTTCGCCTTTGCTGCTCGTCTTGTGAACGACCGACAGTGCTGTCCTGCTCTTCACTTTTCCGCTCTGGTTCAAATTGGAAGGGACGAACTGACGAGATGTTGCTAATGAATGACACGCTGAAGTCCGGCAGCGGGATTTGTGACGTCACAGCACTGCGACGTCAACAACCATGGCGAACAATCAGTTAAAATAATTTTACAAATTTTTTAAAAACGAAAACATTAAGAGGGATTTAATGTCAAATCATTATAACTCATACTAAGATGTATCTTTTAAGAATTACTTGTCTTAAAACTAGAGGATCACTTTAAATTCAAACCATTGCATTTAAACATGTAGATGGAATATTCGCAGTTAAGCTTGAACTATTTTCTCCGCTCCAGCGGAGCACTTCCGGTTCCGTGCACTTATTGTGAAGGCGGATTCACGCTACTTCCGGTGCGCTACGCCGCAACTTGACGCTGGTTTAGAATCACAGCATAGCAACACGCTAACGGCCTACCACGCAAAACAATCAGACGAACCAACATAACACCAACAAAAGGTAATCATAACAATTTGTCTGCGTAAATATGAATGCTGCTTGTGATACTCACTTTGCATTTTCGCACAGCAATGAACAAACACACAATTAGATGCACGCTCACGTCTTGCATCCACCCGTGACTTTCTTACAATTGACTTCCGCATTCTGGTACGGTGCATGCGCAATCCAACTTTTCACATATTTACGTCAGCCAAATATGGGAATCAAATGATGCTGAAGGCATTGAACGAGCAACTGTGAACATCTTAAGCAAACAAGCACATAACTTTGTAGCCTTTTCTACATAACCTAACCATTACTACATGATAAAAATGCCAGGTTTGCATGTTGCGTGTTTTAGATCCCCCTGGTGGTGAGTTGCAATGTCTTGTTTTTCTGATCAGGCATATTTTGGCCACCTAACGAAAGTCAAGACCCACATTAACATTAAAAAGAAATGAAACCATTGTTGAGGAAGAGCAAGTTTTTGGTCTCATTAATTGACGGGCATAATTATAGTTCTAACCGGACTATCTGCAGTGGTATCCAACCTTCATCACATCAGCCCAACTATATTTCACATGGTCCATTCGAGTCGGATGGATAAATACAGCAGACAAATGTCCACCGAAGATGAGCACAACAGACCTAAACGCTCAATTCAACTCCCAGTTTACCTAAAGGATTATGAAGTCATGCGAGATAGCAAAGAGGAAGAATCAGAATATATAGATTCTTCAGAAGATGGCTCATCAGAAGAAAAAAATATTGCCAACTGCATCGCCGACGAACAAGCAGCACAACCATTGAGCACGCAGGAAGCAGCGCAGACATGTAACGAGGTCAACATCTTGAAAGGATTAGAGATCCAGAGTCCACGCGGTCGACACCGTGAGTCTCCCGGTCCACGCAGCCTACGTCACCGTGAGTCCCAGAGTCCACACAGTCGCCATCGTAAGTCTCCCAGTCCACGCACTCACCGTCGTGAGTCCCAGAGTCCACGTGGTCGACGCCGTGAGTCTCCCGGTCCACGCAGCCTACGTCACCGTGAGTCCTAGAGTCCACATAGTCGCCATCGTGAGTCTCCCAGTCCACGCAGTCACCGTTGTGAGTACTAGAGTCCACGTGGTCGACGCCGTGAGTCTCCCGGTCCACGCAGCCTACGTCACCGTGAGTCCCAGAGTCCACACAGTCGCCATCGTAAGTCTCCCAGTCCACGCACTCACCGTCGTGAGTCCCAGAGTCCACGTGGTCGACGCCGTGAGTCTCCCGGGCCACGCAGCCTACCTCACCGTGAGTCCTAGAGTCCACATAGTCGCCATCGTGAGCCGCCCAGTCCACGCCGACGCCATCGTGAGTCTCCCAGTCCACGCAGTCAACGTTGTGAGTCCCAGAGTCAACGTGGTTGATGCCGCGAGTCTCCCGGTCCACGGCGACGCCATCGTGAGCCTCCGAGTCCACGCCGATGCCATCGTGAATCTCCGAGTCCATGCCGACGCCATCGTGAGTCTCCCAGTCCACGCTTACGCCATCGTGAGTCACCGAGTCCACGCCGACGCCATCGTGAGTCTCCCAGTCCACGCTTATGCCGTCGTGAGTCCCCGAGTCCACGCCGATGCCATCGTGAGTCTCCGAGTCCACGCCGACGCCATCGTGAGTCTCCAAGTCCACGCAGCACCCACCGCAGTGAGTCTCCGAGTCCACGCTCACGTCGTTGTGAGTCCCAGAGTCCACGCCAACGCTTTGGTGAATCAATAATTCACATTACTACTTCCAAAGATCTCACCAACGACATAATGAGAGACGTTTTCATAATTATGACTACAATTATGAGTCAGGTGACCCAAGGAACCACACGTCACCTTTTCCTAATGAAAGACATTCTAGTCACTATCATTATGATCGACCTGGTGGCAGATATGAACCTCCGAGGTACAGCACACAGCACGAACATGCATATCGAGGGCCAACCCCAACCATTCCCTATTTTGTGCATGAGGACCCTCGAGAGTTCACTTGCCTCAAAGTTGCGCTTGATAATCTTCTGCCGCGAGATGCTACAGAGCAGTTCAAATACCAGATTTTGCTGGATCATGTCAAGTTGGATGAAGCGTTACTTCTTGCTGATTCATACTGCAGCAGCCGCTACCCCTACAGTGACACTATGAATGCTCTCAATGAACAGTACGGTCAGCCTCACCAGTTCGCGCTGAAACGCATCGCCGAGCTTATGGACGAGCCAAACATCAGAAGCGGGGATACAAAGGCATTCCGGAAATTTGCTTTAAAAGTGCGTGCCCTGGTTGGGATGTTGTTTCAGTTAGGTGATCTTGGGCAAACAGTTAAAATGTGGTTCACACGTATCCAGAATATTAACTAAGTTGCCACATCACCTCCGAGCAGATTTCAAGAGACACGTAAATCCTCTCCAAACACCTATCCCCACTCTTTTGCATTTATCAGATTGGTTGGAGTATGACGTCAGGGTTCATAAAGATATTTCGCAGTTTCCCAACAAGTCCAGCAGAGACCGCCCTTTCACAAGGAAAGAACAACCAAGAGAGACTCAACCAATGGGCAGCTTTGTGTTTCACAGTAGTGAGCTAAAGCAAGCTGAAATGAGGCCTTCTAAGCATGGATCTAAAGAAAATACAAAAGAACCAACTAAATTCTGCCCTTTTTGTAATACAACCCAACATTTTCTTAACCAGTGCGCAAACTTTAAAATCCTAACAAAAGACCAAATAGACAACTGGATTCGTTCATACAAGAGATGGGAGATACGGGCGTGAACATTTGTCATCACAATGCACTCTAAAGGCAAGATGCAAGAAGTGCAAAGGAAAACACTTAGAGGTGCTCCACGAAAATAATGAAATTCAAGATCACAGCCCCACAACCAGCATTCCAGTCGGCAATGACAACATTGAAATAATGTGCTCCACTGTTGAAACACTGTATGTGGATAAACCTACTAGTAGCAACAAAGTGCTGCTTAAAGTCATCAGAGTCATCCTGAACAATGGAAATACAGCGCTGGATACCTACGCCGTGCTTGATGATGGCTCAGAGCGAACCATTCTACTCCATGAGGCATTCCAAGCCCTAGGACTTCATGGGAGCCCTGAGGATCTGCATCTAAGAACAGTACGACAAAACGTCTGTATTGTCCACGGTTCCTCTGTATCCTTCACACTTTCATCCGCTACCAACCCAAGTCAAAACTATGAAATACGCAATGCCTTCACTGCCAAGAAGTTTGCTCTGGGGAGTCACTCCTACCCAATAGATACCCTCAGAAGAAAATATCTCCACCTTAAAGACTTGCCAATTCCTGCTATAGACCAAGCACAGCCACTGCTTTTGATAGTTTCTGACCATCAACACCTCATCCTCCCAATAGAGCCAGTCGCCTTGGGCCTCCAGATGGTCCAGCAGCAGTCAAGAAAATCTTGGGA
This sequence comes from Corythoichthys intestinalis, assembly GCF_030265065.1. Lineage (NCBI taxonomy): Eukaryota > Metazoa > Chordata > Actinopteri > Syngnathiformes > Syngnathidae > Corythoichthys > Corythoichthys intestinalis. Next base: position 81,956,734 of record NC_080395.1, read on the forward strand.
TGGACCTTACAAGGCCCATCAAGGCACCTAAATAGTGCTTTTCCTTCTGGAAATTGCTTCTTTACTTCCGGTCATCTAACTCAAGCCGACCTCTTCACTCATGTTGAACGTTTATGGCGACTTGACGTTTTGCCTTATTGCAGTGAAAAGGATGTTACAAGATCAAGAGAAGACTCAGAAGCACTAAAGACACTGGCGGAGAGAACTACCAGAGTGGAAGTGAACGGTGTCCAGAAGGTATGCAACACCCTTACTGTGGCAAAAGAATCCACCCCAACTTCAAGCACCTAAAGAAGCTGTACTTGCCCTATTACGTAGTACAGAGAAAAGGTTGGCAAAGGACACCATGAAGATTGTAGCCTATAAAGAGGAAATCAACAAACTCCTTAATTTAGGTTACATAAAGAAACTGTTACCTGCTGAAGTTGACTCCAGTCCCAGTTGGTACATTCCCCACCATATGGTAACACATAACGCAAAGAATCAAATAGTATTCAACTGTTCATTCAAGTACAAAGGACTGTCTTTGAACGAGCATTTACTTCCTGGCCCCACACTTAGTTCAAGTCTTCTAGGAGTCTTGCTGCGATTCAGAGAGAATAAAGTGGCCATCAGCAGTGACGTAAAGGGGATGTTTCACCAGGTACGCCTCCTGCCCGAAGACCAGCCGTACCTAAGGTTTCTTTGGCGGAACACAAGCAATGAAGCCCCAAGGGTACCAGTGGTTAGTACTTCCATTCGGAACTGTTTTCAGCCCCTGCTGTGCCACATTTGCTTTGTAAACTCACGTGATAAACAATAGTGAGCCAAACGAAGATGTCCGAACGGCAGTTACACGTTGTTTCTACGTCGATAACTGGCTGCAGAGCCTACCCTCAGTCCAACAGGCACAGTCCCTCGCCAACAAGTTACGTCGTATACTGGAAGAAGGCAGTTTTGAACTTCGTCAGTGGGCAGCCAGTCACCCAGAGGTAATCAAACACCTACCTCTCGAGTGCACATCAGAAAGCACAAAACTCTGGTTCACCCAAAACAGCCACGACCCTCAAGAGTTCACACTAGGGCTTATGTGGCACTGTCGTTCGGATACGTTGTGCTACAAACCAGCTCCTTCCATCAGAGAGCAGCCTACTATGAGAGTCGTCTACAAGGTGCTTGCCAGTCAGTTTGACCCTTTGGGATACATCAGCCCATACATCACCATAGCCAAAATATTAGTACAGAAACTCTGGACGAAAAAACGAGAATGGGATGACCCCAATTTGCCTGAGGATTTGCTCAAAGCTTGGACATCCCAACTCGACGAACTTTCCCAACTCACCAAGATCTCATTTCCAAGGTGCTACACCGAATCCAACTCGCATCATTCCACCTGCAGTAGGACAGTTCACATATTCAGTGATGCTTCAGAGCAGGCATATGGATCGGTGAGTTACCTCCGCACTACCTATCAAGATAATGAACAAGTATCCTTTCTGGCTGCTAGATCGCGCGTGGCACCGAAAAAACAGCTATCAATGCCGAGACTTGAACTTTGTGGTGCATTAATTAAGTGGAGCTCAACTTGCAGCAATGTTGAAAAGAGAGCTCACACTGGAGATAAATGAGTACATCTACTGGACTTACTCCACAACAGTCCTCACTTGGCTGCAGTCACAATCCTGTAACTATAAGGTGTTCGTCGGGACCCGCATAGCGGAAATCCAGGAGCTCACCAACCCAATGGCATGGCGATATGTGAACTCACAAAACAACCCGGCAGATGATATCACGCGTGGAAAAACTCTGTCCTACTTTAATAACCACAACCACTGGAACCAAGGTCCAGATTTCCTAAAGCAACATCATTCCAAGTGGCCAGTCAAACCGGTCATTTTAAATAACGACATTCCCGAAGAGATGAGGAAATCTGTGTTCTGTGGCCAGATTTCAAACTGCACAGCTCATCTGCTACGTGATCCACAACAATTTGGACATTTCCAAGAATTGTTAGAGACCATTGCTCGCAGCCTGCACGGGGCGGCAAGCAAAGATTACAGTCCATCTGCAGAAGATTACCGGCAGGCTGAACTAACAATTTTGAGAAAGGCACAGTGCGACAGTTTCCCAATGGAAGTGGAACATTTAAAGGCTGGGAGAGCTGTACGTCCCAATAGTCGTCTGTTGAAGCTGTCACCAGAGTGGGATCAAGAAATGGAATTGATAAGAGTTGGTGGTCGTCCCCGCCACTGTGATCTTACTACAGATTCTCTTCATCCAGTAGTACTTGATCCAGCCCACCACATCACCAAGCTTATCTCAAGACCTACGACCAGCAGCTACGGCATCCAGGAGCTGAGCGGGTCTTCGCAGGCGCTATTGGATTTTAAAAGGCAGACAAGCAGTGCGTAAACTCCAGCACGAGTGCCCACAATGTCAAAAATGGAGGGCAAAACCAGAAACCCCAAAAAATGGCTGACTTGCCCCCAGCTCGCCTCAGACTTCATCATCCAGCATTCAGATATGGACTGTTTTGGCCCCCTAGAGGTTAAGGTGGGGAGGCGAACAGAGAAACGTTGGGGTATTCTCTATAAATGTCTAACCACCAGAGCCGTGTACATTGACCTTATAACCAGTCTGGACGTTGATGCTTTCCTGATGTCCTTGCGCAGACTGATTGCAAGGAGAGGCCAACCTCATGAAGTCTACTCTGACCAAGGGACAAATTTCAAGGGAGGCAATGCAGAATTACAGCAGACCTTCAATGAACTTACCCGTCTTCTGAAAAGACAACTGTCTTCACAGCAAATTGACTTTCATTTAAAATTCCCCCAAAGACCCCACATTTCTTTGGAGTGTGGGAAAGAGAGATCAGGTCTGTCAAATCATAACGCCCTGCAGAAAGTGCTCGAGTTCTACACAGCCTTCTCCAATCACTTATCTCGCAATCTGCTGCTCATTTACAGCTTTCGCAAGAGGCTGAGTGATGTTTTCCCCGCGTGCACAAAAACACTAGCGATTGATAAAGAACCCTCAGGATCGCGAATCAGCCACGCAGCCAGACAGGTTTGCGCGTGTAGACGGACACTGACGGTAAATTAACCCGTTCCCCCTTCCCTATCCTTCAACTCTGAATTGAACGAGTACAGTTGCGACCAATCATTACCTCATTCATATTAAGGTCACCCTGCCCAAGAGAGAGCACGGCTGAGATTGAATTGCTGGCCTATGAAGAGGCAATCCCTGCCCAAGAGAGATCACGGCTGAGATTGAATTGCCGGCCTATGAAGAGGCGATCTCATCTTCGGCACTGAAATAACAGTTGACCAGCAGCGCGGCATGGGGGAGCGTAGGAGGGTAATGTTGCGCTATACGCGCCCTGCTGGGAAGTCCTGAGGTGGATTGAATAAGCGCTCAGCGAGCTTGTATTGGCCGCCGATGAAATCCTGTGCCCGGTTCGCTTGACAGCCAAGTGATACTTCACATGAAAAATGGTTTGGGTTCAGAGCTTTTGGATTCTGCTTTTGAAAGCTTAAGCTTTGTCCAAACTTTGACTTTGCCTGTGCTTCTATTCTGGCATCCCACTGACCTCAAATAAAATCAGGTTGCATTCAAGAGGACATATTATAGGAAAAAAAACTTCATGATAGCTTGAATACAAATTTTTGGGTCTCTGCTCAGCCATCACTTGTGAAATCAAACCATACAAGGAATCAAAACTGATCCTGATAATGAGATTTAAAGGTTGATGGCGCTAGCTTCCACTGGCCAGGAAGTAAATCGATGAAGAGGATTTGCTTAATCCATAATAAGTTGCGAGATGATGTATTGCGATGCTTTGATTAATCACTATTTTGACAAATACCTTAATAAATTACAACATCTACTGTCAGATATCTTGAAACAGGTGTCCCAAAAGGTTCAATCCTGGGTCCAGTATTTTTTTCCCCCTTTATATAAATCATCTACTGTCGCTACGGTGTATTCAAACATTCTACCACAATGTTGTTTTTTAACTGTAATTAGCCTTTTCTCTATTTTCTATGTCACTTCAGACACTTTAGATGATTTGGTCATCTCAATAACAGTAAAAGAAATTTAGTCTTTGTGCGTGTGTGCAGACATTTGTCTGAAAGGGACTGGAGAATAAATGCTCTATTTGTCTCCTTAATGATAATTATTTTAAATCATTAGCATGCTACATTCTCTTTTAGATGGTGTTCCGAAAAATCAGCGATGTGAAACGAGAGGAAGACGAGGGTCAGAGGCGGAAAAACGAAGCCCCTCTCAACTTGCCTCCCGACCACCCGGTGCGTAAACTCTTCCAGCGCTTCCGGCAGCAGCAGGAGGCTCGGACGGCCACGGAAAAGACGAGTGAAGACAATGACGTGGAGAAGGGTCCCCTCTATGTGGAAATTCCCAAGACAGCAATCATCATCACCAGCATTGTGACAGTGACGGAAAGCCCGACAACGCCGTCATCGCCGCCAAACAAGGCAAAATCAAAGGCTGGGGGCGCTTCGAGGAATCCATGGTGAAACCTGAGAACTGGAAAACGGTGTCCAAAGCCTAGTCCATGGAGACGTTGCCAGAGCGAACCAAAGGTCACGAATCACAGATGCCCCTGAAGAAAACGGACTTGTGTGACAGCGGCATCACCAAAAGCGACCTGCGCCTCGACAAAGTAAGCGACTTCCGCTTGACTACGCAGGACCGCAGTCCCGTGCAGCCTCCCGAAATCAGATGTTCCTTCTGCCCCATTCCCGAGCAGACCCTACACGCCTCTCTTCAAGAACTCAAGCTGGAACTTAAAGACGACCTGAAGAGCCTCAACGTCCCAATGTCGGGTCTGGAGGCGCAGCTAGCCGAAGCCCTCCAGCTCCTTAAATCCAGGACGCCCACCACTGGCTCTCCGCAAGGTCTCTTTGACATTTCCAGACCCGCCTCTCCAGAAGCCGACAAAGAGGAGGACATCTTCTCGTGAGCACTATAGGCACATTTTACTGTCAACCAAGCCGCAATCCGGTAATGGCCACTACAGACCCTACTCACCAACGTCACAGAATGACGTGTCGCTGTATCTGGCCGCCATATTGTCCGTCATTGTTTATCCGTATTCTCAAAGGTTTCAATTTGTCGTGCAATTTATAGTGCAATTCATGGAAGCCCCGGTGCTTTCAGACGCTGTAAACTCATTGGATGCGTTGCATAAAAGGCGTTATGTGGAAAAGCTTCAGTCTATCCATTCGCCAGATCCATATTTGATGCCTAAATCGATATTTTTCGACCTGCTGTCTTCGCCCTCTCTGCCAGACATCTGCTACCCTGATATCTAAAACCATCTTGTCCACAAAAAATCCTCCTATTCTCACGAAAGTTTGAAAAACATTAAGAGCAGCACTCTAACCAACATTACCCCGTGTGACCCTTTACTTCCAATTTTCTAAAATGGCGACAATCAATCAAAAAAAAAGTTGACTGCGATGGCCGACGCTTCAAGGATAGGTGGATATTGGACTATTTCTTCAATAAAACATGCAACAACTGTGTCTGCCTCATTTGCAAAGAGACAGTCGCTGTTTTCAAAGAGTTCGATGTGACGCGATATTACAAAACAATACACGCTAACATGTACAACATTACAGGGAAGATACGCAGCGAGAAATTATAGCAACTTGAAGCTTGTTTAATTTCACAGCAGCAGTATTTCGCAAGAGCCCGAGTGTCGAAAGAGAACGCCACAAAAACAAGACTGTTGAAATTATGAATTAAAAAAAATAATAATAAAGCAACTGTGACACGCAGAAGGGCTTGCTAAAATTTGTTAAAATATATTGTTCTATGTAAATCAGCCAAGGTAGCCCCCCGCATTTTACCACACCAAATCTGGCCCCCTTTGCAAAAGGTTTGGACACACCTGTTTAACTGATGATCCGTAGACGAGGCCAGCTTCTTTCACTTGGTACCAGCTAAATATTATTCAAAATTTAATGATGGTGGAAGAAATAAGCATCTTGAATTTGAAACTGTATGTTGTTGGCGATTAGCCTCGCAATGATCTTAATTGTGCTTGTCAGCCCAAAACCCTCTAAATATATATTAAATGCATTTTACCAGATATAAAATGACTACTACATAATCCGTGGTAATCTTTTGGAGCCCAGTTTTCTTGTCGAATTGCAGCAGTCCATCTCGCTCTCCTCTCTGGGTCTCTCGGAATACGGTAGAACTTAAGTCTCTCCGTCTATCTTCTCTGTTATTGCAACCAACCGCCACACACGCCTTCACCATTTTGATTATTAATGTTAATGAGCATAAAAACACGCCATAACAGGAGGAATTTACGTAGCGGTAATGCGTCAACACGACGAGTTGACAGACAATATGGCGCGGAGGCGTGGTTGTGACGTCATGTGAGTAGGGTCTATATGGCAATAGTTGAGGCTGCAATGATATGGGGGTCGCCTTTTAGATTAGGCATCCAGGCATAGTCTTTTAAAGACTGCAGGCCTCCGTAGCAGGAACGCGAACGCCACAGACAAGGCACTGAGGTGGAACCTGCCGCGGGTTAACCTGAGTAGCCTTTTATCTGTAGATACCAAACGATGTGCTCGAAATGTTTGAGCTGCCACGTAAAATGGCATGGCCCCAATGTTGTATGCCGTCTGATTCCTTGCATGTAACATCAAATATACACATTTTCACCATGATATCATGGTATGTACTACATGTACGCAGACACTCTAGCGTTCTCTCGGGTGAAACAAACCCATACTGTCATTTGAACCAAGGCAGAGTGATTGTAAAACGGTAAATTGCTCGGATGATTTATAGCCTTTTTCGCTAACGCTGTAGCTTGAATGTGAGATGTATCAGTCGAAAAGATGGCATTCGATAAGTATTCCGATGAAGTTTATATTATCAGTGAGGCTAAGTAACTTTTCTGTTCCTTAGATTAATGCCACTGTTGTCTACTCTAAAAAAAACCTAACAAATTATTTTATACATACTACTGAGAAAAAATAATCCACAAACTTTGAAAGATTTGGTTCGCAGTCAATTCTTTCAGAATTGGCTATTCCTCGCAATCGTCTCTGTACAACCATTTCCGACATCCACTGGATTTATCCTCCTCAACCACAGTTCCCAGGTGATTCATTTGCATTTTTTCGAATCCTAAACCTTTTAGTCTATATCCGTTTATGGAACTCCAGACATTTTTTGCTATCTTTTTCAGGTCGAGGTCAGCAGTAGTCAACAACATTTCATCCGGAAGTAGGGTAGCGCCTATTGTTTACAAACATGAAACGGTACTACACGCACCTCGATAGGTTTGATTAAGGGCAAATGAAGACCTTTCCGGATTTTGGTGTAATTTTAACTTTGGACGAGTTCGTCAAAACAACCATGACATTATAAAAACGTAATTGCAAGGATAATTTGCGTTTTTTTAAAAAGTTTTTTTGCACTCCGTTAATGGTCCCTTCGCAAACCCGGCAGTGTGACGTGGATTCCCCGACGCAGCAGAGAAGACTATCCACAGCTAGCATAGCAGCAACAACGATGTCAGTGATATTTCCACCAAAGGTAAGCATTCAGGATCGCTCTTTCGTGACGCTACCGATGGCAAAGGGTCCCAGGAAAGATTAACTACAATTAATCCCTACATGTTTGAACGTGAGGCGTCAGATGACGGTGATTTTCTTGACACAGCAGATGTCGTCATGACGCCAATTGACAGCTCGACACTTCACGAACGGGAGAGTGAGTGGTAAGCCTTCCGTGAGTGGTAAGCCTAAGTCCAGCATCGAGATTTTTTTTATTTGAGAGAATGCAATTACATGGTTGTATACTTTTCCATGCTCTCCACATAGCTAAAACAGGGTATTAGGTAATGGGACAGCTCCTACCGATCTAAATATTGTAAAGCTAGCCCAAATGTGGCTAAATGAATGATATGTTATTGATTTTTCAAAATAAATGACAAAACGATTTTATTTTCCAGGTGTTGCTGTAAACCGTCAAGTAATTACCCTTACAAGAGTATGCCTGTGTCGTCAGGAGATCCCAGACGTGAGAGCCAAACTTGAGGAGGCTGAAGCACTGACAGAGGCATGAATTACATTTAAAAAATAAAACCATAAATTGTAAACAACATTCTATTCTATTGGTATGTATTGTAATTACGTTCTGAAAAAATATTCAATAGGTTAGCTATGCTATAGCTAATTTATACCAAGCACACAATGGCACACATCAAAGAACAAATTTAGTAAGCAATACTAAGTTACTAAGCAATACAAAGTTGGGATAGCAACAGACTAGCGCAACATTGAAAAATGATAATGGCAGTGGGAAATATGTATTTACTCTTTTCTGTAGCATTAAGTGTTCTCTATACAAAGATAAATCATTATTAAAATATGAAGGTAACTAGATTTTTCTTTTAAAAAATGTGTACTGTATATATGACTAGTTTATGATTTCATGTCATCAAAATTTGCTACATTTATTTCTCCTAAGTCATCGTCATCTGATGTCGCAGACGGAAGAAATTCAGCATCTGGCAGGCATCATATAGGATCTCTTCAGTCGTCATTGCTGGACAACGCATCACTTGGGTCATCATATGACTCGACCCACTCTCTCTTGATTTTGGGAAACTGGGTTGCGACTGACTTGCAACGCTTTTTTCATCGTGGTGAGGGTTTCCGCCACTGAATTTTTTATGTTTGGCTTCCTGGAGAAGCAAAAAAAAAATCACAGCAGCATGAAAATATTGGATGAATCCTAATTTTAATTTAATAATAATTTCTTGGTGATCAAATAATAATGCCCCAGTCAAAGCAGCATCTATTTGATGCTATTGTTCCCTCTTCAAATAGGCAGACCTTGATTTGATGCTGTAGTACAATAGTTATGTTTTATTGAGATGTATTTGATACATTAGGGCCTTGCAGGTGGATTGTTTTATTTATAGGCTTTATATTTACCCTGTGACAGGCCAAAAAACAATGAGCCAAGGACCTATTTGGTGCTGGGGACATTTGAATTTACATAATACCTATTGATATAGTAATAAAATCACATGAGTAGACCTGTCAGACAGAGGTTGCGCTAGACTTTTTCGGTGTCTGTCATTTTGACTGACAGGGTCATAAAAATCCGGTCATAATCTATTTTTACCCGTCACTTAAATTTTAAAAATGATGATAATGACATTGTGGTGACCCTTTGTTTGGCATAATTCACCTTCCGTACTTGTGTGTCCATTTGGCCGAGCGCGTTACCGGCTACGACACAGTTACGTGACAGAGACACTCAAGAGCCGCGCGCGTTCCGGCTTGAATAGAGAGTTCACAGAGAGCAGCAGAGCTACAGCGGCTGGACACAGCAATTCCAGCTAACAAGACTCTTAACATTGGATACCGCTTCAACATATTCAATAGTATTTAGTTTTTCATTCATTCATTCATTTCCCACGCCGCTTTTCCTCATTCATTTTAAATTAATATTCTGTCTGAACAAGCTTAACAGAGAATCCACACTGTGCCATCACACATCAAGCAGATGAATATGTAACTTTTTCTCCGCAGTGACAAAAACAGAGTCTTACACCTTCCTTCTGGTGCGCATAGACTTGAATTGCGTGCCCCCTTGTGCAGTCCCTGTTTTTTCACCTCTTTTATCAACACCATCGTCGTTTTGGGGCTTTTTGAAGAAACTTCGGACGCTCAGTTGCCTTGACATTTTTCAGAGTAAGGCCAACGACGTCATGCATCAAGAGAGACAATAGCTAATTAATATGCTCACTCGCCACCCTGTGGTCTGGGGTGTGAATTGCAACCTGTCAAAATGACAGATGGACTTCAGTTTTTCCCGTCACCATTTTAAAAAATCGGTCAACGACGGAAAATATTCGGTTAACGCGATCCCTGCTGTCAGCAAACGTATCTACTTATGACAGGGCAACAGCAAGAAAAAAAAATGTCGCGCTTCAGCAAACAGGCAGCAGGAGTCCACTTCGTTTATCAACAGAAGTGCATCAAATTTTAGAATCAGAGGGTCTACTTACGTCTTTGTAAAACCAAGGTTGCATTGTTGTAGGTTTTCATAGCTGTCGTCGCTGAAATGATGAAAACAATGAGCCGATCGGGGACCTGTATGCATGCTCACAAAAAGGGTCCAAACCTTTGCAGGAGAAATTTTTTATGACCACTCATAGAGTCTCGGGTCTTCCTGTGAGCAATTCATCGCTACACATCGAGATGGCATGACAAATCTCGCGAGTAATACCCAGAAAATGTTTGCAATACATGGCGAGGATAGCGTGGTGCTATATTTCCGTGTTCAGCGTGGTGGCGAGGCTCCCTGGAAGTTACGTCATCAGGTAGCGGTCGGCAGGGTAGCGCGTCTCTCGTCGCTATGGTGTTGCTATGGCCATAACTCAAAAACTACGCGGTCAATTATTATTATTTTTTTAATGTGACTTTTTGAGACAGTGAATGATGCATTAATACAATTCAACTGAGTAAAACACTCAAGAGTGAAATCCGAAAAGCTCTTCAGTTGCCCTTTAAGCGAGGTTGTTTGTGTTGTAAGGGGACGGTCGAGAGTTACGCCCCGGAACAAGTGAGTGATATACGCATTTTATTATGGTGGCGTCGAAGACGGTTATGAATTATACAGCGGCATGCTTGACAGCGTCCAGCAGTTATTGTGATAAATAGTTTCAGTGGAGGAGATGCTTAATGACAAATGGAATGCAGTTCTAATAGCTTAGTGGTTGTTTAGAACATGTTAGTCATCTCGCACTGGAACACGAAAAGAACCACAAACAGTACACAACTTCACATAGCATGAAAATTATGCAATGCAATTTAGACAAGATGATTTGTTTTTTTTTTTCTTTTTTACAATAAAGCCTGCATGCAAACCAGTTGCACAAAATATAAATATATCATGTTCCTCTTACAGCTGACACTCTTAAAAAAACCCTCCCCGCTTGGAGCATTTAAATCCCTTCACTACAAGTAATAGTGGAAATTATATACAGTGCCTTGCAAAAGTATTCGGCCCCCTTGAATCTTGCAACCTTTCGCCACATTTCAGGCTTCAAACATAAAGATATGAAATTTAATTTTTTTGTCAAGAATCAACAACAAGTGGGACACAATCGTGAAGTGGAACAACATTTATTGGATAATTTAAACTTTTTTAACAAATAAAAAACTGAAAAGTGGGGCGTGCAATATTATTCGGCCCCTTTACTTTCAGTGCAGCAAACTCACTCCAGAAGTTCAGTGAGGATCTCTGAATGATCCAATGTTGTCCTAAATGACCGATGATGAAAAATAGAATCCACCTGTGTGTAATCAAGTCTCCGTATAAATGCACCTGCTCTGTGACAGTCTCAGGGTTCTGTTTAAAGTGCAGAGAGCATTATGAAAACCAAGGAACACACCAGGCAGGTCCGAGATACTGTTGTGGAGAAGTTTAAAGCCGGATTTGGATACAAAAAGATTTCCCAAGCTTTAAACATCTCAAGGAGCACTGTGCAAGCCATCATATTGAAATGGAAGGAACATCAGACCACTGCAAATCTACCAAGACCCGGCCGTCCTTCCAAATTTTCTTCTCCAACAAGGAGAAAACTGATCAGAGATGCAGCCAAGAGGCCCGTGATCACTCTGGATGAACTGCAGAGATCTACAGCTGAGGTGGGAGAGTCTGTCCATAGGACAACAATCAGTCGTACACTGCACAAATCTGGCCTTTATGGAAGAGTGGCAAGAAGAAAGCCATTTCCATAAAAAGTCTCGTTTAAAGTTTGCCACAAGCCACCTGTGAGACACACCAAACATGTGGAAGAAGGTGCTCTGGTCAGATGAAACCAAAATTGGACTTTTTGGCCACAATGCAAAACGATATGTTTGGCGTAAAAGCAACACAGCTCATCACCCTGAACACACCATCCCCACTGTCAAACATGGTGGTGGCAGCATCATGGTTTGGGCCTGCTTTTCTTCAGCAGGGACAGGGAAGATGGTTAAAATTGACGGGAAGATGGATGCAGCCAAATACAGGAACATTCTGGAAGAAAATCTGTTGGTATCTGCACAAGACCTGAGACTGGGACGGAGATTTATCTTCCAACAGGACAATGATCCAAAACATAAAGCCAAATCTACAATGGAATGGTTCAAAAATAAACGTATCCAGGTATTAGAATGGCCAAGTCAAAGTCCAGACCTGAATCCAATCGAGAATCTGTGGAAAGAGCTGAAGACTGCTGTTCACAAACACTCTCCATCCAACCTCACTGAGCTCGAGCTGTTTTGCAAGGAAGAATGGGCAAGAATGTCAGTCTCTCGATGCGCAAAACTGATAGAAACATACCCCAAGCGACTTGCAGCTGTAATTGGAGCAAAAGGTGGCGCTACAAAGTATTAACGCAAGGGGGCCGAATAATATTGCACGCCCCACTTTTCAGTTTTTTATTTGTTAAAAAAGTTTAAGTTATCCAATAAATTTTGTTCCACTTCACGATTGTGTCCCACTTGTTGTTGATTCTTGACAAAAAATTAAAATTTTATATCTTTATGTTTGAAGCCTGAAATGTGGCGAAAGGTTGCAAGGTTCAAGGGGGCCGAATACTTTTGCAAGGCACTGTATATAATTTCCACTATTACTTGTAGTGAAGGGATTTAAATGCTCCAAGCGGGGAGGGTTTTTTTAAGAGTGTCAGCTGTAAGAGGAACATGATATATTTATATTTTGTGCAACTGGTTTGCATGCAGGCTTTATTGTAAAAAAGAAAAAAAAAACCAAATCATCTTGTCTAAATTGCATTATTTCACAGTAATACCAAATATGTTTGCAAAGCAGAGAACCTTTTTCGTGGGTTCCATTGTAATGTTGACAGGCAGAAATCACTTTACCAATCATTTCAAATGGATTCATAAAAAATATATATAAAATGTTTTTAAAAAACAAAACAAAACTAAGATTGTGCGGCAAATCATTTCCACATAATGTATTTTTTTAATCCCTAAAGTATTCACCTTGTCTGTATATGAAAATGCAAATTATTTTTATGAGGGTTTTATCATAAAAATATCCCTGGAACAATTGGTATTCTATTCAGACAGTAACTTTGTCCACTTAAATAAAAATCATGTCAACAAATAAACTCATGTTTGGTCCTTATTAGTAGCAGTTTGTTTTATTTTAAGACTAATAAAAGCGTAAAATCAACTTCACAGGCAGGACTAATCAGACGAACTGCCTTGTACATATTTTATGATCATTTTCATGTACTAATGTAAAAGCCTGGAGTCATGCAATAATTATACAAATGGGGTAATGTATGTAGAATTTATGAGTAGGGATGTCCCGATCCAGGTTTTTGCACTTCCGATCCGATACCGATATTGTTTTGCACATCCGATACTGATACTGGCCGATACCGATACCGGCCTATCTGAGCATGTGTTAAAGTTTAAAGTTATTTAGCCTCCTTAATTAGTTGTCAGACTCATTTTGAAAATGGTTTTAGTACTCCTGATAACTAGCCAGCTGAATTAGGTGAGTTTAAATAACACACAACGGTTGGTAACAAGAAACTTACCTGTTTATTCAGTGACAAACACAAGACATTATAAAAAAACAAACAGAAATGGCATAGTCAGTCAGTAAAAAGTGCAAATAATATTGTAAACTGTCTTTAAAAAGCAAAACACACAAACAACCTCAGTGGAAAATCCCACAAACCCCCTAAGCTATTAGATGCTTTTAATGTTTCGTACATTAGTTACAATAATAGTATAAAAAGCCTCTCAGGTTTAAATAAACGACTATTTCAGTATCAAGTTAACATTTTAAAACAGTAAATAAAATTACTCAAGTCCCCATTGTGTATGAGCAGCTTTAAACTACATTCAATTCATTTAATTTTGTGAATCAACTGTTAAAGTTGTTAAAATTGCTCCCGTTATTCCATAATTTCCCTTCTGTCCACTTTCGACATATGAAAGTTTTAAAACTGTTTTGAAGATAGATTCAAGTCAAAATTTTGCCGATTTAGGAGTATTTTAGATCAAAAGTTAATTAGGTTCGCTTGGAAGGTTCACAACGGCCTACTAGGGAAGTCTCCTGCTTTAAGATGGCGGCTGTTTACTAACGCAACTAGTTTTCAATTAAAGATGCACCGATACCGATACTAGTATCGGCAGGGGGCGCCGATCCGGCCCGAAATGGTGGTATCGGTATCGGCGAGTACCAACAAAGACGGCGCTGATACCATTTACCGGTCCATTATTATATCATTTGACCACAGCCTTTTTCTCCTCCTGGCGCTCACTACACTGTGTCTCTGTGTTGTGTGATGACACGTGAACACCAAGCAGCTATCGCTATTGGCTTGCTCCAGACCAATGAGAGCGGGCCAATAGCCACTCCTGACCAATCAAAAGGGGGCTTTTTCATATGGACGAAAAACAAACCAGGAAATATGGCGGCGGTCGGCAAATATTTCCAGATAGAAATCCCGTCGATTAAAATCAATGGCTGCATGCAAGATTTGCGGCCTGAAAGTTTGGAGATGTGGAGTTAAATCGGCCAGTTTCAATACCTCGAACTAGATAAAACATTTGAAGACGAAACGTGAACGAACACAACGAGTTCGAGCCTGCAAGAGCAGGACTGCTATCCAGAGGAAGAAGGCCGCTGGACCGGTGTTGTACCGAAATCTGCGATCCGTCAGATTCTGTGACGAAGGAGGGCGATGTTGCCAAAAGCAAGGCCGACAGCAACGAAGATGAGGAATCGAAGAAGGCCACTTACGCTAACGGCGTAAACAGCCATTTGCTACGTAAATGAGGCTATTCACTCGAAGTTGCCGAGGCTTATTTTCCCTTTCAACGAATAAACGTCATGATATTTAATCATGACGCTGACATTTGGAAAATGTCTGCTTCAAAAAATCACATACAGTAGCTATATCATACAGTATATTATGAATTTTTGATGTTTCGAAAATTTCTGCTTGAATAGATTACTTTTGATATTGTGAAACAGTAAGCTGCAATAAATTGCGATTTTTCTTCTTATTCTTCCTGACGAGGTTATTGTGTAAATATCCTCTTCAATGAATTACATTTATTGTATGACTTTTGACGTTGTGAAAATGTGTGTTCTAATAAATTAATTGCTGTATTGTATTTCTGAGATTATGAAATTATCTGCACCTATAAATTACATTATGAATTTATTACTCTTCCTCACACACTCACGCATACACAATTTTCGATGTATAAGGACAATGAATGATATAAATGTAAATGCTGTAGTTAGTGTGTGATTTCGCTGTATTTTACTTATGCAATTTCCCAGCCCATCGAAGGCAATTCCTTATTTGACATTCCCTTACTGTCATTTGAATGCATGTGTCCTCAAAATGACCACCAGATACTATATTTATAGTGTCACGTTTTCTCATAGGTGCAGATGTGGCTGTCGGAAATGGTGATACTCCTCTACTGTGTCTGAGAACAATCAAGTCACTCTTAAAGCTCTTTGCTGATCTTTTGACACCATCCCAACTCCCCCCTACTATATATCCTCTCAACTGGACCCCCAGAGGGTGTATATTTAATTATTACATTTTCCGATAGGTGCAAATGTGGCTGTTGGAAATAGTGATACTCCTCTACTGTGTCTAAGAACAATCAAAACACTCTTAAAGCTCTTTCCTGATCCCCTGACACTATTCCTACTCCCCCCTACCACATCTTGTCTCAATTTGACCCCCAAAGTCTGTACACTTTATCATGACATTTTCTGATAGGGTCAAATGTGGCTGTCAGAAATTGTGATCCTCCCCAACTGTAGGTGGGGCTGTAACATTGACACTTGCACTTTTGCAATAGCCGATTAACCCAATTTTCAGCTATGGGGTCCAATTGAAAAAATATGTACTGGGGGAATTGGGGTCTGTCATTAGATCAGCAAAGAGCTTTAAGGGTGACTTGACTGATTTTAGACACAATACAGGAGGATCACATTTTCTGATGCTGACAATTTCTGTAAGCCACATCTGCACCTATCAGAAATTGTGATCCTCCTGTGATGTTTAGTGATGACAAAATGTACAAACTCTGGGGGTCCAATTGAGAGGAGATATAGTATGGGGGGGGGGGGGGGGGGGTCAGAAAATTAGCAGAGAGCCTAGTGGTGACTTCATTTTAGACACAATAGGGAGGATCACAATTTCTGACAGCCACGTCTGCACCTACCAGAGGTTGTGACAATAAAAATATAGTGGAGGTCGTTTTGAGGTATTATATATTCAGGTGACGGTAAAATAATGTTAGATTAGTAAGGATTTGTCTTTGATGGGCTGGGCAACAGCATAAGGAAAATACAGCGAGATCAATCACAGACTACGGCATATATTTATATCATTATCCTTATGCATTTAAAATTGTGAGTGCATGTGTGGAAGAGTCATAAGTTAAAAGAATGAAAGTAATTTATAAGAGCGGACAATTCCATAATTTCACAAATACAATACAGTACCTAATTTAGAAAAGCGTACATTTTCACAACATCAAAAGCCATACATTTTATGTAATTTATTTAATGGGATATTTACATAATAACCTCATCATGATGAAGAATAATAGCAATTTATTACAGCGGACTATTTCACAATGTCAAAAATTCATATGAAATATCCAAAACTTTTAAAGCATTTTCTTAGTAACGATGTCATGATCGAATGTCGCGACGTTAATACCGTGAAAGGGAAAATAAGCCTCGCAACTTGTAGCGAGCCTCGTTTACGTAGCAGTTCACGCCGTTAGCGTAAGTGTTCTTCTTCGTTTCCTCGTCGTCGTTGCTGTCGGCCTTGCTGTTGGCAACATCGCCCTCCTTCGTCACAGATTCTGACGGATCGCAGATTTCGGTACAACACCGGAGCTGTTCTGTTCAACAACCTCTGGTCAGTTCACTTCGTCTACTTTACTTTTATTGTCTTTTACTGAAAGAAATGCCGCAGTAATTTGGGAAGTGTTTCCAAAGTATTGTTGCCACCTTTCCGAAATAGAAATAAGGGACTCCCACCTCCCGAAAAAAAGGAGAGACGGGATGCTGTGGTCAATTATTATTACTTATAATTGTTAGCGTCCGAAAATGCGGAAACAAGGTTGAACCTCGAAGCAGACAACAAGCAGGGGAGACATAAAAGGGTTTAATGAAAAAAAAAAATAAATAAATAACACGC
This sequence comes from Corythoichthys intestinalis, assembly GCF_030265065.1. Classification (NCBI taxonomy): domain Eukaryota; kingdom Metazoa; phylum Chordata; class Actinopteri; order Syngnathiformes; family Syngnathidae; genus Corythoichthys; species Corythoichthys intestinalis. The sequence continues at coordinate 81,973,997 of NC_080395.1, forward strand.
GATCGCGGGACAGTAGAAATAACAAAAGGAGTCCGTGACAGCAGGTCGACGGACAAACTAAGACGATAGGCAGCGGTTACAAACGAGAGCAGCTCACTAACAGAAAAACCCAATGCAGGGGCATAACAAGCAAATGTAGCGAGATTATTGTGCCAGATGTCAAATAGCGATCAGCAAGGCAAATATCTCGGCAGCCTTCTCTGACATCACCCGTGCTTAAATGCTGCGTTGATAAGCCTGCATTGAATTCAAGTGCCACGCCCAGCAACAAAACACAATCTAACCAGCAGCAGAATGTGACAATAATTTCATGAAAGTTGCACTGTTTGGACTTTGAGAGGTTTAAAAAAGTTTATTCAGTTCATTCAGAGTTTATTATTATCAATTTATTTTTACTTTCTTACTGTTGGGCTAGTATTATACATGTTTTATTAATTTCACAAATTTAGCACTATTTTGGCCTTCGAGAGCGGAAGGTTTATTCAATTTTTGTCTACTAGGGTTTAGTGTACTTTTTCCTATTTTGCAAAGGTAAGCAACAGCCTGACAAAGCCTTGATAGCAATGATTTCACATCCAATTATGTAGCTCTTTGGGAAAAAAATAATAATAATAAATAAATATATATATATAATCGGGGTGGTATCGGTATGGTATCGGTATCGGCCGATACTGGACAGCCAGGTATCGGTATCGGGGCCAAAAAATGGTATCGGTGCAACACTATTTTCAATACTTCAATGTTGCATACGCAGTCGAGTCTGTCGTTTTGCATCTTGTTCTATATACATATGATATCTATTATCTCCAGTAAAACGATGTTGACGTAGTTTGTAGCAGCTGTCAGCAGCAGTCAGGTATTCTTGTGTTATTTATCCAGCGGCATGAGCTGAGCTAAAGCCGTGAGTTGAGCATTGGCATTATTATCTATGACTAGCATGCTCTCATCATACTCTCGGGACGCAATGCGGTCCGTTTCTCATTGCATCCCGAAGACCGCGCTGTATATTAGTTCTGCTTTACTTGACATATTTCAATAATCGGAATTTGGATGTTTGTGAATCGTTCTCGAATCTTCCATGGCTGAATCGCTCAAGGATGTAATGACGGCTGGGCATTTTGTACCATATTAAACCGTATCATATTGTTTGTGGTGGTATTTCGCTAAATGCTTGATTAGGTTAGTTGTATTAAAACTTCTTACAGCTTTACCACCACGCTTGACTTTATTGTGGCATATGTTGCATTCTGCCTCTTCGTCTTTGTCGTCCTTTAAAGCAGTAATGTGAAGTAATTTCTTCACATGCCAAATAGGGACACAAGTAAAGTAATTAAACATTGTCCAACAAATAAAGCATGAAAAAATAATTTATATGTTGTATATTTGACAAAAGAATCGCGTTTCCGAAGTTCGAGCCTGAAAGGGGACGAACGTGATACGTCACATCGATAGCAGCTCCATACATACGGCCACCATACAAAGCCCTTCAAACAATGATTCAAACAGCGATATAAGCGATAGATCGAGCGCAAGGGAGAAGATACAAGTTTTTGAAGAAGAGGAGCTTGGAATTTTATGTTGGACCTAACATGTATTAGCCAGACGCTAATCAGGATGCAAACAATGTGCCTAGACTACCTGACATGGAATGGATACAAGACCCATCGAGATTACAAGATTGGTAAGATATAGGCTGTTATTATTTTCATGATTTGAAGATGCAGGCATTTGCACATAATTTTATGTTTTTGTCTATCTGATGACATTGTTAAAAATAATAATAATCAGACTTCATGTTCATTTTGGCAGATCCGGCAGCTCTCGTGCATATAAAATAATAATATAAAAAACGTTGGGGGGAAAGAAGGTGATGAGTCGTTGTTATATCTTGACCGTGTGACCCACACGACACCTTTATTGGCTTTTAAAACTTTACTCACCGTCTTGCCAAGCGACTCTGAACAAAAACACTTTTCTCCCTTTTAGTCAAGGAGTAAGGCACAAACAATAACAAATCTAAATGACATGCGTACCCTCGACCGGTGAACTCCCGTATTACAACACAATAAATTTTGCTTCTAGCTGATCTCCTCCTCGCCTCCTACTCCAGCGTCGATCGTGCATAGTGTCTTGTTATGAGCTTTTTGTTTACAAATGTTTCGAACACACGATGTGCTGACAACCTTGTCTCTCTATTAACACATGGAGCAGTTCTTATGGAAAAGTAAGAACACGGCTCGGGGCACTCGGGAGGAAGAGGCGTCTAATGGCATGAGGAAATGTAGTTTTTTTCACACAAGCGAACAGATTACAAAGCACCACTTCAGTGTTGTCCCGAGACTACATTTCCCATGATTCACTGCGTGACCTACGCGCTCGCTGATTCGCTGCCAGACATTAAAAGCAACTTGTCACCTGTCAGCGGCTCTTGTACGTAAAACACAAAGTAGAAGGCTGTCAAGCGATCACCGTGAAAGAAACGCCGAACCGTACAAATGCAATGCAATGCTTGAAGCATAAAGGTGGAAATACATAATATAAATACAAGTAAATGTGCACAAACTCACCGGCGGTGTGTGTCTCTTACTGCAACGTGACCGTGAATTACCGCGACGCCGACCCGCTTATGTGCACATCCACACTCCTTTCCCGATTGACAGTGGATTAACTCTTTCGGACAAGATCGTAGATGACGCACAATTTAAACACGCTTAACCTAGTGAACGCAACAACTATGATCGGGGATTGCCACGAGTTAACTTTCGGCTAACGTCGCTAGTTTATACTGTTCATTCCACAACAGTTAGCAGCTCTGCTTTGACAAAGTCATCAGTCATCTATCCAAAAATCACACTTTTTGGCAAATCCTTGATCCTAAGCAGACCGGTTAAGGAAGCAGGCATCTTCGAAGTGTTTGCAGCAGAGAACGCTACTTCATGATGGCGTGAAATTCATTCGCTTCGTGCGAACGAAAGATGTCCATTTATGTGCCCTGCTATCCTTTGGCCACTCATACAACTTTTCGTTTGAGTGAGAACAAAACATCGGCACACACCGCCGTGGCATCATACCGAGAAGCAATTCAACAAACAATACTGTTCTATGGCGGACTTCCCTCGCACTTCCCGGTGTGACGTCATTTCCGAAGATTGCCGAAGAAAAGCATTTTCGTTGTCGAGGGCGTTGCTATGGGTTAAACAAAGAATCTGGAAGGGTTGCGTTAAAAAAAAAAAATGAAAATATGCTTAAAACTGTTTAGCCATTAATATTATTCAAAAACATGGTTGGCCAACCTTACTTCACATTACAGCTTTAAGGTGAAATGATGAAATTTTTTACCGATAAAGTCTCTCGGTAAATTGGGAGATGGTAATGTAGTGTTTGAAGGTGTGCCATAAAATGCGGACCAGATTTTAGGGAAACCGAAGCAAAAACTGGAATGGATTATGTAAATCAGTGCGCTGGACCGGTTTTCCCCAAAAAACTGGATCGGAATTTTTCTGTGTCGGCCGATCCGATACCGATGTGCATTTTTTTGCCCATATCGGCGTCCTATCCGATCCAAATATCGGATCGGGATATCGCTATGACCACCAATCAGTCGTTTATATCAACACTACTTGTATTTTACATTCTTTTTATGTGTAGAGTTGCAGTATTTCAGTCCACTCTGCGCTCACTTCGTCCTCTTTCCGTGTAAAAGAAGAAGCGGCGTTCTTATATTATTCATTATTTTCATATGGATAATTTGTTTTTTACATGACTTGTCTTTTATCAGGATCGTATGCAGCAAAGAGGAAAAAACACACGCTTTTCTTTTTTCCAGCAAAAATTCAGTTGGCTAAAAATAAAGAGCTGGCCTGTTGTCAAAGGCGGGAACTCATTTGTGGCCACATGAGTAAAATAACTTCAATAAATTGATAAATAATTAAATTTATAATCCAGGAGCTCGTAAATGACCTGACGAATCTCTCATTCCGAGTCTTCATTTTTATAAAAGCTTTTCACATATTGAATGTAATCATGCCTATATGAAATGAATTGATTCACTTTGGGTGTAAACAGTGGATTAACATGTAGCTAATCTCATTATGTTTGATTGATTATGATTATGATTGATTGATTGTTAGATCGCGGCAACCTTTTAAGTCAATCACTTTGTACTTGCATTTTTTTTTTTTAAATCAGAGATGGCCAAAGTACTCTCTCTCAACTCAAGCAGACATATACAGTGGTACCTTAACATACGATCGCTTCGACACACGATCTTTTCGACATCCGACGTAAAATTTGATTTGCCATTTGTTTCTTCATCCGACAACATGCTCGAAATATGCGGATTTATGACAGCGCCGTGGTTTGTTTTCTCGCAAGACGGACGGACAGTGGATTTTCTTGTGTGAGAAATCAACATGAGTTCCAAAAATGTTAGTGCAGGTGGTGGAAAAAGGTGAGGCTTACAATTGAAATGAAGGTAGAAATGATAGAAAAAATATGAGTGTGGAGTGCACGTCCGTGAACTAGCTCGACAATACGGCCGTAGAATGTCTACGATCTCGACGGTCCTCCACTGACCTCCGTTCGCCAGTCTTTATAAGTTTAGGTGACAATTATTATTGTGGTAAGATTGCCCAAAAATCGCCAGCTTCGTCAGGTTTTCAATCATTTATTTCAAAACCTGCCTTCAAAACATGCCTACTGTCCGCCGCAGCTGAACATGAAAAGTGATAGTAAAAAGTCCTCTCTCGCGCTGTCAAGTCAGCCACGCGGTGCGTTCAGGTACATCACGCAAAACACATTCGCCACACACCCAATTCGTTACATTATAACAGGTATTATTGTTATTATTACAATATTATTCCGATTTTTATTCGTAATTTATTTGTTTTGCCCTGTGTAATTGCTATTTGCAGTAGTACCAGCAGCATTTAATAAGGATCTAGTGTAGGTTGTCGGGCTCTGGAACAACTTAATGGAATTATAATGTATTCTTATAGGAAAATCCTGCTCAACATACAGTGGGCCAAATAAGTATGTAGTCAACCACTAATTGTGCAAGTTCTCCCACTTGAAAATACTAGAGAGGCCTGTAATTATTAACATGAGAGACAGAATGTGGAAAAAAAAAACAGAAAATTACATTGTTTGATTTTTAAAGAATTTATTTGCAAATCATGGTGGAAAATAAGTATTTCGTCAAGACCAAAAGTTAATCTCAATACTTTGTTATGTACCCTTTGTTGTCAATAACAGAGGACAAACTTTTTCTGTAACTTCACAAGCTTTTCACCCACTGTTGCTGGTATAGACCCCACTCACCAACGTCACACAATGACGTGTTGCTGTATCCGGCCACCATATTGTCCGTCATTGTTTATCCGTATTCTCAATGGTTTCAATTTGTCGTGCAATTTATAGTGCACTTCATGGAAGCCCTGGTGCTTTCAGATGCTGTAAACTCAATGGATGCGTTGCATAAAAGGCGTTATGTGGAAAGCTTCAATCTATCCATTCGTCAGATCCATATTTGATGCCTAAATCGATATTTTTTGACCCGCTGTCTTCTACTTCTGTCAACTATCTTGTCCACAGAAACTCAGCCTATTCTCACAAAAGTTTGAAAAATTTTAAGAGCAGCACTCTAAGCAACATTACCCCGTGTGACCCTTTACTTCCAATTTTTTAAAATGGCAACAATCAATAAATAAAAAGTTGACTGCGACGCTTCAAGGATAGGTAGATATTGGACTATTTCTTCAATAAAATATGCAACTGTGCCTGCTTCATTTGCAAAGAGACAAGTCGCTGTTTTCAAAGAGTTCGATGTGACGCGATATTACAAAACAATACACGCTAACATGTACAACATTACAGGGAAGATAGGCAGCGAGAAATTAAAGCAACTTGAAGCTAGTTTAGTTTCACAGCAGCAGTATTTCGCAAGAGCCCGAGTGTCGAAAGAGAACGCCACAAAGACGAGATTGTTGAAATTATGAATTTAAAAAAATAAATAATAAAGCAAATGTGACGCACAGAAGGGCTTGCTAAAATTTTGTTTAAATATATTGTTCTATGTAAATCAGCCAAGGTAGCCCCACATATTTTTACCACACCAAATCTGGCCCCCTTTGCAAAAGGTTTGGACACACCTGTTTAACTGATGATCCGAAGACGAGGCCAGCTTCTTTCACTTGGTACCAGCTAAATATTATTCAAAAAATAATGATGGTGGAAGAAATAAGCATCTTGAATTTGAAACTGTACGTTGTCGGTGATTAGCCTCGCAATGATCTTAATTGTGGTTGTCAGCCCAAAACCCTCTAAATATATATTAAATGCATCTTACCAGATATAAAATGACTACTACATAATCTGTGGTGATCCTTTGGTGCCCAGTTTTCTCGTCGAATTGCAGCAGTCCATCTCGCTCTCCTCTCCGGGTCTCTCGGAATATGGTAGAACTTCAAGTCTCTCCGTCTATCTTCTCTGTTACTGCAACCAACCGCCACACATGCCTTCACCATTTTGATTATTAATGTTAACGAGCAAAAACACACCATAATAGGAGGAATTTACGTAGCGGTAATGCGTAAACACGACGAGCTAACGGACAATATGACGCGGAGGCGTGGTTGTGACGTCATGTGAGTGGGGTCTATTTTGGCCCATTCCTCCATCTCCTCTAGAGCAGTGAGGTTTTGGGGCTGTCGTTGGGCAACACGGACTTTCAACTCCTCCACAGATTTTCTATGGGGTTGAGATCTGGAGACTGGCAAGGCCACTCCAGGACCTTGAAATGTCGTCCTGAATAAGTGCATTTTTATTATTTCATGTTCCATTTAGCACAAGACTGTTATTTGTCAGGACCATGCCATTTATTTAGCAATTGGGGAAAATACTTGGATGAAAAGAATATCCTGTAAAAATATTGAAGTAAAGAGACAGAAACAATGACATTTTGCAGCTCGCTTCGTCGCGTTTTCCTTGTTGTGAATAGTTCCTCCTCGACAGGCTGACTGGTCCTTCTCAAGCCATTTATTTAGCTATTGGGGAAAAAAAATACTTGGATAAAGAGACTATCCTGTAAAAATATTGGAGTAAAGAGACTGAAACAATGACGTTTTGCGGCTCTCTTCGTCGCCTTTTCCTCGTTCTGAATAATTCCCCCTCAATGGGCTGAATAGTAAAACCGATGAGCCCAGTCACCCGCTGACGTCATCCACCTGTTGGGTGGATGACATCGTGATCAACCACCGGCAGATTAAAAGACTGATTTCTCGTCATCTGCGTTTTGCTAAATTGTTGTATATAGTCGAATCGTCTTAAAATATGATTCTAATTCACATAATAATGCTATTTAAGACTTTTTTCCTCCAGTCGTATGCTCTTTAAAATGCAGCAGTTTCTTTTAAAGAGGAGTGCGAGTGTTTTCCGCCATTTACAGAAGGGCAAATAAGTATTTAGTCAACCACTAATTGTGCAAGTTCTCCCACTTGAAAATATTAGAGAGGCCTGTAATTGTCAACATGGTTAAACCTCAATCATGAGAGACAAAATGTGGAAAAAAAACTGAAAATCACATTGTTTGATTTTTAAAGAATTTATTTGCAAATCATGGTGGAAAGTAAGTATTTGGTCTATACCAGAAGTTCATCTCAATACTTTGTTATGTACCCTTTGTTGGCAATAACGGAGGCCAAACGTTTTCTGAAATTCTTCACAAGCTTTTCACACATTGTTGCTGGTATTTTGGCCCATTCCTCCATGCAGCTCTCCTCTAGAGCAGTGATATTTTGGGGCTGTCATTGGGCAACACAGACTTTCAACTCCTTCTGCAGATTTTTTATGGGGATGAGACCTGGAGACTGGCGAGGCCACTCCAGGACCTTGAAATGCTTCTTACGAAGCCACTCCTTTGTTGCCCTGGCTGTGTGTTTGGGATCATTGTCATGCTGAAAGACCCAGCCACGTCTCATCTTCAATGGCCTTGCTGATGGAAGGAGATTTTCACACAAAATCTCTCGATACATGGCCCCATTCATTCTTTCCTTTACACAGATCAGTCGTCCTGGTCCCTTTGCAGAAAACAGCCCCAAAGCAGGATGTTTCCAATCCCATGCTTCACAGTGGGCATGGTATTCTTCGGATGCAATTCAGTATTCTTTCTCCTCGAAACACAAGAACCTGTGTTTCTCCCAAAAAGTTCTATTTTGGTTTCATCTGACCATAACACATTCTCCCAGTCCTCTTCTGGATCATTCAAATGCTCTCTAGCTAACCACAGACGGGCCTGGACGTGTGCTGGTTTCAGCATGGGGACATGTCTGGCAGTGCAGGATTTGAATCCCTGGCGGCGCATTGTGTTACTGATAGTAGCCTTTGTTACTATGGTCCCAGATCTCTGTAGGTCATTCACTAGGTCCCCCCGTGTGGTTCAGGGATTTTTGCTCACCGTTCTTGTTATCATTTTGACACCACAGAGTGAGATCTTGCATGGAGCCCCAGATCGAGGGAGATTATCAGTGGTCTTGTATGTCTTCCATTTTCTAATAATTGCTCCCACAGTTGATTTCTTTACGCCAAGCGTTTTACCTATTGCAGATTCAGTCTTCCCAGCAGGTCTACAATTTTGTCTCTGGTGTCCTTCGACAGCTCTTTGGTCTTGGCCATAGTGGAGTTTGGAGTTTGACTGATGAGATTGTGGACAGGTGTCTTTTATTCCGATAATGAGTTAAAACAGGTGCCATTAATACAGGTAACGAGTGGAGCCTCGTTAGACCTCGTTAGACGAAGTTACACCTCTTTGACAGCCAGAAATCTTGCTTGTTTGTAGGTGACCAAATACTTATATCCCACTATGATTTGCAAATAAATTCTTTAAAAATCAAACAATGTGATTTTCTGTTTTTTTCCACATTCTGTCTCTCATGGTTGAGGTTTACCCATGTTGACAATTACAGGCCTCTCTAATCTTTTCAAGTAGGAGAACTTGCACAATTGGTGGTTGACTAAATACTTATTTGCCCCACTGTATGACTATTTAGACTTAAAAACAAGGTCCTGGAACGAATTAACTTCCTATGTAGAGGTACCACTGTACTCAGGTATAAGTTAATATTTAATCACCATCTTTACTTATGTGAAAATTACAGAAAGTTAGTATTTAATCAACATCTTTACTTATGTGAAAATTCCAGACATAGAAATATATTTACCCCCCCCCCCCCCCCCCCCCCCCTGGTTTTTGACCTGCTCTCCGTGATGTGAATGCACTCATGGCCAAATACAGGGCACCATTGAGCCCAATGCCCAGGTACCCACAGTGACCATCAAGACCTACTTCAACAAAAAAAAAAGAAACAAAAAAATGTTTGCTCTTTAGTCTTTTTCTACATGTGTGCAAAATTATAGCCAAAAATAAGCAGTGTTGGGCACGTTACTTTAATAAAGTAATTATAGTTACTCAATACTTCTTCCAAAAAGTAATTGAGTTAGTAACTGAATTACTCTATAGTAAAAGTAACTAGTTACCAGGTATAGTAACTATTTCCGTTACTATAAAAAGAAGTTGTTGTATGTCAAAGAATTTGAAATTTTTTGAGCAGTATTCGAGTCAGTTGAATAGAGAAGAACAGACAGGTAGTTGTGTTATAGAACCTTGTAATATTTATTGCACCTCACCAGCAACAGATTTATCCTACACTTGAAGTGCAACAAAAATAAACAGATTTGAATTGCTTACCACACATGTCGACAAAAGCTTTGCCCCGGAACATAAATTACACTTTACATGCATGTTCTTTCCTTTAATTTCGACCAACTTGAAATTAGGCCTGTCGCGATAACAAATTTTAGTGTGCGATAATTGTTCTCATAAATTATTGCGATATGCGATATTATTGCGCCCCCCCCCCCAATTTTTTAAACCAATTTACAATAACACAGTGCGAATACAGTATATATTAATAGATGAAGTAAACCCATTTAAACGCGATATTTACTCTTAAATTCAAATATACTTTTTAAGAAATCACAACTAAAAACAATAGACCATACCTCTTAAGTAAAAAACAACAATATTGATACCGCACAGAAACACAGAATACATAAAATGTGTTTTAAAAAAAAAACCAAAAAAAATTGCACTTAACAACTTCAGCATTTAGAAAAATGAAAACTTTTCCCGTCATAGCTTCTGCAATGGTGTTCCATAGGGATGCAATGATACAGTTAAGTCATGGTTCGGTACGAATTTTGATACAAGGGACACGATTTTCGATCCGATTCAATACATTTAATGCTCTGTAAAAAAAATATAACAATTGTATTTTAAAAAAAAATTTTTTTGCTAACGAGCAAAAATTAAATTGCCATCATATAAACATGCATTTTAGTGCATAATATTTATGTGCTTACTTCTTACTGATATGAAAAAAAATTGTATAAAAGTGCTGAGAACAATCTTTACTGTTTGTAAAGTGAGGCAGGGCACACCGTTGATTGCTACAGCTCTCTTAGTAGCTAGGTTTACTACATGAGCAAGACATCCTATTTATGGTCCGAATCCATTTGTGTCACGTACTGAATTAACAATATTTGCAACATTATCTATAGTCACTGGTATGGAATGATTTGGCCTTCTTAACCTCATGTGACAAATGACAGTTTAGAATTCATCGATGTAGTATATGGACTACATGTCCCATAATCACTCTGGGCTCACGTAGCCAATGGCATGGGAAGTAGCACATCTAGTTTGCCATTTCATGATATCTAGGGTGTGCGCGCAACCGCGCATTAAAAAAGTTAGCAAGCGCCGCTGAAGTCACGTCTGCTCATTACCACACAACACTAGCATATGAAAACGACTTTCATAAACAGGACAGGAGTTTGAAGCACAGCGCTCTTACCGGTAATTTCATTCAGCTGTTCGTTGTCAAAGTGAGGTTATTCGTAGCAACCAAGTCGGTAACAATGTTTTGGCGGACTTCGTTGTAAATATCCAGCGTTGTGCCGAAAAATAGCCGCCCCGCGTGAAATGTCACTCCTGACGGGAGCGCCCACACGTCAACAACACCGGCGCGCCATAGATGGTCCACAGTCACTCCGGAGCACTGACGCGGCCGGTATACGTTGAACAATAGGATATAATGGGAACAATTGGCTCCGGCGCTAGTTTTTGGCGGACCTGGAACGAAGATGCATTTTGCGCAGTTGGTAACGAACTTTTAACAGCACGTCTGCCGCACGCGCACACACACGTGCACGCGAGGCGATAAATCGCAGCGGAAAAGTTACCGCCTTCATTTTTATATATTGCGCGATAAATGGAATTATTGCATATTGCGACAGGCTTACTTGAAATAGTATTTATATCTCCACCTTGAAAAGGACAAATTTTCCTCTGAATGCTCTGCCATCATATCCCTCTGCATCTGTTTTGCGTGTGTGTTTGCCGCACTCGCAGTTCCGGTTTGTGTGTGAAAACACCGGCTCAGAAGTTTGTTTGGGAAAAAAAAACTTTATTAACAACAAATACACGTGCACTTTTAGGCTCGAGCGCTTACGTCACAGAATGGGGGATCACGTGAGATTTGACAACAACGCAGCCATATTGGAAGCAGGTCTGGCTCGCGGGACATTTAACTTGCCAGTTCGATAAAGAAACAAACTCGTTACTAAGGCGAAGATCAGATATGTGATCAAACTTAAGAATGTGAACAATGTTGACCCTTACGAGCAAGCGGAAGACAAATGGAATAAAGATGTCGACGGGCTTCCACAGACGGGCTTCCACAGTTACGCAAAATGGCCATTCTGCTGTATTTATTGTTTGGTGTATGTTACTAAACTCATTGGCGATTCCGAAATTACAAATCGCTACAAAGCTACGAACAGTGTTGCTGCGGATTGTCAAGGGCATTGCTATGGGTTAAACAAAGAATCTGGAAGGGTTGCGTTAAAAAAAAACCCGAAAATATGCTTCTAATTGTTTAGCCATTGATATTATTCAAAAACATGGTTGGCCAACCTTACATCACATTTCTGCTTTAAAGGAACCAGTCGTCCCATTGGATTACGACAAAGCATTTTTACCATCTACTGACAGCACTTAACTTTCCATTTTGTTTCTCTGTCAAGTTCGAATAAAGACAACAGAATTCGAAAAATATGAGCCTTAACACGTCAATTTTACCATGAATCCTTGAGGTGATCACATATTTAACACCATGCCTTCTTAAATTTAAAGCACACATTTGGTCGATTTTAGCGATGCAGGTGGACAAAAGAGGTAGTAATTTGCCTTAAGGAAGACTGCATGTCCCATGAGGACCAACGCACAGTATTGTAAAATCCTGATATCCACTAAACAATATCATATGACGATGTTGAACATAAGAAACGTTTGATTTTGTACTGTATTCCCCCAAGCGGCCCCCAACCTCAGTTCGGGTGAAGGCGGTGGTCTCGCCAGCGAGTGAAACCCGGGCCAATGTATATTCTTGAGTGTCCTTTTATCCTGGTACAATATGCATTTACTGTGTTTGTGGTGCCAACAGCACCCCTTCTGTGAGTCCATGCTTACCACCTCAATTTAGCGCCAGGTTCCGAGCGTGGTTCTGGCATAGATGGCGTGCAGTGTTTATTTTTTGTTGTTGTTGCGTTGTGAATTCATGGTGACTAATGACAGGTGAGGAGTCCATTCCATTCCCACCTGGGCAAAGCAGTAAAGGAAGGCCAACATGGGCGGAGCCACCGTGGACCAACCTAGTCCGAAGAGAAGGGGGAAAAAAAAACTTTATATGTTTTTACTTTTGATTATCCATGCAGATAATACACCCATGTGCATTTTTTGGGGGGTTCTATTTATAGCAGAGAGAACAGGTAACGCAGCTGGCAGAAGCTGCTTCTGAGCTGGCTGGCTTCACTCCAGGAACAGCTACAGTCACAATTCTTTTTGATTCAATTTGCTGACACAAACAACACCTTCGCAAATCTTGGGGAATCGCAAATGAGACACGGTTGGACTCTGTGTGACCCTCAAAACAAGCCCTGCTGAGGTGCCAACATGCCTCAGCATTATGTCTTCACACGTAAGGAAGTTTTTAAAAAAAACTCACATTGTGCTCGCATTGATAGCTGTATATCCAAGAGATGCCTCCGTAACTATATGGCACGGCTTACACCTATATTATAGTGAGCTAAATAGGCAGTATAATTGGCTATTATGACTTTTAGAATGATTTGATATCTACAGTATTGTGGAAAACAGTCATTGCTACAGCACACAGAAGAAACGAGGCATTTGCAAAGCTGTAATATAATTTCACATAATGGAGTTTTTTATTATAACGCAAGGTTTAACTATGCTAATTGTATTTATTTATACGGTTCCTCTTTTTGGAATATTTTCCTTTTTTCTCTAAATAAATCAGGATTTAATATTTAAGTAGTAAACGCACTTTTACATTAGACAGTGAATGTTAACTAACATTTAAAATAGGCATTTTGGGTGTATAATCTTTATTTAATTTTGTTAGACTTTGAAATTATGTTCATGACGGTCGTCCATTGAGTAAGAATTATTCTTCAACTGCAACCAGGCAAAAGGCATAAGTCAGGGTTGCGTGGTGACTCGTTTTAGCAGTTTTGCGTGATTTTTTTTTGAGTTCATGAGTTTTTATTTTGGTATGTTTCACATATACAGTATGTGTTGTGAGCTAGCGTTAGCTTTAGGTATATGGGAGCCCTTTGTAGAAATGCAGTGTTTAGAATAGAACCTTTATTGGCATTACAACAAAATCAACAAAATTAGTGTCACATTTGAGTTTGTGGGCAGGATCAGGGATTTTGATTGATGTCAACTACTTCATCATAGTCCAGTTTGTCTTTGATGACAAAACTATGAATTAAGATGTATTTTTGATATTTTGCTACGCTATTGTCTTGAGCCTGATAGGGTAGCAATTCAGTGTTTTATTTGTAACATTTTGTCAGCAACAAGTATCCTCTGTCACGTCGGCAGAGGCGAGGTGGACCCAAATGCAGGGAAAAACAAAAGGCAAGGCAGGGTGTTGGGGACTCAAAAATTCTTAAATAATAGTTAACAAAAATCCAAAGTTCAAACAAAAGATCAGGGGATCAAACAAAAGGTATCAAAACTTGGTAAACCAGAACAAAAACACGAGGGCTTTGACGCAGGAATGGACAATGACGCAATAAAAACAGACAGCACATGGGGAACTTAAATACAGACAGTAAGGCATAGGTGGGTGACACAAGAGGCAGTGGGTTGGTCAACACCAGTGTTGTTTTCACCAACGATGATGAAACCAAAAATATTTTGTCAACAAACAATTTTTTGATGTGCTAGAAATTTGTCTCGTGAAACTAAAACATGATGATATGGATGCCAGTTGTCGTCTGACGAGACGAGAACTAGATGAAAATTTGCCTACGTTTCCAAGTTCACAATGTTTTACATTTTCTAATCTTTTGTGTGGTAAGCCCACATTTTAGCAGTGTTTGGTCATTTCACTCATGTGACGTGCCCGCCCCACACAGAAGTGAGTAAGCGTGTGCCCATTCCAGTTTCCTTTATGTGAAATGTGTCAGGTGCTGCTTGGTAAGTTTTGTTTTCTTATCTTGGCTAGATCTAACATGTTGCTTTAGCCTTTAAAGGTCTGTGATAAGTGATCATTGTAGCTGTCCCTCGGTCCAAAAAAGACGAAGTTGTCTCGACTGATGCTCCAGTTTTTTATTTTTTCTCTCCACTCTTGTTCGCACCATAAGCACCTGGTTCACCTGGTGCACCGTGAAAACTAGACAATTTTACATACAAAAAATATTATGAACAAACAAAATCAACATACATTCACAAACAAACCATAAAATATTCAATTATAATTCACTATCTAATACCTTATTTCGCCGACCAAGGGTGCTAAAAACAATGTCACCTGGGTCTGCAGCTTTAATGGACACTCTGAGAAAATGTACAATGGGCGCCATTAGACAAAAAAACCCAGGCAAAAACGTGCTTAAAAACAAATAAAGAGTACCTAATGTGACACTATATTAACAAAATATTTGTTATATGTAAAATAAAATCACCTTGAATGGTTGTAGACTTATCCTCTCATCCTTTGTCTCTATAACTTTCCCTTTCTGCCAACACAACATACAACACACAACCGCATTGAGCGGTGCTTCCCGCAAAGCTTTGGCCTATAGACCCTACTCACGTGACGTCACAGCCACGCCCCCGTACCATGTTGTCCGGATACTCGTCATAGAAATGCATTAGCGCTTCGTAAATTCCTCCTATTATTGCACGTTTTACTGCTCGTCAACATTAATACTCAAAATGGTGAAGTCGTGTGGCGGTCGGTTGCAAAAACAGAGAAGATAGACGGAGAGACTTGAATTTTTACCGTATTCCGAGAGACCCGAAGAGGAGGCCGCGATTGACTGCTGCAATTCGACGAGAAAACTGGGCTCCAAACGACTACCACAGAGTATGTAGTAGTCATTTTATATCTGGTAAGATGCATTTAATATATATTTAGAGGGTTTTGGGCTGACAACCACAATTAAGATCATTGCTAGGCTAATCGCCGACAACATACACGTATGTATGTAGTGAGTGCTATCGCTAAACCATATAAACATTAAAAGCCCTAGCTCCATTGACAAATGACATGAAATACATTAGACTTGACAGTGGATGTTACCAAGAACAAAAGATTTTGAATTGAAAATTTCGTAACTCACCTTCCGAGCACAAGATTCCTGCCGAATTTTCGTGTACGAGGACGTGTTTCACCCAACCAGCAACGTAGCATTTATAAGCCTCCAAGCTCTTAAAGTTTTTCAAACTTTCGTGAGAATAGGCTGATTTTGTGTGGACAAGATAGTTGTAAATATCAGGATATCAGATGTCAGGTGAAGCCAGCGGGTCGAAAAACATCGATTTTTACATACAGTTCGTGGCTTCCAGGTGAGTTTAATTAATTGCAAGTAATTTGCTGTTTTCCTGTTGAGTGTGTATTATCATCATGAAGATGGTGACGCCCTTGTAGACTACAATTATGTGCTCGTCTGTCAATGTAAAACCTTTCATTTATTGACTGATTTATTAATGGACTAAAACTTTTGAAGTTTATAGACGAAATAATTTTGAGAATTGTAGACTAAAACCAGATGAGTTTTCCTTGACTAAAACTAGAGTAAGACAAACACATTTTGAAATGACTAAAATATGACAGTGATACAGTGGGGTAAATAAGTATTTAGTCAACCACTAATTGTGCAAGTTCTCCCACTTGAAAATATTAGAGAGGCCTGTAATTCTCAACATGGGTAAACCTCAAACTTGAGAGACTGTGGAAAAAAAAGACGAAGAAAATCACATTGTTTGATTTTTAAAGAATTTATTTGCAAATCATGGTGGAAAATAAATATATGGTCAATACCAAAAGTTCATCTCAATACTTTGTTATGTACCCTTTGTTGGCAATAACGGAGGCCAATCTTCACAAGCTTTTCACACACAGTTGCTTGTATTTTGACCCATTCCTCCATGAAGGTCTCCTCTAGAGCTGTGATGTTTTGGGGCTGTTGTTGGGCAACACGGACTTAGAACTTCCTCCACAGATTTTCTATGGGGTTGAGATCTGGAGACTGGCAAGGCCACTACAGGACCTTGAAATGCTTCTTATGAAGCCACTCCTTTGTTGCCCTGGCTGTGTGTTTGGGATCATTGTCATGCTGAAAGACCCAGCCACGTCTCATCTTCAATGCCCTTGCTGATGGACGGAGATTTTCACTCAAAATCTCTCGATAGTTGGCCCCATTCATTCTTTCCTTTACACAGATCAGTCGTCCTGGTCCCTTTGCAGAAAAACCCAAAAGCATGATGTTTCCACCCCCATGTTTCACAGTGGGTATGGTGTTCTTCGGATGCAATTCAGTATTCTTTCTCCTCCAAACACGAGAACCTGTGTTTCTACCAAAAAGTTCTATTTTGGTTTCATCTGACCATAACACATTCTCCCAGTCCTCTTCTGGATCATCCAAATGCTCTCTAGCAAACCGCAAACGGGCCTGGATGTGTACTCTCTAGCAAACCGCAGACGGGCCTGGATGTGTACTGGCTTCAGCAGGGGGACACGTCTGGCAGTGCAGGATTTGAGTCCCTGGCGGCGCATTACGTTACTGATAGTAGCCTTTGTTACTGTGGTCCCAGCTCTCTGTAGGTCATTCACTAGGTGCCCCCGTGTGGTTCTGGGATTTTTGCTTACCGTTTTTGTTATTTTGACGCCACGGGGTGAGGAGGGAGTTGAAAGTCCGTGTTGCCCAACACATCACCGGTCTAGAGGAGATCTGCATGGAGGAATGGGCCAAAATACCAGCAACAGTGTATGAAAAGCTTGTGAAGAGCTACAGAAAATGTTTGGCCTTTGTTTTTGCCAACAAAGGGTACATATCAAAATATTGAGATGAACTTTGTGTATTGACCAAATACTTATTTTCCACCTTGATTTGCAAATAAATTCTTTAAAAATCATACTGTGATTTTCTGTTTTTTTTTTTCCACTTTCTGTCTCTCATGGTTGAGGTTTACCCATGTTGACAATTACAGGCCTCTCTAATATTTTCAAGTGGGAGAACTTGCACAATTAGTGGCTGACTAAATACTTAATTACCCCAATGTAATTCTAGATCGGCAATATTGCAGAATAGATCCAAACTTGAACCAGAACCGCTAAAAAAGTCTACCTACTCCATGCCACAAAATGCTGAACCCGCTGAAGTCGTTCATCGAGTGACGTTATTACCACGATGGTGGCGCCACAGCGTTATGACAGGAGGAGCTAAACGGCAGGATTTCTTGTCATCCACGCAATGCCTAATTGTTGTTTTTAGTTTAATCGTCTCAATATATGATTTTAATTCCCGTCATATGGCTGTTTAAATTTGATTTCAGGAGTCATGTACACTCTAATGTTGAGGCCACGTGTCAAATGTTTGCATAATGGCAAGCACAAAAGTAATGTGATTGTGGCTAACACGCTGGTGGGCTTCCACACACTCACACAACACAATGGGTCAGAGACAATAACTATCCAATTTCCCTCTGCTGATTGTTCCTGTGGCTTTAATCAAGTGGCTCTGTAATTGCGCCACAGCTTCTTCCCTTTTTGCGGCTTGATTAACTCTTCTGCCATGCTCACCGGAAAGACGTCACGTCTGACAGCACCATAACTACCAGGGCTGAGAAAGACAAATACTCTTGTCTAGCCTATTGTCGTGAATGGCACTGAAAGCGTTAACTTCCATAAAAGTGGATCATGACTTTGCAATAGTAGAAAAATATTCGTTGAGAACTGCTGATCTAATAAAGGCATTAAGCACTTATATGTATTATTCATAAAAACTGTAAAACAGACACCATGCCTCGGATGAAAATTCTCAGTTTTAAGTGACTATTAAGGGATTTAGCTCACCAGACAACACTACTCGTGAGCAACGAGGTCAAAGGTGCGTCCCACTGTGGCAGTGTCTGATTTAAAAGCATTGATCGGGTGTTGATGAAGCGTTACTGCGTCTAACGACTCACAAGGCCTCTTGTATCGTTCTATAATTAGCACTGAAATGAACCATTTGGCCAACTGAGAGTGAGTTTCCGTTTCTAGTTCTTAGGCGTGAAGCATTCACATTCAAGAAATGGCATTTTTAAACAAGCAGTGTTTCTTTTTGTAGGTTGCTCTTCACGTATTTACAGCCGGGTGACAGTTGTGTGCATGGGAAGAAGGTCAGCAGAGACACTTGAAGCGAAATGTTGCTGAGTGAAATATGGCCGACATTGTGAAACGACAACATTTTGTCTCGTCTACGCCGGGACGCAATAGTAATGCCGCGACTAACACTATATACTATATGATATACAGTGGGGAGAACAAGTATTTGATACACTGCCGATTTTGCTGGTTTTCCCACTTGCAAGCCATGTAAAGGTCTGTAATTCGTATCATAAGTTCTCTTCAACTGTGAGGGACGGAATCTAATACATAAATCCAGAAAATCAAATTCTATAATTTTTAAATAATAAATTAAACTGCAAAATTAAATTAAATTAATTAATTAAATTTAACTGCATGAAATAAGTATTTGATACATTACCAACTAGTAAATATTTCGGCTCTTAGTTCTTTTTTAAGAATCCCTCCTGTTCTCCACTCATTACCGGAAGTAACTGCACCTGTTTGAACTTGTTACCTGTATATAAGGCACCTGTTCACATACACAAACAAACAAACTCCAACCTCTCCACAATGGCCAAGACCAAAGAACTGTGTGAGGACATCAGGGATAAAATAATAGACCTGCACAAGGCTGGGATGGGCTACAGGAAAATAAGCAAGCAGCTTGGTGAGAGGGTAACAACTGTTGGAGCGATTATTAGAAAATGGAAGAAGTTCAAGTTGACGGTCAGTGTGCCTCGTTCTGGGGCTCCACCTCGTGGGGCATCCCTGATCATGAGGAAGGTGAGGGATCAGCCCAGAACTACACGGCAGGACCTGGTCAATGACCTGAAGAGAGCTGGAACCACAGTCTCGAAGAAAACCATCGGAAACACATTACGCAGTCATGGATTAAAATCCTACAGCGCACGTAAGGTCCCGCTGCTGAAGCCAGTGCATGTCCAGACACGTCTGAAGTTTGCCACTGACCATCTGGATGATCCAGCGGAGCAATGGGAGAAGGTCATGTGGTCGGATGAGACCAAAATTGAACTTTTTGGTCTAAACTCGGTTCGTCGTGTTTGGAGGAAAAAGAAGGATGAGTACAACCCCAAGAACACCATCCCAACTGTGAAACATGGAGGAGGAAACATCATTTTTTGGGGCTGCTTCTCTGCCAAGGGTACAGGACGACTGCACCGTAATGAGGAGAGGATGGTTGGGGCTATGTATCGCCAGATCTTGGCTGACATCCTCCTTCCTTCAGTGAGAGCCCTGAAGATGGGTCGTGGCTGGGTCTTCCAGCATGACAACGACCCAAAGCACACAGCCAAGGCAACTAAAGAGTGGCTCCGTAAGAAGCATCTTAAGGTCCTGGAGTGGCCAAGCCAGTCACCAGATCTGAACCCGAAAGAAAATCTATGGAGGGAGCTGAAAGCCCGGCAGCAGCCCCGAAACCTGAAGGCTCTGGAGAAGATCTGCATGGAGGAGTGGGCCACAACCCCTGCTGCAGTGTGTGCAAACCTTGTCAAGGACTACAGGAAATGTTCGGTATCTGTAATAGCAAACAAAGGTTTCTGTACCAAATATTAAGTTCGATTTTTGTGATGTATCATATACTTGTTTCATGCAATTAAATGCAAATTTTATCATTTAAAAATCATACACCGTGATTTTCTGTTTT
Source organism: Corythoichthys intestinalis (assembly GCF_030265065.1). Classification (NCBI taxonomy): domain Eukaryota; kingdom Metazoa; phylum Chordata; class Actinopteri; order Syngnathiformes; family Syngnathidae; genus Corythoichthys; species Corythoichthys intestinalis. The sequence continues at coordinate 81,994,427 of NC_080395.1, forward strand.
TTTGTATTAGATTCCGTCCCTCACAGTTGAAGAGAACTTATGATACAAATTACAGACCTCTACATGCTTCGCAAGTGGGAAAATCGGCAGTGTATCAAATACTTGTTCTCCCAACTGTAAATCATATTGACTTATTCACTGCCATTCACGGTGATAGACTAACAATCCATTTGACTGGGATGGGGTGGCAGTGAATAATCACTGTTGTCATTTTTTTTTGTGTGTGTGTGTGTGTGAAAAAAAAAAAGATAAATACCAGCCCTCCCAGTAAAAAAATGTATTGGACATGTACAGCATTAGCACCAGAAAAAAAGTTCAATCTTATATTACAACCTGATAAATGTAATGTCTTAACATGAAAAGGTTCAGATTTTACTGTGACAGTTCAAATGAAAAAAATCAATATAAAGTGATATAATTAACAGGTGACTGGAGAAGTCCTTTTTGTACCTTATAAATCAAAGTTACAAACTTTTTTTTTCTTTTCTAAGCTTTTCTGTTCAGCTGCTTTGATACAGAAAGTGGGAATCTGAGGCTACGTCTACACTTGGAGTGATAACTTTATAACTTTCTCCTGGTTATTTTGTCTGCACTACCTTTAAGGTGCGTTTAAGGCCCTCCTGCTTTTGCAAGGTATGCATGCATTTGCGCATGTTTAGAAAGGAGCAGCCTCATGTGTTACGTTATCGTCTTCACAATTTACCTCTGAACCGGAAACTCATTACTCACGGGCGGGAAATTTCAAAATTACTACTCTTTCTACACCATTGGTTGGGAACTGCGTTTTATGAGCAGTTTTTTTTTTGTTTTTTTTTTTGTGAATGCATTTGAATGCATCACGCAAGAGTGAGTGTGAGGGCACGCACAGCTTTTACGAGCAGTCGCCGAGTTGGGATTGAAATAAAGCTTTAGAAAACAACGAGAGCCTGATGTCGTTACTTGGGATGTTACAATTATTGATCAGTTGCACACTCACCAATTGGAAAATAACAAATACAAACATGGTGTGGCGCTGCGTATATTTCCTGGAGGTGGAACCAGTGGAAACTACAACTAGGTTAGGTGTACATAACAGTGGCCGAGACAGGTGGAACTTCACAGGGCAGCTGTTTTGTGAGTCTCGCTCTAATGGAAGATGCAACAATTTTTTATAGGTGAAAAAGTCATGAAAGTGATCGCGCTTCTGTGACTTAGGGTACCACACAGGTGACCTTCGTGGTTTAATTTTCCCCTACACATTTCTTATATATTCCCGTACAGTAAGCATTGAGTTGGGAGTGGCCAGCCCCGCTGCTGGCTGAGCTGAGACCTAATGCGTGAGACGAGCTCTGTAATAACGCACATGTCTGTGCTTTCCGCAACGCCAGGATCACCAATGGGCACTGAATTGAAGCATATTATTGAGACGTACGTTTGAAGGTCCAAGAAAACTGTGAATGCACCATCAAGCTCATCCTAGCTTGTTTCATTTTAAAATTACGGGTTGGCGAAGAGCCATATGCACTCATCAAAAGAGCCTGTTATGGCTCGTGAAACAGAGGTTCCCGACCCGTTCTAGACTCTATAGAATGAAAACAATGGCTGTGGAAAAGAAAAGATGGGCAGGAATGCCACGTCCTGATTGTTCGCCGCCATTGACCTTGTACTTACCGAACTCACAAAGCTAACATTTTTAATTGGCTGAATAGTGTCACCTCGAAGGATGTACAAGCACACAATTACCGTAATTTTCTAACTAAAAGGCGCACCTGACTCGAAGCCGCCACCCACCAAATTTGACACGAAAACGGCATTCGTTCCTAGATATGCCGCACTGGACTATAAGACGCAGCTGTCCTCACTGTTATTGGATTTTTACACCAAAAGATAACCGATAACACTTTATTTGACAGCGGCATTACATGACTGTCATAAGACCAAATGAACCACCATGAAGCTTTGAATCAAATGGCTGCTAAACTTCATTGCTTCAAAAAGCTTCAATTACTGTTCTCTTGGAGGAGACAGTCAACCCCTGCTGCCACCCGCTGTCAACACTGCTTTCGTCCAACATGCTTCCTAGCATGTATTGCAGCGCTACAGATATAAATGACAAATCAAATTTCATGTTCTGTGCCAATTATTTCTTCAGTTACTGTTCTAGTTGTTTCATTCACTGCGAGTTATGGAATTTGGTAGCACTTTATTTGACATTGGCGCTAAAAGACTGTCATAAGACCATCATATTTATGACATGACACTGCCATAAACATGACTGAATGCTTATGACAGATGTCATTTTGTGTCATCCGGCAAATTATCTCACTTTTGAATGGATGTTAAAGATTCGAGCTGGACATAAATGGAGTTAGTGACATAATTTGCCGGATGTCACTTAATGACATCTGCCATAAGCATTCATTAATGCCTATGATAATGTCATGTCATAATTATGATGGTCTTATGGCAGTCTTATGACGCCGCTGTCAAATAAAGTGTTACCTATTAACCCAAATAAATCAACAAATAAGCCGGACTGCACTATAAGCCGCAGGATTCAAAATGAGGGACATAAGTAGTGGCTTATAGTCCAAAAATTAGAGTAGTAAGCTATGTTTCCTTTGCATAAATTAACTACCATACAGGATAGCAAGACTGTTCATACTGAGGACACCAATTTAATACATATTTATATGGCTGTATGCAAAGAAAAAAAATAAGCTGATAAATCAGCGCAACTCTCACGAGTTTTCTTTCTTGCCTCAGATCTGCAAGGAGCACGATCACAAATATTGAAGACATTTATACTTGTAATCTAATAATAATAATCTAATAACCTTTTAGGCCTTTTTTCCACCTAGAGATGGAACTCAGTGAGTGCGTTATTACTTTTTAATCACCTGAAGCTGCCCCAGAGCAATTAAAACACTTCTCTAATATTTGTAGTTTTTCTCCTCAACATTTCCAACAAATTTAAAAAGATGATTCCAGGTTGAGATGTTAAAGTGCACAAGATCCCATTGGCATAACTGTATATGTACTTGTTTTATTATAATTGTCTATGAGAACAGTCTGTGCTGTCTGGATTGCGCTACATTAACTAACGGATTGGGCCATACATCATAGTTTTAACCATCCCAGTCTTAATTTTCAATTTGAGCAAGACATTAAGACAGCAGGGTTGCGCACGTCTTTTTTTGAATTTGTGTGTGGGGAAAAAAAATCGCTTGGGGAATCAAACAATATTCATTCTAGCAGCCTGCCATTTCGTCTTTAATCTCATGCACCACCAGCGGTGCGCAAAACAATTAGGAAATTATCAAAATAATCAGAGGAGAAATAATTAATAAAATGAGCAATCATTATAACACGATGCCGTTAGTCAAAGTCCTAAGTATAAGTAAAAATCTAAAATCAGTAATTCTTACAACAGACTTCTATTACACTTTTAACCTTGGTCACCTTCAGGGGAGCGCAAACCACAGTTTAGTAATAAACAAATGTGGATATTAATTATTTAAATGGAATTAAATTGTGATACTTCGGGGCGAAATTAATGTAAATGTGAAATCTTTTCACACAAACACCATCTCAGTTCACGATGAGGTACAAAATTCTGTGTGGTTAATATCATAAAACCCTCACTAAGCATGAATACTACAATCTTTAAATAGTATATTCAGGTAATCTGGAGCTACACATTTTGTGATAAACAAAAAGCTATTTTGTGGATTACTAAAAAAAAAAAAAAAAAAAAAAAAAAAAAAAAAAAAAGCCTTACTGTTGGCGAAACAAACAATTGACTTTGTAATTAGCTCTCAGCTAAAAACAGTCAAGCACAGCTATAAAAACGTTGCTCAACCGATTAAAAGCTCCTGCCTGGAACCACATGGTACGGTCCCATGGAGACTGGAAAAAAGGAGAATGGATATTCCTAATAGAAAGAAAGGTGGCTCTGGGTCCACACACCAATAATGAGTTGAAGGATAACAGCGGCGATGAAGTGAGCACCCTGCTGAATGAAGATTGATGACGCTGTGACTTTGGCGTGCAAATGAGCCGGGCTTGAAGCAGATGTCTCTCTATTTGGCAGGCAGAAAAAAAAAATGCAGCCAAATATACTCTGTGGAACAGCAGCGTTTTGTACTGGAGGAGGTTATGCGGCAATGTTGAATCGCAGGAATGCGAAAATTTAAACAAACAGAAAGAAAGAAAAAAAAGAATATACATGTGGTCCGCGGGTTTGGACACACTCGATTTACGCAATTTCGACTTTATGTTATTTATTTTTTTTTTAAAAATCTTTTTAATAATGTTGACTTTTGGTTTGAGATGCATGCTTTTATCTTGGTGCAGGAAGTGTACAGCAGTACTAATGGCACACGAGTAAGAGCACATGTACACACGAAGAAGAGCGTATTTGCACAAAAGAAGAATAGCACACGCGCACACACGAGAAAGAGCACATCTGCGGGTAGTGACAGTTCCCACGAAGAAGCCATGCAGCAGAGTGAGAGAGAAGACACAGAGGGCACATTTGTTGCTTGTGAAGCATCCACAGAGGAAACACCTGTTTATAAAACCTTTTGTTTTATATACCTTTTGTTTTTGATGATGTGCGGACGCTTACCGATATATGCTAATTGTTTGTGTGGATTGTTATTGCTGTATCAGCAGCTAGTTATATTAAAAAACTAATTTTAATTGCTGTTAATGAAGATGAAAGTGATTTCCTTTCATTTCTATTTTAGTTTCATTCTGTAAGTGTTAGTGTCATGAGCAGCCGAATAAAGTCAGCAAACCACACAGACGTTTGACAACGTAATTTTGGAGCTTAGCTCGCTGTCTTGCTAGGACTTAGCTCCGACATCTTGGCTTAGTTCGCCAGCGTACGAACGGAGCTCGTTCGTAACTCAGGGACTACCTGAATAAATAAATGAATGAATGAATGAATTAATAAATATAAAGAAAAATAAATGAATGAATAAATAAATGAAAATATGAAAGTATATCTTGTCATTAACTTTTACTTTTTTCATTGAAACCAAATGAAAAAATTGACAATTTCTGTCATTGACTTTTACTTTTTGTCATTGAAAACACAAACGGAAAAAAACAATGGCAGATTTTTTCCTTGCCTTTTCCATTTCGCTTTTCATGTTCTTTGCCTTTCTCTTTCACAATTTCCTTTGCTTTTATCAAAAGGATTGGTCTGTCAATCAAAAGGCTTTTGGTAAAAGCAGAGGCAAAAGACAATTGCATTTATCTTTCATGCTGCATATCGTCACGAGGTTTACAGTGGTGCCAGACCCTATATCAGTTAACTATGAGCAGTAGGTGTGGTACACCCTGAATTTGTTGCCAGCCAATCGCAGGACACATCACGAGGAGATGGACAACCATTAACACACACACTCATACAAAGAGACAATTTAGAGCGTTCAACCAGCCTTGCATGCATGTTTTTGGGATGCGGGAGGACACCAGACTACCCGGAGAAAACCCACGCATCAGTGCAAAGTGCCAATTCTGAACCATTCCGCCATGCATGGCTGTATTGGATGTCTATTGCTGTCAACGGCACGGAAAAAGGATGCCAACCCTCCCACTTCAAATGGATTGGACGTGACTCCTACCTCAAATTTGCCTCACAAAAACAAAAAATGGACCAAGGGAAGGATTGTAATTTGATCAATTTTGGCATTGGTAAATGAATGTATTACTGTATTTAAGAAACCACTGACTGTCGAAATGGAAGGCCAGTGTTACCTTGAAGCAAAACGCGCTTCCAGAAGATCCTGCCGACGTGAATCCCCCCGAGGAACACCAGATTAGAGAGGATGAGCATGGCAGTGGAGAAGGCGCAAAGCAGAGCGGCGCAGCGCCTCCTCGTTGCCGCAGAGGAATGCCGCTCCTGGGAAATCAGCGCACAAATATGTGAAGCGCCACGAGAAGCGGCACAATAGTGTGACGGAGACGCTGCCGAGCACCAATAACAAAGGAACGTGGAGCGACACCACAGCGGCACCGTTGGACCTTATTACGGCTTTCAAGAAGAAGAGCATCTCCTGACAACCAGAAGATGACGCCCCACTGTAGCTAATGTATTACAAACACACTTTTACTCACTTTAACTGTATATGGAAATTAAATGGGACAGCACCCATTCAATGTGTGTATGTTTTTATTAAACCACATTATCTGGCCACAATGTTTTTAGCTACGAAAGATTTAATCACGAAGCAAGCCTTTTAAGAGAATAAGCAATTAAGGGTAAATGCAGTTCTTGACATCTTTTTAAAAAATTCCTGCCTGATTTGGTTGTTTTTGTACAACTTCCTATTCAACCTAAACGTGTATGCTGTATGCAGGATCAGGGACCTGAGTTTCATTCATATCTGTTTTTTCTGAGCTTGGGAATGGGCCTAGAATGACTAGTAAATGACAGTCAAAGACAGAATTTTATATCAGATCTTTGTTTTCCCTGAGGTATTTTCTAAATGTTGGTAGACGGAGATAAATCCACGTTTGATACCGGTTGAATACAGCAGAGGTTTAATTTATCATTGAGCTTGATTTAGTGTGAACGCTTCGTGTTTCACAACTTTAGCATTTACTAAATGGTATTATATGCACCAGGTTTTTCGGGTTATGACAGATTTAATCATGATTTAGGTCTTGAAAAATCATAAGTATATAAGCAGTTTAACCGTCCTTTTGAGGACCTCTACTATGGTTTGTTTGTTTTGGGGGGCGCAGCGCAGCCCATCCCTTTTTTTTTTCTTCTCCATGCTCAATGTTGTACACACAAGGACAGAGGTTGAGTCAACTTTAATCCATTTAACTGGCTGCAAGTGTGATTTAGTTATTGCCACCACCACCTGTTATGTACCACAGGTAAGTAAAAAGTCCTGTTAACTACACAATTTAGAGAAGCATCGATTCTTCAAAGGGTACCCATACTTTTGTCCGGACCATTTTTGGAGTTTTGTGTAAAATGATAATGATTTTTTTCCCATTATCTTTTGGTTTTTTTTCCATTGCAAGCAAAATAAATGAAGATATTGCTATCAAAGCATTTGTAATTGCAATCAATTTATGGGAAAAATTTAGCATTATCTGACAGAATTGCAGGGGTGCCAATATTTTGGCCAGCACTGTATGTATATGTCTTTTTTCAGTCTCATGAAATCAATTTCTAATGCTTAAAAAATCAATCTGATTGAATTAGGTAGATTTTTGTTCTTACTTCAAGTTGCACAGTTCAAACCCCTTATTCTTTTCAAGTACAATATACATCACTTTTATTAAAATATTTTAACCAATAGGTTAGCAGTCATATGCTAACCATGTCTAAAAATAGTTTAATGACTGCTATTACAGACACATACAGTAGCATCATTTAATAAATTATGACTGTGCAAGATGTGCCTTTAACTACATAGCATTCTGAACTCAATGTTTTCCATTGAAGGTGATAGACGTGAAGGGATTTGGATGTCTATTCCATAGTCGTCAATGGCAGTGAATGAGTTAACATAGAAAGATGGGTGAAAAAGGTATGACTGAAGTAGAAGCGCTCATATTTATATACACAGTGTGTGTTCTGAGTATGCGAACTTACCAAAAAGGAGCAAAGGAAAGGCGAGCCAAAGAGAGCCTTGAGGCCAGTTTCCACCAGAACGCCCAACCAATTCATCAGGGCCCAACACTGAAGGTAGTCATGACCACCATGCCAAAGGAAAATGAAGCCAATCGCCAGCGTTGTGGATAAAATTTTGTACAGCACTCCATGATGTGAACCACCCAGAGGCACATAGATGTATCTGCAACACGAGCGGGAAAAGAGTGATTTAAACAGCCACTGAGATCTGCAAAATAAACACAGTTAATAAGTATCTAGCTAATGACTAGAGCGGATGTAAAACAAAGTGGGGTTAAAAACGTCTGCCCCCACCACGCGTCATGTCATGCTCATAGATTTTTAATCAGACAACCGTAGCTCTAACGCCTAGGGCAGCAACAACAAAAACGGAGACGCTTCGCAGAATAACAAGTGAGGCCCTGGTGTTATTAATGATGCTTGATGGTGATGATGCTAGGTCTTTCTCCAGTGATTCACACAACAAATACATCATCCATCACTTCAGGCTGTGGGCATGTACAGTTTCCTAAGGTTCATAAGGTTCAATGTCTGCTGGTGGTCTCAGGTGTGTTGACATTGTTTATGTGACATCCATTTTTTGTCATGTTTTTCTGCAGAAGTGGGACGATGGTGCCACACTTCTAGATTGCAAAGCTTGCTCCAAGAGTTTACGCATTTACAGTTTGAATTTTCTGGTTACTGATGTACTTTATGTAATTTTTTTGTAGTTTCCCTGTTTTGTTGTTCCCTAATCTTGGGTAGATATGATACTGCTTTGTAATTTGATTCCTGGCGTCTTTCTTTTGTTTTGCATGTGTCATATATTTCAACATCTACCTACAGTGTATCACAAAAGTGAGTACACCCCTCGCATTTCTGCAGTTATTTAAGTATATCATTTCATGGGACAACACTGACAAAATGACACTTTGACACAATTAATAGTATGTGTGCAGCTCATATAATAGAGTTAATTTATTTTCCCCTCAAAATAACTCAAAATATAGCTATTAATATCCAAACCCTGGCAACAAAAGTGAGCACACCCCATTAAAAAAACACACATCCCTAAATGTCCAAATTGAGAAATCCCACAAACAGTTTGCCGAACACATGTCAACAAAGCTCATGGATTACTGGAACCATGTCCTACGGTCTTATAAGACGGGCGGGCTTTCTTGTGTAGTGTCTTCAGGAGAGGCTTCCTCCTGGGGTGACAGCCATGCACACCAATTTGATGTAGAGTGCGGCGTACGGTCTGAGCACTAACAGGCTGACCCGCCACCTCTTCAATCTCTGCAGCAATGCTGACAGCACTCAATATAGTAACAAGGGTCGCAATGCAGAAATCGCAGACATCAAGGAATGGTTGAGATGTTCTTTTTCATATATTTACCCCATTAAACATTTTTTTTTTTCTTTTCTTTGTTTGGATCCATTATTTATCATCTAACATATCGGAGAAAACGTGACAGTAACAAAAAAAATACAATTAAGCGATAGTTATGAGGTAGATATCCGTGACTTTTTTACAGACGCCATTTTTTTTAATGTGACGTCATTTGTTTAAAAGTTTGAAATATGCGAGTGAATAATTTTTTTTAAGTCTTTTTTTTGTTTTAAACGAAATATTAGACATCAATTAATGATTCTAAGCTAAAAATAAGACATTTTGAATAATAAATATAATTACCTTATTTTATGGTTAGGTTGAATCAAAAGCGGTTGCGCAACATCTGTAAACGGGGGTTTTCAGGGTAAAACGAACAAATTAAAAACAGTTTTGGGGCTTAATGCGCCATGAATCTGCTATGGCAGCATGTAGACATATTGTTCTATCAAACACAACAGATGTTTTTTCTTAAAGTACAGCAGTTTCTTTTAAAGAGGAGTGCAAGAGCAGAAACTGCTTTTTCAGTCTTGTCTGTGTTTTCCGCCATATCTGCAGAAATGCAAGGGGTGTACTCACTTTTGTGATACACTGTATGTAGTTTTTACATGCTAACTTATTGGCTATCATTGATCATTCACTACCAGCAACTCCCAATGAAAATGGATTGGACGTCTATCACCGTCAATGGTACTACATGATCCTCCTTTGGGAAAAGCAGCCAGTTGAGTATCGTTTGCTTTGTTTTTCCCAGCCTACCGTCACCAATATTTCAGACTAAAGAGCCCCTCAAATTTTGCTGTCCAGTGAACACCCGCCTTTTCACCGTTCGCTATTCCCCAACTTGTAAGGTGGTAATTGGTGTCAAGGATGCATGCTGCTGTGATACATCTTTACTGAGAGTTAAGTGTGAAGTAGTTCATAGTCCTTTAGCCAAGGTTATTCCCACATGCTCTGTTCCAAATAATGGAAAACAATTTTGTTTGTAATCACCAAGCAACTTCATGTTTAGTACAAGTGTGAGACTGCAGCTGCCGTATCTGTCAGAAAGACATCCATGAGAAAAAGACAGACTTTCTTTGTCAGATGGCTACAAATAAAGTGCTTATGGCATGAAAGTGGGGTGCGCTATACTTATATAAGCAGTGTGGCATTTCCATGCCAATGCCCTACTTCACTAGGTAAAAGGCAGACAGAAACCAGATATTCTCTTACGGATGCATCAATTTGTTCTCTTAGCTATCCCTTATATCTTTTTCATTAAGCTGTCGTCCACATTACGCTTCTGACATTTGTGATTCTGCCATCGTTTATGAAGTTGGGTTTTCACCTGCTTGCAGAGGTTTTTCTCTTGGTACTCTAGCCCACATTTTTTAAGCATGCTTGTTAGCTTCATTGAAGACTCTAAACTTCAATTCTCCTGCCAAAATGTCAACTGGGATAGACTCCAGCTCATCTATGTAATGAGTAGAAGCTCTATAGATGCATGCATGTCAAAACAAAGCAGACACACCACTAATTAGTACTGATTAGTAGTTGCGTCCTAATAAAAGCAGAGAGAAAAGCAAGGGTGCGTGCCCTGAAACAAGCGTGGCACGCTAGCATGTAAGCCTTGACGGAGAAAGGTGTCTTCATCAAGCAGATCGCCAAACTCCCGGCAGGTTGCAGCATGTTTTTTGGGGTTTGCTTTATTAGGGGGTAGACAATCTAATAATAAAAACGCAATACGTCCAAGGCGCAAGCTGAAAATCGGCAGCAGCCCCTCCTGCTGATCCATATGCACATATTAATAAGCATAACAGGAATTTCTCCTGGATTCGGTTGACAGAAACAAAGCAACACACCCGTGCTGGCTATAATTAATCAACAACATTGAAGCTCATAATCATGAGAAAGCATCCATGCAAATGCAACATCCTTGTCTATTTATGTCCAACTGTTCAAGACAGCTGCAGAATAAGACCTCCTGCCACAACACACTTTTTTGAAAATGGTTAAACTGTTAAATATGGATGAGTTCAATAAACTGCCAGAATGAACACATGTGCTCAACAGGGAGATATACACAATGCAGATAGATGGGAAAGATAACTAAAATAGAGTAAAACTACTGCTTGACAGATTGGGGGGGCATGAAAGTGTTTACAATGCAATACTGTCGCCTGGTGGCATTTTTTTTGTTTTTGAACTATTCCCAGTATGCAGTTACATCGTATTCATAGACAATCACAAATACAATCGATGATTAGACGACTACAGTATCGATTGTAGTCTATCTGATGACATTGTTTAAATACAATCGATGATTAGACGACTACAATATCGATTGTATCATCGATTGTATTTGTGATTGTCTATGAATACGACGTAACTGCATTCTGGGATGTTTTCCAAAAATATTATTTTGAAGAACTACAATTTACATTTTGCTTTCATCGAGGATTGCAAAAATCATCTCATATTATTGACTATTACGTAAAAATTGGACAATTTTAGGTAAACAATGTCTCTAAAAAATAAATACCCGTCTTGCATATTTTATTTTTCCTTTCTTCCATATAGATGGACCGATAGTTTGCTAGTCGGACAGATGGATAGAAAACCAATCAGATACACAAACAGCTATGGGTACACAGAATAACAGCTCGAAAGACAGAAACGGAGGACAAGACAAAGACGGATGACATGTAGACAGACAGATGGACAGATAGCTAAACATCAGGCAGATGTTAGAGTGGGTGAGTGAATGAATGGCTCCAAAAATAGAAGAAAGACACAGTGACGAGATTAGACGCAATATGTGCACATCCTAAGGGCCTCTTACCTGAGGAGCCATCGATACAGGCCCTTGTCAAACTGCCTGTTCGGAGTGGAGAGACACAGCAAGAGGGGGAGATCATTAATTGGATTTACACATTTACATGATAATTCCATTAGTCGGGAACACCTGAGCTCCACTGGCTTCATCATACTTTATACTAAATAAACCCAGACAAGTTGAGAAGTGTATTGTTTGTATGCTAGATGTTCTTTCCCTGCCGCTTCCTTCCTCGCTCTGTCATCATTAAGAAGATTAGAAGAATCATGTCTTCAGGACTTGTTGGCCCATAAAACACTGCCTGTATGTCCCATGACGTCAGCTGACAGATTTATGCATTCCATCAATGTTGTTGACATGAGCCAGCTCAGCTCACGTGGGATTAGTGTGCGTCACCGGTCAGCACTATTGGGCCAATTTGTCTATAGAGAGATGCGGGCAAAGGCAGCCGTCCATCTCAGCGTTACGGCCAGACGTATCCAAGGAATGTCTTGTATTTAAAATGGATGGCCAGTGTTGTACCAGAGTAAGCTTTCATCCCAGCAGATGTTCCTTCCATTTCCAAATAGTGTCACCACTTTATTAAAAACAATATACGTTAAACTTTTGTTTTTAAAGTCCTATTTCCATTTTTGTAACATTTTTCTAACAAAAGGAAATCCATCCATCCATCCATCCATCCATTATCTTCCGCTTGTTCCGGGGTTGGGTCGCGGGGGCAGCAGCTTTAACAGGGAAGGCCAGACTTCCCTCTCCCCAGCCGCTTCAACCAGCTCCTCCGGCGGGATCCCAAGGCGTTCCCAGGCCAGCCGAGAGACATAGTCTCTCCAGCGTGTCCTGGGTCGTCCCCGGGGCCTCCCGCCGGTGGGACATGCCCGGAACACCTCTCCAGGGAGGCGTCCGGGAGGCATCCGAACCAGATGCCCGAGCCACCTCAGCTGGCTCCTCTCTACGCGGAGGAGTAGCGGCTCGACGCCAAGTCCCTCCCGGATGACCGAGCTTCTCACCCTATCTCTAAGGGAGAGCCCGGACACCCTGCGGAGGAAGCTCATTTCGGCCGCTTGTATCCGGGATCTTGTTCTTTCGGTCACGACCCAAAGCTCGTGACCATAGGTGAGGGTAGGAACGTAGATCGACTGGTAAATCGAGAGCTTTGCCTTTCGGCTCAGCTCCTTCTTCACCACTACGGACCGGTGCAGAGTCCGCATTACTGCAGACGCCGCACCGATTCGCCTGTCGATCTCCCGCTCCCTCCTACCGTCACTCGTGAACAAGACCCCAAGATACTTGAACTCCTCCACTTGGGGCAGGATCTCATCCCCGACCCGGAGAGGGCACTCCACCCTTTTCCGACTGAGGACCATGGTCTCGGATTTGGAGGTGCTGATCTTCATCCCAACCGCTTCACACTCAGCTGCGAACCGCTCCAGTGAGAGTTGGAGGTCACGGCTTGATGAAGCCAACAGCACTAAATCATCTGCAAAAAGCAGAGATTCAATGCTGAGGTCTCCAAACCAGACCCCCTCAACGCTTCGGCTGCGCCTAGAAATTCTGTCCATAAAAATTATGAACAAAATCGGTGACAAAGGGCAGCCTTGGCGGAGTCCAACCCTCACTGGGAACGAGTTCGACTTACTGCCGGCAATGCGGACCAGACTCTGACACCGATCGTACAGGGACCGAACAGCCCTTACCAAGGGGCTCGGTACCCCGTACTCCCGGAGCACCCTCCACAGGATTCCCCTAGGCACACGGTCGAACGCCTTTTCCAAATCCACAAAACACATGTAGACTGGTTGGGCGAACTCCCATGCACCCTCGAGGACCCTGCTGAGGGTGTAGAGCTGGTCCACTGTTCCACGGCCGGGACGAAAACCACACTGCTCCTCCTGAATCCGAGATTCGACTTCCCGACGGACCCTCCTCTCCAGCACCCCCGAATAGACTTTACCGGGGAGGCTGAGGAGTGTGATTCCTCTATAATTGGAACACACCCTCCGGTCCCCCTTTTTAAAAAGGGGGACCACCACCCCGGTCTGCCAATCCAGAGGCACTGTCCCCGATGTCCACGCGATGTTTTAGAGGCGTGTCAGCCATGACAGCCCTACAACATCCAGAGCCTTTAGGAACTCCGGGCGGATCTCATCCACCCCCGGGGCCTTGCCACCGAGGAGCTTGCCAACCACCTCAGTGACTTCAACCCCAGAGATCGAAGAGCCCACCCCAGAGTCCCCAGACTCTGCTTCCTCAAAGGAAGGCGTGTCGGTGGAATTGAGGCGGGCTTAGAAGTATTCTCCCCACCGACTCACGACGTCCCAAGTCGAGGTCAGCAGTACACCATCTTCACTATACACAGTGTTAATGGTGCACTGCTTTCCTCTCCTCAGACGCCGGATGGTGGACCAGAATTTCCTCGAAGCCGTCCGGAAGTCGTTTTCCATGGCCTCACCGAACTCCTCCCATGTCCGAGTTTTTGCCTCGGCGACTGCCGAGGCCGCAGTCCGCTTGGCCAGCTGGTACCTGTCAGCTGCCTCCGGAGTCCCACAGGCCAAAAAGGCACGATAGGCCTCCTTCTTCAGCTTGACGGCATCCCTTACCGCTGGTGTCCACCAGCGGGTTCGGGGATTGCCGCCACGACAGGCACCAACCACCTTACGGCCACAGCTCTGATCGGCCGCCTCAACAATGGAGGTGCGGAACATGGCCCACTCGGACTCAATGTCCCCCACCTCCCCCGGGACAAGGGAGAAGTTCTGCCGGAGGTGGGTGTTGAAACTCTTTCTGACAGGGGATTCTGCCAGACGTTCCCAGCAGACCCTCACAATACGTTTGGGCCTGCCAGGTCTGGCCAGCATCTTCCCCCGCCATCGGAGCCAACACACCACCAGGTGGTGATCAGTTGACAGCTCCGCCCCTCTCTTCAACCGAGTGTCCAAAACATGCGGCCGCAAGTCCAATGACACGATTACGAAGTCGATCATCGAACTGCGGCCTAGGGTGTCCTGGTGCCAAGTGCACATATGGACACCCCTATGTTTGAACATGGTGTTCGTTATAGACAAACCGTGACGAGCACAGAAGTCCAATAACAGAACACCACTCGGGTTCTGATCGGGGGGGCCGTTCCTCCCAATCACGCCCCTCCAGGTCTCACTGTCATTGCCCACGTGAGCGTTGAAGTCCCCCAGTAGAACGAGGGAGTCCCCAAAGGGGGCGCTCTCTAGCACACCCTCCAAGGACTCCAAAAAGGGTGGGTATTCTGAACTGCTGTTCGGTGCATAAGCGCAAACAACAGTTAGAACCCGTCCCCCCACCCGAAGGCGGAGGGAGGCTACCCTCTCGTCTACCGGGGTAAACCCCAACGTACAGGCGCCAAGCCGGGGGGCAATAAGTATGCCCACACCTGCCCAGCGCCTCTCACCATGGGCAACTCCAGAGTGGAAGAGAGTCCAACCCCTCTCGAGAGGATTGGTACCAGAACCCAAGCTGTGTGTGGAGGAGAGTCCGACTATATCTAGTCGGAACTTCTCTGCCTCACACACCAGCTCAGGCTCCTTCCCTGCCAGAGAGGTGACATTCCATGTCCCAAGAGTTAGCTTCAGCAGCTGGGGGTCGGACCGCCAAGGCCCCCGCCTTTGGCTGCCGCCCAACTCCCTACGCACCCGACCCCTTTGGCCCCTCCCACAGGTGGTGAGCCCATGGGAAGGGGAACCCACGTTGCCTTTTCGGGCTGTGCCCGGCCGGGCCCCATGGGGACAGGCCCGGCCACCAGACGCTTGCCTTCGAGCCCCACCTCCAGGCCTGGCTCCAGAGGGAGGCCCCGGTAACCCGCGTCCGGGCAAGGGAAACTGGGGTTCATTAATGTTGCTCATCATAAGGGGTCTTTTTGAGCCATACTTTGTCTGGCCTCTCACCTAGGACCTGTTTGCCATGGGTGACCCTACCAGGGGCTTGAAGCCCCAGACAACATAGCTCCTAGGATCATTGAGACACGCAAACCCCTCCACCACGATAAGGTGATGACTCAAAGGATAATATAAATAATAATATTGCTTTATTTTTCATATACGTATTCATTTTTTTAAAATTGAAAAATCCCTTCTTCATATATTTATTTCTCCCTGAAGAATAATATGAAGGTGGTTGATTGGTTAGCATGTCTACCTCACAGTTCTGAGATCAAGGGTTCAATCCCGGGCTCTGGCCTTCCTGTGTCGAGTTTGCATGTCTCCCTGTGCATGCGTGGTTTTCTCTGGATAATCCAGTTTGCTCCCACAACGCCCAAACATGCAATAGTAGGCTAATATAACACTCCAAATTGTCCCGAGGAGTGCGCATTAAAGCAGTAATGTGAAGTAATTTCATAACATGCCAAATAGTGTCACAAATAAAGTTATTAAACATTGTCCAACAAATAAAGCATGACATAAAAATTTATATGTTGTATATTTGATAAAATAATCGCGTGAAAGGGGACGAACCCGGAAGTGATACGTCACACCAGGAATAGCGATGGCCCCGGAAGTGATACGTCACACCAGGAATAGCGATGGCAGCTCCATATGTTGAGTGGGATGCTCACATTGTTAATTATGTTGATTTAATCACTATGGCAACCAAATGGCGTGTCACATGTTCAAATTAGCAAATGTATTTCACCTGTGTTGGACTGAATAAAATGGGTGTACGCCTGCTGATGTTTGCACGACAAAGAGAAACGATCACTGCTGTGCTGGTATATCCGCTGTGCAATCGAGCCTGCCAACAGGTTATGGGCCCAGATCAGAGCCGTGACGCAGTGAGAGGTTTCATGACAAGCCAGGTGAAAGTCGCGACGATCACTGCGTGCACCTGTGAGCTGTGAAGTAAGTGGCAACATGAGTAGAAAGGAGAAAGACCTGGTGACAAGCAGCCGCTGGGCGACGCTCGTCTTTGATGGAGACGAGAAAAATTATGAACTTTGGGAAGCGAAGTTTTTGGGCCACCTCCGCCTGCAGGGGCTGAAAGACACCATTTTAAACGAGCCTGACGAGGAAGATGAGGAGAAAAACGCCGAAGCCTATGCTGAGTTGATTCAATTCCTCGACGATAAGAGCCTGTCACTGGTAATGTGCGATGCGCCAGACGACGGACGCCATGCTCTAAAGATTCTTCGTGAGTATTATGCCGGAAGAGGAAAGCCAAGAATCATCAACCTCTACACAGAGCTGACCTCGTTGCAAAAGGCTCCAAGTGAGAATGTGATCGAGTACGTGATCAGAGACGAAACGGCGATCGCTGCCTTAAGAAATGCAGGAGAGCTGCTGAGTGACGGACTTTTAATAGCCATGATTTTAAAAGGGCTGCCAGATTCATTCAAGCCGTTCGCCATACCTGTGTCCCAGAGTGACGACAGAATTACATTTTCTGAGTTTAAAACTAAACTCAAACTAAAGTTATGGAGACGTTGAGAACATGCGTGCGACAGCATGTGAAGACAATATCGTGAAGGCAAGAGTGCAGTCAAGTACTGAAGGCAAGAGTGCAGTCAAGTACAAAGCGCACGCCAAATGACACTCAAAATAAGGAGATCGTGTGGTACAAATGCCGAGCCACTGGTCACGTGGCCAGAAATTGTCCGAGAAAACCGTGACGTACTTACTGCAAAAGTAACACAACAACGCAAATTGCAGACGGACCAGGCGGCGAGATGACGCACGCAAAGTCTCCGATGACACGGCGGAAAAAGAATATGCATTCGGGCTGAGTGACATGCCGATGCGGGGGCCGAACTCCAAGAACAAAGGTCTGATGGTGGATGCCGGTGCTACGTCACATATTATCACCGACGTGGCAAATATTTAGAAAAAAATTGAGAAAATATGAGAATGACAACCTAATTTATGCGTACAGTGACTCAAATTGGGCTGGTGATACCGACGATCGTAAAAGCACTACAGGCTATTGCATTGGTTTGAACAAGCAAGGACCTTTAATTTCCTGGAAAACCAAAAGACAGCCTACAGCTGCACTCTCAACTTGTGAGGATGAGTACATGGCCTTAGCTGCAACCATGCAGGAGTGCCTGTATTTAAAACAGTTGTTGTATTGTTTTGATAGACATACCTATAAGTGTATTTGTATATGAGGACAACCAGGGTACTATAGCTTTGGCCAAAAACCTGGTGCATAGACACGTGGACATAAAATACCATTTTGTGAGATCTTTGTTAAATGATGGCCAATTTCACTTGGAATATTGCCCAACCAACGAGATGGTTGCAGACGTTTTAACAAAACCTGGAACCAAGATGAAGTTGATGAAATTTGAAGCATTTATGTTTAGAGTGTGAACATGATTTATGTTCGAGATTTTGTGGTTATCTATGTTAAAGTGAACTGTTTTGAAATGTGATCAAGTGGGGGTGTTGAGTGGGATGCTCACATTGTTAATTGTCTTGATTTAATCACTATGGCAACCAAATGGCGTGTCACATGTTCAAATTAGCAAATGTATTTCACCTGTGTTGGATAAAATGCGTGTACGCCTGCTGGTGTTTGCACGACAAAGAGAAACGATCACTGCTGTGCTGGTATATCCGCTGTGCAATCAGCCTGCCAACACCATACATACGGCCGCCATACAAAGCCCTTCAAACAATGATTCAAACAGCGATATAAGCGATAAATCGAGCGCAAGGGAGGAGATCCAAGTTTTTGAAGAGTTGGAGGAAGAAGAGGAGGTTGGAATTTTATGTTGTACCTAACATGTATTATCCAGACGCTAATCAGGATTTAAACAGTGTGCCTAGACTACCTGACATGGAATGGAGACAAGACCCATCGAGATATAGGCCGTTATTATTTTCATGATTTGAAGATGCCGGCATTTGAATATAATTTTATGTTTTTGTCTATCTGATGACATTGTTTAAAAAAATAATAATCAGACTCCATGTTCATTTTGGCAGATCCGGCAGCTCTCGTGCATATAAAATAATATAAAAACGTTGGGGGGGAGAAGGAGATGAGTCGTTGATGGCTTTCTCCACTTTATTGTGGCCAAAAATAAGAAAACAAAATAATAGCGGACTGCCGCCACATTCGACCGCAAAGTTTTTCTTCTCGCTCATCTCCGTCTCGCCTCGTACTACCAGCTACTACTACTTCCAGTCCCGGCGTCTCTTAAACAGATCGTGCATAGTGTCTTGTTATGAGCTTTTTGTTGACAAAGGTATTGAACACACGACTTTGTTTCTTTATTAACACATGGAGCTAACAGTAGCTGGGGCTCTCGGCAGGAAGTGGCGTCTAATGGCGTGAGGAAATGTAGTTTTTTCACACAAGCGAACAGATTACAAAGCACCACTTCAGTGTCGTCCCGAGACTACATTTCCCATGATTCACTGCGTGACTTCAGTCGCTCGCTGATTCGCTGCGAGATTGACTCAATGCCAACACGCTCATTGTCACCTGTCAGCGGCTCTCACGAAACACAAACTGGTAGGGTATCAAGCGATCACCGTGAAAGAAACGGCAAACGGTACAAATGCAATGCAATGTTTGAAGCATGAAGGTGGAAATACATAATACAAATAAATGTGCACAAACTCATCGGCGATGTGTGTCTCTTACGGCAATGTGACCGTCAATTACCCCTTTCCCGATTGACAGTGGATTAACCCTTTCGAACAAGATCGTAGATGACGCACAATTTAAACACGCTTAGGTGCCAAGGTTCTTAAACCTGCCGCTGTCAACGCTCTGGGAGGTCGCATTTGACCGCATTCTGCCGCGGTCCTCCTTGCCAGCTGTTTGCTCATCATTCACGCTCGTTTGCATTTGATCGCTAGTCTGATACACTCTCGCTGTTTGGTGATGTCTTTTGTGTTTATTCGTTTTTGGATCGTTTTTGTTCACCACTGTAAATAAGAGCACTAAAGCAAGTAGGCGTAAGTCGCCATTTCTGTTCAACCCGTTTTCTCCTGTTTTGTTTAGCGTAAGAAGGTAGGTTAGTGGCTGTCTTTTCTTTGTTCTTTTTCATGATCAGGGTTTAGTTAGCGGGTGGGGTTCAAGTGTAGATTCCTTTTGTTTGTTGTTTTGGCCTGGACTTACCCCGAAGCCGCGCTTCATCCACATTTTGTACATATTCATTGCGAGTTGATTTGTTGTGTAAATAAATTTGTGCCACTTGTGAAATTGTGTGGCTCGTTTTATGTTACGCCCTTCGCGAGCAATCCTTGGGACGTAACACTAGCAAACACAACAACGACTATTGCCACGAGTTGGCTTTCGGCTAACGTCGCTAGGTTCTACTGTACATTCCACAACAGTTGGCAGCTCTGCTTTGAAGTCATCAGTCATCTATCCAAAAAGCACACTTACTTTTTGGCAAATCATTGATCATAAGCAGACAGGTTAAGGAATCAGGCATCTTCGAAGTGTTTGTAGCAGAGAACACTATTCGATGATGGCGTGAAATTCATTCGCTTCGTGCGAACGAAAGATGTCCATTTACGTGCCTTGCTGTCCTTTGGCCACTCATACAACTTTTCGTTTGAGTGAGAACAAAACATCGCCATACACCACCGCGGCATCTTAACGAGAAGCAATGCAACAAACAATAATGTTCTATGGCGGACTTCCCTCGCACTTCTCAGTGTGACGTAATTTCCGAAGATTGCCGAAGAAAAGCATTTTCATTGTCAAGGGCGTTGCTATGGGTTAAACAAAGAATCTGGAAGGGTTGTGTTAAAAAAAAAAAACGAAAATATGCTTATAATTGTTTAGCCATTGGTATTATTCAAAAACATGGTTGGCCAACCTTACTTCACATTACTGCTTTAAGTGCCGTTTGTCTACTTGTTCCTTGTGATGGGTTGGCAACCAATTCAGGCTGTACCCTGACTAGTGCCCGGAGTAAATGGGAGAGGCTCCAGCACCCCCAAAACTTTCGTGAAGATAAGCAGCACGGAAGATGAATGAATGAAAAATATTAACTCAATGCTATTGATGGTGATTGACTTCCAATCCATTTAAATGGTAAGGATTGGCAAATCATTTGCCGTCACTGGCACTAGCACATGATCACTCACCGCCAGCGCTCCCATTTCAAATGGAATGGATGTTTCTCGCCATCAATAGCAGCCAATGAGTTAATGTTACTGTACTTCCATTCCGCCCAAGTAAGCAGCCGATCAATGAGCACCTTGTGCAACAGCGCCGCCGACAGTGTAAAATCTGTATTGTCAAGGCTCATCAAGGCAGCTTGCAAACAGCCACTCTCTGGCACGTGCAGCATCTCTAAAGGAGATCATTGATGGAATTGTTTTCTTTGTGTGTGCATGCATCGTCGCTGTTGTGTGCTTTGCTCCATGAACCGGTCACCTTTTAGCGCAATTAAAAATGAAATGCAAAATGAGTCCTTGAGACACAGTTCATGCAAAAATGTGGTATTGTAGCAAGGCAAGTAACAAAGCAAGCAGGAGACGTGTAGTGGCTTCAATCCCTCTTTAATCTCTGTTCTTTTCTTTTACACAACATTTTAGGATGCCCTTCATTGCAATATCCAAGTGCACCCCCTAGCGTTCACTTCATTTCACAACACAACATTTTCATGTCATATAGAGGTGACCTGTCGTCGTGATTGCAGCTAATGGTGGGCGAGACAATTCAGCACAGAGGCCGTGATTGCGAAAGCATAGACGATTTAAAAAAAGCACTTGCCAGCGTTCCTCTTCAAAGATATACAGTACGCAGATGTCTAAGTGGACACTGAGTTGATGCGACTTACCGCCACATGCCGGTGAAGCTGTACATGATGCTGACGCAGCGAGGTACACCAGGAGGGACGAGCTGGTCTAATGTGGCCAGCATTGACGGAAGGCCATATATAACCAGATACTTGACAAAGAAGAACTGCACCAAGGCCAGAGCCAAACCACCTGCAGCGTGAAGGAAATAAAAAGGTGACAGAAATTATTACAACAGCACTAAGACCACCATGGTAAAATGCAACCACTGGCTGTTTACATGATTTAAACAAAAAAAATCAACTAAAAACTAAAACATTCAGTTTAAAATAAACTAAAAGTTTTTTTTACTTCATTAAATGTAACCATTTTCATGATTAAAATAATATGAATTTTGTTCAAGAAATAAATAAAAAAAGTTTTTTCTGCTACAAGACTATTTACACTTTAAAAAAAACTTTTTACTTTTAAAATTTACTTTTATATTTCATATTTACAGCACACACGCATGCGCACACACATTATATGTACATATATATGGCGGACACTCAGGTGACTTGAATTTCCCGCTCTGAGAACCCCAATTTAGCCAACTTTCAAAATTGTCCGATATGCATGTGTGATACATCATTGGAAAGCTTAAAATCTCAGAAAATTTTTGAACAGGAGGTCATTTTGAAAAAAAACAATTTTTTTTTAGACAGCAAAACCCTATCTGGAGGTGAGAGCACGCGAGAGCAGAATTACAGACGCCATGATTTTAACAGGATATTATCGCGTACTTACCTTGTTTCGATCCAAAAACTCCATATCGCATGTATCACCGAGTGTCAAGACATAGCTGCGAATGGCCACAGCTGGATTTTTTGGGAATTTTATGGGTGAATCATGGTAACTGAACAAGGGTCGTGATGTAGAAATCGCAGACATCAAGGAGTGGTCAAGATTTTCTTTCTTGGGGCCCGCGGGGCCTTGGGTGGGGCTTGCTGTCCCTTGCCGGTGGGGTGGACGTCCCCTGGTCACCGGCGCTTGGTGTGGCGCCTGTTCGGAGTGCGGGGTGGGTGCTCGGTGGGTGGGGGTGGGGGGGGCTGTCGCGGAGGCGCCGTCGGTGGTCTGGGGCGGGGATTGATCGGGGGCCTGGCGCTTCTTCCGCCCTGCGGCCGGTGGTTCTGGTGGACGGGGCCACGCCCACGGGAGCCTGCCTCTTACTTACAGTGCCGCACTTCTCACTTCGGCACTGTAAGTATTTTTCACCCTGGCACTTACATGCTCACTGGCCCCCGGACCGGCAGACGACACCCCGGCTCCGGCGGCGGGGAGGGGCGGGCGGCGGGGCGGCTGCTCCCCCAGCCGCGGCGCACGCCCAGCCCCGCTTCGCACCCCAGCCCGACCGACCTAGCCCTTAGAGCCAATCCTTGCCCATACATTTCTCCGGGGAGAGTTGGGACGGGGCTCTACAGTCCCGGCCCGGCTCCCCCCCGTTTTTAATGCACCACACACCAAGGTTGTGGGATGGTTGGGACCTATTGGGGGGGGGGGCACCTCACGGTTGCCCCGCCATCCCTGCACCTTTTTTAAATGCACCACACACACCATCCCCAGGAGAGCTCCGACAAAGGGCGGTGGGACGGCCGGCTGGGCAGAAACTCCATCCTACGGTCCCACTGCCCTAAGCCAAGCTCTCCTATTTTAATGCATACATTGCACTACCCTCACCTCACATTCCCATCATGGTGCTGGGTGATGGCTGCCAGTCGGGAACCTGGCAGCCACAGTAACAGGGTGGTAGGTGGGTCCCACACTTTTTCCATATGGCGTGGCTCCTGGGGTGTGGCCTCCCTTCTGCCTGGGCTGCCGGCCGCGAAGAGTGGGTTGGGGGGTCGGGGCTCCGATCTTGCATCGCCCCGTGGCTGTTCCTGGGCGTTCTCCTGCCTCCGCCTCCCCCTCTCTTCTCTGGCTGGGCATCCGCCCTGCACTCCGTCGCGGGTCGCTGGCTGGGCGCCGGTGTATCAGCGGGGTGTCGCCTGCACCGGCGGGGGGACCCTGCCTTGCCTGGGGCTTGGTGGGCTGCTGGGGGTCCCGTGGCGTCCTGTGCCGGTTGGGGGGCTGCGGCTGTGGCTCGTGGCACAGGTGGGCGGGCGGGGTGTGGTAGGCGTGGGGTTGGTGGTGCGTCCCGGATGGTGTAAACCGGAAATACATCTCGCTGACGATAGCACCACCATATTAGTAACTAGTCTAGTTGTTCAATGTATTTCTTGTTTTGTTTGTGTATGTGTTTCTTTTCTTCTTTTGTATTTCTTTTCTTCTGTCCCCCCATAATCCCTTCCTGTTCGCTGTTTTGTCATAATAAAAAGGTATTTTGAATGATCACAATGGGAGTATGTCAGACTCTCAATGTGAAACATTAAAACTGTTCAGACCATCCGGGCACTTAAGACTTCCATTCTCTGTGTCAAACAGCCGAACAGGACAGGTTTTAAAATAAATTTTAATAAAAAGATTCTTTTTTATATATTTACCCTTTTAAACGTTTTTTTTTTTTTTTTCCCCCCCAATTTGTCTTTGTTTGGATCGATTATTTATCAGCTAACATATCGGAGAAAATGCGACAACAAAAAAAATACAATTAAGTGATAGTTATGAGGTAGATATTCATGACTTTTTTACAGACACCATTTTTTTTTAATAGTGACATAATTTGTTTATAATGTCAAATATGAGAGTGAATAATTTTTTGGTCTTTTTTTCTTAAACGAAATATGAGACATCAATGAATGATTCTAAGCTAAAAACGACAGACATTTTGAATAATAATTATAATTACCTTAGTTTTATGGCTAGGTTGAAACAAAGCGGTAGCGCGACATCTGGAAACAGGGGTTTTCAGGGTAAAACGGACAAATTAAAAATAGTTCTGGGGCTTCACTGGGGCTTCATGTGCTATGAATCTGCTATGGCACCATATAGACATATTGTTCTATCAAACACAACAGTTGTTTTGGCTTAAAGTGCATGTGACAGGAAAAGGCATGTTTATTTCATAATACACGCGGTATTTTATGCTCCTGAATGATATGGACCGCTTGGATGTGTGTGGAAGCGGTCGCTATATTTATTCAGTTTTTTTAATCCTGCGCCATGAAAGTGAGTGACTTCCGGCTTCGGTCTTGCATCGAGGAGGGCGCTGTGACGTGTACGGGTGAAGGTGTCTTCTTCACTAAACAGCCGTACTGTTGTGTATGAGGACTAAGGAATCAGCTGATTTTGCGATTAATACGTTTATTTTTCGCATCACGCCAGCCAAACGGCTGCAGAAAAATCTTGCTTTATGAGGGAGAGGCGTGTGCGCCTTTTTGGAGTTTCAAAAGGTTCCCATTCACTGTGGATATTGGCCAAGCCTTACTACTTACGAGGAAGTGAGTAAACATCTTGGCCATTTTGTATTATGTCAAATATTAATACAGCGATTACAAAGTAAACACTACAAACTTTCCTTAAATAAAGGACTACTTACGTTTGATCATTGATAGGCATATAAAAACATTAGCTGCACGTAAGCTGCACAACAACTGCAGCCGCCCTCCTCCAGGGAATGTAATTGCTCTCCGCCGGGCGGTTTGCCGATCCGCGAACACAATCGACAACCCAGTCGTCATGTCAAATAATACGGGCTAGTTATGTGTGATTTTCCGCTTACTTTGAAACATCACTCGGTTCGGGTTAGCATGTCGGATAGCTGTCATGCCTCTTGGTTTGTTTACATTCTCTGAAGCCGGGGAAGGGAAATGACATATGTCCGATTTAGGTGTCATAAAATATCGTTCGGG
This sequence comes from Corythoichthys intestinalis, assembly GCF_030265065.1. NCBI lineage: Eukaryota > Metazoa > Chordata > Actinopteri > Syngnathiformes > Syngnathidae > Corythoichthys > Corythoichthys intestinalis. The sequence goes on from NC_080395.1 coordinate 82,019,817, forward strand.
AGGTGCGAATGTAAAGGTGAAGTCGACATTTTTGACCATTATGGAGTAATTTTGCCATGTCGTCCTGAATAAGTGCATTTTTATTATTTCATATTCCATTTAGCACAAGACTGTTATTTGTCAGGACCATGCCATTTATTTAGCAATTGGGGAAAATACTTGGATGAAAAGAATATCCTGTAAAAATATTGAAGTAAAGAGACAGAAACAATGACATTTTGCAGCTCGCTTCGTCGCGTTTTCCTTGTTGTGAATAGTTCCTCCTCGACAGGCTGACTGGTCCTTCTCAAGCCATTTATTTAGCTATTGGGGAAAAAAATACTTGAATAAAGAGAATATCCTGTAAAAATATTGGAGTAGAGAGACTGAAACAATGACATTTTGCGGCTCTCTTCGTCGCCTTTTCCTCGTTCTGAATAATTCCCCCTCAATGGGCTGAATAGTAAAACCGATGAGCCCAGTCACCCGCTGACGTTATCCACCTGTTGGGTGGATGACATCGTGATCAACCACCGGCAGATTAAAAGACTAATTTCTCGTCATCTGCGTTTTGCTAAATTGTTGTATATAGTCGAATCGTCTTAAAATATGATTCTAATTCACATAATAATGCTATTTAAGACTTTTTTTCTCCTGTCGTATGCTCTTTAAAATGCAGCAGTTTCTTTTAAAGAGGAGTGCGTTTTCAGCCATATACAGAAGGGCAAATAAGTATTTAGTCAACCTCTAATTGTGCAAGTTCTCCCACTTGAAAATATTAGAGAGGCCTGTAATTGTCAACATGGGTAAACCTCAATCATGAGAGACAAAATGTGGGAAAAAAAACTGAAAATCACATTGTTTGATTTTTAAACAATTTATTTGCAAATCATGGTGGAAAGTAAGTATTTGGTCTATACCAAAAGTTCATCTCAATACTTTGTTATGTACCCTTTGTTGGCAATAACAGAGGCCAAACGTTTTCTGTAACTCTTCACAAGCTTTTCACACACTGTTGCTGGTATTTTGGCCCATTCCTCCATGCAGATCTCCTCTAGAGCAGTGATATTTTGGGGCTGTCATTGGGCAACACAGACTTTCAACTCCCTCTGCAGATTTTCTATGGGGTTGAGACCTGGAGACTGGCGAGGCCACTCCAGGACCTTGAAATGCTTCTTACGAAGCCACTCCTTTGTTGCCCTGGCTGTGTGTTTGGGATCATTGCCATGCTGAAAGACCCAGCCACGTCTCAACCTCAATGGCCTTGCTGATGGAAGGAGATTTTCACTCAAAATCTCTCGATACATGGCCCCATTCATTCTTTCCTTTACACAGATCAGTCATCCTGCGCGATATTCCCATCGCAAGCACGTGCGATTGTTTTTATTTTTTTTAATCCACATACGCCTTGCTTTCTGCTCTGCGCACAGCCTCACACCTTCCCTCTCCCAGCCCATTGTTCCTCTCTGTCACTGCTCCACTTGCTTATTAAAGTTAACAATGGCTTTGATCTGGCCAAAGAAGCAGACTTCACACGGGCATCTGTCAATCATCGTTTAACTTGTTAAACAGTTTCCGCAAGGAAGCCGCGTTGGAATGAATGTGTCTGTGTGTGTGTTCTCGTTTTTATATCCTGGTGGGGTCCACAACCTGAAATATGACTCACCCCGTGGGGACCAATTTTCCCCGTAGAAAATGACCTGTAGACCCATTTGGTGCAAAAAAAAAAAACATGGACCCCATGAGGTTGATGTTCACACTTTTTCCACACACTCCGTGTGTAACACAGCGCCCCGATAGGCCCAAGTCCCTACTGCAAGTGTGTGTATTTGCACCGTGGGGACCATTTTTTCAGGTTTGTGTATCTGAAAGTATAGTCATAAGTAATAACATAGTAATAGTGATTTTTATTTGAAAAACTGGAAATATGTTAGCGTGAATATGTTTTATGTTTTTATCAAATAAAGTTGGTTAAAATTAATAAGATATTCTAGAATGTCACTATTTAAGTGTAATAGTATCTTTTGGTGATTCTAAAGGGGGTATTACTTTTCATTGTGGTTTTATGAACAATTGCCTGGATCCAAGACCAAATAAATGGTCATTTATTTTCATCATGGCCTTTTCACCACACCCTCACTTATAGTAAACAATAAAATAACTGAAAAAGTTCCCTAATAAATATACACTCACCAGCCACTTTATTTACAATGAGTTCAGTGTACTCAAATGGCCTCCACAGTCACCAGATCTCAATCCAATAGAGCATCTTTGGGATGTGGTGGAACGGGAGATTCGCATCATGGATGTGCTGCCGACAAATCTGCACCAACTGTGTGATGCCATCAAGTCAATATGGACCAAACTCTCTGAGGAATGCTTCCAGCACCTTGTTGAATCTATGCCACGAAGAATTGAGGCAGTTCTGAAGGCAAAAGGGGGTCCAAACCGTTACTAGCAAGGTGTACCTAATAAAGTGGCTGGAGAGTGTATATTGGCTATGTAATTGACCCTCAGTTCTGTTTTAAGACTAGATGAAACAATCCCTTGAGTGAACATATTACCTGAGGCATGAGTGGTTACAATAACTAGATCAAGGTTGCTGTGGTGTATGTCCATGGTGGGAGGGTGGTGGTGGGGGTGGGGTGGGGTGGGGGGGTGTTAAGCGTCATTGAGGTCATCAGGTGGGCACCCTCCTTACTCAGTGTTTTGATGATAGGCCCACAACGCCTCCAGAAGGCACATTGGCAACATCTGGCAGGCAAACATTGGCTTTCCATCCACGTATCTCCACATCAGCTGCCAGCTCGGCGCACTTAAGGCTATGGCATTCGAAGGCCTCCGCAACAACAGTCTCCCAGGGAAGGGTGAGCTCTATGATTTAAACAGTGTGAAGTGAGGAGGAGGAGAGCACAACATCCGGCCTGAGGTTTGTTGCATCGCTCTCCGATGGGAAGCATAGCCTGTGGTTCAGATCTGCTACTATTTTCCAGTCTCTTCCCCCTCTTAGTTGGCCAACGTCCGGTTTTTGGCTTTTGGTTGGCTTTGTTACTTCTGCAATAAACTGTCCTGCAGGTGTAGGCTGGGCTGATGGATGGGCGAGGGCAATGTTACTTGTCTGCTGAGTCTCCACAGTAGCTGCCAGGCACTTGAGGACGTGGTTGTGCCGCCAGGTGTAACGGCCTTGTGACAAGCTTGTCTTACAGCCTACTATAATGTGCTTCAAGTTTGCGGGGGATAGACAGAGAGGGCATGTAGGGTCTTCTCTGTACCACTGGTTGAGGTTTGAGGGGGAGGGTAACACATCATACATAACACGTAAGATAAACCTGATGTGAAATGCTTCCATTCCCAACCGTTCTCTCCCAGAGAACTTTCTCCTCTCAACTTCCTCCCATTTCATCCAGTGTACATGCTTGGTTTGTGAAACAGCCTTAGCGTACCCCATTGCCTGTTCTTGCCGATGCACCCTTCTGCCAAGATAGCCTGCACTCTCCAAGGCCTCCTCTCCCTTGTTGCATAAGGCCAACTACAGTATGTCTCTATGCCTAAGGTCTGACTTCACCTGCCGAACAGCTGCAATTGGCACCCTTTTCCTTCCAGTCACTAGGGAAGGAGCCGTTTGGGCCATGCAAGAGTCATGGGTTCCGTCAGAGTCAATTCTAACCTTACTTTGAAACATTAGAATTCCTCAACAAGGCTGGAAATTGGAAGCTCCAGAATGCCTCTTCCATAGAGCCAAATGCTACTAAAGCATCTGGGGAGTCACAGCCACTTCTTGGCAAAAGAGTTGACCAATCTCTCCAGTTTTTTTCAAATTTTGAGGTTGGGACCTCATAGATCGTAAGAGGCCACATCAGCCTGCTTAGCCTAAGCTGGTCCACTTGTTCCGTGTCCCTGAGGGTAGCATCGCACCAGCGTCCAAGGCTCTTGGCTTTTGTGACACTGTTGGTATGGGTTTATCACCCAAATAGAACTGGTGTTCAGATAGTTTCCCCTTAATGACTGATATGCTCCTGGATTTGCCTGGCTTTATTTTAATGTGGGCCCACTGGAAATGATCATTCATTTCCAACATGGCTGTTTTACCACACTCTCACTCAGTCAACAATAAAATAATAAACAAAGTTCCCTAATAAAAATATATTGGCTCTGTAATTGACCACCTCATTACAACTGAACACCGAACATTTCTTCAAAATGACAAGTCCCATCTCTCTCTGTAAGCTCTGCCAACTTCAGGTTGTCAGTGCTTTCTAAACATGTTTCTTCGAATCAGTCCTCCCAGTCCACGTCCTCACCTGGTTTGGTTCACTATATCTCAGTAATTAAGACTCTCAATATGATCATTACAATCAGCAATCAAGTCATAGGTCATGAGCACAAGTCACCAGCATTTACAAAAAGTTATTTATTGAAATGGCACCCAGATATCAGCAAACGACTCACAAATCCTGCATCCTCCCTTTTCACGTCGTGCCAGTCCGATGTGATGCAGGCTTGTGTTCTAACACCAGGGAGAGTGTTGTGAGCCTTAAGTTTCCAAAAGATCCCATTCACTGTGAAAAATGGGCGAGACAAGTCTGACTTTTGTTTGTGCTTATGACACAGGGAGAGAGGGTGACAGGGGGAGTGATTGGGAGAAACGCCCCTCCCCCATTTAGAACCCAAGTGGTGTTCCATTATTGGACTTCTGCGCTCTTTGCTGATTGTCCATAATGAACACCATGTTCATGCATAAGGGTGTCTATATGTGCACTAGGCACCACGAACAGCCTAGGATGTGGTTGGATGATTGACGTTGTAGTCCGGTCATCGGACTTGCGGCCGCATTTCTTGGACACTCGGGTGAAGAAAGGGGCAGAGATGTCAGCCGATCACCACCTAGTGTTGAATTGACTCCAATGGTGGGGGAGAATGGCGGTCTGGCCCAGCTGACCCACACGTTCCAGTAGACATTCGGCAATGTCCAGGGAGAGACTGGGGACATTGACTCCGGGTGGACCGTGTTCCACGCCTCAATTGCCGAGGTGGCCAACCAGAGCTGTGGCCGTAAAGTAGTCATTGCCTGTTGTGGCAGAAATCCCTGGACCAGTTGGTGGGCACCAGAAGAAGGAGCCCTATTGGGCCTTTTTGGCCTGTGGAACTCTTAACACATCTTATGGGTACCGGCGGCTCTGGTGGTCACTGGGGAAAAACCCCGGGCACGGGAGGAGCCTGGCAAGGCCATAGAGAACGACTTCTATATGGCTTCGAATGAAATTGCTTGCTGCTATGACTTCTGTGTAGAGACATTGTTGTGTCCGCAAGGCACATTTTTAGACAGTTTTAGACAGATATTTAGACAGTTGAATACCTGGGGATTGTGGGATGTATGAGGGTGGAGTTTTGGTGCATGAGTGACTGTGTTGTGAGCATGTGTGGCACACGGAAGTAAAAGAGCTTGGGTTCGTTTGTGCTCATACCCTAACACAACAGACACCTCCAATGAGGTGGTTCTAGCTCAGGTTAATCGTATGCTCTTGGACTTGTGCTATCTGCTAGCCATCTTGTTTAGATTTCAGCCAGTTCAATTATGTCTCTACATGAGGTGCTAATTCCCTATGTTGAAGCAACAATACCAAGGAATTTATCAGAGTACTGAAAAGTACAGCAATGGCAAAAAAAAAAGAAAAAAAAATAGGAGTGAATACAAAAAAAACTTTATGTGCCATTGAAAATAAATGGGAAATTTTGGTTATTAGAAATGAATGGGAAAGGTTTTGGTAAATTTTGGCGGAACCGTACATTTTTGGAAAAAACTAACTTCATGTGCCTTGACTTCCTGACATTTTTTATGTATGCTTATAGGGATCGGATAAAAATTGTAAATAATAATAATAAGAGAGTTTGGAATTTCACTAGTAGTTGCGTTTGCATAACATTCAATGCAGCAATCATTGTTGCATTGCATGTAATGCAAATGCAACCACAATTATACATTCCAATTTACAACATTTAACATTAACTTATTAATTGCTCGAGATGGTGATAGATTTCCAATCCATTTGAATTGGGAGGGTTAGCCAGGAACGATTTTGAAGTCACCAATTTTTTGGGGTTTGATGGACCCTACCTAGAATGTGTTCAAATGCATGTGAAAAGTATAAGCTGACAGTGTTGAGTATCGGTCAAATATTCATTGGTAATAAATAAATATATATTTATATACACAGTATATTTGGATTCAAAAAAGTTATGCCAGTGCCAGAGATTTTGAGACACCGTGACCATTCCCATCCCCCATCGAGTGAACACGCCAAGGCCTATTTGACACACATTTTGTGAGATTGAAGGACCTCGCCCTGACCTTGTCGATAATTGAACTTCCCATCCCCCATGGAGTGAAGACACCGAGGTCTATTTGACACACCTTTCCTGAGATTTTTGGACAACGCCCTGACCATGCCGATAATTGGACTTCCCATCCCCCATCGAGTGAACACGCCGAGGCCTATTTGACACACATTTCCTGAGATTGAAAGACCCCGCCCTGACCTTGCCGATAATCGGACTTCCCATCCCCCATCGAGTGAAGACACCGAGGTCTATTTGACACACATTTCCTGAGATTTATGGACCCCGCCCTGACCATGCCAATAATTGGACTTCCCATCCCCCATCGAGTGAACACGCTGAGGCCAATTTGACACACCTTTCCTGAGATTTTTGGACTCCGCCCTGACCATGCAGACAACTGGACTTCCCTTCCCCCATCGAGTGAAGACACCGAGACCTATTTGACACACCTTTCCTGAGATTTTTGGACCCCGCCCTGACCATGCCGATAACTAGACTTCCCCTCCCCCATTGAGTGTAGACACAGGGGCAGGGGATAAATCAACCCAAAAAATTCAAAAATTAGAAAATTATTACAACTACTACAGTGTTGGTGCATAGGGTCGTTTGAGGGATATTTTGTATTGGTAGTTGGTACCTATTATGAAATAAACCCCCACCCCACTTTTACCCCCTCTTATCCTTAAAAATAAAATCACATCTTACGAGAGCACATTGATTCACCTGTCAGATATCGCACAATTCTTCATAATGCATTGTGGCTCCTGGTTGACTGCAAGCCCACCACTAAAATCTCCAAGGAGACGATCATATTCAACACACCATCAGACAAGCAAACAGTGGTGGAGGCTGATATGAAGATGGTGCAAGTGCTACAGAGTTTCATGGTGGAATGCAGGTGTGGCTGAAAAAGCACTGGACATGTGCCTCAAGTCGGTGGCTCCTGTGTATGCCTACAAACCTTGGAACCACGAAAAAGGCAAAGCAGCAAAGGCAGGTGTCCAGTGTGGTGTGTTCCTCCAAAGACAGCAAGTTTGAGTGTCTATATAGGGCAGCAAGCAGTCTAACATACCGCTTTGGCACTTGTGAGTTCCTGAGCCAGAACCACGGAAAAAGCTTCTACCCATACTCAGCTCAGGGAATTCTACAACAGACTGTTCCAAACGGACTATCCTGTCAGTGAACAGGCTAGTAACATTCATTACACCCCTCTGCACAACACTGGTATCGAGAGACAACGTGGCAAGTTGGACTACAGGCTGAAGAAGTAAGACCTACTGACTGTGTTCAGTGTGCCTATCATTTTACAGAGGAGCCATGATCTTAGGAATAGATAGATTCCATCTTTCAAAAGTTTTAAGGCAGCACCCCAGGCAAAAAGAGAGGTTGAACTCAACTGGAGTAAACTTATGAAGGCGAAATTCGAGAGTGGGGCAGACCAGAAACGGAAGAAGAAACATGACATGCTGGACACACTGAAATCTAGAGGTGGCCCTTTCACTGACAGTGGGGAAGTGGAGAAATTCCTTGCAGATGAAAGTGTGAACAACAATGAAAAGCTCCTATCTTCAGGATCCAGGTGACACTGGCCAGTGGGAAGAGAAGGATGAAAATCGCACAGGAGTTTGAAGATGCTCTCAAGGCATACCTGGACAAAAGGAGTGACCAAACCACACTGGAAATGCAAAATTACAAGATGCCTTGTAAGGCTGGTATCTGGACAGGAATGACCGAATAACATAGGAAAAATGTGATGTGCTACTTAAGTTCAAGTTCTTTCCTTGTCAATGTGACTGAATAAAAATATTAAACTATTTGCATTTGGTATTTTGTTCTTCGACACCTGAGGACATCAGTATCTACTTCCCTGGACCTGCTGCAGTTTGCATACAAGCCAAACATTGGTATGGAGGAATTTTCCCTTATCTATAGGTCGCTGTCCCATCTGGAGAGGCAGGGAAGCACTGTCAGAGTGATGTTTTCTGCCTTCACCAGTGCTTTCAACACCATCCAGCCCTGCCTCCTTAGGGATAAGCTGCTGGCGATGCAGCTGCGCTCTTACATTGCAGCATGGATTTTGGACTACCTCACTGGCCGGCACCAGTATGTCAGACTGGGATGACTGTACGTCTGGTACAGTAATAAGTAATACTAGAGTGCCTTAGGGTACAGTTTTGGCGTCATTCCTTTTCACCCTCTACATCGCTGACTTCCGGTTCAACTGGTTTCTGCCATCTTCAAAAGTTCTCAGATGATTCCTCTATTGTTGGATGTACAACGGATGAGGATGAGGATGAGTACAGGGAACTGGTGGTGGACTATAGGAGGAACAGGAGGTTCCCAGCCCCAGTTGTCTTCCATGGGGAGGTGGTTCAGAGGGTGGACTCATACCAGTACCTGGGGTCCACATTAATAATAAACAGGATTGGTCTCACAACACTGACACTCTCTTTAGGAAGGGACAGAGCAGGCTATTCTTTCTGAGGAGACTGAGACCATTCAACGTCTGTGGTAGGATCTTGAAAAGTTTTTACCGGTCTGTGACGGCCATCGCTTTGTTTTTGCGCTGTAGTGTGTTGGGGAAGCGGGGTCAAGGCAGGTGAGGTGGGCAGAATCAGTAAACTGGTGAGGAAGGCCCACTCTGTGGTAGGGCTTGAGTTGGAAAGTCTGGAGACTCTGGCTGAGAGGAGGATGACCCCTCCCACCCACTCCATGACGAGCTGCGGCAAATGGGCTGCTCTTTCAGTCAGCGATTTATACCACCTAGTTGCAGAACTGAGCGCTATATGCGTTCCTTTGTGCCCACTGCCATCAGACTATATAACAGCAGAGGTCTGTGCTCACAATAAAGTGTACATTAAGCATAAGAACAATGACAGTTACTCGTTTTTTGTGTTTTGTTTCTGTCAAAGTGCCGATCTGCAGTCATGTTAGATTCAATTTGAGCTTTAGTTAAGGTAATTTGTATATTTCTGTTTTTTTGTATATTATTTTTTTTCTATTTTTTATATTGTTATTATAGTTTGTCTAAATGTTATACATTCTATTGTACACAGTCTGAGGTGCTACAATGCCTAAATTTCCCCTATGAGGGATTAATAAAGTCTTATCTTATTTGAAATAAAAAATCTATCAAGGATTCCAAATTCGTTTACTCTTTTAGTATTAACAGACTGTAAGAATAGTAAATGCATACAAAGGGCGGAACAGCCCCAAAAAATGCTGTTTTTGTGTGTGTTTTTTTTATCTTGAAGATAAGAGTTAGTTTGAGGTGAAACAGTGTTGTTTATTAATACCCAAATGGTTTGAAAGTATTTATTCAATAGTATATTGACAAACAGTAAGTTTATTGCTTATGCATACCAGGCAGAATGTGCGGAAAATGCCACTTTTTCGGTCCTTTTTTTCAATTTCAAGAAGTGTGTGTGTGTGGGGGGGTATTTACAAGATCCAGAGTTACTTTTGGTTTCAAAGTTCTTGTATTGATAGTGTTAATCAAGTCCCAAATGAGTGTGGTGAAATTTAACACTGAAGCCTATTTGACACACATTTCCTGAGATTTTTGGACCCCGTTCTGACCATGCCGATAATTGGAGTTCCCCTCCCCCCATTGAGTGGAGACACTGAGGCCTATATGACACACCTTTCCTGAGATTTTTGGACCCCGCCCTGTCCATGAATATAACTGGACATCCCCTCCCCCACTCACAAACATTGCCAAAAATGAGAGGAGGTAACTCATAACAGAGAGGAGCAAAGAAAAGGAGGGAAAAGACTGAAAACTCTGTAAGCATATCAATTTTAGCATTGTATACTGTAGTTGTAGTTAGGTTGGACATGAAACAGAATTACTTATATAGAGTGACATGTCTCTTGTAATATGCTTTATGCACCACATAGTCAGGTGTCACCAAGCTAGGTTGCTACTGTGAATTTAACAAAGTTGCAGTCCTGCAGACCCTACTTATATTCAGTGCATTGTTTTTTGGTATTACTACTTCTTTGCAGGCCTTCAGGCTTTATAAGCAGCTGTGAAGATATATGTTTAGACATTGACTGAAATGAAACACACTTTTCCTGACATTTTTGTCCCCATCCAGACTATCCAAAACACCTTTTGACTTCCCCTACCCCACTCACAATGAGAGGAAGACGCACACAAAAAGTTTTAAAAGGAGTGAAAACTCGATAAGTATACAATAATGCAGGTAATACTCCAAAAACTACAATATCCTAGAAAGTTAGTTGTACTTCTGCAATTCAAATATACAGGTGAATTTGACATACTAAATGAATGAATAAAACGCAAATATTTATACTACATACCCATATATATATATGTTTTTGGTATTTTTCTGATCAGGTCTTATTGCTTAAAAAAAATATCTTGATATTCAAATTTTTTGGGTAGTACCTGTAGTTAGGTTGGACAGAGACTTTCTTGATACTCATACATTTATTTATTTATTTATTTATTTGCATGAATTAGGCTTTACCTTTACTAGCTGCAATGAAGAAACATTTTAGTTTAGTGGAATGAAAATCACAAGTGAATGATTACACATTAGAATGTTCTATCATTTCATTGGTTTTATTTCATCAACATCTTAGTATGTACAATAAAAGATCAAGGGGGTCTAGGCTTAAAGCATTCCTGATTTTAAAAAATTAAATTAATTTAAAAATAATAATAAAATACCAGTCAGGAATTTGATTTGTCACACACACAAAGTTGGTCTGCAGTGAAATGCTGTGCATAGAAAAAGGACAGGTTTAACCATCAGTAGTGGTGTATCATGGTGAGAATAATGCAAATGATATGTATCATCCATATGCATATACTCCACGTGGAATTAAAAAAAAAAAAAAAAATCAGTGACTTTGTAAAATAAAAATGGAGTCAATAGTAATATATTTTTATGTGGGAGACAGAACTCACAAAATGCTAGCTGCATTGAGGGTCACAAAAGGCAGGTGGATGCTTTGAAGGACCAAACACAGGTATGGTTGGACCACAGTAATTTCTTGCTGTGTAAGTTGTAACATTCTGATACAATTTGCTACTTAAAAAGGGTAAAAATAAAACATAGCCAAAGCTTGCTTCTATGCACTAGGGACATCTTTCCTCAATCTTCGACACAATCCCTTCAACGCTCACAAATTCTGACACGAACAAGTTGTCAGAGATAGCAACATAATGAGGAAGTATATCTGACAAACCAATTTTGTTTCACTTTTAATTTATGAGATCAACGAATTGGAGCTCATTGTAATTTTAGAGATTGAAATTTGACATCAGACGCCTGATACTGAAGAATTTATCCACTTTTACACTGATCACACGTTACATTGTAGCTGTAATGTAGCATAGGTCTATTATGTACTAGTATATGGCGGAAAACACTCAGGTGACTTGAACTTCCGCTCTGAGACCCCCAATTTGGCCAAATTTCAAAATCTTCCGATATGCAAGTGTGATACATTATTGGAAAGCTTAAAATCTTTCTGGTGGAAGAAAATTTTTGAACAGGAGGGCATTTAAAAAAAAAAAAAAGAAAAAAAGCTTTTTTTTTTAAACAGCAAAACCCTATCTGGAGGTGAGAGCACGCGGGAGCAGGATTACAGACGCCATGACTTTAACGAGATATCGCGTACTAACTTTGTTTCGATCCAAAACTCCATGTAGCATGTATCAATGATTGTCAAGACACAGCTGTGAATGGCCACAGCTGGATTTTTGGGGGATTTTATGGGTGAAACATATTTATATAACAAGGGTCGCGATGCAGAAAACGCAGACATCAAGCAGCGGTTGAGATTTTCTTTTTCATATATTTATCCTTTTAAAGGTTTTTTTTTTTTTTTCAATTTTTCGTTGTTTGGATCGATTATTTATTATGTAACATATCGGAGAACAGACACCATTTTTTTATTGTGACGTAATTTGTTTAAAAGTTTAAGATATGCGAGTGAATAATTTTAATGTCATTTTTTAACGAAATATTAGATATCAATTATTGAGTTGAAACTAAAAATCACAGACATTTTGAATAATAAATATAATTACCTTCGTTGTATGGCTGGGTTGAAACAAAAGCTTTTGCACAACGTCTGTAAACGGGGGTTTCCAGGGTAAAACGGACAAATTAAAAATAGTTCGGGGGCTTAATGCACCACAAGTCTGCTATGACTGCATATAGACACATTGTTCTATCAAACACAAGAGTTGTTTTGGCTTAAAGTACAGCAATTTCTTTTAAAGAGGAGTGCAAGAGCAGAAACTGCTTTTTCAGTCTTGTCTGTGTTTTCCGCCATTTATATTTTCGTGTTTTTTAAAGACAATAATTTTTAAAGCTTTAAAGTTATAGCCCTCCCATATAACTGTTTTTCCCAACAGGAGAAAACAGTTGAGTCTGTAGGAATTATTGATGGAGACATTGGAAACACCAAGATGGTGCCCCCCCCAGCTTGCCGAAGTAGCCCTGCTACCTTTGTATATGACCGACAGTGTTTTAGTAAGTTGGCATGATTATTGTTGGCCGGTGACCTTTTTTTATTTTTTTTATTTTTTTAACATCCATCAGTCCTTATACATACAGTATCTGGGTTAAAAGAGAACCATACCAGAAGCGGTTTGCTTAGAACGGAGACTGGATTGATGATAAAATATGCAACAACTTAAATCAGACAGACGCTGTTTTGGATTAACAGGTTCCTAGTAGAATATAACTTTATTTTGAGGGGCATAGTGATAGCAAATAAATAGAAGTTAAGTAACTTTTCCTCCAATATTTAACAGTGTATTAAATTTTATGTGGGTATCTTACGTTCCCCCCAGGAGAATATAATGGAGTCTGTGGGAATTACAGAGGAAGGCATTGAAGACACTACTCCAGCACCCCAGCCTGACGAACCACCTGTGCCACCATTGGATATAAGCAACAATCTTTTAGTAAGTTATCACGATGTCGATTAGATTTAGCCAGTGGATTATTATTTTTTTTAAAAAATTGACATCCATTATTCCTTGCACTTATCCGGGTTAAAATAGAACTATACCAGAGGTGGTTTGCTTAGAGCAGAGTCTGCATTGAAAATAAACTCTGCAACACTTTAGACAGACACTGGTTTGGATGAACAGGTTCCTGGTAAAATGTAACTTTATTTGGAGGGGCATAGTGATATCAAGAGAACAGGAGTTAAGTAACTTTTCCCCAGATATTTAACATGCATTGTATCAAAATGTATTAGGGTATCTTACTAAAGAAGGCACTGGAAACATCACTCTAGCAACCCAGCCTGATGTTGCTGTGACACCTTTGGATATGCCCGACAGTGTTTATGTAAGTTGGCATAATTCTACCAGGTCGCATAACACTACACTCATTCACTTAAATCATAAGGCAATCTTTTTGTAAACTTGGTTAAAAGAAATGATTATTTGTCTCCCAATTAATCTATCTACTATTGTAACGATTAGACAAGGGGTCTGCAACCTTAGATACTCAAAGACCCTTGGATTGTCGGGGAGCAGAGTAGTCTCCGGTTTGAGTGAATGCTGGCTTGAGTGTCGCTGCTCCCCTGATATCTAATGGAATTTCTAACTCAAATATTGACTTTTGTGACGATCATTCTGCCCAATTGTTGCTGCTCTCTGGGTATTTTACACTGGCAGCACATCATCACGTTTTCCACATTTGTCTGGCTTATTTTTTTTTTTTTGCCAACATGTGATGCTGCGGCTTTCGTGCGACGACCTGGCTGGCTGTTGTTTAGACCCCTTTTCTGAGCCGGTATGTGAATCAACTGGTTGGCTGTGTTGTCACTATTCTTCTGGGTTGTCCTGTTCTTTCAAACCAACCTCTCAACATCCCCGCTCCAATAATTGGCTGCTGAGCTCTTGAAACTTTGCCTCAACTCGGCAGCTCCATTAACTGTTTGGCAGCTCTCCCCTGATGGACAATACTACTAACGGCTTCACCAAAGACACTGTCACAATGCACACTGTCAACAATCCTTAACCTTAAGGACAATGAGATGGACACATTGGCGAATTTCCTTGGTCATGACATCAGAGTCCATAGGCAGTACTACAGACTGCCAGAGGGAACACTTCAGCTGGCAAAAGTTAGCAAAATACTCATTGCCCTAGAGCAAGGCCGTCTATCTGACTTTAAGGGAATGACAATGGACCAAATCCAAATAGATCCAATGGTAAGTTAAAAACACAACAAGTACTACAGGTACTACCCGAAAAATTTGAATACCAGGTTGTTTTTTTAAGCGACAAGACCTGAAAAAAATACAAAGTAATAAAAACAGAAATTTACTGTTTTGCATATTATTCGTTCATTTAATGTCAAATTCACCTTTTAAGGTCAATTGCAGAGATACAAGTAAACTTTTCAGGATATCCTATTCTTCTGGGTTGTACCTGTATATTTCTTTAATTTTGTTGTTCCTGTATTTCCAGAGGAAGTTAATGAGTTAACAGTGGAAAATGATGATGCATCAGGCTCAGAGAGAGATGCGGAGAACGATTTGTCTTTTTGCCCCCCTGTGCTTGGTGAGCTTTTACCTAATAATACTTCAGGTCCAAGCTAACCCTTGGCATTTTTTTAAATTCTTCTGTTCATGCCTATATTTATTTGTTTACTCCGCCCATGGTTCTTACCCTATATTTTGAAAAGGATAAGCTGTATTGAAACGTGTATATATATTATATATATTCAGGCATGAAAATGGGACAGGGGTTAAAAAGGTGAGTAGGGTGTGGAGGAAATATGTTCCGGCGTTCTGCCAAAATGTCCTCCATCGGCAAAACGTCCTACATGAGGCGAATTTGAAAATTTAAATTTTTCACATAAGGCTTATTATTCAAGTTAGCGGGGGTTTAATTAGTTGAAGGAGTTGATTTCAACCACCATTGACTCGCGCTAGCTAAGCCACTCCGGAGCCCTGAAACTAACAAATAACATGCAAACTGCACAGAATTTGTTCAAATCAACTCCAACGACTAATTAAACCCCGGCTAACTCAAAGAGTAAGCCTAATGTAAAAAATTCTGAACTTCCCCTTTAAAATAAAGACCATTGAATATGGCAATTAAAATGTTGTCTATAAAAGTTTTAGAGCAATAAAACAAACAACAAAAATGAATGAAAGGAACAAGAATCGTTCAAAGTATTTAATAATGGGTCCAAATTATTTTTCAAACAGATCATGTGACTATAGCACCTTAGAGACAGCCGTTTGCTTTACTTAGCCAAAACTACAGCTGAGGAGGCAAGATGAATATTTAGAATTTCTTTAAACCTAAGCTTTCAAAACCTTCAACAACAACTGAGCTTGAACCGAGGATTGAGCACGAGCAGTATCCAAAAGTCCTGGCTGTCTTGTTGCCTGTTGTGCTGTAATTCCAAGTGGTGCTTGAATTGGATGCTTTTAGCGGTCGACAGTCTTTTTGAGCCAGCGCAAAGTTCGCAGCGCCCGGAGATATTTTTGTCATCTTTACAGGACAAAAATGTGAAGTACAGTGATACCTCAGCTCACGAACGCTTAAGCTCACGAACTTTTCGCCTCAAGAACATTAAATTCCCGAGCATATAGTCTCTGCTGACGAACTAGTTTTCGGCGGACGAACCAAACCACGCGGTCGAACAGCGCCACGGTTGCCTGGTACACCAGACTCAACGCTGTTCCAGCTATTGAGTCTGGCCACCATTCAAGCGGATACAATTTCCAGGGCGGAGCAAGCCACAGCAAACAGACAGCGGAGTGGACCAATCAGCGACGGGCAGACGTGACGTTAGTAAACTGACGAAGGAAGGACGAGGGACTTGCGCGCGGAAGTAAACATACGAAGAGAGCGGAGTTTATTCAACATGGCTAGCGCGAGACAGACTGTTGTCAATGACTCGTGTCGATGTGTTTTTGGTCATTTAAAACTGATTTTACCGTGGATTGGAACATATTCTCGGCTCTCCCGTTGACCATCTGTGTTGTGGAGACGACTTTTGACGCGCAAGAGTGACGTTGCTCGTTAAGAACACGTCACGCAAATAAACGAATCTAAATTGTCGATTGATTTTGTACCTGCTCGAGAGGCCGTTAATGGGACGGTTCCCAGACTATTTCTCTAAGTGTTTGAAAAATACAGGGAGAATAGTCTGGCAGAGCCAGGCAAGCACCACGGTGGCGGCCACGAGAAGCTGACGCACGCTTATGGCGTCCCAGTTCGTCCCCTCCCTCCCTCCCCTCCCTCCCGCCTCCTCCCACTCCATTCCATCAAGCCATCAACTACCATCACAAAGGTAAATGAAACGACTTTATTATACAGTACAGTTTATTTCTTTAATTACAATACAATAGCAGATTTATTATACATAAAATAGGGTATATTTTTGTGTAGTTTTAAGGCTTATTTAGTAGAAAATTATGTTTTATGGGGACTTGGGAACGGATTATTCTCATTTTAATGGTTTCTTATGGGAAATAAATGTTCGGAAGACGAACTTTTCGCCTTACACACACTTTCTGGGAACCAATTATGTTCGTGAGCTGAGGCATCACTGTACTGGCTGTGTTTCCAGTGTGCAAATGCAGCCGTAGTATATCTCCTGCCTATTTCATTGTATCCTGGCAAGGTAGTAAGGCTATGTAGTTTTGGCCGCAAAAGCCCAGCGCTCACGGCTCACGCATCATGGTAATACACGTGACCCGTTTTTTTTCCATCCCCGATTAGAAAATGTGACGTCACTCCATGACTACAGTATTCTTCTTTCTACATACATAATGGGGCAATAACAAAATAGTAACGCACAGGCATGAAGGAAAGTTACTTTAATTAGATTACTGATTTAGAAAAATGAACGCGTTACATTGCTCTTTACTGAAAGTAATCAGATTACAGTTACGCATTACTCACATAACGCGTTACTGACAACACTGCTTTTATATTACCGTTAAATACACAAGCTTGACGCCAACTTAACGGGAGCTATTTTTTCACCGAGATTTGGCTAGCTGTCATACCGCAAAATATGAAAATGACTGAAACCATCACTCACCAAATTCAATATGCTGGCAAATGCATTCATCTAAAAAAAAAAAAAAAATTGGGAGTGAGACCTCTCCCCGTCCAGCGAATGTGAATTTGTGCTTACTGCATTATGTTTAAAATGACCACCCCTGTCCATCCTCTGAAAAGGGTAACAGAGGTGATTAAGAAGCGTTACATAAGTGATAACACTTGTGCGTTATTCACACAGGCCTATGCCTCACCATTAACCCCTACAATAGCTCCAGTGGAAGAACTTGTAAATAGTTTCAGTTCCAGTGTGATGACTGTAATTGACACTATTGCCCCGATTAAGACAACAACTTTGTCAAGAAAGAAGAGGTCACCCTGGAGAAATGCCATACTAGCTATAAAACAAAAGCATGTGTAGACGAGCAGAACGCAGATGGCGAAAAAACAAACTCGTAGTTTTTTTATGATATCTACAAAGAGAGTCTTCGCAAATACAACCAGGAACTAAAAAATGCTAGACAGTCATATTTTTCAGAGATCATTAGTATAAACACCAACTATACTCGCACACTATTTTCTGTTGTTGACAAACTGACAAACCCACAAGCATCAATACCTCAGGAATTGGCATCTGAGGTGTCCTGTAATAATTTCGCAGCATTCTTTACACACAAAGTACTAAAGATTAAACAGACCGTGTGCAATTCCAGATTAACAAATGTTACACTAAATGCCTCCCAAAATGTCCCCCACGTCAATCTTAAGACAGTTTAGCCTCTTGGACTATGCCACTTTAACAGAAATTGTGTCAAAATTAAAGCCCACAACATGCTGCCTTGACATCTTTCCTTCAAACTTTTTCAAAACTGTTTTTCATTGCATAGCCCCAGACATACTTCAGATTATAAATACTTCTCTCCAAACAGGAGAGTTTCCTCAGACTTTAAAAACTGCAGCAATAAAACCTCTCCTAAAAAAACCTAATCTGGATGCCTCAACCATTAGTAATTACAGGGCAATATCAAATCTGACATTCCTGGAGAAAATTATCAAAAGGGTTGTGTTCGAACAGATCCAAACTTTTATGATGCAAAACAATCTTTTTAACTCATTTCAGTCTGGATTTCGGCCACAACACAGCACCGAGACAGTGCTTATCAAAGTCCTATATGATATTCGTCAGAATACCGATGCAGGCAAATCATCTGTTCGGCTACTATTGGATCTCAGCGCCGCATTTGACACGATTGATCACAACCTCCTACTCAGCAGATTGGAACAGTGGGTAGGGCTTACTGACACTATTCTTCAGTGGTTCACATCCTATTTAAATGATAGGGATTTCTTTGTGTCAATCGGAAACTATCAGTCAGAACAAACCAAATTCACGTGTGGAGTCCCTCAAGGGTCAATTCTTGGACCACTCTTATTTAACATCTATATGCTTCCGTTAGCTCAGATAATGGAACAGTATGACATCTCCTATCACGCCTATGCAAATGACACACAACTGTACATTTCTGTGTCCCCACATGATTATAGTCCCTTAGTCTCCCTGAGTAAATGCATTCATCAAAGCAATGAATGGATTTGCCAGAATTTTCTCCAGTTAAATGTGGAGAAGACAGAGGTGATCATTTTTGGGCCAAAAGAGGAAAGGTCAAAGATAAGCAGCCAACTTAGCACAATGTCACTTACAGCTACAAATCAAGTCAGAAACCTTGGCGTAATTATTGACTCAGACCTAAAATTTGATAGCCATCTAAAGTCCGTCACTAAATCCGCTTATTACCACCTAAAAAATATAACCAGAATTAAGGGGCTTCTGACTCAACAAGACATGGAAAAACTTATGCATGCATTCATTTTCAGCAGATTGGACTATTGCAACGGTATATTTACAGGTCTTGATAAAAAATCAGTCAGGAAGCTGCAGCTAGTACAGAATGCTGCAGCCAGAGTCCTCACAAATACAAGGAAGCTGGATCACATTACACCGGTTTTGAAATTGCTACGCTGGCTTCCAGTGAGTCAAAGGATAGACTATAAAATACTACTGCTCGTCTACAAAACACTTAATGGCCTTGGACCAAAATACATGCTTGACTTGTTAGATTCCTATGAGACAGCTAGACCCCTAAGGTCGTCTGGAACCGGTCTTCTGCATGTTCCAAGAACAAGAACCAAGCAGGGTGAGGCAGCATTTAGTTATTATGCTCCTCACCTCGGGAACAAGTTACCCAAACGTCTGAAGTATGCTCAAACTGTTAGCTCTTTTAAATCAGGGCTAAAAACGCTTTTGTTTAGCACTGCATACCCATAACTGTCTATATATTTCAATCTACCTGCTTTCTATTCCTCTTGTGCTTATCTCCATTGCTGATTTCAATTATTATTATTAGTAGTAGTTTTTTATTTTTTTTAATTTAAAAAAAAAAAATTTATTTATCTTTATTCTGTGATTAAATGCGATCTTTTGTCTTGGTTTTTACGTTGTGTTGATTTGAATGTGATTTTTATGATGTTCATGTGATGTAAAGCACTTTGCCTTGCCTTGCCTTGCCTTACGTTGTGTTGATTTGAATGTAAAGCACTTTGCCTTGCCTTGCCTTGCCTTACGTTGTGTTGATTTGAATGATTTTTATGATGCCTTGCCTTGCCTTGCGTTGTGTTGATTTGAATGATTTTTATGATGCCTTGCCTTGCCTTACGTTGTGTTGATTTGAATGATTTTTATGATGCCTTGCCTTGCCTTACGTTGTGTTTTGAATGATTTTGCCTTTTGCCTTTTGCCTCTTGCCTTGCCTCTTGCCTTGCCTTGCCTTTTGCCTTTTGCCTTGCCTTGCCTTGCAAAATGTTGTGTTGTGAAATGAAGTGAACGCTAGGGGGTGCACTTGGATATTGCAATGAAGGGCATCCTAACATGTTGTGTAAAAGAAAAAGAAAAAGAGATGAAAGAGAGATTAAAGAGGGATTGAAGCCACTACACGTCTCCTGCTTGCTTTGTTACTTGCCTTGCTACAATACCACATTTTTGCTAGGGTAGTTGATTTAGCACATGAGGGACATCAAGGCATTGTCCGTACTAAACAGAGGTTACGTCAGCTTTACTGGTGGCCACAACTAGACGACCTAGTTCATTCTGTCATTTCATCTTGCATTAACTGTCAATTCAGTGATAAAGTTGCTATTACTGCACATGCACCACTTACACCTGTTGAACTTCCAAGTAAACCATGGGAGAAAGTAGGTGTTGACATTACTGGCCCATTTGAGAATGCTACTTGGGATTGTCGTTATGCCATTGTACTTACAGATTATTACAGTAAATGGCCTGAGGTTGCATTCTCCTCTACTGTTACTACAGAAGTTGTGGTTCGCTTTTTAGCCACTGTGTTCAGTAGGGAAGGAAATCCGAATTTCCTTGTCTCTGATAATGGTGCTCAGTTCAGATCCCATGCATTTGCAAATTTTCTAAAAGAGAGAGAGATAAAACACCTGAGATCTAGTGTGTACTATCCTAAAGCAAATGGCGGTGTTGAAAGATTTTACAGAGTGCTAAAGGAGTGCATACAGACAACTGAAAGAAACCGTAGACCATGGAAGGAAGCTGTTCTTACACAATTATAGAGCTACTCCTCATGCGACTACTGGTGCTACTCCATTTGAGTTACTCCGTAACAGGAAAATGCGCACCAAACTAAACATTCTTCCAACTGTTAACAAAAACAGAATCCATGAACAGGTGAAAGAAACGGTGAAAAGAAAACAAAACAAAATGAAAGAATACACTGACAAAAGAATCCGAGCAACACAACCTTCATTTAAAGTGAATGATACTGTTCGTGTCCGCAGACCAGAACATGTATCCAAAGGATCGTCAAAGTTCACAGAACCGTTGACCGTAATGAGAAAAGTAGGACAGAACACCTATCTTTTGAGTGATGGACGTAAGTGGAATGTTTCAAAACTCGCACACTTTCCAAAACAAGCTGTAAACGTTGCCACTGAAAATCATGACGCCGTATTTGATTCTCTTGCATTGCCTGAAAACCCTAATGCACCTGATCCTGTTCCTAGACGCAGCCAGAGATCTAGAAACACACCAAGATGGTTGACAGGTTTTGTAAGATAGAGGGAAAATACATCATTGTTACTGTTCTAAAGGTAAAATAAGAAGTTAAAATGACAGATGTTTAAAATGAGGTTACACAAGTGTTATTAACCATTTCAAATGTCATTGTGTAATACAGGTTGAAAAAATAGTTATTGTACTAATTCAAATGTTACTTTGTACAAAGTTTGTTGTATGATACAAAAATGTAAGTAATTGCTTCAGAGAAGGAGAAAATGGATAGAAGCCACTACACGTCTCCTGCTTGCTTTGTTACTTGCCTTGCTACAATACCACATTTTTGGCGACGAGGATGTCGATTTCAGTGCC
Organism: Corythoichthys intestinalis; assembly: GCF_030265065.1. Lineage (NCBI taxonomy): Eukaryota > Metazoa > Chordata > Actinopteri > Syngnathiformes > Syngnathidae > Corythoichthys > Corythoichthys intestinalis. The sequence goes on from NC_080395.1 coordinate 82,041,611, forward strand.
TTTGCCTGCTCCATTCATGCCCTGCCCTGGGGAACCGACTATTCCATTTTCAACATGGATGAAAATGTTTGAAAACTACATGTTGGTGATAGGAGCTACGGGAGACGCCTGGCCTGACGAGAGAAAGCGCGCGGTACTCCTTCATGCTTTGGGAACGGAGGGCCAAAGAGTTTTCTACACCCTGCCTGAAACTGGGACTACATATGCTTCTGCTATTACGGCGCTGAGGAACCATTTCGTGCCCAAAGTGAACGTCATTGCTGAGCGGCACAAGTTTCGTCAAAGAGGCCAGAGACCAGATGAGACGGTAAAACAATTCCTAGCTTCGCTACGTGAGCTAGCTGCAGCATGTGATTTTGGTAACATGGAAGACCAAATGCTTCGTGATCAGCTACTCGAACGTGTTGCTAATACACGCATGAGAGACAGACTCTTGCTCGAGGCAGATTTAACGCTGGACAAGGCTACTACATTAGCGCTGCAGATAGAGAGTGGATTGAGAGATGCTAACGTCCTTTCGGAGGCTAATGCTATGGCGGCTGCTGTTGCTGCTCCGGTGAGAGCTCTTCAAAGACTGCCCAAGTCAAGTCGTCGCGGGGATAAAAGGAAACCAACGACTTATTGTCCTGCCAAAAATCAACCTGCTGGTAACAACCGCTCTTGTTATCGTTGTGGCTCCACTGCTCACCTGGCTAACAATCCTGCTTGTCCAGCTGCAAAAGTTACCTGCAACAAGTGTCAAAAAGTGGGACATTTTTCACGTGTGTGTCGTTCAAGTCAAAAAGAGGTACATGAAGTTGTGATCAATGAGCCCACAGTTCTTTACATGAACAATGCTGCACGGGATAAGATCCTATGCACAATACAAGTTACTGTTGATGGACAATGTAAGGACATTGAACTGATTGTGGACACAGGATCTTCTGTTTCTATTGTTCCCGAGAGTATTTGCCGAACTCTTTTTCCAAAATGTGTCTTAACTCAACCTACATTTGCTCTTGTTACATATGCGAAAGAGAAAATTGCTGTAAAAGGCTGCTTGAAAGCGACTGTTACACATGATGGTCACTCTACTGTTGGCACATTAGTTGTAGTTGAGTCAGGAGCTGCTCTCCTTGGCTTGGACTTATTTGAAGCTTTGCAAATGAAACTTGAAGGGAGGAAAATTTTAACAACAGCTCCTTCTCAAGTTCAACTGCCTACTCCTGCCACTGTTACTATGCGATGTGAGCCTAATATGGTAAATACTGAACCGAATAATGCTACAGAGGTTCTAGGGCAGGAAATTGGATGTGCTAAGAATTTTGTTCATAAAGTGTGAATACTACCCAATGCTGTTCCAATCCAACAAAAACTCCGAAGACTCCCACTGTCAGTGAGACAGGCAGTTACAGAGGAGCTAAATGATCTTCAACAGAAGGGGATCATAGAACGCATTGATGCTTCTCCTTGGGTCTCTCCCATTGTTGTGACACAGAGGAGAGATGGTGGCAAGCCACGCATGTGTCTGGATTTGAGAGAACCAAATAAAGCAATCGTTGCGGATTGTCATCCCTTACCTCATATGGATGAACTATTCTCAAATCTCAGAGGGTCAACTGGTTTCTCCACAATTGACCTGGCTTCAGCCTACTACCAAATGCCGCTACATCCTGAAAGTCGTGATATTACTGCATTCATCACACATGATGGACTGTTCCGTTTTTGTAGAGTGCCATTTGGTTTGGCTTCTGCTCCATCAGCGTTTCAGAAAATGATGTCAATCCTGCTTTCGGGTTTGCCTGGTGTACAGGCGTACCTTGATGACATCATCTGCTATGGGAAAACACAGAAGGAACATAATGATAACTTACGCCGAGTGCTACACACACCCAAGAAAGATCTCAGCGGAGATGTATCACGTGGGGCTGGAGCATTGATGACAGCTGTAATTCTGTCTTGGTCTGGGTGAAGTCCATCTTTGGAAATGGTGTGTCCCAAGTAGTTCAGAGATTGTTGGTTGAACTTACATTTCTGCATGTTCAGCTTGAGGCCGGCATTGGTCAATGTGTGTAGCACTTGGCGTAAGTTATCATTATGTTCCTTCTGTGTTTTCCCATAGCAGATGATGTCATCAAGGTACGCCTGTACACCAGGCAAACCCGAAAGCAGGATTGACATCATTTTCTGAAACGCTGATGGAGCAGAAGCCAAACCAAAACCAAATGGCACTCTACAAAAACGGAACAGTCCATCATGTGTGATGAATGCAGTAATATCACGACTTTCAGGATGTAGCGGCATTTGGTAGTAGGCTGAAGCCAGGTCAATTGTGGAGAAAACAGTTGACCCTCTGAGATTTGAGAATAGTTCATCCATATGAGGTAAGGGATGACAATCCGCAACGATTGCTTTATTTGGTTCTCTCAAATCCACACACATGCGTGGCTTGCCACCATCTCTCCTCTGTGTCACAACTATGGGAGAGACCCAAGGAGAAGCATCAATGCGTTCTATGATCCCCTTCTGTTGAAGATCATTTAGCTCCTCTGTAACTGCCTGTCTCACTGACAGTGGGAGTCTTCGGAGTTTTTGTTGGATGGGAACAGCATTGGGTAGTATTCGCACTTTATGAACAAAATTCTTAGCACATCCAATTTCCTGCACTAGAACCTCTGTAGCATTATTCGGTTCAGTATTTTCGCCTCGCCTCGCCTCGCCTTGCGATCTTTGACGCTCTTTTTTTTACCCCTGTGCATTCAAACTTGTTTCTCTCTCAGCAGCTGCGATTAACCTAAACAAAATTAGCTAAGCCTTGCCTATCATTGGTCTTTGTAAGTTTTTAGTAACTTCGTGTATTGAATTTGAAAGGAAAATGTGTTTTGTTTTTAGCGAACTTTTTCATGAAGCTAAACTGTTGAAGCTACTCACACGTTGAAAATACGATTGTACAACATTTTAAATGTATTCATTCGGTATATTTCAGTTATCACGATTTGAGAGCTCAATAAATTGAAGAAAAGTACGCCTTGTGTTTGGGGTGTTTGTTTTTGGGTTTGCTGGAATTGCGTCACTGACACATGCATCATCAAACGGGAAGGAGTAAGCACTACCGCGCCAAGCCACTTCTGGCTGCATTTTTGACACATGAAAAATAAAGATTACGTACTACTGTATGACAGAAAATTTTTGTGGTTTTGTAACCGCGACGTTTTCATAGCATGGTAAACCGTGAAGGTAACCGGTACATGGCTACACCTGACCCACCCCCCTTAGAAAGTTTCTCCTCGGATCTACACGATTAATGTAGGTCATCCTTTTTAACTTCAAAATGGCGAATTTCGCCGAAAGGTGAGAGATTTTCATGCCTGTATATTAAAAACTTGGAAGACACACCAAAATTAGCATTTAAAATTTCAACATACTGCATAAATTGGGGTTCTCAATGTAAACGTATCATTGTAAAGTTAAGATAAAAAAGATTTCAACTACATCCCAATTTAAGTATACCGCTGGACAGTATGCTTATCATCCAAAACATATACCGGTAATATACATTTATAAAACAATATGAACAATAGACATTTCTGGCCATACTGAGGTTGATGGCATTGCATCCATGTGGCATTTGCGATGTGGCGTCTTCAGGCACTCACATGATTTGTTACACTGACTATATGTTCAGTAGACTGACCAATTGGTAAGATGTAGATAGTGTAAATTTACATTAATAGTGTTTTGTCTTTTTTTAAGGATCTTCAACAACCCAAAGCAAATAGTCAACAAGTGATAAATCCAGTGATGGATTTTCACCCACAGGTATCCATACTACTGTTTATATTAATGGTTTTATGATCATCTGTAATAATTGTGACTTATTCTTTATTCCACAAGTTTCCTCAACAACTAAACGACCAAAGGAGACCTTGATCGATTCTGGTAGTGAGGACTCTATGCGAGGTATTCAACAATCTTTGTATTAACCTAAATGTTTCTCTGCTGTCCATCTATTCGCGATATTGTGAAAATTGTTGTATAGCAGAATGCCGACTTATGCACTTAAATGATTCCTGATCAGGGTCTGCAAACTGAAAAGTCTGCAAATCATATGCTCTTCTGTAGACATCATGTTAGCATATACTAGTAGATGTCTTACGTTATCACAAATGAAAGACTTGAAATTACTCTCACCCATGGAAAAGATCAGTGTTCAGAAATTCACTCTGAGTGTTCTCTGGTACACCGAAATGGTTCATAGACTCAGAATTTATTTGGCATTTAATGGAACACTCATACACAAGGAAAGTTTGGGAGGAGTGAGTTTCCAAATGCATGCTAAAAATGTAGAGATTCTGTGCAGAATATAATGAGCTGAGGATTTTTGCGTGTTTGTTTTATTAAAAAAATCTTGCGTACTCCCTGGAGTTCCTTCATTTACCCTAAGGGTTATGCGTACCCCCATTTGAGAACCACTGTCAGCTGCCAATTTTTTTTTTTTTTTCCTCAGAATCATCTATTAAAAGAAGGAAAGTGCAGACTCAATAGTCTCGGAAAAGAGGTATGCAATTTATGTTTTCAATTGATTAAACTGTCAAAACTTCCTGTGACTTAGATTGAGCATTATCTGGACTGTGGGAACATTATCTACAATTTCATTTTAAAAAAATGTTTTTCTTCTTTCTTCAGAAACTACAAATAAAAGGCCGTGGACTGTCACTGAAGTTCGTGCAGTGGAAAAAACGTTAACTGACTTCATAGAAACGGAGAGTACCTGGTAAGACTGCCTGTGAAGCCTGCATTTCTGCGTCACTGGAGGCCCTGAAGACTCGGAGTTGGACCGCAGTCAAGTTTTATGTTAAAAATCGAATTACTGCCATTCAGCGGGAGAGTAGGAGAAGATAAGAGTTAAAGATTCCTTAGTGTTTGTTCTAATTGATGCCAATAGCCATTATTTGTTTTGTTGGTGTACAATCTTAAAGTTCTAATAGTTTATAATTAGCATTCATAGTCCACTTTTCTTTTTTTTTTTTTTTTTTTTAAAATCATCCTTGTCACAATATTTTCAGCCAAAGTTCCTAATATTGGGCTGTATAGAAAATGTTTAAAATACTAAATGTTTCATGGAAAATATAGTTTATTAAGTCTACAGACTTTTTTTTTTCTCCTCACTAACAGCAGTATTGTATAAATATAGCTCATCTTTGATAAATTTGAAATCTCTGTTGCCTTGTGGTTTAGACCATTACATCTGGTAAAAGGTCAAGGTAAAAACATTATTAATCTATATATATATATATATATATATATAAAACTGTTTTTTAAGTGATTTGAGCTGATGAGTCCATAGTTCGTCACCACACTTAAAATCTCGACTAATCTTTTTTATAGTGAGCCTGTCCCGTATGGAGGACCAGGAGTGCAAAAATTCAATAAATAAATACACAATTAAATAAATAATTAAAAGTGTCATTAAAATGCTTTTATTTCAATATTTATTTATTTATTTCAATATTTATTTCAATTTTTATTTATTTATTTCAATTTTTTAAAATTGATTTCAATTTATATTTATTTATTTCAATTTCTATTTATTTATTTCGATTTATATTAATTTATTTCAATTTTTAATTATTTATTTCAATTTATATTTATTTATTTCGATTCATATTTATTTATTTCAATTTTTATTCAATTTATATTTATTTCAAAATTTATTTCGATTTTTATTTATTTCAATTTTTATTTATTTCATTTTATATTTATTTCAAAATGTATTTCAATTTTTATTTATTTATTTCAATTTTTATTCATTTATTTCAATTTTTATTTATTTATTTCATCATTTATTTATTTATTTCAACATTTATTTATTTCAACATTTATTTCATTCTTGCACTCTTGTTCCCCGTGTGGCCGCATGAAATAATTTTATCTGTCATTGGCTCATCAAACTCGGTGGGCGGGCGTGAACTAGGCGGGGTTTGAGTTGATCGAGTAATAAGCGATTGCTTCGTCCTATTTCTTCCCAACATGGCGGCACTATCTGAGATTTTGCATGAGCTCTCTTGGGACATGTTAGATTTCTCAGAACAAATTGAAGCAGGACATTTGGACCCTGAGTATGTGTCCTACAAAACAGAGCAATTAATTAACGTTATTGGCATCATCTCGGCTCTGTCAGATCAAGATGTTGATCGAAGAGTTTTCGATAGTTTAGAACTGCGGTCAAGCCAGCCTCCACTCGTAAAAACGAAGTCAAACCAGCCGCCCCTCATTTGGATTATTGTTTGCATTATGTGCATCACGGTAATGCAATGTGCTGGCTTCAGAATGCAATGACGGGGCTTCAGAGCGCAAGTCCCTTTATTAAATATATAGGGGGGAAAACGGTGACCTATTCGATAACGGGTCCACTTTAGAGAGACACTGGAGCACCCCTAGACCCAAACTAAATCATTATCATGTAAAAATGATGTCGGAGTTCAGAGTAAAACTACTTAGAAAATGCTAGTTATTTCTGTCATTAAGCCTTATTTCAAAACTTGATTTAAAAAATAAATAAATAAATAAATAAAATCTGGTAAATATCCAAGGACCGTTCCACTTCTGAGTTATACTAGAGTTTCCCGTATGCAGACATCACCCCGTTTAAAGACGCTGGCCCACGCGATGTAGAAGCCACAGACTGGACTCCACCATGGGCTGCTGGTGGAGTTCTCCTCAGAGTGTCCTCGATTAAATTTGCTGCTTCTCTGGGCAGCTCTGGGCACATTTTGGACATATGTATGTTTTGCTTGGACAACACACGAAATGCGTCAAAGCCTACTACCGCTACACTGACCAAGCTAGTGACGCTACTAATCTTCGTCGTCTTTGTGATTTTGAGAGAGCAATTATTTTTCAGATTATACGGATCTACACTGCCACCTTATGTATCGGGTGTACATAAAAATTAGCTAATGCCTCAGGCCTCAATCTATTATCTGAGATCGACTAGTTAAGACTTACTTTGCTGAGCAACCAATCAGACGTTAGAAACTTTGACGAGCAAACGTGACAGATAAAATTATTTCATGGTTGCACGTCCAGAGGAACAATAGTGCAAGAATGAAATAAATAAGTGAAATGAATAAATGTTGAAATAAATAAATAAATGATGAAATAAATAAATAAAAATCGAAATAAATAAAAATTGAAATAAATAAATAAAAGTTGAAATAAATAAATAAAAATCGAAATAAAATCTGAAATAAATAAATATAAATTGAAATAAATATAAATTGAAATAAATAAATATAAATTGAAATAAATAAATATAAATCGAAATAAATAAAAATTGAAATAAAAATCGAAATAAATAAATATAAATTGAAATAAGTAAATAAAAATTTAAATAAATAAATATAAATTGAAATAAATAAATAAAAATTTAAATAAATAAATATAAATTGAAATAAATATTGAAATAAATAAATAAATATTGAAATAGAAGCATTATAATGACACTTTTAATTATTTATTTAATTGTGTATTTATTTATTGAATTTTTGCACTCCTGGTCCTCCATAGTCCCGCTGCTCAACTCACTGCCATTTGCGCTGGGATAACTATCACCACATCAACTGTATCAATACGGTGGTACCTAACTCGTGTAAATGTTTGCAAATACAAGTGCTATATTGACTCGAAGACACAATAGTCTTCCTCGTCTGCTCTTTTTATTTTTTACAGTGAAACATTTTTTCTTACAGTATTCCTGGTTTTGACGTGATTAAGGTGTACTGTGAATATTCCAAAAAGATCACCTATTCCTGTTTGCATTGTTGTCTTTGTTGTAATATACAAGTTAAATTGTTCTAGTGTTGCTGAAACCTATGAAATCAGAACTCAAGAAAAGAAACCTGCCACCAAACTACCACTGAACAGGTGTCTGCAGAAGGTGTATGACAACCATCCTGCTGAACAAAGTATACTGTAATGTGGTGGGCTGACATCTCTTATTCTGGTAGACCCAGATTTTTACCCAGATTTTCTAACTATATATATATGTATATATATGTATATATATGTATATATATATATATATGTATATATATATATATGTATATATATATATATATATATATATATATATATATATATATATATATATATATATATGAGTTTACTGTATATACAAATACACTGAATATGAAGTTTCTGTCTGTTGAACACCAATTTGCCCTGTGAATGGTTTAATGCTTATGTAAGTAGATGTTACTATCTCATGCAGGGAAAAATGGTTGGAAAAGTGTTGTTACATAGTGTAATAGACTTCCTTTAGCCGGTCCACATGGTGATCAAAATTTCAGGAAAAAGTGTTTATGTCGAAAGGGTTATTACAAAGTGTAATAGACTTTCTGTGGCTGGTCCCCACGGTGACGGTCCCCATCGTGATCCAAATATCAGGAAAAAATGTTTATGTTGAGTGTATTCATATTTTGAAGTCATTTTTACCTGGAGAAAACAATCTTAAGAATTTAGCAATTAAAACCAGATTTTTAAACCATTCAGAAAGGGTGGGTCCCACCAGGACTCTCCATGTCAGGTAAAAATAATGGACCCCACCAAGTAATAAAAACCCGTGTGTGTGTGTGTATGTGTGTGTGTGTGTGTATGTGTGTGTGTGTGTGTGTGTGTGTGTGTGTGTGTGGAGACGTTGGAGACATATAAATGCCAGAAGTGATCGTGAGGAATTTGAAACTTCTACATGTCACTCCTCACAGCTAAGTAGGGCTGTCCCAAACGACTAATTTTCTCCCGATTAGTCAGCCGACTATTTTTACGATTAGTCGACTAATCTAATAATTAAATTTTTTTTTTTTTTTTTTTTTTTTTTTAACTAATATAACAATGAAATTTTTGTTGACGCTTATCAATTCACAAAAAATATATTGGAACACTTAAATTATTTATTAAAGTACAAATAAACACGTAAATAACAATAATAAATCACAAACAATGAGTTCAAATGCTGATAGAATTAACTAGTGTAGCATCCTGATTGGAAAGATGGTCTCTTAAACTGATGGTTTACAACTTTTATTCCATCCTTGATGTAAACACACCGTAAGACCTACAGTGCACACAAATAAAACAACACAATTAGAAATTAACAATAACTTTTCACCTTTTTCCTTTGAAACCATTTTTATATATCAATGAATTGCCTATATGAATTGCCTTTACTTTAAATTACCTTATTATTATTATTATTACCTTATCATTGACAATCTCTCCCTTGAGTGCAATCACTGTATATACTGTAATATATTTATGACCTTTTAACCTTATATAATTTTCTGTACCATAAAATAAACCGTAACATGATATAAACCTTTCAATTAGCATTAAGAACAATACTAATAGCACTTATAGGCCCACCATTGCCAATGAAACATCATTATTTAGTAAGGCGACAGCACCCTCTGGTGTACAAACAATGAAAAAAAAAATTACTAACTGGGTGACGGCGCTTGGTGTTTATTCACGGCAGACGTGCAGCAAAGCTTGGCATTGAAGGACAGAAGACGTACACTCCTTTGTTTCTTTGAAATAAGTCAGTGTTTTGGACACTCTGGTGCGCTTTTTTTGGCTTTGTGCCGCTTTCCCCGCTTGCATAGAGAGCATCCAACATTCTGAACTTTCCACACATATATTTTTTTTAACCCTTCATTAACCGTCGACGGGATGTTTTGCTCGTCGACGGATTTACGTCATCGATGATGTCGACTAGTCGGGACAGCTCTACAGCTAAGGTAGATAAACATAAGCATTTAATAAAGCCAAGCATTTATCTACGACAGTACTTTATTCTTGTTAAAAAATGATTTGGTTGGACAGCTATGTTTAAAACTGATCATAATTATGACATTTGACGTGCTCAAAAACCATTCATTTATATACATTTTTTAAATCACGTTGGGGGGAAGAAGGGAGAAAAAAACATCTTATATATAAATCTGAATAACTACATTGAGCACAAAAAACAGGAAAAAAAAAATTGGGAGGGGGGTGCGCTATTTCGCGGTTTTTCACTTATCGCGGCAGGTTCTGGTCCCCATTAACTGCGAAAAATGAGGGATCACTGTACACTGTGGTGATGGTGAGTCATCCAAAGTCTTTCCAAACAGCTATTCAAGTCATCTATTGAAAATTTCTTTAAAAAATATATATATATATATTTTTTTTTTTTTAATATCGCAATATATTGCAACCCCCCCAAAGCCTCCCCCCCCCCAAAAAAAATCGCAACAATAGTTTTTTCCAATATCGTTCAGGCCTACTCCTCACCCCGTGGCGTCAAAATGATAACAAGAACGGGGAACAAAAATCCCAGAACCACACGGGGGGACCTAGTGAATGACCTACAGAGAGCTGGGACAACAGTAACAAAGGCTACTATCAGTAACACTATGCGCCGCCAGGAATTCAAATCCTGCACTGCCAGACGTGTCCCCCTGCTGAAAAAAGTACACGTCCAGGCCCGTCTGCGGTTCGCTAGAGAGCATTTGGATGATTCAGAAGAGGACTGGGAGAATGTGTTATGGTCAGATGAAACCAAAATAGAATATTTTGGTAGAAACAAAGGTTCTCTTGTTTGGAGGAGAAGGAATACTGAATTGCACCATACCCACTGTGAAGCATGTAAGTGAAAACATCATGCTGTGGGTCTGTTTTTCTGCAAAGGGACCAGGACAACTGATCTGTGTAAAGGAAAGAATGAATGGGACCATGTATCGAGAGATTTTGTGTGAAAATCTCCTTCCATCAGCAAGGCCTTTGAAGATGAGACGTGGCTGGGTCTTTCAGCATTACAATGATCCCAAACACACAGCTAGGGCAACAAAGGAGTGGCTTCGTAAGAAGCATTTCAAGGTCCTGGAGTGGCCTCGCCAGTCTCCAGGTCTCAACCCCATAGAAAATCTGTGGAGGGAGTTGATGTCTGTGTTGCCCAATGACAGCCCCAAAATATCACTGCTCTAGAGGACATCTGCATGGTGGAATGGGCCAAAATACCAGCAACAGTGTGTGAAAAGCTTGTGAAGAGTTACAGAAAACGTTTGGCCTCCGTTATTGCCAACAAAGGGTACATAACAAAGTATCAAGATGAACTTTTGGTATTGACCAAATACTTATTTTCCACCATGATTTGCAAATAAATTCTTTAAAAATAAAACAATGTGATTTTCAGTTTTTTTTTTCTCCACATGCTGTCTGTCTCTCATGGTTGAGGTTTAACCATGTTGACAATTACAGGCCTCTCTAATATTTTCAAATGGGAAAACTTGCACAATTAGTGGTTGACTAAATACTTATTTGCCCCACTGTGTGTGTGTGAGTGTGTATATGTATGTATGTATATATAATTATATACATACATACATATATTAGAGCTGAAACGAATACTCAAGCAACTCGAGTTTAAAATAAAAGAGTTTAAAAAACTGTAAGCATCACGTTTTGCCCAGACTACTTTAAATTAATGCGGGACAATGCGTTGACGTCACGTACGTAGAGGAGAAGCAATAAAAAGATGAAAAAAAAACTTACAGCAGATGACAGCCGCTACATTTTCGGTACAGTAAGAAAACAAAATGCAAAAATGTGCTAGTTGTTTATTACACACTTTTGTGCTTTCATCAATAGGTAGAGTAGCATATACAAAGCTAGAATTCTGCTCAAAAAGTAGTGAGTATTTAAAGATAATAATCCAACAATAATTTGCCCTTCAGACCCCGCTTATTGGTCAGCTTTCTTTCAGAAAGAAAGAAGAAAAAAGAAGTCCTGTGCTAAAGAGAAAAGCAATCCCAATGACAAAGATTTTAACCTGTATTTTACAAATGAAATGCCTCAATGAATTTTTTTTTCAAAAGCTTTATTTTTGGATTTTCTCAAGTTAAAGCGCCACACACAGAAATTAATAAATTTAATTGTGTAAGTAGGATCTGTCTATTATTCCTATTATTTAATTACAGGTGTTTTAGCTCATTGCAATTTATTCAATTTAAATGGGCTATTATTTATTTTATTATGTGTTTGTATTTTACAAATGTGATGTAGTATTTATTTATATTGTATATTTTATGTTGTATAACTTTAGTTCCTATGTGAATATTAGTTCCTACTTGTTTTGTTGTGGTAGGCGGGTTTTGTATTGAACATGGGGCCGTGTTGGTTATTATTATAGCAGAGAAGACAACTGTAAATCAACAAAGACAAGTCAACTGTGCCCCGATCTACCACTCAAGAGATCTGATGGACTCAAAAAGTAAGTTACGATTGCATATTAGTTTGAAAATCAACCGGATCCACCGTATTTTTACACGAGTGACTTCTGGTCTGCTAGCTAGTAGTATTGACGCAGGATGGTCGCGTCTTACGTCAAATAATAAACTCTGCCGTTCTTTTCGCGTGCTTCGCGTTGAGCCGCTTCTGGGACGCGGTCTAACACGCGGCCGCACTGCGACTGGTGTGCATTGGCTGATTGACTTTAACGGCCACGTTTCACTGCGTTCTCGCGGTGGCAACGTTGTCGCGCTGTTGACGTTTCTTACTGTCCTACCGTGTTGGTCCTCATTATAGTAGAGAATACGGAGTAAATATAATCTACACAAAGAAACTGTAACCCGATCGACTCGCAGCCTCGAAAAGTAAGGGTTACATTATGTCAGAAACTTGTTCGGTACGCCTCCATTCCGAACCGACCACCAAGTACCGAAACGGTTCAATACGAATACATGTACCGTTACAACCTTAGTAAACAGCCGCCATCTTAAAGCAGTAGATTCTCAGCGCTAGTCAATAAGTTGTCGCTAGCTTTCACTCGCTCACGTAACGTTAGCCCTAAAATGAAGGAAAAAACTTTTTTAGTTTATTATTATTTATTCTACTATATTTTCTATTACAAAACGATTAATTAATTTAGAGATGTCCCGATCCGATATTTGGATTGGATCGGACGCCGATATGGGCAAAAAAATGCGCATCGGTATCGGATCGGAACACGGAAAAATTCTGATCCAGACTTCCGATCCAGTTTTTTTTTAAAGTCCGGGTCCGGGTTTTCCAGCGCACCGATTTACATAATCCATTCCAGTTTTTGCGTCGGTTTCCCTAAAATCCGGTCCGAATTTTATGGCACACCTTCAACACACTACATTCACATTACCGTCTCCCAATTTACCGAGAGACTATCGGTAAAAATGTCAGCTGTGCGGGAGCATTTCACCTTAAAGGACGACAAAGACGAAGAGGCAGAGTGCAACATATGCCACAATTAAGTCAAGCGTAGTGGTTAAGCTGTAAGAAGTTTTAATACAACCAACCTAATCAAGCATTTAGCGAAATACCACCACAAACAATATGAGGAGTATGTTAAGAAAACCGAAGAAAAAAAGAAAGGTCCTACGCAACTAACACTGGCAAAAGCTTTTGCTATGCGTGACAAACTGGCACTCGACAGTCCCAAAGCCCAGGGAATGACAAGAGTCCTTGCTGAAGAATTCATTCTGGATGACGAGCTATTATCTCACGTGAGTAAAGACGCACCATCCAACACTTAGAACCACGGTACAACATGCCCAGCCGTCATTACATCCTTCAGCGATTCGGCCGTGGAAGATTCGAGAACGATTCACAAACATTCAAATTCCGATTATTGAAATAATGTCAAGTAAAGCGAACTAATACACAGCACGGTCTTCGGGACGCAATGAGAAACGGACCGCATTGCGTCCCGAAAGTAAACATAATGCTTGTCAAAGACCCGGGTAATGTCAATGCTCAACTCACGGCTTTAGCTCAACTCATGCCGCTGGATAAAAAACACAAGAATACCTGACTGCTGCTGACATCCGATACAAACTACGTCAACGTCGTTTTACTGGTGATAATAGATATCATCTTATATAGAACTAGATGCAAACGACAGACTCGACTGCGTTAGCAACATTGAAGTATTGAAAACCAGATGCATAAGTAAACAGCCGCCATTTTAAAGCAGAAGACTTCCCTAGTAGGCTGTTGTGAACCTTCCAAGCGAACCTAATTAACTTTTTATCTAAAATACTCCTAAATCTTCAAAACAGTTTTAAAACTTTCACAAGTCGAAAGTAGACAGAAGGGAAATTATGGAATAACGGGAGCAATTTTAACAACTTTAACAGTTGATTCGCAAAATTAAATGAGTTGAATGTAGTTTAAAGCTGCTGATACAGAATGGGGACTTGAGTATTTTGTTTACTGTTTTAAAATGTTAACTTGATACTGAAATAGTCGTTTATTTAAACCTGAGAGGCTTTTTAAACAATTTTTCATAACTAATGCACGAAAAATTAAAAGCATCTAATAGCTTGGGGGATTTGGGGGATTTTCCACTAGGTTGTTGGTGGGTTTTGCTTTTTTAAGACAGTTTACAATATTATTTGCACGTTTTACTGACTGAATATGCCATTTGTTTGTTATTTATAATGTTTTGTGTTTGTCACTGAATAAACAGGTCCGTTTCTTGTTACCAACCGTTGTGTGTTATTCAAACTCACCTAATTCAGCTGGCTAGTTGTTATCAAGAGTACTAAAACCTTTTTTAACATGAATTCTGACAACTAAGTAAGGAGGCTAAATAACTTTAAACTTTAATACATGCTCAGATGGGCCGGTATCGGATCGGAAGTGCAAAACAATATCGGTATTGGATCGGAAGTGCAAAAACCTCGATCGGGACATCCCTAAATTAATTATTTCCATTTTTTGGAAACAATCAATGTCTTGATGTTTGGAAAAAAACATGGATATAGCCACATGTCATATAAAGAGCATGTGTGTCTACTGTGCATATACACTATACATTTAATTCTACATCCAAACGATGTGCCTTAATTTTGTGTTTCCAGATTCAAATGAATTTTATAGCCATAATTTTTCAATTAAAAGATAAATCTGTGTCAGGACTTCCGGGTGAAGCGGCATGGCAGCGTAGAGCAGAGCTCCGCGTCGACTTGATAAAATTATTCCCCCCTGACAATGAGAACAACCGAACACGAAATTTGAATAACAAGAAATGAGCGGGGGACGAGGGCAAAGAAGCTCTAAGAAAAAAATGACGTCTAAAGATAAAAAAGACCAAGAACTCGAAGGTGCGGGAGGAAGAGGCGAAGTTGGCGACGCCGACATATCCCACACTTTACTCGAAGGACTTGCTGCGATCTCGAGAGAAATTCGAGATTTCAAGAAAGAGGTAAAAGAGGATTTCGCCAAGTTCAAAGACGATTTTAAGGTGGAGGTGAAACGTGAGTTCGCGGACTTTATGGAGGAAATGGACAGAAAATTAGCACAAAACATAGCAGACATTCAAGTGCAGCGGAAGGATATCGCCGAAGTGCAGGCGAGGGTGGCCCAGTTGGAGGAGTGGAATACCGAAGCAAAAGAAGCCATCCTTTCGCTCCTTAAACAACAAGCACAATTACAAGACAAACTGACTGAAGTGGAAGGACACGGACGGCGCTGTAACTTGAGAATTTACGGCGTGGAGGAGCGTGACAACGAATCTGTACGCGAGCGGGTAGAAGGACTCCTCCGCCGGGAGCTCGTAAGTGGAGATGAGACAGACCTCCATATTCAAAGAGCGCATAGGAGCCTCGGGAAGAAACCGCCACCGGGAGCACCTCCGAGGTCTATTGTGGTCAACTTTTTGAAATACGAGACTAAAGAAAGTATTTTGGCCAAGGCTTGGAAAAAAAAGATTCAAGTTGAAGGAAGGCAGATTTTTTTTGACCACGATTACCCCACAGAGGTGCTGAAGAAGCGCAAATCCTACACTCAGGTTAAAAAAGTTTTGAAAGAAAAAAAGATACGCTTTCAAACACCCCTCAGTAAAATCAGGATCCATTGGTCAGATGGTCCTAGGATCTATGACAGCGCGGGAGAAGCAACGAGAGACATGAAGAGAAGAGGTCTGGAGATCGAGGAGCAACAGGACAGCGTGGGAAGCGGCCTAACATCACTCGAGGAACGCGTTCGTGCGTTAACATGGCAACGCATCGACAAGAGGAACGCGACAAGCGCCGAAAAAGCCGCGTCGTTGGATTCGCCTGAAGACACTGCGGGCCGAGCGAGAAGGAAGCTGCAGGAATTTAGAAGAGCAATTGAAGATGAGTAAATGCTTGTTTTGTGCATTAGAGGGAGTAGTGATGGGGTGGAGTACAAAGAGTGACAATGGGGATTGAATATTTTTTCCTTCAAAGTTAAGATCATTCGACGGTTGGGTGAATGGGGATCATTAACATTACCCCCTCATCGTTATCACATCCTCTCTGCTTATGATTAATGATGCTTCTTAAATTAATTAAATTTCGACAAGGAGTCTTAGAAATGTATTTTTATGTTGGACATAACTAGTAGCAAGGGAATTTCTGATTTAGGGAAATCCCAATATACTAGGAGGGGCCCTTTGTTTAAAGAAGGAGATCCCCTTCTCCCGCCAACAGGGAGACTGAACCTGTGGGAAATAAGGTTCATAATTACCGGGGAGTCTGGGTTGTATGTTTCTGTTTTTTTTTTGTCTGTTCGGTGTTGTGTTACAGTAAAGGGGTCTAGAATAATGCTCAGAGATTCAAAAAATGTCACACAATGATATAATGATGGTGTCATTAAATATTAATGGCCTGAACAACAAAAAGAAAAGAGAAAAGGCCTTATCCAAATTCAGAAAAGAAAAAATACAGGTCATCTTTCTCCAGGAAACACACCTAACACGGGAAGAGCATGAAACATTTAAAAAGTTAGGTTACAGTAACTCATTCTCCAGCTCATATGGACAAAATCACAAGAGGGGAGTGATGATATTGATTTCTAATAAGGTGCAGTTTGACCTGAAAAAGGAAATTAGAGATAAGAAGGGAAGGTACATCATGGTAATAGGGGAATTAGAAAATCAATTGGTGACACTGTTTAACATATATGCCCCTCCAGAAAGTGACAAAAAGGTGTATGAGAAGATTTTTGATATGATAAATTTGGAAATGGAAGGAATCTTACTATGTGGGGGTGATTTTAATGTGATATTGAACTACAAACTGGATACTACAAGTGTAAAGAGAAATAAGAAACACATTAATAAGTATATGAATAGAATGATGTCACTAATGGATGTTTCAGATGTGTGGCGAGAACTGCACCCAGAGACTCGAGATTACACTCACTATTCAGCTGCACATGGAGTATACTCTAGAATTGATTTCTTTCTTATGAATAAAAGTGATATGAATAGAGTGAGAGAATGTAAAATAGGAGTGATGGACATAGCAGATCATAGCACAATTTATCTGAAAATTCACTTGAACAATAGAAGGAGAAATACATTATGGAGACTTAATGAAGGTATTTTGAACAACAAAGACTTGGTCGAACAAATTAAAGGGGAAATAAATAGTTATATGAAAGATAATGATAATGGGGAGGTGGATCCAGTAATTTTATGGGATGCCCTAAAAGCAGTACTCAGAGGGAGGCTGATCTCGTACGCCACATTCACAAAACGGGCCAGATTGAACACATTTCAAAAACTAACAAAAGATCTAAAAGAACTGGAACAACAACATAAAGAGACGAATGATCCAGATTTATGTAATGAGATGAAGAAGATTAGAAAAAACATTGATAATATCTTGCTGGATGAGTTGGAAAAAAAGGCAAGACTCCTTAAACAAACTTACTATGAGGGAGGATCAAAAGCAACCAAAATATTGGCAAGACGTGTTAGGAGACAACAAGAGTTAAATGGTATTCATAAAATGAGGGACCCAATAACCAATAAAATTTCATATGACCCTGAGGAAATTGGAGAAATATTTGAAGATTATTATCGTAAATTATATTCTCAACCGTGGTCAGAAGAAGGAGAATATACGACCAATTTTTTAGATAATTTGGATTTACCAAAGCTAGGCATAAAACAAAATGCGATGTTGATATCGGAAATTTCAATGGGGGAGATACAAAAGGCAATAAGCCAAGTAAAACCAGGAAAATCACCAGGTGCAGATGGATTTGGGGCTTGCTTTTATAAAACATTCAAAGAGGAGTTAACTCCAGTTTTACAGTGTTCATTTAATTATACTCTTAGGACAGGAAAGATCCCCCCCTCCTGGAAAGAGGCCATCATTTCAATTATTCCTAAAGAAGGTAAAGACAGAGAGCAATGTTGTAACTACAGGCCCATTTCACTTTTGAATGTGGATTATAAACTGTATACATCAATAATAGCCAAGAGAATGGAGACAATTATGCATGATTTGATAGATGAAGACCAGACAGGCTTCATCAGGGAAAGACAAACACAAGATAATATTAGAAGGACACTCCTTATCATGGAGGAAATACAAAATAAAGGAGAAAGTGCAATCTTGGTAAGCATAGACGCGGAAAAGGCCTTTGACAGTGTTAATTGGGCCTTTCTCTTTACAGTAATGCAAAAATTTGGTTTTGATGAAAGATTTATTAATTGCATTAGATCCCTATATCAGGACCCACATGCAAGAATTAAGATAAATGGCAGCCTGACTGGAAATTTCAAATTGGCACGAGGGACGAGGCAGGGATGTGGCCTTTCCCCAACTCTTTTTGCGTTGGTCATTGAACCATTAGCACAAATGATAAGACAACAGGATAATATCAAGGGAGTGACAATTGGAAGGGAAGAGCATAAAATAGGGTTGTTTGCAGATGACATTTTGGTCTACTTGCGACAACCAAATGAAAACTTACCAAAGTTGATGAGGCTATTGGAGGATTACGGGAAATACTCGGGATATAAGGTCAATATCTCCAAAACTCAAATATTGGCAATAAACTATGTGCCATCACAGGAAATAAATGATATGTATAAAATAAATTGGACAGCTGGATCAATAAAATACCTGGGTGTGAATATAGCGAAGGGAATGGACAATTTATATGAAGCAAATTATACAAAAATCAACCAAGAAATAAGAAAAGACTTGGAGAGGTGGTCGGATATGGTTACTGATCTGAGTTCAAGAATAGAAGTGGTCAAGATGAATGTTTTGCCAAGACTATTGTATTTGTTCCAATGTCTGCCAGTGAAAGTTCCAAAAAAACAATTTGTAGAATGGGACAAGTGGATCTCGCGGTTCATTTGGAGGGGTAAAAGACCAAGAATAAAGTTCAAGACTCTGCAGCTGCCAAAGGAGAAGGGCGGATTGGCATTGCCAAATCTGCAAGAATATTTCTTTGCAGCACAAATTAGACCTTTGGTTTATTGGTGCAAGGAAGGTTACTCTGCAAAATGGAAAGATATTGAATTAGGAAAAACAAATATTGAAATGCGGAATTTAATAGCACACAAGGAACAAATTAAAACACTGCATAACCAACTGGGGGAGATAACTAAGAATACAGTGGATATATGGAAAACTGTGGTGGAAAGGTACAATCTGGAAAGGGAAACAAAAATTCTGAGTTGGTTCGCATTTGATGAAACTTTTACACCAGGATTAAATGATAAAGGGTTTAGGAGGTGGGCAAAAAGAGGCATAACGGCAATAACTAAAGTGGTGGAAGGAGGCAAGCTGCAGAGTTTTGAAAGATTGAAGCAGAGATTTGGATTGGAAGAGGAGGACAATTATAGATACATACAATTGAAAGACTACTATGACAAAGAGGTCAAGGGTGTAACTGAAAATGAGATTATCAAGGTATTCAAGAAAGTTTATGATGGGAAAAAATGCAAAGTTATTTCTGAACTCTATAAAGCACTCATGTCATGTCAGACACACACATCTCTGTACATTAAAGAAAAATGGGAGAAAGAACTTAAAGCACAAATAACCGAGGGAGAATGGTCAAAGATGTGTGAGACACAGAGCACATCCACTAGCTCCAAGGTTTGGAGAGAATTTAGTTGGAAAAATATCGTACGCTTTTTTATAAGTCCTCTGCAAAAGAAAGAAATTATATTCACTCAACAACCATGCTGGAGAGCATGTGGCTATAAGGACGTGGGACACCTGCATATATTCTGGTCTTGCCAGAATATAAAAGAATATTGGAATATAATTTGGAAAGATTTGCGGAAAATAATAGGATATGCTATTCCAAAAACATTCAAGGTGCTTTATTTGGGGAACTTAACTCGGGAAATGATTCAAAAGGAGGATGAGTACCTTGTCAAAGTGTTGTTGACTGCAAGTAAAAAAAACAATCACGAGACTGTGGTGTAAAGTGGATCAGCCAACTGAGGAGCAGTGGATGTGCACGGTGGAAGAGCTATGTGAAATGGAAAGAATTACATTTAGATTAAGACTGCAAGAAAGTCAATTTGAAGAGAAATGGAAGAAATGGAGAGACTTTAGAAAATAAAAGAGGGCACCAATTTCAAACGATAAACAAGAACTTTGATGTGGACTGGATTATTCAGGAGAGATTGAAGGCTGGGCCACGATACTGTAGACTAGTATTATTTTTATTTATTATTATTATTATTATTTTTTTTTTTTTTTTTTTTAATTTAACTTTTATATGCATGTTTTTCTTTCTGATTTGTTGGTGTATCTTGCCTAGGTTTGTTGTTTGTCATTTCAATACACTGGGTGTAAGTGTGAATTGTTTTGTAAAAGGGAATAAAAAACAAGTGGGAAAAAAAAAAAAAAAGATAAATCTGTGAAGAAAAGTCCTCCTGGCCTCTATTTGCCCATTTATTTGGGGTAGTTTTAATTGTATTGGTAATTGGAAATAAATGAGTGTACACTTGTTAACAGAAATAAGGAAACACTTGATGGGCAAAGGGAAAGAGATGTAGGCCTAATTAAAATTCAAACCGTCACATGAGTATCAAAGAAACGGGTCAGTCAGTGCAACCGGTAACTTACCCAAGGCCCAAGGTGGCAGAATCTCCAGGTAAGTCTCGTTGGACTTGATGGCGTGCATGTACATGGCATGAATCATGTATTCGGCAATGCACCACCACACCAAGATCCGTGCGGAACGAAACAACAGGTAGTGAGCGCCTCCTTTGTGCTGCTTGCGCTCCTCCACAGCCCTCTGCATCTGAAAGCAAGAGACACTTCATCCATATAGCACTTGACAAAATTAACATTCGATGATCCACATCACTTAGTGTCAACTTCATGCAGGTTAAAGAATTTCTCTGACTTACCTGCTCCACGTAGTCGTTGTATGTAATGACAGGTCCGTTGTAGAAGAAAGGATGGTAAAACGTGTAGGACAAAAGCCACCCCAGCTGCAGGACGCCGTCGGAGTGGACCGCGGGGCTCTCGCAGTGCTCCAGACTGAAGCTGATAAGGCGAAGAGTATTCATCGATACACTGGAGAACAGCAAAGAGTACTCCTCCTGCTGCTCGTACCAGCCTCTCTTTGGGAAACCCAGGGGTAAAAAAGCAAGGAAAGTTAGCTAAATCTTTGTGTAAAGTAAGTAGGATTGTTACAGAATTTTTATCACAGTGGCAAATATTGTATATTATCATCAATTATAGTCAAATATTTTTGTAAGGCACGGGAATTTAAAAAAGGCAAAATGTCTGGATCTAAACTGTATTTTAATTTGATCTTTTTTTTTAAATTAATTACTTTTATTGATATACACTAGTACATTTGAAATAAAAACACATTAATAAATAACCCCACACCTTTCAGATTGACTTTCCTTTACATGGTATATACACTGACTGGTATACACTGACATTAATACAGTTACGGTAGTTAGAATTTTAGCACAATTAAATATTATTGCTGCACTCATATATTGTATCATCAAAAATATGAGAATTCAACATTTCAATTTTTGTGTTATGGGTAGTTAAAATATTTTAATGATTATTTTTAAATATATAATTACAATAATGAATGTAAAAATGTTATTTAAAACATGTTGGGAAAAAAAAATATTGAAAGAAATATTGGATATTTTTCACATTTTTCAAACACACTTTAAGTAACACACTTGAAACAATCAAACAGGTTTGTCACTACATTTAATGTCAAGCTCTTACATGCTCTTGTGTCCATTAAATATATCTTCATATTCAAACCACATACATATTCCAAAAAAGCATCACCACAATCGCCATCTAAATTCTATTCCCGGTTTGTGTTTGCATTTAGCCGTTACACTTACCCCAATGTCCTGAATTTGTCTGATGTGAAGGGTGCAGAGGAACAGAAGGTTGCAGGTCCAACACAGAATGGGCTTTCTGAGCTGGGCCACGAAGAAAGACAAAGCCACATGCACAAGCAAAACAGCCACACCTTTAAGTCCCAAAACGCTGCTGGCTGCTGAGAGGCCGTAAACTGTGAGTGCCATGACCCGAAGCTGGTGACAAAAGGTAAAAAAAAAATGGCTTACTTACATCTTGTGGAAATAACAATCCAGAGTCTAAGGGGAAAAAGTGAGAATTTGCATGAGGTGGGTTGGTTCCGACCTGCGGGTAAAGGGCGCTGCACAATCTAGATATGACAGCATGCCCAATCAGAGTCCATAGAAAGGACTTCTTAGCCCAAGCGGTCCAGAACGTCCACTCAAAGTCCAATGCATCCTGACCAAAAATACATGAAAAAACTAAACATAGAAAAAATCTATGACTAAACTTAAACTCACATTAATGTTACTACTTTCTATAAGAGCGATTGCATATAGTGCACATATAGTGACAGTCGGCAATTTCAAAACATACCCTTTTAAAGCCATTAAGAAACCCTTTTTCCAGTACGAACTCCCTATCCAATCCAGCTTCATGCTCTGAAACACAAATCCCTCAAATTACAATATTTGTCAAGCTTTACCAAAGTGCTGACAATTACTCTCCTACGAGTCCTACCTTTTGAGAACCTGTGAAGTTCATAAAAAGAGTAAAAATGGGACCCAAAGGACAGCAGCCAATAGACAAGGAGCTCCCTCCGTGGTAGTGGTGCCGTTTGGACCTTCGGGTTTGATGCCATCTGTTTGAAATCAATGCACTATGGTGAGCCTGGAGCATGCATTAAGCAAATGCATTAGATTGTTGAACACCTAGTGGCATGCAGAGAGCTGTTTATAATTTGGTCTCTCTTTTTCATTGATTAAACATGATCATTCATTGCCAGACATCCCAGTTAAAATTGATTTTATGTCTATCGTTGTCAAGGGCTGCAAATGAGTTAAAATCAATAGCTTCAAGGCTAAAAGTCATGTCAAATGTGTTTGTATAGCGCGTTCACAACAGCCACACATTACGACCAGTAACCGCATTTGACGAAAGTCAGAAATGATAATGTCCATTGCGAGGTAACACCAAGGACTTTACGAGTCACTTTCGCGTCAAAGGTTGCGTCTACGGCGGACGTAGAAATCTGGCAGCAAGCTCATTAAATTTAGCAGGTAAACTTGGACATGTTTGTAAGAGTGACCCGTGTGTGTCATTACAGCAAACTTCCATTAGCCATTTCCAGCGGAAACAAGACAGCAGCGACACAGCGTCAAAAAAAGTGTTACCTAAAAATTTCAGGTTGTGCTCCATTTTGTTGTTGTCATAGCCAGTGCGCGCTTCCCACGGCAAGTGTTTTTAGTTTCAAATTTAGCTCACACAAAAAGTGAAACAAAAATCATGCCTTTACTTCCGGCGTCTGTTCTTCTTTGTAGTGTTTTGTGTTTGCCCGTCGTCCAAATGGCCGCCACCACCAGGCAAGGATGATTCGTCGTGTGAAACAAGCTGCAAAACATCAATATGCCATCGGGATCTTTTTCAATGCTCAGTTGCTTGGACGCAAAGGTCTTCATTATGTTGAGTATTTCTATTACTTTTTGCTTTTTGACTGCATAACAGGTAGAGTAGCCAAAAACTACTCAAGTAAGAGTAGCGTTACTTCAAAATAACGTTACAAAAGTAAAAGTAGTCTTCCAAAAAATGTACTCAAGTACAAGTAAAAACTTTATTTGGTGAAAAGAATACTCAAGTAATGAGTAACACTGTGAGTAACTGCTTCCAATGTTACAATGATACTCTACAACAGGGGTCAGCAACCTTTTTGGTGTAGAGTGCCACTTTTAAATTTTCTTGCCAATCATTGTGCCACACCAAGATGAATGACGCACATCAGAATTTTTATATCCAACAGAGGTGTCATTTTACTCTAAACAAAACAACATGGACATACATTGAAATCGAATAACTACTATTCTTATTCATCAATTAACTGAAAAAATAAATGCATATTGTATAAAACATCAAAACTTGAAAATAAGTGCAACAGTAATAAAAGCTTTACAGCAGCAGCATCTTTTGTAAACATATTACACACACACACACCCCAGCCACCACCACACACACACCCCAGCAGGAAAAGGGGAACAGGTGTGATTCGCAGTGCAGGTCTCTTAGGCTATGTTCATACTAGGGATGTCCCGATCCAGGTTTTTGCACTTCAGATCCGATACTGATATTGTTTTGCACTTCCGATCCGATACAGATACTGGCCGATACCGACCTATCTGAGGATGTGTTAAAGTTTAAAGTTATTTAGCCTCCTTACTTAGTTGTCAGACTCATGTTGAAGACGGTTTTAGTAGCCTTGACAACAACTAGCCAGCTGAATTAGGTGAGTTTGAATAACACACAACGGTTGGTAACAAGAAACTGACCTGTTTATTCAGTGACAAAACACAAAACATTATAAATAAACAGAAATGGCATAGTCAGTCAAACGTGCAAATAATATTGTAAACTGTCTTTAAAAAGCAAAACACACCAACAACCTCAGTGGAAAATCACACAAATCCCCCAAGCTATTAGATGCTTTTAATGTTTCGTGCATTAGTTGCAAAAATTGTATAAAAAGCCTCTCAGGTTTAAATAAACGACTATTTCAGTTAACATTTTAAAACAGTTGTTAGGTCTAAATCTAGCAAAATAATAAAGACCTAGAGGAGGACGAAGACAAGGATCAGAACGGAGACAGAGATTAGGCTTTACGCTGGCGGCCGTCAGGAGAAAAGGTTGATGCGGAGCGAGTAGCTCACAACAAGCTAATCTAACCACCCCCTGAGGAACGCAGCCTTTTCATAACACCTAGTTTTATAACACCTAGTTTTAAACACACATAATTGCATTAACTATTGTAAATATTGTGAATATTGTTAATACTGTTATTGTGAATATTGTTAATACTGTTATTGTGCAAAAGCATTAAAGCACATCTCACACAGTAAATAAAATACTCAAGTCCCCGTTCTGTATCAACAGCTTTAAACTACATTCAATTCATTTAATTTTGCGAATCAACTGTTAAAATTGTTAAAATTGCTCCCGTTATTCCATAATTTCCCTTCTGTCTACTTTCGACATGTGAAAGTTTTATAACTGTTTTGAAGATAGATTGAAGTCAAGATTTTGCCGATTTAGGAGTATTTTAGATAAAGAGTTAATCAGGTTCGCTTGGAAGGTTCACAACAGCCTACTAGGGAAGTCTTCTGCTTTAAGATGGCGGCTGTTTACTAACGCATCTGGTTTTCAATACTTCAATGTTGCTAACGCAGTCAAGTCATCATATCCTGATTATTTTACCGATGGAAATGGGAACATCCATAACATTAATGATATCGTTGATGGTTTTAATAAATTTTTTTTTACAAATGTTGGCCCTCAGTTGGCTGCTGAAATTCCATGCCATACTGTTAATAACTGTCACAAAACGATTAGAAGAAATCCATCTTCGATGTTCCTCACATGTACAGACGACAAGGAAATTATTAATATTGTATTAAAATGTAAAAGTAAGTCATCTGTGGATTATCATGATATTAACATGTTAGTAATAAAAAAGATTATATTTTCCATTGTAAAGCCCTTAACATATTTCTGTAATTTATCACTTCAGTCTGGTTGTTTTCCTCAAAAAATGAAAATTGCTAAAGTAATACCATTATTCAAGAGCAACGATAAACACAATTTCACAAATTATAGACCAATCTCTCTATTGCCACAATTTTCAAAAATTTTAGAAAAACTTTTTAATTCTAGACTTGAAAAGTTCCTAGAGAAACATCAAATACTAAATGCAGGACAATATGGGTTTAGAACGCATAGAACTACTTCAATGGCAATAATTGAGGCAGTAGAGGGAATTACTAATGCACTTGACCAGAAAAAATATGCGGTTGGGATTTTTGTTGACCTCAAGAAAGCTTTTGACACAATAAATCATTCAATCTTACTTGAAAAATTAGAAAAATATGGTATTCGTGGGGTAGCTGGGGACTGGGTGAAAAGTTATTTAACAGGCAGGGAGCAATATGTCAACATCGGCTCTTATTCATCAAATAAACTAGGTATTTCATGTGGGGTTCCACAGGGGTCAGTGTTGGGGCCTAAGCTTTTCTCTTTGTATATAAATGGTATATTTAATGTATCCCAAGTTATAAAACTCATTCTCTTCGCAGATGATACAAATATTTTTTACATTAGTGACAGTTACATTGAACTTGTAACTACCGTGAACAGGGAACTAAACTTGATTAAAGAATGGATGGATATAAATAAATTATCATTGAATATAAGTAAAATTGATACAAAACCAACATATAGTATTGAAGGTATACAAATTGAAAATGTTGAGAATAAATTTTTGGGAGTTATAACTGATGACAAACTGTCTTGGAGACCCCACATCAGACATATAAAAACCAAAATTTCAAGAAGCCTTTCAATTTTGAACAAAGTTAAAATATATCTTGATCACAATGCACTCCGTATTCTGTACTGTACCTTGATTCTCCCATATCTTACATACTGTATGGAAGTGTGGGGGAATACCTATCGCAATACGACAAATCCTTTAGTCATAGTACAGAAACGAGCAGTTCGCATCATTCATAAGACTTGATTTCTGGATCATACCCATGAACTATTTCTTCAATCTAAATTGTTTGAATTTCAAGACCTAGTCGATTACAACACTTCCATAATTCTATACAAAGCTTTTAAAAACACATTACCCGCAAAGTTACAAACACATTTCACCATTCGTGAAAGAGCTCACAATTTAAGAGCTTACGGGGAGTTCGTACTTCCTAGATTTAGAACGACTCGTAAGAGCTTCTGTGTGTCTGTACGAGGAGTTAAATTATGGAACAATCTGAGTTCATCACTAAGAGAGTGTAAAAATATTCACATATATAAATTTCATTATAAACAATTAATTTGGTCTAAGTATATTCAGGGAGGGTCTTAAATGTACAGTGTAGGTCTTTTTACCATACTGGTATGGATATACGCAATATAAGTGTGTGTGTATTTGTATATATTTACACACACATATATACACACACACACACACACACATTATATATATATATATACACATATTTTGGTTTTGTTGTTCTTGTTTTCTCTCTTTTGACTGAGGGAATCGATATTGAGGGTTTGGCCCGTTACATGTGTCGGGGAAGGAAGTATTCTATGTAACTAAACAGAAACAGGTTGCAGGAAAATAGTTATTTATTTTGATGATACTTGAGAAATCGGGGTGGGATTTAATAAGTTTTCTTCGTCCCACTCCCTTTCAGGCATTTTGTTTTGTTTTGTTTTGTGTCTTTTTTTTGTCTCTGTTGTTTCTTGAAAGCAAAGATCTGTATTTGTGAAGATGAATGTAACTGCATGAAATGAAATGAAATTAAATGAAAAAAAAAAGTCTGTCGTGTAGCATCTGGTTCTATATACATGATATCTATTATCTCCAGTAAAACGACATTGAAGTAGTTTGTTGCGGCTGTCAGCAGCAGTCAGGTATTCTTGTGTTTTTTATCCAGCGGCATGAATTCAGGTAAAGCCGTGAGTCGAGCATTGGCATTACCCGGGTCTAAGACAAGTTATGTTTACTTTCGGGACGCAATGCGGTCAGTTTCTCATTGCATCCTGAAGACCGCGCTGTGTATTAGTTTCGCTTTACTTGACATATTTCAATCATCGGAATTTGGATGTTTGTGAATCGTTCTCGAATCTTCAGCGGGCGAATCGCGTGTTGGATGGTGCGTCTTTACTCACGTGAGATAATGGCTCGTCATCAAGAACGAATTCTTCGGCAATGACTCTTGTTATTCCCTGGGCTTTGGGACTGTCGAGTGCCAGTTTGTCACGCATAGCAAAAGTTTCTGCCAGTGTTAGTTGCGTAGGACCTTTCTTTTTGTCTTCAATTTTCTTAACATACTCCTCATTTTGTTTGTGGTGGTATTTCGCTAAATGCTTGATTAGGTTGGTTGCATTAAAACTTCTTACAGCTTTACCACTACGCTGGACTTTATTGTGGCATATGTTGCACTCTGCCTCTTCATCTTTGTCGTCCTTTAAGGTGAAATGATCCCACACAGCTGACATTTTTACCAATAAAGTCTCTCGGTAAATTGGGAGACGGTAATGTAAATGTAGTTTGTTGAAGGTGTGCCGTAAAATGCGGACCGGATTTGAGGGAAATCGAAGCAAAAAAATGGAATGGATTATATAAATCGGTGCGCTGGAAAACCCGGGCCAGACTTTTTTAAAAAAACTGGATCGGAAGTCTGGATCAGAATTTTTCCAGTGTTCCGAACCGATACCGATGCGCATTTTTTTGCCCATATCGGCGTCCGATCCGACATCTGTAGTTCATACTACAGGTCTTAATGCACGAATCAGATTTTTTCGTGTTTTCCGACTCGAGTCAGGCATTAACTCAGTGCTTCTCAATTATTTTCTGTTACGCCCGCCCAAGGAAGACGGAAATGTTTCGCGCGCCCCCAAATTCTGCCACCACTGTAAATAATATCATTTGTGTATAATATTACTATTATAAGTACGCCTCTGCCTCACGTTGTGTCTTTTTTTTCCTATTAGAGAAAATAACAGATCAACTTAAATATTATTAGGGCCCGAGCACTAAACGTGCGAAGACCCTATTGTTTTGCAAAGGATTATTATTAGGGCCCGAGCACTAAGCGTGCAGAGGCCCTATTGTTTTGCAAAGGATTATTATTAGGGCCCGAGCACTACGCGTGCAGAGGCCCTATTGTTTTGCAAAGGATTATTATTAGGGCCCGAGCACTACGCGTGCGAAGGCCCTATTGTTTTGCAAAGGATTATTAGGGCCCGAGCACTAAGCGTACGAAGGCCCTATTGTTTTGAAAAGGATTATTTTTAGGGCCCGAGCACTAAGCGTGCGAAGGCCCTATTGTTTTGCAAAGTATTATTATTAGGGCCCGAGCACTAAGCGTGCGAAGGCCCTATTGTTTTGGAAAGGATTATTTTTATTTATTTTTTTTTTTTTTAAGGGCAAATGAAAACGGCCAATTTGGAGGCCTGAACATGCACGAAAAGTGACCAAAATTTGCACCTACGTGCGGAAAATTGTAAGTTTCGATAATTTTGCAACGTTGCAAAAAAATGTAACAAAATGGCTCAGTGGCGCCCCCTTGAAATTTTAAATTTCGCCTATAACATTAGGGTCCGTCAGCGTAGAGCAATGAAATTTGGGGGGTCTATACCTTGTCCAAAACCGCTCCAAAAAAGCATTGGCACCCATATTCCAAACCCAACAGGAAATCGGTTATTTTGGATCGAATATGAAATTTTTATCGATTTACAGGGTGCACATTTGAGACCTTATCGCCGAGGGAGTTGTTGGATCATCTTCAAAATTGGTGAGACTGTTCATGAGACATATGAGATCTTAAGTTTTGAAAATGGTGCGTTTTCATTCACGGGTCTGACCTGGGCGTGGTGCCAAAGTTGGCCATTTTTTCGGCAAAATGACAAATTCAGTAAATGACTAATAGTTCCTTGACACAACGTTCAATCTTTTTCATATCTGGCATGTATGTGCGGTATCCTACCCTTAACACGAGTGCATTGAAACATTACTCATTAGGCCTAGCGCCCCCTAGTGAGAACAGGAAATGCCTTTTTTTACGAGACAGGTTCCTCCTCCAAGGGAAAAAAATCTGGTGACCTCAAACCTGTTTTAGGGGAGCCTCAAAACATGTGTTCAGGTGCCTGATGAAAAATATTGAGGTTTCGTTGAAGCGGAGGGGTCCAAACAGGAAAGTGAAAATGACCGTCAACAATTTGCCTCGCAAAAGACTTTGAACAGTCATAACTCGGCAGATATACAACATATCTGCGCCAAACTTCCCGTTCTTGTTGAGAGTCATACTGTGAAGGGTCTGGTAGGGGTCATTTGCATCAACTCTACAGTGCCAACTAGTGGCGACAGAAAGGAGTTTTAAAAAAGGCCTTTCCTATTGGGTTTTTTCAACGTAGAGCAATGAAATTTGGGGAGTCCATACCTTATGCAAAACTGCTCCAAAAAGTCTCTTGCACCCATTTTCCAACTCCAACAGAAAATCGGTTATTTTGGATCGAATGTGAATTTTTTATTCACTTGTAGTAAAGTATACATTTGGAGGCCTGAACATGCACGAAAACTCACCAAGTTGTGCAAATACATGCGGCTTTGCGTGGATTTTGATAATCTTGCGGCGTTACAAAAAAATGTAACAAAATGGCTCAGTGGCGCCCCCTTGAATTTTTCAAAAAGGCGTTTCCTATTAGGTTTTTTTAACGTAGAGTTATGAAATTTGGGGAGTCAATACCTTGTGCAAAACTGCTCCAAAAAGTCTCTTGAACCCATATTCCAAACCCAACAGGAAATCGGGTATTTTGAATCAAATGTGAAATTTTTATCAATTAACAGGGTGCACATTTGAGACCTTGTCACAGAGGGAATTAGTTGGATCATCTTCAAAATTGGTTAGACTATTCAGAAGACATAGGAGATCTAAAATTTTCAAAATGGTTTCATTCATGGGTCTGACCTGGGCGTGGTGCCAAAGTCAGCCATTTTTTCGGCAAAATGACATTCAGTAAATGACTAATAGCTCCTTGAAACAACGTTCAATCTTTCATATCTGGCATATATATGCGGGATCCCACCCTTAACAAGAGTGCATTGAAATATTACCCCTTAGGCCTAGCGCCACCTAGTGGGAACAGGAAATGCCTTTTTTTACGAAACAGGCTCCTCCTCCAAGGAAAAAAAATCTATTCACCTCAAACCTGCAAGAGGGGAGCCTTAAGACATGTGTTCAGGTGCCTGATGAAAAATACTGAGGTTTGGGTGAAGCAGAAGGGTCCAACAGGAGAAGTAAAAATGACTGAACCCATTTCGTCTCACCACAAGTTTTGAACAGTCAGAACTTCTACAACACATCTGCGCCAAACATCTCGTGCTTGTTGAGTCATACTCTGAAGGGTCCTGTAGGGGTCATTTGCATCAACCCTACAGCGCCAACTAGTGGCAATAGAAAGTCACTAATTTTTTCTAATATATGTCCAGTTCTTTTCAGGTTGGTCATTGTAATTTCAAGACTTTTGTAATACTTATTTCACGGCCCATGTCCACATGTCTCTGAGACTCAGGCAGCTTATAGAGCCACAGAATTTGGCACACTTGGTCGAATTGGCCCAGTTAAAAGATTCATTTTGGTTTTGAATAAGGGCTTGGTTGCACAGCTCAGTAGCGCCTCCTTTTTTGTAGTACTCTTTCCAATAGGGGTTTTTATCTATTAGGTGTGTGAATTTAAAGAGGCGACTTTCGAGCATGTTAGGTTCTAAAGAGGTGATTAGAGAGGACGACCTGCACACTGTCCGAGTTGTGCAAGATTGCGAGGGCCCGTTCAGTCCTGCTTGCAGGCCTAGTTATTAGGGCCCGAGCACTTCGCGTGCGAAGGCGCTATTGTTCTTCGAAGGATTAAGGCCCGAGCACTCTCAGCGTGCGGAGGCCCTATTGTTCTTCGAAGGATTGTTATTATTATTTTTTCATGGCAAATGAAAATGGCCAATTTGAAGGCCTGAACATGCTCAAAAACTCACCAAAATTTGCACATACATCCGGTTTCGCGAAAATTTCGAAAATTTAGCAACGTTTAAAAAAAATTTTTTTTAATAGCTCAGTGGCGCCCCCTTGCAAGTTTAAAAATATCTTTTCCTTTGATGTATTTCAACGCAGAGCGATGAAATTTGGGGAGTGGATACGTTGTCCAGAACCGCTTGAAAAAGTATAAAGCATCCATATTCCAAACCCAACAGGAAATCAGGTATTTTGGATTGAATGTTGAAAAACATGCCATTTTTGTGGAAAACCAGCATGCACATTTCAGACCATTACGCAGAGCGAGTACGTTGGATCTTCCTCAAAATTGGTGTAAGGCTTCATGAGACATATGAGATACTAAATTCTGAAAATGGTGAGTTTTCGTCCACGGGCCTGACCTGGGCAGGGTACCAAGTCGGGTGTTTTTTTGGCAACGTGCCAATTTAAGTAAATGACGAATAACTTCCTGATACAAGGTGCAATCTTTTTCATATTTGGCATGCGTGTAAGGTGTCTTAACCTGAACACGACTGCATTGATATATTTTCCATAAGGCCTGGCGCCCCCTTGTGGGAAGAAGAAAGACCCTTTTTCACGAGAAACGCTCCTCCTCCTTGGGAAAAAAAATAATTGACCTCAAACCTGCATCAGGGGAGCCTTAAGACATGTCTTTAGGTATCTGATAAAAAATATTGAGTTTTCGTTGATGTAGCAGTACCCAAACAGGAACGTGAAAAGACCCTTGGCATTTTG
Source organism: Corythoichthys intestinalis (assembly GCF_030265065.1). Lineage (NCBI taxonomy): Eukaryota > Metazoa > Chordata > Actinopteri > Syngnathiformes > Syngnathidae > Corythoichthys > Corythoichthys intestinalis. The sequence goes on from NC_080395.1 coordinate 82,074,293, forward strand.
TCTCAAAATGGCCAATTTCAAGGTCTGAACATGCTCGAAACTCACCAAAATTTGAACATCCATGCGGCTTCATGTAAATTTCATGAATTTAGCAACATTGCCAAAAGATGTAATAAAATGGCTCAGTGGCGCCCCCTTCAATTTTTAAAAAAGCCCTGTCCTATTAGTTTTTTTCCACGTAGAGCGATGAAATTTGGGGAGTGGATACGTTGTGCAAAACTGCTCCAAAAAGTCTCTTGCACCCATATTCCAAACCCAACACGAAATCGGGTATTTTGGATTGAATGTGGCAGCAAATGCCACTTTAGTCAAAAACCAGGCTGCATGTTTTAGACCATTACGCCAAGCCAGTAAGTTGAATGCTCCTCAAAATTGGTCAGACTGTTCATGACACATATGAGATGTCAGGTTGTCAAAATGGTGACTTTTCATTCACGGGCCTGACCTGGGCAGGGGAGCAAATTCTGTGTTTTTTTGACAACACGCCAATTCAGCAAATGACTAATAACTTCCTGACTGAATGAGCAATCTTTTTCAGATCTGGCATGCATGTGAGGTATTTCAGCCTGAACATAACCTTAGTGAAATATTACCCATTACGCCTGCCGCCCCCTATTGGGAACAGGAAACAACTTTTTAACTAGGCCTGCAAGCAGGACTGAACGGGCCCTCACAATCTAGCGCAACTCGGACGTCACGCAACTCGGACTGTGTGCAAGTCAGGGTTGTGGCAGATCCTCCTCTCTAATCATCTCATTAGAACCTAAGATGCTCGAAAGTCGCCTATTTACAGTCCCACACCCAAGAGATAAAAACCCCTATTGGAGAGAGTACTACAAAAAAGGAGCCACTACTGAGCTGTGCAGCCAAGCCCTTATTCAAAACCAAAATTAATCTTCTAACTGGGCCAATTCGACCAAGTGTGCCAAATATTGTGGCTCTATAAGCTGCCTGAGTCTCTGAAAAAAATATTTCCTTTAAATGGTGAACAAAGGGTCGTCACGGCAACAGACAGAGACACGTGGACATGGGCCGTAAATAAGTATTTTAATAGGTCTTGAAACTACAATGACCAACCTGAAAAGAACTGGACATGTATTGGAAAAACGAGTGACTTTCTATTGCCAGTAGTTGGCGCTGTAGGGTTGATGCAAATGACCCCTACAAGGCGCTTCAGGGTATGACTCTCAACAAGCACGGGAAGTTTGGCGCAGATATGTTCTATATCTGCCGAGTTATGACTATACAAAGTTTTTGGAGAGAAAAATTGTTGACAGTCATTTTCACTTTCCTGTTTGGACCCCTCCGCTTCAACGAAACTTCAATATTTTTCATCAGGCACCTGAAGACAGGTCTTAAGGTTTCCCTTATGCAGCTTTGAAGTAGATTGATTTTTTCCCTCTATAGGAGGAGTGTGTCCCGTAAAAAAAGGGCATTTCCTGTTCCCACTAGGAGGCACAAATGGTAAATTTTCAATCCAGTCCTGCTCAGGCTGGTATACCTCACACACATGCCAGATTTAAAATAGATTGAAGGTTGTATGAGGGAGTTATCAGTCATTTTCCGAATTCGGTGTTTTGGCGAAAAAATGGCCGACTTTGGCACCCCGCCCAGGTCAGGCCCGTGAATGAAAACACACCATTTTGATAACTTAAGATTTCATATGCCTCATGAACAGTCTCGCCAATTGTGAGAATGATCAAACTAATTCCCTAGGTGCCAAGGTGTAAAATGGGTACACTGTAAATCGATAAAAATTTCACATTCAATCCAAAATACCCGATTTCCTGTTGGGTTTGGAATACGCATGCAAGAGACTTTTTGGAGCAGATTTGTACAAGGTATCGACTCTCCGAATTTCATCCCTCTACGTTGAAAAAACCTAAATGGTGAGGCCTTTTTGAAAATTTCAAGGGGGCGCCACTGAGCCATTTTGTTACATGTTTTCGTAACGTCACAAGATTATTGAACGTTATGCAAAGCCACATGTATGTCCAAATTTTTGTGAGTTTTGGTGCATGTTCAAGCCTCCAAATGTAAACTCCTACTGTGAAACGATAAAAATTTCACATTCGATCTAAAATACCCGATTTCCTGTTGGATTTGGAATACGAGTGCAAGAGACTTTTTGGAGCAGTTTTGCATAAGGTATCTACTCCCCAAATTTCCTCACTCTATGTTGAAAAAAACCTAATAGGAAAGGCCTTTTTTAAAACTTCTTTCTGTCGCCACTAGTTGGCACTGTAGAGTTGATGCAAATGACCCCTACAAGAACCTTCAGGGTATGACTCTCAACAAACACGGGAAGTTTGGCACAGATATGTTGCATATCTGCCGAGTTATGACTGTTCAAAGTTTTTGGCGAGACAAATTGTTGACGGTCATTTTCACTTCCAGTTTGGACCTCTCCGCTTCAACGAAACCTCAATATTTTTCATCAAACACCTGAACACATGTCTTGAGGCTCCCCTGAAACAGGTTTGAGGTCAATAGATTTTTTTCCCTTGGAGGAGGAGCCTGTCTCGTAAAGAAGGCCATTTCCTGTTCCCACTGGGGGGCGCCAGGCCTAATGGGTAATATTGCAATGCAGTCGTGTTCAGGCTGGGATATCTCATATACATGCTAGAAATGAAAAAGATTGAACGTTGTATCACGGAGTTTTTAATCATTTTCTGAATTTGGTATTTTGCCCAAAAATGGCCGACTTTGGGACCACGCCCAGGTCAGACCCTTGAGTGAAAACTCACCATTTTGAAAACTTAAGATCTCATATGTCTCCTGAATAGTCTGACCAATTTTGAAGACGATCCAACTATTTTATTCAGCGACAAGGTCTCAAATGTAAATCGATAAAATTTCACATTTGATCCAAAATTTCCGGCTTCCTGTTGAGTTTGGAATATGGGTGCAAGAGACTTTTTGGAGCAGTTTTGCACAATGTATCGACTCGCCAAATTTCATCGTTCTACGTTGAAAAAACCTAATAGGAAAGGCCTTTTTGAAAATTTCAAGGGGGCGCCACTGAGCCATTTTGTTAAATTTTTTTGTAGATTATCAAAATGTACGCAAAGTTGCATGTATGTGCAAATTTTGGTGAGTTTTCATGCATGTTCAGGCCTCCAAATGTAAACTCCAACTGTGAACCGATAAAAATTTCACATTTGATCCAAAATATCCGATTTCCTGTTGGATTTGGAATATGGGCGCAAGAGGCTTTTTGAACAGTTAGGCATAAGGTATCTACTCCCCAAATTTCATTGCTCTACGTTGAAAACCTGAGAGGAGAGGCCTTTTTGAAAATTTTAAGGGTCAAGGGGGCGCCACTGAGCCATTTTTTGACATTTTTTTCAAAACGACACAAGATTATCGAAATTTACGCAAAGCCGCACGTATGTGCGAATTTTGGTGACTTTTCGTGCATGTTCAGGCCTCCAAATTGGCCATTTTCATTTGCCCTGAAAAAAGAAGAATAATAATAACTAGGCCTGCAAGCAGGACTGAACGGGCCCTCGCAATCTAGCGCAACTCGGACGTCACGCAACTCGGACTGTGTGCAGGTCAGGGTGGTGGCAGATCCTCCTCTCTAATCATCTCATTAGAACCTAACATGCACGAAAGTCGCCTATTTACATTACCACACCCAAGAGATAAAAAACCCTATTGGAGAGAGTACTACAAAAAAGGAGCAACTACTGAGCTGTGCAGCCAAGCCCTTATTCAAAACCAAATTAATCTTCTAACTGGGCCAATTCAACCAAGTGTGCCAACTATTGTGGCTCTATAAGCTGCCTGAGTCTCTGAAAAAAAATATTTCCTTTAAATGGCGAACAAAGGGTCGTCACGGCAACAGATAGAGACACGTGGACATGTGCCGTAAATATTTTAATAGGTCTTGAAACTACAATGACCAACCTGAAAAGAACTGGACATGTATTGGAAAAACGAGTGACTTTCTATTGCCATTAGTTGGCGCTGTAGGGTTGATGCAAACGACCCCTACAAGGCCCTTCAGGGTATGACTCTCAACAAGCACGGGAAGTTTGGCGCAGATATCTTGTGTATCTGCCGAGTTATGACTGTTCAAAGTTTTTGGAGAGAAAAATTGATGACAGTCATTTTCACTTTGCTGTTTTGACCCCTCCGCTTCAACGAAACTTCAATATTCTTCATCAGGCACCTGAAGACAGGTCTTAAGGCTTCCCTTATGCAGGTTTGAGGTAGATTGATTTTTTCCCTTTAGAGGAGGAGTGTGTCCAGTAAAAAAGGGCATTTCCTGTTCCCACTAGGAGGCGCCAGGCACAAATGGTAAATTTTCAATCCAGTCCTGCTCAGGATGGTATACCTCACACACATGCCAGATTTAAAATAGATTGAAAGTTGTATGAGGGAGTTATCAGTCATTTTCCGAATTCGGTGTTTTGGCGAAAAAATGGCCGACTTTGGCACCCCGCCCATGTCAGGCCCGTGAATGAAAACACACCATTTTGATAACTTAAGATTTCATATGCCTCATGAACAGTCTCGCCAATTTTGAGAATGATCAAACTAATTCCCTAGGTGCCAAGGTGTAAAATGTGCACACTGTAAATCGATAAAAATTTCACATTCAATCCAAAATACCCGATTTCCTGTTGGGCTTGGAATACGCATGCAAGAGACTTTTTGGAGCAGTTTTGTACAAGGTATTGACTCTCCGAATTTCATCCCTCTACGTTGAAAAAACCTAAATGGAGAGGCCTTTTTCAAAATTTCAAGGGGGCGCCACTGAGCCATTTTGTTACATGTTTTCGTAACGTTGTAAGATTATCGAACGTTATGCAAAGCCGCATGTATGTGCAAATTTTGGTGAGTTTTTATGCATATTCAAGCCTCCAAATGTAAACTCTTACTGTGAACCCATGAAAATTTCACATTCGATCCAAAATACCCGATTTCCTGTTGGATTTGGAATATGGGTGCAAGAGACTTTTTGGAGCAGTTTTGCATAAGGTATCTACTCCCCAAATTTCCTTGCTCTATGTTGAAAAAACCCAATAGGAAAGGCCTTTTTTAAAACTTCTTTCTGTCGCCACTAGTTGGCACTGTAGAGTTGATGCAAATGACCCCTACAAGAACCTTCAGGGTATGACTCTCAACAAACACGGAAAGTTTGGCGCAGATATGTTGCATATCTGCCGAGTTATGACTGTTCAAAATTTTTGGCGAGACAAATTGTTGACGGTCATTTTCACTTCCAGTTTGGACCTCTCCGCTTCAACGAAACCTCAATATTTTTCATCAGGCACCTGAACACATGTCTTGAGGCTCCCCTGAAACAGGTTTGAGGTCAATAGATTTTTTTCCCTTGGAGGAGGAGCCTGTCTCGTAAAGAAGGCCATTTCCTGTTTCCACTAGGGGCGCCAGGCCTAATGTGTAATATTTCAATGCAGTCGTGTTCAGGCTGGGATATCTCATAAACATGCTAGAAATGAAAAAGATTGAACGTTGGATCACGGAGTTTTTAATCATTTTCTGAATTTGGTATTTTGCCTAAAAATGGCCGACTTTGGGACCACGCCCAGGCCAGACCCTTGAATGAAAACACACCATTTTGAAAACTTAAGATTTCATAGGTCTCCTGAATAGTCTGACCAATTTTGAAGACGATCCAACTTTATCCTTCAGCGACAAGGTCTCAAATGTAAATCGATAAAATTTCGCATTTGACCCAAAATTTCCAGCTTCCTGTTGGGTTTGGAATATGGGTGCAAGAGACTTTTTGGAGCAGTTTTGTACAATGTATCGACTCACTAAATTTCATCGTTCTACGTTGAAAAAACCTAATAGGAAAGGCCTTTTTGAAAATTTCAAGGGGGCGCCACTGAGACATTTTGTTAATTTTTTTAATAGATTATCAAAATTTACGCAAAGTTGAATGTATGTGCAAATTTTGGTGAGTTTTCATGCATGTTCAAGCCTCCAAACGTAAACTCCACTGTGAACCGAAAAAATTTCACATTCGATCCAAAATACCCGATTTCCTGTTGGATTTGGAATATGGGTGCAAGAGGCTTTTTTGAACAGTTAGGCATAAGGTATCTACTCCCCAAATTTCATTGCTCTACGTTGAAAACCTGAGAGGAGAGGCCTTTTTGAAAATTTTAAGGGTCAAGGGGGCGCCACTGAGCCATTTTTTGACATTTTTTCAAAACGACGCAAGATTATCGAAATTTACACGAATCTGCACGTATGTGCAAATTTTGGTGACTTTTCGTGCATGTTCAGGCCTCCAAATTGGCCATTTTCATTTGCCATGAAAAAAGAATAATAATAACTAGGCCTGCAAGCAGGACTGAACGGGCCCTCGCAATCTAGCGCAACTCGGATGTCACGCAACTCGGACTGTGTGCAGGTCAGGGTGGTGGCAGATCCTCCTCTCTAATCATCTCATTAGAACCTAACAAGCTCGAAAGTCGCCTCTTTACATTCCCACACCCAAGAGATAAAAACCCCTATTGGAGAGAGTACTACAAAAAAGGAGCCACTACTGAGCTGTGCAGCCAAGCCCTTATTCAAAACCAAATTAATCTTCTAACTGGGCCAATTCGACCAAGTGTGCCAACTATTGTGGCTCTATAAGCTCCCTGAGTCTCTGAAAAAAATATATTTCCTTTAAATGGCGAACAAAGGGTCGTCACGGCAACAGACAGAGACACGTGGACATGGGCCGTAAAAAAGTATTTTAATAGGTCTTGAAACTACAATGACCAACATGAAAAGAACTGGACATGTTTTGGAAAAACGAGTGACTTTCTATCGCCACTAGTTGGCGCTGTAGGGTTGATGCAAATGACCCCTACAAGGCCCTTCAGGGTATGACTCTCAACAAGCACGGGAAGTTTGGCGCAGATATCTTGTATATCTGCCGAGTTATGACTGTTCAAAGTTTTTGGAGAGAAAAATTGTTGACAGTCATTTTCACTTTCCTGTTTGGACCCCTCCGCTTCAACGAAACTTCAATATTTTTCATCAGGCACCTGAAGACAGGTCTTAAGGTTTCCCTTATGCAGGTTTGAGGTAGATTGATTTTTTCCCTTTAGAGGAGGAGTGTGTCCCGTAAAAAAGGGCATTTCCTGTTCCCACTAGGAGGCGCCAGGCACAAATGGTAAATGTTCAATCCAGTCCTGCTCAGGCTGGTATACCTCACACACATGCCAGATTTAAAATAGATTGAACGTTGTATGAGGGAGTTATCAGTCATTTTCCGAATTCGGTGTTTTGGCGAAAAAATGGAAGAATTTGGCGCCCCGCCCAGGTCAGGCCCGTGAATGAAAACACACCATTTTTATAACTTAAGATTTCATATGCCTCATGAACAGTCTCACCAATTTTGAGAATGATCAAACTAATTCCCTAGGTGCCAAGGTGTAAAATGTGCACACTGTAAATCGATAAAAAGTTCACATTCAATCCAAAATACCCGATTTCCTGTAGGATTTGGAATGTGTGTGCAAGAGACTTTTTGGAGCAGTTTTGCACAAAGTTTTGACTCTCCAAATTTCATCACTCTATGTTAGAAAAACCTAAATGGAGAGGCCTTTTTGAAAATTTCAAGGGGGCGCCACTGAGCCATTTTGTTAAATTGTTTCGTAACGTTGCAAGATTATCGAACGTTATCCAAAGCCGCATGTATGTGCAAATTTTGGTGAGTTTTTATGCATATTCAAGCCTCCAAATGTAAACTCTTACTGTGAACCCATGAAAATTTCACATTCGATCCAAAATACCCGATTTCCTGTTGGATTTGGAATATGGGTGCAAGAGACTTTTTGGAGCAGTTTTGCATAAGGTATCTACTCCCCAAATTTCCTTGCTCTATGTTGAAAAAACCCAATAGGAAAGGCCTTTTTTAAAACTTCTTTCTGTCGCCACTAGTTGGCACTGTAGAGTTGATGCAAATGACCCCTACAAGAACCTTCAGGGTATGACTCTCAACAAACACGGAAAGTTTGGCGCAGATATGTTGCATATCTGCCGAGTTATGACTGTTCAAAATTTTTGGCGAGACAAATTGTTGACGGTCATTTTCACTTCCAGTTTGGACCTCTCCGCTTCAACGAAACCTCAATATTTTTCATCAGGGACCTGAACACATGTCTTGAGGCTCCCCTGAAACAGGTTTGAGGTCAATAGATTTTTTTCCCTTGGAGGAGGAGCCTGTCTCGTAAAGAAGGCCATTTCCTGTTCCCACTAGGGGGCGCCAGGCCTAATGGGTAATATTTCAATGCAGTCGTGTTCAGGCTGGGATATCTCATATACATGCTAGAAATGAAAAAGATTGAACGTTGTATCACGGAGTTTTTAATCATTTTCTGAATTTGGTATTTTGCCCAAAAATGGCCGACTTTGGGACCACGCCCAGGTCAGACCCTTGAGTGAAAACTCACCATTTTCAAAACTTAAGATCTCATATGTCTCCTGAATAGTCTGACCAATTTTGAAGACGATCCAACTATTTTCTTCAGCGACAAGGTCTCAAATGTAAATCGATAAAATTTCACATTTGATCCAAAATTTCCGGCTTCCTGTTGGGTTTGGAATATGGGTGCAAGAGACTTTTTGGAGCAGTTTTGCACAATGTATCGACTCGCCAAATTTCATCGTTCTACGTTGAAAAAACCTAATAGGAAAGGCCTTTTTGAAAATTTCAAGGGGGCGCCACTGAGCCATTTTGTTAAATTTTTTTGTAGATTATCAAAATTTACGCAAAGTTGCATGTATGTGCAAATTTTGGTGAGTTTTCGTGCATGTTCAGGCCTCCAAATGTAAACTCCAACTGTGAACCGATAAAAATTTCACATTTGATCCAAAATATCCGATTTCCTGTTGGATTTGGAATATGGGTGCAAGAGGCTTTTTTGAACAGTTAGGCATAAGGTATCTACTCCCCAAATTTCATTGCTCTACGTTGAAAACCTGAGAGGAGAGGCCTTTTTGAAAATTTTAAGGGTAAAGGGGGCGCCACTGAGCCATTTTTTGACATTTTTTCAAAACGACACAAGATTATCGAAATTTACGCAAAGCCGCACGTATGTGCAAATTTTGGTGACTTTTCGTGCATGTTCAGGCCTCCAAATTGGCCATTTTCATTTGCCCTGAAAAAAGAATAATAATAATAATAATAATAATAATAATAATAATAACTAGGCCTGCAAGCAGGACTGAACGGGCCCTCGCAATCTAGCGCAACTCGGACGTCACGCAACTCGGACTGTGTGCAGGTCAGGGTGGTGGCAGATCCTCCTCTCTAATCATCTCATTAGAACCTAACAAGCTCGAAAGTCGCCTCTTTACATTCCCACACCCAAGAGATAAAAACCCCTATTGGAGAGAGTACTACAAAAAAGGAGCCACTACTGAGCTGTGCAGCCAAGCCCTTATTCAAAACCAAATTAATCTTCTAACTGGGCCAATTCGACCAAGTGTGCCAACTATTGTGGCTCTATAAGCTCCCTGAGTCTCTGAAAAAAATATATTTCCTTTAAATGGCGAACAAAGGGTCGTCACGGCAACAGACAGAGACACGTGGACATGGGCCGTAAAAAAGTATTTTAATAGGTCTTGAAACTACAATGACCAACATGAAAAGAACTGGACATGTTTTGGAAAAACGAGTGACTTTCTATCGCCACTAGTTGGCGCTGTAGGGTTGATGCAAATGACCCCTACAAGGCCCTTCAGGGTATGACTCTCAACAAGCACGGGAAGTTTGGCGCAGATATCTTGTATATCTGCCGAGTTATGACTGTTCAAAGTTTTTGGAGAGAAAAATTGTTGACAGTCATTTTCACTTTCCTGTTTGGACCCCTCCGCTTCAACGAAACTTCAATATTTTTCATCAGGCACCTGAAGACAGGTCTTAAGGTTTCCCTTATGCAGGTTTGAGGTAGATTGATTTTTTCCCTTTAGAGGAGGAGTGTGTCCCGTAAAAAAGGGCATTTCCTGTTCCCACTAGGAGGCGCCAGGCACAAATGGTAAATTTTCAATCCAGTCCTGCTCAGGCTGGTATACCTCACACACATGCCAGATTTAAAATAGATTGAACGTTGTATGAGGGAGTTATCAGTCATTTTCCGAATTCGGTGTTTTGGCGAAAAAATGGAAGAATTTGGCGCCCCGCCCAGGTCAGGCCCGTGAATGAAAACACACCATTTTTATAACTTAAGATTTCATATGCCTCATGAACAGTCTCACCAATTTTGAGAATGATCAAACTAATTCCCTAGGTGCCAAGGTGTAAAATGTGCACACTGTAAATCGATAAAAAGTTCACATTCAATCCAAAATACCCGATTTCCTGTAGGATTTGGAATGTGTGTGCAAGAGACTTTTTGGAGCAGTTTTGCACAAAGTTTTGACTCTCCAAATTTCATCACTCTATGTTAGAAAAACCTAAATGGAGAGGCCTTTTTGAAAATTTCAAGGGGGCGCCACTGAGCCATTTTGTTAAATTGTTTCGTAACGTTGCAAGATTATCGAACGTTATCCAAAGCCGCATGTATGTGCAAATTTTGGTGAGTTTTTATGCATATTCAAGCCTCCAAATGTAAACTCTTACTGTGAACCCATGAAAATTTCACATTCGATCCAAAATACCCGATTTCCTGTTGGATTTGGAATATGGGTGCAAGAGACTTTTTGGAGCAGTTTTGCATAAGGTATCTACTCCCCAAATTTCCTTGCTCTATGTTGAAAAAACCCAATAGGAAAGGCCTTTTTTAAAACTTCTTTCTGTCGCCACTAGTTGGCACTGTAGAGTTGATGCAAATGACCCCTACAAGAACCTTCAGGGTATGACTCTCAACAAACACGGAAAGTTTGGCGCAGATATGTTGCATATCTGCCGAGTTATGACTGTTCAAAATTTTTGGCGAGACAAATTGTTGACGGTCATTTTCACTTCCAGTTTGGACCTCTCCGCTTCAACGAAACCTCAATATTTTTCATCAGGGACCTGAACACATGTCTTGAGGCTCCCCTGAAACAGGTTTGAGGTCAATAGATTTTTTTCCCTTGGAGGAGGAGCCTGTCTCGTAAAGAAGGCCATTTCCTGTTCCCACTAGGGGGCGCCAGGCCTAATGGGTAATATTTCAATGCAGTCGTGTTCAGGCTGGGATATCTCATATACATGCTAGAAATGAAAAAGATTGAACGTTGTATCACGGAGTTTTTAATCATTTTCTGAATTTGGTATTTTGCCCAAAAATGGCCGACTTTGGGACCACGCCCAGGTCAGACCCTTGAGTGAAAACTCACCATTTTCAAAACTTAAGATCTCATATGTCTCCTGAATAGTCTGACCAATTTTGAAGACGATCCAACTATTTTCTTCAGCGACAAGGTCTCAAATGTAAATCGATAAAATTTCACATTTGATCCAAAATTTCCGGCTTCCTGTTGGGTTTGGAATATGGGTGCAAGAGACTTTTTGGAGCAGTTTTGCACAATGTATCGACTCGCCAAATTTCATCGTTCTACGTTGAAAAAACCTAATAGGAAAGGCCTTTTTGAAAATTTCAAGGGGGCGCCACTGAGCCATTTTGTTAAATTTTTTTGTAGATTATCAAAATTTACGCAAAGTTGCATGTATGTGCAAATTTTGGTGAGTTTTCGTGCATGTTCAGGCCTCCAAATGTAAACTCCAACTGTGAACCGATAAAAATTTCACATTTGATCCAAAATATCCGATTTCCTGTTGGATTTGGAATATGGGTGCAAGAGGCTTTTTTGAACAGTTAGGCATAAGGTATCTACTCCCCAAATTTCATTGCTCTACGTTGAAAACCTGAGAGGAGAGGCCTTTTTGAAAATTTTAAGGGTAAAGGGGGCGCCACTGAGCCATTTTTTGACATTTTTTCAAAACGACACAAGATTATCGAAATTTACGCAAAGCCGCACGTATGTGCAAATTTTGGTGACTTTTCGTGCATGTTCAGGCCTCCAAATTGGCCATTTTCATTTGCCCTGAAAAAAGAATAATAATAATAATAATAATAATAATAATAATAATAATAATAATCCTTTGCAAAACAATAGGGCCTTCGCACGCTTAGTGCTCGGGCCCTAATAATAATAATAATAATAATCCTTTGCAAAACAATAGGGCCTTCGCACGCTTAGTGCTCGGGCCCTAACTAGCCCTGCAAGCAGGACTGAACGGGCCCTCGCGTATGGCGCAACTCGGACGTCAAATAAAGTCGGAGGGCAGGCAGGTCGGGGCGGTGGCAGTTGACAACAGAAAGATATCCAGGCAGATATATTGCATGTCTGAATGTTCAGAATTAGTGGGGAGAGAAAATGGCGACGGTCATTATGACTTTCCTATCGGACTCCTCTGCTTTAACAAAACAAAATTGTTTATTAGGCACCTGAACACGGTCATTATGACTTTCCTATTGGACCCCTCTGCTTTAACGAAACAAAATTGTTGATCAGGCACCTGAACACATGTCTTAAGGCTCCGCTGATTCAGGTTTGAGGTCAATTGATTTTTGTCCCTGAGAAGCAGGAGCCTTTCTATTTAATTAAAAGGGTGTTTCCTGTTCCCACTAGGGGGCGCCAGGCGTAATGGGTAATATTTCAATAAAGTCATGTGCAGGCTGAAATACTTCACATTCATGCCAAATATGAAAAAGATCGCACCTTCAATCAGGAAGTTATTACCGTATTTTTGGGACTACAAGTCGCACCTGAGTATAAGTCGCACAAGCCATAAAATGCCCAACAAAGAGAAAAAAAACATATATAGGTCGCACCGGAGTATAAGTCGCATTTTTGGGGGAAATTTACTTGATAAAATCCAACACATAGAACAGATATGTCATTTTGAAAGGCAATTTAATATAAAAATACAATAGAGAACAACATGCTGAATAAATGTACAGTGTACAGTGCATAAACAGCGAAATGCGAATATACTGTCCTCACCAGGACGCTACCGCTCGGTCCTGGCCATATACAGCAAACTCCAAAAAGACAATGCTGGACGTCCGCATAATTTGTTGAATCGATTTGGTCCTCGATAGCAAACAGGTTCACATCAACGTAAATAAATGATAATTAGGTACTATTACAGCAATAACGTAACAGATTAGCATGCGTTCGCTAGCATTAGTACACCATTCAAACAACCACACAACTGGCTGTAAGTGTCCGCTCGCGGGTGGAAAACACACAACAACAACAGAAAAGATGATACACGCAGGCGTTGCCTCTGTAGAGATATTTTAAAAGCATAAACAATGAACGTAGGTTCACAGCCGTCTTTCCCTCTCACTAACTCGCCCACTCACTCACTCACTCACTCACTCACTCACTCACTCACTCACTCACTCACTCACTCACTCACTCACTCACTCACTCACTCACTCACTCACTCAGAGCTACGTAGCTGTCTGTCTTCTTCTGGTGTGCGAGTGCTCTTCTTCACGTAAACAAGTGCGAGTGCGCTCCCAGGTTCGCTTCCATTTCAATATAAAAAAAGTCAATTATACAATTGAACATACATTGCCAAAGGCAGAACGCGAACGTGGCCATAGCTATTAAGAGTTATTCAGATAACTATAGCATGCTAACAAGTTTACAAAACCATTAGTCCAAAACACCAAAATAACATGGGAAATTTTATCATAATGTGTTAATAATTTCACACATAAGTCGCTGCTGAGTATAAGTCGCACCCCAAACCAAAATATGAAAAAAAACGCGACTTACAGTCTGAAAAATACAGTAGTCATTTACTGAATTGTATTGTCAAAAATAAGACACATTTGCTCCCCTGCCCAGGAAAGGGTCGTGAATGAAATGTCACCATTTTGATAACCTAACATCTCATATGTGTCATGAACAGTCTGACCAATTTTGAGGAGCGTTCAACTTACTGCCTCGGCGTATGGTCTCAAACGTGCACGCAGGTTTTTGACAAAAAATGCCGTGTTCTGCAAGATTCAATCCATAATACCTGATTTCCTGTTGGGTTTGGAATATGGGTGCAAGAGACTTTTTGGAGCAGTTTTGCACAACGTATCCACTCCCCAAATTTCATCACTCTACGTCGAAAAAAACTAATAGGACAGGCCTTTTTTAAAAATTGAAGGGGGCGCCACTGAGCCATTTTATTACATCTTTTGGCAATGTTGCTAAATTCATGAAATTTACATGAAGCCGCATGTATGTGCAAATTTTGGTGAGTTTTTGACCTTGTTCAGACCTTGAAATTGGCCATTTTGAGACAAAATGCCGAGGGTCTTTTCCCTTTCCTGTTTGGGTACTGCTACATCAACGAAAACTCAATATTTTTCATCAGATACCTAAAGACATGTCTTAATGCTCCCCTGATGCAGGTTTGAGGTCAATTGATGTTTTTCACCAGGAGGAGGAGCCTTTTTTCGTAAAAAAGGGTGTTTCTTCTTCCCACAAGGGGGCGCCAGGCCTAATGGAAAATATTTCAATGCAGTCGTGTTCAGGTTAAGACACCTTACATGCATGCCAAATATAAAAAAGATTGGACCTTGTATTAGGAAGTTATTAATCATTTACTCAAATTGGCGCGTTGCCAAAAAAACACCCGACTTTGGTACCCCGCCCAGGTCAGGCCCGTGGACGAAAACTCACCATTTTCACAACTTAGTATCTCATATGTCTCATGAACACTTACAACAATTTTGAGGAAGATCCAACGTACTGGCTCGGCGCAACGGTCTGAAACGTGCATGCTGGTTTTCGCCCAAAATGCTATGTTTTTCAACATTCAATCCAGAATATCCGATTTCCTGTTGGGTTTGGAATATGGGTTCTTTATATTTTTTGAAGCGGTTCTGGACAACGTATCCACTCGCCAAATTTCATCGCTCTCCGTTGAAATACATCAAAGCAAAGGGCATTTTGAAAATTGCAAGGGGGCGCCACTGAGCCATTTAAAAAAAAAATTTGTAAACGTTGCCAAATTGTCGAAATTTTCGCGAAGCCGGATGTATGTGCAAATTTTGGTGAGTTTTTGAGCATGTTCAGGCCTTCAAATTGTCCATTTTCATTTGCCATGAAAAAATAATAATAACTAGCCCTGCAAGCAGGACTGAACGGGCCCTCGCGTATGGCGCAACTCGGACGTCAAACAAAGTCGAAGGGCAGGCAGGTCGGGGCGGTGGCAGTCGACAACAGACAGATATCCAGGCAGATATATTGCATGTCTGAATGTTCAGAATTAGTGGGGAGAGAAAATGGCGACGGTCATTATGACTTTCCTATGGGACCCCTCTGCTTTAACAAAACAAAATTGTTTATTAGGCACCTGAACACGGTCATTATGACTTTCCTTTTGGACCCCTCTGCTTTAACGAAACAAAATTGTTGATCAGGCACCTGAACACATGTCTTAAGGCTCCGCTGATTCAGGTTTGAGGTCAATTGATTTTTGACCCTGAGAAGCAGGAGCCTTTCTATTTAATTAAAAGTGTGTTTCCTGTTCCCACTAGGGGGCGCCAGGCGTAATGAGTAATATTTCAATAAAGTCATGTGCAGGCTGAAATACTTCACATTCATGCCAAATATGAAAAAGATTGCACCTTCAATCAGGAAGTTATTACCGTATTTTTCGGACTACAAGTCGCACCTGAGTATAAGTCGCACAAGCCAGAAAATGCCCAACAAAGAGAAAAAAAACATATATAAGTCTTACCGGAGTATAAGTCGCAATTTTGGGGGAAATTGACTTGATAAAATCCAACACATAGAACAGATATGTCATCTTGAAAGGCAGTTTAATATAAAAATACAATAGAGAACAACATGCTGAATAAATCTACAGTGTACAGTGCATAAACAACGAAATGCGAATATACTGTCCTCACCAGGACGCTACCGCTCGGTCCTGGCTATATACAGCGAACTCCAAAAAGACAATGCTGGACGTCCGCATAATTTGTTGAATCAATTTGGTCCTCGATAGCAAACAGGTTCACATCAACGTAAATAAATGATAATTAGGTACTATTGCAGCAATAACATAACAGATTAGCATGCGTTCGCTAGCATTAGCACACCATTCAAACAACCACACAACTGGCTGTAAGTGTCCGCTCGCGGGTGGAAAACACACAACAACAACAGAAAAGATGATACACGCAGGCGTTGCCTCTGTAGAGATATTTTAAAAGCATAAACAATGAACGTAGCTTCGCAGCCGTCTTTCCCTCTCGCTAACTCGCCCACTCACTCACTCACTCACTCACTCACTCACTCACTCACTCACTCACTCACTCACTCACTCACTCACTCACTCACTCACTCACTCACTCACTCACTCACTCACTCACTCACTCACTCACTCACTCACTCACTCAGAGCTACGTAGCTGTCTGTCTTCTTCTGGTGTGCGAGCGCTCTTCTTCACGTAAACAAGTGCGAGTGCGCTCCCAGGTGGGCGTGAAAGCGCCACAAACTAAATGCATCCATTTCAATTTAAAAAAGTCAATTATACAATTGAACATACATTGCCAAAGGCAGAACGCGAACGTGGCCATAGCTATTAAGAGTTATTCAGATAACTATAGCATGCTAACAAGTTTACAAAACCATTAGTCCAAAACACCAAAATAACATGGGAAATTTTATCATAATGTGTTAATAATTTCACACATAAGTCGCTGCTGAGTATAAGTCGCACCCCAAAGCAAAATATGAAAAAAACCGCGACTTATAGTCATTTACTGAATTGTATTGTCAAAAATAAGACACATTTGCTCCCCTGGCCAGGAAAGGGCCGTGAATGAAATGTCACCATTTTGATAACCTAACATCTCATATGTGTCAATAATAGTCTGACCAATTTTGAGGAGCATTCAACTTACTGCCTCGGCGTAATGGTGTCAAACGTGCATGCTGGTTTTAGACAAAAATGCCATGTTGTGCAAGATTCAATCCATAATACCCGATTTCCTGTTGGGTTTGGAATATGGGTGCAAGAGACTTTTTGGAGCAGTTTTGCACAACGTATCCACTCCCCAAATTTCATCACTCTACGTCGAAAAAAACTAATAGGACAGGCCTTTTTTAAAAATTGAAGGGGGCGCCACTGAGCCATTTTATTACATCTTTTGGCAATGTTGCTAAATTCATGAAATTTACATGAAGCCGCATGTATGTGCAAATTTAGGTGAGTTTTCGAGCATGTTCAGACCTGGAAATTGGCCATTTTGTGACAAAATGCCGAGGGTCTTTTCACTTTCCTGTTTGGGTACTGCTACATCAACGAAAACTCAATATTTTTCATCATATACCTAAAGACATGTCTTAAGGCTCCCCTGATGCAGGTTTGAGGTCAATTGATGTTTTTCACCAGGAGGAGGAGCCTTTCTCGTAAAAATGGGTGTTTCCTCTTCCCACAAGGGGGCGCCAGGCCTAATGGAAAATATTTCAATGCAGTCGTGTTCAGGTTAAGACACCTTACACGCATGCCAAATATGAAAAAGATTGGACCTTGTATCAGGAAGTTATTAATCATTTACTGAAATTGGCGTGTTGCCAAAAAAACACCCGACTTTGGTACCCCGCCCAGGTTAGGCCCGTGGACGAAAACTCACCATTTTCACAACTTAATATCTCATATGTCTCATGAAGACGTACACCAATTTTGAGGAAGATCCAACGTACTGGCTCGGCGCAATGGTCTGAAACGTGCATGCTGGTTTTCGCCCAAAATGCTATGTTTTTCAACATTCAATCCAAAATATCCCATTTCCTGTTGGGTTTGGAATATGGGTGCTGCAGACTTTTTGAAGCGTCTCTGGACAACGTATCCACTCCCCAAATTTCATCGCTCTACGTTGAAAAACATCAAAGCAAAGGGCATTTTTAAAATTTCAAGGGGGCGCCACTGAGCCATTTTTTGATTTTTTTAAAAAACGTTGCTAAATTTTCGAAATTTTCGCGAAGCCGGATGTATATGCAAAATTTGGTGAGTTTTTGAGCATGTTCAGGCCTTCAAATTGGCCATTTTCATTTGCCATGAAAAAATAATAATAATAATAATAATAATAATAATAATAATAATCCTTCGAAGAACAATAGGGCCTCGCACGCTGAGAGTGCTCGGGCCCTAATAACTAGCCCTGCAAGCAGGACTGAACGGGCCCTCGCGTATGGCGCAACTCGGACGTCAAACAAAGTCGGAGGGCAGGCAGGTCGGGGCGGTGGCAGTTGACAACAGAAAGATATCCAGGCAGATATATTGCATGTCTGAATGTTCAGAATTAGTGGGGAGAGAAAATGGCGACGGTCAGTATGACTTTCCTATCTGACTCCTCTGCTTTAACAAAACAAAATTGTTTATTAGGCACCTGAACACGGTCATTATGACTTTCCTATTGGACCCCTCTGCTTTAACGAAACAAAATTGTTGATCAGGCACCTGAACACATGTCTTAAGGCTCCGCTGATTCAGGTTTGAGGTCAATTGATTTTTGTCCCTGAGAAGCAGGAGCCTTTCTATTTAATTAAAAGTGTGTTTCCTGTTCCCACTAGGGGGCGCCAGGCGTAATGAGTAATATTTCAATAAAGTCATGTGCAGGCTGAAATACTTCACATTCATGCCAAATATGAAAAAGATTGCACCTTCAATCAGGAAGTTATTACCGTATTTTTCGGACTACAAGTCGCACCTGAGTATAAGTCGCACAAGCCAGAAAATGCCCAACAAAGAGAAAAAAAACATATATAAGTCTTACCGGAGTATAAGTCGCAATTTTGGGGGAAATTTACTTGATAAAATCCAACACATAGAACAGATATGTCATCTTGAAAGGCAGTTTAATATAAAAATACAATAGAGAACAACATGCTGAATAAATCTACAGTGTACAGTGCATAAACAACGAAATGCGAATATACTGTCCTCACCAGGACGCTACCGCTCGGTCCTGGCTATATACAGCGAACTCCAAAAAGACAATGCTGGACGTCCGCATAATTTGTTGAATCAATTTGGTCCTCGATAGCAAACAGGTTCACATCAACGTAAATAAATGATAATTAGGTACTATTGCAGCAATAACATAACAGATTAGCATGCGTTCGCTAGCATTAGCACACCATTCAAACAACCACACAACTGGCTGTAAGTGTCCGCTCGCGGGTGGAAAACACACAACAACAACAGAAAAGATGATACACGCAGGCGTTGCCTCTGTAGAGATATTTTAAAAGCATAAACAATGAACGTAGCTTCGCAGCCGTCTTTCCCTCTCGCTAACTCGCCCACTCACTCACTCACTCACTCACTCACTCACTCACTCACTCACTCACTCACTCACTCACTCACTCACTCACTCACTCACTCACTCACTCACTCACTCACTCACTCACTCACTCACTCACTCACTCAGAGCTACGTAGCTGTCTGTCTTCTTCTGGTGTGCGAGCGCTCTTCTTCACGTAAACAAGTGCGAGTGCGCTCCCAGGTGGGCGTGAAAGCGCCACAAACTAAATGCATCCATTTCAATTTAAAAAAGTCAATTATACAATTGAACATACATTGCCAAAGGCAGAACGCGAACGTGGCCATAGCTATTAAGAGTTATTCAGATAACTATAGCATGCTAACAAGTTTACAAAACCATTAGTCCAAAACACCAAAATAACATGGGAAATTTTATCATAATGTGTTAATAATTTCACACATAAGTCGCTGCTGAGTATAAGTCGCACCCCAAAGCAAAATATGAAAAAAACCGCGACTTATAGTCATTTACTGAATTGTATTGTCAAAAATAAGACACATTTGCTCCCCTGGCCAGGAAAGGGCCGTGAATGAAATGTCACCATTTTGATAACCTAACATCTCATATGTGTCAATAATAGTCTGACCAATTTTGAGGAGCATTCAACTTACTGCCTCGGCGTAATGGTGTCAAACGTGCATGCTGGTTTTAGACAAAAATGCCATGTTGTGCAAGATTCAATCCCTAATACCCGATTTCCTGTTGGGTTTGGAATATGGGTGCAAGAGACTTTTTGGAGCAGTTTTGCACAACGTATCCACTCCCCAAATTTCATCACTCTACGTCGAAAAAAACTAATAGGACAGGCCTTTTTTAAAAATTCAAGGGAGCGCCACTGAGCCATTTTATTACATCTTTTGGCAATGTTGCTAAATTCATGAAATTTACATGAAGCCGCATGTATGTGCAAATTTAGGTGAGTTTTCGAGCATGTTCAGACCTGGAAATTGGCCATTTTGTGACAAAATGCCGAGGGTCTTTTCACTTTCCTGTTTGGGTACTGCTACATCAACGAAAACTCAATATTTTTCATCATATACCTAAGACATGTCTTAAGGCTCCCCTGATGCAGGTTTGAGGTCAATTGATGTTTTTCACCAGGAGGAGGAGCCTTTCTCGTAAAAATGGGTGTTTCCTCTTCCCACAAGGGGGCGCCAGGCCTAATGGAAAATATTTCAATGCAGTCGTGTTCAGGTTAAGACACCTTACACGCATGCCAAATATGAAAAAGATTGGACCTTGTATCAGGAAGTTATTAATCATTTACTGAAATTGGCGCGTTGCCAAAAAAACACCCGACTTTGGTACCCCGCCCAGGTTAGGCCCGTGGACGAAAACTCACCATTTTCACAACTTAATATCTCATATGTCTCATGAAGACGTACACCAATTTTGAGGAAGATCCAACGTACTGGCTCGGCGCAATGGTCTGAAACGTGCATGCTGGTTTTCGCCCAAAATGCTATGTTTTTCAACATTCAATCCAAAATATCCCATTTCCTGTTGGGTTTGGAATATGGGTGCTGCAGACTTTTTGAAGCGTCTCTGGACAACGTATCCACTCCCCAAATTTCATCGCTCTACGTTGAAAAACATCAAAGCAAAGGCCATTTTTAAAATTTCAAGGGGGCGCCACTGAGCCATTTTTTGATTTTTTTAAAAAACGTTGCTAAATTTTCGAAATTTTCGCGAAGCCGGATGTATATGCAAAATTTGGTGAGTTTTTGAGCATGTTCAGGCCTTCAAATTGGCCATTTTCATTTGCCATGAAAAAAAAAAAAAAAAAATAATAATAATAATAATAATAATCCTTCGAAGAACAATAGGGCCTCGCACGCTGAGAGTGCTCGGGCCCTAATAATAATCCTTCGAAGAACAATAGGGCCTCGCACGCTGAGAGTGCTCGGGCCCTAATAATAATCCTTCGAAGAACAATAGGGCCTCGCACGCTGAGAGTGCTCGGGCCCTAATAATAATCCTTCGAAGAACAATAGGGCCTCGCACGCTGAGAGTGCTCGGGCCCTAAAAAACAAAATTGTTTATTAGGCACCTGAACACGGTCATTATGACTTTCCTTTTGGACCCCTCTGCTTTAACGAAACAAAATTGTTGATCAGGCACCTGAACACATGTCTTAAGGCTCCGCTGATTCAGGTTTGAGTTCAATTGATTTTTGACCCTGAGAAGCAGGAGCCTTTCTATTTAATTAAAAGTGTGTTTCCTGTTCCCACTAGGGGGCGCCAGGCGTAATGAGTAATATTTCAATAAAGTCATGTGCAGGCTGAAATACTTCACATTCATGCCAAATATGAAAAAGATTGTACCTTCAATCAGGAAGTTATTACCGTATTTTTCGGACTACAAGTCGCACCTGAGTATAAGTCGCACAAGCCAGAAAATGCCCAACAAAGAGAAAAAAAACATATATAAGTCTTACCGGAGTATAAGTCGCAATTTTGGGGGAAATTGACTTGATAAAATCCAACACATAGAACAGATATGTCATCTTGAAAGGCAGTTTAATATAAAAATACAATAGAGAACAACATGCTGAATAAATCTACAGTGTACAGTGCATAAACAACGAAATGCGAATATACTGTCCTCACCAGGACGCTACCGCTCGGTCCTGGCTATATACAGCGAACTCCAAAAAGACAATGCTGGACGTCCGCATAATTTGTTGAATCAATTTGGTCCTCGATAGCAAACAGGTTCACATCAACGTAAATAAATGATAATTAGGTACTATTGCAGCAATAACATAACAGATTAGCATGCGTTCGCTAGCATTAGCACACCATTCAAACAACCACACAACTGGCTGTAAGTGTCCGCTCGCGGGTGGAAAACACACAACAACAACAGAAAAGATGATACACGCAGGCGTTGCCTCTGTAGAGATATTTTAAAAGCATAAACAATGAACGTAGCTTCGCAGCCGTCTTTCCCTCTCGCTAACTCGCCCACTCACTCACTCACTCACTCACTCACTCACTCACTCACTCACTCACTCACTCACTCACTCACTCACTCACTCACTCACTCACTCACTCACTCACTCACTCACTCACTCACTCACTCACTCACTCACTCACTCACTCACTCACTCACTCAGAGCTACGTAGCTGTCTGTCTTCTTCTGGTGTGCGAGCGCTCTTCTTCACGTAAACAAGTGCGAGTGCGCTCCCAGGTGGGCGTGAAAGCGCCACAAACTAAATGCATCCATTTCAATTTAAAAAAGTCAATTATACAATTGAACATACATTGCCAAAGGCAGAACGCGAACGTGGCCATAGCTATTAAGAGTTATTCAGATAACTATAGCATGCTAACAAGTTTACAAAACCATTAGTCCAAAACACCAAAATAACATGGGAAATTTTATCATAATGTGTTAATAATTTCACACATAAGTCGCTGCTGAGTATAAGTCGCACCCCAAAGCAAAATATGAAAAAAACCGCGACTTATAGTCATTTACTGAATTGTATTGTCAAAAATAAGACACATTTGCTCCCCTGGCCAGGAAAGGGCCGTGAATGAAATGTCACCATTTTGATAACCTAACATCTCATATGTGTCAATAATAGTCTGACCAATTTTGAGGAGCATTCAACTTACTGCCTCGGCGTAATGGTGTCAAACGTGCATGCTGGTTTTAGACAAAAATGCCATGTTGTGCAAGATTCAATCCCTAATACCCGATTTCCTGTTGGGTTTGGAATATGGGTGCAAGAGACTTTTTGGAGCAGTTTTGCACAACGTATCCACTCCCCAAATTTCATCACTCTACGTCGAAAAAAACTAATAGGACAGGCCTTTTTTAAAAATTGAAGGGGGCGCCACTGAGCCATTTTATTACATCTTTTGGCAATGTTGCTAAATTCATGAAATTTACATGAAGCCGCATGTATGTGCAAATTTAGGTGAGTTTTCGAGCATGTTCAGACCTGGAAATTGGCCATTTTGTGACAAAATGCCGAGGGTCTTTTCACTTTCCTGTTTGGGTACTGCTACATCAACGAAAAGTCAATATTTTTCATCATATACCTAAAGACATGTCTTAAGGCTCCCCTGATGCAGGTTTGAGGTCAATTGATGTTTTTCACCAGGAGGAGGAGCCTTTCTCGTAAAAATGGGTGTTTCCTCTTCCCACAAGGGGGCGCCAGGCCTAATGGAAAATATTTCAATGCAGTCGTGTTCAGGTTAAGACACCTTACACGCATGCCAAATATGAAAAAGATTGGACCTTGTATCAGGAAGTTATTAATCATTTACTGAAATTGGCGCGTTGCCAAAAAAACACCCGACTTTGGTACCCCGCCCAGGTTAGGCCCGTGGACGAAAACTCACCATTTTCACAACTTAATATCTCATATGTCTCATGAAGACGTACACCAATTTTGAGGAAGATCCAACGTACTGGCTCGGCGCAATGGTCTGAAACGTGCATGCTGGTTTTCGCCCAAAATGCTATGTTTTTCAACATTCAATCCAAAATATCCCATTTCCTGTTGGGTTTGGAATATGGGTGCTGCAGACTTTTTGAAGCGTCTCTGGACAACGTATCCACTCCCCAAATTTCATCGCTCTACGTTGAAAAACATCAAAGCAAAGGGCATTTTTAAAATTTCAAGGGGGCGCCACTGAGCCATTTTTTGATTTTTTTAAAAAACGTTGCTAAATTTTCGAAATTTTCGCAAAGCCGGATGTATATGCAAAATTTGGTGAGTTTTTGAGCATGTTCAGGCCTTCAAATTGGCCATTTTCATTTGCCATGAAAAAATAATAATAATAATAATAATAATAATAATAATAATAATAATCCTTTGAAGAACAATAGGGCCTCGCACGCTGAGAGTGCTCGGGCCCTAATAATCCTTCGAAGAACAATAGGGCCTCGCACGCTGAGAGTGCTCGGGCCCTAATTAATGAAAAGTGTGTTTCCTGTTCCCACTAGGGGGCGCCAGGCGTAATGAGTAATATTTCAATAAAGTCATGTGCAGGCTGAAATACTTCACATTCATGCCAAATATGAAAAAGATTGCACCTTCAATCAGGAAGTTATTACCGTATTTTTCGGACTACAAGTCGCACCTGAGTATAAGTCGCACAAGCCAGAAAATGCCCAACAAAGAGAAAAAAAACATATATAAGTCTTACCGGAGTATAAGTCGCAATTTTGGGGGAAATTTACCAGATAAAATCCAACACATAGAACAGCTATGTCATCTTGAAAGGCAATTTAATATAAAAATACAATAGAGAACAACATGCTGAATAAATGTACAGTGTACAGTGCATAAACAACGAAATGCGAATATACTGTCCTCACCAGGACGCTACCGCTCGGTCCTGGCTATATACAGCGAACTCCAAAAAGACAATGCTGGACGTCCGCATAATTTGTTGAATCAATTTGGTCCTCGATAGCAAACAGGTTCACATCAACGTAAATAAATGATAATTAGGTACTATTGCAGCAATAACATAACAGATTAGCATGCGTTCGCTAGCATTAGCACACCATTCAAACAACCACACAACTGGCTGTAAGTGTCCGCTCGCGGGTGGAAAACACACAACAACAACAGAAAAGATGATACACGCAGGCGTTGCCTCTGTAGAGATATTTTAAAAGCATAAACAATGAACGTAGCTTCGCAGCCGTCTTTCCCTCTCGCTAACTCGCCCACTCACTCACTCACTCGCTCACTCACTCGCTCACTCACTCACTCACTCACTCACTCACTCACTCACTCACTCACTCACTCACTCACTCACTCACTCACTCACTCACTCACTCACTCACTCACTCACTCACTCACTCACTCACTCACTCACTCACTCAGAGCTACGTAGCTGTCTGTCTTCTTCTGGTGTGCGAGCGCTCTTCTTCACGTAAACAAGTGCGAGTGCGCTCCCAGGTGGGCGTGAAAGCGCCACAAACTAAATGCATCCATTTCAATTTAAAAAAGTCAATTATACAATTGAACATACATTGCCAAAGGCAGAACGCGAACGTGGCCATAGCTATTAAGAGTTATTCAGATAACTATAGCATGCTAACAAGTTTACAAAACCATTAGTCCAAAACACCAAAATAACATGGGAAATTTTATCATAATGTGTTAATAATTTCACACATAAGTCGCTGCTGAGTATAAGTCGCACCCCAAAGCAAAATATGAAAAAAACCGCGACTTATAGTCATTTACTGAATTGTATTGTCAAAAATAAGACACATTTGCTCCCCTGGCCAGGAAAGGGCCGTGAATGAAATGTCACCATTTTGATAACCTAACATCTCATATGTGTCAATAATAGTCTGACCAATTTTGAGGAGCATTCAACTTACTGCCTCGGCGTAATGGTGTCAAACGTGCATGCTGGTTTTAGACAAAAATGCCATGTTGTGCAAGATTCAATCCCTAATACCCGATTTCCTGTTGGGTTTGGAATATGGGTGCAAGAGACTTTTTGGAGCAGTTTTGCACAACGTATCCACTCCCCAAATTTCATCACTCTACGTCGAAAAAAACTAATAGGACAGGCCTTTTTTAAAAATTGAAGGGGGCGCCACTGAGCCATTTTATTACATCTTTTGGCAATGTTGCTAAATTCATGAAATTTACATGAAGCCGCATGTATGTGCAAATTTAGGTGAGTTTTCGAGCATGTTCAGACCTGGAAATTGGCCATTTTGTGACAAAATGCCGAGGGTCTTTTCACTTTCCTGTTTGGGTACTGCTACATCAACGAAAACTCAATATTTTTCATCATATACCTAAAGACATGTCTTAAGGCTCCCCTGATGCAGGTTTGAGGTCAATTGATGTTTTTCACCAGGAGGAGGAGCCTTTCTCGTAAAAATGGGTGTTTCCTCTTCCCACAAGGGGGCGCCAGGCCTAATGGAAAATATTTCAATGCAGTCGTGTTCAGGTTAAGACACCTTACACGCATGCCAAATATGAAAAAGATTGGACCTTGTATCAGGAAGTTATTAATCATTTACTGAAATTGGCGCGTTGCCAAAAAAACACCCGACTTTGGTACCCCGCCCAGGTTAGGCCCGTGGACGAAAACTCACCATTTTCACAACTTAATATCTCATATGTCTCATGAAGACGTACACCAATTTTGAGGAAGATCCAACGTACTGGCTCGGCGCAATGGTCTGAAACGTGCATGCTGGTTTTCGCCCAAAATGCTATGTTTTTCAACATTCAATCCAAAATATCCGATTTCCTGTTGGGTTTGGAATATGGGTGCTGCAGACTTTTTGAAGCGTCTCTGGACAACGTATCCACTCCCCAAATTTCATCGCTCTACGTTGAAAAACATCAAAGCAAAGGGCATTTTTAAAATTTCAAGGGGGCGCCACTGAGCCATTTTTTGATTTTTTAAAAAAACGTTGCTAAATTTTCGAAATTTTCGCGAAGCCGGATGTATATGCAAAATTTGGTGAGTTTTTGAGCATGTTCAGGCCTTCAAATTGGCCATTTTCATTTGCCATGAAAAAATAATAATAATAATAATAATAATAACTAGGCCTGCAAGCAGGACTGAACGGGCCCTCGCAATCTAGCGCAACTCGGACGTCACGCAACTCGGACTGTGTGCAGGTCAGGGTGGTGGCAGATCCTCCTCTCTAATCATCTCATTAGAACCTAACATGCTCGAAAGTCGCCTATTTACATTCCCACACCCAAGAGATAAAAACCCCTATTGGAGAGAGTACTACAAAAAAGGAGCCACTACCGAGCTGTGCAGCCAAGCCCTTATTCAAAACCAAAATTAATCTTCTAACTGGGCCAATTGGACCAAGTGTGCCAACTATTGTGGCTCTATAAGATCCCTGAGTCTCTGAAAAAAAATATTTCCTTTAAATGGCGAACAAAGGGTCGTCACGGCAACAGACAGAGACACGTGGACATGGGCCGTAAAAAAGTATTTTAATAGGTCTTGAAACTACAATGACCAACATGAAAAGAACTGGACATGTTTTGGAAAAACGAGTGACTTTCTATCGCCACTAGTTGGCGCTGTAGGGTTGATGCAAATGACCCCTACAAGGCCCTTCAGGGTATGACTCTCAACAAGCACGGGAAGTTTGGCGCAGATATCTTGTATATCTGCCGAGTTATGACTGTTCAAAGTTTTTGGAGAGAAAAATTGTTGACAGTCATTTTCACTTTCCTGTTTGGACCCCTCCGCTTCAACGAAACTTCAATATTTTTCATCAGGCACCTGAAGACAGGTCTTAAGGTTTCCCTTATGCAGGTTTGAGGTAGATTGATTTTTTCCATTTAGAGGAGGAGTGTGTCCCGTAAAAAAGGGCATTTCCTGTTCCCACTAGGAGGCGCCAGGCACAAATGGTAAATTTTCAATCCAGTCCTGCTCAGGCTGGTATACCTCACACACATGCCAGATTTAAAATAGATTGAACGTTGTATGAGGGAGTTATCAGTCATTTTCCGAATTCGGTGTTTTGGCGAAAAAATGGAAGAATTTGGCGCCCCGCCCAGGTCAGGCCCGTGAATGAAAACACACCATTTTTATAACTTAAGATTTCATATGCCTCATGAACAGTCTCACCAATTTTGAGAATGATCAAACTAATTCCCTAGGTGCCAAGGTGTAAAATGTGCACACTGTAAATCGATAAAAAGTTCACATTCAATCCAAAATACCCGATTTCCTGTAGGATTTGGAATGTGTGTGCAAGAGACTTTTTGGAGCAGTTTTGCACAAAGTTTTGACTCTCCAAATTTCATCACTCTATGTTAGAAAAACCTAAATGGAGAGGCCTTTTTGAAAATTTCAAGGGGGCGCCACTGAGCCATTTTGTTAAATTGTTTCGTAACGTTGCAAGATTATCGAACGTTATCCAAAGCCGCATGTATGTGCAAATTTTGGTGAGTTTTTATGCATATTCAAGCCTCCAAATGTAAAATCTTACTGTGAACCCATGAAAATTTCACATTCGATCCAAAATACCCGATTTCCTGTTGGATTTGGAATATGGGTGCAAGAGACTTTTTGGAGCAGTTTTGCATAAGGTATCTACTCCCCAAATTTCCTCGCTCTATGTTGAAAAAACCCAATAGGAAAGGCCTTTTTTAAAACTTCTTTCTGTCGCCACTAGTTGGCACTGTAGAGTTGATGCAAATGACCCCTACAAGAACCTTCAGGGTATGACTCTCAACAAACACGGAAAGTTTGGCGCAGATATGTTGCATATCTGCCGAGTTATGACTGTTCAAAATTTTTGGCGAGACAAATTGTTGACGGTCATTTTCACTTCCAGTTTGGACCACTCCGCTTCAACGAAACCTCAATATTTTTCATCAGGGACCTGAACACATGTCTTGAGGCTCCCCTGAAACAGGTTTGAGGTCAATAGATTTTTTTCCCTTGGAGGAGGAGCCTGTCTCGTAAAGAAGGCCATTTCCTGTTTCCACTAGGGGCGCCAGGCCTAATGGGTAATATTTCAATGCAGTCATGTTCAGGCTGGGATATCTCATAAACATGCTAAAAATGAAAAAGATTGAACGTTGGATCACGGAGTTTTTAATCATTTTCTGAATTTGGTATTTTGGCTAAAAATGGCCGACTTTGGGACCACGCCCAGGCCAGACCCTTGAATGAAAACACACCATTTTGAAAACGTAAGATCTCATAGGTCTCCTGAATAGTCTGACCAATTTTGAAGACGATCCAACTTTATCCTTCAGCGACAAGGTCTCAAATGTAAATCGATAAAATTTCGCATTTGACCCAAAATTTCCGGCTTCCTGTTGGGTTTGGAATATGGGTGCAAGAGACTTTTTGGAGCAGTTTTGTACAATGTATCGACTCACTAAATTTCATTGTTCTACGTTGAAAAAACCTAATTGGAGAGGCCTTTTTGAAAATTTCAAGGGGGCGCCACTGAGCCATTTTGTTAAATTTGTTTGTAGATTATCAAAATTTACGCAAAGTTGAATGTATGTGCAAATTTTGGTGAGTTTTCGTGCATGTTCAAGCCTCCAAACGTAAACTCCAACTGTGAACCGAAAAAATTTCACATTCGATCCAAAATACCCGATTTCCTGTCGAATTTGGAATATGGGTGCAAGAGGCTTTTTTGAACAGTTAGGCATAAGGTATCTACTCCCCAAATTTCATCGCTCTACGTTGAAAACCTGAGAGGAGAGGCCTTTTTGAAAATTTTAAGGGTCAAGGGGGCGCCACTGAGCCATTTTTTGAAATTTTTTCAAAACGACGCAAGATTATCAAATTTTACGCGAATCTGCACGTATGTGCAAATTTTGGTGACTTTTCGTGCATGTTCAGGCCTCCAAATTGGCCATTTTCATTTGCCATGAAAAAAGAATAATAATAATAATAATAATAATAATAATAATAATAATCCTTTGCATTACAATAGGGCCTTCGCACGCCTAGTGCTCGGGCCCTAATAATAATAATAATAATCCTTCGAAGAACAATAGGGCCTCGCACGCTGAGAGTGCTCGGGCCCTAATAATAATAACTAGCCCTGCAAGCAGGACTGAACGGGCCCTCGCGTATGGCGCAACTCGGACGTCAAACAAAGTGGAAGGGCAGGCAGGTCGGGGCGGTGGCAGTCGACAACAGACAGATATCCAGGCAGATATATTGCATGTCTGAATGTTCAGAATTAGTGGGGAGAGAAAATGGCGACGGTCATTATGACTTTCCTATGGGACCCCTCTGCTTTAACAAAACAAAATTGTTTATTAGGCACCTGAACACGGTCATTATGACTTTCCTTTTGGACCCCTCTGCTTTAACGAAACAAAATTGTTGATCAGGCACCTGAACACATGTCTTAAGGCTCCGCTGATTCAGGTTTGAGGTCAATTGATTTTTGACCCTGAGAAGCAGGAGCCTTTCTATTTAATTAAAAGTGTGTTTCCTGTTCCCACTAGGGGGCGCCAGGCGTAATGAGTAATATTTCAATAAAGTCATGTGCAGGCTGAAATACTTCACATTCATGCCAAATATGAAAAAGATTGCACCTTCAATCAGGAAGTTATTACCGTATTTTTCGGACTACAAGTCGCACCTGAGTATAAGTCGCACAAGCCAGAAAATGCCCAACAAAGAGAAAAAAAACATATATAAGTCTTACCGGAGTATAAGTCGCAATTTTGGGGGAAATTTACTTGATAAAATCCAACACATAGAACAGATATGTCATCTTGAAAGGCAGTTTAATATAAAAATACAATAGAGAACAACATGCAGAATAAATCTACAGTGTACAGTGCATAAACAACGAAATGCGAATATACTGTCCTCACCAGGACGCTACCGCTCGGTCCTGGCTATATACAGCGAACTCCAAAAAGACAATGCTGGACGTCCGCATAATTTGTTGAATCAATTTGGTCCTCGATAGCAAACAGGTTCACATCAACGTAAATAAATGATAATTAGGTACTATTGCAGCAATAACATAACAGATTAGCATGCGTTCGCTAGCATTAGCACACCATTCAAACAACCACACAACTGGCTGTAAGTGTCCGCTCGCGGGTGGAAAACACACAACAACAACAGAAAAGATGATACACGCAGGCGTTGCCTCTGTAGAGATATTTTAAAAGCATAAACAATGAACGTAGCTTCGCAGCCGTCTTTCCCTCTCGCTAACTCGCCCACTCACTCACTCACTCACTCACTCACTCACTCACTCACTCACTCACTCACTCACTCACTCACTCACTCACTCACTCACTCACTCACTCACTCACTCACTCACTCACTCACTCACTCACTCACTCACTCAGAGCTACGTAGCTGTCTGTCTTCTTCTGGTGTGCGAGCGCTCTTCTTCACGTAAACAAGTGCGAGTGCGCTCCCAGGTGGGCGTGAAAGCGCCACAAACTAAATGCATCCATTTCAATTTAAAAAAGTCAATTATACAATTGAACATACATTGCCAAAGGCAGAACGCGAACGTGGCCATAGCTATTAAGAGTTATTCAGATAACTATAGCATGCTAACAAGTTTACAAAACCATTAGTCCAAAACACCAAAATAACATGGGAAATTTTATCATAATGTGTTAATAATTTCACACATAAGTCGCTGCTGAGTATAAGTCGCACCCCAAAGCAAAATATGAAAAAAACCGCGACTTATAGTCATTTACTGAATTGTATTGTCAAAAATAAGACACATTTGCTCCCCTGGCCAGGAAAGGGCCGTGAATGAAATGTCACCATTTTGATAACCTAACATCTCATATGTGTCAATAATAGTCTGACCAATTTTGAGGAGCATTCAACTTACTGCCTCGGCGTAATGGTGTCAAACGTGCATGCTGGTTTTAGACAAAAATGCCATGTTGTGCAAGATTCAATCCCTAATACCCGATTTCCTGTTGGGTTTGGAATATGGGTGCAAGAGACTTTTTGGAGCAGTTTTGCACAACGTATCCACTCCCCAAATTTCATCACTCTACGTCGAAAAAAACTAATAGGACAGGCCTTTTTTAAAAATTGAAGGGGGCGCCACTGAGCCATTTTATTACATCTTTTGGCAATGTTGCTAAATTCATGAAATTTACATGAAGCCGCATGTATGTGCAAATTTAGGTGAGTTTTCGAGCATGTTCAGACCTGGAAATTGGCCATTTTGTGACAAAATGCCGAGGGTCTTTTCACTTTCCTGTTTGGGTAATGCTACATCAACGAAAACTCAATATTTTTCATCATATACCTAAAGACATGTCTTAAGGCTCCCCTGATGCAGGTTTGAGGTCAATTGATGTTTTTCACCAGGAGGAGGAGCCTTTCTCGTAAAAATGGGTGTTTCCTCTTCCCACAAGGGGGCGCCAGGCCTAATGGAAAATATTTCAATGCAGTCGTGTTCAGGTTAAGACACCTTACACGCATGCCAAATATGAAAAAGATTGGACCTTGTATCAGGAAGTTATTAATCATTTACTGAAATTGGCGCGTTGCCAAAAAAACACCCGACTTTGGTACCCCGCCCAGGTTAGGCCCGTGGACGAAAACTCACCATTTTCACAACTTAATATCTCAAATGTCTCATGAAGACGTACACCAATTTTGAGGAAGATCCAACGTACTGGCTCGGCGCAATGGTCTGAAACGTGCATGCTGGTTTTCGCCCAAAATGCTATGTTTTTCAACATTCAATCCAAAATATCCCATTTCCTGTTGGGTTTGGAATATGGGTGCTGCAGACTTTTTGAAGCGTCTCTGGACAACGTATCCACTCCCCAAATTTCATCGCTCTACGTTGAAAAACATCAAAGCAAAGGGCATTTTTAAAATTTCAAGGGGGCGCCACTGAGCCATTTTTTGATTTTTTTAAAAAACGTTGCTAAATTTTCGAAATTTTTGCGAAGCCGGATGTATATGCAAAATTTGGTGAGTTTTTGAGCATGTTCAGGCCTTCAAATTGGCCATTTTCATTTGCCATGAAAAAAAAATAATAATAATAACTAGCCCTGCAAGCAGGACTGAACGGGCCCTCGCGTATGGCGCAACTCGGACGTCAAACAAAGTCGAAGGGCAGGCAGGTCGGGGCGGTGGCAGTCGACAACAGACAGATATCCAGGCAGATATATTGCATGTCTGAATGTTCAGAATTAGTGGGGAGAGAAAATGGCGACGGTCATTATGACTTTCCTATGGGACCCCTCTGCTTTAACAAAACAAAATTGTTTATTAGGCACCTGAACACGGTCATTATGACTTTCCTATTGGACCCCTCTGCTTTAAGGAAACAAAATTGTTGATCAGGTACCTGAACACATGTCTTAAGGCTCCCCTGATTCAGGTTTGAGGTCAATTGATTTTTGTCCCTGAGAAGCAGGAGCCTTTCTCTTTGATTAAAATGGTGTTTCCTGTTCCCACTAGGGGGCGCCAGGCGTAATGGGTAATATTTCAATAAAGTCATGTGCAGGCTGAAATACTTCACATTCATGCCAACACTAGGGGGCGCCAGGCGTAATGGGTAATATTTCAATAAAGCATTTTTGGGGGAAATTTACTTGATAAAATCCAACACATAGAACAGATATGTCATCTTGAAAGGCAATTTAATATAAAAATACAATAGAGAACAACATGCTGAATAAATGTACAGTGTACAGTGCATAAACAACGAAATGCGAATATACTGTCCGCACCAAGTCGCTACCGCTCGGTCCTGGCTATATACAGCGAACTCCAAAAAGACAATGCTGGACGTCTGCATAATTTGTTGAATCGATTTGGTCCTCGATAGCAAACAGGTTCACATCAACGTAAATAAATGATAATTAGGTACTATTACAGCAATAACGTAACAGATTAGCATGCGTTCGCTAGCATTAGCACACCATTCAAACAACCACACAACTGGCTGTAAGTGTCCGCTCGCGGGTGGAAAACACACAACAACAACAGAAAAGATGATACACGCAGGCGTTGCCTCTGTAGAGATATCTTAAAAGCATAAACAATTAACGTAGGTTCGCAGCCGTCTTTCCCTCTCGCTAACTCGCCCACTCACTCACTCACTCACTCACTCACTCACTCACTCACTCACTCACTCACTCACTCACTCACTCAGAGCTACGTAGCTGTCTGTCTTCTTCTGGTGTGCGAGCGCTCTTCTTCACGTAAAGAATTTCGAGTGTGCTCCCAGGTGGGCGTAAAAGCACCACAAACTAAATGCATCCATTTCAATATAAAAAAGTCAATTATACAATTGAACATACATTGCCATAGGCAGAACGCGAACGTGGCCATAGCTATTAAGAGTTATTATGATAACTATAGCATGCTAACTAGTTTACAAAACCATTAGTCCAAAACACCAAAATAACATGGGAAATTTTATCATAATGTGTTAATAATTTCAC
This sequence comes from Corythoichthys intestinalis, assembly GCF_030265065.1. Taxonomy (NCBI): domain Eukaryota; kingdom Metazoa; phylum Chordata; class Actinopteri; order Syngnathiformes; family Syngnathidae; genus Corythoichthys; species Corythoichthys intestinalis. The sequence goes on from NC_080395.1 coordinate 82,108,521, forward strand.
ACATAAGTCGCTGCTGAGTATAAGTCGCACCCCAAACAAAATTTGAAAAAAAACGCGACTTATAGTCTGAAAAATACAGTAGTCATTTACTGAATTGTATTGTCAAAAATAAGACACATTTGCTCCCCTGCCCAGGAAAGGGTCGTGAATGAATTGTCACCATTTTGATAACCTAACATCTCATATGTGTCATGAACAGTCTGACCAATTTTGAGGAGCGTTCAACTTACAGCCTCGGCGTAATGGTCTCAAACGTGCACGCAGGTTTTTGACAAAAAATGCCATGTTCTGCAAGATTCAATCCATAATACCTGATTTCCTGTTGGGTTTTGAATATGGGTGCAAGAGACTTTTTGGAGCAGTTTTGCACAACGTATCCACTCCCCAAATTTCATCACTCTACGTCGAAAAAAACTAATAGGACAGGCCTTTTTTAAAAATTGAAGTGGGCGCCACTGAGCCATTTTATTACATCTTTTGGCAATGTTGCTAAATTCATGAAATTTACATGAAGCCGCATGTATGTGCAAATTTTGGTGAGTTTTCGACCATGTTCAGACCTTGAAATTGGCCATTTTGAGACAAAATGCCGAGGGTCTTTTCACTTTCCTGTTTGGGTACTGCTACATCAACGAAAACTCAATATTTTTCATCAGATACCTAAAGACATGTCTTAATTATCCCCTGATGCAGGTTTGAGGTCAATTGATGTTTTTCACCAGGAGGAGGAGCCTTTTTAGTAAAAAAGGGTGTTTCCTCTTCCCACAAGGGGGCGCCAGGCCTAATGGAAAATATTTCAATGCAGTCATGTTCAGGTTAAGACACCTTACATGCATGCCAAATATGAAAAAGATTGGACCTTGTATCAGGAAGTTATTAATCATTTACTGAAATTGGCGCGTTGCCAAAAAAACACCCGACTTTGGTACCCCGCCCAGGTCAGGCCCGTGGACGAAAACTCACCATTTTCACAACTTAGTATCTCATATGTCTCATGAACACTTACACCAATTTTGAGGAAGATCCAACGTATTGGCTCGGCGCAACGGTCTGAAACGTGCATGCTGGTTTTCGCCCAAAATGCTATGTTTTTCAACATTCAATCCAGAATATCCCATTTCCTGTTGGGTTTGGAATATGGGTGCTTTAGACTTTTTGAAGCGGTTCTGGACAACGTATCCACTCCCCAAATTTCATCGCCCTACGTTGAAATACATCAAAGCAAAGGGCATTTTGAAAATTGCAAGGGGGCGCCATTGAGCCATTTTTTAATGTTTTTTATAAACGTTGCCAAATTGTCGAAATTTTCGCGATGCCGGATGTATGTGCAAATTTTGGTGAGTTTTTGAGCATGTTCAGGCCTTCAAATTGGCCATTTTCATTTGCCATGAAAAAAAAATAATAATAATAATAATAATCCTTCGAAGAACAATAGGGCCTCGCACGCTGAGAGTGCTCGGGCCCTAACTAGCCCTGCAAGCAGGACTGAACGGGCCCTCGCGTATGGCGCAACTCGGACGTCAAACAAAGTCGAAGGGCAGGCAGGTCGGGGCGGTGGCAGTCGACAACAGACAGATATCCAGGCAGATATATTGCATGTCTGAATGTTCAGAATTAGTGGGGAGAGAAAATGGCGACGGTCATTATGACTTTCCTATGGGACCCCTCTGCTTTAACAAAACAAAATTGTTTATTAGGCACCTGAACACGGTCATTATGACTTTCCTTTTGGACCCCTCTGCTTTAACGAAACAAAATTGTTGATCAGGCACCTGAACACATGTCTTAAGGCTCCGCTGATTCAGGTTTGAGGTCAATTGATTTTTGACCCTTAGAAGCAGGAGCCTTTCTATTTAATTAAAAGTGTGTTTCCTGTTCCCACTAGGGGGCGCCAGGCGTAATGAGTAATATTTCAATAAAGTCATGTGCAGGCTGAAATACTTCACATTCATGCCAAATATGAAAAAGATTGCACCTTCAATCAGGAAGTTATTACCGTATTTTTCGGACTACAAGTCGCACCTGAGTATAAGTCGCACAAGCCAGAAAATGCCCAACAAAGAGAAAAAAAACATATATAATGTCTTACCGGAGTATAAGTCGCAATTTTGGGGGAAATTGACTTGATAAAATCCAACACATAGAACAGATATGTCATCTTGAAAGGCAGTTTAATATAAAAATACAATAGAGAACAACATGCTGAATAAATCTACAGTGTACAGTGCATAAACAACGAAATGCGAATATACTGTCCTCACCAGGACGCTACCGCTCGGTCCTGGCTATATACAGCGAACTCCAAAAAGACAATGCTGGACGTCCGCATAATTTGTTGAATCAATTTGGTCCTCGATAGCAAACAGGTTCACATCAACGTAAATAAATGATAATTAGGTACTATTGCAGCAATAACATAACAGATTAGCATGCGTTCGCTAGCATTAGCACACCATTCAAACAACCACACAACTGGCTGTAAGTGTCCGCTCGCGGGTGGAAAACACACAACAACAACAGAAAAGATGATACACGCAGGCGTTGCCTCTGTAGAGATATTTTAAAAGCATAAACAATGAACGTAGCTTCGCAGCCGTCTTTCCCTCTCGCTAACTCGCCCACTCACTCACTCACTCACTCACTCACTCACTCACTCACTCACTCACTCACTCACTCACTCACTCACTCACTCACTCACTCACTCACTCACTCACTCACTCAGAGCTACGTAGCTGTCTGTCTTCTTCTGGTGTGCGAGCGCTCTTCTTCACGTAAACAAGTGCGAGTGCGCTCCCAGGTGGGCGTGAAAGCGCCACAAACTAAATGCATCCATTTCAATTTAAAAAAGTCAATTATACAATTGAACATACATTGCCAAAGGCAGAACGCGAACGTGGCCATAGCTATTAAGAGTTATTCAGATAACTATAGCATGCTAACAAGTTTACAAAACCATTAGTCCAAAACACCAAAATAACATGGGAAATTTTATCATAATGTGTTAATAATTTCACACATAAGTCGCTGCTGAGTATAAGTCGCACCCCAAAGCAAAATATGAAAAAAACCGCGACTTATAGTCATTTACTGAATTGTATTGTCAAAAATAAGACACATTTGCTCCCCTGGCCAGGAAAGGGCCGTGAATGAAATGTCACCATTTTGATAACCTAACATCTCATATGTGTCAATAATAGTCTGACCAATTTTGAGGAGCATTCAACTTACTGCCTCGGCGTAATGGTGTCAAACGTGCATGCTGGTTTTAGACAAAAATGCCATGTTGTGCAAGATTCAATCCCTAATACCCGATTTCCTGTTGGGTTTGGAATATGGGTGCAAGAGACTTTTTGGAGCAGTTTTGCACAACGTATCCACTCCCCAAATTTCATCACTCTACGTCGAAAAAAACTAATAGGACAGGCCTTTTTTAAAAATTGAAGGGGGCGCCACTGAGCCATTTTATTACATCTTTTGGCAATGTTGCTAAATTCATGAAATTTACATGAAGCCGCATGTATGTGCAAATTTAGGTGAGTTTTCGAGCATGTTCAGACCTGGAAATTGGCCATTTTGTGACAAAATGCCGAGGGTCTTTTCACTTTCCTGTTTGGGTACTGCTACATCAACGAAAACTCAATATTTTTCATCATATACCTAAAGACATGTCTTAAGGCTCCCCTGATGCAGGTTTGAGGTCAATTGATGTTTTTCACCAGGAGGAGGAGCCTTTCTCGTAAAAATGGGTGTTTCCTCTTCCCACAAGGGGGCGCCAGGCCTAATGGAAAATATTTCAATGCAGTCGTGTTCAGGTTAAGACACCTTACACGCATGCCAAATATGAAAAAGATTGGACCTTGTATCAGGAAGTTATTAATCATTTACTGAAATTGGCGCGTTGCCAAAAAAACACCCGACTTTGGTACCCCGCCCAGGTTAGGCCCGTGGACGAAAACTCACCATTTTCACAACTTAATATCTCATATGTCTCATGAAGACGTACACCAATTTTGAGGAAGATCCAACGTACTGGCTCGGCGCAATGGTCTGAAACGTGCATGCTGGTTTTCGCCCAAAATGCTATGTTTTTCAACATTCAATCCAAAATATCCCATTTCCTGTTGGGTTTGGAATATGGGTGCTGCAGACTTTTTGAAGCGTCTCTGGACAACGTATCCACTCCCCAAATTTCATCGCTCTACGTTGAAAAACATCAAAGCAAAGGGCATTTTTAAAATTTCAAGGGGGCGCCACTGAGCCATTTTTTGATTTTTGTAAAAAACGTTGCTAAATTTTCGAAATTTTCGCGAAGACGGATGTATATGCAAAATTTGGTGAGTTTTTGAGCATGTTCAGGCCTTCAAATTGGCCATTTTCATTTGCCATGAAAAAATAATAATAATAATAATAATAACTAGGCCTGCAAGCAGGACTGAACGGGCCCTCGCAATCTAGCGCAACTCGGACGTCACGCAACTCGGACTGTGTGCAGGTCAGGGTGGTGGCAGATCCTCCTCTCTAATCATCTCATTCGAACCTAACATGCTCGAAAGTCGCCTATATACATTCCCACACCCAAGAGATAAAAACTCCTATTGGAGAGAGTACTACAAAAAAGGAGCCACTACTGAGCTGTGCAGCCAAGCCATTATTCAAAACTAAAATTAATCTTCTAACTGGTCCAATTCGACCAAGTGTGCCAAATATTGTGGCTCCTCTATAAGCTGCCTGAGTCTCTGAAAAAAAATATTTCCTTTAAATGGAGAACAAAGGGTCGTCACGGCAACAGACAGAGACACATGGACATGGGCCGTAAATAAGTATTTTAATAGGTCTTGAAACTACAATGACCAACCTGAAAAGAACTGGACATGTATTGGAAAAACGAGTGACTTTCTATTGCCACTAGTTGGCGCTGTAGGGTTGATGCAAATGACCCCTACAAGGCCCTTCAGGGTATGACTCTCAACAAGCATGGGAAGTTTGGCGCAGATATGTTGTATATCTGCCGAGTTATGACTGTTCAAAGTTTTTGGAGAGAAAAATTGTTGACAGTCATTTTCACTTTCCTGTTTGGACCCCTCCGCTTCAACGAAACTTCAATATTTTTCATCAGGCACCTGAAGACAGGTCTTAAGGCTTCCCTTTTGCAGGTTTGAGGTAGATTGATTTTTTCCCTTTAGAGGAGGAGTGTGTCCCGTAAAAAAGGGCATTTCCTGTTCCCACTAGGAGGCGCCAGGCACAAATGGTAAATGTTCAATCCAGTCCTGCTCAGGCTGGTATACCTCACACACATGCCAGATTTAAAATAGATTGAACGTTGTATGAGGGAGTTATCAGTCATTTTCCGAATTTGGTGTTTTGGCGAAAAAATGGCCGACTTTGGCACCCCGCCCAGGTCAGGCCAGTGAATGAAAACACACCATTTTGATAACTTAAGATTTCATATGCCTCATGAACAGTCTCGCCAATTTTGAGAATGATCAAACTAATTCCCTAGGTGCCAAGGTGTAAAATGTGCACACTGTAAATCGATAAAAATTTCACATTCAATCCAAAATACCCGATTTCCTGTTGGGTTTGGAATACGCATGCAAGAGACTTTTTTGAGCAGTTTTGTACAAGGTATCGACTCTCCGAATTTCATCCCTCTACGTTGAAAAAACCTAAATAGAGAGGCCTTTTTGAAAATTTCAAGGGGGCGCCACTGAGCCATTTTGTTACATGTTTTCGTAACGTTGCAAGATTATTGAACGTTATGCAAAGCCGCATGTATGTGCAAATTTTGGTGAGTTTTTATGCATATTCAAGCCTCAAAATGTAAACTCTTACTGTGAACCCATGAAAATTTCACATTCGATCCAAAATACCCGATTTCCTGTTGGATTTGGAATATGGGTGCAAGAGACTTTTTGGAGCAGTTTTGCATAAGGTATCTACTCCCCAAATTTCCTCGCTCTATGTTGAAAAAACCCAATAGGAAAGGCCTTTTTTAAAACTTCTTTCTGTCGCCACTAGTTGGCACTGTAGAGTTGATGCAAATGACCCCTACAAGAACCTTCAGGGTATGACTCTCAACAAACACGGAAAGTTTGGCGCAGATATGTTGCATATCTGCCGAGTTGTGACTGTTCAAAATTTTTGGCGAGACAAATTGTTGACGGTCATTTTCACTTCCAGTTTGGACCTCTCCACTTCAACGAAACCTCAATATTTTTCATCAGGGACCTGAACACATGTCTTGAGGCTCCCCTGAAACAGGTTTGAGGTCAATAGATTTTTTTCCATTGGAGGAGGAGCCTGTCTCGTAAAGAAGGCCATTTCCTGTTCCCACTAGGGGGTGCCAGGCCTAGTGGGTAATATTTCAATGCAGTCGTGTTCAGGCTGGGATATCTCATATACATGCTAGAAATGAAAAAGATTGAACGTTGTTTCACGGAGTTTTTAATCATTTTCTGAATTTGGTATTTTGCCCAAAAATGGCCGACTTTGGGACCACGCCCAGGTCAGACCCTTGAGTGAAAACTCACCATTTTGAAAACTTAAGATCTCATATGTCTCCTGAATAGTCTGACCAATTTTGAAGACGATCCAACTATTTTCTTCAGCGACAAGGTCTCAAATGTAAATCGATAAAATTTCACATTTGATCCAAAATTTCCGGCTTCCTGTTGGGTTTGGAATATGGGTGCAAGAGACTTTTTGGAGCAGTTTTGCACAATGTATCGACTCGCCAAATTTCATCATTCTACGTTGAAAAAACCTAATAGGAAAGGCCTTTTTGAAAATTTCAAGGGGGCGCCACTGAGCCATTTTGTTAAATTTTTTTGTATATTATCAAAATTTACGCAAAGTTGCATGTATGTGCAAATTTTGGTGAGTTTTCGTGCATGTTCAGGCCTCCAAATGTGAACTCCAACTGTGAACCGAAAAAATTTCACATTCGATCCAAAATATCCGATTTCCTGTTGGATTTGGAATATGGGTGCAAGAGGCTTTTTTGAACAGTTAGGCATAAGGTATCTACTCCCCAAATTTCATTGCTCTACGTTGAAAACCTGAGAGGAGAGGCCTTTTTGAAAATTTTAAGGGTCAAGGGGGCGCCACTGAGCCATTTTTTGACATTTTTTCAAAACGACACAAGATTATCGAAATTTACGCAAAGCCGCACGTATGTGCAAATTTTGGTGACTTTTCGTGCATGTTCAGGCCTCCAAATTGGCCATTTTCATTTGCCATGAAAAAAGAAGAATAATAATAATAATAATAACTAGGCCTGCAAGCAGGACTGAACGGGCCCTCGCAATCTAGCGCAACTCGGACGTCACGCAACTCGGACTGTGTGCAGGTCAGGGTGGTGGCAGATCCTCCTCTCTAATCATCTCATTAGAACCTAACAAGCTCGAAAGTCGCCTCTTTACATTCCCACACCCAAGAGATAAAAACCCCTATTGGAGAGAGTACTACAAAAAAGGAGCCACTACTGAGCTGTGCAGCCAAGCCCTTATTCAAAACCAAATTAATCTTCTAACTGGGCCAATTCGACCAAGTGTGCCAACTATTGTGGCTCTATAAGCTCCCTGAGTCTCTGAAAAAAATATATTTCCTTTAAATGGCGAACAAAGGGTCGTCACGGCAACAGACAGAGACACGTGGACATGGGCCGTAAAAAAGTATTTTAATAGGTCTTGAAACTACAATGACCAACATGAAAAGAACTGGACATGTTTTGGAAAAACGAGTGACTTTCTATCGCCACTAGTTGGCGCTGTAGGGTTGATGCAAATGACCCCTACAAGGCCCTTCAGGGTATGACTCTCAACAAGCACGGGAAGTTTGGCGCAGATATCTTGTATATCTGCCGAGTTATGACTGTTCAAAGTTTTTGGAGAGAAAAATTGTTGACAGTCATTTTCACTTTCCTGTTTGGACCCCTCCGCTTCAACGAAACTTCAATATTTTTCATCAGGCACCTGAAGACAGGTCTTAAGGTTTCCCTTATGCAGGTTTGAGGTAGATTGATTTTTTCCCTTTAGAGGAGGAGTGTGTCCCGTAAAAAAGGGCATTTCCTGTTCCCACTAGGAGGCGCCAGGCACAAATGGTAAATTTTCAATCCAGTCCTGCTCAGGCTGGTATACCTCACACACATGCCAGATTTAAAATAGATTGAACGTTGTATGAGGGAGTTATCAGTCATTTTCCGAATTCGGTGTTTTGGCGAAAAAATGGAAGAATTTGGCGCCCCGCCCAGGTCAGGCCCGTGAATGAAAACACACCATTTTTATAACTTAAGATTTCATATGCCTCATGAACAGTCTCACCAATTTTGAGAATGATCAAACTAATTCCCTAGGTGCCAAGGTGTAAAATGTGCACACTGTAAATCGATAAAAAGTTCACATTCAATCCAAAATACCCGATTTCCTGTAGGATTTGGAATGTGTGTGCAAGAGACTTTTTGGAGCAGTTTTGCACAAAGTTTTGACTCTCCAAATTTCATCACTCTATGTTAGAAAAACCTAAATGGAGAGGCCTTTTTGAAAATTTCAAGGGGGCGCCACTGAGCCATTTTGTTAAATTGTTTCGTAACGTTGCAAGATTATCGAACGTTATCCAAAGCCGCATGTATGTGCAAATTTTGGTGAGTTTTTATGCATATTCAAGCCTCCAAATGTAAACTCTTACTGTGAACCCATGAAAATTTCACATTCGATCCAAAATACCCGATTTCCTGTTGGATTTGGAATATGGGTGCAAGAGACTTTTTGGAGCAGTTTTGCATAAGGTATCTACTCCCCAAATTTCCTTGCTCTATGTTGAAAAAACCCAATAGGAAAGGCCTTTTTTAAAACTTCTTTCTGTCGCCACTAGTTGGCACTGTAGAGTTGATGCAAATGACCCCTACAAGAACCTTCAGGGTATGACTCTCAACAAACACGGAAAGTTTGGCGCAGATATGTTGCATATCTGCCGAGTTATGACTGTTCAAAATTTTTGGCGAGACAAATTGTTGACGGTCATTTTCACTTCCAGTTTGGACCTCTCCGCTTCAACGAAACCTCAATATTTTTCATCAGGGACCTGAACACATGTCTTGAGGCTCCCCTGAAACAGGTTTGAGGTCAATAGATTTTTTTCCCTTGGAGGAGGAGCCTGTCTCGTAAAGAAGGCCATTTCCTGTTCCCACTAGGGGGCGCCAGGCCTAATGGGTAATATTTCAATGCAGTCGTGTTCAGGCTGGGATATCTCATATACATGCTAGAAATGAAAAAGATTGAACGTTGTATCACGGAGTTTTTAATCATTTTCTGAATTTGGTATTTTGCCCAAAAATGGCCGACTTTGGGACCACGCCCAGGTCAGACCCTTGAGTGAAAACTCACCATTTTCAAAACTTAAGATCTCATATGTCTCCTGAATAGTCTGACCAATTTTGAAGACGATCCAACTATTTTCTTCAGCGACAAGGTCTCAAATGTAAATCGATAAAATTTCACATTTGATCCAAAATTTCCGGCTTCCTGTTGGGTTTGGAATATGGGTGCAAGAGACTTTTTGGAGCAGTTTTGCACAATGTATCGACTCGCCAAATTTCATCGTTCTACGTTGAAAAAACCTAATAGGAAAGGCCTTTTTGAAAATTTCAAGGGGGCGCCACTGAGCCATTTTGTTAAATTTTTTTGTAGATTATCAAAATTTACGCAAAGTTGCATGTATGTGCAAATTTTGGTGAGTTTTCGTGCATGTTCAGGCCTCCAAATGTAAACTCCAACTGTGAACCGATAAAAATTTCACATTTGATCCAAAATATCCGATTTCCTGTTGGATTTGGAATATGGGTGCAAGAGGCTTTTTTGAACAGTTAGGCATAAGGTATCTACTCCCCAAATTTCATTGCTCTACGTTGAAAACCTGAGAGGAGAGGCCTTTTTGAAAATTTTAAGGGTAAAGGGGGCGCCACTGAGCCATTTTTTGACATTTTTTCAAAACGACACAAGATTATCGAAATTTACGCAAAGCCGCACGTATGTGCAAATTTTGGTGACTTTTCGTGCATGTTCAGGCCTCCAAATTGGCCATTTTCATTTGCCCTGAAAAAAGAATAATAATAATAATAATAATAATAATAATAATAATAATAATAATAATCCTTTGCAAAACAATAGGGCCTTCGCACGCTTAGTGCTCGGGCCCTAATAACTAGCCCTGCAAGCAGGACTGACGGGCCCTCGCGTATGGCGCAACTCGGACGTCAAACAAAGTCGGAGGGCAGGCAGGTCGGGGCGGTGGCAGTCGACAACAGACAGATATCCAGGCAGATATATTGCATGTCTGAATGTTCAGAATTAGTGGGGAGAGAAAATGGCGACGGTCATGATGACTTTCTTATCGGACCCCTCTGCTTTAACAAAACAAAAGTGTTTATTAGGCACCTGAACACGGTCATTATGACTTTCCTATTGGACCCCTCTGCTTTAAGGAAACAAAAGTCTTACCCGAGTATAAGTCGCATTTGTGGGTGAAATTTACTTGATAAAATCCAACACGTAGAACAGATATGTCATCTTGAAAGGCAATTTAATATAAAGATACAATAGAGAACAACATGCTGAATAAATGTACAGTGTACAGTGCATAAACAACGAAATGCGAATATACTGTCCTCACCAGGACGCTACCGCTCAGTCCTGGCTATAGACAGCGAACTCCAAAAAGACAATTCTGGATGTCCGCATAATTTGTTGAATCAATTTGGTCCTCGATAGCAAACAGGTTCACATCACCGTAAATAAATGATAATTACGTACTATTACAGCAATAATGTAACAGATTAGCATGCGTTCGCTAGCATTAGCACACCATTCAAACAACCACACAACTGGCTGTAAGTGTCCGCTCGCGGGTGGAAAACACACAACAACAGAAAAGATGATACACGCAGGCGTTGCCTCTGTAGAGATATTTTAAAGGCATAAACAATGAACGTAGGTTCGCAGCCGTCTTTCTCTCTCGCTAACTAGTCCACTCACTCACTCACACTCACTCACTCACTCACTCACTCACTCACTCACTCACTCACTCACTCACTCACTCACTCACTCACTCACTCACTCACTCACTCACTCAGAGCTACGTGGCTGTCTGTCTTCTTCTGGTGTGCGAGCGCTTATTCACGTAAACAAGTGCGAGTGCGCTCCCAGGTGGGCGTGAAAGCGCCACAAACTAAATGCATCCATTTCAATATAAAAAAGTCAATTATACAATTGAACATACATTGCCAAAGGCAGAACGCGAACATGGCCATAGCTATTAACAGTTATTCAGATAACTATAGCATGCTAACAAGTTTACAAAACCATCAGTCCAAAACACCAAAATAACACGGGAAATTATATCATAATGTGTTAATAATTTCACTCACCAGGGGGCACCAGGCCTAATGGTTTTGTAAACCTGTTAGCATGCTATAGTAATCTGAATAACTGTTAATAGCTATGGCCACGTTCGCGTTCTGCCTTTGGCAATGTATGTTCAATTGTATAATTGACTTTTTTATATTGAAATGGATGCATTTAGTTTGTGGCGCTTTCACGCCCAACTGGGAGCGCACTCATTATTATTTTTTCATGGCAAATGAAAATGGCCATAGCTATTAAGAGTTATTCAGATAACTATAGCATGCTAACAAGTTTACAAAACCATTAGTCCAAAACACCTAAATAACATGGGAAATGTTATCATAATGTGTTAATAATTTCACACATAAGTCACTGCTGAGTATAAGTCGCACCCCAAACCAAAATATGAAGAAAAAAAAACACAACTTATAGTCGGAAAAATACAGTAGTCTTTTACTGAATTGTATTGTCAAAAATAAGACACATTTGCTCCCCTGCCCAGGAAAGGGCCGTGAATGAAATGTCACCATTTTGATAACCTAACATCTCATATGTGTCATGAACATTCATTCATTCATTCATTTTCCATGCCGCTTTTCCTCACGAGGGTCGCGGAGGTGCTGGAGCCTATCCCAGCTAACTCGGGGCAGTAGGCAGGGGACACCCTGCACTGGTTGCCAGCCAATTGCAGGGCACAAGGAGACATACAACCATTCACGCGCACACTCATACCTACGGACAATTTAGAGTGCTCAATCAGCCTACCATGCATGTTTTTGGGATGTCTGACCAATTTTGAGAAGCATTCAACTTACTGCTTCGGCGTAATGGTCTCAAACGTGCATGCAGGTTTTTGACAAAAATGCAAGATTCAATCCATAATACCCGATTTCCTGTTGGGTTTGGAATATGGGTGCAAGAGACTTTTTGGAGCAGTTTTGCACAACGTATCCACTCCCCAAATTTCATCACTCTACGTCGAAAAAAACTAATAGGACAGGCCTTTTTTAAAAATTGAAGGGGGCGCCACTGAGCCATTTTATTACATCTTTTGGCAATGTTGCTAAATTCATGAAATCTACATGAAGCCACATGTATGTGCACATTTTGGTGAGTTTTCGAGCATGTTCAGACCTTGAAATTTGCCATTTTGAGAGAAAATGCCGAGGGTCTTTTCACTTTCCTGTTTGGATACTGCAACATCAACGAAAACTCAATATTTTTCATCAGATACCTAAAGACATGTCTTAAGGCTCCCCTGATGCAGGTTTGAGATCAATTGATGTTTTTCACCAGGAGGAGGAGCCTTTTTCGTAAAAAAGGGTGTTTCCTCTTCCCACAAGGGGGCGCCAGGCCTAATGGAAAATATTTCAATGCATTCGTGTTCAGGTTAAGACACCTTACATGCATGCCAAATATGAAAAAGATTGGACCTTGTATCAGGAAGTTATTAATCATTTACTGAAATTGGCGCGTTGCCAAAAAAACACCCGACTTTGGTACCCCGCCCAGGTCAGGCCCGTGGACGAAAACTCACCATTTTCACAACTTAGTATCTCATATGTCTCATGAACACTTACACCAATTTTGAGGAAGATCCAACGTACTGGCTCGGCGCAACGGTCTGAAACGTGCATGCTGGTTTTCGCCCAAAATGCTATGTTTTTCAACATTCAATCCAGAATATCCCATTTCCTGTTGGGTTTGGAATATGGGTGCTTAGACTTTTTGAAGCGGTTCTGGACAACGTATCCACTCCCCAAATTTCATCGCCCTACGTTGAAATACATCAAAGCAAAGGGCATTTTGAAAATTGCAAGGGGGCGCCACTGAGCCATTTTTTATTTTTTTTTGTAAACGTTGCCAAATTGTCGAAATTTTCGCGAAGCCGGATGTATGTGCAAATTTTGGTGAGTTTTTGAGCATGTTCAGGCCTTCAAATTGGCCATTTTCATTTGCCATGAAAAAAAAATAATAAATATTGCATGTCTGAATGTTCAGAATTAGTGGGGAGAGAAAATGGCGACGGTCATTATGACTTTCCTATGGGACCCCTCTGCTTTAACAAAACAAAATTGTTTATTAGGCACCTGAACACGGTCATTATGACTTTCCTTTTGGACCCCTCTGCTTTAACGAAACAAAATTGTTGATCAGGCACCTGAACACATGTCTTAAGGCTCCGCTGATTCAGGTTTGAGGTCAATTGATTTTTGACCCTGAGAAGCAGGAGCCTTTCTATTTAATTAAAAGTGTGTTTCCTGTTCCCACTAGGGGGCGCCAGGCGTAATGAGTAATATTTCAATAAAGTCATGTGCAGGCTGAAATACTTCACATTCATGCCAAATATGAAAAAGATTGCACCTTCAATCAGGAAGTTATTACCGTATTTTTCGGACTACAAGTCGCACCTGAGTATAAGTCGCACAAGCCAGAAAATGCCCAACAAAGAGAAAAAAAACATATATAAGTCTTACCGGAGTATAAGTCGCAATTTTGGGGGAAATTTACTTGATAAAATCCAACACATAGAACAGATATGTCATCTTGAAAGGCAGTTTAATATAAAAATACAATAGAGAACAACATGCTGAATAAATCTACAGTGTACAGTGCATAAACAACGAAATGCGAATATACTGTCCTCACCAGGACGCTACCGCTCGGTCCTGGCTATATACAGCGAACTCCAAAAAGACAATGCTGGACGTCCGCATAATTTGTTGAATCAATTTGGTCCTCGATAGCAAACAGGTTCACATCAACGTAAATAAATGATAATTAGGTACTATTGCAGCAATAACATAACAGATTAGCATGCGTTCGCTAGCATTAGCACACCATTCAAACAACCACACAACTGGCTGTAAGTGTCCGCTCGCGGGTGGAAAACACACAACAACAACAGAAAAGATGATACACGCAGGCGTTGCCTCTGTAGAGATATTTTAAAAGCATAAACAATGAACGTAGCTTCGCAGCCGTCTTTCCCTCTCGCTAACTCGCCCACTCACTCACTCACTCACTCACTCACTCACTCACTCACTCACTCACTCACTCACTCACTCACTCACTCACTCACTCACTCACTCACTCAGAGCTACGTAGCTGTCTGTCTTCTTCTGGTGTGCGAGCGCTCTTCTTCACGTAAACAAGTGCGAGTGCGCTCCCAGGTGGGCGTGAAAGCGCCACAAACTAAATGCATCCATTTCAATTTAAAAAAGTCAATTATACAATTGAACATACATTGCCAAAGGCAGAACGCGAACGTGGCCATAGCTATTAAGAGTTATTCAGATAACTATAGCATGCTAACAAGTTTACAAAACCATTAGTCCAAAACACATAAATAATATGGGAAATTTTATCATAATGTGTTAATAATTTCACACATAAGTCGCTGCTGAGTATAAGTCGCACCCCAAAGCAAAATATGAAAAAAAACGCGACTTATAGTCATTTACTGAATTGTATTGTCAAAAATAAGACACATTTGCTCCCCTGGCCAGGAAAGGGCCGTGAATGAAATGTCACCATTTTGATAACCTAACATCTCATATGTGTCAATAATAGTCTGACCAATTTTGAGGAGCATTCAACTTACTGCCTCGGCGTAATGGTGTCAAACGTGCATGCTGGTTTTAGACAAAAATGCCATGTTGTGCAAGATTCAATCCCTAATACCCGATTTCCTGTTGGGTTTGGAATATGGGTGCAAGAGACTTTTTGGAGCAGTTTTGCACAACGTATCCACTCCCCAAATTTCATCACTCTACGTCGAAAAAAACTAATAGGACAGGCCTTTTTTAAAAATTGAAGGGGGCGCCACTGAGCCATTTTATTACATCTTTTGGCAATGTTGCTAAATTCATGAAATTTACATGAAGCCGCATGTATGTGCAAATTTAGGTGAGTTTTCGAGCATGTTCAGACCTGGAAATTGGCCATTTTGTGACAAAATGCCGAGGGTCTTTTCACTTTCCTGTTTGGGTACTGCTACATCAACGAAAACTCAATATTTTTCATCATATACCTAAAGACATGTCTTAAGGCTCCCCTGATGCAGGTTTGAGGTCAATTGATGTTTTTCACCAGGAGGAGGAGCCTTTCTCGTAAAAATGGGTGTTTCCTCTTCCCACAAGGGGGCGCCAGGCCTAATGGAAAATATTTCAATGCAGTCGTGTTCAGGTTAAGACACCTTACACGCATGCCAAATATGAAAAAGATTGGACCTTGTATCAGGAAGTTATTAATCATTTACTGAAATTGGCGCGTTGCCAAAAAAACACCCGACTTTGGTACCCCGCCCAGGTCAGGCCCATGGACGAAAACTCACCATTTTCACAACTTAATATCTCATATGTCTCATGAAGACGTACACCAATTTTGAGGAAGATCCAACGTACTGGCTCGGCGCAATGGTCTGAAACGTGCATGCTGGTTTTCGCCCAAAATGCTATGTTTTTCAACATTCAATCCAAAATATCCCATTTCCTGTTGGGTTTGGAATATGGGTGCTGCAGACTTTTTGAAGCGTCTCTGGACAACGTATCCACTCCCCAAATTTCATCGCTCTACGTTGAAAAACATCAAAGCAAAGGGCATTTTTAAAATTTCAAGGGGGCGCCACTGAGCCATTTTTTGATTTTTTTAAAAAACGTTGCTAAATTTTCGAAATTTTCGCGAAGCCGGATGTATATGCAAAATTTGGTGAGTTTTTGAGCATGTTCAGGCCTTCAAATTGGCCATTTTCATTTGCCATGAAAAAATAATAATAATAATAATAATAATAATAATAATAATCCTTCGAAGAACAATAGGGCCTCGCACGCTGAGAGTGCTCGGGCCCTAATAATAATAATCCTTCGAAGAACAATAGGGCCTCGCACGCTGAGAGTGCTCGGGCCCTAATAACTAGCCCTGCAAGCAGGACTGACGGGCCCTCGCGTATGGCGCAACTCGGACGTCAAACAAAGTCGGAGGGCAGGCAGGTCGGGGCGGTGGCAGTCGACAACAGACAGATATCCAGGCAGATATATTGCATGTCTGAATGTTCAGAATTAGTGGGGAGAGAAAATGGCGACGGTCATGATGACTTTCTTATCGGACCCCTCTGCTTTAACAAAACAAAAGTGTTTATTAGGCACCTGAACACGGTCATTATGACTTTCCTATTGGACCCCTCTGCTTTAAGGAAACAAAAGTCTTACCCGAGTATAAGTCGCATTTGTGGGTGAAATGTACTTGATAAAATCCAACACGTAGAACAGATATGTCATCTTGAAAGGCAATTTAATATAAAGATACAATAGAGAACAACATGCTGAATATATGTACAGTGTACAGTGCATAAACAACGAAATGCGAATATACTGTCCTCACCAGGACGCTACCGCTCAGTCCTGGCTATAGACAGCGAACTCCAAAAAGACAATTCTGGATGTCCGCATAATTTGTTGAATCAATTTGGTCCTCGATAGCAAACAGGTTCACATCACCGTAAATAAATGATAATTACGTACTATTACAGCAAAAATGTAACAGATTAGCATGCGTTCGCTAGCATTAGCACACCATTCAAACAACCACACAACTGGCTGTAAGTGTCCGCTCGCGGGTGGAAAACACACAACAACAGAAAAGATGATACACGCAGGCGTTGCCTCTGTAGAGATATTTTAAAGGCATAAACAATGAACGTAGGTTCGCAGCCGTCTTTCTCTCTCGCTAACTAGTCCACTCACTCACTCACTCACTCACTCACTCACTCACTCACTCACTCACTCACTCACTCACTCACTCACTCACTCACTCACTCACTCACTCACTCACTCACTCACTCACTCACTCACTCACTCACTCACTCACTCACTCAGAGCTACGTGGCTGTCTGTCTTCTTCTGGTGTGCGAGCGCTTATTCACGTAAACAAGTGAGAGTGCGCTCCCAGGTGGGCGTGAAAGCGCCACAAACTAAATGCATCCATTTCAATATAAAAAAGTCAATTATACAATTGAACATACATTGCCAAAGGCAGAACGCGAACGTGGCCATAGCTATTAACAGTTATTCAGATAACTATAGCATGCTAACAAGTTTACAAAACCATCAGTCCAAAACACCAAAATAACACGGGAAATTATATCATAATGTGTTAATAATTTCACTCACCAGGGGGCACCAGGCCTAATGGTTTTGTAAACCTGTTAGCATGCTATAGTAATCTGAATAACTGTTAATAGCTATGGCCACGTTCGCGTTCTGCCTTTGGCAATGTATGTTCAATTGTATAATTGACTTTTTTATATTGAAATGGATGCATTTAGTTTGTGGCGCTTTCACGCCCAACTGGGAGCGCACTCATTATTATTTTTTCATGGCAAATGAAAATGGCCATAGCTATTAAGAGTTATTCAGATAACTACAGCATGCTAACAAGTTTACAAAACCATTAGTCCAAAACACCTAAATAACATGGGAAATGTTATCATAATGTGTTAATAATTTCACACATAAGTCACTGCTGAGTATAAGTCGCACCCCAAACCAAAATATGAAGAAAAAAAAACACGACTTATAGTCGGAAAAATACAGTAGTCTTTTACTGAATTGTATTGTCAAAAATAAGACACATTTGCTCCCCTGCCCAGGAAAGGGCCGTGAATGAAATGTCACCATTTTGATAACCTAACATCTCATATGTGTCATGAACATTCATTCATTCATTCATTTTCCATGCCGCTTTTCCTCACGAGGGTCGCGGAGGTGCTGGAGCCTATCCCAGCTAACTCGGGGCAGTAGGCAGGGGACACCCTGCACTGGTTGCCAGCCAATTGCAGGGCACAAGGAGACATACAACCATTCACGCGCACACTCATACCTACGGACAATTTAGAGTGCTCAATCAGCCTACCATGCATGTTTTTGGGATGTCTGACCAATTTTGAGAAGCATTCAACTTACTGCTTCGGCGTAATGGTCTCAAACGTGCATGCAGGTTTTTGACAAAAATGCAAGATTCAATCCATAATACCCGATTTCCTGTTGGGTTTGGAATATGGGTGCAAGAGACTTTTTGGAGCAGTTTTGCACAACGTATCCACTCCCCAAATTTCATCACTCTACGTCGAAAAAAACTAATAGGACAGGCCTTTTTTAAAAATTGAAGGGGGCGCCACTGAGCCATTTTATTACATCTTTTGGCAATGTTGCTAAATTCATGAAATCTACATGAAGCCACATGTATGTGCACATTTTGGTGAGTTTTCGAGCATGTTCAGACCTTGAAATTTGCCATTTTGAGAGAAAATGCCGAGGGTCTTTTCACTTTCCTGTTTGGATACTGCAACATCAACGAAAAGTCAATATTTTTCATCAGATACCTAAAGACATGTCTTAAGGCTCCCCTGATGCAGGTTTGAGATCAATTGATGTTTTTCACCAGGAGGAGGAGCCTTTTTCGTAAAAAAGGGTGTTTCCTCTTCCCACAAGGGGGCGCCAGGCCTAATGGAAAATATTTCAATGCAGTCGTGTTCAGGTTAAGACACCTTACATGCATGCCAAATATGAAAAAGATTGGACCTTGTATCAGGAAGTTATTAATCATTTACTGAAATTGGCGCGTTGCCAAAAAAACACCCGACTTTGGTACCCCGCCCAGGTCAGGCCCGTGGACGAAAACTCACCATTTTCACAACTTAGTATCTCATATGTCTCATGAACACTTACACCAATTTTGAGGAAGATCCAACGTACTGGCTCGGCGCAACGGTCTGAAACGTGCATGCTGGTTTTCGCCCAAAATGCTATGTTTTTCAACATTCAATCCAGAATATCCCATTTCCTGTTGGGTTTGGAATATGGGTGCTTTAGACTTTTTGAAGCGGTTCTGGACAACGTATCCACTCCCCAAATTTCATCGCCCTACGTTGAAATACATCAAAGCAAAGGGCATTTTGAAAATTGCAAGGGGGCGCCACTGAGCCATTTTTTATTTTTTTTTGTAAACGTTGCCAAATTGTCGAAATTTTCGCGAAGCCGGATGTATGTGCAAATTTTGGTGAGTTTTTGAGCATGTTCAGGCCTTCAAATTGGCCATTTTCATTTGCCATGAAAAAAAAATAATAATAACTAGGCCTGCAAGCAGGACTGAACGGGCCCTCGCAGTTTGGCGCAACTCGGACATCACGCAAACTTGGACGGCACGCAAGTCAGGGTTGTGGCAGATTGTCCTTTTCTCGTAATTTCATGAGAACCTAACTTGTTCGAAACTCGCCTCAATTCAAGGGCGCGCCATTGAGCCATTTCGTTACATTTTTTCGTAACGTCACAAGATTATGGAATTAGGTTATGTTTCTGCACGCAAAAATGGACCAAGGTGATGAGAGTATCAACGAAGAGCAAGGAGGACAACTTCTACAATGTCAAAACTTTATGAAGATTGCCAAATGACAAGCAATTCGTGGGAGGAGATTGCTGAAAATACTTGGCTGGAGGTCAGCCAGCAATTGAATTTAAAAAAAAAAAAAAAAAAATGGAAGCTGTGACCCAGGTCATGTCCACACGTAGCAGGGTATTTGGCAAAAAGAAGATATATTTCTATCATCCACACGCGCACGCAGATATAAACCAGGGTTCTTAAAAACGACGGGGGTGGTGAAGATTTGCGAATTTTGCGTTTGTGGCTCCATCATGTGGGCACTGATAACCGAAGATTCACGTCACTGGCTGCGGCAAATTTTGTCCTCACGTCACACGGGGAGTATATCAATAGGCGTTTTATTGCTTCCATTTTTTTTTTACAAACTCTTGCTGTGCTTCTTATTGAATAATGAGTATTTTGGACTATTATTTTTTTGTTTTGAATGTACTTCAATATGAATGAAAGCGGTTGGCTGTGGAAGTTTTTTTTTTTCTACACAAACGTGCAGGAGTGGACGCAATTATTTTTCTCCGACGTATTAGGGCAGAATCCTCGTTTAAAAAAAAAAAAAAAAAAAAAAACTGCTACGTGTGGACATGGCCCAAGTCGGCTAAAAATTGCCAGCTTGTTATCACTTTATATTTTTTAGTGCACATCATCATTTATTGTGTAGATTTATTTGCTATGAGTCTGTGACTTATTTAAGTGTCACACTTCAAGTATATGAAGAATAAAGCAGATTTGGTGTCAAAAGTATTGTTTTGATGTTTTATTTTCATCAAAAGACCACACACGATACATCATCACTGATTGAGAGTGCCTCAGTGCTTTTATGATAACGTTAACATTAAGCTTCCAATGCAGTTTGGAAAGTTCCATAGACGCCAGAAATGTGCTATGGCTTCCCACTGGCTGATTGTAGAACACGGCAAACAAATCGGGCTGGAGGGCTTTGCAGACCTCGGACAAAACGCTGGATGCAGTGCTCGGCGCCAGTCTGAAGCAAGCCACCACAGCTAGCTGGTTTTTCCTGACGCTAGAACTCTCTTTGCGGCATCAAAAGTTGGACAGACTGCTTCGATACCGCCTTCTGCGTCGCCTGCGCCTCAACATTCGTATGATCGACATTTATTCAATGTTGATGAGATGAAGATACACATTCAAGCGTTCCATCTTGCATTGTTTATTCGTTCTCCTTTTAACTTGACATGAGGAAGTGAACAAGAAGAATGCCCCAAAACCGTACAAACATAACGCCACACCCCTCTAGTGGCTTGGCGGTGAATTACAGAGCAACGCGTAAGTTGCCGGAGAACCATCAAATGTCGAAGGTCGCCGTTGTCGCTGCGCCATCACCGCAACGCGGGAGCATAACTCAGGCTTTATCCTCAACCCATTTTTAATTTTTTTATGACTTGTCAAGCCTGATCCTTCCCAAAAGCAGTGTTTAAGGCAAGCTAGGCGCTAACGCACAGCTGCACTGTTACCATAGCGCGTCGTCTTTGTCGCTCTTTAAAGACGTAATTGCCGCGTGAATTCTGATTATGGAGACTTAATCGTTCAGACCGCGCGCGACATTCAGGCAAAATGTGGCTCAGATAGGATTTAAACCACATACGACTGTGACCCAGATCGGATTTGAAATGGTCCATTTCAATGCGACTTGTCCAGCTCAGACGGTCAAGTTAATGCCTCACTCGAGTCGGAAAAAAACGATAAAATCGGATTCGAGCATTAAAGAGCATACGACACCAGAAAAAAAGTCTTAAAAGGCATTATTATGTGAATTAGAATCATATTTTGAGACGATTCGACTATATACAACAATTTAGCAAAGCGCAGATGACGAGAAATTAGTCTTTTAATCTGCCGGTTAGCCACGCCTACAATTATAGGGCTTTAGCGTCCCCAACAGGTGGATGACGTCAGCGGTAGACTAGGCTCATCGGTTTTACTATTCAGCCCATTGAGGGGGAATTGTTCAGAACGAGGAAAACGCGACGAAGACAGCTGCAAAAGGTCATTGTTTCAGTCTCTCTACTCCCAATATTTTTACAGGATATTCTTTTTATCCAAGTATTTTTCCCCAATAGCTATATAAATGGCTTGAGAAGGACCAGTCAGCCCATCGAGGGGGAACTATTCACAATGAGGAAAACGCGACGAAGAGAGCGGCAAAATGTCATTGTTTCTGTCTCTTTACTTCAATATTTTTACAGGATATTCTTTTTACCCAAGTACTTTCCCCAATTGCTAAATAAATGGCATGGTCATGACAAATAACAATCTTGTGCTAAATGGAATATAAAATAATAAAAATCCATTTATTCAAGACGACATGGCAAAATGACTCCATAATGGTCAAAACAGTCGACTTTACCTTTACTGTCACACCTCCCGAACGATATTTTATGACACCTAAATCGGACATATGTCATTTCCCTTCCCCGGCTTCGGAGAATGTAAACAGACCAGAAGGAGCGACAGCTAGCCGACATGCTAACCCGAACCGAGGGATGTTTCAAAGTCTTCGAAGTGGAAAATCACACATAACTAGCCTGGATTATTTGACATGACGACCCGGTTGTCGAGTTTCTTTGCGGATCGGCAAACCGCCCGGCGGAGAGCAATTTACAGTTCGTTCGCTGAAGGAGGGTGGCTGGAATTGTAGTGCAGCTAACGTGCTAACAGCTAACTGCTAATGGGCATGAGGACAGCTTTTTACATGCCTATCAATGATCAAACGTAAGTAGTCCTTTATTTAAAGGAATTTTATAGTGTTTACTTTGTAATCACTGTATTCGTATTTGACATAATACAAAACAAGATGTTTACTCACTTCCTTGTAAGTCCAATGGTCCCACAGTAAATATCCACGGTGAATGGGAACCTTTTGAAACTCCAAAAAGGCGCATACGCCTCTCCCGCATACAGAATGATTTTTCTGCAGCCGTTTGGCTGGCGTGATGCAAAAAATAAAAGTATTAATCCGCAAAATCAGCTGAATCCTTCGTCCTCATACACAACAGTACACTGTAGCGTGAAGAGGACGTCTTCTACCGTACACGTCACAGCGCCCTGTTTTCATTTAGGTCCGCCTAGATGCTCGGTGGGCGTTCCTCAAGCTTATCTATTATGTGATTGGCTAAAGATTTTACGTCATTTATATAAAGCTGTTTGGACGTGTGGGGCGCGGTCCTTTCTAACCTTGCACGGTGACGACTCTTGTCGACAACTCTGTGAGATTTCGAAAGTTTTATTCACTTTTTTGGAAAAAAAAAGCTTTTTATTCGACAGGTTTTCTTCAAGATTTGAAGCTTCTACAGATTTGTTTGGTGACAGGGTAAGTAGAATTTTCATTTGATTAGATTAGCGTAATGTTTGTTTTTTTGAGCCTTGTTATGTAGTTTCAAACGTGGCGTTTACATTCAATAATGTGCCATGTGGCAAACGTTTTGACAGAGAAATAGTAGTTAATGTAGCATTTATATACTGTGTATATTTATTGGTGTGCATTCAAGCTCACTAAATGACAAAACGTAAAATGTTTCAACGATCGTGTTCGTGAGCCATTAAAACGGGTCGCAATCGCGCGCGGTTGACGATGTGTTTACATATGTGCATTATGTTTTTGAATAAATTCGCCATGTTTTTGTGATGTTGTAAAATTCCAAATCCTCTCTGCGTAAGTTTAGTCTTCGAATGTAAACACGGCAAAAAGTAAAATAGGTCAACATGTAGTGTGTTTAGCCCTTGCCACGTGAGCTGACCGGTCGTTAGCATGTTAGCATTAGCCGCTATTGCTGATGTTATCGTTTTGACTGGAGAAAAAAAAATGCTTTCAATCTGTTAAATTTCGCGTTTCTCAAAACTTGTAAACCACAGAATTTAGTTTGTTGAACTCATCTGAGTCGACGTTTATTTATTCATTGGCATGACTACATCAAAACACCAAAAACTATATCTGTACTGCGCGATCCTCAAAATACAAGAGTTCCTATTTACAATGTACATAAGACACCGCATCTAAGGCAGAATACGCACATTTTTACATTAGTCGGAGTTTTTAAAAGTCCTCGGTTCTAGTGACCAAATTGTACGTCTGTGTGTGGATGGTAAGCCAAACTGTAGAAGTTATTTTTGTAAAAAAGCCCGCCACGTGTCGGTGGCCTCGTTCTTTTGTGATGACGAATTAAAAATGGCTGAATCGCTCAGAAATGTGACACAAATATATCTCCATAAAAGGAGAGTAAAAAGGCATAGATACTAGAGCTGAAACTGGAGTTTAAAAACTGATCAGAGTAATTTTATTCACCTTGAGGAATAGTTTAATTTTGCCAGCTGTAAGCATCACGTTTTGCCTGGACTATTATTAATGGGACAACGCGCTGACGTCACGTGCGAGGAGAAAGTAGCATCTTGTACATAGTTTTGTGCAATAGGATGTTATTGTCTGGGGAGGTGCTCGTGTTTTTAATTCTGATTACAGGTTTGATGTCAAACGGGTGGAGCAGCCATAGGTGCTGGCAGCGTCAATCAACAATCTTTAAAAGCTAGAGGACGCTGCCACCTTGTTGTCTGACAAGCTTGTTTGGTTCCACGGTCAGTTGTTTTTTGCATTTGTTCGATAATTATCTGTGAGCATCGGCTCATGACTTGTTTTTGCTCTCATTCCAGGACCTGTTTTATGAGCGGCCCTTGGATTCAGCGCCCGCATCCTTCCGAGCTTCCTCTTCTCACGTTTGCTATCTTGGCTTAGCTGCGTTGAGCAGCGCATTTTACGCCAGTCTTGTTCTGTTGTGTGGTCGCTAATAAGTATTATTCATCGCACCCAGAGTTTGTCTGCTCGAATATTAACTCTTACAATGTGGTAACGGAGTTATTAAGTGGATTATTTTTTTGGGAGAAGTAATTTGTTATTGTGAGCAATTAATTTTACAAATAAAGGTTATTGAGACTGATTATGAGATAACAATTTTAATAAAAATTCCTAATGGGTTTATGTTGATATCTTTTAGATTGTTGAGCAACAGCAGACAAGCGGCATCTGGACACCCAGCTTTCTGTGGAGCTGATTATGTTGAGAGACAAACGCAGCACGATGAATCGTAAGTTATAGTGGAAATGTTATGAATTGTACTGGTCTAAGGAAACATGTTGGTGCTAATTTATTGTATTGTTGTTTTTTTTTTTGTTTTTTTAATAGGTCGGGGTACTGGGTACCGTCATCGTGTATGCCAATGGCCAGTTTCGCAGCTGACAGGAAAATGTCACAAACTGGTCATTCCACCCAAGTCTTCTGATAAGAAGGTAGCTTTTTTTTTTTTTTTTTCTGATACAATACTTTATGAATGTAAATACTGTTAATGCAGTCATGGTAGACAGATGATATGATAAGTAAAGATCGGTAAAAGCAAAAATGTACTAATGTGATCTAATTTTCTGACTTGTTGCAGTTTGCTCTTCTTGTGGGAGATTCCCATCTACGAGCCATAGCTGATGGTTTTGTGAAGATGCCAGAGGGAGATCTATCCTTTGGCATTATGTCTACTCCGGGTGCTACTGCGATGGAAGAGAAGATGGAGCTTGCTAACGTGAAGTTGCCCCAAGTGCCTGATGTGGTGTGTGTCCTTGCTCCCAGCAACGATCTGACACAGACCAAGAGTCATGAAAGAGCTGGTGTTGGATTCAGGAAACTGTTGGCTGTTGCGCTTAGTCAGTGCTCCAATGTAAGTGTGTAGTTACACTACATTATGATGACATGACCTGTTTTGTTGCAGTAACATTTGTGTATTATGTCACAGATGAATTCTGTCTTATGACATTTTTTTTTTTTTTTTTTTTGGGGGGAATAGGTTGTAGTTGTGGATTTTCCTCCACGTTACAACATGGAGATGTATCCTCAGGAGATGCTGCGTCAGGAGTACAGACGTGTTGCTGCTGAAGTGGGAGTAAAGTATCTGTCTGCAGTGGAGCATTTCTCCTTGGATAAATCTGAACTGTGGGCCCAAGATGGTGTAAGTTGTTAGATCAATGTCATAGTCAGCTGTCAGATCTGTTTAAAGTTTACTTGTAGGGTTGTAACGATACAAAAATTCATGACACGATTCGTATTATTTTTGAGCCATGATTGGATACACAAAACGATTTTGTTTAAATGTGAAAAATATTTTCCAGTACTTAAATTACATTAACACTAACAATTTATGGAAGGAGTCACCTAAAATGTAACACTAATGCGCAAAAATGATACAATTCTATACCCCACCCCCAAAATATAATAACAATAATAATAATGCTCTTTGGGGGGGATGATTCTTTGAGCCAAAAAATTAGGCGGGTAGAAAAAAAAAGTAAGATTTTGACAGCTTTAGACATTTAAACTTGTGTTGCTGATTTAAAAGTACAAGTAAAAGTTTTTTCTCTTTATGAAAAAATAATGAACAAATGGACTTTTGACAGTAATACAAAATCTAAATGAATTAGTGATTGTATAAAATAGATGTAACAAAGTAAATATTTAGTTCAATTAATAAGACTGGTATGTTTGATGTTTGAAATGATTATATGAATTAAATATGTGTGATATTTACAGGTTCATTTGTCTGACACTGGTGGAATGCCTATCCTCGTTCAACTGCTGTGGAAGGCGTCATATACGGTGAGTTTGATAGATCTGCATCATGAGACTTAATAGAAGTGTTTTTTGGGGGGCGTTGCAAGTTCTCAAGAAAGCTACTATCTGTAGGTATTTAAGTATTGGAAGTGTATGTGGTTGTATGTTAATTGGTAACTTGTACATGGTGTCTATTTTGTTGCTTTTTTTTACTATCAGGCAACACGTGACGTGGTTCAAGTCCCTCGGCCTGTGACTGTTCCTGTTGGATCAGCATTGAAGTGTGTTCCTGCTACAGTAGCACCTGAAAAAAGTTCTGCCATTGTGAGGGGAGTTGAGGTTACACCACCTCCTGCAGTGAACCTTGATGAGTGGACAATGGTTGGCTCAAAGGTAAAAAATAAATAAATGAATCTAATGATCATTAATAATTGAAAGAAGGGACATGTAGTAAAAATACAGCACATATATATCACATTCATGAAATGTTTATATTTAAATGTGATACTAACAATTTTCACCTTTACCACAGCGGCGCGCAATGGGATCAAGTTCATCTCATGTACCTCCCAAGAGAGAAAGTCTTCACCAGCAGGTATTCAATGTTTGTTTTCCATAAATGTACATTTGCTGTTATTTAAGAAAGCCTTCACCAGCATGTATTCAGTGTTTGTTTTCCATAAATGTAAATTTGCTGTTATTTAAGAAAAACTGTAATGTGTTTTGTATCTGTATTTAGCCTGTGGTGAGAGACTGCTTCATCCCACTAAACCCTGTCCGGTTCAGCCATGCCCTACTTGAGGAGATGGACAAACTTACTCCATCAGCTCTACAGCAACCAGATGTGACGGCTGTTCCAAGACGCAACCCGGTAATGTTATAGACATGATTTAAGATAACAAATTGTGATGTTTTAAAATTAAGTGGTAATATAATAAATTTTAAAATTATCCGAAAAGTAATGGATGTATTTGTTTCCATTTAGTTGCTGTGTAAGAAGCAGAGGTCCTCGGTGGCTGAGGTCAAGCGGAGACCCAATCAACGACAGGTTAGTAATATACACTGGAGTACCAACAGAGATAAGGGGTTGTACAGTGCATCACAAAAGTGAGTACACCCCCTCGCATTTCTGCAGATATAGTTCAATATCTTTTCATGGGACAACACTGACAAAATGACAGTTTGTCACGATGAATAGTATGTGTATTAATTAGAGCTGTCCCGACTAGTCGACGTCATCGATGACGTTAATCAGTTGACGGTTAATGAAGGGTTAAAAAAATATATGCGTGGAAAGTTAGAATGTCGGATGCTCTGTTTGCAAGCGGGGAAAGCGGCACAAAGCCAAAAAAAACGCACCAGAGTGTCCAAAACATTGACTTATTTCAAAGAAACAAAGGAGAGTACACTCTTCTGTCCTGTCTCTTCAATGCCAAGCTTGGCCGCACGTCGGCTGTGAATAAACACTTCAAGCGCCTTCACCCAGTTTGTAATTTTTTTTTTTTTGTACACCAGAGGGTGCTGTCGCCTTACTAAATAATAATGTTTCATTGACAATGGGCCTATAAGTGCTATTAGTATTGTTCTTAATGCTAATTGAAAGGTTTATTTCATGTTATGGTTTATTTTATGGTATAGAAAATTATATAAGGTTAAAAGGTCATAAATATATACAGTGATTGTACTCAAGGGAGAGATTGTCAATGATAAGGTAATAAATTAAGGTAAAGGCAATTCATATATGTAATTCATTTATATAAAAATAAGGTTTAAAAGGAAAAGGTGAAAAGTTTTTAATTTCTAATTGTGTTGCTTTATTTGTGTGCACCGTAGTTCTTACGGTGTGTTTACATCAAGGATGGAATAAAAGTTGTAAACCATCAGTTTAAGAGACCATCTTTTCAATCGGGATGCTACACTAGTTAATTCTATCAGCATTTGAACTCATTGTTTATTTGTGATTTATTATTGTTATTTACGTGTTTATTTGTACTTTAATAAATAATTTGAGTGTTCCAATATGTTTTGTGTGAATTGATAAGCGTCAACAAAAATTTCATTGCTAAATTAGTTTAAAAAAAAATAATAATAATAATTAATTATTAGATTAGTCGACTAATCGTAAAAATAGTCTGCTGACTAATCGGGAGGAAATTAGTCGTTTGGGACAGCCCTAGTATTAATATCTAAACCCCTGGTAACAAAAGTGAGTCCACCTTTTTGAAAAAACACAGGACGAGAGCTCTCGTCCTGTGTGGCGACGTGGATGACCGCTGTCTTTGCGCTTTGCTCATACGCTTTGGATGGCTTGTTTTTTCCTGTCCGGTCCATGGAAGACTTTGCTAGACTCTTCAAGCCTATCCGGTCTGGCCAGGGCAACCTAGCGGTGTTAACAAACGACCTGTATAACACAAAGGACGCAAAACTCTTCTATTCATCAGACGCACTCATTGACGCCGTAGTCACTTTGACATCATCGCAACGCAGAAGCATAACTCAAGCTTTATCCAACAACTATGCCTGTCGCTATAACAAATTTCAGTAATCAATATATTGTCTCCTAAATTACTGCAATATGCAATGTTATTACCGTTTTTGTAACTTATTCAAACACGAATATTGGGACAATACATCCTAATCACTTATTGAAATGTAGAAAAATTGTTCTTGGATAAAACACGAGCTTAAAATTTATAAATATTAAATAAAAACACTGCATAATGATTCATTTTAGAGTTGGTTATGTGCAGAATATGAAATGGGTGAGAAACCCACTGTCATTTTTGTTGTTCGCCACTTGGAGCCCATTAAGTGTTAATTTAATCCAAAATGACTGTCATCTTGTACTGCAAAGTGCTCATGCAACAAATTTGAAGCAAAGTTATTAAACATATCATGGCCAATAAAATTTTTCATAATGGGTGTCATTTTTAAATTTATTCTTAGTGTAGAACCTAAAGTATATACGATTGCCTCCAGAAATCTGAACATAAAACGCTTTTATTTTGAAATGTTCACATGAACTATGTTACCAAAGACACTAACCGTAAACTTTACCGTCAGTAAAAAGAAAGCACCTCTCTGTCGTCATGCATGTTGTATCAATAAGTTTTTTTTTTTTTTTTGTTCGCATCGGTTGCAAATTCTTTAATCCAGTGCCAGTGAGTCTTCATGTTTAATGTGTCATCTTTTAACTGCAATTTTGCATCTTGGAGTCATGTTTTATAGCAGTAGAAAGTGGTTAGTACATAGTCTTTTTTTCATTAGCCTCAATGTAGCAATGCTAATGTTTTACAATGTTTAATATAGAAGTGTTTCCTTATTTTGTATGTCTGAACTTTAATTCCACTGGGTGTTGATGTCCAATAAACATCTGTGAAATCTCCTGGACTCTCATTTGTAATCAACATGCACATGTGCCGCGTGCATGCAGCACACGCAAGCACATATGCACGTGGCGATAAATCGCAGCTGGGAAAATGATTATCATTTTTATTTCTCATGCGATATTTTCTTATTGCATATCGCAACAAGTCAACAACAAATGAAGAAATAATTTTATATCGTGTATTTTTTTCTTTTACAGAGGGGCGCATCCAGTGCTGTTGTGAAGTCACCTGGACTGAGTGTTGCGAATGTGCAGTGTGTTGACAATCATCGCTCGCATGGAGGCAACAAAGGTAAGTGTATTGAGGATCATCGCTCGCCAGAAGACAACAAAGGTAAGACTGAGTCTCTTTCTGTTAGAGTTCGTGATATTAAGGGGTCAGTTCGTGGGAGTTTCCACCAAGGAGACGCTCGGTTTGAATTTAGAGGTGTTCAGTGTATGGCTATTAGTCTAGTAGCTGTCGCTAAACACACCACCCACAGTGTGTTTTCATGGCAGTCAGGTGACCTTGATCAAGTTGTAACATTGGGTGATGAGTTGTATTCTTCTCTCAGAAAGAATAATAAGATCAGTGGAGGATCTGAGCTTCTTTGTGTTCCAGATTTACCCAAGCAGTGGGTCATTGATGGCGTGAGTTTTGACTTTGAATATGGTGATTTTGTCACTGGTGATGTAAATGTGGTTAGTGGAGACCTTGTTGTGGCAGGAGTGTTGACTCCTTTAAAGCAAGGTTTGGCACAGATTTGTGGAAAGTATGACACTTGCTTTCTGACATTGAATTGCAATACTTGTGCAATAATTAAGCAGAATGGAATGTACGCTGTGGTAGATTCTCATTCTCGTAATGCAAATGGGATGGTTGATGTAAATGGATTCAGTGTTGTTGTGGTGTACAGGTGCCTTGATCTTGTGTTTGACCATTTTCTCAAGTTTGCAAATATGATGAACCAAACACAGAACTTTTTTGAGATTGCAGGTGTGCGCGTTATTCCCACTGCTCCCGCCGTCAACTCCACATTCCTCTTTGGCTCTACTGTTACACAGACTGAGCAAGTAATATTTCCCAGCAACGATCTTCCAGATGTTTTTATCAGTCATGTAACAGAAAAAGAACTACAATTTGTTCCTTTAAGGGAAAATGTAGCACAAGCGCTGTGTACACGGTTAAATATTGAATTACAAAAGGTTGATTCAAAATCTACCCAAGTTGGCCATTTAGGTAAACCTTGTAAAAATGAGAAAGTAGTTGGTGATGGGAATTGTTTCTTCAGAGCAGTCAGTCAGGCCGTCAGTGGTACGCAAAACTATCATAGGAAGATTAGACTTGCAGTAGTGAAGCAGATAGAAAAAAATGCAGTCTTGTATCAGGGTCTTCTTAGAAGTGAGTATTCCTCTGTGGCTGAATACTTGAGCAATTCAAAAATGGGTTACGTTGGTAGTTGGGCTACAGAAATTGAGATTCAAGCAGCTGCAGATTATTTAGAAATGAGTATATTTACATATCAGGATCGCTGGATTGAATATACTTGTAGTGCAACGCGGTTTTCCAATCAGGCTCTGTATTTACAAAATGTAAATGCCAACCATTATGAAAATGTAGTATGCGTTCATCTGCCACAAAGTCACAAATGTTATGGCTATTGTGAAGTATACACAACTTCATCAGGGTACAATATCAGACAACAGACTACAGCAGAGAGCAATGTGGTTGATTCTAAGGGTGGGACTTCGGTTGTAAGTAATACAGTAGATTCTGATGTGGACACGGGAGTGCACAGACCCGGTATTTGTGTCTCCAATTATTTGAAAAACAAGTATAACAGGCATAAAAGAATAAAATATCAGGATGATTTATCCTATAGGAATGTACGTTGTAAATTAAATAAAAAGGCCTATATTTCACAACAAGACAGCGTGCAAAGAAAGACTAAGAAAAAATACCATGAAGACAGAATTTATCAGGAAAATCAAAAAGAAATGAGTAAGGCAAGAAGTATGAGGAAATATCAGGAAGAATTTTTGTTTAGGCAGGAGGTCAAGCAAAGGCGTGCAAGGAAGTATCAGGATGATGTTTCTCATAGACAAAGCAAAAAGGAACGCAGTATCCGAAAATATAAAGAAGATGCCTTGCACCAACAAGATCTAAAAAAACTCAGTATCCAAAAATATAAAGAAGATGCCTTGCACCGACAAGATGTAAAAAAACGCAGTGTCCGAAAATATAAAGAAGATGCCTTGCACCGACAAGATGTAAAAAAACGCAGCGTCCGAAAATATAAAGAAGATGCCTTGCACCGACAAGATGTAAAAAAACGCAGCGTCCGAAAATATAAAGAAGATGCCTTGCACCGACAAGATGTAAAAAAACGCAGCGTCCGAAAATATAAGTCTCAGGTTTTGCACAGGCAGAATGTCAGGGCTTACAGCAAAGCTAAGTACAGTGCCAGTTTGGAGCATCGAAAACGTGTTAGAGAATCAAATAGGTTGAAAAGGCAAGAAATTAAAGAAAAATCTGAACAGTTTGATTTTGTCATGAAACAATTTCTTGATAAAGTCAAGGACGGTCCAGATTTTGTTTGCTGTGTTTGTCATAGGTTGTTGTTTAAAAACCAAGTTTTAAGTTGCAAAATAAATGATTACAAAACCAAAGCTATAGCTTTAGTAGCATTAAAGTGCATCACTGAGGACTATTTACACCAATGTAGTGGAGAGTGTGATTTGCACTGTCAGTATACAGAAACGGCAAGAGGTAAACTTTGGATTTGTTATTGTTGTCATTGTAAAATTAATAAAGGTGATGTTCCCCCTGAGAGTATAATTAATAATCTTGAACTTCAGCCTATTCCAGCAGAATTGGCTTGTTTGAATAGTTTGGAACAACATTTGA
This sequence comes from Corythoichthys intestinalis, assembly GCF_030265065.1. Classification (NCBI taxonomy): domain Eukaryota; kingdom Metazoa; phylum Chordata; class Actinopteri; order Syngnathiformes; family Syngnathidae; genus Corythoichthys; species Corythoichthys intestinalis. The sequence continues at coordinate 82,141,232 of NC_080395.1, forward strand.
TTGCTTTACATATTCCATTCATGAAGATGTTGGCATTGCCTAAAGGTGGGCAAAATGGAGTTCATGGACCTGTTACTTGTGTTCCTGCCAACATCGTGCAGACTGACAATTTACTTCCTCGTAATGAAATGGATGGTTCTTTAATTGGAGTTAAATTAAAGCGTAAACTAACATATAAAGGACATTATGAATATAAATTTGTTGATAGTGTGTGTGTTAGACAGGCATTGCAATATCTTAAACTAAATAATAAGCATTACAAAGATATAGAATTTAATAATGCATGGCTTAATACATTTTGTAAGGAAACAGAAGTGGAAATTACAGGGAATGAAAATGATGGCCGTGTAGAAAGTCTAGACAAATCTCCAGATTTGGCTGAAGATGAACTGCTGCATGACAGGCAACAACACTGTATGTTTCAAGACACTTGTCTTATGCCAGTGGACATTGGTCAAGAAGTGTTAGATCAGTATGTTGATAATGTGTTAAATGTAGCTCCAGCTGAGGGAAACAATCCAGTCAAATTGCTTTCAGATATGACTAATGAAGCAAAGTGCTTTCCAGTATTGTTTCCTCAGGGAGTAAACACATTTCATGAAAGAAGGCAGCACAAATTAACATTGGCACGTTATTTTAACAACAGAATTTTACATGCCGATGGTAGATTTGCCCGTAATGTAGAATACATATTTTATGCTCAGTATATGTCAGAATTACAACAAGTTATTTCAAATGTGTCAATAGCATTAAGAAAAGGAAAAGGACGGCAATGTTTCCAACAAGTCGATGTTAACATTTTAAATGATGATGCATTTTTTAAAAATCTGTTGGAGTTTGACAATGGTTATCGTTTTCTTAAACCTATTAGAGGGACTCCAGCATTCTGGCAGGCAGCACAGAGTGATTTGTTGGCTTGTGTTCGACAGCTCGGAGTTCCTACTTGGTTTTGTTCATTTTCCTCTGCTGATATGCGTTGGCAAAATCTTCTGTGTAGCATTTTAATGCAGGAAGGTCGAACAGAAACACTGGAACAGTTGGAGTGGGCTGACAGGTGTGAACTTTTGCGTCACAATCCTGTCACTGCCGCAAGAATGTTTGACTTCCGTTGGCATTGTTTCTTAAGGGAGGTTCTCATGTCTCCTGCAGAACCTATCGGTAAAATTAAAGACTACTTTTACCGCATAGAATTTCAACAGCGTGGTTCTCCTCATATTCATTGTTTGTTCTGGATAGAAAATGCCCCACTGATTGATAAAAACACTGATGAAGAAGTTGTGGCATTTATTGACAAGTATGTCACTTGTGAGCTGCCAACACAAGACAAAGAGTTACTTGACATTGTAACAAATGTACAGCAACATTCAAAACGACATTCAAAAACTTGTCAAAAGAAAAACAAAGTTTGTCGTTTTAATTTTCCCAGACCACCATCATGCAGAACATTTATATGCCATGAGAAAAGTGTAGAAAATCTGGAAATGTGCATGTGTCAGGTTGAAAAGACAGATGACAAGACTCCCTGTGATTGTAAAAAAGACAAAGTTTCCAAAGAGCAAGCAGCAACAATCCTGGCCTCAGTAAAAAATACCCTTTCCGATGAGACCAAAACCTTCGAGAGTCTGGAGCATTTGTTTCAAAGTGTAAATGTTACTCAAAAAGCTTTTGAAGAGGCCTATAAATCCTGTGCTCGAGGCACACAAATAGTAATGAAAAGAGAGATTAATGAAGTTTGGATCAATCAGTATAGCAAGCCACTTTTAAAGTGCTGGAATGCGAACATGGACATCCAGTTTGTCGCAGATGCATATGCATGCGTGGTATACATAATTTCTTATATCTCAAAAGCAGAGAGAGAAATAGGATTGTTGTTGGGTAATGCACAAAGAGAAGCAGCTGGAGGCAATGTGAGTGCAAAAGAAGCCTTAAAGAACCTCGGCAGTGTTTACCTGCACAACAGAGATGTGTGCGCTCAGGAGGCTGTTTACAGGTTGATACCAAATTTGCATCTCAAAGAATGTTCAAGGAAGGTTGTCTTTGTTCCAACAGGGGACAATGTGGTCAAAATGAGTCTGCCTTTAAGTGTATTAAAGCAAAAGGCTGCATCACATGATCTTACCTCTGAAAACATTTGGATGACTAGTTTGGTTGACCGTTACAAGAATAGGCCAGATGATGCTGTGTTTACTGACATGTGCCTGGCAACTTTTGCTTCTGAATATCGTATTCTGAGCAAAAACGAGAAATCGCAAATACAGATTAGATTGAAAAATGATTGTGGATTTGTCACGAAAAGAATTAGAACACAGCCTGCTGTTGTTCGGTACATGCGCTTTTCTGAAACAAAAAACCCAGAATTATTTTATCGTAGTATCATGCAGTTGTTCCTTCCCTACCGTGCAGATGCGCAACTTAAGCCTCCCAAATGTGAAACTTATGAACAGTTTTACAAGAATGGCCAGGTAAGGTTTTTCGATGGGTCCAGACATCCTGTCAAGTTTGTTGTTGACACCAATAGAAGCAAATTTGAACTTGAAGCAGATCAGCTGGATGACATTCAAAACTCGGTTGAAAACAATGGTGCATTGGAAGATGCCTGGTGTGAGTTGTGTCCCGAGCAGGAATTAGAACGTTTAGAGACTCTGCAATTGAGGACCCAACAAGAACGGCCAGATGTGGAACATGTTGAATGTATACCTGATTTAGCAGTCAATTGCCCACAAATTTCCCATTTAGAAAAGAGAAACATCTTGTCAAGAAAAGATGGTTTAGCATTGATTCGGTCTTTGAATGATACACAACGTTGTATTTTTTATCAAATTCGACAGTGGTGCATTCAAAAAGTATTGGGGGAAAAACCAGCACCATTGCATGTATTCATTACAGGCGGTGCCGGGACTGGAAAAAGCCATTTAATCAAGGCCATCCAGTATGAGGCAACAAGATTGTTGTCTACTGTGTGCAATCAACCAGATAGCATTTGTGTTTTATTAACAGCTCCTACAGGTATTGCTGCTTTTAATCTTCAGGCATCAACAATCCATACCACCTTCAGCATTGGAAAGGATGTACGCTTGCCATATACTCCTTTGGGTGAAGAGAAGTTAAATTCTCTTCGCGCCAAATACAATGATCTGAAGATACTAATCATTGATGAGATCTCCATGGTAGATCACAGGCTGTTAACGTACATACATGGGAGACTGAGACAAATTAAACAAACTGGTGATTTTTCCCCATTTGGAAATGTCAGTGTCCTTGCTGTAGGGGACTTTTACCAGCTGCCTCCCGTTAAAGGGAAACCCCTATATGTTACTGACGCAGGCGTAAATTTATGGACCTCTTTATTCAAGGTTGTGGAACTGAACACTGTTGTTAGGCAGCAAGATCAGTTGTTTGCAAAGTTATTGAACAGAATAAGAACTCGGTCCAAAGAAACTCCAATGCTACTCAGTGATATTGAAACATTTAAGCACTGTGAAAGTGGTGAAGTCAGCTCAGCGTTGCATATCTTCCCGACAAATAAACAAGTAAATCAACACAATCTTCAGGAGTTATTCAGGACTTGCCCTGAATATGTTAAAGTAGAAGCTCAAGATTTTGTTCATAACAAGAAAACAGGAAATCTTGAGTTGATTAGTGGACATCATGCGAAAGCATACAACACATGTTTGGAGGAAACTCTACTATTGGGAATAAATGCACGTGTTATGTTGTGCAAGAATGTTGATGTTGTGGATGGTCTAGTAAATGGGGTGTGTGGCACTGTGACACATATCGTGACCTCAGACAACAAGTTTCCTCAAAGGGTGTATGTCAAGTTTGATAAAGATGAGGTTGGTTCACAGAGGAGGAAACAATCAGCTACTGCTTCTGTTGATTTGATGGCCTCTACATACATAGAGCCTGAAGAGGAAAAGATCACCAGTAAAGGTGGATTACGCCGGCAATTTCCACTTAAACTGGCTTGGGCTTGTACAGTACATAAAGTTCAGGGCCTAACAGTAGACAGTGCTGTGGTGTCTTTGAATGAAATATTTTCTGCAGGACAAGCATATGTGGCGTTAAGTCGCGTGAGAAGCTTGTCTGGATTAATTATTCAAGACTTTGCAGAGGAACACATTTATTGTAAAAACAACATTAAGGAGGCAATTCAGAGGATGCCTCCTTTTTTTGTTGAATCCGCACCAAGCCAACCACATACCTTCTCAGTGTTTTTGATGAATGTGCAAGGACTGACTGAGCATGCACCAGATTTAGCTATATGCACAGAACACTTACAGCCTAACTGTATTGCAGTAACAGAAACATGGCTACCAAACTTTCCAGCATCTGAGATCATAAAGATTGATGGCTACAGTTTTCACAGCTGTCCACGAACTTTATCATATTCTGGCAATAATCCTCTGTTTAAAAAATTGCAATCCGAACAACATGGAGGTGTTGGCATATTTAGTGCAAATAATGTCACCTTTGACATAATTCAGGTACCACATTTCAATTTGGAGTGTGCAATCAGCAAATATGGTCATCACGATATATTAGTTGCTGTCATTTATCGACCTCCATCTTATCACATGTCTTTGTTTAAAGAGCACCTCAGCAGGCTATTTGATTTGTTAAAGCCACTAAGTAACACCATTGCTGTCATGGGAGATTTTAATGAAGACATTCTAAAGTCCTCGAGCGTCTGTAAATTTGCTGAAGATAGGGGGTATGTTCAACTAGTGACACAGCCCACAACAGAAAGGGGCACATTGATTGACCATGTGTATGTAAAAACAACACGGTATGAGGTTGAAACTTCAGTAGTGCCTACCTACTTTAGTGACCATGAGGGCATTGTTTGTCATTTTAGGGAAAAAAAATAAGTGAAGTAATGAAATATATAAATAACAATGTACATATAAATAAGTTTAAAATGAAGTATATGAATAACAGCGAGTTCTTTTTCCCTACATTACAACAGCAATAATTAATATGCTGTTGTATTGTAGGTTTTGCTCTCCCTTCAGTGTAATGTCAAAAAAGCAAAAGACACTGGTAATGGTACTCCTAGTTTACTGGGATTGGGGTTCGATTCCCTGCAGTGTCCTGCTGACTATGTCATTTTCCTGGAGGTAAAAAGTACCAAATATACAAATAAACTTATAAATAACAAATTAAAATGGAAAAATATTTAAAAAACTAAGATTTTTTTCCCTACTTACAACAACATTGTTGATCAATGTGCTATTGTATTGCAGGTTTTGTTCTCTTCAGTGTAATGTCAAAACAAAACAAAACAAAAAAAAAACAATAGAAATTTAGCATATACATATATTTATGTTCATTATGTAGTATTTGGTTCGACGATGCACTGGTGGCTCTGCAGTGCACTGGCGACGCATTCAGGATTAGGCCCACCTCTCGCAAGTTCACTACTGCAACTGGCTCAAGTCTGACTTGCGACTGTGTCAGATTAAGTGGTATTAAAGATGAGATAAATATGTGGTATTAACACAATATAAAGGATGTAATGCAAAAAAATTGTATACATTTACAGTTTGATGTTTGGAAAATGTTACCTCTCCTGCATTGTTTAAAAAAATGTTTTGTATTAAAATTGCAAGGTGTTTTCTGCCCTGCAGAAGAAGTAGCAGAGCGTGAAGCAACCGAATAGTCTCCAGTCCATCCCTGCCAGATATTCAGAAATGATACTTCCAACCATCTGTGATCTTTGTTCCCATCTAATTTTCCACAGTACTACTGCTCTGTGTTTCCTACAGTTTTTAGTGCAGGTTGAAGTTGTGTTATCTTCTCATTGTCTCTCCGCTCTCCTCCCATTGTATTGTTCTTGTTCAGCTATATTTAGTTTTCACTGGCTGCATTCCAAGTTTAGTTTATGGAATAATTTAAATTGTAATTTTTGACTGTGTGCTTTAAATGTATTTTCACCATGCTTCTGCCCAATCAGTTTATTGTAACCTTCTGTGATTTTGTGTGTTCCATATAGTAAAAAAAATATTTACCTGATCTTTGCTCCCATTATTTTGTGGTCACCTATCTTTGTGTTCCACCAGGTGTGAAACATTCACATGAAATTATGTACTGTGAACATGAATATATTATGTACTTGATATTTACAGATGGTTTAACTGTGAATATAGTTAAAAATGATAATGTGCAGTTTTGCACAATGTATCAACTCCCAAAATGTAATTGCTCTACATTTAAAAAAAAAAAAAAAAAAAAAAACTAATGAGGCATTTTTGATAAATTCAAAGGGGCACTGTTAAACCATTTTTACAATTTTTCACAAGATTGAAAAATTATTGAAATTTACGCCAAGCTACATGGATGTTCAAATATTGGTTTTCAAGCATGTTAAGGACTCAAATTCCGCTGGCACCAATTGGCGCTGCAGAGTTGATGCAAACGACCCCTACAGAATCCTTCAGGGTATGACTCACACAGATAACAGGAAGTTTGGCACAACTATCTAGCATATCTGCCAATTTATGGCTGTTTAAAATTTGTGGCTAGACAAAATGGCGTTTCCTGTTCCCACAAGGGGGCGCCATGCCCAATGGGTAATATTTCAATGAAATTGTGTTCAATCTGGGATACCTCTAATGCATGCCAGATCTGAAAAAGATTGCGCCTTCTATCAGGAAGTTTAATCATTAACTGAAATTGGGGTGTAGCCCAAAAAAATGGCCAACTTTGGTACCCCAACCAGGTCAGGCCCATGAATAAAAACTCACCATTTTTATAACTTAATATCTCATATGTCTCCTGAACAGACTGACCAATTTTGTGACAATCGAACTAACCCCGAGGCACCAAGGCTTCAAATTCTGCTGCCACTAGCTATTGCTACAGTGTTGATGCAGATGACCAGTACAGGACTCTTTCGGGTAAGATGCTGACCAAACGTGGGAAGTTTGGTGCAGATATCTTGTATATCTGTCAAGTTATGACTGTTCAAATATTGTGGTGAGACAAATGGCTACAATCATTTTCACTATCCTGTTTAGACCCCTCCGCTTCAACAAAACCTAAATATTTCAGACACCTGAACAGATGTCTTAAGTCTCCCCTGATGCAGTTTTGAGATCAATAGATTTGTTTTTCCCTTGAGGAGAAGTGTGTCCCGTAAAAAAAGGGCATTTCCTGTTCCCACTAGGAGGCGCCAGGCACAATTAGTAATATTTCAATCCAATCCTGCTCAGGCTGGGATACCTCAACACACATGCCAGATTTTTCATCAGACACCTGAACAGATGTCTTCAGTCTCCCCTGATGCAGTTTTGAGATCAATAGATTTTTTTTTCCCTGGAGGAGGAGTGTGTCCCGTAAAAAAAGGGCATTTCCTGTTCCCACTATGAGGCGCCAGGCACAATTAGTAATATTTCAATCCAATCCTGTTCAGGCTGGGATACCTCACACACATGCCAGATTTAAAATAGATTGAATGTTGTATGACTGAGTTATCATTTTCCAAATTTGATGTTTTGCCGAAAAATGGCTGACTCTGGCACCCCGTCCAGGTCAGGCCCGTGAATAAAAACACAACATTTTGATAACATAAGATTTCATTTGCCTCATGAACAGTCTCACCAACTTTGAGGATGATCAAAGTAATTCCCTAGGCACCAAGGTCTCAAATATGCACCCTGTAAATCGATAAAATTTTCACATTCAATCCAAAATACCGAATTTCCTGTTGGGTTTGCAATGGGCGTGCAAGAGACTTTTTGGAGCAGTTTTGTACAAGGTATCGACTCTCCGAATATCATCCCTCTACGTTGAAAAAAGCTAAATGGAGAGGCCTTGTTGAAAAATTCAAGGGGGCGCCACTGAGCCATTTTGTTACGTTTTCGTTTTTGCACCCTGTAAATCGATAAAATTTTCACATTCAATCCAAAATACCGAATTTCCTGTTGGGTTTGCAATGGGCGTGCAAGAGGCTTTTTGGAGCAGTTAGGCATAAGGTATCTACTCCCCAAATTTCTTCGCTCTACGTTGAAAAAACCCAATAGGAGAGGCCTTTTTTAAAACTTCTTTCTGTCGCTGCTAGTTGGCACTGTAGAGTTGATGCAAATAACCCCTACAAGATCCTTCAAAGTATGACTCTCAATAAACACAAGAACTTTGGCACAGATATGTTGTATATCTGCCAAGTTATGACTGTTCAAAGGTTTTGGCGAGACAAATTGTTGACGGGCATTTTCACTTCCGGTTTGGACCTCTCCGCTTCAACAAAACCTCAATATTTATCATCAGGCACCTGAACACATGTCTTGAGGCTCCCCTGAAACAGGTTTGAGGTCAATAGATTTTTTTCCCTTTGAGGAGGAGCCTGTCTCGTAAAGAAGGCAATTTCCTGTTCCCACTAGGGGACACCAGGCCTAATGGGTAATATTTCAATGCAGTCTTGTTCAGACTGGGATATCTCATAAACATGCTAGAAACGAAAAAGATTGAACGTTGTATCACGGAGTTTTTAATCATTTTCTGAATTTGGTGTTTTTCACAAAAATGGCTGACTTTGGGACCACGCCCAGGTCAAACCCTTGAATGAAAACACACCATTTTGAAAACTTAAAATGTCATATGTCTCCTGAATAGTCTGACAAATTTTGAAGACGATCCAACTATTTTCTTCAGCGACAAGGTCTCAAATGTAAATCGATAAAAATTCACATTTGATCCAAAATTTCCGGCTTCCTGTTGGGTTTGGAATATGGGTGCAAGAGACTTTTTGGAGCAGTTTTGTACAAGGTATCGACTCTCCGAATTTCATCCCTCTACGTTGAAAAAACCTCAATGGAGAGGCCTTTTTGAAAATTTCAAGGGGGCGCCACTGAGCCATTTTGTTACATGTTTTCGTAACATTGCAAGATTATTGAAAATCACGCAAAGCTGCATGAATGTCCAAATTTTTGTGAGTTTCCGTGCATGTTCAAGCCTCCAAATGTAAACTCCTACTGTGAACCGATAAAAATTTCACATTCGATCCAAAATACCCGATTTCCTGTTGGATTTGGAATACGGGTGCAAGAAACTTTTTGGAGCTGTTTTGCATAAGGTATCTACTCCCCAAATTTCCTCGCTCTATGTTGAAAAAACCCAATAGGAAAGGCCTTTTTTACAACTTCTTTCTGTCGCCACTAGTTGGCACTGTAGAGTTGATGCAAATGACCCCTACAAGAACCTTCAGGGTATGACTCTCAACAAACACGGGAAGTTTGGCGCAGATATGTTGTATATCTGCCGAGATACGACTGTTCAAAGTTTTTGGCGAGACAAATTGTTGACGGGCATTTTCACTTCCAGTTTGGACCCCTCCGCTTCAACGAAACCTCAATATTTATCATCAGGCACCTGAACACATGTCTTAAGGCTCCCCTGAAACAGGTTTGAGGTCAATAGATTTTTTTCCCTTTGAGGAGGAGCCTGCCTCGTAAAGAAGGCCATTTCCTGTTCCCACTAGGGGACGCCAGGCCTAATGGGTAATATTTCAATGCAGTCTTCTTCAGACTGGGATATCTCATATACATGCTAGAAACGAAAAAGATTGAACGTTGTATCAAGGAGTTTTTAATCATTTTCTGTATTTGGTGTTTTGCCCAAAAATGGCCGACTTTGGGACCACGCCCAGGTCAGACCCTTGAATGAAAACTCACCATTTTGAAAACTTAAGATCTCATATGTCTCCTGAATAGTCTGACAAATTTTGAAGACAATCCAACTATTTCCTTCAGCGACAAGGTCTCAAATGTAAATCGATAAAATTTCACATTTGATCCAAAATTTCTGGCTTCCTGTTGGGTTTGGAATATGGGTGCAATAGACTTTTTGGAGCAGTTTTGTACAAGGTATCGACTCTCCGAATTTCATCCCTCTATATTGAAAAAACCTCAATGGAGAGGCCTTTTTGAAAATTTCAAGGGGGCGCCACTGAGCCATTTTGTTACATGTTTTCATAACATTGCAAGATTATTGAAAATTACGCAAAGCTGCATGAATGTCCAAATTTTTGTGAGTTTCCGTGCATGTTCAAGCCTCCAAATGTAAACTCCTACTGTGAACCGATAAAAATTTCACATTCGATCCAAAATACCCGATTTCCTGTTGGATTTGGAATACGGGTGCAAGAGACTTTTTGGAGCTGTTTTGCATAAGGTATCTACTCCCCAAATTTCCTCGCTCTATGTTGAAAAAACCCAATAGGAAAGGCCTTTTTTAAAACTTCTTTCTGTCGCCACTAGTTTGCACTGTAGAGTTGATGAAAATGACCCCTACAAGAAACTTCAGGGTATGACTCAACAAACACAAGAAGTTTGGCGCAGATATGTTGTATATCTGCCGAGTTACGACTGTTCAAAGTTTTTGGCGAGACAAATTGTTGACTGTCATTTTCACTTCCAGTTTGGACCCCTCCGCTTCAACGAAACCTCAATATTTTTCATCAGGCACCTGAACACATGTCTTAAGGCTCCCCTGAAACAGGTTTGAGGTCAATAGATTTTTTTCCCTTGGAGGAGGAGCCTGCCTCGTAAAAAAGGCCATTTCCTGTTCCCACTAGGTGGCGCCAGGCCTAATGGGTAATATTTCAATGCAGTCGTGTTCAGGCTGGGATATCTCATATAAATGCTAGAAATGAAAAAGATTGAACGTTGTATCACGGAGTTTTTAATCATTTTCTGAATTTGGTGTTTTTCACAAAAATGGCCAACTTTGGGACCACGCCCAGGTCAAACCCTTGAATGAAAACACACCATTTTGAAAACTTAAGATCTCATATGTCTCCTGAATAGTCTGACCAATTTTGAAGACGATCCAACTATTTTCTTCAGCGACAAGGTCTCAAATGTAAATCGATAACATTTCACATTTGATCCAAAATTTCCGGCTTCCTGTTGGGTTTGGAATATGGGTGCAAGAGACTTTTTGGAGCAGTTTTGTACAATGTATCGACTCACTAAATTTCATTGTTCTACGTTGAAAAAACCTAATAGGAGAGGCCTTTTTGAAAATTTCAAGGGGGCGCCACTGAGCCATTTTGTTAAATTTTTTTGTAGATTATCAAAATTTACGCAAAGTTGAATGTATGTGCAAAATTTGGTGAGTTTTCATGCATGTTCAAGCCTCCAAATGTAAACTCCTACTGTGAACCGATAAAAATTTCACATTCGATCCAAAATACCCGATTTCCTGTTGGATTTGGAATACGGGTGCAAGAGACTTTTTGGAGCAGTTTTGCATAAGGTATCTACTCCCCAAATTTCCTTGCTCTATGTTGAAAAAACCCAATAGGAAAGGCCTTTTTTAAAACTTCTTTCTGTCGCCACTAGTTGGCACTGTAGAGTTGATGAAAATGACCCCTACAAGAACCTTCAGGGTATGACTCTCAACAAACACGGGAAGTTTGGCGCAGATATGTTGTATATCTGCCGAGTTATGACTGTTCAAAGTTTTTGGCGAGACAAATTGTTGACGGTCATTTTCACTTCCAGTTTGGACCTCTCCGCTTTAACGAAACCTCAATATTTTTCATCAGGCACCTGAACACATGTCTTGAGGCTCCCCTGAAACAGGTTTGAGGTCAATAGATTTTTTTCCCTTGGAGGAGGAGCCTGTCTCGTAAAGAAGGCCATTTCCTGTTACCACTAGGGGGCGCCAGGCCTAATGGGTAATATTTCAATGCAGTCGTGTTCAGGCTGGGATATCTCATATACATGCTAGAAATGAAAAAGATTGAACGTTGTATCACTGAGTTTTTAATCATTTTCTGAATTTGGTGTTTTGGCCAAAAATGGCCAACTTTGGGACCACGCCCAAGCCAGACCCTTGGATGAAAACTCACCATTTTGAAAACTTAAGATCTCATATGTGTCCTGAATAGTCTGACCAATTTTGAAGACGATCCAACTATTTTCTTCAGCGACAAGGTCTCAAATGTAAATCGATAAAATTTCACATTTGATCCAAAAATTTCCGGCTTCCTGTTGGGTTTGGAATATGGGTGCAAGAGACTTTTTGGAGCAGTTTTGGACAATGTATCGACTCGCCAAATTTCATCGTTCTACGTTGAAAAAACCTAATAGGAGAGGCCTTTTTGAAAATTTCAAGGGGGCGCCACTGAGCCATTTTGTTAAATTTTTTTGTAGATTATCAAAATTTACGCAAAGTTGCATGTATGTGCAAATTTTGGTGAGTTTTCGTGCATGTTCAGGCCTCCAAATATAAACTCCAACTGTGAACCGATAAAAATTTCACATTTGATCCAAAATATCCGATTTCCTGTTGGATTTGGAATATGGGTGCAAGAGGCTTTTTTGAACAGTTAGGCATAAGGTATCTACTCCCCAAATTTCATTGCTCTACGTTGAAAACCTGAGAGGAGAGGCCTTTTTGAAAATTTTAAGGGTCAAGGGGGCGCCACTGAGCCATTTTTTGACATTTTTTCAAAACGACGCAAGATTATCGAAATTTACGCGAAGCCGCACGTACGTGCAAATTTTGGTGACTTTTCGTGCATGTTCAGGCCTCCAAATTGGCCATTTTCATTTGCCCTGAAAAAAGAAGAATAATAATAACTAGGCCTGCAAGCAGGACTGAACGGGCCCTCGCAATCTAGCGCAACTCGGACGTCACGCAACTCGGACTGTGTGCAGGTCAGGGTGGTGGCAGATCCTCCTCTCTAATCATCTCATTAGAACCTAACATGCTCGAAAGTCGCCTATTTACATTCCCACACCCAAGAGATAAAAACCCCTATTGGAGAGAGTACTACAAAAAAGGAGCCACTACTGAGCTGTGCAGCCAAGCCCTTATTCAAAACCTAAATTAATCTTCTAACTGGGCCAATTCGACCAAGTGTGCCAACTATTGTGGCTCTATAAGCTCCCTGAGTCTCTGAAAAAAAATATTTCCTTTAAATGGCGAACAAAGGGTCGTCACGGCAACAGACAGAGACACGTGGACATGGGCCGTAAAAAAGTATTTTAATAGGTCTTGAAACTACAATGACCAACATGAAAAGAACTGGACATGTTTTGGAAAAACGAGTGACTTTATATCGCCACTAGTTGGCGCTGTAGGGTTGATGCAAATGACCCCTACAAGGCCCTTCAGGGTATGACTCTCAACAAGCACGGGAAGTTTGGCGCAGATATCTTGTATATCTGCCGAGTTATGACTGTTCAAAGTTTTTGGAGAGAAAAATTGTTGACAGTCATTTTCACTTTCCTGTTTGGACCCCTCCGCTTCAACGAAACTTCAATATTTTTCATCAGGCACCTGAAGACAGGTCTTAAGGTTTCCCTTATGCAGGTTTGAAGTAGATTGATTTTTTCCCTTTAGAGGAGGAGTGTGTCCCGTAAAAAAGGGCATTTCCTGTTCCCACTAGGAGGCGCCAGGCACAAATGGTAAATTTTCAATCCAGTCCTGCTCAGGCTGGTATACCTCACACACATGCCAGATTTAAAATAGATTGAACGTTGTATGAGGGAGTTATCAGTCATTTTCCGAATTCGGTGTTTTGGCGAAAAAATGGAAGAATTTGGCGCCCCGCCCAGGTCAGGCCCGTGAATGAAAACACACCATTTTTATAACTTAAGATTTCATATGCCTCATGAACAGTCTCACCAATTTTGAGAATGATCAAACTAATTCCCTAGGTGCCAAGGTGTAAAATGTGCACACTGTAAATCGATAAAAAGTTCACATTCAATCCAAAATACCCGATTTCCTGTAGGATTTGGAATGTGTGTGCAAGAGACTTTTTGGAGCAGTTTTGCACAAAGTTTTGACTCTCCAAATTTCATCACTCTATGTTAGAAAAACCTAAATGGAGAGGCCTTTTTGAAAATTTCAAGGGGGCGCCACTGAGCCATTTTGTTAAATTGTTTCGTAACGTTGCAAGATTATCGAACGTTATCCAAAGCCGCATGTATGTGCAAATTTTGGTGAGTTTTTATGCATATTCAAGCCTCCAAATGTAAACTCTTACTGTGAACCCATGAAAATTTCACATTCGACCCAAAATACCCGATTTCCTGTTGGATTTGGAATATGGGTGCAAGAGACTTTTTGGAGCAGTTTTGCATAAGGTATCTACTCCCCAAATTTCCTTGCTCTATGTTGAAAAAACCCAATAGGAAAGGCCTTTTTTAAAACTTCTTTCTGTCGCCACTAGTTGGCACTGTAGAGTTGATGCAAATGACCCCTACAAGAACCTTCAGGGTATGACTCTCAACAAACACGGAAAGTTTGGCGCAGATATGTTGCATATCTGCCGAGTTATGACTGTTCAAAATTTTTGGCGAGACAAATTGTTGACGGTCATTTTCACTTCCAGTTTGGACCTCTCCGCTTCAACGAAACCTCAATATTTTTCATCAGGGACCTGAACACATGTCTTGAGGCTCCCCTGAAACAGGTTTGAGGTCAATAGATTTTTTTCCCTTGGAGGAGGAGCCTGTCTCGTAAAGAAGGCCATTTCCTGTTCCCACTAGGGGGCGCCAGGCCTAATGGGTAATATTTCAATGCAGTCGTGTTCAGGCTGGGATATCTCATATACATGCTAGAAATGAAAAAGATTGAACGTTGTATCACGGAGTTTTTAATCATTTTCTGAATTTGGTATTTTGCCCAAAAATGGCCGACTTTGGGACCACGCCCAGGTCAGACCCTTGAGTGAAAACTCACCATTTTGAAAACTTAAGATCTCATATGTCTCCTGAATAGTCTGACCAATTTTGAAGACGATCCAACTATTTTCTTCAGCGACAAGGTCTCAAATGTAAATCGATAAAATTTCACATTTGATCCAAAATTTCTGGCTTCCAGTTGGGTTTGGAATATGGGTGCAAGAGACTTTTTGGAGCAGTTTTGCACAATGTATCGACTCGCCAAATTTCATCGTTCTACGTTGAAAAAACCTAATAGGAAAGGCCTTTTTGAAAATTTCAAGGGGGCGCCACTGAGCCATTTTGTTAAATTTTTTTGTAGATTATCAAAATTTACGCAAAGTTGCATGTATGTGCAAATTTTGGTGAGTTTTCGTGCATGTTCAGGCCTCCAAATGTAAACTCAAACTGTGAACCGATAAAAATTTCACATTTGATCCAAAATATCCGATTTCCTGTTGGATTTGGAATATGGGTGCAAGAGGCTTTTTTGAACAGTTAGGCATAAGGTATCTACTCCCCAAATTTCATTGCTCTACGTTGAAAACCTGAGAGGAGAGGCCTTTTTGAAAATTTTAAGGGTCAAGGGGGCGCCACTGAGCCATTTTTTGACATTTTTTCAAAACGACACAAGATTATCGAAATTTACGCAAAGCCGCACGTTTGTGCAAATTTTGGTGACTTTTCGTGCATGTTCAGGCCTCCAAATTGGCCATTTTCATTTGCCCTGAAAAAAGAAGAATAATAATAATAATAATAATAATCCTTTGCAAAACAATAGGGCCTTCGCACGCTTAGTGCTCGGGCCCTAATAATAATAATAATCCTTTGCAAAACAATAGGGCCTTCGCACGTCTAGTGCTCGGGCCCTAATAACTAGCCCTGCAAGCAGGACTGAACGGGCCCTCGCGTATGGCGCAACTCGGACGTCAAAGAAAGTCGAAGGGCAGGCAGGTCGGGGCGGTGGCAGTCGACAACAGACAGATATCCAGGCAGATATATTGCATGTCTGAATGTTCAGAATTAGTGGGAAGAGAAAATGGCGACGGTCATTATGACTTTCCTATGGGACCCCTCTGCTTTAACAAAACAAAATTGTTTATTAGGCACCTGAACACGGTCATTATGACTTTCCTTTTGGACCCCTCTGCTTTAACGAAACAAAATTGTTGATCAGGCACCTGAACACATGTCTTAAGGCTCCGCTGATTCAGGTTTGAGGTCAATTGATTTTTGACCCTGAGAAGCAGGAGCCTTTCTATTTAAGTAAAAGTGTGTTTCCTGTTCCCACTAGGGGGCGCCAGGCGTAATGAGTAATATTTCAATAAAGTCATGTGCAGGCTGAAATACTTCACATTCATGCCAAATATGAAAAAGATTGCACCTTCAATCAGGAAGTTATTACCGTATTTTTCGGACTACAAGTGGCACCTGAGTATAAGTCGCACAAGCCAGAAAATGCCCAACAAAGAGAAAAAAAACATATATAAGTCTTACCGGAGTATAAGTCGCAATTTTGGGGGAAATTGACTTGATAAAATCCAACACATAGAACAGATATGTCATCTTGAAAGGCAGTTTAATATAAAAATACAATAGAGAACAACATGCTGAATAAATCTACAGTGTACAGTGCATAAACAACGAAATGCGAATATACTGTCCTCACCAGGACGCTACCGCTCGGTCCTGGCTATATACAGCGAACTCCAAAAAGACAATGCTGGACGTCCGCATAATTTGTTGAATCAATTTGGTCCTCGATAGCAAACAGGTTCACATCAACGTAAATAAATGATAATTAGGTACTATTGCAGCAATAACATAACAGATTAGCATGCGTTCGCTAGCATTAGCACACCATTCAAACAACCACACAACTGGCTGTAAGTGTCCGCTCGCGGGTGGAAAACACACAACAACAACAGAAAAGATGATACACGCAGGCGTTGCCTCTGTAGAGATATTTTAAAAGCATAAACAATGAACGTAGCTTCGCAGCCGTCTTTCCCTCTCGCTAACTCGCCCACTCACTCACTCACTCACTCACTCACTCACTCACTCACTCACTCACTCACTCACTCACTCACTCACTCACTCACTCACTCACTCACTCACTCAGAGCTACGTAGCTGTCTGTCTTCTTCTGGTGTGCGAGCGCTCTTCTTCACGTAAACAAGTGCGAGTGCGCTCCCAGGTGGGCGTGAAAGCGCCACAAACTAAATGCATCCATTTCAATTTAAAAAAGTCAATTATACAATTGAACATACATTGCCAAAGGCAGAACGCGAACGTGGCCATAGCTATTAAGAGTTATTCAGATAACTATAGCATGCTAACAAGTTTACAAAACCATTAGTCCAAAACACCAAAATAACATGGGAAATTTTATCATAATGTGTTAATAATTTCACACATAAGTCGCTGCTGAGTATAAGTCGCACCCCAAAGCAAAATATGAAAAAAACCGCGACTTATAGTCATTTACTGAATTGTATTGTCAAAAATAAGACACATTTGCTCCCCTGGCCAGGAAAGGGCCGTGAATGAAATGTCACCATTTTGATAACCTAACATCTCATATGTGTCAATAATAGTCTGACCAATTTTGAGGAGCATTCAACTTACTGCCTCGGCGTAATGGTGTCAAACGTGCATGCTGGTTTTAGACAAAAATGCCATGTTGTGCAAGATTCAATCCCTAATACCCGATTTCCTGTTGGGTTTGGAATATGGGTGCAAGAGACTTTTTGGAGCAGTTTTGCACAACGTATCCACTCCCCAAATGTCATCACTCTACGTCGAAAAAAACTAATAGGACAGGCCTTTTTTAAAAATTGAAGGGGGCGCCACTGAGCCATTTTATTACATCTTTTGGCAATGTTGCTAAATTCATGAAATTTACATGAAGCCGCATGTATGTGCAAATTTAGGTGAGTTTTCGAGCATGTTCAGACCTGGAAATTGGCCATTTTGTGACAAAATGCCGAGGGTCTTTTCACTTTCCTGTTTGGGTACTGCTACATCAACGAAAACTCAATATTTTTCATCATATACCTAAAGACATGTCTTAAGGCTCCCCTGATGCAGGTTTGAGGTCAATTGATGTTTTTCACCAGGAGGAGGAGCCTTTCTCGTAAAAATGGGTGTTTCCTCTTCCCACAAGGGGGCGCCAGGCCTAATGGAAAATATTTCAATGCAGTCGTGTTCAGGTTAAGACACCTTACACGCATGCCAAATATGAAAAAGATTGGACCTTGTATCAGGAAGTTATTAATCATTTACTGAAATTGGCGCGTTGCCAAAAAAACACCCGACTTTGGTACCCCGCCCAGGTTAGGCCCGTGGACGAAAACTCACCATTTTCACAACTTAATATCTCATATGTCTCATGAAGACGTACACCAATTTTGAGGAAGATCCAACGTACTGGCTGGGCGCAATGGTCTGAAACGTGCATGCTGGTTTTCGCCCAAAATGCTATGTTTTTCAACATTCAATCCAAAATATCCGATTTCCTGTTGGGTTTGGAATATGGGTGCTGCAGACTTTTTGAAGCGTCTCTGGACAACGTATCCACTCCCCAAATTTCATCGCTCTACGTTGAAAAACATCAAAGCAAAGGGCATTTTTAAAATTTCAAGGGGGCGCCACTGAGCCATTTTTTGATTTTTTTAAAAAACGTTGCTAAATTTTCGAAATTTTCGCGAAGCCGGATGTATATGCAAAATTTGGTGAGTTTTTGAGCATGTTCAGGCCTTCAAATTGGCCATTTTCATTTGCCATGAAAAAATAATAATAATAATAATAATAATAATCCTTCGAAGAACAATAGGGCCTCGCACGCTGAGAGTGCTCGGGCCCTAATAATAATCCTTCGAAGAACAATAGGGCCTCGCACGCTGAGAGTGCTCGGGCCCTAACTAGCCCTGCAAGCAGGACTGACGGGCCCTCGCGTATGGCGCAACTCGGACGTCAAACAAAGTCGGAGGGCAGGCAGGTCGGGGCGGTGGCAGTCGACAACAGACAGATATCCAGGCAGATATATTGCATGTCTGAATGTTCAGAATTAGTGGGGAGAGAAAATGGCGACGGTCATGATGACTTTCTTATCGGACCCCTCTGCTTTAACAAAACAAAAGTGTTTATTAGGCACCTGAACACGGTCATTATGACTTTCCTATTGGACCCCTCTGCTTTAAGGAAACAAAAGTCTTACCGGAGTATAAGTCGCATTTGTGGGTGAAATTTACTTGATAAAATCCAACACGTAGAACAGATATGTCATCTTGAAAGGCAATTGAATATAAAGATACAATAGAGAACAACATGCTGAATAAATGTACAGTGTACAGTGCATAAACAACGAAATGCGAATATACTGTCCTCACCAGGACGCTACCGCTCGGTCCTGGCTATAGACAGCGAACTCCAAAAAGACAATTCTGGATGTCCGCATAATTTGTTGAATCAATTTGGTCCTCGATAGCAAACAGGTTCACATCACCGTAAATAAATGATAATTACGTACTATTACAGCAATAATGTAACAGATTAGCATGCGTTCGCTAGCATTAGCACACCATTCAAACAACCACACAACTGGCTGTAAGTGTCCGCTCGCGGGTGGAAAACACACAACAACAGAAAAGATGATACACGCAGGCGTTGCCTCTGTAGAGATATTTTAAAGGCATAAACAATGAACGTAGGTTCGCAGCCGTCTTTCTCTCTTGCTAACTCGCCCACTCGCTCGCTCGCTCGCTCACTCACTCACTCACTCACTCACTCACTCACTCACTCACTCACTCACTCACTCACTCACTCACTCACTCACTCACTCACTCACTCACTCACTCAGAGCTATGTGGCTGTCTGTCTTCTTCTGGTGTGCGAGCGCTTATTCACGTAAACAAGTGCGAGTGCGCTCCCAGGTGGGCGTGAAAGCGCCACAAACTAAATGCATCCATTTCAATATAAAAAAGTCAATTATACAATTGAACATACATTGCCAAAGGCAGAACGCGAACGTGGCCATAGCTATTAACAGTTATTCAGATAACTATAGCATGCTAACAAGTTTACAAAACCATCAGTCCAAAACACCAAAATAACACGGGAAATTATATCATAATGTGTTAATAATTTCACTCACCAGGGGGCACCAGGCCTAATGGTTTTGTAAACCTGTTAGCATGCTATAGTAATCTGAATAACTGTTAATAGCTATGGCCACGTTCGCGTTCTGCCTTTGGCAATGTATGTTCAATTGTATAATTGACTTTTTTATATTGAAATGGATGCATTTAGTTTGTGGCGCTTTCACGCCCAACTGGGAGCGCACTCGTTATTATTATTTTTTCATGGCAAATGAAAATGGCCATAGCTATTAAGAGTTATTCAGATAACTATAGCATGCTAACAAGTTTACAAAACCATTAGTCCAAAACACCTAAATAACATGGGAAATGTTATCATAATGTGTTAATAATTTCACACATAAGTCACTGCTGAGTATAAGTCGCACCCCAAACCAAAATATGAAGAAAAAAAAACACGACTTATAGTCGGAAAAATACAGTAGTCTTTTACTGAATTGTATTGTCAAAAATAAGACACATTTGCTCCCCTGCCCAGGAAAGGGCCGTGAATGAAATGTCACCATTTTGATAACCTAACATCTCATATGTGTCATGAACATTCATTCATTCATTCATTTTCCATGCCGCTTTTCCTCACGAGGGTCGCGGAGGTGCTGGAGCCTATCCCAGCTAACTCGGGGCAGTAGGCAGGGGACACCCTGAACTGGTTGCCAGCCAATTGCAGGGCACAAGGAGACATACAACCATTCACGCGCACACTCATACCTACGGACAATTTAGAGTGCTCAATCAGCCTACCATGCATGTTTTTGGGATGTCTGACCAATTTTGAGAAGCATTCAACTTACTGCTTCGGCGTAATGGTCTCAAACGTGCATGCAGGTTTTTGACAAAAATGCAAGATTCAATCCATAATACCCGATTTCCTGTTGGGTTTGGAATATGGGTGCAAGAGACTTTTTGGAGCAGTTTTGCACAACGTATCCACTCCCCAAATTTCATCACTCTACGTCGAAAAAAACTAATAGGACAGGCCTTTTTTAAAAATTGAAGGTGGCGCCACTGAGCCATTTTATTACATCTTTTGGCAATGTTGCTAAATTCATGAAATCTACATGAAGCCACATGTATGTGCACATTTTGGTGAGTTTTCGAGCATGTTCAGACCTTGAAATTTGCCATTTTGAGAGAAAATGCCGAGGGTCTTTTCACTTTCCTGTTTGGATACTGCAACATCAACGAAAACTCAATATTTTTCATCAGATACCTAAAGACATGTCTTAAGGCTCCCCTGATGCAGGTTTGAGATCAATTGATGTTTTTCACCAGGAGGAGGAGCCTTTTTCGTAAAAAAGGGTGTTTCCTCTTCCCACAAGGGGGCGCCAGGCCTAATGGAAAATATTTCAATGCAGTCCTGTTCAGGTTAAGACACCTTACATGCATGCCAAATATGAAAAAGATTGGACCTTGTATCAGGAAGTTATTAATCATTTACTGAAATTGGCGCGTTGCCAAAAAAACACCCGACTTTGGTACCCCGCCCAGGTCAGGCCCGTGGACGAAAACTCACCATTTTCACAACTTAGTATCTCATATGTCTCATGAACACTTACACCAATTTTGAGGAAGATCCAACGTACTGGCTCGGCGCAACGGTCTGAAACGTGCATGCTGGTTTTCGCCCAAAATGCTATGTTTTTCAACATTCAATCCAGAATATCCCATTTCCTGTTGGGTTTGGAATATGGGTGCTTTAGACTTTTTGAAGCGGTTCTGGACAACGTATCCACTCCCCAAATTTCATCGCCCTACGTTGAAATACATCAAAGCAAAGGGCATTTTGAAAATTGCAAGGGGGCGCCACTGAGCCATTTTTTTATTTTTTTTGTAAACGTTGCCAAATTGTCGAAATTTTCGCGAAGCCGGATGTATGTGCAAATTTTGGTGAGTTTTTGAGCATGTTCAGGCCTTCAAATTGGCCATTTTCATTTGCCATGAAAAAAAAATAATAATAACTAGCCCTGCAAGCAGGACTGAACGGGCCCTCGCGTATGGCGCAACTCGGACGTCAAACAAAGTCGAAGGGCAGGCAGGTCGGGGCGGTGGCAGTCGACAACAGACAGATATCCAGGCAGATATATTGCATGTCTGAATGTTCAGAATTAGTGGGGAGAGAAAATGGCGACGGTCATTATGACTTTCCTATGGGACCCCTCTGCTTTAACAAAACAAAATTGTTTATTAGGCACCTGAACACGGTCATTATGACTTTCCTTTTGGACCCCTCTGCTTTAACGAAACAAAATTGTTGATCAGGCACCTGAACACATGTCTTAAGGCTCCGCTGATTCAGGTTTGAGGTCAATTGATTTTTGACCCTGAGAAGCAGGAGCCTTTCTATTTAATTAAAAGTGTGTTTCCTGTTCCCACTAGGGGGCGCCAGGCGTAATGAGTAATATTTCAATAAAGTCATGTGCAGGCTGAAATACTTCACATTCATGCCAAATATGAAAAAGATTGCACCTTCAATCAGGAAGTTATTACCGTATTTTTCGGACTACAAGTCGCACCTGAGTATAAGTCGCACAAGCCAGAAAATGCCCAACAAAGAGAAAAAAAACATATATAAGTCTTACCGGAGTATAAGTCGCAATTTTGGGGGAAATTTACTTGATAAAATCCAACACATAGAACAGATATGTCATCTTGAAAGGCAGTTTAATATAAAAATACAATAGAGAACAACATGCTGAATAAATCTACAGTGTACAGTGCATAAACAACGAAATGCGAATATACTGTCCTCACCAGGACGCTACCGCTCGGTCCTGGCTATATACAGCGAACTCCAAAAAGACAATGCTGGACGTCCGCATAATTTGTTGAATCAATTTGGTCCTCGATAGCAAACAGGTTCACATCAACGTGAATAAATGATAATTAGGTACTATTGCAGCAATAACATAACAGATTAGCATGCGTTCGCTAGCATTAGCACACCATTCAAACAACCACACAACAGGCTGTAAGTGTCCGCTCGCGGGTGGAAAACACACAACAACAACAGAAAAGATGATACACGCAGGCGTTGCCTCTGTAGAGATATTTTAAAAGCATAAACAATGAACGTAGCTTCGCAGCCGTCTTTCCCTCTCGCTAACTCGCCCACTCACTCACTCACTCACTCACTCACTCACTCACTCACTCACTCACTCACTCACTCACTCACTCACTCACTCACTCACTCACTCACTCACTCACTCACTCACTCACTCACTCACTCACTCACTCACTCACTCAGAGCTACGTAGCTGTCTGTCTTCTTCTGGTGTGCGAGCGCTCTTCTTCACGTAAACAAGTGCGAGTGCGCTCCCAGGTGGGCGTGAAAGCGCCACAAACTAAATGCATCCATTTCAATTTAAAAAAGTCAATTATACAATTGAACATACATTGCCAAAGGCAGAACGCGAACGTGGCCATAGCTATTAAGAGTTATTCAGATAACTATAGCATGCTAACAAGTTTACAAAACCATTAGTCCAAAACACCAAAATAACATGGGAAATTTTATCATAATGTGTTAATAATTTCACACATAAGTCGCTGCTGAGTATAAGTCGCACCCCAAAGCAAAATATGAAAAAAAACGCGACTTATAGTCATTTACTGAATTGTATTGTCAAAAATAAGACACATTTGCTCCCCTGGCCAGGAAAGGGCCGTGAATGAAATGTCACCATTTTGATAACCTAACATCTCATATGTGTCATGAACAGTCTGACCAATTTTGAGGAGCATTCAACTTACTGCCTCGGCGTAATGGTGTCAAACGTGCACGCTGGTTTTAGACAAAAATGCCATGTTGTGCAAGATTCAATCCCTAATACCCGATTTCCTGTTGGGTTTGGAATATGGGTGCAAGAGACTTTTTGGAGCAGTTTTGCACAACGTATCCACTCCCCAAATTTCATCACTCTACGTCGAAAAAAACTAATAGGACAGGCCTTTTTTAAAAATTGAAGGGGGCGCCACTGAGCCATTTTATTACATCTTTTGGCAATGTTGCTAAATTCATGAAATTTACATGAAGCCGCATGTATGTGCAAATTTAGGTGAGTTTTCGAGCATGTTCAGACCTGGAAATTGGCCATTTTGTGACAAAATGCCGAGGGTCTTTTCACTTTCCTGTTTGGGTACTGCTACATCAACGAAAACTCAATATTTTTCATCATATACCTAAAGACATGTCTTAAGGCTCCCCTGATGCAGGTTTGAGGTCAATTGATGTTTTTCACCAGGAGGAGGAGCCTTTCTCGTAAAAATGGGTGTTTCCTCTTCCCACAAGGGGGCGCCAGGCCTAATGGAAAATATTTAAATGCAGTCGTGTTCAGGTTAAGACACCTTACACGCATGCCAAATATGAAAAAGATTGGACCTTGTATCAGGAAGTTATTAATCATTTACTGAAATTGCCGCGTTGCCAAAAAAACACCCGACTTTGGTACCCCGCCCAGGTCAGGCCCATGGACGAAAACTCACCATTTTCACAACTTAATATCTCATATGTCTCATGAAGACGTACACCAATTTTGAGCAAGATCCAACGTACTGGCTCGGCGCAATGGTCTGAAACGTGCATGCTGGTTTTCGCCCAAAATGCTATGTTTTTCAACATTCAATCCAAAATATCCGATTTCCTGTTGGGTTTGGAATATGGGTGCTGCAGACTTTTTGAAGCGTCTCTGGACAACGTATCCACTCCCCAAATTTCATCGCTCTACGTTGAAAAACATCAAAGCAAAGGGCATTTTTAAAATTTCAAGGGGGCGCCACTGAGCCATTTTTTGATTTTTTTAAAAAACGTTGCTAAATTTTCGAAATTTTCGCGAAGCCGGATGTATATGCAAAATTTGGTGAGTTTTTGAGCATGTTCAGGCCTTCAAATTGGCCATTTTCATTTGCCATGAAAAAATAATAATAATAATAATAATCCTTCGAAGAACAATAGGGCCTCGCACGCTGAGAGTGCTCGGGCCCTAATAATAATAATCCTTCGAAGAACAATAGGGCCTCGCACGCTGAGAGTGCTCGGGCCCTAATAATAATAATCCTTCGAAGAACAATAGGGCCTCGCACGCTGAGAGTGCTCGGGCCCTAATAATAATAACTAGCCCTGCAAGCAGGACTGACGGGCCCTCGCGTATGGCGCAACTCGGACGTCAAACAAAGTCGGAGGGCAGGCAGGTCGGGGCGGTGGCAGTCGACAACAGACAGATATCCAGGCAGATATATTGCATGTCTGAATGTTCAGAATTAGTGGGGAGAGAAAATGGCGACGGTCATGATGACTTTCTTATCGGACCCCTCTGCTTTAACAAAACAAAAGTGTTTATTAGGCACCTGAACACGGTCATTATGACTTTCCTATTGGACCCCTCTGCTTTAAGGAAACAAAAGTCTTACCGGAGTATAAGTCGCATTTGTGGGTGAAATTTACTTGATAAAATCCAACACGTAGAACAGATATGTCATCTTGAAAGGCAATTTAATATAAAGATACAACAACATGCTGAATAAATGTACAGTGTACAGTGCATAAACAACGAAATGCGAATATACTGTCCTCACCAGGACGCTACCGCTCGGTCCTGGCTATAGACAGCGAACTCCAAAAAGACAATTCTGGATGTCCGCATAATTTGTTGAATCAATTTGGTCCTTGATAGCAAACAGGTTCACATCACCGTAAATAAATGATAATTACGTACTATTACAGCAATAATGTAACAGATTAGCATGCGTTCGCTAGCATTAGCACACCATTCAAACAACCACACAACTGGCTGTAAGTGTCCGCTCGCGGGTGGAAAACACACAACAACAGAAAAGATGATACACGCAGGCGTTGCCTCTGTAGAGATATTTTAAAGGCATAAACAATGAACGTAGGTTCGCAGCCGTCTTTCTCTCTCGCTAACTAGTCCACTCACTCACTCTCACTCACTCACTCACTCACTCACTCACTCACTCACTCACTCACTCACTCACTCACTCACTCACTCACTCACTCACTCACTCACTCACTCACTCACTCACTCACTCACTCACTCACTCAGAGCTACGTGGCTGTCTGTCTTCTTCTGGTGTGCGAGCGCTTATTCACGTAAACAAGTGCGAGTGCGCTCCCAGGTGGGCGTGAAAGCGCCACAAACTAAATGCATCCATTTCAATATAAAAAAGTCAATTATACAATTGAACATACATTGCCAAAGGCAGAACGCGAACGTGGCCATAGCTATTAACAGTTATTCAGATAACTATAGCATGCTAACAAGTTTACAAAACCATCAGTCCAAAACACCAAAATAACACGGGAAATTATATCATAATGTGTTAATAATTTCACTCACCAGGGGGCACCAGGCCTAATGGTTTTGTAAACCTGTTAGCATGCTATAGTAATCTGAATAACTGTTAATAGCTATGGCCACGTTCGCGTTCTGCCTTTTGCAATGTATGTTCAATTGTATAATTGACTTTTTTATATTGAAATGGATGCATTTAGTTTGTGGCGCTTTCACGCCCAACTGGGAGCGCACTCATTATTATTTTTTCCTGGCAAATGAAAATGGCCATAGCTATTAAGAGTTATTCAGATAACTATAGCATGCTAACAAGTTTACAAAACCATTAGTCCAAAACACCTAAATAACATGGGAAATGTTATCATAATGTGTTAATAATTTCACACATAAGTCACTGCTGAGTATAAGTCGCACCCCAAACCAAAATATGAAGAAAAAAAAACACAACTTATAGTCGGAAAAATACAGTAGTCTTTTACTGAATTGTATTGTCAAAAATAAGACACATTTGCTCCCCTGCCCAGGAAAGGGCCGTGAATGAAATGTCACCATTTTGATAACCTAACATCTCATATGTGTCATGAACATTCATTCATTCATTCATTTTCCATGCCGCTTTTCCTCACGAGGGTCGCGGAGGTGCTGGAGCCTATCCCAGCTAACTCGGGGCAGTAGGCAGGGGACACCCTGAACTGGTTGCCAGCCAATTGCAGGGCACAAGGAGACATACAACCATTCACGCGCACACTCATACCTACGGACAATTTAGAGTGCTCAATCAGCCTACCATGCATGTTTTTGGGATGTCTGACCAATTTTGAGAAGCATTCAACTTACTGCTTCGGCGTAATGGTCTCAAACGTGCATGCAGGTTTTTGACAAAAATGCAAGATTCAATCCATAATACCCGATTTCCTGTTGGGTTTGGAATATGGGTGCAAGAGACTTTTTGGAGCAGTTTTGCACAACGTATCCACTCCCCAAATTTCATCACTCTACGTCGAAAAAAACTAATAGGACAGGCCTTTTTTAAAAATTGAAGGGGGCGCCACTGAGCCATTTTATTACATCTTTTGGCAATGTTGCTAAATTCATGAAATCTACATGAAGCCACATGTATGTGCACATTTTGGTGAGTTTTCGAGCATGTTCAGACCTTGAAATTTGCCATTTTGAGAGAAAATGCCGAGGGTCTTTTCACTTTCCTGTTTGGATACTGCAACATCAACGAAAACTCAATATTTTTCATCAGATACCTAAAGACATGTCTTAAGGCTCCCCTGATGCAGGTTTGAGATCAATTGATGTTTTTCACCAGGAGGAGGAGCCTTTTTCGTAAAAAAGGGTGTTTCCTCTTCCCACAAGGGGGCGCCAGGCCTAATGGAAAATATTTCAATGCAGTCGTGTTCAGGTTAAGACACCTTACATGCATGCCAAATATGAAAAAGATTGGACCTTGTATCAGGAAGTTATTAATCATTTACTGAAATTGGCGCGTTGCCAAAAAAACACCCGACTTTGGTACCCCGCCCAGGTCAGGCCCGTGGACGAAAACTCACCATTTTCACAACTTAGTATCTCATATGTCTCATGAACACTTACACCAATTTTGAGGAAGATCCAACGTACTGGCTCGGCGCAACGGTCTGAAACGTGCATGCTGGTTTTCGCCCAAAATGCTATGTTTTTCAACATTCAATCCAGAATATCCCATTTCCTGTTGGGTTTGGAATATGGGTGCTTTAGACTTTTTGAAGCGGTTCTGGACAACGTATCCACTCCCCAAATTTCATCGCCCTACGTTGAAATACATCAAAGCAAAGGGCATTTTGAAAATTGCAAGGGGGCGCCACTGAGCCATTTTTTATTTTTTTTTGTAAACGTTGCCAAATTGTCGAAATTTTCGCGAAGCCGGATGAATGTGCAAATTTTGGTGAGTTTTTGAGCATGTTCAGGCCTTCAAATTGGCCATTTTCATTTGCCATGAAAAAAAAATAATAATAACTAGCCCTGCAAGCAGGACTGAACGGGCCCTCGCGTATGGCGCAACTCGGACGTCAAACAAAGTCGAAGGGCAGGCAGGTCGGGGCGGTGGCAGTCGACAACAGACAGATATCCAGGTAGATATATTGCATGTCTGAATGTTCAGAATTAGTGGGGAGAGAAAATGGCGACGGTCATTATGACTTTCCTATGGGACCCCTCTGCTTTAACAAAACAAAATTGTTTATTAGGCACCTGAACACGGTCATTATGACTTTCCTTTTGGACCCCTCTGCTTTAACGAAACAAAATTGTTGATCAGGCACCTGAACACATGTCTTAAGGCTCCGCTGATTCAGGTTTGAGGTCAATTGATTTTTGACCCTGAGAAGCAGGAGCCTTTCTATTTAATTAAAAGTGTGTTTCCTGTTCCCACTAGGGGGCGCCAGGCGTAATGAGTAATATTTCAATAAAGTCATGTGCAGGCTGAAATACTTCACATTCATGCCAAATATGAAAAAGATTGCACCTTCAATCAGGAAGTTATTACCGTATTTTTCGGACTACAAGTGGCACCTGAGTATAAGTCGCACAAGCCAGAAAATGCCCAACAAAGAGAAAAAAAACATATATAAGTCTTACCGGAGTATAAGTCGCAATTTTGGGGGAAATTGACTTGATAAAATCCAACACATAGAACAGATATGTCATCTTGAAAGGCAGTTTAATATAAAAATACAATAGAGAACAACATGCTGAATAAATCTACAGTGTACAGTGCATAAACAACGAAATGCGAATATACTGTCCTCACCAGGACGCTACCGCTCGGTCCTGGCTATATACAGCGAACTCCAAAAAGACAATGCTGGACGTCCGCATAATTTGTTGAATCAATTTGGTCCTCGATAGCAAACAGGTTCACATCAACGTAAATAAATGATAATTAGGTACTATTGCAGCAATAACATAACAGATTAGCATGCGTTCGCTAGCATTAGCACACCATTCAAACAACCACACAACTGGCTGTAAGTGTCCGCTCGCGGGTGGAAAACACACAACAACAACAGAAAAGATGATACACGCAGGCGTTGCCTCTGTAGAGATATTTTAAAAGCATAAACAATGAACGTAGCTTCGCAGCAGTCTTTCCCTCTCGCTAACTCGCCCACTCACTCACTCACTCACTCACTCACTCACTCACTCACTCACTCACTCACTCACTCACTCACTCACTCACTCACTCACTCACTCACTCACTCACTCACTCACTCACTCACTCACTCACTCAGAGCTACGTAGCTGTCTGTCTTCTTCTGGTGTGCGAGCGCTCTTCTTCACGTAAACAAGTGCGAGTGCGCTCCCAGGTGGGCGTGAAAGCGCCACAAACTAAATGCATCCATTTCAATTTAAAAAAGTCAATTATACAATTGAACATACATTGCCAAAGGCAGAACGCGAACGTGGCCATAGCTATTAAGAGTTATTCAGATAACTATAGCATGCTAACAAGTTTACAAAACCATTAGTCCAAAACACCAAAATAACATGGGAAATTTTATCATAATGTGTTAATAATTTCACACATAAGTCGCTGCTGAGTATAAGTCGCACCCCAAAGCAAAATATGAAAAAAACCGCGACTTATAGTCATTTACTGAATTGTATTGTCAAAAATAAGACACATTTGCTCCCCTGGCCAGGAAAGGGCCGTGAATGAAATGTCACCATTTTGATAACCTAACATCTCATATGTGTCAATAATAGTCTGACCAATTTTGAGGAGCATTCAACTTACTGCCTCGGCGTAATGGTGTCAAACGTGCATGCTGGTTTTAGACAAAAATGCCATGTTGTGCAAGATTCAATCCCTAATACCCGATTTCCTGTTGGGTTTGGAATATGGGTGCAAGAGACTTTTTGGAGCAGTTTTGCACAACGTATCCACTCCCCAAATTTCATCACTCTACGTCGAAAAAAACTAATAGGACAGGCCTTTTTTAAAAATTGAAGGGGGCGCCACTGAGCCATTTTATTACATCTTTTGGCAATGTTGCTAAATTCATGAAATTTACATGAAGCCGCATGTATGTGCAAATTTAGGTGAGTTTTCGAGCATGTTCAGACCTGGAAATTGGCCATTTTGTGACAAAATGCCGAGGGTCTTTTCACTTTCCTGTTTGGGTACTGCTACATCAACGAAAACTCAATATTTTTCATCATATACCTAAAGACATGTCTTAAGGCTCCCCTGATGCAGGTTTGAGGTCAATTGATGTTTTTCACCAGGAGGAGGAGCCTTTCTCGTAAAAATGGGTGTTTCCTCTTCCCACAAGGGGGCGCCAGGCCTAATGGAAAATATTTCAATGCAGTCGTGTTCAGGTTAAGACACTTTACACGCATGCCAAATATGAAAAAGATTGGACCTTGTATCAGGAAGTTATTAATCATTTACTGAAATTGGCGCGTTGCCAAAAAAACACCCGACTTTGGTACCCCGCCCAGGTTAGGCCCGTGGACGAAAACTCACCATTTTCACAACTTAATATCTCATATGTCTCATGAAGACGTACACCAATTTTGAGGAAGATCCAACGTACTGGCTCGGCGCAATGGTCTGAAACGTGCATGCTGGTTTTCGCCCAAAATGCTATGTTTTTCAACATTCAATCCAAAATATCCCATTTCCTGTTGGGTTTGGAATATGGGTGCTGCAGACTTTTTGAAGCGTCTCTGGACAACGTATCCACTCCCCAAATTTCATCGCTCTACGTTGAAAAACATCAAAGCAAAGGGCATTTTTAAAATTTCAAGGGGGCGCCACTGAGCCATTTTTTGATTTTTTTTAAAAAACGTTGCTAAATTTTCGAAATTTTCGCGAAGCCGGATGTATATGCAAAATTTGGTGAGTTTTTGAGCATGTTCAGGCCTTCAAATTGGCCATTTTCATTTGCCATGAAAAAATAATAATAAATATATTGCATGTCTGAATGTTCAGAATTAGTGGGGAGAGAAAATGGCGACGGTCATTATGACTTTCCTATGGGACCCCTCTGCTTTAACAAAACAAAATTGTTTATTAGGCACCTGAACACGGTCATTATGACTTTCCTTTTGGACCCCTCTGCTTTAACGAAACAAAATTGTTGATCAGGCACCTGAACACATGTCTTAAGGCTCCGCTGATTCAGGTTTGAGGTCAATTGATTTTTGACCCTGAGAAGCAGGAGCCTTTCTATTTAATTAAAAGTGTGTTTCCTGTTCCCACTAGGGGGCGCCAGGCGTAATGAGTAATATTTCAATAAAGTCATGTGCAGGCTGAAATACTTCACATTCATGCCAAATATGAAAAAGATTGCACCTTCAATCAGGAAGTTATTACCGTATTTTTCGGACTACAAGTCGCACCTGAGTATAAGTCGCACAAGCCAGAAAATGCCCAACAAAGAGAAAAAAAACATATATAGGTCGCACCGGAGTATAAGTCGCATTTTTGGGGGAAATCTACAAACAATTAGCAAACAGGTTCACATCAACGTAAATAAATGATAATTAGGTACTATTACAGCAATAACGTAACAGATTAGCATGTGTTCGCTAGCATTAGCACACCATTCAAACAACCACACAACTGGCTGTAAGTGTCCGCTCGCGGGTGGAAAACACACAACAACAACAGAAAAGATGATACACGCAGGCGTTGCCTCTGTAGAGATATTTTACAAGCATAAACAATGAACGTAGGTTCGCAGCCGTCTTTCCCTCTCGCTAACTCGCCCACTCACGCACTCACTCACTCACTCACTCACTCACTCACTCACTCACTCACTCACTCACTCACTCACTCACTCACTCACTCAGAGCTACGTAGCTGTCTGTCTTCTTCTGGTGTGCGAGCGCTCTTCTTCACGTAAAGAAGTGCGAGTGCGCTCCCAGGTGGGCGTAAAAGCGCCACAAACTAAATGCATCCATTTCAATATAAAAAAGTCAATTATACAATTGAACATACATTGCCAAAGGCAGAACGCGAACGTGGCCATAGCTATTAAGAGTTATTCAGATAACTATAGCATGCTAACAAGTTTACAAAACCATTTGTCCAAAACACCAAAATAACATGGGAAATTTTATCATAATGTGTTAATAATTTCACACATAAGTCGCTGCTGAGCATAAGTCGCACCCCAAACCAAAATATGAAAAAAAACGCGACTTATAGTCTGAAAAACTACAGTAGTCATTTACTGAATGGTATTGTCAAAAATAAGACACATTTGCTCCCCTGCCCAGGAAAGGGCCGTGAATGAAATGTCACCATTTTGATAACCTAACATCTCATATGTGTCATGAACAATCTGACCAATTTTGAGGAGCGTTTAACTTACTGCCTCGGCGTAATCGTCTCAAACGTGCACGCAGGTTTTTGACAAAAAATGCCATGTTCTGCAAGATTCAATCCATAATACCTGATTTCCTGTTGGGTTTGGAATATGGGTGCAAGAGACTTTTTGGAGCAGTTTGGCACAACGTATCCACTCCCCAAATTTCATCACTCTACGTCAAAAAAAACGAATATGACAGGCCTTTTTTAAAAATTGAAGGGGGCGCCACTGAGCCATTTTATTACATCTTTTGGCAATGTTGCTAAATTCTTGAAATTTACATGAAGCCGCATGTATGTGCAAATTTTGGTGAGTTTTCGACCATGTTCAGACCTTGAAATTGGCCATTTTGAGACAAAATGCCGAGGGTCTTTTCACTTTCCTGTTTGGGTACTGCTACATCAACGAAAACTCAATATTTTTCATCAGATACCTAAAGACATGTCTTAATGCTCCCCTGATGCAGGTTTGAGGTCAATTGATGTTTTTCACCAGGAGGAGGAGCCTTTTTAGTAAAAAAGGGTGTTTCCTCTTCCCACAAGGGGGCGCCAGGCCTAATGGAAAATATTTCAATGCAGTCGTGTTCAGGTTAAGACACCTTACATGCATGCCAAATATGAAAAAGATTGGACCTTATATCAGGAAGTTATTAATCATTTACTGAAATTGGCGCGTTGCCAAAAAAACACCCGACTTTGGTACCCCGCCCAGGTCAGGCCCGTGGACGAAAACTCACCATTTTCACAACTTAGTATCTCATATGTCTCATGAACACTTACACCAATTTTGAGGAAGATCCAACGTACTGGCTCGGCGCAACGGTCTGAAACGTGCATGCTGGTTTTCGCCCAAAATGCTATGTTTTTCAACATTCAATCCAGAATATCCCATTTCCTGTTGGGTTTGGAATATGGGTGCTTTAGACTTTTTGAAGCGGTTCTGGACAACGTATCCACTCCCCAAATTTCATCGCCCTACGTTGAAATACATCAAAGCAAAGGGCATTTTGAAAATTGCAAGGGGGCGCCACTGAGCCATTTTTAAATATTTTTTGTAAACGTTGCCAAATTGTCGAAATTTTCGCGAAGCCGGATGTATGTGCAAATTTTGGTGAGTTTTTGAGCATGTTCAGGCCTTCAAATTGGCCATTTTCATTTGCCATGAAAAAATAATAATAACTAGCCCTGCAAGCAGGACTGAACGGGCCCTCGCGTATGGCGCAACTCGGACGTCAAACAAAGTCGAAGGGCAGGCAGGTCGGGGCGGTGGCAGTCGACAACAGACAGATATCCAGGCAGATATATTGCATGTCTGAATGTTCAGAATTAGTGGGGAGAGAAAATGGCGACGGTCATTATGACTTTCCTATGGGACCCCTCTGCTTTAACAAAACAAAATTGTTTATTAGGCACCTGAACACGGTCATTATGACTTTCCTTTTGGACCCCTCTGCTTTAACGAAACAAAATTGTTGATCAGGCACCTGAACACATGTCTTAAGGCTCCGCTGATTCAGGTTTGAGGTCAATTGATTTTTGACCCTGAGAAGCAGGAGCCTTTCTATTTAATTAAAAGTGTGTTTCCTGTTCCCACTAGGGGGCGCCAGGCGTAATGAGTAATATTTCAATAAAGTCATGTGCAGGCTGAAATACTTCACATTCATGCCAAATATGAAAAAGATTGCACCTTCAATCAGGAAGTTATTACCGTATTTTTCGGACTACAAGTCGCACCTGAGTATAAGTCGCACAAGCCAGAAAATGCCCAACAAAGAGAAAAAAAACATATATAAGTCTTACCGGAGTATAAGTCGCAATTTTGGGGGAAATTGACTTGATAAAATCCAACACATAGAACAGATATGTCATCTTGAAAGGCAGTTTAATATAAAAATACAATAGAGAACAACATGCTGAATAAATCTACAGTGTACAGTGCATAAACAACGAAATGCGAATATACTGTCCTCACCAGGACGCTACCGCTCGGTCCTGGCTATATACAGCGAACTCCAAAAAGACAATGCTGGACGTCCGCATAATTTGTTGAATCAATTTGGTCCTCGATAGCAAACAGGTTCACATCAACGTAAATAAATGATAATTAGGTACTATTGCAGCAATAACATAACAGATTAGCATGCGTTCGCTAGCATTAGCACACCATTCAAACAACCACACAACTGGCTGTAAGTGTCCGCTCGCGGGTGGAAAACACACAACAACAACAGAAAAGATGATACACGCAGGCGTTGCCTCTGTAGAGATATTTTAAAAGCATAAACAATGAACGTAGCTTCGCAGCCGTCTTTCCCTCTCGCTAACTCGCCCACTCACTCACTCACTCACTCACTCACTCACTCACTCACTCACTCACTCACTCACTCACTCACTCACTCACTCACTCACTCAGAGCTACGTAGCTGTCTGTCTTCTTCTGGTGTGCGAGCGCTCTTCTTCACGTAAACAAGTGCGAGTGCGCTCCCAGGTGGGCGTGAAAGCGCCACAAACTAAATGCATCCATTTCAATTTAAAAAAGTCAATTATACAATTGAACATACATTGCCAAAGGCAGAACGCGAACGTGGCCATAGCTATTAAGAGTTATTCAGATAACTATAGCATGCTAACAAGTTTACAAAACCATTAGTCCAAAACACCAAAATAACATGGGAAATTTTATCATAATGTGTTAATAATTTCACACATAAGTCGCTGCTGAGTATAAGTCGCACCCCAAAGCAAAATATGAAAAAAACCGCGACTTATAGTCATTTACTGAATTGTATTGTCAAAAATAAGACACATTTGCTCCCCTGGCCAGGAAAGGGCCGTGAATGAAATGTCACCATTTTGATAACCTAACATCTCATATGTGTCAATAATAGTCTGACCAATTTTGAGGAGCATTCAACTTACTGCCTCGGCGTAATGGTGTCAAACGTGCATGCTGGTTTTAGACAAAAATGCCATGTTGTGCAAGATTCAATCCCTAATACCCGATTTCCTGTTGGGTTTGGAATATGGGTGCAAGAGACTTTTTGGAGCAGTTTTGCACAACGTATCCACTCCCCAAATTTCATCACTCTACGTCGAAAAAAACTAATAGGACAGGCCTTTTTTAAAAATTGAAGGGGGCGCCACTGAGCCATTTTATTACATCTTTTGGCAATGTTGCTAAATTCATGAAATTTACATGAAGCCGCATGTATGTGCAAATTTAGGTGAGTTTTCGAGCATGTTCAGACCTGGAAATTGGCCATTTTGTGACAAAATGCCGAGGGTCTTTTCACTTTCCTGTTTGGGTACTGCTACATCAACGAAAACTCAATATTTTTCATCATATACCTAAAGACATGTCTTAAGGCTCCCCTGATGCAGGTTTGAGGTCAATTGATGTTTTTCACCAGGAGGAGGAGCCTTTCTCGTAAAAATGGGTGTTTCCTCTTCCCACAAGGGGGCGCCAGGCCTAATGGAAAATATTTCAATGCAGTCGTGTTCAGGTTAAGACACCTTACACGCATGCCAAATATGAAAAAGATTGGACCTTGTATCAGGAAGTTATTAATCATTTACTGAAATTGGCGCGTTGCCAAAAAAACACCCGACTTTGGTACCCCGCCCAGGTTAGGCCCGTGGACGAAAACTCACCATTTTCACAACTTAATATCTCATATGTCTCATGAAGACGTACACCAATTTTGAGGAAGATCCAACGTACTGGCTCGGCGCAATGGTCTGAAACGTGCATGCTGGTTTTCGCCCAAAATGCTATGTTTTTCAACATTCAATCCAAAATATCCCATTTCCTGTTGGGTTTGGAATATGGGTGCTGCAGACTTTTTGAAGCGTCTCTGGACAACGTATCCACTCCCCAAATTTCATCGCTCTACGTTGAAAAACATCAAAGCAAAGGGCATTTTTAAAATTTCAAGGGGGCGCCACTGAGCCATTTTTTGATTTTTTTAAAAAACGTTGCTAAATTTTCGAAATTTTCGTGAAGCTGGATGTATATGCAAAATTTGGTGAGTTTTTGAGCATGTTCAGGCCTTCAAATTGGCCATTTTCATTTGCCATGAAAAAATAATAATAATTAAAAGTGTGTTTCCTGTTCCCACTAGGGGGCGCCAGGCGTAATGAGTAATATTTCAATAAAGTCATGTGCAGGCTGAAATACTTCACATTCATGCCAAATATGAAAAAGATTGCACCTTCAATCAGGAAGTTATTACCGTATTTTTCGGACTACAAGTCGCACCTGAGTATAAGTCGCACAAGCCAGAAAATGCCCAACAAAGAGAAAAAAAACATATATAAGTCTTACCGGAGTATAAGTCGCAATTTTGGGGGAAATTTACTTGATAAAATCCAACACATAGAACAGATATGTCATCTTGAAAGGCAGTTTAATATAAAAATACAATAGAGAACAACATGCAGAATAAATCTACAGTGTACAGTGCATAAACAACGAAATGCGAATATACTGTCCTCACCAGGACGCTACCGCTCGGTCCTGGCTATATACAGCGAACTCCAAAAAGACAATGCTGGACGTCCGCATAATTTGTTGAATCAATTTGGTCCTCGATAGCAAACAGGTTCACATCAACGTAAATAAATGATAATTAGGTACTATTGCAGCAATAACATAACAGATTAGCATGCGTTCGCTAGCATTAGCACACCATTCAAACAACCACACAACTGGCTGTAAGTGTCCGCTCGCGGGTGGAAAACACACAACAACAACAGAAAAGATGATACACGCAGGCGTTGCCTCTGTAGAGATATTTTAAAAGCATAAACAATGAACGTAGCTTCGCAGCCGTCTTTCCCTCTCGCTAACTCGCCCACTCACTCACTCACTCACTCACTCACTCACTCACTCACTCACTCACTCACTCACTCACTCACTCACTCACTCACTCACTCACTCACTCAGAGCTACGTAGCTGTCTGTCTTCTTCTGGTGTGCGAGCGCTCTTCTTCACGTAAACAAGTGCGAGTGCGCTCCCAGGTGGGCGTGAAAGCGCCACAAACTAAATGCATCCATTTCAATTTAAAAAAGTCAATTATACAATTGAACATACATTGCCAAAGGCAGAACGCGAACGTGGCCATAGCTATTAAGAGTTATTCAGATAACTATAGCATGCTAACAAGTTTACAAAACCATTAGTCCAAAACACCAAAATAACATGGGAAATTTTATCATAATGTGTTAATAATTTCACACATAAGTCGCTGCTGAGTATAAGTCGCACCCCAAAGCAAAATATGAAAAAAACCGCGACTTATAGTCATTTACTGAATTGTATTGTCAAAAATAAGACACATTTGCTCCCCTGGCCAGGAAAGGGCCGTGAATGAAATGTCACCATTTTGATAACCTAACATCTCATATGTGTCAATAATAGTCTGACCAATTTTGAGGAGCATTCAACTTACTGCCTCGGCGTAATGGTGTCAAACGTGCATGCTGGTTTTAGACAAAAATGCCATGTTGTGCAAGATTCAATCCCTAATACCCGATTTCCTGTTGGGTTTGGAATATGGGTGCAAGAGACTTTTTGGAGCAGTTTTGCACAACGTATCCACTCCCCAAATTTCATCACTCTACGTCGAAAAAAACTAATAGGACAGGCCTTTTTTAAAAATTGAAGGGGGCGCCACTGAGCCATTTTATTACATCTTTTGGCAATGTTGCTAAATTCATGAAATTTACATGAAGCCGCATGTATGTGCAAATTTAGGTGAGTTTTCGAGCATGTTCAGACCTGGAAATTGGCCATTTTGTGACAAAATGCCGAGGGTCTTTTCACTTTCCTGTTTGGGTAATGCTACATCAACGAAAACTCAATATTTTTCATCATATACCTAAAGACATGTCTTAAGGCTCCCCTGATGCAGGTTTGAGGTCAATTGATGTTTTTCACCAGGAGGAGGAGCCTTTCTCGTAAAAATGGGTGTTTCCTCTTCCCACAAGGGGGCGCCAGGCCTAATGGAAAATATTTCAATGCAGTCGTGTTCAGGTTAAGACACCTTACACGCATGCCAAATATGAAAAAGATTGGACCTTGTATCAGGAAGTTATTAATCATTTACTGAAATTGGCGCGTTGCCAAAAAAACACCCGACTTTGGTACCCCGCCCAGGTTAGGCCCGTGGACGAAAACTCACCATTTTCACAACTTAATATCTCATATGTCTCATGAAGACGTACACCAATTTTGAGGAAGATCCAACGTACTGGCTCGGCGCAATGGTCTGAAACGTGCATGCTGGTTTTCGCCCAAAATGCTATGTTTTTCAACATTCAATCCAAAATATCCGATTTCCTGTTGGGTTTGGAATATGGGTGCTGCAGACTTTTTGAAGCGTCTCTGGACAACGTATCCACTCCCCAAATTTCATCGCTCTACGTTGAAAAACATCAAAGCAAAGGGCATTTTTAAAATTTCAAGGGGGCGCCACTGAGCCATTTTTTGATTTTTTTAAAAAACGTTGCTAAATTTTCGAAATTTTCGCGAAGCCGGATGTATATGCAAAATTTGGTGAGTTTTTGAGCATGTTCAGGCCTTCAAATTGGCCATTTTCATTTGCCATGAAAAAATAATAATAATAATAATAATCCTTCGAAGAACAATAGGGCCTCGCACGCTGAGAGTGCTCGGGCCCTAACTAGCCCTGCAAGCAGGACTGACGGGCCCTCGCGTATGGCGCAACTCGGACGTCAAACAAAGTCGGAGGGCAGGCAGGTCGGGGCGGTGGCAGTCGACAACAGACAGATATCCAGGCAGATATATTGCATGTCTGAATGTTCAGAATTAGTGGGGAGAGAAAATGGCGACGGTCATGATGACTTTCTTATCGGACCCCTCTGCTTTAACAAAACAAAAGTGTTTATTAGGCACCTGAACACGGTCATTATGACTTTCCTATTGGACCCCTCTGCTTTAAGGAAACAAAAGTCTTACCGGAGTATAAGTCGCATTTGTGGGTGAAATTTACTTGATAAAATCCAACACATAGAACAGATATGTCATCTTGAAAGGCAATTTAATATAAAGATACAATAGAGAACAACATGCTGAATAAATGTACAGTGTACAGTGCATAAACAACAAATGCGAATATACTGTCCTCACCAGGACGCTACCGCTCGGTCCTGGCTATAGACAGCGAACTCCAAAAAGACAATTCTGGATGTCCGCATAATTTGTTGAATCAATTTGGTCCTCGATAGCAAACAGGTTCACATCACCGTAAATAAATGATAATTACGTACTATTACAGCAATAATGTAACAGATTAGCATGCGTTCGCTAGCATTAGCACACCATTCAAACAACCACACAACTGGCTGTAAGTGTCCGCTCGCGGGTGGAAAACACACAACAACAGAAAAGATGATACACGCAGGCGTTGCCTCTGTAGAGATATTTTAAAGGCATAAACAATGAACGTAGGTTCGCAGCCGTCTTTCTCTCTTGCTAACTCGCCCACTCACTCGCTCGCTCACTCGCTCGCTCGCTCGCTCGCTCACTCACTCACTCACTCACTCACTCACTCACTCACTCACTCACTCACTCACTCACTCACTCACTCACTCACTCACTCACTCACTCACTCACTCACTCACTCACTCACTCAGAGCTATGTGGCTGTCTGTCTTCTTCTGGTGTGCGAGCGCTTATTCACGTAAACAAGTGCGAGTGCGCTCCCAGGTGGGCGTGAAAGCGCCACAAACTAAATGCATCCATTTCAATATAAAAAAGTCAATTATACAATTGAACATACGTTGCCAAAGGCAGAACGCGAACGTGGCCATAGCTATTAACAGTTATTCAGATAACTATAGCATGCTAACAAGTTTACAAAACCATCAGTCCAAAACACCAAAATAACACGGGAAATTATATCATGGTGTGTTAATAATTTCACTCACCAGGGGGCACCAGGCCTAATGGTTTTGTAAACCTGTTAGCATGCTATAGTAATCTGAATAACTGTTAATAGCTATGGCCACGTTCGCGTTCTGCCTTTGGCAATGTATGTTCAATTGTATAATTGACTTTTTTATATTGAAATGGATGCATTTAGTTTGTGGCGCTTTCACGCCCAACTGGGAGCGCACTCGTTATTATTATTTTTTCATGGCAAATGAAAATGGCCATAGCTATTAAGAGTTATTCAGATAACTATAGCATGCTAACAAGTTTACAAAACCATTAGTCCAAAACACCTAAATAACATGGGAAATGTTATCATAATGTGTTAATAATTTCACACATAAGTCACTGCTGAGTATAAGTCGCACCCCAAACCAAAATATGAAGAAAAAAAAACACGACTTATAGTCGGAAAAATACAGTAGTCTTTTACTGAATTGTATTGTCAAAAATAAGACACATTTGCTCCCCTGCCCAGGAAAGGGCCGTGAATGAAATGTCACCATTTTGATAACCTAACATCTCATATGTGTCATGAACATTCATTCATTCATTCATTTTCCATGCCGCTTTTCCTCACGAGGGTCGCGGAGGTGCTGGAGCCTATCCCAGCTAACTCGGGGCAGTAGGCAGGGGACACCCTGAACTGGTTGCCAGCCAATTGCAGGGCACAAGGAGACATACAACCATTCACGCGCACACTCATACCTACGGACAATTTAGAGTGCTCAATCAGCCTACCATGCATGTTTTTGGGATGTCTGACCAATTTTGAGAAGCATTCAACTTACTGCTTCGGCGTAATGGTCTCAAACGTGCATGCAGGTTTTTGACAAAAATGCAAGATTCAATCCATAATACCCGATTTCCTGTTGGGTTTGGAATATGGGTGCAAGAGACTTTTTGGAGCAGTTTTGCACAACGTATCCACTCCCCAAATTTCATCACTCTACGTCGAAAAAAACTAATAGGACAGGCCTTTTTTAAAAATTGAAGGGGGCGCCACTGAGCCATTTTATTACATCTTTTGGCAATGTTGCTAAATTCATGAAATCTACATGAAGCCACATGTATGTGCACATTTTGGTGAGTTTTCGAGCATGTTCAGACCTTGAAATTTGCCATTTTGAGAGAAAATGCCGAGGGTCTTTTCACTTTCCTGTTTGGATACTGCAACATCAACGAAAACTCAATATTTTTCATCAGATACCTAAAGACATGTCTTAAGGCTCCCCTGATGCAGGTTTGAGATCAATTGATGTTTTTCACCAGGAGGAGGAGCCTTTTTCGTAAAAAAGGGTGTTTCCTCTTCCCACAAGGGGGCGCCAGGCCTAATGGAAAATATTTCAATGCAGTCGTGTTCAGGTTAAGACACCTTACATGCATGCCAAATATGAAAAAGATTGGACCTTGTATCAGGAAGTTATTAATCATTTACTGAAATTGGCGCGTTGCCAAAAAAACACCCGACTTTGGTACCCCGCCCAGGTCAGGCCCGTGGACGAAAACTCACCATTTTCACAACTTAGTATCTCATATGTCTCATGAACACTTACACCAATTTTGAGGAAGATCCAACGTACT
This sequence comes from Corythoichthys intestinalis, assembly GCF_030265065.1. Classification (NCBI taxonomy): domain Eukaryota; kingdom Metazoa; phylum Chordata; class Actinopteri; order Syngnathiformes; family Syngnathidae; genus Corythoichthys; species Corythoichthys intestinalis. The sequence continues at coordinate 82,183,286 of NC_080395.1, forward strand.
GGCTCGGCGCAACGGTCTGAAACGTGCATGCTGGTTTTCGCCCAAAATGCTATGTTTTTCAACATTCAATCCAGAATATCCCATTTCCTGTTGGGTTTGGAATATGGGTGCTTTAGACTTTTTGAAGCGGTTCTGGACAACGTATCCACTCCCCAAATTTCATCGCCCTACGTTGAAATACATCAAAGCAAAGGGCATTTTGAAAATTGCAAGGGGGCGCCACTGAGCCATTTTTTGATTTTTTTTGTAAACGTTGCCAAATTGTCGAAATTTTCGCGAAGCCGGATGTATGTGCAAATTTTGGTGAGTTTTTGAGCATGTTCAGGCCTTCAAATTGGCCATTTTCATTTGCCATGAAAAAAAAATAATAATAACTAGGGGGCGCCAGGCGTAATGAGTAATATTTCAATAAAGTCATGTGCAGGCTGAAATACTTCACATTCATGCCAAATATGAAAAAGATTGCACCTTCAATCAGGAAGTTATTACCGTATTTTTCGGACTACAAGTCGCACCTGAGTATAAGTCGCACAAGCCAGAAAATGCCCAACAAAGAGAAAAAAAACATATATAAGTCTTACCGGAGTATAAGTCGCAATTTTGGGGGAAATTTACTTGATAAAATCCAACACATGGAACAGATATGTCATCTTGAAAGGCAATTTGATATAAAAATACAATAGAGAACAACATGCTGAATAAATGTACAGTGTACAGTGTACAGTGCATAAACAACGAAATGCGAATATACTGTCCTCACCAAGTCGCTACCGCTCGGTCCTGGCTATATACAGCGAACTCCAAAAAGACAATGCTGGACGTCCGCATAATTTGTTGAATCAATTTGGTCCTCGATAGCAAACAGGTTCACATCAACGTAAATAAATGATAATTAGGTACTATTACAGCAATAACGTAACAGATTAGCATGCGTTCGCTAGCATTAGCACACCATTCAAACAACCACACAACTGGCTGTAAGTGTCCGCTCGCGGGTGGAAAACACACAACAACAACAGAAAAGATGATACACGCAGGCGTTACCTCTGTAGAGATATCTTAAAAGCATAAACAATGAACGTAGGTTCGCAGCCGTCTTTCCATCTCGCTCACTCGCTCACTCACTCACTCACTCACTCACTCACTCACTCACTCACTCACTCACTCACTCACTCACTCACTCACTCACTCACTCACTCACTCACTCACTCACTCACTCACTCACTCAGAGCTACGTAGCTGTCTGTCTTCTTCTGGTGTGCGAGCGCTCTTCTTCACGTTAACAAGTGCGAGTGCGCTCCCAGGTGGGCGTGAAAGCTCCACAAACTAAATGCATCCATTTCAATATAAAAAAGTCAATTATACAATTGAACATACATTGCCAAAGGCAGAACGCGAACGAGGCCATAGCTATTAAGAGTTATTCAGATAACTATAGCGTGCTAACAAGTTTACAAAACCATTAGTCCAAAACACCAAAATAACATGGGAAATTTTATCATAATGTGTTAATAATTTCACACATAAGTCGCTGCTGAGTATAAGTCGCACCCCAAACCAAAATATGAAAAAAAAACGCAACTTATAGTCTGAAAAATACAGTAGTCATTTACTGAATTGTATTGTCAAAAATAAGACACATTTGCTCCCCTGGCCAGGAAAGGGCCGTGAATGAAATGTCACCATTTTGATAACCTAACATCTCATATGTGTCAATAATAGTCTGACCAATTTTGAGGAGCATTCAACTTACTGCCTCGGCGTAATGGTGTCAAACGTGCATGCTGGTTTTAGACAAAAATGCCATGTTGTGCAAGATTCAATCCCTAATACCCGATTTCCTGTTGGGTTTGGAATATGGGTGCAAGAGACTTTTTGGAGCAGGTTTGCACAACGTATCCACTCCCCAAATTTCATCACTCTACGTCGAAAAAAACTAATAGGACAGGCCTTTTTTAAAAATTCAAGGGGGCGCCACTGAGCCATTTTATTACATCTTTTGGCAATGTTGCTAAATTCATGAAATTTACATGAAGCCGCATGTATGTGCAAATTTAGGTGAGTTTTCGAGCATGTTCAGACCTGGAAATTGGCCATTTTGTGACAAAATGCCGAGGGTCTTTTCACTTTCCTGTTTGGGTACTGCTACATCAACGAAAACTCAATATTTTTCATCATATACCTAAAGACATGTCTTAAGGCTCCCCTGATGCAGGTTTGAGGTCAATTGATGTTTTTCACCAGGAGGAGGAGCCTTTCTCGTAAAAATGGGTGTTTCCTCTTCCCACAAGGGGGCGCCAGGCCTAATGGAAAATATTTCAATGCAGTCGTGTTCAGGTTAAGACACCTTACACGCATGCCAAATATGAAAAAGATTGGACCTTGTATCAGGAAGTTATTAATCATTTACTGAAATTGGCGCGTTGCCAAAAAAACACCCGACTTTGGTACCCCGCCCAGGTTAGGCCCGTGGACGAAAACTCACCATTTTCACAACTTAATATCTCATATGTCTCATGAAGACGTACACCAATTTTGAGGAAGATCCAACGTACTGGCTCGGCGCAATGGTCTGAAACGTGCATGCTGGTTTTCGCCCAAAATGCTATGTTTTTCAACATTCAATCCAAAATATCCGATTTCCTGTTGGGTTTGGAATATGGGTGCTGCAGACTTTTTGAAGCGTCTCTGGACAACGTATCCACTCCCCAAATTTCATCGCTCTACGTTGAAAAACATCAAAGCAAAGGGCATTTTTAAAATTTCAAGGGGGCGCCACTGAGCCATTTTTAGATTTTTTTAAAAAACGTTGCTAAATTTTCGAAATTTTCGCGAAGCCGGATGTATATGCAAAATTTGGTGAGTTTTTGAGCATGTTCAGGCCTTCAAATTGGCCATTTTCATTTGCCATGAAAAAATAATAATAATAATAATAATAATAATAATAATAATAATAATAATAATCCTTCGAAGAACAATAGGGCCTCGCACGCTGAGAGTGCTCGGGCCCTAACTAGCCCTGCAAGCAGGACTGAACGGGCCCTCGCGTATGGCGCAACTCGGACGTCAAACAAAGTGGAAGGGCAGGCAGGTCGGGGCGGTGGCAGTCGACAACAGACAGATATCCAGGCAGATATATTGCATGTCTGAATGTTCAGAATTAGTGGGGAGAGAAAATGGCGACGGTCATTATGACTTTCCTATGGGACCCCTCTGCTTTAACAAAACAAAATTGTTTATTAGGCACCTGAACACGGTCATTATGACTTTCCTTTTGGACCCCTCTGCTTTAACGAAACAAAATTGTTGATCAGGCACCTGAACACATGTCTTAAGGCTCCGCTGATTCAGGTTTGAGGTCAATTGATTTTTGACCCTGAGAAGCAGGAGCCTTTCTATTTAATGAAAAGTGTGTTTCCTGTTCCCACTAGGGGGCGCCAGGCGTAATGAGTAATATTTCAATAAAGTCATGTGCAGGCTGAAATACTTCACATTCATGCCAAATATGAAAAAGATTGCACCTTCAATCAGGAAGTTATTACCGTATTTTTCGGACTACAAGTCGCACCTGAGTATAAGTCGCACAAGCCAGAAAATGCCCAACAAAGAGAAAAAAAACATATATAAGTCTTACCGGAGTATAAGTCGCAATTTTGGGGGAAATTTACTTGATAAAATCCAACACATAGAACAGATATGTCATCTTGAAAGGCAGTTTAATATAAAAATACAATAGAGAACAACATGCTGAATAAATCTACAGTGTACAGTGCATAAACAACGAAATGCGAATATACTGTCCTCACCAGGACGCTACCGCTCGGTCCTGGCTATATACAGCGAACTCCAAAAAGACAATGCTGGACGTCCGCATAATTTGTTGAATCAATTTGGTCCTCGATAGCAAACAGGTTCACATCAACGTAAATAAATGATAATTAGGTACTATTGCAGCAATAACATAACAGATTAGCATGCGTTCGCTAGCATTAGCACACCATTCAAACAACCACACAACTGGCTGTAAGTGTCCGCTCGCGGGTGGAAAACACACAACAACAACAGAAAAGATGATACACGCAGGCGTTGCCTCTGTAGAGATATTTTAAAAGCATAAACAATGAACGTAGCTTCGCAGCCGTCTTTCCCTCTCGCTAACTCGCCCACTCACTCACTCACTCACTCACTCACTCACTCACTCACTCACTCACTCACTCACTCACTCACTCACTCACTCACTCACTCACTCACTCACTCAGAGCTACGTAGCTGTCTGTCTTCTTCTGGTGTGCGAGCGCTCTTCTTCACGTAAACAAGTGCGAGTGCGCTCCCAGGTGGGCGTGAAAGCGCCACAAACTAAATGCATCCATTTCAATTTAAAAAAGTCAATTATACAATTGAACATACATTGCCAAAGGCAGAACGCGAACGTGGCCATAGCTATTAAGAGTTATTCAGATAACTATAGCATGCTAACAAGTTTACAAAACCATTAGTCCAAAACACCAAAATAACATGGGAAATTTTATCATAATGTGTTAATAATTTCACACATAAGTCGCTGCTGAGTATAAGTCGCACCCCAAAGCAAAATATGAAAAAAACCGCGACTTATAGTCATTTACTGAATTGTATTGTCAAAAATAAGACACATTTGCTCCCCTGGCCAGGAAAGGGCCGTGAATGAAATGTCACCATTTTGATAACCTAACATCTCATATGTGTCAATAATAGTCTGACCAATTTTGAGGAGCATTCAACTTACTGCCTCGGCGTAATGGTGTCAAACGTGCATGCTGGTTTTAGACAAAAATGCCATGTTGTGCAAGATTCAATCCCTAATACCTGATTTCCTGTTGGGTTTGGAATATGGGTGCAAGAGACTTTTTGGAGCAGTTTTGCACAACGTATCCACTCCCCAAATTTCATCACTCTACGTCGAAAAAAACTAATAGGACAGGCCTTTTTTAAAAATTGAAGGGGGCGCCACTGAGCCATTTTATTACATCTTTTGGCAATGTTGCTAAATTCATGAAATTTACATGAAGCCGCATGTATGTGCAAATTTAGGTGAGTTTTCGAGCATGTTCAGACCTGGAAATTGGCCATTTTGTGACAAAATGCCGAGGGTCTTTTCACTTTCCTGTTTGGGTACTGCTACATCAACGAAAACTCAATATTTTTCATCATATACCTAAAGACATGTCTTAAGGCTCCCCTGATGCAGGTTTGAGGTCAATTGATGTTTTTCACCAGGAGGAGGAGCCTTTCTCGTAAAAATGGGTGTTTCCTCTTCCCACAAGGGGGCGCCAGGCCTAATTGAAAATATTTCAATGCAGTCGTGTTCAGGTTAAGACACCTTACACGCATGCCAAATATGAAAAAGATTGGACCTTGTATCAGGAAGTTATTAATCATTTACTGAAATTGGCGCGTTGCCAAAAAAACACCCGACTTTGGTACCCCGCCCAGGTTAGGCCCGTGGACGAAAACTCACCATTTTCACAACTTAATATCTCATATGTCTCATGAAGACGTACACCAATTTTGAGGAAGATCCAACGTACTGGCTCGGCGCAATGGTCTGAAACGTGCATGCTGGTTTTCGCCCAAAATGCTATGTTTTTCAACATTCAATCCAAAATATCCGATTTCCTGTTGGGTTTGGAATATGGGTGCTGCAGACTTTTTGAAGCGTCTCTGGACAACGTATCCACTCCCCAAATTTCATCGCTCTACGTTGAAAAACATCAAAGCAAAGGGCATTTTTAAAATTTCAAGGGGGCGCCACTGAGCCATTTTTTGATTTTTTTAAAAAACGTTGCTAAATTTTCGAAATTTTCGCGAAGCCGGATGTATATGCAAAATTTGGTGAGTTTTTGAGCATGTTCAGGCCTTCAAATTGGCCATTTTCATTTGCCATGAAAAAATAATAATAATAATAATAATAATAATAATAATAATAATCCTTCGAAGAACAATAGGGCCTCGCACGCTGAGAGTGCTCGGGCCCTAATAATAATAATAATCCTTCGAAGAACAATAGGGCCTCGCACGCTGAGAGTGCTCGGGCCCTAATAATAATAATAATAATCCTTCGAAGAACAATAGGGCCTCGCACGCTGAGAGTGCTCGGGCCCTAACTAGGCCTGCAAGCAGGACTGAACAGGCCCTCGCAATCTAGCGCAACTCGGACTGTGTGCAGGTCAGGGTGGTGGCAGATCCTCCTCTCTAATCATCTCATTAGAACCTAACATGCTCGAAAGTCGCCTATTTACATTCCCACACCCAAGAGATAAAAACCCCTATTGGAGAGAGTACTACAAAAAAGGAGCCACTACTGAGCTGTGCAGCCAAGCCCTTATTCAAAACCAAAAGTAATCTTCTAACTTGGCCAATTCGACCAAGTGTGCCAAATATTGTGGCTCTATAAGCTGCCTGAGTCTCTGAAAAAAAATATTTCCTTTAAATGGCGAACAAAGGGTCGTCACGGCAACAGACAGAGACACGTGGACATGGGCCGTAAATAAGTATTTTAATAGGTCTTGAAACTACAATGACCAACATGAAAAGAACTGGACATGTTTTGGAAAAACGAGTGACTTTCTATCGCCACTAGTTGGCGCTGTAGGGTTGATGCAAATGACCCCTACAAGTTCCTTCAGGGTATGACTCTCAACAAGCACGGGAAGTTTGGCGCAGATATGTTCTATATCTGCCGAGTTATGATTGTTCAAAGTTTTTGGAGAGAAAAATTGTTGACAGTCATTTTCACTTTCCTGTTTGAACCCCTCCGCTTCAACGAAACTTCAATATTTTTCATCAGGCACCTGAAGACAGGTCTTAAGGCTTCCCTTATGCAGGTTTGAGGTAGATTGGTTTTTTCCCTTTAGAGGAGGAGTGTGTCCCGTAAAAAAGGGCATTTCCTGTTTCCACTAGGAGCCGCCAGGCACAAATGGTAAATTTTCAATCCAGTCCTGCTCAGGCTGGTATACCTCACACACATACCAGATTTAAAATAGATTTAACATTGTATGAGGGTGTATCAGTCATTTTCCGAATTCGGTGTTTTGGCGAAAAAATGGAAGAATTTGGCGCCCCGCCCAGGTCAGGCCCGTGAATGTAAACACACCATTTTTATAACTTAAGATTTCATATGCCTCATGAACAGTCTCGCCAATTTTGAGAATGATCAAACTAATTCCCTAGGTGCCAAGGTGTAAAATGTGCACACTGTAAATCGATAAAAAGTTCACATTCAATCCAAAATACCCGATTTCCTGTAGGATTTGGAATGTGTGTGCAAGAGACTTTTTGGAGCAGTTTTGCACAGTTTTGCACAAAGTTTTGACTCTCCAAATTTCATCACTCTATGTTGGAAAAACCTAAATGGAGAGGCCTTTTTGAAAATTTCAAGGGGGCGCCACTGAGCCATTTTGTTACTTGTTTTCGTAACGTTGCAAGATTATCGAACGTTATCCAAAGCCGCATGTATGTGCAAATTTTGGTGAGTTTTTATGCATATTCAAGCCTCCAAATGTAAACTCTTACTGTGAACCCATGAAAATTTCACATTCGACCCAAAATACCCGATTTCCTGTTGGATTTGGAATATGGGTGCAAGAGACTTTTTGGAGCAGTTTTGCATAAGGTATCTACTCCCCAAATTTCCTTGCTCTATGTTGAAAAAACCCAATAGGAAAGGTCTTTTTTAAAACTTCTTTCTGTCGCCACTAGTTGGCACTGTAGAGTTGATGCAAATGACCCCTACAAGAACCTTCAGGGTATGACTCTCAACAAACACGGAAAGTTTGGCGCAGATATGTTGCATATCTGCCGAGTTATGACTGTTCAAAATTTTTGGCGAGACAAATTGTTGACGGTCATTTTCACTTCCAGTTTGGACCTCTCCACTTCAACGAAACCTCAATATTTTTCATCAGGGACCTGAACACATGTCTTGAGGCTCCCCTGAAACAGGTTTTGAGGTCAATAGATTTTTTTCCCTTGGAGGAGGAGCCTGTCTCGTAAAGAAGGCCATTTCCTGTTCCCACTAGGGGGCGCCAGGCCTAATGGGTAATATTTCAATGCAGTCGTGTTCAGGCTGGGATATCTCATATACATGCTAGAAATGAAAAAGATTGAACGTTGTATCACGGAGTTTTTAATCATTTTCTGAATTTGGTATTTTGCCCAAAAATGGCCGACTTTGGGACCACGCCCAGGTCAGACCCTTGAGTGAAAACTCACCATTTTGAAAACTTAAGATCTCATATGTCTCCTGAATAGTCTGACCAATTTTGAAGACGATCCAACTATTTTCTTCAGCGACAAGGTCTCAAATGTAAATCGATAAAATTTCACATTTGATCCAAAATTTCCGGCTTCCTGTTGGGTTTGGAATATGGGTGCAAGAGACTTTTTGGAGCAGTTTTGCACAATGTATCGACTCGCCAAATTTCATCGTTCTACGTTGAAAAAACCTAATAGGAAAGGCCTTTTTGAAAATTTCAAGGGGGCGCCACTGAGCCATTTTGTTAAATTTTTTTGTAGATTATCAAAATTTACGCAAAGTTGCATGTATGTGCAAGTTTTGGTGAGTTTTCGTGCATATTCAGGCCTCCAAATGTGAACTCCAACTGTGAACCGAAAAAATTTCACATTCGATCCAAAATATCCGATTTCCTGTTGGATTTGGAATATGGGTGCAAGAGGCTTTTTTGAACAGTTAGGCATAAGGTATCTACTCCCCAAATTTCATTGCTCTACGTTGAAAACCTGAGAGGAGAGGCCTTTTTGAAAATTTTAAGGGTCAAGGGGGCGCCACTGAGCCATTTTTTGACATTTTTTCAAAACGACACAAGATTATCGAAATTTACGCAAAGCCGCACGTATGTGCAAATTTTGGTGACTTTTCGTGCATGTTCAGGCCTCCAAATTGGCCATTTTCATTTGCCCTGAAAAAAGAATAATAATAACTAGGCCTGCAAGCAGGACTGAACGGGCCCTCGCAATCTAGCGCAACTCGGACGTCACGCAACTCGGACTGTGTGCAGGTCAGGGTGGTGGCAGATCCTCCTCTCTAATCATCTCATTGGAACCTAACATGCTCGAAAGTCGCCTATTTACATTCCCACACCCAAGAGATAAAAACTCCTATTGGAGAGAGTACTACAAAAAAGGAGCCACTACTGAGCTGTGCAGCCAAGCCCTTATTCAAAACCAAAATTAATCTTCTAACTGGGCCAATTCGACCAAGTGTGCCAAATATTGTGGCTCTATAAGCTGCCTGAGTCTCTGAAAAAAAATATTTCCTTTAAATGGCGAACAAAGGGTCGTCACGGCAACAGACAGAGACACGTGGACATTGGCCGTAAATAAGTATTTTAATAGGTCTTGAAACTACAATGACCAACCTGAAAAGAGCTGGACATGTATTGGAAAAACGAGTGACTTTCTATTGCCACTAGTTGGCGCTGTAGGGTTGATGCAAATGACCCCTACAAGGCCCTTCAGGGTATGACTCTCAACAAGCACGGGAAGTTTGGCGCAGATATGTTGTATATCTGCCAAGTTATGACTGTTCAAAGTTTTTGGAGAGAAAAATTGTTAACAGTCATTTTCACTTTCCTGTTTGGACCCTTCCGCTTCAACGAAACTTCAATATTTTTCATCAGGCACCTGAAGACAGGTCTTAAGGCTTCCCTTATGCAGGTTTGAGGTAGATTGATTTTTTCCCTTTAGAGGAGGAGTGTGTCCCGTAAAAAAGGGCATTTCCTGTTCCCACTAGGAGGCGCCAGGCACAAATGGTAAATGTTCAATCCAGTCCTGCTCAGGCTGGTATACCTCACACACATGCCAGATTTAAAATAGATTGAACGTTGTATGAGGGAGTTATCAGTCATTTTCCGAATTTGGTGTTTTGGCGAAAAAATGGCCGACTTTGGCACCCCGCCCAGGTCAGGCCAGTGAATGAAAACACACCATTTTGATAACTTAAGATTTCATATGCCTCATGAACAGTCTCGCCAATTTTGAGAATGATCAAACTAATTCCCTAGGTGCCAAGGTGTAAAATGTGCACACTGTAAATCGATAAAAATTTCACATTCAATCCAAAATACCCGATTTCCTGTTGGGTTTGGAATACGCATGCAAGAGACTTTTTTGAGCAGTTTTGTACAAGGTATCGACTCTCCGAATTTCATCCCTCTACGTTGAAAAAACCTAAATGGAGAGGCCTTTTTGAAAATTTCAAGGGGGCGCCACTGAGCCATTTTGTTACATGTTTTCGTAACGTTGCAAGATTATTGAACGTTATGCAAAGCCGCATGTATGTGCAAATTTTGGTGAGTTTTTATGCATATTCAAGCCTCCAAATGTAAACTCTTACTGTGAACCCATGAAAATTTCACATTCGATCCAAAATACCCGATTTCCTGTTGGATTTGGAATATGGGTGCAAGAGACTTTTTGGAGCAGTTTTGCATAAGGTATCTACTCCCCAAATTTCCTCGCTCTATGTTGAAAAAACCCAATAGGAAAGGCCTTTTTTAAAACTTCTTTCTGTCGCCACTAGTTGGCACTGTAGAGTTGATGCAAATGACCCCTACAAGAACCTTCAGGGTATGACTCTCAACAAACACGGAAAGTTTGGCGCAGATATGTTGCATATCTGCCGAGTTATGACTGTTCAAAGTTTTTGGCGAGACAAATTGTTGACGGTCATTTTCACTTCCAGTTTGGACCTCTCCGCTTCAACGAAACCTCAATATTTTTCATCAGGCACCTGAACACATGTCTTGAGGCTCCCCTGAAACAGGTTTGAGGTCAATAGATTTTTTTCCCTTGGAGGAGGAGCCTGTCTCGTAAAGAAGGCCATTTCCTGTTTCCACTAGGGGCGCCAGGCCTAATGGGTAATATTTCAATGCAGTCATGTTCAGGCTGGGATATCTCATAAACATGCTAAAAATGAAAAAGATTGAACGTTGGATCACGGAGTTTTTAATCATTTTCTGAATTTGGTATTTTGCCTAAAAATGGCCGACTTTGGGACCACGCCCAGGCCAGACCCTTGAATGAAAACACACCATTTTGAAAACTTAAGATCTCATAGGTCTCCTGAATAGTCTGACCAATTTTGAAGACGATCCAACTTTATCCTTCAGCGACAAGGTCTCAAATGTAAATCGATAAAATTTCGCATTTGACCCAAAATTTCCGGCTTCCTGTTGGGTTTGGAATATGGGTGCAAGAGACTTTTTGGAGCAGTTTTGTACAATGTATCGACTCACTAAATTTCATTGTTCTACGTTGAAAAAACCTAATTGGAGAGGCCTTTTTGAAAATTTCAAGGGGGCGCCACTGAGCCATTTTGTTAAATTTTTTTGTAGATTATCAAAATTTACGCAAAGTTGAATGTATGTGCAAATTTTGGTGAGTTTTCGTGCATGTTCAAGCCTCCAAACGTAAACTCCAACTGTGAACCGAAAAAATTTCACATTCGATCCAAAATACCCGATTTCCTGTCGAATTTGGAATATGGGTGCAAGAGGCTTTTTTGAACAGTTAGGCATAAGGTATCTACTCCCCAAATTTCATCGCTCTACGTTGAAAACCTGAGAGGAGAGGCCTTTTTGAAAATTTTAAGGGTCAAGGGGGCGCCACTGAGCCATTTTTTGAAATTTTTTCAAAACGACGCAAGATTATCAAATTTTACGCGAATCTGCACGTATGTGCAAATTTTGGTGACTTTTCGTGCATGTTCAGGCCTCCAAATTGGCCATTTTCATTTGCCATGAAAAAAGAATAATAATAATAACTAGGCCTGCAAGCAGGACTGAACGGGCCCTCGCAATCTAGCGCAACTCGGACGTCACGCAACTCGGACTGTGTGCAGGTCAGGGTGGTGGCAGATCCTCCTCTCTAATCATCTCATTAGAACCTAACATGCTCGAAAGTCGCCTCTTACATTACCACACCCAAGAGATAAAAACCCCTATTGGAGAGAGTACTACAAAAAAGGAGCCACTACTGAGCTGTGCAGCCAAGCCCTTATTCAAAACCAAAATTAATCTTCTAACTGGGCCAATTTGACCAAGTGTGCCAAATATTGTGGCTCTATAAGCTGCCTGACTCTCTGGAAAAAAAATATTTCCTTTAAATGGCGAACAAAGGGTCGTCACGGCAACAGACAGACACGTGGACATGGGCCGTAAATAAGTATTTTAATAGGTCTTGAAACTACAATGACCAAACTGAAAAGAACTGGACATGTATTGGAAAAACGAGTGACTTTCTATTGCCACTAGTTGGCGCTGTAGGGTTGATGCAAATGACCCCTACAAGGCACTTCAGGGTATGACTCTCAACAAGCACGGGAAGTTTGTCGCAGATATGTTGTATATCTGCCGAGTTATGACTGTTCAAAGTTTTTAGCGAGACAAATTGTTGACGGTCATTTTCACTTTCCTGTTTGGACCCCTCCGCTTCAACGAAACCTCAATATTTTTCATCAGGCACCTGAACACAGGTCTTAAGGCTTCCCTTATGCAGGTTTGTGGTAGATTGTTTTTTTCCCTTTAGAGGAGGTGTGTGTCCCGTAAAAAAAGGGATTTTCCTGTTCCCACTAGGAGGCGCCAGGCACAAATGGTAAATTTTCAATCCAGTCCTGCTCAGGCTGGTATACCTCACACACATGCCAGATTTAAAATAGATTGAACGTTGTATGAGGGAGTTATCAGTCATTTTCCGAATTTGGTGTTTTGGCGAAAAAATGGCCGACTTTGGCACCCCGCCCAGCTCAGGCCCGTGAATGAAAACACACCATTTTGATAACTTAAGATTTCATATGCCTCGTGAACAGTCTCGCCAATTTTGAGAATGATCAAACTAATTCCCTAGGTGCCAAGGTGTAAAATGTGCACACTGTAAATCGATAAAAATTTCACATTCAATCCAAAATACCCGATTTCCTGTTGGGTTTGGAATACGCATGCAAGAGACTTTTTGGAGCAGTTTTGTACAAGGTATCGACTCTCCGAATTTCATCCCTCTACGTTGAAAAAACCTAAATGGAGAGGCCTTTTTGAAAATTTCAAGGGGGCGCCACTGAGCCATTTTGTTACATGTTTTCGTAACGTTGCAAGATTATTGAACGGTACGCAATGCCACATGTATGTCCAAATTTTTGTGAGTTTTCGTGCATGTTCAAGCCTCCAAATGTAAACTCCTACTGTGAACCGATAAAAATTTCACATTCGATCCAAAATACCCGATTTCCTGTTGGATTTGGAATATGTGTGCAAGAGACTTTTTGGAGCAGTTTTGCATAAGGTATCTACCCCCCAAATTTCCTTGCTCTATGTTGAAAAAACCTAATAGGAAAGGCCTTTTTTAAAACTTCTTTCTGTCGCCACTAGTTGGCACTGTAGAGTTGATGCAAATGACCCCTACAAGAACCTTCAGGGTATGACTCTCAACAAACACGGAAAGTTTGGCGCAGATATGTTGCATATCTGCCGAGTTATGATTGTTCAAAGTTTTTGGCGAGACAAATTGTTGACGGTCATTTTCACTTCCAGTTTGGACCTCTCCGCTTCAACGAAACCTCAATATTTTTCATCAGGCACCTGAACACATGTCTTGAGGCTCCCCTGAAACAGGTTTGAGGTCAATAGATTTTTTTCCCTTGGAGGAGGAGCCTGTCTCGTAAAGAAGGCCATTTCCTGTTTCCACTAGGGGCGCCAGGCCTAATGGGTAATATTTCAATGCAGTCGTGTTCAGGCTGGGATATCTCATAAACATGCTAGAAATGAAAAAGATTGAACGTTGGATCACGGAGTTTTTAATCATTTTCTGAATTTGGTATTTTGCCTAAAAATGGCCGACTTTGGGACCACGCCCAGGCCAGACCCTTGGATGAAAACTCACCATTTTGAAAACTTAAGATCTCATATGTCTCCTGAATACTCTGACCAATTTTGAAGACGATCCAACTATTTTCTTCAGCGACAAGGTCTCAAATGTAAATCGATAAAATTTCACATTTGATCCAAAATTTCCGACTTCCTGTTGGATTTGGAATATAGGTGCAAGAGACTTTTTGGAGCAGTTTTACACAATGTATTGACTCACCAAATTTCATCGTTCTACGTTGAAAAAACCTAATAGGAGAGGCCTTTTTGAAAATTTCAAGGGGGCGCCACTGAGCCTTTTTGTTAATTCTTTTCATAGATTATCAAAATTTACGTAAAGTTGAATATATGTGCAAATTTTGGTGAGTTTTCGTGCATGTTCAAGCCTCCAAATGTGAACTCCAACTGTGAACCGAAAAAATTTCACATTCGATCCAAAATACCCGATTTCCTGTTGGATTTGGAATATGGGTGCAAGAGGCTTTTTTGAACAGTTAGGCATAAGGTATCTACTCCCCAAATTTCATCGCTCTACGTTGAAAACCTGAGAGGAGAGGCCTTTTTGAAAATTTTAAGGGTCAAGGGGGCGCCACTGAGCCATTTTTTGAAATTTTTTCAAAACGACGCAAGATTATCAAATTTTACGCGAATCTGCACGTATGTGCAAATTTTGGTGACTTTTCGTGCATGTTCAGGCCTCCAAATTGGCCATTTTCATTTGCCATGAAAAAAGAATAATAATAATAATAATAATAATAATAACTAGGCCTGCAAGCAGGACTGAACGGGCCCTCGCAATCTAGCGCAACTCGGACGTCACGCAACTCGGACTGTGTGCAGGTCAGGGTGGTGGCAGATCCTCCTCTCTAATCATCTCATTAGAACCTAACAAGCTCGAAAGTCGCCTCTTTACATTCCCACACCCAAGAGATAAAAACCCCTATTGGAGAGAGTACTACAAAAAAGGAGCCACTACTGAGCTGTGCAGCCAAGCCCTTATTCAAAACCAAATTAATCTTCTAACTGGGCCAATTCGACCAAGTGTGCCAACTATTGTGGCTCTATAAGCTCCCTGAGTCTCTGAAAAAAATATATTTCCTTTAAATGGCGAACAAAGGGTCGTCACGGCAACAGACAGAGACACGTGGACATGGGCCGTAAAAAAGTATTTTAATAGGTCTTGAAACTACAATGACCAACATGAAAAGAACTGGACATGTTTTGGAAAAACGAGTGACTTTCTATCGCCACTAGTTGGCGCTGTAGGGTTGATGCAAATGACCCCTACAAGGCCCTTCAGGGTATGACTCTCAACAAGCACGGGAAGTTTGGCGCAGATATCTTGTATATCTGCCGAGTTATGACTGTTCAAAGTTTTTGGAGAGAAAAATTGTTGACAGTCATTTTCACTTTCCTGTTTGGACCCCTCCGCTTCAACGAAACTTCAATATTTTTCATCAGGCACCTGAAGACAGGTCTTAAGGTTTCCCTTATGCAGGTTTGAGGTAGATTGATTTTTTTCCCTTTAGAGGAGGAGTGTGTCCCGTAAAAAAGGGCATTTCCTGTTCCCACTAGGAGGCGCCAGGCACAAATGGTAAATTTTCAATCCAGTCCTGCTCAGGCTGGTATACCTCACACACATGCCAGATTTAAAATAGATTGAACGTTGTATGAGGGAGTTATCAGTCATTTTCCGAATTCGGTGTTTTGGCGAAAAAATGGAAGAATTTGGCGCCCCGCCCAGGTCAGGCCCGTGAATGAAAACACACCATTTTTATAACTTAAGATTTCATATGCCTCATGAACAGTCTCACCAATTTTGAGAATGATCAAACTAATTCCCTAGGTGCCAAGGTGTAAAATGTGCACACTGTAAATCGATAAAAAGTTCACATTCAATCCAAAATACCCGATTTCCTGTAGGATTTGGAATGTGTGTGCAAGAGACTTTTTGGAGCAGTTTTGCACAAAGTTTTGACTCTCCAAATTTCATCACTCTATGTTAGAAAAACCTAAATGGAGAGGCCTTTTTGAAAATTTCAAGGGGGCGCCACTGAGCCATTTTGTTAAATTGTTTCGTAACGTTGCAAGATTATCGAACGTTATCCAAAGCCGCATGTATGTGCAAATTTTGGTGAGTTTTTATGCATATTCAAGCCTCCAAATGTAAACTCTTACTGTGAACCCATGAAAATTTCACATTCGATCCAAAATACCCGATTTCCTGTTGGATTTGGAATATGGGTGCAAGAGACTTTTTGGAGCAGTTTTGCATAAGGTATCTACTCCCCAAATTTCCTTGCTCTATGTTGAAAAAACCCAATAGGAAAGGCCTTTTTTAAAACTTCTTTCTGTCGCCACTAGTTGGCACTGTAGAGTTGATGCAAATGACCCCTACAAGAACCTTCAGGGTATGACTCTCAACAAACACGGAAAGTTTGGCGCAGATATGTTGCATATCTGCCGAGTTATGACTGTTCAAAATTTTTGGCGAGACAAATTGTTGACGGTCATTTTCACTTCCAGTTTGGACCTCTCCGCTTCAACGAAACCTCAATATTTTTCATCAGGGACCTGAACACATGTCTTGAGGCTCCCCTGAAACAGGTTTGAGGTCAATAGATTTTTTTCCCTTGGAGGAGGAGCCTGTCTCGTAAAGAAGGCCATTTCCTGTTCCCACTAGGGGGCGCCAGGCCTAATGGGTAATATTTCAATGCAGTCGTGTTCAGGCTGGGATATCTCATATACATGCTAGAAATGAAAAAGATTGAACGTTGTATCACGGAGTTTTTAATCATTTTCTGAATTTGGTATTTTGCCCAAAAATGGCCGACTTTGGGACCACGCCCAGGTCAGACCCTTGAGTGAAAACTCACCATTTTCAAAACTTAAGATCTCATATGTCTCCTGAATAGTCTGACCAATTTTGAAGACGATCCAACTATTTTCTTCAGCGACAAGGTCTCAAATGTAAATCGATAAAATTTCACATTTGATCCAAAATTTCCGGCTTCCTGTTGGGTTTGGAATATGGGTGCAAGAGACTTTTTGGAGCAGTTTTGCACAATGTATCGACTCGCCAAATTTCATCGTTCTACGTTGAAAAAACCTAATAGGAAAGGCCTTTTTGAAAATTTCAAGGGGGCGCCACTGAGCCATTTTGTTAAATTTTTTTGTAGATTATCAAAATTTACGCAAAGTTGCATGTATGTGCAAATTTTGGTGAGTTTTCGTGCATGTTCAGGCCTCCAAATGTAAACTCCAACTGTGAACCGATAAAAATTTCACATTTGATCCAAAATATCCGATTTCCTGTTGGATTTGGAATATGGGTGCAAGAGGCTTTTTTGAACAGTTAGGCATAAGGTATCTACTCCCCAAATTTCATTGCTCTACGTTGAAAACCTGAGAGGAGAGGCCTTTTTGAAAATTTTAAGGGTAAAGGGGGCGCCACTGGGCCATTTTTTGACATTTTTTCAAAACGACACAAGATTATCGAAATTTACGCAAAGCCGCACGTATGTGCAAATTTTGGTGACTTTTCGTGCATGTTCAGGCCTCCAAATTGGCCATTTTCATTTGCCCTGAAAAAAGAATAATAATAATAATAATAATAATAATAATAATAATAATAATAATCCTTTGCAAAACAATAGGGCCTTCGCACGCTTAGTGCTCGGGCCCTAATAATAATAATAATAATAATCCTTTGCATTACAATAGGGCCTTCGCACGCCTAGTGCTCGGGCCCTAATAATAATAACTAGGCCTGCAAGCAGGACTGAACGGGCCCTCGCAATCTAGCGCAACTCGGACGTCACGCAACTCGGACTGTGTGCAGGTCAGGGTGGTGGCAGATCCTCCTCTCTAATCATCTCATTAGAACCTAACATGCTCGAAAGTCGCCTATTTACATTCCCACACCCAAGAGATAAAAACCCCTATTGGAGAGAGTACTACAAAAAAGGAGCCACTACTGAGCTGTGCAGCCAAGCCCTTATTCAAAACCAAAATTAATCTTCTAACTTGGCCAATTCGACAAAGTGTGCCAAATATTGTGGCTCTATAAGCTGCCTGAGTCTCTGAAAAAAAATATTTCCTTTAAATGGCGAAAAAAGGGTCGTCACAGCAACAGACAGAGACACGTGGACATGGGCCGTAAAAAAGTATTTTAATAGGTCTTGAAACTACAATGACCAACATGAAAAGAACTGGACATGTTTTGGAAAACCGAGTGACTTTCTATCGCCACTAGTTGGCGCTGTAGGGTTGATGCAAATGACCCCTACAAGGCCCTTCAGGGTATGACTCTCAACAAGCACGGGAAGTTTGGCGCAGATATCTTGTATATCTGCCGAGTTATGACTGTTCAAAGTTTTTGGAGAGAAAAATTGTTGACAGTCATTTTCACTTTCCTGTTTGGACCCCTCCGCTTCAACGAAACTTCAATATTTTTCATCAGGCACCTGAAGACAGGTCTTAAGGCTTCCCTTATGCAGGTTTGAGGTAGATTGGTTTTTTCCCTTTAGAGGAGGAGTGTGTCCCGTAAAAAAGGGCATTTCCTGTTTCCACTAGGAGGCGCCAGGCACAAATGGTAAATTTTCAATCCAGTCCTGCTCAGGCTGGTATACCTCACACACATGCCAGATTTAAAATAGATTTAACATTGTATGAGGGTGTTATCAGTCATTTTCCGAATTCGGTGTTTTGGCGAAAAAATGGAAGAATTTGGGGCGTTTGGCGCCCCGCCCAGGTCAGGCCCGTGAATGTAAACACACCATTTTTATAACTTAAGATTTCATATGCCTCATGAACAGTCTCGCCAATTTTGAGAATGATCAAACTAATTCCCTAGGTGCCAAGGTGTAAAATGTGCACACTGTAAATCGATAAAAAGTTCACATTCAATCCAAAATACCCGATTTCCTGTTGGGTTTGGAATACGCATGCAAGAGACTTTTTGGAGCAGTTTTGTACAAGGTATCGACTCTCCGAATTTCATCCCTCTACGTTGAAAAAACCTAAATGGAGAGGCCTTTTTGAAAATTTCAAGGGGGCGCCACTGAGCCATTTTGTTACATGTTTTCGTAACGTTGCAAGATTATCGACTGTTATGCAAAGCCGCATGTATGTGCAAATTTTGGTGAGTTTTTATGCATATTCAAGCCTCCAAATGTTAACTCTTACTGTGAACCCATGAAAATTTCACATTCGATCCAAAATACCCGATTTCCTGTTGGATTTGGAATATGGGTGCAAGAGACTTTTTGGAGCAGTTTTGCATAAGGTATCTACTCCCCAAATTTCCTTGCTCTATGTTGAAAAAACCCAATAGGAAAGGCCTTTTTTAAAACTTCTTTCTGTCGCCACTAGTTGGCACTGTAGAGTTGATGCAAATGACCCCTACAAGAACCTTCAGGGTATGACTCTCAACAAACACGGAAAGTTTGGCGCAGATATGTTGCATATCTGCCGAGTTATGACTGTTCAAAATTTTTGGCGAGACAAATTGTTGACGGTCATTTTCACTTCCAGTTTGGACCTCTCCGCTTCAACGAAACCTCAATATTTTTCATCAGGGACCTGAACACATGTCTTGAGGCTCCCCTGAAACAGGTTTGAGGTCAATAGATTTTTTTCCCTTGGAGGAGGAGCCTGTCTCGTAAAGAATGCCATTTCCTGTTCCCACTAGGGGGCGCCAGGCCTAATGAGTAATATTTCAATGCAGTCGTGTTCAGGCTGGGATATCTCATATACATGCTAGAAATGAAAAAGATTGAACGTTGTATCACGGAGTTTTTAATCATTTTCTGAATTTGGTATTTTGCCTAAAAATGGCCAACTTTGGGACTACGCCCAGGCCAGACCCTTGAATGAAAACTCACCATTTTGAAAACTTAAGATCTCATATGTCTCCTGAATAGTCTGACCAATTTTGAAGACGATCCAACTATTTTCTTCAGCGACAAGGTCTCAAATGTAAATCGATAAAATTTCGCATTTGATCCAAAATTTCCGACTTCCTGTTGGATTTGGAATATAGGTGCAAGAGACTTTTTGGAGCAGTTTTACACAATGTATCGACTCACCAAATTTCATCATTCTACGTTGAAAAAACTTAATAGGACAGGCCTTTTTGAAAATTTCAAGGGGGCGCCACTGAGCCTTTTTGTTAAATTTTTTCAAAGATTATCAAAATTTACGCAAAGTTGAACATATGTGCACATTTTGGTGAGTTTTCGTGCATGTTCAAGCCTCCAAATGTGAACTCCAACTGTGAACCGAAAAAATTTCAGATTCGATCCAAAATAACCGATTTCCTGTTGGATTTGGAATATGGGTGCAAGAGGCTTTTTTGAGCAGTTAGGCATAAGGTATCTACTCCCCAAATTTCATTGCTCTATGTTGAAAACCTGAGAGGAGAGGCCTTTTTGAAATTTTTAAGGGTCAAGGGGGCGCCACTGAGCCATTTTTTGACATTTTTTCAAAACGACACAAGATTATCGAAATTTACGCGAATCTGCACGTATGTGCAAATTTTGGTGACTTTTCGTGCATGTTCAGGCCTCCAAATTGGCCATTTTCATTTGCCATGAAAAAAGAAGAATAATAATAACTAGGCCTGCAAGCAGGACTGAACGGGCCCTCGCAATCTAGCGCAACTCGGACGTCACGCAACTCGGACTGTGTGCAGGTCAGGGTGGTGGCAGATCCTCCTCTCTAATCATCTCATTAGAACCTAACAAGCTCGAAAGTCGCCTCTTTACATTCCCACACCCAAGAGATAAAAACCCCTATTGGAGAGAGTACTACAAAAAAGGAGCCACTACTGAGCTGTGCAGCCAAGCCCTTATTCAAAACCAAATTAATCTTCTAACTGGGCCAATTCGACCAAGTGTGCCAACTATTGTGGCTCTATAAGCTCCCTGAGTCTCTGAAAAAAATATATTTCCTTTAAATGGCGAACAAAGGGTCGTCACGGCAACAGACAGAGACACGTGGACATGGGCCGTGAAAAAGTATTTTAATAGGTCTTGAAACTACAATGACCAACATGAAAAGAACTGGACATGTTTTGGAAAAACGAGTGACTTTCTATCGCCACTAGTTGGCGCTGTAGGGTTGATGCAAATGACCCCTACAAGGCCCTTCAGGGTATGACTCTCAACAAGCACGGGAAGTTTGGCGCAGATATCTTGTATATCTGCCGAGTTATGACTGTTCAAAGTTTTTGGAGAGAAAAATTGTTGACAGTCATTTTCACTTTCCTGTTTGGACCCCTCCGCTTCAACGAAACTTCAATATTTTTCATCAGGCACCTGAAGACAGGTCTTAAGGTTTCCCTTATGCAGGTTTGAGGTAGATTGATTTTTTCCCTTTAGAGGAGGAGTGTGTCCCGTAAAAAAGGGCATTTCCTGTTCCCACTAGGAGGCGCCAGGCACAAATGGTAAATTTTCAATCCAGTCCTGCTCAGGCTGGTATACCTCACACACATGCCAGATTTAAAATAGATTGAACGTTGTATGAGGGAGTTATCAGTCATTTTCCGAATTCGGTGTTTTGGCGAAAAAATGGAAGAATTTGGCGCCCCGCCCAGGTCAGGCCCGTGAATGAAAACACACCATTTTTATAACTTAAGATTTCATATGCCTCATGAACAGTCTCACCAATTTTGAGAATGATCAAACTAATTCCCTAGGTGCCAAGGTGTAAAATGTGCACACTGTAAATCGATAAAAAGTTCACATTCAATCCAAAATACCCGATTTCCTGTAGGATTTGGAATGTGTGTGCAAGAGACTTTTTGGAGCAGTTTTGCACAAAGTTTTGACTCTCCAAATTTCATCACTATGTTAGAAAAACCTAAATGGAGAGGCCTTTTTGAAAATTTCAAGGGGGCGCCACTGAGCCATTTTGTTAAATTGTTTCGTAACGTTGCAAGATTATCGAACGTTATCCAAAGCCGCATGTATGTGCAAATTTTGGTGAGTTTTTATGCATATTCAAGCCTCCAAATGTAAACTCTTACTGTGAACCCATGAAAATTTCACATTCGATCCAAAATACCCGATTTCCTGTTGGATTTGGAATATGGGTGCAAGAGACTTTTTGGAGCAGTTTTGCATAAGGTATCTACTCCCCAAATTTCCTTGCTCTATGTTGAAAAAACCCAATAGGAAAGGCCTTTTTTAAAACTTCTTTCTGTCGCCACTAGTTGGCACTGTAGAGTTGATGCAAATGACCCCTACAAGAACCTTCAGGGTATGACTCTCAACAAACACGGAAAGTTTGGCGCAGATATGTTGCATATCTGCCGAGTTATGACTGTTCAAAATTTTTGGCGAGACAAATTGTTGACGGTCATTTTCACTTCCAGTTTGGACCTCTCCGCTTCAACGAAACCTCAATATTTTTCATCAGGGACCTGAACACATGTCTTGAGGCTCCCCTGAAACAGGTTTGAGGTCAATAGATTTTTTTCCCTTGGAGGAGGAGCCTGTCTCGTAAAGAAGGCCATTTCCTGTTCCCACTAGGGGGCGCCAGGCCTAATGGGTAATATTTCAATGCAGTCGTGTTCAGGCTGGGATATCTCATATACATGCTAGAAATGAAAAAGATTGAACGTTGTATCACGGAGTTTTTAATCATTTTCTGAATTTGGTATTTTGCCCAAAAATGGCCGACTTTGGGACCACGCCCAGGTCAGACCCTTGAGTGAAAACTCACCATTTTCAAAACTTAAGATCTCATATGTCTCCTGAATAGTCTGACCAATTTTGAAGACGATCCAACTATTTTCTTCAGCGACAAGGTCTCAAATGTAAATCGATAAAATTTCACATTTGATCCAAAATTTCCGGCTTCCTGTTGGGTTTGGAATATGGGTGCAAGAGACTTTTTGGAGCAGTTTTGCACAATGTATCGACTCGCCAAATTTCATCGTTTTACGTTGAAAAAACCTAATAGGAAAGGCCTTTTTGAAAATTTCAAGGGGGCGCCACTGAGCCATTTTGTTAAATTTTTTTGTAGATTATCAAAATTTACGCAAAGTTGCATGTATGTGCAAATTTTGGTGAGTTTTCGTGCATGTTCAGGCCTCCAAATGTAAACTCCAACTGTGAACCGATAAAAATTTCACATTTGATCCAAAATATCCGATTTCCTGTTGGATTTGGAATATGGGTGCAAGAGGCTTTTTTGAACAGTTAGGCATAAGGTATCTACTCCCCAAATTTCATTGCTCTACGTTGAAAACCTGAGAGGAGAGGCCTTTTTGAAAATTTTAAGGGTAAAGGGGGCGCCACTGAGCCATTTTTTGACATTTTTTCAAAACGACACAAGATTATCGAAATTTACGCAAAGCCGCACGTATATGCAAATTTTGGTGACTTTTCGTGCATGTTCAGGCCTCCAAATTGGCCATTTTCATTTGCCCTGAAAAAAGAATAATAATAATAATAATAATAATAATAATAATAATAATAATAATCCTTTGCAAAACAATAGGGCCTTCGCACGCTTAGTGCTCGGGCCCTAACTAGCCCTGCAAGCAGGACTGAACGGGCCCTCGCGTATGGCGCAACTCGGACGTCAAACAAAGTCGGAGGGCAGGCAGGTCGGGGCGGTGGCAGTTGACAACAGAAAGATATCCAGGCAGATATATTGCATGTCTGAATGTTCAGAATTAGTGGGGAGAGAAAATGGCGACGGTCATTATGCACGCCTATGCAGATGACACACAACTGTACATTTCTGTGTCCCCACATGATTATAGTCCCTTAGTCTCCCTGAGTAAATGCATTCATCAAATCAATGAATGGATGTGCCAGAATTTTCTCCAGTTAAATGTGGAGAAAACAGAGGTGATCATTTTTGGGCCAAAAAAGGAAAGGTCAAAGATAAGCAGCCAACTTAGCACAATGTCACTTACAGCTACAAATCAAGTCAGAAACCTTGGCGTAATTATTGACTCAGACCTAAAATTTGATAGCCATCTAAAGTCCGTCACTAAATCCGCTTATTACCACCTAAAAAATATAACCAGAATTAAGGGGCTTCTGACTCAACAAGACATGGAAAAACTTATGCATGCATTCGTTTTCAGCAGATTGGACTACTGCAACGGTATATTTACAGGTCTTGATAAAAAATCAGTCAGGAAGCTGCAGCTAGTACAGAATGCTGCAGCCAGAGTCCTCACAAATACAAGGAAGCTGGACCACATTACACCGGTTTTGAAATCGCTACACTGGCTTCCAGTGAGTCAAAGGATAGACTATAAAATACTACTGCTCGTCTACAAAACACTTAATGGCCTTGGACCAAAATACATGCTTGACTTGTTAGATTCCTATGAGACATCTAGACCCTTAAGGTCGTCTGGAACGGGTCTTCTGCATGTTCCAAGAACAAGAACCAAGCAGGGTGAGGCAGCATTTAGTTATTATGCTCCTCACCTCTGGAACAAGTTACCCGAAGGTCTGAAGTATGCTCAAACCGTTAGCTCATTTAAATCAGGGCTAAAAACGCTTTTGTTTAGCACTGCATATCCATAACTGTCTATATATTTCAATCTACCTGCCTTCTATTCCTCTTGTGCTTATCTCCATTGCTGATTTCAATGATTATTATTAGTAGTAGTTTTTGCTTTATTTCTATTTTTGTTTTATTTTTATTTATTTATTTTTATTCTGTGATTAAATGCGATCTTTTGTCTTGGTTTTTACGTTGTGTTGATTTAAATGTGATTTTTATGGTTTTCATGTGATGTAAAGCACTTTGAATTGCCTTGTGTTGAATTGTGCTATATAAATAAATTTGCCTTGCCTTGCCTTGCCTTATGACTTTCCTATCGGACTCCTCTGCTTTAACAAAACAAAATTGTTTATTAGGCACCTGAACACGGTCATTATGACTTTCCTATTGGACCCCTCTGCTTTAACGAAACAAAATTGTTGATCAGGCACCTGAACACATGTCTTAAGGCTCCGCTGATTCAGGTTTGAGGTCAATTGATTTTTGTCCCTGAGAAGCAGGAGCCTTTCTATTTAATTAAAAGGGTGTTTCCTGTTCCCACTAGGGGGCGCCAGGCGTAATGGGTAATATTTCAATAAAGTCATGTGCAGGCTGAAATACTTCACATTCATGCCAAATATGAAAAAGAGCGCACCTTCAATCAGGAAGTTATTACCGTATTTTTGGGACTACAAGTCGCACCTGAGTATAAGTCGCACAAGCCATAAAATGCCCAACAAAGAGAAAAAAAACATATATAGGTCGCACCGGAGTATAAGTCGCATTTTTGGGGGAAATTTACTTGATAAAATCCAACACATAGAACAGATATGTCATCTTGAAAGGCAATTTAATATAAAAATACAATAGAGAATAACATGCTGAATGAATGTACAGTGTACAGTGCATAAACAACAAAATGCGAATGTACTGTCCTCACCAGGACGCTACCGCTCGGTCCTGGCTATATACAGCGAACTCCAAAAAGACAATGCTGGACGTCCGCATAATTTGTTGAATCGATTTGGTCCTCGATAGCAAACAGGTTGACATTAACGTAAATAAATGATAATTAGGTACTATTACAGCAATAACGTAACAGATTAGCATGCGTTCGCTAGCATTAGCACACCATTCAAACAACCACACAACTGGCTGTAAGTGTCCGCTCGCGGGTGGAAAACACACAACAACAACAGAAAAGATGATACACGCAGGCGTTGCCTCTGTAGAGATATTTTGAAAGCATAAACAATGAACTTAGGTTCGCAGCCGTCTTTCCCTCTCGCTAACTCGCCCACTCACTCACTCGCCCACTCACTCACTCACTCACTCACTCACTCACTCACTCACTCACTCACTCACTCACTCACTCACTCACTCACTCACTCAGAGCTACGTAGCTGTCTGTCTTCTTCTGGTGTGCGAGCGCTCTTCTTCACGTAAACAAGTGCGAGTGCGCTCCCAGGTGGGCGTGAAAGCGCCACAAACTAAATGCATCCATTTCAATTTAAAAAAGTCAATTATACAATTGAACATACATTGCCAAAGGCAGAACGCGAACGTGGCCATAGCTATTAAGAGTTATTCAGATAACTATAGCATGCTAACAAGTTTACAAAACCATTAGTCCAAAACACCAAAATAACATGGGAAATTTTATCATAATGTGTTAATAATTTCACACATAAGTCGCTGCTGAGTATAAGTCGCACCCCAAAGCAAAATATGAAAAAAACCGCGACTTATAGTCATTTACTGAATTGTATTGTCAAAAATAAGACACATTTGCTCCCCTGGCCAGGAAAGGGCCGTGAATGAAATGTCACCATTTTGATAACCTAACATCTCATATGTGTCAATAATAGTCTGACCAATTTTGAGGAGCATTCAACTTACTGCCTCGGCGTAATGGTGTCAAACGTGCATGCTGGTTTTAGACAAAAATGCCATGTTGTGCAAGATTCAATCCCTAATACCCGATTTCCTGTTGGGTTTGGAATATGGGTGCAAGAGACTTTTTGGAGCAGTTTTGCACAACGTATCCACTCCCCAAATTTCATCACTCTACGTCGAAAAAAACTAATAGGACAGGCCTTTTTTAAAAATTGAAGGGGGCGCCACTGAGCCATTTTATTACATCTTTTGGCAATGTTGCTAAATTCATGAAATTTACATGAAGCCGCATGTATGTGCAAATTTAGGTGAGTTTTCGAGCATGTTCAGACCTGGAAATTGGCCATTTTGTGACAAAATGCCGAGGGTCTTTTCACTTTCCTGTTTGGGTACTGCTACATCAACGAAAACTCAATATTTTTCATCATATACCTAAAGACATGTCTTAAGGCTCCCCTGATGCAGGTTTGAGGTCAATTGATGTTTTTCACCAGGAGGAGGAGCCTTTCTCGTAAAAATGGGTGTTTCCTCTTCCCACAAGGGGGCGCCAGGCCTAATGGAAAATATTTCAATGCAGTCGTGTTCAGGTTAAGACACCTTACACGCATGCCAAATATGAAAAAGATTGGACCTTGTATCAGGAAGTTATTAATCATTTACTGAAATTGGCGCGTTGCCAAAAAAACACCCGACTTTGGTACCCCGCCCAGGTTAGGCCCGTGGACGAAAACTCACCATTTTCACAACTTAATATCTCATATGTCTCATGAAGACGTACACCAATTTTGAGGAAGATCCAACGAACTGGCTCGGCGCAATGGTCTGAAACGTGCATGCTGGTTTTCGCCCAAAATGCTATGTTTTTCAACATTCAATCCAAAATATCCGATTTCCTGTTGGGTTTGGAATATGGGTGCTGCAGACTTTTTGAAGCGTCTCTGGACAACGTATCCACTCCCCAAATTTCATCGCTCTACGTTGAAAAACATCAAAGCAAAGGGCATTTTTAAAATTTCAAGGGGGCGCCACTGAGCCATTTTTTGATTTTTTTACAAAACGTTGCTAAATTTTCGAAATTTTCGCGAAGCCGGATGTATATGCAAAATTTGGTGAGTTTTTGAGCATGTTCAGGCCTTCAAATTGGCCATTTTCATTTGCCATGAAAAAATAATAATAATAATAATAATAATAACTAGCCCTGCAAGCAGGACTGAACGGGCCCTCGCGTATGGCGCAACTCGGACGTCAAACAAAGTCGAAGGGCAGGCAGGTCGGGGCGGTGGCAGTCGACAACAGACAGATATCCAGGCAGATATATTGCATGTCTGAATGTTCAGAATTAGTGGGGAGAGAAAATGGCGACGGTCATTATGACTTTCCTATGGGACCCCTCTGCTTTAACAAAACAAAATTGTTTATTAGGCACCTGAACACGGTCATTATGACTTTCCTTTTGGACCCCTCTGCTTTAACGAAACAAAATTGTTGATCAGGCACCTGAACACATGTCTTAAGGCTCCGCTGATTCAGGTTTGAGGTCAATTGATTTTTGACCCTGAGAAGCAGGAGCCTTTCTATTTAATGAAAAGTGTGTTTCCTGTTCCCACTAGGGGGCGCCAGGCGTAATGAGTAATATTTCAATAAAGTCATGTGCAGGCTGAAATACTTCACATTCATGCCAAATATGAAAAAGATTGAACCTTCAATCAGGAAGTTATTACCGTATTTTTCGGACTACAAGTCGCACCTGAGTATAAGTCGCACAAGCCAGAAAATGCCCAACAAAGAGAAAAAAAACATATATAAGTCTTACCGGAGTATAAGTCGCAATTTTGGGGGAAATTTACTTGATAAAATCCAACACATAGAACAGATATGTCATCTTGAAAGCCAGTTTAATATAAAAATACAATAGAGAACAACATGCTGAATAAATCTACAGTGTACAGTGCATAAACAACGAAATGCGAATATACTGTCCTCACCAGGACGCTACCGCTCGGTCCTGGCTATATACAGCGAACTCCAAAAAGACAATGCTGGACGTCCGCATAATTTGTTGAATCAATTTGGTCCTCGATAGCAAACAGGTTCACATCAACGTAAATAAATGATAATTAGGTACTATTGCAGCAATAACATAACAGATTAGCATGCGTTCGCTAGCATTAGCACACCATTCAAACAACCACACAACTGGCTGTAAGTGTCCGCTCGCGGGTGGAAAACACACAACAACAACAGAAAAGATGATACACGCAGGCGTTGCCTCTGTAGAGATATTTTAAAAGCATAAACAATGAACGTAGCTTCGCAGCCGTCTTTCCCTCTCGCTAACTCGCCCACTCACTCACTCACTCACTCACTCACTCACTCACTCACTCACTCAGAGCTACGTAGCTGTCTGTCTTCTTCTGGTGTGCGAGCGCTCTTCTTCACGTAAACAAGTGCGAGTGCGCTCCCAGGTGGGCGTGAAAGCGCCACAAACTAAATGCATCCATTTCAATTTAAAAAAGTCAATTATACAATTGAACATACATTGCCAAAGGCAGAACGCGAACGTGGCCATAGCTATTAAGAGTTATTCAGATAACTATAGCATGCTAACAAGTTTACAAAACCATTAGTCCAAAACACCAAAATAACATGGGAAATTTTATCATAATGTGTTAATAATTTCACACATAAGTCGCTGCTGAGTATAAGTCGCACCCCAAAGCAAAATATGAAAAAAACCGCGACTTATAGTCATTTACTGAATTGTATTGTCAAAAATAAGACACATTTGCTCCCCTGGCCAGGAAAGGGCCGTGAATGAAATGTCACCATTTTGATAACCTAACATCTCATATGTGTCAATAATAGTCTGACCAATTTTGAGGAGCATTCAACTTACTGCCTCGGCGTAATGGTGTCAAACGTGCATGCTGGTTTTAGACAAAAATGCCATGTTGTGCAAGATTCAATCCCTAATACCCGATTTCCTGTTGGGTTTGGAATATGGGTACAAGAGACTTTTTGGAGCAGTTTTGCACAACGTATCCACTCCCCAAATTTCATCACTCTACGTCGAAAAAAACTAATAGGACAGGCCTTTTTTAAAAATTGAAGGGGGCGCCACTGAGCCATTTTATTACATCTTTTGGCAATGTTGCTAAATTCATGAAATTTACATGAAGCCGCATGTATGTGCAAATTTAGGTGAGTTTTCGAGCATGTTCAGACCTGGAAATTGGCCATTTTGTGACAAAATGCCGAGGGTCTTTTCACTTTCCTGTTTGGGTACTGCTACATCAACGAAAACTCAATATTTTTCATCATATACCTAAAGACATGTCTTAAGGCTCCCCTGATGCAGGTTTGAGGTCAATTGATGTTTTTCACCAGGAGGAGGAGCCTTTCTCGTAAAAATGGGTGTTTCCTCTTCCCACAAGGGGGCGCCAGGCCTAATGGAAAATATTTCAATGCAGTCGTGTTCAGGTTAAGACACCTTACACGCATGCCAAATATGAAAAAGATTGGACCTTGTATCAGGAAGTTATTAATCATTTACTGAAATTGGCGCGTTGCCAAAAAAACACCCGACTTTGGTACCCCGCCCAGGTTAGGCCCGTGGACGAAAACTCACCATTTTCACAACTTAATATCTCATATGTCTCATGAAGACGTACACCAATTTTGAGGAAGATCCAACGTACTGGCTCGGCGCAATGGTCTGAAACGTGCATGCTGGTTTTCGCCCAAAATGCTATGTTTTTCAACATTCAATCCAAAATATCCCATTTCCTGTTGGGTTTGGAATATGGGTGCTGCAGACTTTTTGAAGCGTCTCTGGACAACGTATCCACTCCCCAAATTTCATCGCTCTACGTTGAAAAACATCAAAGCAAAGGGCATTTTTAAAATTTCAAGGGGGCGCCACTGAGCCATTTTTTGATTTTTTAAAAAAATGTTGCTAAATTTTCGAAATTTTCGCGAAGCCGGATGTATATGCAAAATTTGGTGAGTTTTTGAGCATGTTCAGGCCTTCAAATTGGCCATTTTCATTTGCCATGAAAAAATAATAATAATAATAATAATAATAATAATAATAATAATCCTTCGAAGAACAATAGGGCCTCGCACGCTGAGAGTGCTCGGGCCCTAATAATAATCCTTCGAAGAACAATAGGGCCTCGCACGCTGAGAGTGCTCGGGCCCTAATAATAATCCTTCGAAGAACAATAGGGCCTCGCACGCTGAGAGTGCTCGGGCCCTAATAATAATAATAATCCTTCGAAGAACAATAGGGCCTCGCACGCTGAGAGTGCTCGGGCCCTAATAATAATCCTTTGCATTACAATAGGGCCTTCGCACGCCTAGTGCTCGGGCCCTAATAATAATAATAATAATAATCCTTTGCATTACAATAGGGCCTTCGCACGCCTAGTGCTCGGGCCCTAATAATCCTTTGCAAAACAATAGGGCCTTCGCACGCTTAGTGCTCGGGCCCTAATAATAATAATCCTTTGCAAAACAATAGGGCCTTCGCACGTCTAGTGCTCGGGCCCTAACTAGGCCTGCAAGCAGGACTGAACGGGCCCTCGCAATCTAGCGCAACTCGGACGTCACGCAACTCGGACTGTGTGCAGGTCAGGGTGGTGGCAGATCCTCCTCTCTAATCATCTCATTAGAACCTAACATGCTCGAAAGTCGCCTATTTACATTCCCACACCCAAGAGATAAAAACCCCTATTGGAGAGAGTACTACAAAAAAGGAGCCACTACTGAGCTGTGCAGCCAAGCCCTTATTCAAAACCAAAATTAATCTTCTAACTGGGCCAATTCGACCAAGTGTGCCAACTATTGTGGCTCTATAAGCTCCCTGAGTCTCTGAAAAAAAATATTTCCTTTAAATGGCGAACAAAGGGTCGTCACGGCAACAGACAGAGACACGTGGACATGGGCCGTAAAAAAGTATTTTAATAGGTCTTGAAACTACAATGACCAACATGAAAAGAACTGGACATGTTTTGGAAAAACGAGTGACTTTCTATCGCCACTAGTTGGCGCTGTAGGGTTGATGCAAATGACCCCTACAAGGCCCTTCAGGGTATGACTCTCAACAAGCACGGGAAGTTTGGCGCAGATATCTTGTATATCTGCCGAGTTATGACTGTTCAAAGTTTTTGGAGAGAAAAATTGTTGACAGTCATTTTCACTTCCAGTTTGGACCCCTCCGCTTCAACGAAACTTCAATATTTTTCATCAGGCACCTGAAGACAGGTCTTAAGGTTTCCCTTATGCAGGTTTGAGGTAGATTGATTTTTTTCCCTTTAGAGGAGGAGTGTGTCCCGTAAAAAAGGGCATTTCCTGTTCCCACTAGGAGGCGCCAGGCACAAATGGTAAATTTTCAATCCAGTCCTGCTCAGGCTGGTATACCTCACACACATGCCAGATTTGAAATAGATTGAACGTTGTATGAGGGAGTTATCAGTCATTTTCCGAATTCGGTGTTTTGCCGAAAAAATGGAAGAATTTGGCGCCCCGCCCAGGTCAGGCCCGTGAATGAAAACACACCATTTTTATAACTTAAGATTTCATATGCCTCATGAACAGTCTCACCAATTTTGAGAATGATCAAACTAATTCCCTAGGTGCCAAGGTGTAAAATGTGCACACTGTAAATCGATAAAAAGTTCACATTCAATCCAAAATACCCGATTTCCTGTAGGATTTGGAATGTGTGTGCAAGAGACTTTTTGGAGCAGTTTTGCACAAAGTTTTGACTCTCCAAATTTCATCACTCTATGTTAGAAAAACCTAAATGGAGAGGCCTTTTTGAAAATTTCAAGGGGGCGCCACTGAGCCATTTTCTTAAATTGTTTCGTAACGTTGCAAGATTATCGAACGTTATCCAAAGCCGCATGTATGTGCAAATTTTGGTGAGTTTTTATGCATATTCAAGCCTCCAAATGTAAACTCTTACTGTGAACCCATGAAAATTTCACATTCGACCCAAAATACCCGATTTCCTGTTGGATTTGGAATATGGGTGCAAGAGACTTTTTGGAGCAGTTTTGCATAAGGTATCTACTCCCCAAATTGCCTTGCTCTATGTTGAAAAAACCCAATAGGAAAGGCCTTTTTTAAAACTTCTTTCTGTCGCCACTAGTTGGCACTGTAGAGTTGATGCAAATGACCCCTACAAGAACCTTCAGGGTATGACTCTCAACAAACACGGAAATTTTGGCGCAGATATGTTGCATATCTGCCGAGTTATGACTGTTCAAAGTTTTTGGCGAGACAAATTGTTGACGGTCATTTTCACTTCCAGTTTGGACCTCTCCGCTTCAACGAAACCTCAATATTTTTCATCAGGCACCTGAACACATGTCTTGAGGCTCCCCTGAAACAGGTTTGAGGTCAATAGATTTTTTTCCCTTGGAGGAGGAGCCTGTCTCGTAAAGAAGGCCATTTCCTGTTCCCACTAGGGGGCGCCAGGCCTAATGGGTAATATTTCAATGCAGTCCTGTTCAGGCTGGGATATCTCATATACATGCTAGAAATGAAAAAGATTGAACGTTGTATCACGGAGTTTTTAATCATTTTCTGAATTTGGTATTTTGCCCAAAAATGGCCGACTTTGGGACCACGCCCAGGTCAGACCCTTGAGTGAAAACTCACCATTTTGAAAACTTAAGATCTCATATGTCTCCTGAATAGTCTGACCAATTTTGAAGACGATCCAACTATTTTCTTCAGCGACAAGGTCTCAAATGTAAATCGATAAAATTTCACATTTGAGCCAAAATTTCCGGCTTCCTGTTGGGTTTGGAATATGGGTGCAAGAGACTTTTTGGAGCAGTTTTGCACAATGTATCGACTCGCCAAATTTCATCGTTCTACGTTGAAAAAACCTAATAGGAAAGGCCTTTTTGAAAATTTCAAGGGGGCGCCACTGAGCCATTTTGTTAAATTTTTTTGTAGATTATCAAAATTTACGCAAAGTTGCATGTATGTGCAAATTTTGGTGAGTTTTCGTGCATGTTCAGGCCTCCAAATGTAAACTCCAACTGTGAACCGATAAAAATTTCACATTTGATCCAAAATATCCGATTTCCTGTTGGATTTGGAATATGGGTGCAAGAGGCTTTTTTGAACAGTTAGGCATAAGGTATCTACTCCCCAAATTTCATTGCTCTACGTTGAAAACCTGAGAGGAGAGGCACGAAATTATCAGCAACAATTTCCGGATCGCAACATATAATCAATCAGGATCGCAACGGATACTGCTTATCATCAATTACAGTATCACATGGAAATTTCGTAACAAGTTATTTTATACGAAGTGATCGAGATCACACTTTCATGGAAGATGAAAGAAACTTCGTAACAGGTTCGCAGTGAGTAGAATAACAGGCACACTTTTGCTATAATAGACAATGTTTATTGAATAGAAATTGTAAATAGATGAAAACAAAAGAGCTACACAAAGCAGTTAACTACGCAAAGCAGTTAACGGTTACAAAGCTTAACGGTTCACAAAGCAGTTAACTACACAAAGCAATTAACGGTTCAGTTCTTGATATTCAATGGCGCTAGATATGGATTAGTTGTCGAAGCTAACACAGATATCTTCACACCAAAGCGCAATGAGTTCCTTTTATGATATTGAAATCAAGCTCTTACCGTGTCGACAATTAACGGAGGGCCACACAACATTCCTGGTTTGAGCAAAAGGAAACTCCGGGCGAGCGACTACGCGTGAATCCTACGATCCCGACCCTCTAGACCTCCTAAAAGATCTTAAAGTCCCTCAGTGCAGTCTCTTTTTATAGGCAGATGTCACGTCACCTCAGGAGACACCCTGCCTGTCCAATCATGGTTAGGCTCTTTGTTTTCGTGTCCAATCAGGGTTAGGCTCATCATTGTTGTGTAACAATGGTGGAATAACTTACGGTGACGTGTATTGAATAATGGTGGAACCAGTGCGGGTCACAAAAAGGTCACGGGATTTTACGAAATTTCCGGGTCGCCAAAATGCCTCAAAACAACCCTGACACTGCTTATGATCAATCACAGTATCACCGAAAATGAACAGCAGCGAGGCTGATACCCAATCACCAGGCTACAACGGGTTACTCTGTCTGTTATATCCAATCAGACAAGCATTCTTTGAGTAGACACTGCTTATAGTCAATTACAGTGTCAAATAATAGTAGATACTGCTTATAATCAATTACAGTATCAAATAATGTCGGCGACTTACAGGGAAATTTCGTAGCGGGTTTCGTAACTACTAGGTTTTTTACGAAGTGATCGAGATCACACTTTCATGGAAGATGAAAGAAACTTCGTAACAGGTTCGCAGTGAGTAGAATAACAGGCACACTTTTGCTTATTAGCAATGTTTATTGAATAGAAATTGTAAATGAAATGAATAAATGAAGCTTAATTGATTACAATCCCACAAAAGCAAGCAGAAACGAAATCAAGAATAACTCTTAATTGATTACAGTCCCACAAAAGCAAGCAAAGACAAAACTCGAGAATAACTACAACGTTAGGTCTGAATTGTCAAAAACCCTTACAAAGCAGTTAAAAACACACAATCACACATAACAATGGCGCTAGATATGGATTAGTTGTCGAAGCTAACACAGATATCTTAACACCAAAGCGCAATGAGTTCCTTTATGATATTGAAATCAAGCTCTTACCGTGTCGACAATGAACGGAGGGCCACACAACGTTCCTGGCTTGAGCAAAAGGAAACTCCGGGCGAGCGACTACGCGTGAAGTCCTACAACCGACCCTAAAGTGTGCCCAGAAAAGTCCGCTCTTATATGCCTAGGTCACGTGAGAACAGAGGGGCCAACCCCTGATCTCAGGAGACACACTGCCTGTCCAATCATAATTAGGCTCTTTATTGTCGTGTCCAATCATGGTTAGGCGCTTTATTGTTGAACAATGATGGAATAAGGAAGGAACCCATGGTGCTTTAGTACACAGTCGTACTTTGTTATATATATACTTTGTTATATATACGTGCATTAAATAATGGTTCAAGGAAGGAACCCATGGTGCTTTAGTACACAGTCGTACTTTGTTATATATATACTTTGTTATATATACGTGCATTAAATAATGGTTCAAGGAAGGAACCCATGGTGCTTTAGTACACAGTCGTACTTTGTTATATATATACTTTGTTATATATACGTGCATTAAATAATGGTGGAACCAGTGCGGGGGTCCCGCACCATGGGTTCCTTCCTTATTCCATCATTGTTCAACAATAAAGCGCCTAACCATGATTGGACACGACAATAAAGAGCCTAATTAGGAACGTTGTGTGGCCCTCCGTTCATTGTCGACACGGTAAGAGCTTGATTTCAATATCATAAAGGAACTCATTGCGCTTTGGTGTTAAGATATCTGTGTTAGCTTCGACAACTAATCCATATCTAGCGCCATTGTAATGTGTAACTGATATGCTGAACCGTTAACTGCTTTGTGTAGCTAACTGAACTGATAACCGTTAACTGCTTTGTGTAGTTGACTGAACTGATATGTGTAACCGTTAACTGTCGAGTTTTGTCTTTGCTTGCTTTTGTGGGACTGTAATCGATTAAGCTTTAATTTCTCCTGTTATCCTATCAATTAAGCTTCATTTATTCATTTCATTTACAATTTCTATTCAATAAACATTGCTAATAAGCAAAAGTGTGCCTGTTATTCTACTCACTGCGAACCTGTTACGAAGTTTCTTTCATCTTCCATGAAAGTGTGATCTCGATCACTTCGTATAAAAAACTGATTATACGAAATTTGCTTGTTTGACGCTGCAATTGATTATGAGCAGTGTCAGGGTTGCCATTTTGGCGACATTTTAGCTATCTCGAAATTGTTGCTGCTAATTTCGTAAAACATTTTGGCTGAGCCATTTTTTGACATTTTTTCAAAACGACACAAGATTATCGAATTTTACGCAAAGCCGCACGTATGTGCAAATTTTGGTGACTTTTCGTGCATGTTCAGGCCTCCAAATTGGCCATTTTCATTTGCCCTGAAAAAAGAATAATAATAATAATAATAATAACTAGGCCTGCAAGCAGGACTGAACGGGCCCTCGCAGTTTGGCGCAACTCGGACGCCACACAAACTCGGACGGTATGCAGGTCGGGGTGGTGGCAGACAGCCCCCTTCTACATCTCCCAAGTTATCAATGTTCAAAATATGTGGAGAGAGAAAATGATGACAGTCATAATCACTTTCCTTTTGGACCCTTCTGCTTTACCCAAACCTCAATAATTTTCATCAGGCACCTGAACACATGTCTTAAGGCTCCCCTGATGCAGGTTTGAGGTGAATAGATTTTTTTTCCTTGGAGGAGGAGCCTGTTTCGTAAAAAAGGCATTTCCTGTTCCCACTAGGGGGCGCTAGGCCTAATGAGTAATATTTCAATGCACTCGTGTTAAGGGTGGGATGCCGCATATACATGCCAGATATGAAAAAGATTGAACGTTGTTTCAAGGAGCTATTAGTCCTTTACTGAATTTGTCATTTTGCCGAAAAAATGGCCGACTTTGGCACCACGCCCAGGTCAGACCCATGAATGAAAACGCACCATTTTGAAAAGTTTAGATTTCATATGTCTCCTGAATTGTCTAACCAATTTTGAAGATGATCCAACTGATTCCCTCTGTGACAAGGTCTCAAATGTGCACCCTGTTAATTGATAAAAATTTCACATTCGATCCAAAATACCCGATTTCCTGTTGGGTTTAGAATATGGGTGCAAGAGACTTTTTGGAGCAGTTTTGCACAAGGTATCGACTCCCCAAATTTCATTGGTCTACGTTAAAAAAAACTAATAGGAAACGCCTTTTTGAAAAATTCAAGGGGGCGCCACTGAGCCATTTTATTACATTTTTTTGTAACGTTGCAAGATTATCGAAATCCACACAAAGCCGCATGTATGTGCAAAATTTGGTGAGTTTTTGTGCATGTCCAGGCCTCCAAATGTAACCTGTACTAGAAATGGACAGAAATTTCACATTCGATCCAAAATACCCGATTTTCTGTTGGATTTGGAATATGGGTGCAAGAGGCTTTTTTGAGCAGTTAGGCATAAGGTATCTACTCCCCAAATTTCATTGCTCTACGTTGAAAAAACCCAATAGGAAAGGCCTTTTTTAAAACTCCTTTCTGTCGCCACTAGTTGGCACTGTAGAGTTGATGCAAATGACCCCTACAAGAACCTTCAGGGTATGACTCTCAACAAGCATGGGAAGTTTGGCGCAGATATGTTGTATATCTGCTGAGTTATGACTGTTCAAAGTATTTTGCGAGACAAATTGTTGACGGTCATT
This sequence comes from Corythoichthys intestinalis, assembly GCF_030265065.1. Lineage (NCBI taxonomy): Eukaryota > Metazoa > Chordata > Actinopteri > Syngnathiformes > Syngnathidae > Corythoichthys > Corythoichthys intestinalis. The sequence continues at coordinate 82,220,970 of NC_080395.1, forward strand.
TTCACTTTCCTGTTTGGACCCCTCCGCCTCAACGAAACCTCAATATTTTTCATCAGGCACCTGAACACAGGTCTTAAGGCTCCCCTGATGCAGGTTTGAGGTCAACAGATTTTTTTCCCTTGGAGGAGGAAACTGTCTCGTAAAAAAAGGCATTTCCTGTTCTCACTAGGGGGCGCTAGGCCTAATGGGTAATATTTCAATGCACTCGTGTTAAGGGTGGGATACCACACATACATGCCAAATATGAAAAAGATTGAACGTTGTGTCAAGGAACTATTAGTCATTTACTGAATTTGTAGTTTTGCCGAAAAAATGGCCGACTTTGGCACCACGCCCAGGTCAGACCCGTGAATGAAAACGCACCATTTTCAAAACTTAAGATTTCATATGTCTCCTGAACAGTCTCACCAATTTTAAAGATGATCCAACTAACTCCCTCGGCGAAAAAGTCTCAAATGTGCACCCTGTAAATCGATAAAAATTTCATATTTGATCCAAAATAACCGATTTCCTGTTGGGTTTGGAATATGGGTGTAAATGCTTTTTTGGAGCGGTTTTGGACAAGGTATAGACCCCCCAAATTTCATTGCTCTACGCTGACAGACCCTAATGTTATAGGCCAATTTTAAAATTTCAAGGGGGCGCCACTGAGCCATTTTGTTATATTTTTTTGCAACGTTGCAAAATTATCGAAATTTACAATTTTCCGCACGTATGTGCAAATTTTGGTGACTTTTCGTGCATGTTCAGGCCTCCAAATTGGCCGTTTTCATTTGCCCTGAAAAAAAAAAAAAAAAAACTAGCCCTGCAAGCAGGACTGAACGGGCCCTCGCGTATGGCGCAACTCGGACGTCAAACAAAGTCGGAGGGCAGGCAGGTCGGGGCGGTGGCAGTTGACAACAGAAAGATATCCAGGCAGATATATTGCATGTCTGAATGTTCAGAATTAGTGGGGAGAGAAAATGGCGACGGTCATTATGACTTTCCTATCTGACTCCTCTGCTTTAACAAAACAAAATTGTTTATTAGGCACCTGAACACGGTCATTATGACTTTCCTATTGGACCCCTCTGCTTTAACGAAACAAAATTGTTGATCAGGCACCTGAACACATGTCTTAAGGCTCCGCTGATTCAGGTTTGAGGTCAATTGATTTTTGTCCCTGAGAAGCAGGAGCCTTTCTATTTAATTAAAAGGGTGTTTCCTGTTCCCACTAGGGGGCGCCAGGCGTAATGGGTAATATTTCAATAAAGTCATGTGCAGGCTGAAATACTTCACATTCATGCCAAATATGAAAAAGAGCGCACCTTCAATCAGGAAGTTATTACCGTATTTTTGGGACTACAAGTCGCACCTGAGTATAAGTCGCACAAGCCATAAAATGCCCAACAAAGAGAAAAAAAACATATATAGGTGGCACCGGAGTATAAGTCGCATTTTTGGGGGAAATTTACTTGATAAAATCCAACACATAGAACAGATATGTCATCTTGAAAGGCAATTTAATATAAAAATACAATAGAGAATAACATGCTGAATAAATGTACAGTGTACAGTGCATAAACAACAAAATGCGAATGTACTGTCCTCACCAGGACGCTACCGCTCGGTCCTGGCTATATACAGCGAACTCCAAAAAGACAATGCTGGACGTCCGCATAATTTGTTGAATCGATTTGGTCCTCGATAGCAAACAGGTTGACATTAACGTAAATAAATGATAATTAGGTACTATTACAGCAATAACGTAACAGATTAGCATGCGTTCGCTAGCATTAGCACACCATTCAAACAACCACACAACTGGCTGTAAGTGTCCGCTCGCGGGTGGAAAACACACAACAACAACAGAAAAGATGATACACGCAGGCGTTGCCTCTGTAGAGATATTTTGAAAGCATAAACAATGAACTTAGGTTCGCAGCCGTCTTTCCCTCTCGCTAACTCGCCCACTCACTCACTCACTCACTCACTCACTCACTCACTCACTCACTCACTCACTCACTCACTCACTCACTCACTCACTCACTCACTCACTCACTCACTCACTCACTCACTCACTCAGAGCTACGTAGCTGTCTGTCTTCTTCTGGTGTGCAAGCGCTCTTCTTCACGTAAACAAGTGCGAGTGCGCTCCCAGTTGGGCGTGAAAGCGCCACAAACTAAATGCATCCATTTCAATATAAAAAAGTCAATTATACAATTGAACATACATTGCCAAAGGCAGAACGCGAACGTGGCCATAGCTATTAAGAGTTATTCAGATAACTATAGCATGCTAACAAGTTTACAAAACCATGAGTCCAAAACACCAAAATAACATGGGAAATTTAATCATAATGTGTTAATAATTTCACACATAAGTCGCTGCTGAGTATAAGTCGCACCCCAAACCAAAATATGAAAACAACCGCGACTTATAGTCCGAAAAATACAGTAGTCATTTACTGAATTGTATTGTCAAAAATAAGACACATTTGCTCCCCTGCCCAGGAAAGGGTCGTGAATGAAATGTCACCATTTTGATAACCTAACATCTCATATGTGTCATGAACAATCTGACTAATTTTGAGGAGCATTTAACTTACTGCTTCGGCGTAATGGTCTCAAACGTGCACGCAGGTTTTTGACAAAAAATGCCATGTTCTGCAAGATTCAATCCATAATACCTGATTTCCTGTTGGGTATGGAATATGGGTGCAAGAGACTTTTTGGAGCAGTTTTGCACAACGTATCCACTCCCCAAATTTCATCACTCTACGTCGAAAAAACCTAATAGGACAGGCCTTTTTTAAAAATTGAAGGGGGCGCCACTGAGCCATTTTATTACATCTTTTGGCAATGTTGCTAAATTCATGAAATTTACATGAAGCCGCATGTATGTGCACATTTTGGTGAGTTTTCGAGCATGTTCAGACCTTGAAATTGGCCATTTTGAGACAAAATGCCGAGGGTCTTTTCACTTTCCTGTTTGGGTACTGCTACATCAACGAAAACTCAATATTTTTTGTCAGATACCTAAAGACATGTCTTAATGCTCCCCTGATGCAGGTTTGAGGTCAATTGATGTTTTTCACCAGGAGGAGGAGCCTTTCTCATTAAAAAGGGTGTTTCCTCTTCCCACAAGGGGGCGCCAGGCCTAATGGAAAATATTTCAATGCAGTCGTGTTCAGGTTAAGACACCTTACACGCATGCCAAATATGAAAAAGATTGGACCTTGTATCAGGAAGTTATTAATCATTAATGAAATTGGCGCGTTGCCAAAAAAACACCCGACTTTGGTACCCCGCCCAGCTCAGGCCCGTGGACGAAAACTCACCATTTTCACAACTTAGTATCTCATATGTCTCATCAACACTTTCACCAATTTTGAGGAAGATCCAACGTACTGGCTCGGCGCAATGGTCTGAAACGTGCATGCTGGTTTTCGCCCAAAATGCTATGTTTTTCAACATTCAATCCAGAATATCCCATTTCCTGTTGGGTTTGGAATATGGGTGCTGCAGACTTTTTGAAGCGTCTCTGGACAATGTATCCACTCCCCAAATTTCATCGCTCTACGTTGAAAAACATCAAAGCAAAGATCATTTTTAAAATTGCAAGGGGGCGCCACTGAGCCATTTGTTGCTTTTTTTTTTAAACGTTGCTAAATTTTCGAAATTTTCGCGAAGCCGGATGTATGTGCAAATTTTGGTGAGTTTTTGAGCATGTTCAGGCCTTCAAATTGCCCATTTTCATTTGCCATGAAAAAATAATAATAATAATAATAATAATAATAATAATCCTTCGAAGAACAATAGGGCCTCGCACGCTGAGAGTGCTCGGGCCCTAATAATCCTTTGCAAAACAATAGGGCCTTCGCACGCTTAGTGCTCGGGCCCTAAAAATAATAATAATAATAATAATAATAATAATAATCCTTTGCAAAACAATAGGGCCTTCGCACGTCTAGTGCTCGGGCCCTAATAATCCTTTGCAAAACAATAGGGCCTTCGCACGCTCAGTGCTCGGGCCCTAATAATCCTTTGCAAAACAATAGGGCCTTCGCACGCCTAGTGCTCGGGCCCTAATAATAATAATAATCCTTTGCAAAACAGTAGGGCCTTCGCACGCTCAGTGCTCGGGCCCTAATAATAATCCTTCGAAGAACAATAGGGCCTTCGCACGCCTAGTGCTCGGGCCCTAATAATAATCCTTTGCAAAACAATAGGGCCTTCGCACGCTTAGTGCTCGGGCCCTAATAATCCTTCGAAGAACAATAGGGCCTCGCACGCTGAGAGTGCTCGGGCCCTAATAACTAGGCCTGCAAGCAGGACTGAACGGACCCCCGCAGTTTGGTGCAACTCGGACACCACGCAAACTCGGACGGCATGCAGGTCGGGGTGGTTGCAGACAGCCCGCCTCTACATCTCCCAAGTTATGACTGTTCAAAATATGTGGAGAGAGAAAATGATGACAGTCATCATCACTTTCCTTTTGGACCCTTCTGCTTTACCCAAACCTCAATAATTTTCATCAGCCATCTCAACACGTCTTAAGGCTTCCCTTATGCAGGTTTGAGGTCGATTGATTTTTTTTTTCCCTTAGAGGAGGAGTGTGTCCCGTAAAAAAGTGCATTTTCTGTTCCCACTAGGAGGCGCCATGCACAATTGGTAATATTTCAATCCAGTCGTGTTCAGGCTGGGATACCTCACACACATGCCAGATTTAAAAGAGATTGGACGTTGTATGTTTGAATTATCAGTAATTTTCCGAATTCGATGTTTTGCCGAAAAAATGGCCGACTTTGGCACCCGGCCCAGGTCAGGCCCGTGAATATAAAAACACCATTTTGATAACTTAAGATTTCATATGCCTCATGAAACGTCTCGCCAATTTTGAGGATGATCAAACTAATTCCCTAGGTGCCAAGGTCTCAAATGTGCACACTGTAAATCGATAAAAAGTTCACATTCAATCCAAAATACCCAATTTCCTGTTGGGTTTGGAATACGCGTGCAAGAGACTTTTTGGAGCAATTTTGTACAGGGTATCGACTCTCCGAATTTCATCCCTCTACGTTGAAAAAACCTAAATGGAGAGGCCTTTTTGAAAAATTGAAGGGGGCGCAACTGAGCCATTTTATATGTTTTCGTAACGTTGCAAGATTATCGAACGTTACGTAAAGCTGCATGTATGTGCAAATTTTGGTGAGTTTTCGTGCATGTTCAAGCCTCCAAATGTAAACTCCTACTGTGAACCGATAAAAATTTCACATTCGATCCAAAATACCCAATTTCCTGTTGGATTTGGAATATGGATGCAAGAGGCTTTTTGGAGCAGTAAGGCATAAGGTATCTACTCCCCAAATTTCACCACTCTAAGTTGAAAAAACCCAATAGCAGAGGCCTTTTTTAAAACTTCTTTCTGTCGCCACTAGTTGGCACTGTAGAGTTGATGCAAATGACCCCTACAAGAACCTTCAGGGTATGACTCTCAACAAACACGTGAAGTTTGGCACAGATATGTTGTATATCTGCCGAGTTATGACTGGTCAAAATATTTGGCGAGACATTGTTGACGGTCATTTTCACTTCCGGGTTGGACCTCTCCGCTTCAACGAAACCTCAATATTTTTCATCAGGGACCTGAACACATGTCTTGAGGCTCCCCTGAAACAGGTTTGAGGTCAATAGATTTTTTTCCCTTGGAGGAGAAGCCCGTCTCGTAAAGAAGGCCATTTCCTGTTCCCACTAGGGGGCGCCAGGCCTAATGGGTAATATTTCAATGCAGTCGTGTTCAGGCTAGGATATTTCATATATATGCTAGAAATGAAAAAGATTGAACGTTGTATCACGGAGTTTTTAATCATTTTCTGAATTTGGTGTTTTGCCCAAAAATGGCCGACTTTGGGACCACGCCCAGGTCAGACCCTTGAATGAAAACTCACCATTTTGAAAACTTAAGATCTCATATGTCTCCTGAATAGTCTGACCAATTTTGAAGACGATCCAACTATTTCCTTCAGCAACAAGGTCTCAAATGTAAATCGGTAAAATTTCACATTTGATCCAAAATTTCCGGCTTCCTGTTTGGTTTGGAATATTGGTGCAAGAGACTTTTTGGAGCAGTTTTGTACAATGTATTGACTCACCAAATTTCATTCTTCTACGTTGAAAAAACCTAATAGGAGAGGCCTTTTTGAAAATTTCAAGGGGGCGCCACTGAGCCATTTTGGTAAATTTGTTCGTAGATTATCAAAATTTACACAAAGTTGCACATATGTGCAAATTCTGGTGAGTTTTCGTGCATGTTCAGGCCTCCAAATGTAAACTCCAACTGTGAACTGATAAAAATTTCACATTTGATCCAAAATACCCGATTTCCTGTTGGATTTGGAATATGGGTGCAAGAGGCTTTTTTGAGCAGTTAGGCATAAGGTATCTACTCCCCAAATTTCATCGCTCTACGTTGAAAACCTGAGAGGAGAGGCCTTTTTGAAAATTTTAAGGGTCAAGGGGCGCCACTGAGCCATTTTTTGACATTTTTTCGTAATGTCGCAAGATTATCAAAATCCACGCAAAGCCACATGTATGTGCAAAATTTGGTGAGTTTTCGTGCATGTTCAGGCCTCCAAATGTAAACTCCTACTGTGAACCCATGAAAATTTCACATTCGATCAAAAATACCCGATTTCCTGTAGGATTTGGAATACAGGTGCAAGAGACTTTTTGGAGCAGTTTTGCATAAGGTATCTACTCCCCAAATTTCCTCGCTCTATGTTGAAAAAACCCAATAGGAAAGGCCTTTTTTAAAACTTCTTTCTGTTGCCACTAGTTGGCACTGTAGAGTTGATGCAAATGACCCCTACAAGAACCTTCAGTGTATGACTCTCAACAAACACAGGAAGTTTGGCGCAGATATGTTGTATATCTGCTGAGTTATGACTGTTCAAAGTTTTTTGCGAGGCAAATTGTTGACGGTCATTTTCACTTTCCTGTTTGGACCCCTCCGCTTCAACGAAACCTCAATATTTTTCATCAGACACCTGAACACAGGTCTTAAGGCTCCCCTGATGCAGATTTGGGGTCAACAGATTTTTTTCCCTTGGAGGAGGAACCTGTCTCGTAAAAAAAGGCATTTCCTGTTCTCACTAGGGGGCGCTAGGCCTAATGGGTAATATTTCAATGCACTCGTGTTAAGGCTGGGATACCGCATATACATGGCAGATATGAAAAAGATTGAACGTTCTGTCAAGGAATTATTAACCATTTACTGAATTCGGTGTTTTGCCGAAAAAATGGCCGACTTTGGCACCACGCCCAGGTCAGACCCGTAAATGAAAACACACCATTTTAGAAACTTAAGATCTCATATGTCTCCTGAACAGTCTCACCAATTTTGAAGATGATCCAACTAACTCCCTCGGCGAAAAGGTCTCAAATGTGCACCCTGTAAATCGATAAAAATTTCATATTCGATCCAAAATAACCGATTTCCTGTTGGGTTTGGAATATGGGTGCCAATGCTTTTTTGAAGCGGTTTTAGACAAGGTATAGACTCCCCAAATTTCATTGCTCTACGCTGACAAACCCTAATGTTATAGGCCAATTTTAAAATTTCAAGGGGGCGCCACTGAGCCATTTTGTTACATTTTTTTGCAACGTTGTTAAATTATCGAAATTTACAATTTTCCGCACGTATGTGCAAATTTTGGTGACTTTTCGCGCATGTTCAGGCCTCCAAATTGGCCGTTTTCATTTGCCCTGAAAAAAAAAAAAATAAATAAATAAATAATAATCCTTTGCAAAACAATAGGGCCTTCGCACGCCTAGTGCTCGGGCCCTAATAATCCTTTGCAAAACAATAGGGCCTTCGCACGCTTAGTGCTCGGGCCCTAATAATCCTTTGCAAAACAATAGGGCCTTCGCACGCCTAGTGCTCGGGCCCTAATAATCCTTTGCAAAACAATAGGGCCTTCGCACGCTTAGTGCTCGGGCCCTAATAATAACTAGGCCTGCAAGCAGGACTGAACGGGCCCTCGCAATCTTGCGCAACTCGGACGTCACGCAACTCGGACAGTGTGCAGGTCAGGGTGGTGGCAGATCGTCCTCTCTAATCATCCCATTAGAACCTCACATGCTCGAAAGTCGCCTCTTTAAATTCACACACCTAATAGATAAAAACCCCTATTGGAAAGAGTACTACAAAAAAGGAGGCGCTACTGAGCTGTGCAGCCAAGCCCTTATTCAAAACCAAAATGAATCTTCTACCTGGGCCAATTCGACCAAGTATGCCAAATTCTGTGGCTCTATAAGCTGCCTGAGTCTCTGAAAAAAATTTTTTCCTTTTAATGGCGAACAAAGGGTCATCACGGCAACAGAGACATGTGGACATGGGCCGTGAAATAAGTATTTCAAAAGGTCTTGAAACTACAATGACCAACCTGAAAAGAACTGGACATATATTAGAAAAAAATTAGTGACTTTCTATTGCCACTAGTTGGCGCTGTAGGGTTGATGCAAATGACCCCTACAGGACCCTTCAGAGTATGACTCAACAAGCACGAGATGTTTGGCGCAGATGTGTTGTAGAAGTTATGACTGTTCAAAACTTTTTGTGAGACGAAATGGGTTCAGTCATTTTTACTTCTCCTGTTGGACCCTTCTGCTTCACCCAAACCTCAGTATTTTTCATCAGGCACCTGAACACATGTCTTAAGGCTACCCTCTTGCAGGTTTGAGGTAAATAGATTTTTTTCCCTTGGAGGAGGAGCCTGTCTCGTAAAGAAGGCCATTTCCTGTTCCCACTAGGGGGCGCCAGGCCTAATGGGTAATATTTCAATGCAGTCGTGTTCAGGCTGGGATAGCTCATATACATGCTAGAAATGAAAAAGATTGAACGTTGTATCACGGAGTTTTTAATCATTTTCTGAATTTGGTATTTTGCCTAAAAATGGCCGACTTTGGGACCACGCCCAGGCCAGACCCTTGAATGAAAACACACCATTTTGAAAACTTCAGATTGCACATGTCTCCTGAATAGTCTGACCAATTTTGAAGACGATCCAACTTTATCCTTCAGCGACAAGGTCTCAAATGTAAATCGATAAAATTTCGCATTTGACCCAAAATTTCCGGCTTCCTGTTGAGTTTGGAATATGGGTGAAAGAGACTTTTTGGAGCAGTTTTGCACAATGTATCGACTCACTAAATTTCATTGTTCTAGGTTGAAAAAACCTAATAGGAGAGGCCTTTTTGAAAATTTCAAGGGGGCGCCACTGAGCCATTTTGTTAAATTTTTTTGTAGATTCTAAACATTTACGCAAAGTTGCATGTATGTGCAAATTTTGGTGGGTTTTCGTGCATGTTCAAGCCTCCAAACGTTAACTCCAACTGTGAACCGATAAAATTTCATATACGATCCAAAATACCCGATTTCCTGTTGGATTTGGAATATGGGTGCAAGAGGCTTTTTTGATTAGTTAGGCATAAGGTATCTACTCCCCAAATTTCATTGCTCTACGTTGAAAACCTGAGAGGAGAGGCCTTTTTGAAAATTTTAAGGGTCAAGGGGGCGCCACTGAGCCATTTTTTGACATTTTTTCAAAACGACGCAAGATTATCGAAATTTACGCGAATCTGCACGTATGTGCAAATTTTGGTGAGTTTTCGTGCATGTTCAGGCCTCCAAATGTAAACTGTACTACAAATGGATAAAAATTTCACATTCGATCCAAAATACCCGATTTTCTGTTGGATTTGGAAAATGGGTGCAAGAGACTTTTTGGAGCAGTTTTGCATAAGGTATGGACTCCCCAAATTTCATTGCTCTACGTTGAAAAAAACCAATAGGAAAGGCCTTTTTTAAAACTCCTTTCTGTCGCCACTAGTTGGCACTGTAGAGTTGAAGCAAATGACCCCTATAAGACCCTTCAGGGTATGACTCTTAACAAGCACGGGAAGTTTGGCGAAGATATGTTGTATATCTGCTGAGTTATGACTGTTCAAAGTGTTTTGCGAGACAAATTGTTGACCGTCATTTTCACTTTCCTTTTTGGACCCCTCCGCTTCAACGAAACCTCAATATTTTTTATCAGGCACCTGAACACAGGTCTTAAGGCTCCCCTGATGCAGGTTTGAGGTCAACAGATTTTTTTCCCTTGGAGGAGGAACCTGTCTCGTAAAAAAAGGCATTTCCTGTTCCCACTAGGGGGCGCTAGGCCTAATGGGTAATATTTCAATGCACTCGTGTTAAGAGTGGGATACCGCACATACATGCCAGATATGAAAAAGATTGAACGTTGTGTCAAGGAACTATTAGTCATTTACTGAATTTGTCATTTTACCGAAAAAATGGCCGACTTTGGCACCACGCCCAGGTCAGACCCGTGAATGAAAACGCACCATTTTAAAAACTTAAGATCTCATATGTCTCCTGAACAGTCTCACCAAATTTGAAGATGATCCAACTAACTCCCTCGACGAAAAAGTCTGAAATGTGCACCCTGTAAATCGATAAAAATTTCATATTCAATCCAAAATAACCGATTTCCTGTTGGGTTTGGAATATGGGTGTAAATGCTTTTTTGGAGTGGTTTTGGACAAGGTAAAGACTCCCCAAATTTCGTCGCTCTACGCTAACAAACCCTAATGTTATAGGCCAAATTAAAAATTTCAAGGGGGCGCCACTGAGCCATTTTATAACATTTTTTTTCAACGTTGCAAAATTATCAAAATTTACAATTTTCCGCGCGTATGTGCAAATTTTGGTGACTTTTCGTGCATGTTCAGGCCTCCAAATTGGCCGTTTTCATTTGCCCTGAAAAAAAAATAAAATAAAATAAAAAAATAATCCTTTGCAAAACAATAGGGCCTTCGCACGCCTAGTGCTCGGGCCTCCTTTGCAAAACAATAGGGCCTTCGCACGTCTAGTGCTCGGGCCCTAATTAACGAGAAAGGCTCCTGCTTCTCGGGAACAAAAATCAATTGCCCTCAAACCTGAATCAGGGGAGCCTTAGGACATGTGTTCAGGTGCCTGATGAACAATTTTGTTTCGTTAAAGCAGAGGGGTCCAATAGGAAAGTCATAATGACCGTCACCATTATGTCTCGTCACTAATTCTGAACATTCAGACATGCAATATATCTGCATGGATATCTGTCTGTTGTCGACTGCCACCGCCCCGACCTGCGTGCCGTCCCACTTTGCCTGAGCTCCGAGTTGCGCCATAACGTGAGGGCCCGTTCAGTCCTGCTTGCAGGGCTAGTTATTAGGGCCCGAGCACTAAGCGTGCGAAGGCCCTATTGTTTTGCAAAGGATTTTTTTTTTTTTTTCAGGGCAAATGAAAACGGCCAATTTGGAGGCCTGAACATGCACGAAAAGTCACCAAAATTTGCACATACGTGCGGAAAATTGTAAATTTCGATAATTTTGCAACGTTGCAAAAAAATATAACAAAATGGCTCAGTGGCGCCCCCTTGAAATTTTAAAATTGGCCTATAACATTAGGGTCTGTCAGCGTAGAGCAATGAAATTTGGGGGGTCTATACCTTGTCCAAAACCGCTCCAAAAAAGCATTTACACCCATATTCCAAACCCAACAGGAAATCAGTTATTTTGGATCAAATATGAAATTTTTATCGATTTACAGGGTGCACATTTGAGACTTTTTCGCCGAGGGAGTTAGTTGGATCATCTTTAAAATTGGTGAGACTGTTCAGGAGACATATGAAATCTTAAGTTTTGAAAATGGTGCGTTTTCATTCACGGGTCTGACCTGGGCGTGGTGCCAAAGTCGGCCATTTTTTCGGCAAAACTACAAATTCAGTAAATGACTAATAGTTCCTTGACACAACGTTCAATCTTTTTCATATTTGGCATGTATGTGTGGTATCCCACCCTTAACACGAGTGCATTGAAATATTACCCATTAGGCCTAGCGCCCCCTAGTGAGAACAGGAAATGCCTTTTTTTACGAGACAGTTTCCTCCTCCAAGGGAAAAAAATCTGTTGACCTCAAACCTGCATCAGGGGAGCCTTAAGACCTGTGTTCAGGTGCCTGATGAAAAATATTGAGGTTTCGTTGAAGCGGAGGGGTGCAATTAGGAAAGTGAAAATGACCGTCAACAATTTGCCTCGCAAAAAACTTTGAACAGTCATAACTCAGCAGATATACAACATATCTGCGCCAAACTTCCCGTGCTTGTTGAGAGTCATACCCTGAAGGGTGTTGTAGGGGTCATTTGCATCAACTCTACAGTGCCAACTAGTGGCGACAGAAAGGAGTTTTAAAAAAGGCCTTTCCTATTGGGTTTTTTCAACGTAGAGCAATGAAATTTGGGGAGTCCATACCTTATGCAAAACTGCTCCAAAAAGTCTCTTGCACCCATTTTCCAAATCCAGCAGAAAATCAGGTATTTTGGATCAAATGTGAAATTTTTAGCCATTTGTAGTATAGTTTACATTTGGAGGCCTGAACAGGCACGAAAACTCACTAAATTTTGCACATACATGCGGCTTTGCGTGGATTTTGATAATCTTGCGACGTTACAAAAAAATGGAACAAAATGGCTCAGTGGCGCCCCCTTGAATTTTTCAAAAAGGCGTTTCCTATTAGGGTTTTTTAACGTAGAGCAATGAAATTTGGGGAGTCAATACCTTGTGCAAAACTGCTCCTAAAAGTCTCTTGAACCCATATTCCAAAACCAACAGGAAATTGGGTATTTTGGATCAAATGTGAAATTTTTATCAATTGACAGGGTGCACATTTGAGACCTTGTCACAGAAGGAATTGGTTGGATCATCTTCAAAATTGGTGAGACTATTCAGGAGACATAGGAGATCTAAAATTTTCAAAATGGTGCGTTTTCATTCATGGGTTTGACCTGGGCGTGGTGCCAAAGTCGGCCATTTTTTTGGCAAAATGACAAATTCAGTAAAGGACTAATAGCACCTTGAAACAACGTTCAATCTTTTTCATATCTGGCATGTATGTGTGGGATCCCACCCTCAACACGAGTGCATTGAACTATTACCCATTAGGCCTAGTGGGAACAGGAAATGCCTTTTTTTACGAAACAGGCTCCTCCTCCAAGGAAAACAAATCTATTCATCTGAAACCTTCATCGGGGGAGCCATAAGACATGTGTTCAGGTGCCTGATGAAAAATGCTGAGGTTTGGTTGAAGCAGAAGGTCCAACAGGAGAAGTGAACATGACTGAAGCCATTTCGTCTCACCACGTTTTGAACAGTCATAACTTGGAAGATCTAGAACATATCTGCGCCAAACATCTCGTGCTTGTTGAGTCATACTCTAAAGGGTACTGTAGGGGTAATTTGCATCAACCCTACAGCGCCAACTAGTGGCAATAGAAAGTCACTCGTTTTTCCAATACATGTCCAGTTCTTTTCAGGTTGGTCATTGTAGTTTCAAGACCTTTTGAAATACTTATTTACGGACCATGTCCACATGTCTCTGTCTGTTGCCGTGACGACCCTTTGTTCGCCATTAAAAGTAAAGAGGCGACATTCGAGCATGTTAGGTTCCAATGAGATGATTAGAGAGGAGGATCTGCCACCAACCTGACCTGCACACTGTCCGAGTTGCGTGACGTCCGACTTGCGCTAGATTGCGAGGGCCCGTTCAGTCCTGCTTGCAGGCCTAGTCATTATTCTTTTTTCAGGGCAAATGAAAATGGCCAATTTGGAGGCCTGAACATGCACGAAAAGTCACCAAAATTTGCACATACGTGCAGATTCGCATAAATTTCGATAATCTTGCGTCGTTTTGAAAAAATGTCAAAAAATGGCTCAGTGGCGCCCCCTTGACCCTTAAAATTTTCAAAAAGGCCTCTCCTCTCAGGTTTTCAACGTAGAGCAATGAAATTTGGGGAGTAGATACCTTATGCCTGACTGCTCAAAAAAGCCTCGGCACCTATATTCCAAATCCAACAGGAAATCGGGTATTTTGGATCGAATGTCAAATTTTTTCGGTTCACAGTTGGAGTTCATATTTGGAGGCTTGAACATGCACGAAAACTCACCAAAATTTGCACATATGTTCAACTTTGTGTAAATTTTGATAATCTATGAAAAAAAATAACAAAAAGGCTCAGTGGCGCCCCCTTGAAATTTTCAAAAAGGCCTCTCCTAATAGGTTTTTTCAACGTAGAACGATGAAATTTGGTGAGTCAATACATTGTGTAAAACTGCTCCAAAAAGTCTCTTGCACCTATATTCCAAATCCAACAGGAAGTCGGAAATTTTGGATCAAATGTGAAATTTTATCGATTTACATTTGAGACCTTGTCGCCGAAGGGAATAGTTGGATTGTCTTCAAAATTGGTCAGACTGTTCAGGACACATATGAGATCTTAAGTTTTCAAAATGGTGAGTTTTCATCTAAGGGTCTGGCCTGGGCGTGGTCCCAAAGTTGGCCATTTTTGGGCAAAACACCAAATTCAGAAAATGATTAAAAACTCTGTGATACAACGTTCAATCTTTTTCATTTCTAGCAAGTATATGAGATATCCCAGCTTGAACACGACTGCATTGAAATATTACCCATTAGGCCTGGCGCCCCCTAGTGGGAACAGGAAATGGCCTTTACGAGACAGGCTCCTCCTCCAAGGGAAAAAAAATCTATTGACCTCAAACCTGTTTCAGGGGAGCCTCAAGACATGTGTTCAGGTGCCTAATGAAAAATATTGAGGTTTCGTAGAAGCGGAGAGGTCCAAACTGGAAGTGAAAATGACCGTCAACAATTTGTCTCGCCAAAAACTTTGAACAGTCATACCTCGGTAGATATACAACATATCTGCGCCAAACTTCCTGTGTTTGTTGAGAGTCCTACCCTGAAGGTTTGTGTAGGGGTCATTTGCATCAACGCTACAGTGCCAACTAGTGGCGACAAAAAGAAGTTTTAAAAAAGGCCTTTCCTATTGGGTTTTTCAACATAGAGCTCGGAAATTTGGGGAGTACATACCTTATGCAAAACTTGCTCCAAAAAGTCGCTTGCACCCGTATTCCAAATCCAACAGGAAATCGGGTATTTTGGATCGAATGTGAAATTTTCATGGGTTCACAGTAGGAGTTTACATTTGGAGGCTTGAATATGCACAAAAACTCACCAAAATTTGCACATACATGCGGCTTTGAATAACGTTCGATAATCTTGCAATGTTACGAAAAAATGTAACAAAATGGCTCAGTGGCGCCCCCTTGGATTTTTCAAAAAGGCCTCTCCATTTAGGTTTTTTCAACGTAGAGTGATGAAATTCGGTGAGTCAAAACCTTGTGCAAAACTGCTCCAAAAAGTCTCTTGCACACACATTCCAAATCCAACAGGAAATCGGGTATTTTGGATTGAATGGGAAATTTTTTATCGATTTACCGTGTGCACATTTGAGACCTTGGCACGGAGGGGATTAGTTTGATCATCCTCAAAATTGGCGAGACTGTTCATAAGACATATGAAATCTTAATTTATCAAAATGGTGTATTTTCATTCACGGGCCTGACCTAGGCGAGGTGCCAAAGTTGTCCATTTTTTCGGCTAAACGCCAAATTCGGATAATGACTGATAACTCCCTCATACAACGTTCAATCTCTTTTAAATGTGTGTGAAGTATCCCAGCCTGAACAGGACTGGATTGAAATATTACCAATTGTGCCTGGCACCTCCTAGTGGGAACAGGAAATGCACTTTTTTACGGGACACACTCCTCCTCTAAGGGGAAAAAAAAAATCAATCAACCTCAAACCTGCATAAGGGAAGCCTTAAGACGTGTTGAGATGGCTGATGAAAATTATTGAGGTTTGGGTAAAGCAGAAGGGTCCAAAACGAAAGTGATTATGACTGTCATCATTTTCTCTCTCCACATATTTCGAAGAGTCATAACTTGGGAGATGCAGAGGGGGGCTGTCTGCCACCACCTCGACCTGCATGCCGTCCGAGTTTGCGTGGCGTCCGAGTTGCGCCAAACTGCGAGGGCCCGTTCAGTCCTGCTTGCAGGCCTAGTTATTTTTTTTTTTCATGGCAAATGAAAATGGCCAATTTGAAGGCCTGAACATGCTCAAAAACTCACCAAAATTTGCACATACATGCGGCTTCGCATAAATTTCGATAATTTAGCAACGTTAAAAAAAATATCAAGAAATGGCTCAGTGGCGCCCCCTTGAAATTTTAAAAATGCCCTTTGCTTTGATGTTTTTCAACGTAGAGCGATGAAATTTGGGGAGTGGATACGTTGTCCAGAACCGCTTCAAAAATTCTCTAGCACCCATTTTCAAGACCCAACAGGAAATTGGATATTTTGGATTGAATGTTGAAAAACATGGCATTTTCGTCGAAAACCAGCATGCACGTTTCAGACCATTGCGCGGAGCCAGTACGTTGGATCTTCCTCAAAATTGGTGTAAGTGTTCATGAGACATATAAGATATTAATTTGTGAAAATGGTGAGTTTCCGTTCACGGGCCTTACCTGGGCGGGTTACCAAATTCGGATGTTTTTTTGGCAACGCGCCAATTTCAGTAAATGACTAATAACTTCCTGATACAAGGTGCAATCTTTTTCATATTTGGCATGCGTGTAAGGTGTCTGAACCTGAACACGACTGCATTGAAATATTACCCATTAAGCCTGGCGCCCCCTACTGGGAACAGGAAACTGCCTTTTTTACGAGAAAGGCTTCTCCTTGGGGAAAAAAATCAATTGCACTCAAACCTGCATCAGGGGAGCCTTAAGACATGTGTTCAGGTATCTGATGAAAAATATTGAGTTTTCGTTGAAGCGGCGGGGTCCAAACAGGAAAGTAAAAAGACCCTTGGCATTTGTCTCAAAATGGCCAATTTCAAGGTCTGAACATGCTCGAAAACTCACCAAAATGTGCACATACATGCGGTTTCATGTAAATTTCATGGATTTAGCAACATTGCCAAAAGATGTAATAAAATGGCTCAGTGGCGCCCCCTTCAATTTTTAAAAAAGGCCTTTCCTATTACTTTTTTTCGATGTAGAGTGGTGAAATTTGGGGAGTGGATATGTTGTGCAAAACTGCTCCAAAAAGTCTCTTGCACCAATATTCCAAACCCAACAGGAAATCGGGTATTATGGATTGAATCTTGCAGAACATGGCATTTTAGTCAAAAACCAGCATGCACGTTTGACACCATTACGCCGAGGCAGTAAGTTGAATGCTCCTCAAAATTGGTCAGACTGTTCATGACACATATGAGATGTTAAGTTATCAAAATGGTGACATTTCATTCACGGGCCTGACCTGGGCAGGGGAGCAAATTCCGTTTTTTTTTTTTTGACAACACGCCAATTCAGTAAATGACTAATAACTTCCTGATTGAAGGTACAATCTTTTTCATATCTGCCATGCATGCGAGGTATTTCAGCCTCAACATGACCTTAGTGAAATATTACCCATTACGCCTGGCGCCTCCTAGTGGGAACAGGAAACACCCTTTTAATTAACGAGATAGGCTCCAGCTTCTCGGGGACAAAAATCAATTTACCTCAAACCTGAATCAGGGGAGCCTTAAGACATGTGTTCAGGTGCCTGATGAACTATTTTGTTTCGTTAAAGCAGAGGGGTCCAATAGGAAAGTCATAATGACCGCCGCCATTTTCTCTCGCCACTAATTCTAAACATTCAGACATGCAACATATCTGCCTGGATATCTGTCTGTTGTCGACTGCCACCGCCCCGACCTGCGTGCCGTCCCACTTTGCCTGAGCTCTGAGTTGCGCCATACCGCAAGGGCCCGTTCAGTCCTGCTTGCAGGGCTAGTTAACATTGTTTTGTTTGTAACAGAAAAGACAACCCGCATCAATTTGCCTGAATTAAAAAAAAAAAAAGACACATCAAAACTGTAAAAATACACTCAAGGTACATTTTTGACCATTTGATACTGAAAAATAAAATCAGTAAATAATAACAAAAAAGTTGACCAAAAAAAAAATACTGAATAGAAGAAGAAAAAAAAAGTCTTTGGACAGAAGGACAGTTTTTATTTTTGCTGCTCACAGTATCACCTCCAGTGTGCAATGATGTGGGGTTATTTTGCACTGAGCATGCTAACAGTGCTCACTGGTTTACTGATATAACACTGACAAAGCTGATTGTTGGCAATATTCGGCACGTTTTCGCTGAAAAACAACCAAGTGGCTTCATATCGCTTATGTGTGCTCTTGCTTACTTGAAAAATACTGCGCACACTTTGAAAATGAGAGAGCCACTGCTACCCACTGAGTGGATGTGCAAGTACACTTTATTCTAGTACGGCAAAAAAAAAAAAAAACATGTTCCCTGAGGTCACATGCGCCACCCCTGGCATCGCTCTATTTGAGAAGTACTGCATTAACTTGACGGTCTGAACGGGACAAGTCGCATAGAAGTGGACCATTTCAAATCCGATCTGAGTCACTTTCGTATGTGGTTCAAATCCGATCTGGGCCACATTTTTTCATAACGTGACTGGCGGTCTGAACTGTCATTACTCCCAAATCGGAATTCATGCGGCAATTACGTCAGCAAGAGCAACCAGCAGGGAGGACGGCAGCCATGTAGGCATTAGCGCCTAGCTTGAACTCCGCTTTTAAGCACGAAGCGGGCTTGACCACAGTCACAAAAAAATTGAAGAAAAGAATGAGCCTTACAATTTTCGATTTTCATTCTTTGCGCCGAAGGAGCAATATTTCATTTCATCAGACATAGCCGAGTCGGGGCAAACTGACGCACGCACGTCATTTCATGCACACACGTCAAGGCTCATGTGTGTGCGTGAATGCGTTCTATCAGTCCATATAAACTTTGAATATAAGACTAAACGGGGATTATTAATGTACCTTATTTGTGTCCTCTTTTTAGAAATCAACATATGATCACTCTGGAATAACATACAACTAGCATGTGTAATTTTTTTTATGCTTCTGCGCATGCGGGTCTCTTTGCTGAGCACATCTCGGACTGCGAATTAGTGCACATGCGTGATACTTCAACGGGCTAAATGGACAAAGGCAGTCTGAACGGGCACACCAAAAAACCTTAAATGACAAAAAATCGGATTTGTGCATTAATGCACGAATCCGGTGGAAATTTTTTTTGTCATATCAGTTTTTTGGGCGTGCCCATTCAAACTGCCTTCGTCCATTGAGACCGTTCAAGTTCAACTTCCCCAAGCCGTGTTCACTGCAAGCTAGGTGCTAATAACGCACAGCTGCACCGCTACCGTAGAGTCTCTCTCGCTATTTGATGCCGTAATTGCTGCATGAAATCCGATTTGGGAGAGTGGACAGTACAGACCGCTGCGACAGTCTGGAAAAGTGTGGCCCAAATTGGATTTAAACCACATACGAAAGTGACCCAGATCGGATTTGAAATGGTCCACTTCTATGCGACTTGTCACGTTCAGACCGTCAAGTTAAACCAGTACTTCTCAAATAGTTTTCAGAGTGCGCGCAGTATTTTTGAACTAAGGAAGAGCACTCAGCACACACAGAGTGACAACAGATATGAAGAGCAGTGTGCCACCGCCGTTTTCGAAAGCCGTTTCCGACCGGACTCACTCACGCAGCGACCCACTGTCTTGTCCGGTTCTCACGTCGCCGCCCGAGAAGTGCCATTTTCGGCTTGGGATCGTCACGACGACTGCCCTCACCTACGGTTCTACCTCGGCCGCCGTGAATGCGCTTTTTTCGTGCCGTTTGCCTTTTAGCTTTGACTTTTAATACAGTGGGTGATGATGAAAGACCACTGTTTACTGTGTCTAAAAATAATTATAGTAGACAGCAAGAAGCCAAATCAATTAAGAAGCCACTTAAAGACATTAGACCCCAATCTCATTGTTAAGCCGCTTGTTTTTTTTCAGTGAAAACGTGCCAAATATTGCCAACAATCGTCCTGCTTTGTCAGTGTTATATCAGTAAGCCAGTGAGCATTGTTAGCATGCTAATTGCAAAATAACTCCACACCATTGCAAAGGAGGTAAATACTGTGAGCAGCAAAAATAAAATTGTCCTCATGGGTGAATGTTTCTAATCAATTTTAATTTGGTATTATTTACTGATTTTATTACATTTTATTTTTCTGTAACAAATGCTCAAAAATGTACCTTGAGTGTATTTTTTAGTTTGGATATGAATTTCTTTTTTTTTAATTCAGGCAAATTGATGCACGTCAAGTCTTCTCTGTTACAAACAAAACAATGTAAATAAAGTTATACTTTATTATAAGTTGATCTATGTTACTTTTTTCTTTATTAGAAAAAAAGGAGACAATGTTAGGCAGATGCGGATTTATAATAGTAATTTCATAGACAAATGATACTATTTACAGTGGCGGCAGAGAGTTTGGGGGGGCGCGAAACATTTACGTCTTCCTTGGGGGGGCGTGACAGAAAATAATTGAGAAGCACTGAGTTAAACCCTTGTGGGAATAACGTCCCATTTTGGGACTTTTGTGTTTTAGCAAGATTTACATCAAAGAGAGAGCACATGAAAAAGCCATTGAGAATCGCTGTAATGGTATCCAATTGTCCAAAAAATGTTAGTTCTTTTTCAAACATGTCAAAATGTCAAAATTATTATTGTCATAATTATATGTGGGAATACATTTTATTATCACGCACAGGAAAAACAGTACCTTTTTTGGACTCTATTTTCCCATAAACACCCATTAAAAATCCTAATTTTCCATGTTTTTTGATGCACTGTACCCATGTGTAAGATAAGCTTATTGTATGACACTTATTACGCCAGTCGTACAAGTATGCTCTCCTATAACTACTCCCAAGATATAACGCGAATGATAGTTAAACACTGTAACAATGCATAGTCACGCAGAGTGACTAATGTACAATGTAAACCACATTGTGTGGGAGTGTGTGTGTGTTCAAAACAAAGTTGCTATCTTCACTTAGAGGTGCGCTGCAAATCACAAACTGCCGTCACAATGACGCCTTGCAACTGATGTAATGCATGACTGTGTTGTGTAACCATAACAATGGCTCCCTAATAAAAAGACGGCAGAATGAGGAGCTCCGAGAGAGACTTCGGTGAGACTCTGATTTGGCACGTTGCGCTCTCTCCGACCTCTCCCCAAGCGGCCCTCTGGTAAAATCTCACTCTCCGTCTCCTGTCTCAGTCATTACGTCCTCTCTTGGGTCACTTTTAGGTTTAAGCCTAGTTTAGACCCAACACCCTGATGTGTTATAGTGCATTTCTGGCAATTACCCAATGCATCCCTTCACAGGCGGTAGAACTACATGTGAAAACTAATTTTTTTTTACTTGAGAGTCATAAACGCCATAATACACTAGATGCCGCAAGAGAGCTATTTATCATTTTTCGTTCGGCTGACGTATGTGCTGTGATATGACACCTAAGCCTGTCACAATATGCAATAATTCCATTTATCGCGCGGTATATAAAAATGAAGACGGTAATTTTCCTGCTGCGATTTATCGCCTCGCGTGCACGTGCGCTTGTAACGTGCGTGCGCGCATGACGCACGCGCTTGCGGCAGATGTGTGGCAGACGTGCTTGACAGCGTTGTTTAGAGTTCAGTTTCCTTGTGCCACTGTGTTTTATTGACTTCTGGGTATGTTCGTTTTATACATTTGAGTTTGAGTGACCGTCATTTAATGGATGGAGGCAGGGCCGAGTGCACTGTCGGCGCACAGCAATGAGCAAGCGGAATGAGGAAGCGGACGAACCAGTCTGCAAAATGTTTCTGGAGGTTTTTTCAACAAAGATGGCCAACAGAATAAATCTACTTGCTCATTTGAAACACTATCATCCTCTCCAGTTTTCACTGCTTAGTAAGAAAACTGCATCGCAACAAGCGGAGCCTCCTCGTCACGTTAATTGACAATTAGAGGTATTCGCTTGATGTGAGAAATACAGACGACACCGCGCAAAATAGCGTTCCCTCACGGAAAGTGAAGTCCGCTGCATTGCTGAAGAAATGAGACCGTTTTACCTCTGTTAAATGATATTTGATACCTTTGGGAGCCAAATTTTTGTTACTGCTACTTACTTAGTCTATTTTTCTCTGTTGTTGTTGAAGTGCAATTACTGTTACTGCAACTTTATACCTATGTGCCTAAATTCTTCAGTTATTAAGTGCAATTTTATTTTTTCTTGAAGAAAGACATTTATTATGTGTTTCTGTGCGGTATTAATATTGTTGTCTTTTACTTGAAAGAGGCATGGTCTATTGTTTTTAGTTGTGATTTCTTAAAAGGTATTTTTTAATTTAAAAGTAAACATTTATTGTGTTTAAATGGGTGCGCTTGATCTATTAATATATACTGTATTCTCACTGTGTTATTGTAAATCGGTTAAAAAGGAATGGGACTTGATAAGCATATGCTTCTCTCGTCAGCCCTTGTCTTTTCTTCGTTTTTTTCGGGTTGCTCATATCACATCTTGCAACTGTCAATGATACCGATGATGACGACAGTAAATAAATAAATAAAAGCTCCCAAAAAAAACAAACAAAAAAAAATTTTTTTTTGGGGGGGGGGGGGGGCGCAATAATATCGCATATCGCAATAATTTATGAGATAATTTATCGCCCACTAAAATTTGTTATCGCGACAGGCCTAATGACACCATTCTGATACCAAAGCAAGCAGGCCTGCTGGCGTGTGTAAACGCAATACCAGTGACGTGCACGTGAGTACGACTATGTGATGAGTGTGTGTGCGCGCGCGCATGTATGCAAGAAAGATTAGACTATTAGGCTCGAGCATATGACGTGGCACTCGTGAGGTTTCCGCCCCTATCGCCATGTTGGAAGCAGGAAGTTCGGTGTCAGAACTCTGGGAAACACAAACAGTGAGGCATTTCGACTCAGGTCGTTCTTTAAAAATGATTGGTAATTATTGTTCGGTAAAGAATTGCAACAACCGATCGAATAGAAAGGAGAATGTACAGCTCGACGGAACCCCACTGAGTTTCTTCCGGATCCCTACATGGAGAAAAGACGAGGGAAAGCTCATATCTGAACTTCCCAAACGTCTAAGAATGGCATGGGTGGCCTCGATCAGAAGGAAGGGCATAACGTTTGATTCTCCAGTTACACACAGTTTGCTCTATGCACTTCCACTCTGGTAAGTTAATTTCGTTTGTCTACGCAAATTTCGGTAACTTTATGCCCTAAGTCGGCCTGTTGTTAGCTATAGCTACCGCTAAACAACTAGCATGCATACATGTGCATTGTCTTCATAAGACATAATTCCTGTCGTTTCTAAATGAAAAAGCTATAACATGTTGCCGTGAGATAGTGGCAAAGAATTTGTACACAGGCTACATTGTCTGCAACAAATCTGTTTTCTAAAACACAGCATTGAGTTGTCACTTAACTATCACAGCTCAGTACAGCACAAATTCAGATGTTCATGACAATGAAAGTGTAAACATACATTGCCTACTTTTGCAGGAACGATGGTGTTGCCGTTTGCTACGGTCATAATGTGCAGGTCCTGCACCGATCCGCAGCAAAAATGTTCGTTGCTTTGTAGCGATTTGTAGTTTCGGAATTGCTGATGAATGTAGTAACTTACACCAAACACTAAATACAGCATGATGTCAATTTCGCGTAGTGGTGGAAGCTTGTCGACATCTTTATTCCATTTGTGTTCGGCTTGCTCGTGAGGGTCAACATTGTTCACATCCTTAAGTTTGCTCACATATTTGTCCTTCGCCGTGGTAACAAGTTTGTCTCTGTATCAAACTGGCAAGTTTTCCTTACTTTTTTCCATCTTTGGCACTCGTAGTTGAATTGAATTTGCCGTTAGGTTTAAATGTCCCGTGATAGCAGACGTGCTTCCAATATGGCTGCGTTGTCGCAAATCTCGCATGATCCCGTGTTGCTGTGACGTAAACGCTCGAGCCTAATAGGTGTTTTACTAAGATAGCAATACTTACTATGTGTTTGTGTGTTGGTATGAACATATTCAGGGTGTCCGCGCATGCATGTGTGTCTGCCCGAGCGTGAATGTGCACACGCACGCGTATCTCTTTGAATGATCAATCATGAATCTTTGAGCGTGCGCGCAACTTCAAAAGGCACATCAAAGCAGCAGTTTGGGAGATATCCTCAAGTATGGCTTTCGAAACTCATTTTGAGGATTGGGCACAAACCAAATGTCCCAGAGCCAAATTTCCAAATGTAATTACTAAAATATGACACAATTCAACATTTAGTGAAGTTTGGTTCACTTCTGCGCAGCGGTTTTGGAGATATCAACAATATTACATTTATCTTCCATATTGCACTTGTTTTCGCCTAAGGAGGTCAATATGGATTTCAAAATTCATTTTGAGGATTGCGCACAAACCAAATGTCCTAGAACCAATTTCCCAGTGTAATTACTAGAATATGACACAATTCAACATTTGGTGAGCTTTGGTTCACTTCTGCGCAGCGGTGTGGGAGATATCATCAAAATTAAGATTCTCTTCCAAAGTGCACTGATCTCGCGCTAAAGAGGTGAGCATGACTTTTGGAACTCATTTTGAGGATTGCGCACAAACCAAATGTCCTAGAACCAAATTTCCAAACGTAATTACTAGATTATGACACAATTCAACATTTGGTGAAGTTTGGTTCACTTCTGCGCAGCGGTTTTGGAGATATCATCAATATTACATTTTTCTTCCATATCGCACTTATTTCCGTCTAAGGAGGTATACATGGATTTCAAAAGTCATTTTGAGGTTTGCGCTCAAACCAAATGTCACAGAGCTAAATTTCCAAACGTTATTACTATAATATGACACAATTCACCATTTGATGAGCTTTGGTTCCATTCTGCGAAGCGGTTTGGGAGCTATCATTAAAAAAAAAAAAAATTCCTATGTGTCCCAAAGAATTTGAAAATGCCATTATCAAAAAATGTTGTGTTCCAAAAAAAAAAAAAAAATGTTATGATTTATTAACATATTGAAGGCTCTAACTTGTCCATATTGAATAATCCAATTTAAATGGTTTTTTTTTTATATTTATGCAGATGAGTTACTTTTACCCATAACACAATACTGCTTTTTATTGCTTTTATTGTCCATAGAGGGCATTAAAAATAAAAATGTATGAATAGGTCTGATGCCACTGAACATTTTGAGTGGTCGCATGTAAAAAAAAAAAAAAATATTCAGAAATACAGATAATACACTTCAAACAAGGTCCTATTTGGAGCCTTTTTTCCTACGTGTCGCAAACAATTTGATAATGCCATTGTAAAAAAATGTGTTCCAAAAAAAGTTTTATCCTATTTTTATTGACATATTGAAGGCTCTAACTTGTCGATATTGAATATTCCAATTTGAATGTGTTTTATATATATAAATATATATATACAGGTATATGCAGATGACAGTTACTTTTGCTCTTAGCACAATATTGCTCTTATTGTCCATAGAGGGCATCAAAAATAAATAAACAAATAAAAACTATATAGGTATGGATAGGTCTGATGCCACTAACATTTTGAGTGGTCGTAAGTAAAAAAATATTCAGAAACGACTTTGATATTACAATTCAAAGCAACGTTCCAAAATGGAACGTTTTTTCCTATGTGCCGCAAAAAAAATTAAAATGTCCAAAAATGTTGCGTTCCAAACAAAATTTTGTTATGATTTATTAACATATCGAAGGCTCTAATTTGTCCATATTGAATATTCCAATTTGAATGTGTATTTTATATATATGTATATATATATATATATATATATATATATATATATATATATATACATATGTATGCAGATGACAGTTACTTTTGCTCTTAGCTAGAGCTGAAACGAGTACTCGAGCAACTCGAGTAACTCGAGTTTAAAAACTGATCCGAGTAATTTTATTCACCTCGAGTAATCGTTTATTTTGACAGCTCTAAGCATCACGTTTGGCTCGGACTACTTTTAATGCGGGACAACGCGCTGTCACGTGCGGAGAGGAAGAAGGGAAAAAAAAAAACTTACTGCAGCTGACAGCCGCCACAAACGACGCCGACGTTGCCAAATACTAGCCCGCACGATGCTACGTTGGTAACAGCTAGCGTCTGATGCGTCTCATAAATATCACATGTATGTTGAACTAGATGCGCAATGACAGACTCGGCCGCGTCTGGGCAGCGTTATTAAACAGCCGCCATCTTAAAGCAGTACAGCGCTAAGCGCTAATAAAGAGCGCTAAGCGCTAATAAATAAGATTAACGTTACTGTCGCTACTAGCTCACGTAAAGTTAGCCCTGCGGAGGACTAGGTTTCAATTAATTATGACCACTGTCGTTGCGTGGCTAACGCGTCTTACATACAGGCTTTAAGATAACATAGCATTGTGGAGTGATGAGGGTGTAAAATAAAAACTTAATCATGCTAACTATCAATTTTAGCTCAGGAGTCATTGCTGGAAAAAGCACCAAGTAGCACTGGTCCCTAATGTGCTCCAGTACAGCCAGTATCATACATTTATTTTGAACACTGCAAAAACTCAAAATCCCATCAGGACTTACAGTTTAGACTAACTTAAAACTTAACTAGAACTTAAAAATGGCTTGACACAAAGAGAAATTCAATTGAAACACGTGGGAAAAAATCCTAACTTTTAAGTGATGTGTGTTATCAAGCGTAACGGCATTTTTAGGTAATATATATATATATTTGTTGTGTTCATGTAATATAAGAGTCCTATAGAGGGCGCTATCCCAAGTGCTGTGGCAGGATAGAACTAAGGGTCGGGGAGAAGAAGTGTTCAGTGCATGCAATAAGAAATAAAGCTGCGTCCTGTTCTGTTCAATCCTACTGTGTGGTAAATGTCTAATAACCCCGCACAACAAAGTGGCGACGAGGCAAGTAGTGAGGACGAAATGGCTTTACTCTCCTTGCAACCTCCTGCGGTTTTCCTGGAGTGCCCAGGTGAACCAAAGATCGCATTCGAAGCGTGGAAAAAGTTGTACGACAACTATTTGCTTGCTATCGGGGGGACATGACTTTCCCGCGGAGAGGAAGAGAGCCTTGATTATTCACTGCTTGGGAACAGAAGGACAACGAATCTACAGCACTTTGCCACTCGATTCTGATGACTTCACAGGGACTGTGAGCGCTTTGGAAAAATACTTTTCTCCGAAAGTGAATGTTGTCGCCGAGAGGTACCGTTTTCGCCAGCGGGCACAAGCGGTGGGTGAGTCTACAGATCACTACGTTGCGGCATTGCGTGAGCTCGTTAAACATTGTGGATTTGGCAACATCGAGAATGAGATGCTGCGCGACCAGATTGTAGAAAAGACCAACAATCCGCGCATACGTGAAAGACTGCTAATGGAGGAGAATTTGACTCTAGAAAGAACACTGGACATAGCTCAGCGTATTGAAGCTGCTATAGCCAATGCAAAGGCCATTACGGAGAGCGATACTTCAAAAGATGTTGCCGCGGTGCACGTGAAAAAGAAGGGCAATTTCAAAACAAAGTGGAGCAAGTCAAAGATGGACGGGAAAAGCAAGTCAAAGATGGACGGAAAAGGCAACACATGCTACCGTTGTGGGTCAGAAAACCATCTTGCTAATGATAAATCTTGTCCTGCTAAAGACTGCAAATGTAAAATGTGTGGAAAAATAGGGCATTATTCTCGCGTTTGTAAATCCTCTGCTAAGCCTGTAAATGAAGTGTCTAATGATAGTGATGACGTGATTGTGCCTGAAATTACTGTCTTGGCTGTGAACAGTGGTATTGACATTTCTAAGTTAATGTGTACTGCTACTATTACTGCACCTACTGCTCAGGCTTGTGATATTGAGATGCTTATTGATACAGGGTCAGGTGTTTCTATACTGCCTAGTGATGTGTACCATAATCACTTTAGTTTGAGTAAGGTAAATGAACCCAAAGTGCAACTGGTTACATATTCTAAAGATAAATTGAATGTGTTAGGGAGTCTTAAAGCTGAAGTTACTTACCATAACAAGAGTGCTACTACTGATTTTTACATTGTCAAAACGGGAACACCTATACTTGGTATGGACCTTGTTGCTGCTCTTGAGTTGGAGATAAAAGGAGGACAGTTGCTATCTGACAGTGCTACGGTCTGTGCAACCCTTCATCAAACTGAAGCCTCAACCAAACAAACAGTGAAAGCTCCAGTTGCGTTTGGATGTGCAAAAGACTTTGTTCACAAGGTAAAGATACGGCCAGAAGTCAAGCCAGTTCAACAAAAGCTCCGCCGATTACCTCTTTCAGTGCGTGATGCTGTGTCAAGTGAACTAAAAAACCTGGAAGGAAACAGAATTATCGAGAGAGTTGATGCATCTGAGTGGGTATCCCCAATCGTAGTCACCCAGAGGAAAACTGGTGGCATTCGTATGTGTGTGGACTTGAGGGAACCGAACAAATCTGTCGTTGTAGATGGGCATCCTCTGCCGTTGATTGAGGACATAATGTCTGAGCTGAGTGGTGCTGTAATGTTTTCTACCCTAGATCTCAAATCCGCGTATCATCAACTGAAGCTGCATGAAGATAGCAGAGGGCTAACTGCTTTTGTGACACACGACGGACTGTTCCAATATTGCAGAGTTCCATACGGTCTTAGCTCCGCCCCTGCCGCGTTTCAGAAGATGATGTCAATGATCCTCAGTGGACTTAAAGGTGTACAGTGCTACCTTGATGATGTCATCGTCTATGGAACTTCTGAAGCGGCGCATGATGAAAATTTGAAGGCTGTGCTACGTAAAATAAACAATGCAGGCCTGAGACTGAACATGGACAAATGCAAATTTCGTCAAACTACTCTGAGTTTTCTTGGCTGCAAGATTGGCCCGGATGGTCTGCTGCCAGATGATTCTCACGTAACTGCAATTCTGAATGCTCCGCCTCCTACTGACCTTGCTACGCTGCGCTCATTCCTGGGGCTGACAACCTGGTACAATAAATTTGTTCCCAACTATGCTGATGTTGTGGAGCCCTTAAGAGCTTTATTGAGAAAGAACAGTACATTTAATTAAATGGAATGATGAATGTCAAGTGAGTTTTGACCAAGTCATACGTCTGATTGTGAACAGCCCTGCACTAGCACTATTTGATCCCGACAAGTCTACCATAGTATCTACTGATGCTTCCGACTATGGACTTGGAGCCGTCCTTACTCAAATGGACAACAATGGTGAAGAACGTACTGTGGCTTTTGGCTCTCGCAGTCTGTCGGATGCTGAAAGAAAGTATTCCATTGTCGAGAAGGAAGCGCTAGCATGCGTTTGGTCTGTTGAAAAGTGGCGAACATGGCTCTGGGGAAGAAAATTCCTTCTGCGCACCGATCATCGAGCGTTAACTACACTCCTCACGACCAAAGGGAACAACCGCGCTGGCCTAAGGATAGCCAGGTGGTCTGCTCGTTTGATGGAGTTTGACTATAATGTCGAATATAGAAAAGGATCACTGAACAATGTTGCTGACTGCCTATCGAGACTCCCACTACCAGAGACGGATGCCGCATATGCTGAGAATGTGGAGTCTGTTGCAACCATTCTCACTGACCTAAGTGCTGTTTCTGAGGATGACTTTCAGTCCGCCTGCCGCGCCTGCCCGGTGCTAACAAAGCTGCGCGCTCAGATAAAAAGGGGCTGGCCTTCAAAGAAGACAGCGCTTGATCCTGAATTACAGCCCTACTATCTGATTAGAGATGAGCTTGTGGTCATTGAGGACTGTGTCATCAGAGGTACTCATCGTTTACTTGTGCCTGAGTCCATGCAGAAAAGGCTCATTGATATCGCTCATGAGACACACCAAGGCATTGTTAGGACAAAACGCCTCTGAGAACTGTATTGGTGGTACAAGATGGACTCACAAATCCTGACATTTGTTAAAAACTGTACAACCTGCCGTCAGAACGACAAAACAACCATAACCCATGATGCTCCGCTTCATCCTGTACCTCTGCCAGCCGCTGCCTGGGAGAAGGTTTCAGTGGACATTGTGGGCCCGTTCGAGATAGCACCTGCTGACTGTAGGTTTGCTATAACACTAGTCGATTACTATAGCAAATGGCCTGAAGTGGCTTTCACTCCCCGTACTGACACCGCTACTGTGATTCAGTTCCTGACCAATATTTTCTGTCGAGAGGGGAATCCAAGAGAGCTGGTCAGTGATAACGGACCTCAGTTCGTCTCCACTGAGTTTGCCGAGTTCCTCAAGAAAAGGGAGATTATACACTTGAAATCATCGGTATACTACCCGAGAGCTAATGGTGAGGTAGAACGTTTTAACCGTGTTATCAAAGACTGTTTACAGTCCGCTACAATCCAAAAGCAACCATGGAAAACATTCCTGAGAACTTTCCTGATGGACTACAGAGCAACACCTCATTCCACCACTGGAGTATCCCCTTCAGAACTGCTCCATGGACGTCGAATGAGAACAAAGCTGGTAATTAAAGAGATGCCTGTACCGTCCACAGATGAGCACACTATGCGTGAAAGAGTCAAACAAAAACAAATAAAATCAAAAGAATACACAGATGCTCACCGACATGCCAAAACAACAGCATTCCGGCCTGGTGACCAAGTTGGGGTAAGGAAGCCATGGAAAGTAAAGAAAGGAGACCGGAAGTTCACCAAACCAATGACTGTTGTGGCCAGGAAAAGTTCTAACAGTTACTTGCTAGATGATGGACGAGTCTGGAACACCTCACGCTTATCCAGATTGCCGGAGTTGAACCCAGAACCTAACTTGGACAATGCAATGGACTGTATTGAGCACGGGACTGACAAACCACCTGATCCTGAGTCTGGTTCTGCACCTAGGCCTACCAGGAATAGAAAACCACCAAGTTGGACCAAGGACTTTGTCATGTTTAAATGAGTGCAAAGGAATGCCTTATTTGTTTAACAGTTTAAGTTTGAGTTTTTGAGTTACATACTAAATACTGAGCAGTATACGTGAAGGTTATTTTGATACATTGAGAGCTCATGGTATAAGAAGTATCCTTTGTTGATAAGGGGAAGATGTTGTGTTCATGTAATATAAGAGTCCTATAGAGGGCGCTATCCCAAGTGCTGTGGCAGGATAGAACTAAGGGTCGGGGAGAAGAAGTGTTCAGTGCATGCAATAAGAAATAAAGCTGCGTCCTGTTCTGTTCAATCCTACTGTGTGGTAAATGTCTAATAACCCCGCACAACAATATTTATATTTTAAAAAAAATAAGAATAATAAGATCTAAAAGTTTTTTGAGTGACAGCAGTGATTTAGTCTTTTTTTTTTTAATTCTAGCTACAATACACATCGAAAATAAAGACATTGATTGACTGAAAATGGTTCAAGATTAGATGAAATGTCTTGTTTTCTCATGTATATTTATAATTGTTCTTCCCCTAAAAATATATTTGTTTTAACCGATTACTCGATTAATCGATAGAATTTTCAGTCGATTACTCGATTACTAAAATATTCGATAGCTGCAGCCCTACTCTTAGCACAATATTGCTTTTATTGTCCATAGAGGGCATCAAAAATGAATTAATAAATAAAAACTATATAGGTATGGATAGGTCTGATGCAACTGAATATTTCTGAGTGGACGCAAGTAAAAAAAAAAAATGTTCAGAAATGACTTTGATACTACACTTCAAAGCAACGTTCCAAAATGGAACGTTTTTTCCTATGCGTCGCAAAAAAGTTAATGTTGTTCCAATAATGTTTTAATGTTATGTTTATTCGCAAATCTAAGGCTCTAATTTGTCCATATTGAACATTTCAATTTGAATGTGTTTTTATATATATGTAGATAACAGTTACTTTTGCTCTTAGCACAATATTGCTTTTATTGTCCATAAAGGGCATCAAAAATAAATAAATAAAAACTCTAAGTATGTATGTATGTAAAAAAATATATTCAGAAATGACTTTGATATTAGACTTCAAAGCGACGTTCCAAAAGGGAACGTTTTTTCCTATGTGTCGCAAAAAAAAAATCAGCACACAAAGGTTAATGCCTCACTCGATTCGGAAAAAACACGAAAAAATCGGATTCGTGCATTAAGACCTGTAGTATAAATGTAGCCTTAGACAGTACTTAACAGGCTGTTTTAACCTTCAAAGTCAGAACAGCCGACTCTTACGTTTTGTCTCGTTCACTAGCAACTTACAATTAAGTGCTATGCACGTGCTAACTATGCACGATTTTAGACTTTATATTACAAATATGAAAGATGCTTACCTTAATGTGATCCCTGGCCCTGTTTTCCATGAATTGTCATGTTTTGTCCCATAGTTTGACACTTGTTGTACTACAAACTACGCATAAACAGTAGAGATGGGATGCTCGAGCCTTGAGCAAATGAAGTAGAGGCGTGTCAAAGCAGTGTTCCGAAAACTGCGTCGAGCAAGCCAAAAGTCACGTGACTGTCGTGTATTTTATCTTTTTTACAGAAGAGCGTGAGACATGAGTCCTACTGTGAGCCAATACACCGTTCCCGTTTGACGTCATATCCGCCCCTGCGCCGCCATATTTTAAGGCAAAAAGAGCAATAACACAAGAGCTCTCATGATGGTTTTATCTTGTTGGGTCCGTGGATGTGTTAACAGAGCAGATGGGGCGAAGAAAATTGGACTGTACTCCATTCCAAAGGTCAGACGACATGAAGGAGATTTCATTTCACTAAATTGCTCACAGAGGAACGTCGTCGTCTCTGGTTAGCAAATATGAAGAGGAAAGATGAACCCTCGAAATATGCTAAGGTCTGCTCGGACCACTTCATTACAGGTAAAATCTAGTGTGTTTTTTGTCATATGTGAGTGTAAGAAAAGTACTAGCGTAAGGCAAGCAAGCTAATGCCAGGGACACACGGTAGGATTGGTTGATAAAATTCCAGACAGACGAGATACCCCACGCGGAACGAGCACATTCTTGGACAAAAAGTTTTGCTCCTGCCGATTCTCTTCCCGTGTGTCGCTGGTTTTTAGCCGTCATCACACAGCAACCTTCTCTTAATTAGTAATGTTGGGGATAAGTGAAATACTAAGCTGATGTTATTCGTGTCTCTCTAAACGATGTTCAGGTCGCCCTGCTAACATGTACGACCGAACAAATCCTGACTGGGCGCCAACATTAAAACTCCAGGAGATGACGCCCACAGAATCTATGCAAAAGCATGCTGAGCTTGAGAGAAAGCAAATCAGGTATGTGTAATTCTCAAACCCCAAGATCATTAATTTTTTCGGTGTCTGACTGTAGCCTGTAAAGCCCACATGACTTTCCGCCAGTGCTGTTCAAGTTTTTTGTCAGTAATCTTGCATGGCAACATAATGGCTCCAAATATAATGGCTCCTTGGGCCCTCTAGTACTAATAATTGTCATTATCAAGGACCACAATGGACACATCACTGTCACAGTTTTCATCTAACAGTATTAATGTCACTTATTTTTTTTCTCAGCTATTAAGATTTGATGTTTAACATTGGTGTCATTAACATGAACAGCCTATGTGGTTTTTGTCTAAACAGATTTCAGAGAACATCAAAAAGGGAGGAAACCAAAATGAGGAACGATGCAGCCAGTGCTCTTCTTCACCTCCAGGATGGCTGCCAGCACACCCCTGTGGACATTGCACAACCAGCGTCTCCTGAAGGTCTAGCCGATACTGATGGCGCTGAAGCATCCACCAGCTCCATCGTCAAAGTAACTCAAGTCCAAAAAGACAGTGAAGTCCAGAGACTCTTATCAGAGAACATTGCATTACGGGCAGAGCTGGAGTCTTTGCTGTTGACACAGGATGGCTTTAAAGGTAATGATAAAAAGGTGAACTACTACACTGGGCTGCCAAACTTTGAATGCCTCATGCTTGTTTTTAACATAGTTTTACCTTTTCTTGACACAAAAACATGCGCATTGGAGTTTTTGAGAGACTACTGATGACATTAATGAGGCTGAAATTAAATCTTCCGGTGCAAGACCTGGCATATAGGTTTAGAACATCAACCTCGACTGTGTCACGAATCTTCTCTGTAGTTATACATGTACTGTATGTTAGGTTACGATTTTTAATCTATTGGCCAGAAAGGGAAGAGCTGCGGAAAACCATGCCCATGGAGTTTCGAACTCGCTTTTCAAACAAAACAGCTGTGATAATTGATTGTTTTGAAATATTTATCAAAAGACCAAAAGGTTTAATGGCAAAAGCACAGACATGGAGCACCTACAAACACCACAACACGGTTAAATACTTAATAGGCATAACCCCTCAAGGATCAATATCTTTCATTTCAGATGGCTGGGGCGGGAGAGCTTCCGATAAATTCATAACAGAAAATTGTGGGATATTGAATAAACTATTACCAGGAGATCTCATTCTTGCTGACCGTGGTTTCAATGTATCAGACAGTGTTGCTCTGCAATGTGCAGAAATAAAAGTTCCAGCTTACACACGTGGAAAACCTCAGTTATCGCCTACTGACATAGAAATGACACGAAAGATTGCCCATGTGAGAATTCATGTTGAGAGAGTCATTGGACTTGTCCGGAATAAGTTTAGAATTTTGCAAGGCAAGCTGCCAATAGACTATTTAATGAGTCAAACTGGTGATGTGCCAGTTATTGATAAGATAACTACAGTCTGTTGTGCATTGACCAATATGTGTCAGTCTGTGGTTGGTTTTGATTAATGGACAAATGTGTAAAAATACACGCACACCAAAAAAAGGTGCTGGCAAATCCCTGCGTAAAGTGATGAGGAAAGTAGATGCCGCACACTTCAAGTTCAGAAAACTTTAATTTGCAAAAACGTTTCGGCCTCGAAGGCATGCAATCTGAGAGCATGCATCTACTTTCCTCATGGTTTTGATTAATGTCAATTGGTTTTGTCAATGTTAATGTCAATTTGTTTTGTAATGTCAATTGGTTTTGATTAATGTCAATGTAGCGCTGTCATTAATGAAGCCATATGTGACTTTGTAAGACTGTATTTGACCATATTGGTATAAAAAAAACTACACATTAATGCAGGCATGCAAACTTGCCACCTTTTGGCGAAATTTCGCCGTTTTGAAATCAAGATGGGTCCTTTTTCTGAATCACGTAGATCCGAGGAGAAAAAAATGGGGCGATGGGGGGGTGTCTGTCAACGAGCGAGTGAAACCGTTAACTTCAAAACCGTAGTCCATGCTCAAAACTACACTCTAGTCCAAGGGTCCCCATCTGCCGGGCCGCGGACCGGTTCCGGTGCGCATTTGCCACCGGGCCGCACAGAAATAATAATCTAATAACGACCGCATTCTGGCCGAACTAACCCTGTGCCCCTGCTTAACACACCAATATCCCTGTCTACTCTAGATATAATACTACGGAATAGATTAGAATGTCGTCACAGAAATCCATTGATTGGACAGCAGGCAGTACATCTTGTTTGTGTATATAATATATCTATGTGCGCTTGTCCTCGATAATAACGTATTACTAGGCCGCGGGCGCAGCACATTTGTTCCCGGAAATAATTAGCCCCCACACGAGCGAAGATAACTGGAAAACGGACGTCTTTGGAGATATTTTTACGACGAAAAGGATATTTTTACGGCGAAAAGGACACCTGACGAGCCTACAACCTCGAAGACCCACGAACTGCGAAGAAGTGGATTCGTGACCCGTTTGTGAATAAACAGAGAGATCGCAAATGACGGCGACCTTATTAAACGTACATTTGAGACAACAACTCTACCGAGGTTCTGGATTAAAGTCATTCTGGAATATCCTGACATCGCGACAAGAGCTTTGAAAACCTTGCTACAATGTCCAACATCGTATCTTTGTGAAGCGGGCTTCTTAATCAATGTTTAATGACAAGGCGAAGTTGTTAATGGTGAGCGCGGTGTGCAGCTGTTGTGTGCAGCTTACATGGCAGGATGAATCTGAGGAGAACTTTTCTACAAGTCCTTCCATGATCAAACGTAAGTTAATATTCCTTTCTTTCAAGAAAGTTTGTAGTGTTTACTTTGGAATCGCTGCATTTGCGCATTTTGCAGGTATGTTTAACGTTACGCGCATGCGCATAACCACGTCGTTGCAATTTTTGATGGGGTTCAAAATTTGTCAGAACACCGGTCCATGAAAAAAAGACCCAAATAACACCGGTCCGTGGTGCAAAAAAGGTTGGGGACCCCTGCTCTAGTCCGATGACCCAGACCTATCACCGCCATTCTCTTCTCGTGACAACAAATGACTTACAAAAGTGAGAGACGGGAGTACAGTTGTTCTCTGCTTAATGCAAATGGGACATACTGTATATTTTATAATTTAGATTTTGTATAATTTGCTACTTAATGTGTCTTATATGTTCTGATTTCAGGCTGAGAGATTTAGACTTGTATATGTTAAATTATTATGTACTGTGTTTAATTCGAGATGTCTCTGGTTGCACTATGAAATGCACTTTTCCGCTCATGCCGTGTGTCCATGTTACTTTGTCACCTTTTTCACCCCTAACCAGTTTGCATGCCTGTTAATGGAATACAAAACTAAAATAAACAGTCATTACACATTACCATATTTATGCATCTGCTTTCTTTCTGTGCTCAATTTTAATTCAAACAGCATAGCATACATTTTGTGATAACATAGTTGTCACCACATCACTTTTCGACAAGGAGGACAATAATATGGAGGTTTGGGATTTCTCTTAATGTTTATGCACTTGAAATGCAGAAAACCATACTGACATTTCTCATTTGCACACCTCATTGTATCCTTAACAAATGTGTCTGACACTTGACCACAAACAGCTAAGTACATGGCATGCACTTCTGATACGTTTTGGAGTTTGGTTGTTTTTAAATGTTGATTTAAATGTTTTTTTTTTATATTATATATATATATGCAGATGACAGTTAATTTAGCTCATAGCACAATATTGCTTTTATTGTCCATAGAGGGCATTAACAATAAATAAATAAATAAAAACTATATGTATGTGTGTGTATATATATATATATATATATATATATATATATATATGGATAGGTCTGATGCCACTGAACATTTTGAGTGGTCGCAAGCAAAATAATATCCACAAATGACTTTGATATTACACTTCAAAGCAACGTCCCAAAATTGGACGTTTTTTCCTATGCGTCTCAAAAACAAATCAGCACACAAGGGTTAAGAGGAGGACGCCTTGAGCCTAAACGCGTTTGGGTTTAGGTCATGTGCATCAGGAAAATTAAAAGCTATAAAGAGAGGACGGTTTGAGCCTAAACGTTGTGCTCAGTAAGTGCGGTTTTTGTCTCTTACGAGATGTAATGTGTTGATGGCCCCGCACCTTTGCAATCACCAACACATTCGAATCCACCGTCAAACTTTATACGTCTCGAACCCATCCACTGCAAAGTTGGTTAATGGCTTCCATTGACTTGTAGGCCTTTAACTGTTCAAATGTATATGCACTTTTTGCATTGATGAGGTAGTTTACTATATCAAAATATGTGACCGCCGGCAAGAAAGTCGGGTCTTCGTTAAACTCCTCTTTTTGAAGGGTATATGGATCCTTCCCTGCAATCAATCTTATCTTAGCGTCATACCGATGGCGTTCATTTGCTCCCAAACTATCTCTATAAGACGTTGCCATTCTTGAAGTAAGCTATTATAATAAGTTGTATAAGTCCTAAGTTTCATTGCCGTTGTTAATGCCCGTAGTAGCGTTCTTTCTGCCCTAAAATATGGCGGACCGGAAGTGGCAAATTTTATCACGGGGACGGTGTATATGGAGATAGAATAGTGCCAAAAGAAGTGAGGTTGTAAAATGAAAATTATCACTGTAAAATGACCAATTTTAACTAAAAAACACTTGTATTTCCAAATTTTGCGTTGTGTAATAAACATGAAAAAAAACACAATGTAAAAAATAAATTCTACAAGTGTTTATTTTTCCAATTACAAGTGATTTCTTTGTTCTACAGGTGTTTTTTCTTCGCTACGGGTTAAAAATTGCCAATTATAAGTGCACAAGTTTTGTCACATTCTTGTCGAGTTTTATGAGCCAAAAAAGAGACTCGTAACCTAGTTTTAAAAGAAAAACATACCTGTAAAATGACTAATTTTAACTTGTAAAACAAAACAAAACCAACTTGTATTTCCAAATTTTGCGTTGTGAAATAAACATGAAAAAAACACAATGAAAAAAAAATTCTACAAGTGTTTTTACAAGTGATTTTTTTTTGTTCTACGGGTGTTTTTTCTTCGCTACGGGTTAAAAATTGCCATTTACAAGTGCACAAGTTTTGTCATATTCTTGTCGAGTTTTATGAGCCAAAAAAGATACTCGTAACCTAGTTTTAAAATTTAAAAAATACCTGTAAAATGACTAATTTTAACTTGTAAAACAAAAAAAAACAAAAAATTTGCGTTGTGAAATAGACATGAAAAAAACACAATATTAAAAAAATTCTACAAGTGTTTTTTTTTTTCATTTACAAGTGATTTTTTTTGTTCTACGGGTGTTTTTTTCTTTGCTTACAACCTCGCGAGTTTTGTTTCGCCCTTGTCACGTTTTCAGAGACAAAAGTCACTTGTAACCAAAGATGAAAAAATCTACTTGTACATCGAAATAATCTGTTGTAAAACACAAACACAAAAATATCATTCCAAGTCGTGGTCAAAAGAAAACGTTAAGAACACAATCCAGTGAATAGTTCTTCGGGTGTTTTTTCTTTAATGATCTTCAAGTGTTTTCTGAGCATGTACAAGTAAATTTAGGGGTAAGCATGTGAGCCAAAATTCTGACCAATCAGAACGGCGATTGTTCAGGAGGAGGGCGGGACACACCATTGCCGACCTGCTGGCTTCTGATTCCTCTTCCATATGACGGCAGATGATAGAAATGGCGAAACCCCTTAGATAAGGAGTTTACTTTGTTTTCTCTTGGGTGTCATGTACTAAAAGGATTTTTCAAGCAAATGTAATCCCAATTTCAAAATCAGTTGATTTTGCATATAAAGAAGGGCACGAAAATCGATGTCGAGCCAGTTAGCCACGGTTAGCTTTGTTGCCTTTGCATGGCCACGGACAGCAACTTGGTAAGGTCCTGGGTGACACGTACGCGAAGGATGGGAAGAAGTTGGAAAAACATTTGATAGAAAGTAGCTAACGACGACGCGTACCGTAACTAGCTAAGCTTTTTCACACACAGGTGTTCTACTGTTCTTCTGCATTCATTAATCATTGCCTGGCAAGTGTATTACTTTGCTACTCAATAATGCAACTAAAGCAACAACAAAACAAAAAAAATCATTGACAAAGAATAATTTCCTTGGTAAATATTAAACTTGTGTATAAACTGTATGACTGTCATGATTATGCACTGAATTTTGTCATGGCTGTCTGTGGCACTTTGCTTGCAACTTAACCATGTCACAATGCTCATATACAGTATTACTTCTTGTGTTATTGCTCAAATTGGTGCATTATATTTTAACAGGATCTAGATTCCGGATTGACTGGGAAAACAAGTGAGCCAAACTCTGGAATTTTCATACCACATATTGAATGCCAATTCACGACTGCAGAACATGCTTGATTGGCTGCTGCTTTGGACCCACTAACATCAAGTAATCTTGGTGCAGACATTTTTTATGACACTGTAATGCATGTACATTGAATATGTATAATTTCATTAAACGCCCTTTAAATTGGGGGAAACATGACGTACCTTTTGAACATTTTATTTCACCAACATTTTTCATTAGCAATTCTTGGAACATTTGTACTATGGAGGATTTTGTACTATGGAGGACCAAAGCTGCAAAAATTAAAAATGAAGGAAAAATAAAAGTGCATATGAAAACAAGAATGATTGAAACATAAGATTTAAAGATGAAATATATGGAAATGCATCAAGGTAAAAAAATGTTTAATTTTGGTGGCTTTGGACCTCCATATTGAACAGGGAACATGTAACAAATTTACTGTTTTACCATTGTCAAATATTTGAAGAAGATCAGCACCCTAGCAAAAGCAGTCTGGTACAGGGGTGCCCAAGTCAAGTCCTCGAGAGCCCCTATCCAGCTTGTTTTCCATGTCTCCTTCCAACACACCTGACTCAAATAATCAGGACTGTTATCAGGCTCCTGCAGAGCTTGCTGATGAGCTGATCATTTGATTTTGGTGTGTTAAAGGAGGGAGACATGGGAAAACGAGCTGGATAGGGGTTCTCGAGGACTGGACTTGGACTTGGTCTAGTACGACAGGTCAAACAAATTTTTAAAAAATAGGACCACGAGATTATCCTCTTAATATTGCAATACATTACTTTATTCTTCTAATGTTATGACTTTTTTTCTTGTACTAATACTACGACTTAAATGGTAAATCTCGTAGTTGCATTTTTTTCCTCTTTTGTTTAGCTTTAATACTCAGTTATACAAAAGCAATACGCTATAATTCCAAAATAGATAATCTACTGATGCACTGCAATACTTCCAACTCTGTTTAAAGTCCTCAAGTTGAGTAGTGTAGTGACTGGGAAATCGTAGGAAAGGGAGGCGAGTTGAAGATGTGGGATGCTCTGCTTCAACTATCTCCACTTGCATATCTTCCAATGGAATCTCCCAGCCAACTGAGAATTTCACCAATTGTTCCAATGTGTCTTGAGGATCTGTGAAGGTAATGAACAAATTATATAAATTGAAACTATTTTAAGGTAACTTTTCAATTGCAAGGTTACAATTAGAGATGTCTCAATCGCATATTTTGGCACCCAAGTGCGAGTTCACCTGATTTTGAATCCTGATCGCATACCTAGGCAATATCATAGACTTCACTATGAGATGAAGTCTGGCAATATATGGAAAAAAAAATATTCTTCTTTAAATGAAACTATCCCAACATGATATATACAATGGTTGTTTTGGTAATCATCGGTATAACAAGGTATTGTAATTCAGAATATTTTAATTTGCAATAGCTGATTGCCAAATGTAAAGTAAAACAAAATGGTTGCATATGTAACATAAAGCATTACGTTTGTAAGATCAAAGTACTAACTGAGGATTTTCTTGGACGTTTATATTGTTGAATACTTATATACATATTACAATCTCTACCATGTAAAAATTAACCATGCCCTGCGTGTCTTGCTTGCTATACTTTCTCAGCACAACGCCATCTATATGAAATATGATTGCACAATGATCTATTATATTACCATTTTAAGCCAAAAAAATAAAACCAAATTAGCCAATTCCGACTTGCCGTATATAAAGAAATGACGCCTCGTTCCAATAGCGTTAATGCCCTGTACTGTTCACTCATGCACAAAAAAGAATCGCTTGTTAAACACTGGACACAGTCAGTGAAGAACTTAATTTTTTTTAAAAACAACACTTTTCTACGTTTTTTTTTTTTTTTTTTAATAACTCACATTATGAAGTAGGCACTGTGGGACTTAAAAAAAATTTTTTTTTCTTACAACTTTTTTTTTTCGGTATCGGATCAGGACCCCATATCGGCAGATTCTCAAAATCAGGTGACTTGGACTCGGGAGAGAAAATATGCGATCGCGACATCGCTAACTCGTAGCGTTAGCATACCATGCGCGTTAGTGTAGCATTCGTGTTAGCTTAAAGTTTACAGTCTGTGGCGTCCTGGTTGGCATAATTAATTGAAAATGATGTACTCTTTTCCTGTAGAATTGCTGCGCCCGGTTGGTTGGAGCATTTTGAAATGACTAAATATTTGACTTAAGGGCAAAACACACAGGAGGCAATGACCGATGGCGATATCCGAAAGTCATCGCTGTTGAGTAGAAAGCCAACACACAGGACGTAATATGACTGCAGCAACACGCATCACGAAAACATTTTATCGTTTTACACAAAACTCCAAAAATGGGCCGGACAAAAGTATTGGCACCCCTTGAAAAATCATGTGATGCTTCTTTAATTTGTGTAATTAACAGCACTTGTTACTTACCTGTGGCACTTAACAGGTGGTGGCAATAACTAAATCACATTTGGAGCCAGTTAAAATGGATTAAAGTTGACTCAATCGCTGTCCTGTGTCCTTGTGTGTACCACATTGAGCATGGAGAAAAGAAAGAAGACCAAAGAACTGTCTGAGGACTTCAGAACCAAAATTGTGAGGAAGCATGAGCAATTTCAAGGCTACAAGTCCATCTCCAAAGACCTGAATGTTCTTGTGTCTTCTGTGCGCCGTGTCATCAGTAAGTGTCAAGCCCGTGGCACCGTGGCTAACCTCCCTAGATGCGGATGGAAAAGAAAAATTGACGAGAGATTTCAACGAAAGATTCTGCGGATGGTGGATAAAGAACCTCGACTAACATCCAAACAAGTTCAAGCTGTCCTGCAGTCCGAGGGGACAGCAGTGTCAACTTGCACTATCCGTCGATGTCTGAATGAAAAGGGACTCTATGGTAGGATACCCAGGAAGACCCCACTTCGGACCCATAGACATAAAAAGCCTGGCTGGAGTTTGCCATAACTTACCTGAGAAAGCCAAAAGCGTTTTGGAAGAATGTTCTCTTGTCAGATAAGACCGAAGTAGAGCTTTTTGGGAAAAGGCATCAACATAGTTTATAGGAAGAAAAACGAAGCGTTCAAAGAAAAGAACACGGTCCCCACAGTCAAACATGGCGGTATGATGTTTTGGGGTTGCTATGCTTCTTCTGGCACTGGACTGCTTGACCGTGTGCACGGCATTATGAAGTCTGAAGACTACCAACAAATTTTGCAGCATAATGTAGGGCCCAGTGTGATAAAGTTGGGTCTCCCTCAGAGGTCATGGGTATTCCAGCAGGACAAGGACCCAAAAGCACTAGAAAATGGTTTGAGAGAAAGCACTGGAGACTTCTAAAGTGGCCAGCAATGAGATTAGACCTGAATCCCATAGAACACCTGTGGAGAGATCTGAAAATGTCATTTTGGAGAAGGCAGCAGTTGGCCAAAGAAGAATGGTCTAAAATTCCAGCAGAGTATTGTTAAAACTTATTGATGGATACCTGAAGCGGTTGTTCGCGGTTATTTAGTATAAAGGTTGTGCTACCAAGTATTAGGCTGAGGGTGCCAATTAGTGTTGTACAGTGTTGTTAATAACAGCGTTACAATATAACGGCGTTACTAACGGCGTTATTTTTTTCAGTAGTGAGTAATCTAATTAATTACTTTTCTCATTTTGGCAACGCCGTTACCGTTACTGAGGTGGGAAAGGCGTAAGTTACTATGCGTTACTAAGTT
This sequence comes from Corythoichthys intestinalis, assembly GCF_030265065.1. Lineage (NCBI taxonomy): Eukaryota > Metazoa > Chordata > Actinopteri > Syngnathiformes > Syngnathidae > Corythoichthys > Corythoichthys intestinalis. The sequence goes on from NC_080395.1 coordinate 82,264,184, forward strand.
GGTTGAATAAATAGAAGTCAGAGGGACGGACTCACGGAGACGAGAGAGCAGAGCAGGAGTTGGGAAGACGCCGTTGCAAACGCGATGCTAGGTGGCTCCAATAATACCTGACTGTAGCCTACAAACTACGCCCACATGATACGGTAGATATCACATATTATAGAGCTAGATGCAAATGATAGACACAGCTGCATTGGCAACATTTTTTAAGGACTACATGCGTTAGTAAACAGCCGCCATCTTAAAGCAGTAGTCCTCTCAGGAAGGCTCCGTTGTAGAGATCCTTCCTAGCGAACCTACTTTTTTTTTTTGTTTATCTAAAATGGTCCTAAATCGGCAAAATCTTGACTTAAATCTATCTTTAAATGATGAAACAGTTTTAAAACTTACACATGTTGAAAGTAGACAGAAGGGAACTAATGCAATAGCGGGAGCAATTTTAACAACCTTAACGGTTGATTCACAACTTTAAATGACCACACATACTGTAGCAAAGGTTACTATCTAGTTAAGTGGAGGGTAAAGAATTGGGCTAGGGCCAATTGTCCCAAAAACTCTTTAAACTTCACATTGTGTGACCTTTTTTTTTTTTTTTTTTTTTTTTTTTTTTTTGAGAAAAAAAACAACAACATGAAAATGATTACTAGTTACTTTGCCAAGTAACTAATTACTCTTAAATTCAGGTAACTGAGTTACTAACGCAATTACTTTTTGGGAGAAGTAATTTGTTACTAATTAATTACTTTTTTAAAGTAAAATTAACAACAATGGTGTTGTATCGGTCGTGAACGATTCGTTCTTTTTGAACAAATTGTTTGGAGGAACGAGACCGAACTAATCACCTTCTGCACTGATTAGTTCTTAAGGAAGTTGGGAGTCGGGACTTGCGTCGGAGGGCGTTGAGCAAGCGGCAGCATCTGACATCGCGCACGACCAATCAGACGTCAGCCTCATCGCGGACAGGGGGAGGGAGCGGAAACAGAATTAGAGCGTCCATCACTCACTTCCACGTGTGGCCAATAAGCAGCCAGCGTGCAGGCGGGGGGCTAGACTGAGTTATGTCACTTCCCGTTCAGTCACTCGGTCCTCCGGCTCCTGACCGAGATTGCTGCTAACTTGACTTAGTCACGCAGTGAACGAGTCAAAAAGTGAAAGGAAAGGACTTTGTCGCATATTTGTTAATGTGGAGCCTATCATGTGCTACTCAAACATACAAAAACACGCAAACCTAGTGAGCATGGTTTAGTGTACTACTTTTCTCAACAAACTCGGGACTACATATGACGGCATACTATCAAATTTACAGTAGTTTAAAACACTTTTGCAGGTAGCTACAAGGCAAGCAAAAGGTGAGCTGCGGTCGCGTGACGGGGGGAGAGATCTGTCACTGTATAGAGGCTTCATGGCAGCGATATTTACCTCATATGTGCACAGGAAAATGAATATTTAATATGATCAACATAATACTGATTTGCAATTGAACAGTATAGGTATACCGTACATGTCAATTTTTTCCGAGTGTTTATTTTTTTTCGTGCCAGAGCGTGTCGGGTGTTGGTTGGTTTGACAAATTAATGTCCATCCGTCCATCATATGCTACTCAAGCGCCCAAACAACGCACGCGGGCATGGAAGATGTAGCAATATGTCTCCATTTTTCTTAACAGACTAATGAGACTGCAAAGGTGACATTGTAAAGAGGAAACAATTATTTCTCGTCAGCATTTGACGATCTGAGATGAGTGGGCGACAGGAGAAATGACTGGATTCTTTATTTATTAATACCAGTGCAAAAATGATATTTCAATACAATCATCTTAATAATGATTTGCAATGAAACTGTTTTGTCTCAAAATGTATAATTGTTTTCATTTCAGAGCAATACATTTGACAACCAGCTATTTACACTTTAGTTTTAACGATAGTTACCAAAAATAATAGTGAGGAGCATAAAAACAAAAACACAACAGAGCGTGAGGTAAATATAATGTGTTGGTCGTTCCATATTTAGAATTTCAACTTTCGATTTCTGTTTTTATTTGCGTGACAGCAAGCGTGTCACGTAGGCTGGTAGTGGCAATATTGTGTATGTGATCAAGATCATGCTAGGGAAAGTTCGTACGCCCCCGAGCCCAAATCCACAAAAGGAAAATGTTTAACGGTGTCCTAAATCAAAATGCAAGCACGAACCATGACTTTATAGAAACACGACAGACGACGCGGAAGTTCTCCCTCGTTATAGGGAATGGGACGTACTACGTCATTGTTTGGATACGCCTCCATGCCGATAATATCCTTTACTTCCGGTCCGGCAGACTCAACGCGGTTTGTAACGTGTGGTAGTACTAAACTAATTCCTTCGGTGTATTCCAAAGAAAATATGGGTGTGTATTGTTGTGTTACCGGGTGCAAGAGCGTCTCCCAACCACGACAAAAAGGGCAAGGAAGACTGGACTCACTTTTCACCGTTTTCCTGCATGGAGGACCAATGAATGGGACCAAATATCAGAGATCACGAAGGCACGACGGATGGCTTGGGTCGCAGCGGTTCGTCGGAAAAGCATTTCTTTTGATCATATTTCTGCTGAAAGAGAGTGTGTTCCCGTCATTTCTACTCTGGTAAATTGAACGATTTATCCACTGTTTTGGTTTCAATACAAGTTTGTTTTTTTTGTTTACCGCTGTGTAAATCTGCCTCGGTGGCAATGCTCACCTACATTTGTTGTGTTTCTTGCATATGAAATACTCACAACACATCCTGATTGGTCACCATCTCTCTTCTTGGGTTGTTCTGAGGTCAAGCGCACCACATCGGAGCTTTATGAGAGGTTGGAAAGGCGAAGAGTGCACGCTGAAACTTTTGTTTGCTGTGCTCTTACAAACATGAGCCCAAGTTTTGTTGTGAAAAGTCAATAAAATGTAGTGACGGGATCTGTCGTTCACTTGAGGAAACGAATCCATTCCGGTTCGTTCAGTAGAAAGGTTGGTTCAAACAAATCGTTCAACGAATCGTTCGCCCCCCTCATCTCCCTCCCCGCCCAAATGAATTGTTCGGTTAGTGAACGGGAAGTGACATTGCCGAACAAATCACCAAAGACCGCTTCGCAGTATAACTGAACGGGAAGTGACATTGCTTGGTCCCTCCCTCTCTCTTGCACACAGGCTCCTCATTGGCCGTTCGTCGTAGTTTCAGAAATGAGTGACAGGCAATATCATTCTGCTTTCACAGCCTCGTCTCCCTCCCGCTGCTGCAAAAGCGAGGGAGAACTTCTGCGTCGTCTGTCCTAGTTCTATGGGCTCAATGTCATGGCTCGTGATTGCATTTCGATTTAGGACACGATAAAACATTTTCCTTTCGTGGGGGGAGTGGGGGTTTGGGGTCGGGGGCGCACGTTTTTTTTTTAACATGTTCTTGATCACATATATAATGCTGCTGCTACCAGCCAACGCAGCATGCTTGCTGTCACGAAAATAAAAATAAATCGAAAGTTTAATTTCTAAATATGGAACGACCAACACATCATATTTACCTCTCGCTCTGTTGTATTTTTGTTTTTATGCTCATCACTATTATTTTTGGTCACTATTGTTAAAACTATAAGTGTAAATAGCTAGTTGTCAAATGTGCTGCTCTGAAATAAAAACAATACTACATTTTGATATTTTACAGTTTAATTGCACATCAGTATTAAGATGATCGTATTGAATTTTTGCACTGGTATTAATAAAATAATCCGGTCAGCTCCCCTGTCGTCCCCGCATCTCAGATCGTCAAATGCTGACGAGAAATAATTGTTTGCTCTTTACAATGTCGCCTTTCTACTCTCATTAGTCTGTTGAGAAAAATGTAGACATATTGCGACATCTCCCGTGTCCGCGTGCGTTGTTTTTGGGCGCTAGAGTAGCACATGATGGACGGGTTGACATAATTTGTCAAACCAACCAACACCCGACTCGCCCTGACACGAAAAAAAAATAAAACACTCGGGAAAAAATTGTCATGTATATACAATTTCATTGCAAATCAGTATTATGGAGATCGTATTGAATTTTTGCACTGGTATTAATAAATAAAATAATCCGGTCAGCTCCCCTGTCGTCCCCGCATCTCAGATCGTCAAATGCTGACAAGAAATAATTGTTTGCTCTTTACGATGTCGCCTATCTACTCTCATTAGTCTATTAAGAAAAAGATAGATATATTGCGACATCTCCCGTGTCCGTGTGCGTTGTTTTTGGGCGCTGGAGTAGCACATGATGGACGGATTGACATAATTTGTCAAACCAACCTACACCCGACACGCTCTGACACGAAAAAAAATAAAACACTCGGAAAAAATGGACAAGTATATAGTTTCATTGCAAATCAGTATTATGGTGATCATACTAAATATTCTTTTTTTCTGTGCACATATGAGGTAAATATCGCTGCCATGAAGCCTCCATATAGTGACAGTTCTCTGCCGTCACGCGACCGCAGCTCAGCTTTTGCTTGCCTCGTTGCTACCCGTGTTCTAAATTACTGTAAATTTGATAGTATGTCGTCATAGATAGTCCCGAGTCTGTTGAGAAAAGTAGTACACTAAACCATGCTCGCTAGATTTGTGTGGTGTTTTTGTCTGTTTGAGCAGCATTTGATAGGCTCCACGTTAACAAATATGTGACAAAGTCCTTTCCTTTCATTTTTTAATTCGTTCACCGCATAGTCATTACTGGAAAGTCAAGTTAGCAGCAAGCTAGGTCCGGAACCGGAGGACCGAATCACTGAACGGGAAGTGACAAAACTCAGTCTTGCCCCCCCTGCCTGCACGCTAGCTGCTTATTGGCCACACGTGGAAGTGAGTGACAGACGCCCTGATTCTGTTTCCGCTCCCTCCCCTGCCCGCGATGAGGCCGGCGTCTGATTGGTCGTGTGCGATGTCAGAAGACGCTGCCGCTTGCTCAAGGCCCTCCCACGCAGCGAACAAGCACCAACTTCATAGAACAAATCAGTGCAGATGGTGATTAGTTCGGTCTTGTTCACCCAAACAATTCGTTCAAAAAGAACGAATCGTTCGCGACCGATACAACACTAACAAAATGTGAATACCAAAACATGACTTCAACAAGTTCTTGACAAACTGTAACTGCTTGTTGTGTACTTCAGCTCTTCATAATAATCAGGTGTAATGTTTACAAAGTCAGGTGATTTAATATGATGTTATTCTATTTGGAATATGCATTGACAATGTTTGGACAGTATTGTACAGAAGAACTGGGACTGGTAAATTGCAATAGATTTATTTCAAGTAATGCAACTTCTCCAATACAATATTTGAACTGACAGTTTAAAATCTATAAATTAGTGCAAATAAGACCCACCCTCTCACGGGGGCAGCAAATATTATATAATATTATAATACATTATAAGTAATAAACTATATAAATACAAGATTGCAATAAAAGTGTCTTTGTCAAAGCAGTTAAAAAAAAAATCACTGGCCTTGGGTAAATTGCCAGACAGAATCCATATGTACTTTAAAAGTTCTTGCATTTCCATTTTAAGTATATTGCAAGTCCCCCAACACAATATTTGAACTGACAGTTTAAAATCCTTACATTAGTGCAAAGTGGCCCAAACTCTGACAGGGGCAGCAAATATTATAATATACAATATAATAAATTATATAAAGCAATATACTATATAAATACAAGATTACAATAAAACATGTCTTTTTCAAAGCGGTTAGGTAAATAAAGGTGAATAAGTATGTACATGACAGTTCTTGCGTTTCCATTTTAGATATTTCAACTCCAACACAATATTTGAATTGACAGCTTAAAGTCAGTGATGACCCATGTTCTTCAAGGAGTCTCGTTGAGGCGCTGAGAGTGCATAACCTGTTAGGGCAGAGAGAAAAAAATAACACAATCCAGTCTTTAGCTCATTGTTTTGAAATCAGTTTGAAAGTAAATAAAAGCACTCGAGTAAACATGCATTTAGTCATTTAGCTGTCGTTTCGACATGGATACAGTCAAGTGAGCTATAAGATGATAAATGCTGGATCAACAGTTGATAATGTAAAAAGCAATGGATGTACAACAAGAGTGTAGATTTGGTTTTATCATTGGTAGGGATGATATAACAGCATAACATGCATGTACACTTTTTACTGGGGATGGGACATTAATAAAATCATTAATAAGACCAAACAGATTATTGAAGGGGGGGTCAGGGCTACATTTCTCATGAATATGAGCCTCATTAATAAGCTAATTTTAATTCCAATACTTAAACACAAATTACATTAATATGCACAATAAATACAGACTTGTTACTATTACAGCGTGTTGTGCTTTAGGTTTTACTTTCGTGCACCAGGGAACAATGAGTTAAACGATGGCGATATGTTAACAACATTTCGTGCACTGTTGTACAGAAATGTAAACAAGGCAAGACAGACACTGTGAGAACCGCACAGCACGTAGCCTACCTGTGAGCAGACAAGCGTGTTGTCGTCTGTTGCTTTGAAAATCTGTAGGTCCTAAACCCATCCATTAGTGAACTGGACATGAGCCTCAAGGGATTTGCAATTTTTCAACTGAACCAATGTGTAGGCACTCACTCACACCGCAGACAAGGTATAGAGGCAGATGGACATCCGGGCATTTAAAGACGTCACCAGCCACAACAAAGCGCCGCCATATTGACAATGGGGTAAAAGACCAGTCACATATAATAGAAACGCATTGAACTTTCGTCTTATGTGCCGTCTTTTTTCTATCGGAATGGCTAAAAGATGCTGTGTTGAGGGTTGTCACACAAGGAAGAGTTCGGAGCCGCATTTGAAGTTCTTCATTCTTCCACGTGGGAAAAAAAGGAGTAACAAATGGCTGAGCGCAATTAATCGAGGAACAGTAAAAGAAGACGGTTCCGTGGACTATTTTCGCTTGTGGGAACCTAAATCCAAGCACATTTACGTTTGCAGCCGACATTTTATTACTGGTTAGTTTAATCGATTATATTTTGCCCCAATTAGCTGCTACGATTCAATAGACTAGGCAGTGGTTATTTTTACCTTAACCGGCAATTCGCAAAGCCGTTTTTTTTCTTTTGCCGTGAACTGCTCTGATTAGTCAATCGGTATTTTATTGGCCTGGTGGGAATTGTTTTTTTTGCCGTGACGTGTTGACGGCTAAATAAAGCTTGGAGGCGAATTTCCGGTAACGGCAGAAATAATCACTTCGTATATACTACCAATTTTCTCAGTTCCACACAGTACATATTCCACGTAAATGATAAAGGTCAACTTACTGGGTGACTTTATGAGGTAGTTGTAGATGTTTCCGAACTCCACTGCAGGCCATTCCTTTGTTTATCCAGCTATCAGGTGCGACTTTGTATCGGCAGCTTTGTACGCCAATAAACGCTAATTTTAAATTGCATCGCCTCCTCGCGTCTGTCAGCAGTGACTCGTGATGATAGTAAGCCACGTTTAAGATGTTTTTAGGAAAAAAGATGCAAAACACACCTGAAATGTATGAATTTCAGACATCTGTCTATGGAATGTTAAGCTGTGCGTACCCCCTTCACAAAATGGCGACACGTTGCTAAGCGAGGTGACGTCATCGTGACATCACGCCGACTTCCTCCATGCGATGATGTCGTTTGTTGTCAACGAGGGCAAGTCGTCCAAATTGTTGCTCCATGCCTTCTTTGGCAGCAAGTATGGGTCTACGTCGTTATTAAAAATTATTTTTAAAAAGTACCAGTTTTGAGCCTCTACTGACAGCGTTTCCTTGTAAATGCCATGACGACATTGCTTTTTTAACATGATTCCTGCATAAAAACTATCCCAAGGCAAAGTAAACAGCAAGACTGGTTAGAATCCGCGTTGACTCTGCCGGACCGGAAGTAAAGGATATTATCAGCATGGAGGCGTATCCAAACAATGACGTAGTACGACCCATTCCCCATTGCAACGGCGGAGTAGACTCGAGACGAGACAGCGAAAACAGAATGATATAGTCTGTCACTCACTTCTGAATCTAAGATGAGCAGCCTATGAGGAGGCTGTGTGCAAGAGGGGGCGGGACCAAGCAATGTCACTTCCCGTTCAATTAGGCTACGTTCATACTACAGGACTTAATGCACGAATCCGATTTTTTGTCATATCTGTTTTTTTGGTGTGCCAGTTCAGACTGCCTTTGTCCATTGAGACCATTCAAGTATTACGCATGCACACTAATTCGCAGTCCGACACGCGCTGAGCAAGAAGCATCAAAACAAATGACCACACATGCTGGCTGTCATCCGTCATTCCAGGGATATCATATTTTGGTTTTTAAAAAGCGGACACAAATAACAGACATAAATAATCCCAGTTTAGGCTTATATTCAAAGTATATGGATCGATAGCATGCACGCACTGTCCGTGCATGTAACACGCACATACGGGCAGTTTGCCCCGACTCTCGGCCGTGTAAGCAATGTTGAAAATATTGCTTATATGGAGCAGACAGAAAACCGATCATTCTCAGGCTTATCCTCAAGCCATTTTTTTTTTTTTTTATGACTGTTGTCAAGTCTGACCCTTCCTAAAAAGCCGTGTTCAAGGCAAGCTAGGCGCTAATGACGAACAGTGCCGCTACCAGAGCGTCTCTCTCGCTTTTTGATGACATAATTGCTGCATGAATTCCGATTTGAGAGACTGGACAGTACAGACCGCCGCGACAGTCTGGAAAAATGTGGGCCAGATCGGATTTGAACCACATACCCAGATCGGATTTGAAATGGTCCAGTTCTATGCGACTTGTCACGTTCAGACCGTCAAGTTAATGCCTCACTCGAGTCGGAAAAACACGAAAAAATCGGATTCGTGCTTAAGACCTGTAGTATGATACTACAGGTCTTAATGTAGCCTTAGGCTAGGTTCACATATGACATATGACATAGCGCTAGCATGTGTAATTCATGTTGATGCTTCTGCGCATGCCGGTCTCTTTGCTGAGCGCATCACGGACTGCGAATTAGTGCGCATCTGTAATACTTGAATGGTCTCAATGGACAAAGGCAGTCTGAACGGGCACGCCAAAAAGACAGATACGACAAAAAAAATCGGATTCGTGCATTAAGACCTGTAGTATGAACGTAGCCTTATATTGCTAAGCGGTCTTTGAAGATTCGTTTGGCAACGTCACGAACCAAACGATTCATTATGGTGGATGGGGGTGGGGGGATGAGGTGGGCGAACGATTCGGTGAACAATTTGTTCGAACGAGTCTTTTTACTGAACGAACTGGAATGGATTTGTTTCCTCAAGTGAACGACATATCCCGTCACTAGTGCCAATACTTTTGTCCAGCCCATCTTTGGAGTTTTGTGTAAAATGATGATTTTAAAAAAATAAAAATGTTTTTCCATTGCAAGCAAAATAAAGATATTACTACCAAAGCATTTGTAATTGCAATCATTTTCTAGGAGAAATTAAGGCCGAGTTATACTTCCGCGTCAGACCTCCGCCGTCAAGGAAGACCCGAGTTACGACCCTGCGCCGTAGCCTGATGCGGTCCTCTCGAATTTTTTAACCTTCGCGTCGCGCAGACGCGTATGACGTGGCAGAAACGGACTGTAATTGGTCCGCTCAGACTGTTGTTTCCAGTTCAGCGCGAAATCATCGCCATTGTAGAATAGAATCAAATATTATTTTCTACACGCACAAATGGACCAAGCCGACGGGAATATCATCGAAGAGCAAGTCTCGTCAAGACATTATTGGGATTGCCAGATGGCAAGGTCAGCGTTTGGGGAAAAAAAAAAAATGGAAGAACCACCGAGACGTGTGTGTTCGGAGTCGAGTGGCCACACGAAGCGGTGACCCAGTCGGCCAAAAACTGCCAACTTTTTATCACTTTATGTCATATTTTTGGTTGGTGCACTTCATCATTTATTGTGTACATATGTTTGCTGTGAGTCTGTGACTTATTTACGTGTCACACTTCAAGTATATGAAGAATAAAGCACAGATTTGGTGTCAAAAAAGTTGTTTTGATCTTAAATTTTCAAAAACAGACAGTTCACACACGATATACCTCATCACTGATTGAGAGTGCCTCGGTGCTTTTTATGATAACATTAAAATCAAGGCTCCCAACGCAGTTTGGGAAGTTCCATAGATGCCAGAAATCTGCTATGGCTTCCCACTGGCTGGTTGTAGGACACGGCAAACAAATCGGGCTGGAGGGCTTCGCAGACCTTGAACGCAGTGCTCGACGCCAGTTTGAAGCTAGCCGCCACAGCTAGCTCTCTCCACCCGAGTCTAAAACTCTCTGTGCGGCATCAAAAGTCGGACAGACCGCCTCGAAACCGTCTTCTGTGTCGCCTGCCCCTCAACATTTGTATGTTCAATATTTATTCAGTGTTGATGAGCAGAATATTTACTTTCAAGAGGTCCATCTTGCATGTTTATTTTTTCTCTGTTGAACTAGACTAGCGGAAGTCAACAAGCATGCCCCAAAACCGTACAAGCATAACGCCAACCCCACTAGTGGCTTGGCGGTGAATTACAGAGCAACGCGTTCCCTTACCGCAGAACCATTGAATGTAACTAAGGCTTTAAGCATTATCTGAGAGAAATGCAGGGGTGCCAATACTTTTGGCCAGCACTGTATATTGCGTCGCTGGTCCTCGTGTCCACGTGTTCGTGTATGAGCGCGAAATTTCAGGTCGTGCACAAATGTCGTTTCGCCACAAGAGGTTTGGCGATTTGTTGACCTTGTAGACACTACAATAGGCACTTTCGCACTGCAGGAACTTGAATACTTAGCTCCTTTAACTATCCCGCCCTCCTGTAGTTCGAGGAGCTATCCTTCGCGAAGCAGTCGTGTTCGCACATGGGGTACATCGCCCAATACGACCTGCTGTGACGTTTTAGTCTGCGCCAGTGACGCATTATTTACTCGCCAGTCGCCACACCCACCAGCGGCGCATAAGCTAAACGGAAGACAACGAAATGGAGACCGTTGAAGACACCGCAGCAATAGGGAATGGGACGTACTACGTCATTGTTTGGACCCGCCTCCATGCTGGCAATATAATTCACTTCCGGGCCGGCAGAGTCAATACGGATTGTAACGTGTGATAGTGCTAAGCTAACTCTTTCGGTGTTTTAGAAAGAAAATATGCGTGCTTTATTGTTGCGTTACCGGGTGCAACAGCGTCTCCTACGACAAAAAAAGGGGTGAGGAAAAATGGACTCACTTTTCACTGTTTTCCTGCATGGAGGACCAAATATCAGATCACGAAGGTACGACGGATGGCTGGATTGCAGCGGTTCGTCGGAAAAGCATTTCTTATGATCATATTTCTGCTGGAATGAGAGTGTGTTCCTGTCATCTCTACTCTTGTAAGTTGAACGATTTATCCACTTTTGGTTTCAATACGTTTTTGTTTTTTTACACCGTTGTGTAAATCTGCCTCGGTAGCAATGCTCGCCTACTACGACTCACCTACCTGTTGTGTTCCTAGGTAAACCTGCTGACAACACATCCCGATTGGTCACCATCTCTCTTCTTGGATCATTTGACAAAGAAAATTTGTTCAATGGAGTGGTTCCATTTGTCCTGTGTCGGACTCAAACAAGCCCCTGCAGCAGACGCCATCTGGGTCTGCCCTTCTCGTCGATGAACTGCGGGCTTTTAACTTGTGAAAATGCAAGAACTTTAATGCACATATTTATTCTGCCTGGCTATTTAACTATGGCCAGTGACGTTGTTTTTTTTTTAAACCACTTTGACAAAGACACGTTTCATTGTAATGTTGAATTTATATATTCTATTATTATTTTTAATTTATAATATTCTTATTTGCACTAATGTATACTTTAGACTGTCAATTCAAATAGTGTTGGAAAAGTTGCAATACCTAAAATAGAAATGCAAGAACTGTAAAGTACATATTTATACACGTTTATTTACCTAAGGCCACTGGATGTTTTTTAACTGCTTTGAAAAATACAGGTTTTGTTGTGATCTTGTATTTATATAGTATATAGCTTTTTATAATGTATTATGTATTATAATATTTGCTGCCCCCTGCCAGAGTGTGGGCCATTTTGTACTAAAATGATTTTAAACTGTCAGTTCAAATACTGTGTTGGAGACTAGTACTTGCAATACTTAAAATGGAAATGCAAGAACTTTAAAGCACATATTTATCCTGTCTGGCAATTTACCCAAGGCCAGTAAATAGTGTTCTATACTGCTTTGACAAAGACACGTTTATTGTGATCTTGTATTTGTGTATTACTTATAATTATATAATATTTGCTGCCACCGTCAGAGGGTGGGCCTTGTTTGCACTAATTTAAATATTTTAAACTGTCAATTCAAATATCGTATTGGAGAAATTGTATTACTTGAAATAAATCTATTGCAACTTATCAGTCCCAGTTCTTGTCTACAACACTGTCCAAAAATTGTCAATGCATATTCCAAATAGAATAACAAAATTAAGTCACCTGACTTTGTAATTATTACACGTTTATTATGAAGACCTGAAGTAAACAACAAGCAGTTACAGTTTGTCAAGAAGTTGTTCAAGTCATGTTTTGGTATTCATATTTTATTGACTTTTCATAACAACACTCGGGATCGTGTTTGTAAGAGCAGAGCAAACTGAAGTTTCAGCGTGCACTCTTCGCCTTTCCAACCTCTCCTAACGCTCCGATGTGGTGCGCTTGACCTCAGAATAACCCAAGAAGAGATATGGTGACCAATCGGGATGTGTTGTCAGCATTTCATATGCAGGTTTTCCTAGTAACACAACAGGTAGGTGAGGAGGAGGAGTAGGTTAGCATTGCTACCGAGGCAGATTTACACAACAGTAAAGAAAAAAACAAAAACAAAAAACGTATTGAAACCAAAACGGATAAATCGTTCAACTTACAAGAGTAGAGATGAGGGGAAAAAAAGGCAGACGTTCAAAATGGAACAGTGCCGTCAATTCTAAACTGTTGCATAAGTGGCTAGAGAACTTGAGTACGAATGAATTCAAATTACATAATATGTAACCGTTGACTACCATTATAATTCATAATTTTTTATCTATTGTAGAGCTGGTGTAATTCATTGCAATTTCCGTGATTTTTGCATGAATCTTTTCAAAGGCGGTCAAACAATGTGCGAGTTGTACTTTGAGTGTGTTAGGACCGCTAAACCAACAGGTGGCGCCAGAGACCAATCAGTGATTTTCCTTGCAAACCAATGCAAACATTGGTGCCCTTCTTTCTCTCCGCGACTGCTTGCTGCAGTACTGCATGGTCACACATGGCCATGAATGGTCGTGCATGCTCGTACATGCACGTGCACACTCCTGCACGCGCGCCACTTGCAGGAAGATTGAATTGCATAAGTTACTGACGGAGGTTTAGTGTCATTTGAAATCGTGGGGATGTGTGAGTGTGTGCACACGCAATTATTGCCTCGTTCAAAGCTCTAATTATGTCAAATGAAGTATTATATATATATATATATATATATGTGTGTATATATATATATATATATATATATATATATATATATATATATATATATATATATATATATATATATATATATATATTAGGGGTGTCAAACGATTAGAATTTTTAATCGAGTTAATTACAGCTTCAAAATTTATTAATCGTAATTAATCGTAATTCAAACCATCTATAAAATATGCCATATTTTTCTGTAAATTATTGTTGGTATGGAAAGATAAATGGTAAATGGTAAATGGTGTTATACTTATATAGCGTTTTTCCACCTTTCAAGGCGCTCAAAGCGCTTTACACTATCTCGCCATTCACCCACTGGTGACGCAGCACCAGGAGCAACGTGGGGTTCAGTATCTTGCTCAAGGATACTTAGACGAGTTCATCAGGTAAGACACAAGATGGATATATACATTCAACATACGGTACATAAGTACTGTATTTCTTTATTATAACAGTAAATCAACAAGATGGCATTACCATATTACCATTCTGTTAAAGCGATCCATGGATAGAAAGACTTGTAGTTCTTAAAAGACAAGTTATAAAAATTTAATATCAAAACCCCTCTTCATGTTTTCGTTTTAATAAAATTTGTAAAATTTTCAATCAAAAAATAAACTAGTAGCCCGCCATTATTGATATCAATAATTACTTACACAATGCTCATAGGTGCTGAAGCCTATACAATCAGTCGCACCCAAGCGCCAGAAGAGGGCGGCAAAACTCCGAAAAACACAACAAGTACACCTTTCATTGTGCTGTCATTTTAATCTGTTTGAGTGGGGCATTTGTGCGTTAATTGCGTAAATATTGTGCAAATATTTTAACGGGATTAATTTAAAAAATTAATTACCGTATATATATATAATTATATATATATATATATATATATGCATATATATACAGCACAGCTAGTTTTCTCCATAGTCCTTCTATGGGCTTGTGTTGTCCTAAGTGTGTGGGGGGGGGAGATAAATAAATAAGTAAAAACTACATATGTATGGATAGCTCTGACCCCAATGAACATTTTGAGTTGTTGAAAGAGAAAAAAATATTCAAAAATGACTTATCACACCTCAAAGTAGCCTTACATATTACGTATGTAAAATAACGCGAGAGGGGTAAACACAATAACATCGCACGAGGGTATATAAAATAATATATATTAAATAAATAAATAAAATGAAGCAAAAAAGCACCAGTTTAATTTAATGCAAATGTAAACATTTGTCTCATGTGTGACATAGGGGCAAAGTTTGTCGCAGTTAGTGACGTTTCAACAGTTAAATATTCGGTTATCAGTGTCCACATTATGCCGCCACAAACGGAGAATTCGCAAATCTTCACTTCATAAGGAGTTTTTATGAACCCTTGTTTAAATGTGCGTTTGTGTGGATGATAGGCCAAACTGTACCAAAAAAAAAAAAAACTTTTCTTTTTTGCCAAATACCCTGCTACGTGTAGACATGGCCAATGTTTCACTTCTTTTGCTGTCAATACGACAATTAAGATTTTTAATATGAGAAGGTCCAAGCCCTCAGGTACTGATTTAAGAAAGCCACGAAAGGAGAGTGGTAGAAAAACAGCTACTTTAAATAGTACTTTAATGTACGGAACCATGCGGAACCTTTAACCACTCTTTTCAGGTGAACCATAAACGGTGACATTAAGTTGTGAAAATACAACATATAGAATATATAAAGTAATATATATTGTCATTTTCGGGTGAGGGCTTCGAGCTAGACTTTCTCTTAGTGCACCTATTCACCTGGGAAGATTTAAAATACAATTTCATAGTTTCTGCAGGCAATGTAATTCTTGGGGCCCTCATTGTTGCTCTCCTTACAGCACTCCTGAACTTACAACACTCAGAACCTGTATGTATGTTTGCACTGTGAACATGTTTTGGTTGAAACAAAGTGCTTTATGTCATTTTATAGGTACGCTTTCTCCAAGAACAATCAGCCCACCATGCTCCCTATTCCTAACTCCAGTGTATCCTTCGGCAATGCTAGAGAGATGAGCCGCAATGACATCGCTAGACTCAACACTCTCTACCAGTGTTGTGAGTGAATACCTTATCTGACACTATCATCAACACAGCAGCAAAAAACAAAACAAAAAAAACAACAACAACAAAAATAGTAGAACTTGAAGTTTTAAGTCGACCCACTTCACTAGTATTCGCAAGTTTTGATGGAAACTTGCAAATGCATGTACCGTATTTTTCGGACTATAAGTTGCAGTTTTTTTTCATAGTTTGGCTGGGGGTGCGACTTATACTCTGGAGCAACTTATGTGTGAAATTCTTAACACATTATTATATCATTTCACATGTTATTTTGGTGTTTTGGAGCGACACTGATGGTTTGGTAAACTTGTTAGCATGTTCTTTATGCTGTAGTTATCTGAATAACTCTTCATAGCTATGTTACATTAACATACTGGCCACGTTCGCATTTCGTTGTTCATGCATTATGTAACATTATCATACTGTACACTTGTTCAGCATGTTGTTCTCTATTGTATTTTTAGGGCCCGAGCACTGAGCGTGCGAAGGCCCTATTGTTTTGCAAAGGATTATTATTATTATTATTAGGGCCCGAGCACTAGACGTGCGAAGGCCCTATTGTTTTGCAAAGGATTATTTTTTTTAGGGCCCGAGCACTCTCAGCGTGCGAGGCCCTATTGTTCTTCGAAGGATTATTATTATTATTATTATTATTATTAGGGCCCGAGCACTCTCAGCGTGCGAGGCCCTATTGTTCTTCGAAGGATTATTAGGGCCCGAGCACTCTCAGCGTGCGAGGCCCTATTGTTCTTCGAAGGATTATTATTATTATTATTATTATTATTATTTTTTCATGGCAAATGAAAATGGCCAATTTGAAGGCCTGAACATGCTCAAAAACTCACCAAATTTTGCATATACATCCGGCTTCGCGAAAATTTCGAAAATTTAGCAACGTTTTTTAAAAAAATCAAAAAATGGCTCAGTGGCGCCCCCTTGAAATTTTAAAAATGCCCTTTGCTTTGATGTTTTTCAACGTAGAGCGATGAAATTTGGGGAGTGGATACGTTGTCCAGAGACGCTTCAAAAAGTCTGCGGCACCCATATTCCAAACCCAACAGGAAATCGGATATTTTGGATTGAATGTTGAAAAACATAGCATTTTGGGCGAAAACCAGCATGCACGTTTCAGACCATTGCGCCGAGCCAGTACGTTGGATCTTCCTCAAAATTGGTGTACGTCTTCATGAGACATATGAGATATTAAGTTGTGAAAATGGTGAGTTTTCGTCCACGGGCCTAACCTGGGCGGGGTACCAAAGTCGGGTGTTTTTTTGGCAACGCGCCAATTTCAGTAAATGATTAATAACTTCCTGATACAAGGTCCAATCTTTTTCATATTTGGCATGCGTGTAAGGTGTCTTAACCTGAACACGACTGCATTGAAATATTTTCCATTAGGCCTGGCGCCCCCTTGTGGGAAGAGGAAACACCCATTTTTACGAGAAAGGCTCCTCCTCCTGGTGAAAAACATCAATTGACCTCAAACCTGCATCAGGGTAGCCTTAAGACATGTCTTTAGGTATATGATGAAAAATATTGAGTTTTCGTTGATGTAGCAGTACCCAAACAGGAAAGTGAAAAGACCCTCGGCATTTTGTCACAAAATGGCCAATTTCCAGGTCTGAACATGCTCGAAAACTCACCTAAATTTGCACATACATGCGGCTTCATGTAAATTTCATGAATTTAGCAACATTGCCAAAAGATGTAATAAAATGGCTCAGTGGCGCCCCCTTCAATTTTTAAAAAAGGCCTGTCCTATTAGTTTTTTTCGACGTAGAGTGATGAAATTTGGGGAGTGGATACGTTGTGCAAAACTGCTCCAAAAAGTCTCTTGCACCCATATTCCAAACCCAACAGGAAATCGGGTATTAGGGATTGAATCTTGCACAACATGGCATTTTTGTCTAAAACCAGCATGCACGTTTGACACCATTACGCCGAGGCAGTAAGTTGAATGCTCCTCAAAATTGGTCAGACTATTATTGACACATATGTGATGTTAGGTTATCAAAATGGTGACATTTCATTCACGGCCCTTTCCTGGCCAGGGGAGCAAATGTGTCTTATTTTTGACAATACAATTCAGTAAATGACTATAAGTCGCGGTTCTTTTCATATTTTGCTTTGGGGTGCGACTTATACTCAGCAGCGACTTATGTGTGAAATTATTAACACATTATGATAAAATTTCCCATGTTATTTTGGTGTTTTGGACTAATGGTTTTGTAAACTTGTTAGCATGCTATAGTTATCTGAATAACTCTTAATAGCTATGGCCACGTTCGCGTTCTGCCTTTGGCAATGTATGTTCAATTGTATAATTGACTTTTTTAAATTGAAATGGATGCATTTAGTTTGTGGCGCTTTCACGCCCACCTGGGAGCGCACTCGCACTTGTTTACGTGAAGAAGAGCGCTCGCACACCAGAAGAAGACAGACAGCTACGTAGCTCTGAGTGAGTGAGTGAGTGAGTGAGTGAGTGAGTGAGTGAGTGAGTGAGTGAGTGAGTGAGTGAGTGAGTGAGTGAGTGAGTGAGTGAGTGAGTGAGTGAGTGAGTGGGCGAGTTAGCGAGAGGGAAAGACGGCTGCGAAGCTACGTTCATTGTTTATGCTTTTAAAATATCTCTACAGAGGCAACGCCTGCGTGTATCATCTTTTCTGTTGTTGTTGTGTGTTTTCCACCCGCGAGCGGACACTTACAGCCAGTTGTGTGGTTGTTTGAATGGTGTGCTAATGCTAGCGAACGCATGCTAATCTGTTATGTTATTGCTGCAATAGTACCTAATTATCATTTATTTACGTTGATGTGAACCTGTTTGCTATCGAGGACCAAATTGATTCAACAAATTATGCGGACGTCCAGCATTGTCTTTTTGGAGTTCGCTGTATATAGCCAGGACCGAGCGGTAGCGTCCTGGTGAGGACAGTATATTCGCATTTCGTTGTTTATGCACTGTACACTGTAGATTTATTCAGCATGTTGTTCTCTATTGTATTTTTATATTAAACTGCCTTTCAAGATGACATATCTGTTCTATGTGTTGGATTTTATCAAGTAAATTTCCCCCAAAATTGCGACTTATACTCCGGTAAGACTTATATATGTTTTTTTTCTCTTTGTTGGGCATTTTCTGGCTTGTGCGACTTATACTCAGGTGCGACTTGTAGTCCGAAAAATACGGTAATAACTTCCTGATTGAAGGTGCAATCTTTTTCATATTTGGCATGAATGTGAAGTATTTCAGCCTGCACATGACTTTATTGAAATATTACTCATTACGCCTGGCGCCCCCTAGTGGGAACAGGAAACACACTTTTAATTAAATAGAAAGGCTCCTGCTTCTCAGGGTCAAAAATCAATTGACCTCAAACCTGAATCAGCGGAGCCTTAAGACATGTGTTCAGGTGCCTGATCAACAATTTTGTTTCGTTAAAGCAGAGGGGTCCAAAAGGAAAGTCATAATGACCGTCGCCATTTTCTCTCCCCACTAATTCTGAACATTCAGACATGCAATATATCTGCCTGGATATCTGTCTGTTGTCGACTGCCACCGCCCCGACCTGCCTGCCCTTCGACTTTGTTTGACGTCCGAGTTGCGCCATACGCGAGGGCCCGTTCAGTCCTGCTTGCAGGGCTAGTTATTATTATTTATTTTTTTTCATGGCAAATGAAAATGGCCAATTTGAAGGCCTGAACATGCTCAAAAACTCACCAAAATTTGCACATACATCCGGCTTCGCGAAAATTGCGACAATTTAGCAACGTTTACAAAAAAAATTAAAAAATGGCTCAGTGGCGCCCCCTTGCAATTTTCAAAATGCCCTTTGCTTTGATGTATTTCAACGTAGGGCGATGAAATTTGGGGAGTGGATACGTTGTCCAGAACCGCTTCAAAAAGTCTAAAGCACCCATATTCCAAACCCAACAGGAAATGGGATATTCTGGATTGAATGTTGAAAAATATAGCATTTTGGGCGAAAACCAGCATGCACGTTTCAGACCGTTGCGCCGAGCCAGTACGTTGGATCTTCCTCAAAATTGGTGTAAGTGTTCATGAGACATATGAGATACTAAGTTGTGAAAATGGTGAGTTTTCGTCCACGGGCCTGACCTGGGCGGGGTACCAAAGTCGGGTGTTTTTTTGGCAACGCGCCAATTTCAGTAAATGATTAATAACTTCCTGATACAAGGTCCAATCTTTTTCATATTTGGCATGCATGTAAGGTGTCTTAACCTGAACACGACTGCATTGAAATATTTTCCATTAGGCCTGGCGCCCCCTTGTGGGAAGAGGAAACACCCTTTTTTACGAAAAAGGCTCCTCCTCCTGGTGAAAAACATCAATTGATCTCAAACCTGCATCAGGGGAGCCTTAAGACATGTCTTTAGGTATCTGATGAAAAATATTGAGTTTTCGTTGATGTTGCAGTATCCAAACAGGAAAGTGAAAAGACCCTCGGCATTTTGTCACAAAATGGCCAATTTCGAGGTCTGAACATGCTCGAAAACTCACCAAAATGTGCACATACATGTGGCTTCATGTAGATTTCATGAATTTAGCAACATTGCCAAAAGATGTAATAAAATGGCTCAGTGGCGCCCCCTTCAATTTTTAAAAAAGGCCTGTCCTATTAGTTTTTTTCGACGTAGAGTGATGAAATTTGGGGAGTGGATACGTTGTGCAAAACTGCTCCAAAAAGTCTCTTGCACCCATATTCCAAACCCAACAGGAAATCGGGTATTATGGATTGAATCTTGCATTTTTGTCAAAAACCTGCATGCACGTTTGAGACCATTACGCCGAAGCAGTAAGTTGAATGCTTCTCAAAATTGGTCAGACATCCCAAAAACATGCATGGTAGGCTGATTGAGCACTCTAAATTGTCCGTAGGTATGAGTGTGCGCGTGAATGGTTGTATGTCTCCTTGTGCCCTGCAATTGGCTGGCAACCAGTTCAGGGTGTCCCCTGCCTACTGCCCCGAGTTAGCTGGGATAGGCTCCAGCACCTCCGCGACCCTCGTGAGGAAAAGCGGCATGGAAAATGAATGAATGAATGAATGTTCATGACACATATGAGATGTTAGGTTATCAAAATGGTGACATTTCATTCACGGCCCTTTCCTGGGCAGGGGAGCAAATGTGTCTTATTTTTGACAATACAATTCAGTAAAAGACTACTGTATTTTTCCGACTATAAGTCGTGTTTTTTTTTCTTCATATTTTGGTTTGGGGTGCGACTTATACTCAGCAGTGACTTATGTATGAAATTATTAACACATTATGATAACATTTCCCATGTTATTTAGGTGTTTTGGACTAATGGTTTTGTAAACTTGTTAGCATGCTATAGTTATCTGAATAACTCTTAATAGCTATGGCCATTTTCATTTGCCATGAAAAAATAATAATAACGAGTGCGCTCCCAGTTGGGCGTGAAAGCGCCACAAACTAAATGCATCCATTTCAATATAAAAAAGTCAATTATACAATTGAACATACATTGCCAAAGGCAGAACGCGAACGTGGCCATAGCTATTAACAGTTATTCAGATTACTATAGCATGCTAACAGGTTTACAAAACCATTAGGCCTGGTGCCCCCTGGTGAGTGAAATTATTAACACATTATGATATAATTTCCCGTGTTATTTTGGTGTTTTGGACTGATGGTTTTGTAAACTTGTTAGCATGCTATAGTTATCTGAATAACTCTTAATAGCTATGGCCACGTTCGCGTTCTGCCTTTGGCAATGTATGTTCAATTGTATAATTGACTTTTTTATATTGAAATGGATGCATTTAGTTTGTGGCGCTTTCACGCCCACCTGGGAGCGCACTCGCACTTGTTTACGTGAATAAGCGCTTGCACACCAGAAGAAGACAGACAGCCACGTAGCTCTGAGTGAGTGAGTGAGTGAGTGAGTGAGTGAGTGAGTGAGTGAGTGAGTGAGTGAGTGAGTGAGTGAGTGAGTGAGTGAGTGAGTGAGTGAGTGAGTGAGTGAGTGAGTGAGTGAGTGAGTGAGTGAGTGGACTAGTTAGCGAGAGAGAAAGACGGCTGCGAACCTACGTTCATTGTTTATGCCTTTAAAATATCTCTACAGAGGCAACGCCTGCGTGTATCATCTTTTCTGTTGTTGTGTGTTTTCCACCCGCGAGCGGACACTTACAGCCAGTTGTGTGGTTGTTTGAATGGTGTGCTAATGCTAGCGAACGCATGCTAATCTGTTACATTATTGCTGTAATAGTACGTAATTATCATTTATTTACGGTGATGTGAACCTGTTTGCTATCGAGGACCAAATTGATTCAACAAATTATGCGGACATCCAGAATTGTCTTTTTGGAGTTCGCTGTCTATAGCCAGGACCGAGCGGTAGCGTCCTGGTGAGGACAGTATATTCGCATTTCGTTGTTTATGCACTGTACACTGTACATTTATTCAGCATGTTGTTCTCTATTGTATTTTTATATTAAATTGCCTTTCAAGATGACATATCTGTTCTATGTGTTGGATTTTATCAAGTACATTTCACCCACAAATGCGACTTATACTCCGGTAAGACTTTTGTTTCCTTAAAGCAGAGGGGTCCAATAGGAAAGTCATAATGACCGTGTTCAGGTGCCTAATAAACACTTTTGTTTTGTTAAAGCAGAGGGGTCCGATAAGAAAGTCATCATGACCGTCGCCATTTTCTCTCCCCACTAATTCTGAACATTCAGACATGCAATATATCTGCCTGGATATCTGTCTGTTGTCGACTGCCACCGCCCCGACCTGCCTGCCCTCCGACTTTGTTTGACGTCCGAGTTGCGCCATACGCGAGGGCCCGTCAGTCCTGCTTGCAGGGCTAGTTATTAGGGCCCGAGCACTAGGCGTGCGAAGGCCCTATTGTAATGCAAAGGATTATTATTATTATTATTATTATTATTATTATTATTATTATTATTATTATTCTTTTTTCATGGCAAATGAAAATGGCCAATTTGGAGGCCTGAACATGCACGAAAAGTCACCAAAATTTGCACATACGTGCAGATTCGCGTAAATTTCGATAATCTTGCGTCGTTTTGAAAAAATGTCAAAAAATGGCTCAGTGGCGCCCCCTTGACCCTTAAAATTTTCAAAAAGGCCTCTCCTCTCAGGTTTTCAACGTAGAGCAATGAAATTTGGGGAGTAGATACCTTATGCCTAACTGTTCAAAAAAGCCTCTTGCACCCATATTCCAAATCCAACAGGTAATCGGGTATTTTGGATCGAATGTGAAATTTTTTCGGTTCACAGTTGGAGTTTACGTTTGGAGGCCTGAACATGCACGAAAACTCACCAAAATTTGCACATACATTCAACTTTGCGTAAATTTTGATAATCTACAAAAAAATTTAACAAAATGGCTCAGTGGCGCCCCCTTGAAATTTTCAAAAAGGCCTTTCCTATTAGGTTTTTTCAACGTAGAACGATGAAATTTGGTGAGTCGATACACTGTGCTAAACTGCTCCAAAAAGTCTCTTGCACCCATATTCCAAACCCAACAGGAAGCCGGAAATTTTGGATCAAATGTGAAATTTTATCGATTTACATTTGAGACCTTGTCGCTGAAGAAAATAGTTGGATCGTCTTCAAAATTGGTCAGACTATTCAGGAGACATATGAGATCTTAAGTTTTCAAAATAGTGAGTTTTCACTCAAGGGTCTGACCTGGGCGTGGTCCCAAAGTCGGTCATTTTTGGGCAAAATACCAAATTCAGAAAATGATTAAAAACTCCGTGATACAACGTTCAATCTTTTTCATTTCTAGCATGTATATGAGATATCCCAGCCTGAACACGACTGCATTGAAATATTACCCATTAGGCCTGGCGCCCCCTAGTGGGAACAGGAAATGGCCTTCTTTACGAGACAGGCTCCTCCTCCAAGGGAAAAAAATCTATTGGCCTCAAACCTGTTTCAGGGGAGCCTCAAGACATGTGTTCAGGTCCCTGATGAAAAATATTGAGGTTTCGCTGAAGCGGAGAGGTCCAAACTGGAAGTGAAAATGACCGTCAACAATTTGTCTCGCCAAAAATTTTGAACAGTCATAACTCGGCAGATATGCAACATATCTGCGCCAAACTTTCCGTGTTTGTTGAGAGTCATACCCTGAAGGTTCTTGTAGGGGTCATTTGCATCAACTCTACAGTGCCAACTAGTGGCGACAGAAAGAAGTTTTAAAAAAGGCCTTTCCTATTGGGTTTTTTCAACATAGAGCAAGGAAATTTGGGGAGTAGATACCTTATGCAAAACTGCTCCAAAAAGTCTCTTGCACCCATATTCCAAATCCAACAGGAAATCGGGTATTTTGGATCGAATGTGAAATTTTCATGGGTTCACAGTAAGAGTTTACATTTGGAGGCTTGAATATGCATAAAAACTCACCAAAATTTGCACATACATGCGGCTTTGGATAACGTTCGATAATCTTGCAACGTTACGAAACAATTTAACAAAATGGCTCAGTGGCGCCCCCTTGAAATTTTCAAAAAGGCCTCTCCATTTAGGTTTTTCTAACATAGAGTGATGAAATTTGGAGAGTCAAAACTTTGTGCAAAACTGCTCCAAAAAGTCTCTGGCACACACATTCCAAATCCTACAGGAAATCGGGTATTTTGGATTGAATGTGAACTTTTTATCGATTTACAGTGTGCACATTTTACACCTTGGCACCTAGGGAATTAGTTTGATCATTCGCAAAATTGGTGAGACTGTTCATGAGGCATATGAAATCTTAAGTTATCAAAATGGTGTGTTTTCATTCACGGGCCTGACCTGGGCGGGGCGCCAAATTCTTCCATTTTTTCGCCAAAACACCGAATTCAGAAAATGACTGATAACTCCCTCATACAACGTTCAATCTATTTTAAATCTGGCATGTGTGTGAGGTATACCAGCCTGAGCAGGACTGGATTGAAAATTTACCATTTGTGCCTGGCGCCTCCTAGTGGGAACAGGAAATGCCCTTTTTTACGGGACACACTCCTCTTCTAAAGGGAAAAAATCAATCTACCTCAAACCTGCATAAGGGACACCTTAAGACCTGTCTTCAGGTGCCTGATGAAAAATATTGAAGTTTCGTTGAAGCGGAGGGGTCCAAACAGGAAAGTGAAAATGACTGTCAACAGTTTTTCTCTCCAAAAAATTTGAACAGTCATAACTCGGCAGATATACAAGATATCTGCGCCAAACTTCCCGTGCTTGTTGAGAGTCATACCCTGAAGGGCCTTGTAGGGGTCATTTGCATCAACCCTACAGCGCCAACTAGTGGCGATAGAAAGTCACTCGTTTTTCCAAAACATGTCCAGTTCTTTTCATGTTGGTCATTGTAGTTTCAAGACCTATTAAAATACTTTTTTACGGCCCATGTCCACGTGTCTCTGTCTGTTGCCGTGACGACCCTTTGTTCGCCATTTAAAGGAAATATTTTTTTTCAGAGACTCAGGGAGCTTATAGAGCCACAATAGTTGGCACACTTGGTCGAATTGGCCCAGTTAGAAGATTAATTTTGGTTTTGAATAAGGGCTTGGCTGCACAGCTCAGTAGTGGCTCCTTTTTTGTAGTACTCTCTCCAATAGGGGTTTTTATCTCTTTGGTGTGGGAATGTAAATAGGCGACTTTCGAGCATGTTAGGTTCTAATGAGATGATTAGAGAGGAGGATCTGCCACCACCCTGACCTGCACACAGTCCGAGTTGCGTGACGTCCGAGTTGCGCTAGATTGCGAGGGCCCGTTCAGTCCTGCTTGCAGGCCTAGTTATTATTATTTTTTCATGGCAAATGAAAATGGCCAATTTGAAGGCCTGAACATGCTCAAAAACTCACCAAATTTTGCATATACATCCGGCTTGGCGAAAATTTCGAAAATTTAGCAACGTTTTTTTAAAAAATCAAAAAATGGCTCAGTGGCGCCCCCTTGAAATTTTAAAAATGCCCTTTGCTTTGATGTTTTTCAACGTAGAGCGATGAAATTTGGGGAGTGGATACGTTGTCCAGAGACGCTTCAAAAAGTCTGCAGCACCCATATTCCAAACCCAACAGGAAATCGGATATTTTGGATTGAATGTTGAAAAACATAGCATTTTGGGCGAAAACCAGCATGCACGTTTCAGACCATTGCGCCGAGCCAGTACGTTGGATCTTCCTCAAAATTGGTGTACGTCTTCATGAGACATATGAGATATTAAGTTGTGAAAATGGTGAGTTTTCGTCCACGGGCCTAACCTGGGCGGGGTACCAAAGTCGGGTGTTTTTTTGGCAACGCGCCAATTTCAGTAAATGATTAATAACTTCCTGATACAAGGTCCAATCTTTTTCATATTTGGCATGCGTGTAAGGTGTCTTAACCTGAACACGACTGCATTGAAATATTTTCCATTAGGCCTGGCGCCCCCTTGTGGGAAGAGGAAACACCCATTTTTACGAGAAAGGCTCCTCCTCCTGGTGAAAAACATCAATTGACCTCAAACCTGCATCAGGGGAGCCTTAAGACATGTCTTTAGGTATATGATGAAAAATATTGAGTTTTCGTTGATGTAGCAGTACCCAAACAGGAAAGTGAAAAGACCCTCGGCATTTTGTCACAAAATGGCCAATTTCCAGGTCTGAACATGCTCGAAAACTCACCTAAATTTGCACATACATGCGGCTTCATGTAAATTTCATGAATTTAGCAACATTGCCAAAAGATGTAATAAAATGGCTCAGTGGCGCCCCCTTCAATTTTTAAAAAAGGCCTGTCCTATTAGTTTTTTTCGACGTAGAGTGATGAAATTTGGGGAGTGGATACGTTGTGCAAAACTGCTCCAAAAAGTCTCTTGCACCCATATTCCAAACCCAACAGGAAATCGGGTATTAGGGATTGAATCTTGCACAACATGGCATTTTTGTCTAAAACCAGCATGCACGTTTGACACCATTACGCCGAGGCAGTAAGTTGAATGCTCCTCAAAATTGGTCAGACTATTATTGACACATATGAGATGTTAGGTTATCAAAATGGTGACATTTCATTCACGGCCCTTTCCTGGCCAGGGGAGCAAATGTGTCTTATTTTTGACAATACAATTCAGTAAATGACTATAAGTCGCGTTTTTTTTCATATTTTGCTTTGGGGTGCGACTTATACTCAGCAGCGACTTATGTGTGAAATTATTAACACATTATGATAAAATTTCCCATGTTATTTTGGTGTTTTGGACTAATGGTTTTGTAAACTTGTTAGCATGCTATAGTTATCTGAATAACTCTTAATAGCTATGGCCACGTTCGCGTTCTGCCTTTGGCAATGTATGTTCAATTGTATAATTGACTTTTTTAAATTGAAATGGATGCATTTAGTTTGTGGCGCTTTCACGCCCACCTGGGAGCGCACTCGCACTTGTTTACGTGAAGAAGAGCGCTCGCACACCAGAAGAAGACAGACAGCTACGTAGCTCTGAGTGAGTGAGTGAGTGAGTGAGTGAGTGAGTGAGTGAGTGAGTGAGTGAGTGAGTGAGTGAGTGAGTGAGTGAGTGAGTGAGTGAGTGAGTGAGTGAGTGAGTGAGTGAGTGAGTGAGTGAGTGAGTGAGTGAGTGGGCGAGTTAGCGAGAGGGAAAGACGGCTGCGAAGCTACGTTCATTGTTTATGCTTTTAAAATATCTCTACAGAGGCAACGCCTGCGTGTATCATCTTTTCTGTTGTTGTTGTGTGTTTTCCACCCGCGAGCGGACACTTACAGCCAGTTGTGTGGTTGTTTGAATGGTGTGCTAATGCTAGCGAACACATGCTAATCTGTTATGTTATTGCTGCAATAGTACCTAATTATCATTTATTTACGTTGATGTGAACCTGTTTGCTATCGAGGACCAAACTGATTCAACAAATTATGCGGACGTCCAGCATTGTCTTTTTGGAGTTCGCTGTATATAGCCAGGACCGAGCGGTAGCGTCCTGGTGAGGACAGTATATTCGCATTTCGTTGTTTATGCACTGTACACTGTAGATTTATTCAGCATGTTGTTCTCTCTTGTATTTTTATATTAAACTGCCTTTCAAGATGACATATCTGTTCTATGTGTTGGATTTTATCAAGTAAATTTCCCCCAAAATTGCGACTTATACTCCGGTAAGACTTATATATGTTTTTTTTCTCTTTGTTGGGCATTTTCTGGCTTGTGCGACTTATACTCAGGTGCGACTTGTAGTCCGAAAAATACGGTAATAACTTCCTGATTGAAGGTGCAATCTTTTTCATATTTGGCATGAATGTGAAGTATTTCAGCCTGCACCTGACTTTATTGAAATATTACTCATTACGCCTGGCGCCCCCTAGTGGGAACAGGAAACACACTTTTAATTAAATAGAAAGGCTCCTGCTTCTCAGGGTCAAAAATCAATTGACCTCAAACCTGAATCAGCGGAGCCTTAAGACATGTGTTCAGGTGCCTGATCAACAATTTTGTTTCGTTAAAGCAGAGGGGTCCAAAAGGAAAGTCATAATGACCGTGTTCAGGTGCCTAATAAACAATTTTGTTTTGTTAAAGCAGAGGGGTCCCATAGGAAAGTCATAATGACCGTCGCCATTTTCTCTCCCCACTAATTCTGAACATTCAGACATGCAATATATCTGCCTGGATATCTGTCTGTTGTCGACTGCCACCGCCCCGACCTGCCTGCCCTTCGACTTTGTTTGACGTCCGAGTTGCGCCATACGCGAGGGCCCGTTCAGTCCTGCTTGCAGGGCTAGTTATTATTATTATTATTTTTTTTTCATGGCAAATGAAAATGGCCAATTTGAAGGCCTGAACATGCTCAAAAACTCACCAAAATTTGCACATACATCCGGCTTCGCGAAAATTTCGACAATTTGGCAACGTTTACAAAAAACATTTAAAAATGGCTCAGTGGCGCCCCCTTGCAATTTTCAAAATGCCCTTTGCTTTGATGTATTTCAACGTAGGGCGATGAAATTTGGGGAGTGGATACGTTGTCCAGAACCGCTTCAAAAAGTCTAAAGCACCCATATTCCAAACCCAACAGGAAATGGGATATTCTGGATTGAATGTTGAAAAACATAGCATTTTGGGCGAAAACCAGCATGCACGTTTCAGACCGTTGCGCCGAGCCAGTACGTTGGATCTTCCTCAAAATTGGTGTAAGTGTTCATGAGACATATGAGATACTAAGTTGTGAAAATGGTGAGTTTTCGTCCACGGGCCTGACCTGGGCGGGGTACCAAAGTCGGGTGTTTTTTTGGCAACGCGCCAATTTCAGTAAATGATTAATAACTTCCTGATATAAGGTCCAATCTTTTTCATATTTGGCATGCATGTAAGGTGTCTTAACCTGAACACGACTGCATTGAAATATTTTCCATTAGGCCTGGCGCCCCCTTGTGGGAAGAGGAAACACCCTTTTTTACTAAAAAGGCTCGTCCTCCTGGTGAAAAACATCAATTGACCTCAAACCTGCATCAGGGGAGCATTAAGACATGTCTTTAGGTATCTGATGAAAAATATTGAGTTTTCGTTGATGTAGCAGTACCCAAACAGGAAAGTGAAAAGACCCTCGGCATTTTGTCTCAAAATGGCCAATTTCAAGGTCTGAACATGGTCGAAAACTCACCAAAATTTGCACATACATGCGGCTTCATGTAAATTTCAAGAATTTAGCAACATTGCCAAAAGATGTAATAAAATGGCTCAGTGGCGCCCCCTTCAATTTTTAAAAAAGGCCTGTCATATTCGTTTTTTTCGACGTAGAGTGATGAAATTTGGGGAGTGGATACGTTGTGCCAAACTGCTCCAAAAAGTCTCTTGCACCCATATTCCAAACCCAACAGGAAATCAGGTATTATGGATTGAATCTTGCAGAACATGGCATTTTTTGTCAAAAACCTGCGTGCACGTTTGAGACGATTACGCCGAGGCAGTAAGTTAAACGCTCCTCAAAATTGGTCAGATTGTTCATGACACATATGAGATGTTAGGTTATCAAAATGGTGACATTTCATTCACGGCCCTTTCCTGGGCAGGGGAGCAAATGTGTCTTATTTTTGACAATACCATTCAGTAAATGACTACTGTAGTTTTTCAGACTATAAGTCGCGTTTTTTTTCATATTTTGGTTTGGGGTGCGACTTATACTCAGCAGCGACTTATGTGTGAAATTATTAACACATTATGATAACATTTCCCATGTTATTTAGGTGTTTTGGACTAATGGTTTTGTAAACTTGTTAGCATGCTATAGCTTTCTGAATAACTCTTAATAGCTATGGCCATTTTCATTTGCCATGAAAAAATAATAATAACGAGTGCGCTCCCAGTTGGGCGTGAAAGCGCCACAAACTAAATGCATCCATTTCAATATAAAAAAGTCAATTATACAATTGAACATACATTGCCAAAGGCAGAACGCGAACGTGGCCATAGCTATTAACAGTTATTCAGATTACTATAGCATGCTAACAGGTTTACAAAACCATTAGGCCTGGTGCCCCCTGGTGAGTGAAATTATTAACACATTATGATATAATTTCCCGTGTTATTTTGGTGTTTTGGACTGATGGTTTTGTAAACTTGTTAGCATGCTATAGTTATCTGAATAACTGTTAATAGCTATGGCCACGTTCGCGTTCTGCCTTTGGCAATGTATGTTCAATTGTATAATTGACTTTTTTATATTGAAATGGATGCATTTAGTTTGTGGCGCTTTCACGCCCACCTGGGAGCGCACTCGCACTTGTTTACGTGAATAAGCGCTTGCACACCAGAAGAAGACAGACAGCCACGTAGCTCTGAGTGAGTGAGTGAGTGAGTGAGTGAGTGAGTGAGTGAGTGAGTGAGTGAGTGAGTGAGTGAGTGAGTGAGTGAGTGAGTGAGTGAGTGAGTGAGTGAGTGAGTGAGTGAGTGAGTGAGTGAGTGAGTGCGTGAGTTAGCGAGAGGGAAAGACGGCTGCGAACCTACGTTCATTGTTTATGCTTGTAAAATATCTCTACAGAGGCAACGCCTGCGTGTATCATCTTTTCTGTTGTTGTTGTGTGTTTTCCACCCGCGAGCGGACACTTACAGCCAGTTGTGTGGTTGTTTGAATGGTGTGCTAATGCTAGCGAACACATGCTAATCTGTTACGTTATTGCTGTAATAGTACCTAATTATCATTTATTTACGTTGATGTGAACCTGTTTGCTAATTGTTTGTAGATTTCCCCCAAAAATGCGACTTATACTCCGGTGCGACCTATATATGTTTTTTTTCTCTTTGTTGGGCATTTTATGGCTTGTGCGACTTATACTCAGGTACGACTTGTAGTCCCAAAAATACGGTAATAACTTCCTGATTGAAGGTGCAATCTTTTTCATATTTGGCATGAATGTGAAGTATTTCAGCCTGCACATGACTTTATTGAAATATTACCCATTACGCATGGCGCCCCCTAGTGGGAACAGGAAACACCCTTTTAATTAAATAGAAAGGCTCCTGCTTCTTTCATTCATTCTCTGGGTCAAAAATCTATTGACCTCAAACCTGAATCAGCGGAGCCTTAAGACATGTGTTCAGGTGCCTGATCAACAATTTTGTTTCGTTAAAGCAGAGGGGTCCAATAGGAAAGTCATAATGAACGTGTTCAGATGCCTAATAATAAATTTTGTTTTGTTAAAGCAGAGGGGTCCGATAGGAAAGTCGTAATGACCGTCGCCATTTTCTCTCCCCACTTATTCCGAACATTCAGACATGCAATATATCTGCCTGGATATCTGTCTGTTGTCGACTGCCACCGCCCCGACCTGCCTGCCCTCCGACTTTGTTTGACGTCCGAGTTGCGCCATACGCGAGGGCCCGTCAGTCCTGCTTGCAGGGCTAGTTATTATTATTATTATTATTATTATTATTATTATTTTTTCATGGCAAATGAAAATGGCCAATTTGAAGGCCTGAACATGCTCAAAAACTCACCAAATTTTGCATATACATCCGGCTTCGCGAAAATTTCGAAAATTTAGCAACGTTTTTTAAAAAAATCAAAAAATGGCTCAGTGGCGCCCCCTTGAAATTTTAAAAATGCCCTTTGCTTTGATGTTTTTCAACGTAGGGCGATGAAATTTGGGGAGTGGATACGTTGTCCAGAGACGCTTCAAAAAGTCTGCAGCACCCATATTCCAAACCCAACAGGAAATCGGATATTTTGGATTGAATGTTGAAAAACATAGCATTTTGGGCGAAAACCAGCATGCACGTTTCAGACCATTGCGCCGAGCCAGTACGTTGGATCTTCCTCAAAATTGGTGTACGTCTTCATGAGACATATGAGATATTAAGTTGTGAAAATGGTGAGTTTTCGTCCACGGGCCTAACCTGGGCGGGGTACCAAAGTCGGGTGTTTTTTTGGCAACGCGCCAATTTCAGTAAATGATTAATAACTTCCTGATACAAGGTCCAATCTTTTTCATATTTGGCATGCGTGTAAGGTGTCTTAACCTGAACACGACTGCATTGAAATATTTTCCATTAGGCCTGGCGCCCCCTTGTGGGAAGAGGAAACACCCATTTTTACGAGAAAGGCTCCTCCTCCTGGTGAAAAACATCAATTGACCTCAAACCTGCATCAGGGGAGCCTTAAGACATGTCTTTAGGTATATGATGAAAAATATTGAGTTTTCGTTGATGTAGCAGTACCCAAACAGGAAAGTGAAAAGACCCTCGGCATTTTGTCACAAAATGGCCAATTTCCAGGTCTGAACATGCTCGAAAACTCACCTAAATTTGCACATACATGCGGCTTCATGTAAATTTCATGAATTTAGCAACATTGCCAAAAGATGTAATAAAATGGCTCAGTGGCGCCCCCTTCAATTTTTAAAAAAGGCCTGTCCTATTAGTTTTTTTCGACGTAGAGTGATGAAATTTGGGGAGTGGATACGTTGTGCAAAACTGCTCCAAAAAGTCTCTTGCACCCATATTCCAAACCCAACAGGAAATCGGGTATTAGGGATTGAATCTTGCACAACATGGCATTTTTGTCTAAAACCAGCATGCACGTTTGACACCATTACGCCGAGGCAGTAAGTTGAATGCTCCTCAAAATTGGTCAGACTATTATTGACACATATGAGATGTTAGGTTATCAAAATGGTGACATTTCATTCACGGCCCTTTCCTGGCCAGGGGAGCAAATGTGTCTTATTTTTGACAATACAATTCAGTAAATGACTATAAGTCGCGGTTTTTTTCATATTTTGCTTTGGGGTGCGACTTATACTCAGCAGCGACTTATGTGTGAAATTATTAACACATTATGATAAAATTTCCCATGTTATTTTGGTCTTTTGGACTAATGGTTTTGTAAACTTGTTAGCATGCTATAGTTATCTGAATAACTCTTAATAGCTATGGCCACGTTCGCGTTCTGCCTTTGGCAATGTATGTTCAATTGTATAATTGACTTTTTTAAATTGAAATGGATGCATTTAGTTTGTGGCGCTTTCACGCCCACCTGGGAGCGCACTCGCACTTGTTTACGTGAAGAAGAGCGCTCGCACACCAGAAGAAGACAGACAGCTACGTAGCTCTGAGTGAGTGAGTGAGTGAGTGAGTGAGTGAGTGAGTGAGTGAGTGAGTGAGTGAGTGAGTGAGTGAGTGAGTGAGTGAGTGAGTGAGTGAGTGAGTGAGTGAGTGAGTGAGTGAGTGAGTGAGTGAGTGAGTGAGTGAGTGAGTGAGTGGGCGAGTTAGCGAGAGGGAAAGACGGCTGCGAAGCTACGTTCATTGTTTATGCTTTTAAAATATCTCTACAGAGGCAACGCCTGCGTGTATCATCTTTTCTGTTGTTGTTGTGTGTTTTCCTCCCGCGAGCGGACACTTACAGCCAGTTGTGTGGTTGTTTGAATGGTGTGCTAATGCTAGCGAACGCATGCTAATCTGTTATGTTATTGCTGCAATAGTACCTAATTATCATTTATTTACGTTGATGTGAACCTGTTTGCTATCGAGGACCAAATTGATTCAACAAATTATGCGGACGTCCAGCATTGTCTTTTTGGAGTTCGCTGTATATAGCCAGGACCGAGCGGTAGCGTCCTGGTGAGGACAGTATATTCGCATTTCGTTGTTTATGCACTGTACACTGTAGATTTATTCAGCATGTTGTTCTCTATTGTATTTTTATATTAAACTGCCTTTCAAGATGACATATCTGTTCTATGTGTTGGATTTTATCAAGTAAATTTCCCCCAAAATTGCGACTTATACTCCGGTAAGACTTATATATGTTTTTTTTCTCTTTGTTGGGCATTTTCTGGCTTGTGCGACTTATACTCAGGTGCGACTTGTAGTCCGAAAAATACGGTAATAACTTCCTGATTGAAGGTGCAATCTTTTTCATATTTGGCATGAATGTGAAGTATTTCAGCCTGCACATGACTTTATTGAAATATTACTCATTACGCCTGGCGCCCCCTAGTGGGAACAGGAAACACACTTTTAATTATTATTATTTTTTCATGGCAAATGAAAATGGCCAATTTGAAGGCCTGAACATGCTCAAAAACTCACCAAATTTTGCATATACATCCGGCTTCGCGAAAATTTCGAAAATTTAGCAACGTTTTTTAAAAAAATCAAAAAATGGCTCAGTGGCGCCCCCTTGAAATTTTAAAAATGCCCTTTGCTTTGATGTTTTTCAACGTAGAGCGATGAAATTTGGGGAGTGGATACGTTGTCCAGAGACGCTTCAAAAAGTCTGCAGCACCCATATTCCAAACCCAACAGGAAATCGGATATTTTGGATTGAATGTTGAAAAACATAGCATTTTGGGCGAAAACCAGCATGCACGTTTCAGACCATTGCGCCGAGCCAGTACGTTGGATCTTCCTCAAAATTGGTGTACGTCTTCATGAGACATATGAGATATTAAGTTGTGAAAATGGTGAGTTTTCGTCCACGGGCCTAACCTGGGCGGGGTACCAAAGTCGGGTGTTTTTTTGGCAACGCGCCAATTTCAGTAAATGATTAATAACTTCCTGATACAAGGTCCAATCTTTTTCATATTTGGCATGCGTGTAAGGTGTCTTAACCTGAACACGACTGCATTGAAATATTTTCCATTAGGCCTGGCGCCCCCTTGTGGGAAGAGGAAACACCCATTTTTACGAGAAAGGCTCCTCCTCCTGGTGAAAAACATCAATTGACCTCAAACCTGCATCAGGGGAGCCTTAAGACATGTCTTTAGGTATATGATGAAAAATATTGAGTTTTCGTTGATGTAGCAGTACCCAAACAGGAAAGTGAAAAGACCCTCGGCATTTTGTCACAAAATGGCCAATTTCCAGGTCTGAACATGCTCGAAAACTCACCTAAATTTGCACATACATGCGGCTTCATGTAAATTTCATGAATTTAGCAACATTGCCTAAAGATGTAATAAAATGGCTCAGTGGCGCCCCCTTCAATTTTTAAAAAAGGCCTGTCCTATTAGTTTTTTTCGACGTAGAGTGATGACATTTGGGGAGTGGATACGTTGTGCAAAACTGCTCCAAAAAGTCTCTTGCACCCATATTCCAAACCCAACAGGAAATCGGGTATTAGGGATTGAATCTTGCACAACATGGCATTTTTGTCTAAAACCAGCATGCACGTTTGACACCATTACGCCGAGGCAGTAAGTTGAATGCTCCTCAAAATTGGTCAGACTATTATTGACACATATGAGATGTTAGGTTATCAAAATGGTGACATTTCATTCACGGCCCTTTCCTGGCCAGGGGAGCAAATGTGTCTTATTTTTGACAATACAATTCAGTAAATGACTATAAGTCGCGGTTTTTTTCATATTTTGCTTTGGGGTGCGACTTATACTCAGCAGCGACTTATGTGTGAAATTATTAACACATTATGATAAAATTTCCCATGTTATTTTGGTGTTTTGGACTAATGGTTTTGTCAACTTGTTAGCATGCTATAGTTATCTGAATAACTCTTAATAGCTATGGCCACGTTCGCGTTCTGCCTTTGGCAATGTATGTTCAATTGTATAATTGACTTTTTTAAATTGAAATGGATGCATTTAGTTTGTGGCGCTTTCACGCCCACCTGGGAGCGCACTCGCACTTGTTTACGTGAAGAAGAGCGCTCGCACACCAGAAGAAGACAGACAGCTACGTAGCTCTGAGTGAGTGAGTGAGTGAGTGAGTGAGTGAGTGAGTGAGTGAGTGAGTGAGTGAGTGAGTGAGTGAGTGAGTGAGTGAGTGAGTGAGTGAGTGAGTGAGTGAGTGAGTGAGTGAGTGAGTGAGTGAGTGAGTGAGTGGGCGAGTTAGCGAGAGGGAAAGACGGCTGCGAAGCTACGTTCATTGTTTATGCTTTTAAAATATCTCTACAGAGGCAACGCCTGCGTGTATAATCTTTTCTGTTGTTGTTGTGTGTTTTCCACCCGCGAGCGGACACTTACAGCCAGTTGTGTGGTTGTTTGAATGGTGTGCTAATGCTAGCGAACGCATGCTAATCTGTTATGTTATTGCTGCAATAGTACCTAATTATCATTTATTTACGTTGATGTGAACCTGTTTGCTATCGAGGACCAAATTGATTCAACAAATTATGCGGACGTCCAGCATTGTCTTTTTGGAGTTCGCTGTATATAGCCAGGACCGAGCGGTAGCGTCCTGGTGAGGACAGTATATTCGCATTTCGTTGTTTATGCACTGTACACTGTAGATTTATTCAGCATGTTGTTCTCTATTGTATTTTTATATTAAACTGCCTTTCAAGATGACATATCTGTTCTATGTGTTGGATTTTATCAAGTAAATTTCCCCCAAAATTGCGACTTATACTCCGGTAAGACTTATATATGTTTTTTTTCTCTTTGTTGGGCATTTTCTGGCTTGTGCGACTTATACTCAGGTGCGACTTGTAGTCCGAAAAATACGGTAATAACTTCCTGATTGAAGGTGCAATCTTTTTCATATTTGGCATGAATGTGAAGTATTTCAGCCTGCACATGACTTTATTGAAATATTACTCATTACGCCTGGCGCCCCCTAGTGGGAACAGGAAACACACTTTTAATTAAATAGAAAGGCTCCTGCTTCTCAGGGTCAAAAATCAATTGACCTCAAACCTGAATCAGCGGAGCCTTAAGACATGTGTTCAGGTGCCTGATCAACAATTTTGTTTCGTTAAAGCAGAGGGGTCCAAAAGGAAAGTCATAATGACCGTGTTCAGGTGCCTAATAAACAATTTTGTTTTGTTAAAGCAGAGGGGTCCCATAGGAAAGTCATAATGACCGTCGCCATTTTCTCTCCCCACTAATTCTGAACATTCAGACATGCGATATATCTGCCTGGATATCTGTCTGTTGTCGACTGCCACCGCCCCGACCTGCCTGCCCTTCGACTTTGTTTGACGTCCGAGTTGCGCCATACGCGAGGGCCCGTTCAGTCCTGCTTGCAGGGCTAGTTATTATTATTATTATTATTTTTTTTTTTTTTTTTTTTTCATGGCAAATGAAAATGGCCAATTTGAAGGCCTGAACATGCTCAAAAACTCACCAAATTTTGCATATACATCCGGCTTCGCGAAAATTTCGAAAATTTAGCAACGTTTTTTAAAAAAATGAAAAAATGGCTCAGTGGCGCCCCCTTGAAATTTTAAAAATGGCCTTTGCTTTGATGTTTTTCAACGTAGAGCGATGAAATTTGGGGAGTGGATACGTTGTCCAGAGACGCTTCAAAAAGTCTGCAGCACCCATATTCCAAACCCAACAGGAAATCGGATATTTTGGATTGAATGTTGAAAAACATAGCATTTTGGGCGAAAACCAGCATGCACGTTTCAGACCATTGCGCCGAGCCAGTACGTTGGATCTTCCTCAAAATTGGTGTACGTCTTCATGAGACATATGAGATATTAAGTTGTGAAAATGGTGAGTTTTCGTCCACGGGCCTAACCTGGGCGGGGTACCAA
This sequence comes from Corythoichthys intestinalis, assembly GCF_030265065.1. Classification (NCBI taxonomy): domain Eukaryota; kingdom Metazoa; phylum Chordata; class Actinopteri; order Syngnathiformes; family Syngnathidae; genus Corythoichthys; species Corythoichthys intestinalis. The sequence goes on from NC_080395.1 coordinate 82,301,739, forward strand.
AGTCGGGTGTTTTTTTGGCAACGCGCCAATTTCAGTAAATGATTAATAACTTCCTGATACAAGGTCCAATCTTTTTCATATTTGGCATGCGTGTAAGGTGTCTTAACCTGAACACGACTGCATTGAAATATTTTCCATTAGGCCTGGCGCCCCCTTGTGGGAAGAGGAAACACCCATTTTTACGAGAAAGGCTCCTCCTCCTGGTGAAAAACATCAATTGACCTCAAACCTGCATCAGGGGAGCCTTAAGACATGTCTTTAGGTATATGATGAAAAATATTGAGTTTTCGTTGATGTAGCAGTACCCAAACAGGAAAGTGAAAAGACCCTCGGCATTTTGTCACAAAATGGCCAATTTCCAGGTCTGAACATGCTCGAAAACTCACCTAAATTTGCACATACATGCGGCTTCATGTAAATTTCATGAATTTAGCAACATTGCCAAAAGATGTAATAAAATGGCTCAGTGGCGCCCCCTTCAATTTTTAAAAAAGGCCTGTCCTATTAGTTTTTTTCGACGTAGAGTGATGAAATTTGGGGAGTGGATACGTTGTGCAAAACTGCTCCAAAAAGTCTCTTGCACCCATATTCCAAACCCAACAGGAAATCGGGTATTATGGATTGAATCTTGCACAACATGGCATTTTTGTCTAAAACCAGCATGCACGTTTGACACCATTACGCCGAGGCAGTAAGTTGAATGCTCCTCAAAATTGGTCAGACTATTATTGACACATATGAGATGTTAGGTTATCAAAATGGTGACATTTCATTCACGGCCCTTTCCTGGCCAGGGGAGCAAATGTGTCTTATTTTTGACAATACAATTCAGTAAATGACTATAAGTCGCGGTTTTTTTCATATTTTGCTTTGGGGTGCGACTTATACTCAGCAGCGACTTATGTGTGAAATTATTAACACATTATGATAAAATTTCCCATGTTATTTTGGTGTTTTGGACTAATGGTTTTGTAAACTTGTTAGCATGCTATAGTTATCTGAATAACTCTTAATAGCTATGGCCACGTTCGCGTTCTGCCTTTGGCAATGTATGTTCAATTGTATAATTGACTTTTTTAAATTGAAATGGATGCATTTAGTTTGTGGCGCTTTCACGCCCACCTGGGAGCGCACTCGCACTTGTTTACGTGAAGAAGAGCGCTCGCACACCAGAAGAAGACAGACAGCTACGTAGCTCTGAGTGAGTGAGTGAGTGAGTGAGTGAGTGAGTGAGTGAGTGAGTGAGTGAGTGAGTGAGTGAGTGAGTGAGTGAGTGAGTGAGTGAGTGAGTGAGTGAGTGAGTGAGTGAGTGAGTGAGTGAGTGAGTGAGTGAGTGAGTGAGTGGGCGAGTTAGCGAGAGGGAAAGACGGCTGCGAAGCTACGTTCATTGTTTATGCTTTTAAAATATCTCTACAGAGGCAACGCCTGCGTGTATCATCTTTTCTGTTGTTGTTGTTGTGTGTTTTCCACCCGCGAGCGGACACTTACAGCCAGTTGTGTGGTTGTTTGAATGGTGTGCTAATGCTAGCGAACGCATGCTAATCTGTTATGTTATTGCTGCAATAGTACCTAATTATCATTTATTTACGTTGATGTGAACCTGTTTGCTATCGAGGACCAAATTGATTCAACAAATTATGCGGACGTCCAGCATTGTCTTTTTGGAGTTCGCTGTATATAGCCAGGACCGAGCGGTAGCGTCCTGGTGAGGACAGTATATTCGCATTTCGTTGTTTATGCACTGTACACTGTAGATTTATTCAGCATGTTGTTCTCTATTGTATTTTTATATTAAACTGCCTTTCAAGATGACATATCTGTTCTATGTGTTGGATTTTATCAAGTCAATTTCCCCCAAAATTGCGACTTATACTCCGGTAAGACTTATATATGTTTTTTTTCTCTTTGTTGGGCATTTTCTGGCTTTTGCGACTTATACTCAGGTGCGACTTGTAGTCCGAAAAATACGGTAATAACTTCCTGATTGAAGGTGCAATCTTTTTCATATTTGGCATGAATGTGAAGTATTTCAGCCTGCACATGACTTTATTGAAATATTACTCATTACGCCTGGCGCCCCCTAGTGGGAACAGGAAACACACTTTTAATTAAATAGAAAGGCTCCTGCTTCTCAGGGTCAAAAATCAATTGACCTCAAACCTGAATCAGCGGAGCCTTAAGACATGTGTTCAGGTGCCTGATCAACAATTTTGTTTCGTTAAAGCAGAGGGGTCCAAAAGGAAAGTCATAATGACCGTGTTCAGGTGCCTAATAAACAATTTTGTTTTGTTAAAGCAGAGGGGTCCCATAGGAAAGTCGTAATGACCGTCGCCATTTTCTCTCCCCACTAATTCTGAACATTCAGACATGCAATATATCTGCCTGGATATCTGTCTGTTGTCGACTGCCACCGCCCCGACCTGCCTGCCCTTCGACTTTGTTTGACGTCCGAGTTGCGCCATACGCGAGGGCCCGTTCAGTCCTGCTTGCAGGGCTAGTTATTATTATTATTTTTTTTTTTTTTCAGGGCAAATGAAAACGGCCAATTTGGAGGCCTGAACATGCACGAAAAGTCACCAAAATTTGCACATACGTCCGGAAAATTGTAAATTTCGATAATTTTGCAACGTTGCAAAAAAATATAACAAAATGGCTCAGTGGCGCCCCCTTGAAATTTTAAAATTGGCCTATAACATTAGGGTCTGTCAGCGTAGAGCAATGAAATTTGGGGGGTCTATACCTTGTCCAAAACCGCTCCAAAAGAGCATTTACACGCATATTCCAAACCCAACAGGAAATCGGTTATTTTGGATCAAATATGAAATTTTTATCGATTTACAGGGTGCACATTTGAGACCTTTTCGCCGAGGGAGTTAGTTGGATCATCTTCAAAATTGGTGAGACTGTTCAGGAGACATATGAAATCTTAAGTTTTGAAAATGGTGCGTTTTCATTCACGGGTCTGACCTGGGCGTGGTGCCAAAGTCGACCATTTTTTCGGCAAAATGACAAATTCAGTAAATGACTTATAGTTCCTTGACACAACGTTCAATCTTTTTCATATTTGGCATGTATGTGTGGTATCCCACCCTTAACACGAGTGCATTGAAATATTACCCATTAGGTCTAGCGCCCCCTAGTGAGAACAGGAAATGCCTTTTTTTACGAGACAGGTTCCTCCTCCAAGGGAAAAAAATCTGTTGACCTCAAACCTGTATCAGGGGAGCCTTAAGACCTGTGTTCAGGTGCCTGATGAAAAATATTGAGGTTTCGTTGAGGCGGAGGGGTCTAAACAGGAAAGTGAAAATGAACGTCAACAATTTGTCACGCAAAAAACTTTGAACAGTCATAACTCGGCAGATATACAACATATCTGCGCCAAACTTCCCGTGTTTGTTGAGAGTCATACCCTGAAGGTTCTTGTAGGGGTCATTTGCATCAACTCTACAGTGCCAACTAGTGGCGACAGAAAGAAGTTTTAAAAAAGGCCTTTCCTATTGGGTTTTTTCAACATAGAGCAAGGAAATTTGGGGAGTAGATACCTTATGCAAAACTGCTCCAAAAAGTCTCTTGCACCCATATTCCAAATCCAACAGGAAATCGGGTATTTTGGATCGAATGTGAAATTTTCATGGGTTCACAGTAGGAGTTTACATTTGGAGGCTTGAATATGCACAAAAACTCGTAAAAATTTGCACATACATGCGGCTTTAGATAACGTTCGATAATCTTGCAATGTCACGAAAAAATGTAGCAAAATGCCTCAGTGGCGCCCCCTTGAATTTTTCAAAAAGGCGTTTCCTATTAGGTTTTTTTAACAGAGAGTGATGAAATTTGGGGAGTCGATACCTTGTGCAAAACTGCTCCAAAAAGTCTCTTGCACCCGTATTCCAAATCCAACAGGAAATCGGGTATTTTGGATCGAATGTGAAATTTTTATCGGTTCAGAGTAGGAGTTTACATTTGGAGGCTTGAACATAAACGAAAACTCACAAAAATTTGGACATACATGTGGCTTTGCATAACGTTCAATAATCTTGCAACGTTACGAAAACATGTAACAAAATGGCTCAGTGGCGCCCCCTTGAAATTTTCAAAAAGGCCTCTCCATTTAGGTTTTTTCAACGTAGAGGGATGAAATTTGGAGAGTCGATACCTTGTACAAAACTGCTCCAAAAAGTCTCTTGCATGCATATTCCAAACCCAACAGGAAATCGGGTATTTTGGATTGAATGTGAAATTTTTATCGATTTACAGTGTGCACATTTTACACCTTGGCACCTAGGGAATTAGTTTGATCATTCTCAAAATTGGCGAGACTGTTCATGAGGCATATGAAATCTTAAATTATCAAAATGGTGTGTTTTCATTCACGGGCCTGACCTGGGCGGGGTGCCAAAGTCGGCCATTTTTTCGCCAAAACACCGAATTCGGAAAATGACTGATAACTCCCTCATACAACGTTCAATCTATTTTAAATCTGGCATGTGTGTGAGGTATACCAGCCTGAGCAGGACTGGATTGAAAATTTACCATTTGTGCTTCGTGCCTCCTAGTGGGAACAGGAAATGCCCTTTTTTTTACGGGACACACTCCTCCTCTAAAGGGAAAAAATCAATCTACCTCAAAGCTGCATAAGGGAAGCCTTAAGACCTGTCTTCAGGTGCCTGATGAAAAATATTGAAGTTTCTTTGAAGCGGAGGGGTCCAAACAGGAAAGTGAAAATGACTGTCAACAATTTTTCTCTCCAAAAACTTTGAACAGTCATAACTCGGCAGATATACAACATATCTGCGCCAAACTTCCCGTGCTTGTTGAGAGTCATACCCTGAAGGGCCTTGTAGGGGTCATTTGCATCAACCCTACAGCGCCAACTAGTGGCAATAGAAAGTCACTCGTTTTTCCAATACATGTCCAGTTCTTTTCAGGTTGGTCATTGTAGTTTCAACACCTATTAAAATACTTATTTACGGCCCATGTCCACGTGTCTCTGTCTGTTGCCGTGACGACCCTTTATTCGCCATTTAAAGGAAAACACCGAATTCAGTAAATGACTAATAATTCCTTGACACAACTTTCAATCTTTTTCATACCTGCCATGTATGTGCGGTATCCCACCCTTAACACGAGTGCATTGAAATATTACCCATTAGGCCTAGCGCCCCCTAGTGAGAACAGGAAATGCCTTTTTTTACGAGACAGGTTCCCCCTCCAAGGGAAAAAAATCTGTTGAGCTCAAACCTGCATCAGAGGAGCCTTAAGACCTGTGTTCAGGTGTTTGATGAAAAATATTGAGGTTTCGTTGAAGCGGAGGGGTCCAAACAGGAAAGTGAAAATGACCGTCAACTATTTGCCTCGCAAAAAACTTTGAACTGTCATAACTTAGCAGATATACAACATATCTGCGCCAAACTTCCTGTGCTTGTTGAGAGTCATACCCTGAAGGGTCTTGTAAGGGTCATTTGCATCAACTCTACAGTGCCAACTAGTGGCGACAGAAAGGAGTTTTAAAAAAGGCCTTTCCTATTGGGTTTTTTCAACATCGAGCAATGAAGTTTGGGGAGTCCATACCTATTGCAAAACTGTTCCAAAAAGTCTCTTGCAACCATTTTCCAAATCCAACAGAAAATTGGGTATTTTGGATCAAATGTGAAATTTTTATCCATTTGTAGTATAGTTTACATTTGGAGGCCTGAACATGCACGAAAACTCACCAAATTTTGCACATACATGCGACTTTGCGTGGATTTCGATAATCTTGCAATATTACAAAAAAATGTAACAAAATGGGTCAGTGGCGACCCCTTGAATTTTTCAAAAAGGCGTTTCCTATTAGGTTTTTTTAACGTAGAGCAATGAAATTTGGGGAGTCGATACCTTGTGCAAAACTGCTCCAAAAAGTCTCTTGAACCCATATTCCAAACCCAACAGGAAATCAGGTATTTTGGGTCAATTGTGAAATTTTTATCAATTAACAGGGTGCACATTTGAGACCTTGTCACAGAAGGAGTTTGTTGGATCATCTTCAAATTTGGTGAGACTATTCAGGAGACATAGGAGATCTAAAATTTTCAAATTGGTGCGTTTTCATTCATGGGTTTGACCTGGGCGTGGTGCCAAAGTTGGCCATTTTTTCGGCAAAATGACTAATAGCTCCTTGACACAACTTTCAATCTTTTTCATATCTGGCATGTATGTGCGGGATCCCACCCTTAACACGGGTGCATTGAAATATTACCCATTAGGCCTAACGCCTCCTAGTGGGAACAGGAAATGCCCTTTTTTACGGGACGGGTTACTCCTCTAAGGGGAAAAAAATCTATTGCCCTCAAAACTGTATCAGGGGAACTTTAAGCCATGTGTTCAGGTGTCTGATGAAAAATATTTAGGTTTCGTTGAAGCGGTGGGGTACAAACAGGAAAGTGATAATGATTGTAGCCATTTTGTCTCACAAGTTTTGAACAGTCATAACTTGACAGATATACAAGATATCTGCGCAAAACTTGCCATGCTTGGTCAGCGTCTTACCCTGAAGAGTCCTGTAGTGGTCATCTGCATCAACTCTGTAGCGCCAACTAGTGGCAGCAGAATTTGAGGCCTTGGTGCCTCTGGGGCTAGTTGGATTGTCTTCAAAATTGGTCAGTCTGTTCAGGAGACATATGAGATCTTAACTTATGAAAATGGTGAGTTTTCATTCATGGGCCTGACCTGATTGGGGTACCAAAGTCGGCCATTTTTTGGGCAACACGCCAAATTCAGTTAATGACCAATAATTTCCTGATAGAACATGCAATCTATTTCATATATGGCATGCATGAGCGATACCTCGGCTTGAACACAAATGCATTGAAATATTACCCATTAGCCATGGTGCCCCATATTGGGAACAGGAAAAGCCATTTTGTCTCGCCACACATTTTAAACAGCCATAACTTAGCAGATATGCAAGATAGGTGCGCCAAACTTCCCGTACTTGGTGGGAGTCTGCAACGCCAACTAGTGGCTGCAGAATTTGAGTCCTTAACATGCTTGAAAACCAATATTTGAACATCTATGTGGCTTGGCGTAAATTTCAATAATTTTGCAATCTTGTGAAGAATTGTAACAAATGGTTTAACAGTGCCCCTTTGAATTTTTCAAAAATGCCTCTCCAATTACGTTTAACGTAGAGCAATTAAATTTTGGGAGTTGATCCCTTGTGCAAAATTGCACAGTATCATTTTAACTATATTCACAGCTAAGCCATCTGTAAATATCAAGTACATAATATATTCATGTTCACAGTACATCATTTCATGTGAATGTTTCACACTTGGTGGAGACACAAAGATGGGCGACCACAAAATAAGGGGAGTAGAGAACAGGTAAATATTTTTTTAATATATGAAACAAACAAAATCTCAGAAGGTTACATTGACCTGAATGGGCAGAAGTATGGTGAAAACAATACATTTAAAGCACACAGTCAAAAATGACAATTTAAATTATTCCATAAACTAAACCTAGAATGCGAGAGAAAACTAAAAATAGCTGAACAAGAACAATGAAAGGGAGGAGTGAGAAGATAACTTCAACCTGCACTAAAAACTGTAGGAAACAGAGCAGTAGTACTGTGAAAAATTGGACTGGAACAAAGATCACAGATGGTTGGAAGTATCATTTCTGAATATCTGGCAGGGATGGACTGGAGACTTCTGTTGCTTCAAGCTCTGCTACTTTTTCTGCAGGAGAGACAAACATTTGCAATTTTAATGCAAAACATTTTTAAAATGCAAATGCAGGAGAGGTAACATTTTTCCAACATCAAACTGTAAATTTATACAATTTCTTGTATTTTTTTTGCATTATATCCTTTTTTATTGTGTTAATACCACATATTTATCTCCAATACAACTGAATTTGACACAGAGTCGCAAGTCAGACTTGAGCCTATTCCAGTAGTGAACTTGCGAGAGGTGGGCCTAACGCTGAATGCGTTGCCAGTGTACTGCAGAGCCACCAGTGCATCGTCAGACCAAGTACAACATATTGAACATAGAAATTTAGCATGTACATATTTTATTGGTTGTTTTTTTTTTACATTACACTGAAGAGAAAACCTGCAATACAATAGCATATTGATCAACAACGTTGTTATAAGTAGGGGGGAAAAAAGCTTGTTTTTAAAATATTTTTGCATTTTAATTAGTTATTTATTAGTATTTGTATATTTGGTAATTTTACCTCCAGGAAAATGACATAGTCAGCAGGACACTGCAGGGAATTGAACCCCATCCCAGTAAACCAGGAGTACCATTACCAGTGTCTTTTGCTTTTTTGACATAACACTGAAGGGATAGCAAAACCTACAATACAACAGCATATTGATCATTGCTGTTGTAATGTAGGGAAAAAGAACCCGCCGTTTTTCATATACTTCATTTTACACTTATATAAATAACAATTTACATATAAATATTTCATTACTTCACTTATTTTTGTCCCTAAAATGGCAAACAATGCCCTCATGGTCACTAAAGTAGGTAGGCACAACTGAAGTCTCAACCTCATACTGTGTTGTTTTTACATACACATGGTCAATCAATGTGCCTCTTTCTGTTGTGGGCTGTGTGACTAGTTGAACGTACCCCCTATCTTCAGCAAATTTACAGACGCTGGAGGACTTTAGAATGTCTTCATTAAAATCACCCATGACAGCAATGGTGTTACTTAGTGGCTCTAACAAATCAAATAACCTGCTGAGGTGCTCTTTAAACAAAGACATGTGATAAGATGGAGGTCGATAAATGACAGCAACTAATATATCGTGATGACCATATTTGCTGACTGCACACTCCAAATTGAAATGTGGTACCTGAATTATGTCAAAGGTGACATCATTTGCACTAAATACGCCAACACCTCCATGTTGTTGGGATTGCAAATTTATAAACAGAGGATTATTGCCAGAATATGATAAAGTTCGTGGACAGCTGTGAAAACGATAGCCATCAACCTTTATGATCTCAGATGCTGGAAGGTTTGGTAGCCATGTTTCTGTTACCGCAATACAGTTAGGCTGTAAGTGCTCTGTGCATATAGCTAAATCTGGCGCATGCTCAATCAGTCCTTGCACATTCATCAAAAACACAGAGAAGGTATGTGGTTGACTTGGTGCGGATTCAACAAAAAAAGGAGGCATTCTCTGAATTGCCTCCTTAATGTTGTTTTTACAATAAATGTGTTCCTCTGCAAAGTCTTGAATAATTAATCCAGACAAGCTTCTCACGCGGCTTAACGCCACATATGCTTGTCCTGCTGAAAATATTTTATTCAAAGACACCACAGCACTGTCTACTGTTAGGCCCTGTACTTTATGTACTGTACAAGCCCAAGCCAGTTTAAGTGGAAATTGTCGACGTAATCCACCTTTACTAGTGACCTTTTCCTCTTCTGGCTCTATGTATGTAGAGGCCATCAGATCAACAGAAGCAGTAGCTGATTGTTTCCTCCTCTGTGAACCAACCTGATCTTTATCAAACTTGACATACACCCTTTGAGGAAAGCTGTTGTCTGAGGTTATGATATGCGTCACAGTGCCACACACCCCATTTACTAGACCATCCACAACATCCACATTCTTGCACAACATAACACGTGCATTTATTCCCAATAGTAGAGTTTCCTCCAAACATGTGTTATATGCCTTCGCATGATGTCCACTAATCAACTCGAGATTTCCCGTTTTCTTGTTGTGAACAAAATCTTGAGCTTCTACTTTAACATATTCAGGGCAAGTCCTGAATAACTCCTGAAGATTGTGTTGATTTACTTGTTTATTTGTCGGGAAGATATGCAATGCTGAGCTGACTTCACCACTTTCACAGTGCTTAAGTGTCTCAATATCACTGAGTAGCATTGGAGTTTCTTTGGACCGAGTTCTGATTCTGTTCAATAACTTTGCAAACAACTGGTCTTGCTGCCGAACAACAGTGTTCAGTTCCACAACCTTAAATAAAGAGGACCATAGGTCAACACCTGGGTCAGTAACATACAGGGGTTTCCCTTTAACGGGAGGCAGCTGGTAAAAGTCCCCTACAGCAAGGACACTGACATTTCCAAATGGTGAAAAATCACCAGTTTGTTTAATTTGTCTCAGTCTCCCATGGATGTACGTTAACAACCTGTGATCTACCATGGAGATCTCATCAATGATTAGGATCTTCAGATCATTGTATTTGGCGCGTAGAGAATTTAACTTCTCTTCACCCAAAGGAGTATACGGTAAGCGTACATCCTTTCCTATGCTAAAGGTGGCATGAATTGTTGATGCCTGAAGATTAAAAGCAGCAATACCTGTGGGAGCTGTTAATAAAACACACATGCTATCAGGTTGACTACACACTGTAGACAACAATCTTGTTGCCTCATACTGGATGGCCTTGATTAAATGGCTTTTTCCAGTACCAGCACCACCCGTAATGAATACATGTAGTGGTGCTGGTTTTTCCCCTATTACTTTTTGAATGCACCACTGTCGAATATTATAAAAAATACAACGTTGTGTATCATTCAAAGACCGAATCAATGCCAAACCATCTTTTCTCGACAAGATGTTTCTCTTTTCTAAATGGGAAATTTGTGGGCAATTGACTGCTAATTCAGGAATACATTCTAAAAGTTCCACATCTGGCTGTTCTTGTTGGGTCCTCAATTGCAGAGTCTCTAAACGCTCTAATTCCTGCTCAGGACACAACTCACACCAGGCATCTTCCAGTTCACCATTGCTTTCAACTGACTTTTGAAAGTCATCCAGCTGATCTGCTTCAAGTTCAAATTTGCTTCTATTGGTGTCAACAACAAACTTGACCGGATGTCTGGACCCATCGAAAAACTTTACTTGGCCATTATTGTAAAACTGTTCAAAAGTTTCACATTTGGGAGGTTTAAGTTGCGCATCTGCACGATAGGGAAGGAACAACTGCATGATACTACGATAAAATAATTCTGGATTTTTTGTCTTTGAAAAGCGCATGTACCGAACAACAGCAGGCTGTGTTCTAATTCTTTTCGTGACAAATCCACAATCATTTTTCAATCTAATCTGTAGTTGCGATTTCTCGTTTTTGCTCAGAATACGATATTCAGAAGCAAAAGTTGCCAGGCACATGTCAGTAAACACAGCATTGTCTGGCCTATTCTTGTAACGGTCAACCAAACTCATCATCCAAATGTTTTCAGAGGTCAGATCATGTGATAGTGCCTTTTGCTTTAATACACTTAAAGGCAGACTCATTTTGACCACATTGTCACCTGTTGGAACAAAGACAACCTTCCTTGAACATTCCTTGAGATGTAAATTTGGTGTCAACCTGTATACAGCCTCCTGAGCGCACACATCTCTGTTGTGCAGGTAAACACTGCCAAGGTTCTTTAAGGCTTCTTTTGCACTCACATTTCCTCCAGCTGCTTCTCTTTGTGCATTCCCCAACAACAGTCCTATTTCTCTCTCTGCTTTTGAGATATAAGAAATAATGTACACCACGCATGCATATGCATCTGCAACAAACTGGATGTCCATGTTAGCATTCCAGCACTTTAAAAGTGGCTTACTGTACTGATTGATCCAAACTTCATTAATCTCTCTTTTCATTACTATTTGTGTGCCTCGAGCACAGGATTTATAGGCCTCTTCAAAAACTTCCTGACTGACATTTACACTCTGAAACAAATGCTCCAGACTCTCAAAGATTTTGGTTTCATCAGAAAGAGCTTTTTTGACTGAAGCCAGGATTGTTGCTGCTTGCTCTTTGGAAACTTTGTCTTTTTTACAATCACAGGGCGTCTTGTCATCTGTGTTTTCAGCATGACACATGCACGTCTCCAGATTTTCTACACTTTTCTCATGGCATATAAATGTTCTGCATGATGGTGGTCTGGGAAAATTAAAACGACAAACTTTGTTTTTCTTTTGACAAGTTTTTGAATGTCGTTTTGAATGTTGCTGTACATTTGTCACAATGTCAAGTAACTCTTTGTCTTGTGTTGGCAGCTCACAAGTGACATACTTGTCAATAAATGCAACAACCTCTTCATCACTGTTTTTATTAATCACTGGGGCATTTTCTATCCAGAACAAACAATGAACATGAGGAGAACCACGCTGTTGAAATTCAATGCGGTAAAAGTAGTCTTTAATTTTACCAATAGGTTCTGCAGGAGACATGAGAACCTCCCTTAAGAAACAATGCCAACGAAAATCAAACATTCTTGCGGCTGTGACAGGATTGTGACGCAAAAGTTCACACCTGTCAGCCCATTCTAACTGTTCCAATGTTTCTGTTCGACCTTCCTGCATTAAAATGCTACACAGAAGATTTTTCCAACGCATATCAGCAGAGGAAAATGAACAAAACCAAGTAGGAACGCCGAGCTGTCGAACACAAGCCAACAAATCACTCTGTGCTGCCTGCCAGAATGCTGGAGTCCCTCTAATAGGTTTAAGAAAACGATACCCATTGTCAAACTCCAACAGATTTTTAAAAAATGCATCATCATTTAAAATGTTAACATCGACTTGTTGGAAACATTGCCTACCCTTCCCTTTTCTTAATGCTATTGACACATTTGAAATAACTTGTTGTAACTCTGACATGTACTGAGCATAAAATATGTATTCTACATTACGGGCAAATCTACCATCAGCATGTAAAATTCTGTTGTTAAAATAACGTGCCAATGTTAATTTGTGCTGCCTTCGTTCATGAAATGTGTTAATTCCTTGAGGAAACAATACTGGAAAGCACTTTGCTTCATTAGTCATATCTGAAAGCAATTTGACTGGATTGTTTCCCTCAGCTGGAGCTACATTTAATACATTATGAACATACTGGTCCAACACTTCCTGACCAATGTCCACTGGCATAAGACATGTGTCTTGAAACATACAGTGTTGTTGCCTGTCATGCAGCAGTTCATCTTCAGCCAAATCTGGAGATGCTTCTAGACTTTTTACATGGCCATCATTTTCATTCCCTGTAGTTTCCACTTCAGTTCCCTTACAAAAGGTATTCAGCCATGCATTATTAAATTCTATATCTTTGTAATGCTTATTATTTAGTTTAAGATATTGCAACGCCTGCCTAATTCGCACACTATCAACAAATTGATATTCATAATGTCCTTTATATGTTAGTTTACGTTTCAATTTAACTCCAATTAAAGAACCATCCATTTCATTACGAGGAAGTAAATTATCAGTCTGCACGATGTTAGCAGGAACACAAGTAACAGGACCATGAACTCCATTTTGCCCACCTTTAGGCAATGCTAACATCTTCATGAATGGAATATGTAAAGCAATCAAATGCTGTTCTAAACTATTTAAACAAGCCAATTCTGCTGGAATAGGCTCAAGTTCAAGATTATTAATTCTACTCTCAGGGGGAACCTCACCTTTATTAATTTTACAATGACAACAATAACAAATCCAAAGTTGACCTCTGGCTGTATCTGTATACTGACAGGGCAAATCACACTTTCCACTACATTGGTGTAAATAGTCCTCAGTGATGCACTTTAATGCTACTGAAGCTATAGCTTTGGTTTTGTAATCATCTATTTTGCACCCTAAAACTTGATTTTTAAACAACAACCTATGACAAACACAGCAAACAAAATCTGGACCGTGCTTGACTTTATCAAGAAATTGTTTCATGACAAAATCAAACTGTTCAGACTTTTCTTTAATTTCTTGCTTTTTCAACCTGTTTGATTTTCTAACACGGTTGCGATGCTCCAAATTGGCACTGTACTTAGCTTTGCTGTAAGCCCTAATATTCTGTTTATACAAAGCATTGTCCTTATATTTTTGGATACCACGTGCTTTTAAATGTTGTTTATACAAAGCATCGTCCTTATATTTTTGGATACCGCGTGCTTTTAAATGTTGTTTAAACAAAGCATCGTCCTTATATTTTTGGATACTACGTGATTTTAAATGTTCTTTATACAAAGCATCGTTCTTATATTTTTGGATACTACGTGATTTTAAATGTTCTTTATACAAAGCATCGTTCTTATATTTTTGGATACTACGTGATTTTAAATGTTCTTTATACAAAGCATCGTTCTTATATTTTTGGATACCGCGTGATTTTAAATGTTCTTTATACAAAGCATCGTTCTTATATTTTTGGATACCGCGTGATTTTAAATGTTCTTTATACAAAGCATCGTCCTTATATTTTTGGATACCGCGTGCTTTTAAATGTTGTTTAAACAAAGCATCGTCCTTATATTTTTGGATACCTCTTTTTTTTTGTTTTTCTTGATAAATTCTATCTTCATGGTATTTCTTCTTATTCTTGCTTTGTACACCGTCTTGCTGTGAAATATAGGCCATTTTATTCAATTTACTACGTACATTCCTATAGGATGAATCTTCCTGATATTTAATTCTTTTATGCCTGTTATACTTGTTTTTCAAATAATTAGAGACACAAATACCAGGTCTTTGCACTTGTGTGTCCACATCAGCATCTACTATACTACTTACATTTGAAGTCACACGATTTGAATCAATCACATTGCTGTCTTTTTTAGTCTGTCGTCTGATATTGTAGACTGATGGAGTTGTGTATACTTCACAATAGCCATAACATTTGTGACTTTGTGGCAGATGAACGCATACTACATTTTCATAATGGTTGGCATTTACATTTTCTAAATACAGTGCCTGATTGGAAAACTGCATTGCACTACAAGTATATTCAATCCAGCGATCCTGATGATATGTAAATATACTCATTTCTAAATAATCGGCAGCTGCTTGAATCTCAATTTCTGTAGCCCAACTACCAACATAACCCATTTTTGAATTGCTCAAGTATTCAGCCACAGAGGAATACTCACTTCTCAGAAGACCCTGATACAAGATTGCATTTTTTTCTATCTGCTTCACTACTGCAAGTCTAATCTTTCTATGATAGTTTTGCGTACCGCTGACGGCCTGACTGACTGCTCTGAAGAAACAATTCCCATCACCAACTACTTTCTCATTTTTACAAGGTTTACCTAAATGGCCAACTTGGGTAGATTTTGAATCAACCTTTTGTAATTCAATATTTAACCGTGTACACAGCACTTGTGCTACATTTTCCCTTAGAGGGACAAATTGTAGTTCTTTTTCTGTTACATTACTGATAAAAACATCTGGAAGATCATTGCTGGGAAATATTACTTGCTCAGTCTGTGTAACAGTAGAGCCAAAGAGCAATGTGGAGTTGACACCGGGAGCAGTGGGAATAACGCGTACACCTGCAATCTCAAAAAAGTTCTGTGTTAGGTTCATCATATTTGCTAACTTGAAAAAATGGTCAAACACAAGATCAAGGCACCAGTACACCACAACAACACTGAATCCATTTACATCAACCATCCCATTTGTATTACGAGAATGAGAATCTACCACAGCGTACATTCCATTCTCCTTAATTATTGCACAAGTATTGCAATTCAATGTCAGAAAGCAAGTGTCATACTTTCCACAAATCTGTGCCAAACCATCCTTTAAAGGAGTCAACACTCCTGCCACAACAAGGTCTCCACTAACCACATTTACATCACCAGTTACAAAATCACCATATTCAAAGTCAAAACTCTCGCCATCAATAACTTGCTGCTTGGGTAAATCTGGAACACAAAGAAGCTCAGATCCTCCACTGATCTTATTATTCTTTCTCAGAGAAGAATACAACTCATCACCCAATGTTACAACCCGATCAAGGTCAGCTGACTGCCATGAAAACACACTGTGGGTGGTATGTTTAGCGACAGCTACTAGACTAATAGCCATACACTGAACACCTCTAAATTCAAACCGAGCGTCTCCTTGGTGGAAACTCCCACGAACTGACCTCTTAATATCACGAACCCTAACAGAAAGAGACTTAGTCTTACCTTTGTTGCCTCCTTGCAAGCGATGTTCCTCAACACACTTACCTTTGTTGCCTCCTTGCGAGCGATCATTGTCAACAAACTGCACCTTCACACTACTCATTCCAGGTGACTTCACAACAGCACTGGATGCGCCCCTCTGTAAAAGAAAAAAATACATGATATAAAATAATCTCTTAATTTGTGGTTGACCTGTCGCGATATGCAATAAGACAAAATATCGCACAAGAAATAAAAATGATGGCAATCATTTTCCCAGCTGCGATTTATCGCCACGTGTATATGTGCTTGCGTGTGCTGCATGCACTCGGCACATGTGCATGTTGATTACAAATGAGAGTCCAGATTTCACAAATGTTTATTGGCCATCAACACACAGTGGAATTAAAGTTCAGACATACAAAACAAGGAAACACTTCTATATTAAACATTGTAAAACATTAGCATTGCTACATTGAGGCTAATGGAAAAAAAGACTATGTACTAACCACTTTATACTGCTACAAAACATGACTCCACAATGCAAAATTGCAGTTAAAAGGTGACACATTAAACATGAAGACTCACTGGCACTGGATTAAAGAATTTGCAACCGATGCGAACAAAAAAAAAAAAAACTTATTGATACAACATGCATGACGACAGAGAGGTGCTTTCTTTTTACTGACGGTAAAGTTTACGGTTAGTGTCTTTGGTAACATAGTTCATGTGAACATTTCAAAATAAAAGCGTTTTATGTTCAGATTTCTGGAGGCAATCGTATATACTTCAGGTTCTACACTAAGAATAAATTTAAAAATGACACCCATTATGAAAAATTTTATTGGCCATGATATGTTTAATAACTTTGCTTCAAATTTGTTGCATGAGCACTTTGCAGTACAAGATGACAGTCATTTTGGATTAAATTAACACTTAATGGGCTCCAAGTGGCGAACAACAAAAATGACAGTGGGTTTCTCACCCATTTCATATTCTGCACATAACCAACTCTAAAATGAATCATTATGCAGTGTTTTTATTTAATATTTATAAATTTTAAGCTCGTGTTTTATCCAAGAACAATTTTTCTACATTTCAATAAGTGATTAGGATGTATTGTCCCAATATTCGTGTTTGAATAAGTTACAAAAACGGCAATAACATTGCATATTGCAGTAATTTAGGAGACAATATATTGATTACTGAAATTTGTTATAGCGACAGGCATAGTTGTTGGATAAAGCTTGAGTTATGCTTCTGCGTTGCGATGATGTCAAAGTGACTACGGCGTCAATGAGTGCGTCTGATGAATAGAAGAGTTTTGCGTCCTTTGTGTTGTACAGGTCGTTTGTTAACACCGCTAGGTTGCCCTGACCAGACCGGATAGGCTTGAAGAGTCTAGCAAAGTCTTCCATGGACCGGACAGGAAAAAACAAGCCATCCAAAGCGTATGGGCAAAGCGCAAAGACAGCGGTCATCCACGTCGCCACACAGGACGAGAGCTCTCGTCCTGTGTGGCGACGTGGATGACCGCTGTCTTTGTGTTTTTTCAAAAAGGTGTACTCACTTTTGTTACCAGGGGTTTAGATATTAATACTAGGGCTGTCCCAAACGACTAATTTTCTCCCGATTAGTCAGCAGACTATTTTTACGATTAGTCGACTAATCTAATAATTAATTTTTTTTTTTTTTTTTTAAACTAATTTAGCAATGAAATTTTTGTTGACGCTTATCAATTCACACAAAACATATTGGAACACTCAAATTATTTATTAAAGTACAAATAAACACGTAAATAACAATAATAAATCACAAATAAACAATGAGTTCAAATGCTGATAGAATTAACTGGTGTAGCATCCCGATTGAAAAGATGGTCTCTTAAACTGATGGTTTACAACTTTTATTCCATCCTTGATGTAAACACACCGTAAGAACTACGGTGCACACAAATAAAGCAACACAATTAGAAATTAACAAAAACTTTTCACCTTTTCCTTTTAAACCTTATTTATATATCAATGAATTGCCTATATGAATTGCCTTTACCTTAATTTATTACCTTATCATTGACAATCTCTCCCTTGAGTACAATCACTGTATATATTTATGACCTTTTAACCTTATATAATTTTCTATACCATAAAATAAACCATAACATGAAATAAACCTTTCAATTAGCATTAAGAACAATACTCATAGCACTTATAGGCCCATTGTCAATGAAACATTATTATTTAGTAAGGCGACAGCACCCTCTGGTGTACAAAAAAAAAAAAATTACAAACTGGGTGAAGGCGCTTGAGGTGTTTATTCACAGCCGACGTGCAGCCAAGCTTGGCATTGAAGAGACAGGACAGAAGAGTGTACTCTCCTTTGTTTCTTTGAAATAAGTCAATGTTTTGGACACTCTGGTGCGCTTTTTTTGGCTTTGTGCCGCTTTCCCCGCTTGCAAACAGAGCATCCGACATTCTAACTTTCCACGCATATATTTTTTTAACCCTTCATTAACCGTCGACGGGATGTTGTGCTCGTCGACTGATTAACGTCATCGATGACGTCGACTAGTCGGGACAGCTCTAATTAATACACATACTATTCATCGTGACAAACTGTCATTTTGTCAGTGTTGTCCCATGAAAAGATATTGAACTATATCTGCAGAAATGCGAGGGGGTGTACTCACTTTTGTGATGCACTGTACAACCCCTTATCTCTGTTGGTACTCCAGTGTATATTACTAACCTGTCGTTGATTGGGTCTCCGCTTGACCTCAGCCACCATGGACCTCTGCTTCTTACACAGCAACTAAATGGAAATAAATACATCCATTACTTTTCGGATAATTTTAAAATTTATTATATTACCACTTAATTTTAAAACATCACAATTTGTTATCTTAAATCATGTCTATAACATTACCGGGTTGCGTCTTGGAACAGCCGTCACATCTGGTTGCTGTAGAGCTGATGGAGTAAGTTTGTCCATCTCCTCAAGTAGGGCATGGCTGAACCGGACAGGGTTTAGTGGGATGAAGCAGTCTCTCACCACAGGCTAAATACAGATACAAAACACATTACAGTTTTTCTTAAATAACAGCAAATTTACATTTATGGAAAACAAACACTGAATACATGCTGGTGAAGGCTTTCTTAAATAACAGCAAATGTACATTTATGGAAAACAAACATTGAATACCGGCTGGTGAAGACTTTCTCTCTTGGGAGGTACATGAGATGAACTTGATCCCATTGCGCGCCGCTGTGGTAAAGGTGAAAATTGTTAGTATCACATTTAAATATAAACATTTCATGAATGTGATATATATGTGCTGTATTTTTACTACATGTCCCTTCTTTCAATTATTAATGATCATTAGATTCATTTATTTATTTTTTACCTTTGAGCCAACCACTGTCCACTCATCAAGGTTCACTGCAGGAGGTGGTGTAACCTCAACTCCCCTCACAATGGCAGAACTTTTTTCAGGTGCTACTGTAGCAGGAACACACTTCAATGCTGATCTAACAGGAACAGTCACAGGCCGAGGGACTTGAACCACGTCACGTGTTGCCTGATAGTAAAAAAAAAGCAACAAAATAGACACCATGTACAAGTTACCAATTAACATACAACCACATACACTTCCAATACTTAAATAGCTACAGATAGTAGCTATCTTGAGAACTTGCAACGCCCCCCAAAAAACACTTCTATTAAGTCTCATGATGCAGATCTATCAAACTCACCGTATATGACGCCTTCCACAGCAGTTGAACGAGGATAGGCATTCCATCAGTGTCAGACAAATGAACCTGTAAATATCAGACATATTTAATTCATATAATCATTTCAAACATCAAACATACCAGTCTTATTAATTGAACTAAATATTTACTTTGTTACATCTATTTTATACAATCACTAATTCATTTAGATTTTGTATTACTGTCAAAAGTCCATTTGTTCATTATTTTTTCATAAAGAGAAAAAACTTTTACTTGTACTTTTAAATCAGCAACACAAGTTTAAATGTCTAAACCTGTCAAAATCTTACTTTTTTTTCCACCCGCTTAATTTTTTGGCTCAAAGAATCATCCCCCCCAAAGAGCATTATTATTATTGTTATTATATTTTGGGGGTGGGGTATAGAATTGTATCATTTTTGCGCATTAGTGTTACATTTTAGGTGACTCCTTCCATAAATTGTTAGTGTTAATGTAATTTAAGTACTGGAAAATATTTTTCACATTTAAACAAAATCGTTTTGTGTATCCAATCATGGCTCAAAAATAATACGAATCGTGTCATGAATTTTTGTATCGTTACAGCCCTACAAGTAAACTTTAAACAGATCAGACAGCTGACTATGACATTGATCTAACAACTTACACCATCTTGGGCCCACAGTTCAGATTTATCCAAGGAGAAATGCTCCACTGCAGACAGATACTTTACTCCCACTTCAGCAGCAACACGTCTGTACTCCTGACGCAGCATCTCCTGAGGATACATCTCCATGTTGTAACGTGGAGGAAAATCCACAACTACAACCTATTCCCCAAAAAAATAAAAAAAATAAATGTCATTAGACAGAATTCATCTGTGACATAATACACAAATGTTACTGCAACAAAACAGGTCATGTCATCATAATGTAGTGTAACTACACACTTACATTGGAGCACTGACTAAGCGCAACAGCCAACAGTTTCCTGAATCCAACACCAGCTCTTTCATGACTCTTGGTCTGTGTCAGATCGTTGCTGGGAGCAAGGACACACACCACATCAGGCACTTGGGGCAACTTCACGTTAGCAAGCTCCATCTTCTCTTCCATCGCAGTAGCACCCGGAGTAGACATAATGCCAAAGTACAGATCTCCCTCTGGCATCTTCACAAAACCATCAGCTATGGCTCGTAGATGGGAATCTCCCACAAGAAGAGCAAACTGCAACAAGTCAGAAAATTAGATCACATTAGTACATTTTTGCTTTTACCGATCTTTACTTATATCATCTGTCTACCATGACTGCATTAACAGTATTTATATTCATAAAGTATTGTATCAGAAAAAAAAAAAAAAAAAAAGCTACCTTCTTATCAGAAGACTTGGGTGGAATGACCATTTTGTGACATTTTCCTGTCAGCTGCGAAACTGGCCATTGGCATACACGATGACGGTACCCAGTACCCCGACCTATAAAAAAAAAAAAAAAAACAACAACAACAATACAATAAATTAGCACCAACATGTTTCCTTAGACCAGTACAATTCATAACATTTCCACTATAACTTACGATTCATCGTGCTGCGTTTGTCTCTCAACATAATCAGCTCCACAGAAAGCTGGGTGTCCAGATGCCGCTTGTCTGCTGTTGCTCAACAATCTAAAAGATATCAACATAAACCCATTAGGAATGTTTATTAAAATTGTTATCTCATAATCAGTCTCAATAACCTTTATTTGTCAAATTAATTGCTCACAATAACAAATTACTTCTCCCAAAAAATAATCCACTTAATAACTCTGTTACCACATTGTAAGAGTTAATATTCGAGCAGACAAACTCTGGTTGCGATGAATAATACTTATTAGCGACCACACAACAGAACAAGACTGGCGTAAAATGCGCTGCTCAACGCAGCTAAGCCAAGATAGCAAACGTGAGAAGAGGAAGCTCGGAAGGATGCAGGCGCTGAATCCAAGGGCCGCTCATAAAACAGGTCCTGGAATGAGAGCAAAAACAAGTCATGAGCCGATGATCACAGATAATTATCGAACAAATGCAAAAAACAACTGACCGTGGAACCAAACAAGCTTATCAGGCAACAAGGTGGCAGCGTCCTCTAGCTTTTAAAGATTGTTGATTGACGCTGCCAGCACCTATGGCTGCTCCACCCGTTTGACATCAAACCTGTAATCAGAATTAAAAACACGAGCACCTCCCCAGACAATAACATCCTATTGCACAAAACTATGTACAAGATGCTACTTTCTCCTCGCACGTGACGTCAGCGCGTTGTCCCATTAATAATAGTCCAGGCAAAACGTGATGCTTACAGCTGGCAAAATTAAACTATTCCTCAAGGTGAATAAAATTACTCTGATCAGTTTTTAAACTCCAGTTTCAGCTCTAGTATCTATGCCTTTTTACTCTCCTTTTATGGAGATATATTTGTGTCACATTTCTGAGCGATTCAGCCATTTTTAATTCGTCATCACAAAAGAACGAGGCCACCGATACACGTGGCGGGCTTTTTTACAAAAATAACTTCTACAGTTTGGCTTACCATCCACACACAGACGTACAATTTGGTCACTAGAACCGAGGACTTTTAAAAACTCCGACTAATGTAAAAATGTGCGTATTCTGCCTTAGATGCGGTGTCTTATGTACATTGTAAATAGGAAGTCTTGTATTTTGAGGACCGCGCAGTACAGATATAGTTTTTGGTGTTTTGATGTAGTCATGCCAATGAATAAATAAACGTCGACTCAGATGAGTTCAACAAACTAAATTCTGTGGTTTACAAGTTTTGAGAAACGCGAAATTTAACAGATTGAAAGCATTTTTTTTTCTCCAGTCAAAACGATAACATCAGCAATAGCGGCTAATGCTAACATGCTAACGACCGGTCAGCTCACGTGGCAAGGGCTAAACACACTACATGTTGACCTATTTTACTTTTTGCCGTGTTTACATTCGAAGACTAAACTTACGCAGAGAGGATTTGGAATTTTACAACATCACAAAAACATGGCGAATTTATTCAAAAACATAATGCACATATGTAAACACATCGTCAACCGCGCGCGATTGCGACCCGTTTTAATGGCTCACGAACACGATCGTTGAAACATTTTACGTTTTGTCATTTAGTGAGCTTGAATGCACACCAATAAATATACACAGTATATAAATGCTACATTAACTACTATTTCTCTGTCAAAACGTTTGCCACATGGCACATTATTGAATGTAAACGCCACGTTTGAAACTACATAACAAGGCTAAAAAAAACAAACATTACGCTAATCTAATCAAATGAAAATTCTACTTACCCTGTCACCAAACAAATCTGTAGAAGCTTCAAATCTTGAAGAAAACCTGTGGAATAAAAAGCTTTTTTTTTTTCCCAAAAAAGTGAATAAAACTTTCGAAATCTCACAGAGTTGTCGACAAGAGTCGTCACCGTGCAAGGTTAGAAAGGACCGCCCCCCACACGTCCAAACAGCTTTATATAAATGACGTAAAATCTTTAGCCAATCACATAATAGATAAGCTTGAGGAACGCCCACCGAGCATCTAGGCGGACCTAAATGAAAACTGAAGACTACGATTTTGGGAGGTGTGGCCCCTCTCCATTTGAAGAGCCTTTCCCGCCGGATCAACGTAAATAATATTCCAAAGGACTGAATGGATATGGATGAGGCTACTTCATACCACAGGCCTTAATGCTCGAATCCGATTTTATCGTTTTTTTCCGACTCGAGTGAGGCATTAACTTGACCGTCTGAGCTGGACAAGTCGCATTGAAATGGACCATTTCAAATCCGATCTGGGTCACTGTCGTATGTGGTTTAAATCCTATCTGAGCCACATTTTGCCTGAATGTCGCGCGCGGTCTGAACGATTAAGTCTCCATAATCAGAATTCACGCGGCAATTACGTCTTTAAAGAGCGACAAAGACGACGCGCTATGGTAACAGTGCAGCTGTGCGTTAGCGCCTAGCTTGCCTTAAACACTGCTTTTGGGAAGGATCAAGCTTGACAAGTCATAAAAAAATTAAAAATGGGTTGAGGATAAAGCCTGAGTTATGCTCCCGCGTTGCGGTGACGGCGCAGCGACAACGGCGACCTTCGACATTTGATGGTTCTCCGGCAACTTACGCGTTGCTCTGTAATTCACCGCCAAGCCACTAGAGGGGTGTGGCGTTATGTTTGTACGGTTTTGGGGCATTCTTCTTGTTCACTTCCTCATGTCAAGTTAAAAGGAGAACGAATAAACAATGCAAGATGGAACGCTTGAATGTGTATCTTCATCTCATCAACATTGAATAAATGTCGATCACACGAATGTTGAGGCGCAGGCGACGCAGAAGGCGGTATCGAAGCGGTCTGTCCAACTTTTGATGCCGCAAAGAGAGTTCTAGCGTCAGGAAAAACCAGCTAACTGTGGTGGCTAGCTTCAGACTGGCGCCGAGCACTGCATCCAGCGTTTTGTCCGAGGTCTGCAAAGCCCTTTAGCCCGATTTGTTTGCCGTGTTCTACAATCAGCCAGTGGGAAGCCATAGCACATTTCTGGCGTCTATGGAACTTTCCAAACTGCATTGGAAGCTTAATGTTAACGTTATCATAAAAGCACTGAGGCACTCTCAATCAGTGATGATGTATCGTGTGTGGTCTTTTGATGAAAATAAAACATCAAAACAATTCTTTTGACACCAAATCTGCTTTATTCTTCATATACTTGAAGTGTGACACTTAAATAAGTCACAGACTCATGGCAAGTAAATCTACACAATAAATGATGATGTGCACTAAAAATATAAAGTGATAAAAAGCTGGCAATTTTTGGCCGACTTGGGCCATGTCCACACGTAGCAGTTTTTTTTTGTTTGTTTGTTGTTGTTGTTGTTGTTTTTTTTAAACGTGGATTCTGCCCTAATACGTCAAAGAAAAACAATTGCGTCCACTCCTGCACGTTTGTGTAGAAAAAAAAAACTTTCACAGCCAACCGCTTTCATTCATATTGAAGTACATTCAAAACAAAAAAATAATAGTCCAAAATACTCATTATTCAATAAGAAGCACAGCAAGAGTTTGTAAAAAAAATGGAAGCAATAAAACGCCTATTGATATACTCCCCGTGTGACGTGAGGACAAAATTTGCCGCAGCCAGTGACGTGAATCTTCGGTTATCAGTGCCCACGTGATGGAGCCACAAATGCAAAATTCGCAAATCTTCACCACCTCCGTCGTTTTTAAGAACCCTGGTTTATATCTGCGTGCGCGTGTGGATGATAGAAATATATCTTCTTTTTGCCAAATACCCTGCTACGTGTGGACATGGCCTGGGTCACAGCTTCCATTTTTTTTTTTTTTTTTTAAATTCAATTGCTGGCTGACCTCCAGCCAAGTATTTTCAGCAATCTCCTCCCAGGAATTGCTTGTCATTTGGCAATCTTCATAAAGTTTTGACATTGTAGAAGTTGTCCTCCTTGCTCTTCGTTGATACTCTCATCACCTTGGTCCATTTTTGCGTGCAGAAACATAACCTAATTCCATAATCTTGTGACGTTACGAAAAAATGTAACGAAATGGCTCAATGGCGCACCCTTGAATTGAGGCGAGTTTCGAGCAAGTTAGGTTCTCATGAAATTACGAGAAAAGGACAATCTGCCACAACCCTGACTTGCGTGCCGTCCAAGTTTGCGTGATGTCCGAGTTGCGCCAAACTGCGAGGGCCCGTTCAGTCCTGCTTGCAGGCCTAGTTATTATTATTATTATCATTATTATTATTCTTTTTTCAGGGCAAATGAAAATGGCCAATTTGGAGGCCTGAACATGCACGAAAAGTCACCAAAATTTGCACATACGTGCGGCTTTGCGTAAATTTCGATAATCTTGTGTCGTTTTGAAAAAATGTCAAAAAATGGCTCAGTGGCGCCCCCTTGACCCTTAAAATTTTCAAAAAGGCCTCTCCTCTCAGGTTTTCAACGTAGAGCAATGAAATTTGGGGAGTAGATACCTTATGCCTAACTGTTCAAAAAAGCCTCTTGCACCCATATTCCAAATCCAACAGGAAATCGGATATTTTGGATCAAATGTGAAATTTTTATCGGTTCACAGTTGGAGTCTACATTTGGAGGCCTGAACATGCACGAAAACTCACCAAAATTTGCACATACATGCAACTTTGCGTAAATTTTGATAATCTACAAAAAAAATTAACAAAATGGCTCAGTGGCGCCCCCTTGAAATTTTCAAAAAGGCCTTTCCTATTAGGTTTTTTCAACGTAGAACGATGAAATTTGGCGAGTCGATACATTGTGCAAAACTGCTCCAAAAAGTCTCTTGCACCCATATTCCAAATCCAACAGGAAGCCGGAAATTTTGGATCAAATGTGAAATTTTATCGATTTACATTTGAGACCTTGTCGCTGAAGAAAATAGTTGGATCGTCTTCAAAATTGGTCAGACTATTCAGGAGACATATGAGATCTTAAGTTTTCAAAATGGTGAGTTTTCACTCAAGGGTCTGACCTGGGCGTGGTCCCAAAGTCGGCCATTTTTGGGCAAAATACCAAATTCAGAAAATGATTAAAAACTCCGTGATACAACATTCAATCTTTTTCATTTCTAGCATGTATATGAGATATCCCAGCCTGAACACGACTGCATTGAAATATTACCCATTAGGCCTGGCGCCCCCTAGTGGGAACAGGAAATGGCCTTCTTTACGAGACAGGCTCCTCCTCCAAGGGAAAAAAATCTATTGACCTCAAACCTGTTTCAGGGGAGACTCAAGACATGTGTTCAGGTCCCTGATGAAAAATATTGAGGTTTCGTTGAAGCGGAGAGGTCCAAACTGGAAGTGAAAATGACCGTCAACAATTTGTCTCGCCAAAAATTTTGAACAGTCATAACTCGGCAGATATGCAACATATCTGCGCCAAACTTTCCGTGTTTGTTGAGAGTCATACCCTGAAGGTTCTTGTAGGGGTCATTTGCATCAACTCTACAGTGCCAACTAGTGGCGACAGAAAGAAGTTTTAAAAAAGGCCTTTCCTATTGGGTTTTTTCAACATAGAGCAAGGAAATTTGGGGAGTAGATACCTTATGCAAAACTGCTCCAAAAAGTCTCTTGCACCCATATTCCAAATCCAACAGGAAATCGGGTATTTTGGATCGAATGTGAAATTTTCATGGGTTCACAGTAAGAGTTTACATTTGGAGGCTTGAATATGCATAAAAACTCACCAAAATTTGCACATACATGCGGCTTTGGATAACGTTCGATAATCTTGCAACGTTACGAAACAATTTAACAAAATGGCTCAGTGGCGCCCCCTTGAAATTTTCAAAAAAGCCTCTCCATTTAGGTTTTTCTAACATAGAGTGATGAAATTTGGAGAGTCAAAACTTTGTGCAAAACTGCTCCAAAAAGTCTCTTGCACACACATTCCAAATCCTACAGGAAATCGGGTATTTTGGATTGAATGTGAACTTTTTATCGATTTACAGTGTGCACATTTTACACCTTGGCACCTAGGGAATTAGTTTGATCATTCTCAAAATTGGTGAGACTGTTCATGAGGCATATGAAATCTTAAGTTATAAAAATGGTGTGTTTTCATTCACGGGCCTGACCTGGGCGGGGCGCCAAATTCTTCCATTTTTTCGCCAAAAGACCGAATTCGGAAAATGACTGATAACTCCCTCATACAACGTTCAATCTATTTTAAATCTGGCATGTGTGTGAGGTATACCAGCCTGAGCAGGACTGGATTGAAAATTTACCATTTGTGCTTCGTGCCTCCTAGTGGGAACAGGAAATGCCCTTTTTTACGGGACACACTCCTCCTCTAAAGGGAAAAAATCAATCTACCTCAAACCTGCATAAGGGAAACCTTAAGACCTGTCTTCAGGTGCCTGATGAAAAATATTGAAGTTTCGTTGAAGCGGAGGGGTCCAAACAGGAAAGTGAAAATGACTGTCAACAATTTTTCTCTCCAAAAACTTTGAACAGTCATAACTCGGCAGATATACAAGATATCTGCGCCAAACTTCCCGTGCTTGTTGAGAGTCATACCCTGAAGGGCCTTGTAGGGGTCATTTGCATCAACCCTACAGCGCCAACTAGTGGCGATAGAAAGTCACTCGTTTTTCCAAAACATGTCCAGTTCTTTTCATGTTGGTCATTGTAGTTTCAAGACCTATTAAAATACTTTTTTACGGCCCATGTCCACGTGTCTCTGTCTGTTGCCGTGACGACCCTTTGTTCGCCATTTAAAGGAAATATTTTTTTTCAGAGACTCAGGGAGCTTATAGAGCCACAATAGTTGGCACACTTGGTCGAATTGGCCCAGTTAGAAGATTAATTTGGTTTTGAATAAGGGCTTGGCTGCACAGCTCAGTAGTGGCTCCTTTTTTGTAGTACTCTCTCCAATAGGGGTTTTTATCTCTTGGGTGTGGGAATGTAAAGAGGCGACTTTCGAGCTTGTTAGGTTCTAATGAGATGATTAGAGAGGAGGATCTGCCACCACCCTGACCTGCACACAGTCCGAGTTGCGTGACGTCCGAGTTGCGCTAGATTGCGAGGGCCCGTTCAGTCCTGCTTGCAGGCCTAGTTATTATTATTATTTTTATTATTATTAGGGCCCGAGCACTAGACGTGCGAAGGCCCTATTGTTTTGCAAAGGATTATTATTATTATTATTATTATTATTAGGGCCCGAGCACTAAGCGTGCGAAGGCCCTATTGTTTTGCAAAGGATTTTTTTTTTTTTTTTTTTTTTTTTTTTTTCAGGGCAAATGAAAACGGCCAATTTGGAGGCCTGAACATGCACGAAAAGTCACCAAAATTTGCACATACGTCCGGAAAATTGTAAATTTCGATAATTTTGCAACGTTGCAAAAAAATATAACAAAATGGCTCAGTGGCGCCCCCTTGAAATTTTAAAATTGGCCTATAACATTAGGGTCTGTCAGCGTAGAGCAATGAAATTTGGGGGGTCTATACCTTGTCCAAAACCGCTCCAAAAAAGCATTTACACGCATATTCCAAACCCAACAGGAAATCGGTTATTTTGGATCAAATATGAAATTTTTATCGATTTACAGGGTGCACATTTGAGACCTTTTCGCCGAGGGAGTTAGTTGGATCATCTTCAAAATTGGTGAGACTGTTCAGGAGACATATGAAATCTTAAGTTTTGAAAATGGTGCGTTTTCATTCACGGGTCTGACCTGGGCGTGGTGCCAAAGTCGACCATTTTTTCGGCAAAATGACAAATTCAGTAAATGACTTATAGTTCCTTGACACAACGTTCAATCTTTTTCATATTTGGCATGTATGTGTGGTATCCCACCCTTAACACGAGTGCATTGAAATATTACCCATTAGGTCTAGCGCCCCCTAGTGAGAACAGGAAATGCCTTTTTTTACGAGACAGGTTCCTCCTCCAAGGGAAAACAATCTGTTGACCTCAAACCTGCATCAGGGGAGCCTTAAGACCTGTGTTCAGGTGCCTGATGAAAAATATTGAGGTTTCGTTGAGGCGGAGGGGTCCAAACAGGAAAGTGAAAATGAACGTCAACAATTTGTCACGCAAAAAACTTTGAACAGTCATAACTCGGCAGATATACAACATATCTGCGCCAAACTTCCCGTGTTTGTTGAGAGTCATACCCTGAAGGTTCTTGTAGGGGTCATTTGCATCAACTCTACAGTGCCAACTAGTGGCGACAGAAAGAAGTTTTAAAAAAGGCCTTTCCTATTGGGTTTTTTCAACATAGAGCAAGGAAATTTGGGGAGTAGATACCTTATGCAAAACTGCTCCAAAAAGTCTCTTGCACCCATATTCCAAATCCAACAGGAAATCGGGTATTTTGGATCGAATGTGAAATTTTCATGGGTTCACAGTAGGAGTTTACATTTGGAGGCTTGAATATGCACAAAAACTTGTACAAATTTGCACATACATGCGGCTTTAGATAACGTTCGATAATCTTGCAATGTTACGAAAAAATGTAGCAAAATGCCTCAGTGGCGCCCCCTTGAATTTTTCAAAAAGGCGTTTCCTATTAGGTTTTTTTAACAGAGAGTGATGAAATTTGGGGAGTCGATACCTTGTGCAAAACTGCTCCAAAAAGTCTCTTGCACCCGTATTCCAAATCCAACAGGAAATCGGGTATTTTGGATCGAATGTGAAATTTTTATCGGTTCACAGTAGGAGTTTACATTTGGAGGCTTGAACATGCACGAAAACTCACAAAAATTTGGACATACATGTGGCTTTGCATAACGTTCAATAATCTTGCAACGTTATGAAAACATGTAACAAAATGGCTCAGTGGCGCCCCCTTGAAATTTTCAAAAAGGCCTCTCCATTTAGGTTTTTTCAACGTAGAGGGATGAAATTCGGAGAGTCGATACCTTGTACAAAACTGCTCCAAAAAGTCTCTTGCATGCATATTCCAAACCCAACAGGAAATCGGGTATTTTGGATTGAATGTGAAATTTTTATCGATTTACAGTGTGCACATTTTACACCTTGGCACCTAGGGAATTAGTTTGATCATTCTCAAAATTGGCGAGACTGTTCATGAGGCATATGAAATCTTAAGTTATCAAAATGGTGTGTTTTCATTCACGGGCCTGACCTGGGCGGGGTGCCAAAGTCGGCCATTTTTTCGGCAAAATGACAAATTCAGTAAATGACTAATAGTTCCTTCACACAACGTTCCATCTTTTTCATATCTGGCATGTATGTGCGACATCCCACCCTTAACACGAGTGCATTGAAATATTACCCATTAGGCCTAGCGCCCCCTAGTGAGAACAGGAAATGCCTTTTTTTACGAGACAGGTTCCTCCTCCAAGGAAAAAAAATCTGTTGACCTCAAACCTGCATAAGGGAAGGCTTAAGACCTGTCTTCAGTTGCCTGATGAAAAATATTGAAGTTTCGTTGAAGCGGAGGGGTCCAAACAGGAAAGTGAAAATGACTGTCAACAATTTTTCTCTCCAAAAACTTTGAACAGTCATAACTCGGCAGATATACAACATATCTGCGCCAAACTTCCCGTGCTTGTTGAGAGTCATACCCTGAAGGGCCTTGTAGAGATCATTTGCATCAACCCTACAGCGCCAACTAGTGGCAATAGAAAGTCACTCGTTTTTCCAATACATGTCCAGTTCTTTTCAGGTTGGTCATTGTAATTTGAAGACCTATTGTAATACTTATTTACAGCCCATGTCCACGTGTCTCTGTCTGTTGCCGTGACGACCCTTTATTCGCCATTTAAAGGAAATATTTTTTTTCAAAGACTCAGGCAGCTTATATAGCCACAATATTTGGCACACTTCGTCGAATTGGCCCAGTTAGAAGATTAATTTTGGTTTTGAATAAGGGCTTGGCTGCACAGCTCAGTAGTGGCTCCTTTTTTGTAGTACTCTCTCCAATAGGGGTTTTTATCTCTTGGGTGTGGGAATGTAAATAGGCGACTTTCGAGCATGTTATGTTCTAATGAGATGATTAGAGAGGAGCATCTGCCAACACCCTGACCTGCACACAGTCCGAGTTGCGTGACGTCCGAGTTGCGCTAGATTGCGAGGGCCCGTTCAGTCCTGCTTGCAGGCCTAGTTATTTTTAAATTGCCTTTCAAGATGACATATCAGATCTATGTGTTGGATTTTATCAAGCAAATTTCCCCCAAAAATGGGACTTGTACTCCGGTGCGACTTATATATGTTTTTTCCTCTTCGTTGGGCATTTTATGGCTGGTGCGACTTATACTCAGGTGCGACTTATAGTCCGAAAAATACGGTAATTGCCAAAGGGTCCAATTTTAAATGATCACAACCTTTGTTAAGTAAGAAGAACTCAACATTTGAAGTAAGCAGAAAATGTAATAAGAAAGTAGAAGAATTTAATTTTTTAACTTTCTTAACTTTAATACATATACAGATACTTATATAAAGATAAACCAAGTGGGATTTAAATGCGTCTCTGATGACAGCATAACGCATAGTCAAACGAGCTAAACAGCCCTTTGAAGGCATCTTGAGTCTTATGACGCCAACTTAACATTTCAAGTTGTGCTTACTCGGAAATGAAAGTTTTTACATCTCATTTTATCAAGTTGATAAAGATGAGTTATGAATTAGCCAAATAAGTTACTGATCAAAAGTTTAAAATTTGAGTTGTTCTTCCTTCAAATCTTAGCACAACATTTTATTTTATACAGTGTACATTTAAGATATGATGCAGTACATTCTTTCTAACCGGACAAAATGTTCACTATTTCAGAGGAAGCCTGTCAAAATGCTGACTGGAGGCTTAAGTGATAGATTTTCCCAAATCATAAGGAATCCCACTGGGACTTCAGACCTGCATTTGTGAACTCAACAGCAAACTGTAATTTAGCAATAAATCTATGTGAACATGATACTGTGTGTGTCAGTGATATTTTTGCCATTGTGTCTCCTTTTTTCATTCATTTCATTAATGTTTATTAGATTTAACTTCAGTTGACATGATTGCTATTAATCCTGGAGTTCACTTTTACCAATTTCTCTAAACTCCAATAAAACAAACACACAAAACAAGAGCAAAACCCATACAGAAAGCACTATCGCTACAACACATACGTAAAAAACCTAAATTGTAATTGATAGCTTTCCCAAGTATTGAGTCTAGAAAAAGTCACTGATGGTTGTACGTGGAAATCCACCCTATTTAAATGGCCAATGACAAACAAACCATATTGCTTAGTGGAATTCTAAGGGGCCCGTTGATGGGCTCTGGAATTAGGGGTGTGTGTATATAATATTATGTATCTAAAGGTGATATATTGCGATACCTTGTAGCAGGCACGTGCAGAGGGGGTGTGGGGGGTGGAGAGTGCTTGACCACCTGCCCCTTTGCCTGTACATGCCCAAAGAGCCCCTTTTGACTGGGCTTTATTTTTTTGTATGTGTTTACGTATGTGTGTGCTGGCCGACTGTGAAGGCACGCCACCGAGTACTTTACTTGAACACGGAAAACACCTTTAAAAAATAAATGAATAAATAAATAAATTAAGCCGTCTGTGTGCTGCTAAGACGGCGCGTAACCTCTCCATCACAACCCCCCTGCACACTGTTCCTCTGTGACCTGGGTGTGTGGTGAGGAGTCTGAGAACATCTAGTGGTTGAAAACAAACGGTGTTACCCTATTAAGCCTTGTTCCAGCAAATACTGTAGTGAACAGACACGGCGCTCAGCATACGCATAACACGCAATAGGTAGTAATAGTTAATAATAGGTTAATAATAATAGGTTAATAATAGGTAATAGTAGGGCACCAACTCTGCCTGAAGGGGTTTGTTTGTAAGTTTGTAAAAAAATCCTTAAAAATAGTAATTGTAATAATAACAACAATATATAGTATTTAAAATAAAACTTTGTAAAGCCTGAGAAATGCAAGTAATACAAATATAAGTAACATAGGCTCAATATTTACACAAAAAAAGAATCTCCTGTGCGGCCATCTCGTCAGTCTACCTTTGCCCCCCCCACAATTCCCTAGTGGTTTGCTCCATTATGCTTCAGTCGCAAATTTGGCAGAAGTTTATCCTTGAAAGGAAATGTAATCGAAAAGACAACAAGAGTTGGGGGCGGAAAAAAGGAAGAGGAAAAAGCAGCGAGAATATGCCCGCGCATCACTTGCAGGTAAGAATGTTTTTTTTTAAACAATTGTTTATTTATTATCAGCTACGTTTGCATGACTACAATAATCTGATAATTGGGATAACTGAGTGTGGTGATTGTATTACACAAGCTCGCTAACTGCAGAGTAGGCCCATAGGCTGAAAGCGAATCAGTTTGGCGTCCCTAAGGCTTCTCTAGCGACATCCGTTTTTCCATTTGTACACATGCTCAGAGATGTAAAATAGCGGTGTTTATCAGATAAAGGATAGCGGATCATGCTCTTTACATGACCACCTGAATAAAACTCCAGAAATCGGGTTATGATCGGTTTATTAATGTGCACAACCAAAAAAAAACACTCCAAAACGCTGTAGTGGAAATGATGTGACTTGCAAATTCATTGCACAATGAAAATTAAATGGAATGTTACGAGACATACCGGTAGTGGTTTTATGCAACGACTATGTTGATATAGAAATTTACCATTAGTAAGGAGCCGTAGTCATTTTCGAGAGGTTCAGAGGCCAAGAGCGACATCTACTGGTGAAACTAATTAGAAAAAAAAAAACAATCTTAAAGCTTTTTAGATTTCCCCTTTCATATTTATTGTTTCCACATTATGTCAAATATTGTTCATTTCTATCGTTGGGGGGGTGGATGAGGGGGCCGGGAGGGTGGGGGGGGCGGCACCACAAGGCATATATGCCTAGGGCACCATATTAGCTAGCGCCGGCCCTGGTAGTGAAAGTTCTTACACCAGGTTTATTGTAGGAATTTTTTTTTTAATTATGTCATTTTCTCTTATATAGTTTTCTACTTCAATAATGAATTACCCCCTGCCCCAAGGATATTTCAACCTTTGTGTCTCTGCTCTCTATAGCCAACCATATTTATCCGTTCTTTCACAACGTTATCTAGAAAGGAACACATCTTCATTTTCTCTAATAATAAAATAATACTTTTGAAAAAACGGTGCTGATGGTGGCTCACTGAACATCTAATTTGGTTTATTCTCAGATGAACAACAAGTTGAGTAAGGAAGTTTTGATATAGATGTTGAAGGAAGAAAAGGGATAAAGACTGACAGCCAGTGAGTCACAGCCAGAAAGTGTTGATGACAGTGTTGATTTCTATTCACTGTTCCCCCTTTCCCAATTAAATCCCAGTCAGCCAAGTATGTATATGAGCACCTGCCCCTCCATCGGTCTCTGCACGGCCCTGCGTTGGAGCCCAAAAGATTATTCATATGCTCCCACCAAGAATCTATCATGTCGTTCTGAAAAGGTGTCACTGTTTAAAAAAAAAAAAAAATGTTTTTAAAGACAAAAAGTAATCAACATGTTGCTACCAAAATTTTCCATTAGAATAGCATCTATGTTAGCTCACTGGCTGCAATTGACGCCACTAGACAGCCAATTTATTTTGACTGGATTGGACGTCTAGTACCGTCACTGGCACTGAAGCCATAGGATTCATTGCCAGTCTTATGTTGGCATTTACAGGTTACTTCCTACCGATTAAGTCACTTCCTATTCATTAGGGGACATTCTTGAGTCACTTCTTTTCAGTAACATAAATCAACAGGAAATGAGCTGTAAATGCCCCAAAATCAACAGGAAGTGACCCATAACTGCCACGCGCGGATATAGACTTTCCTATATATGAACTGACTGTGCTTTGCGTTGTAGCCAAATCTAAACCTGAGGAGGAAAGTTGGATATTTAGAATTTCTTTAAACCTAAGCTTTCAAAAGCTCCAACAACAACTGAGCTTGAACGGAGGAACATTGTTAAGACATACTGTATATACAGTACAAACAAAGATTTTATAACCTGGACATTATGTCATTTTTGGTAGGCATCAGCAAAAAAATAAGGCACACATTTCCAAATATGGAGGATGGATTGTCTCCTAAAACCACTGAGATGCAGATAAAACTGCCCTTGGCACAGTTATTCCTGTAACACATACAAACACAAAACTGATTTTCATTCAAAATTGTATTTTTTCAATGATTTGCAAAATAAAAGTTAACAAAAACAGCAGTAACCGCAACCACCATCTCCTAATTTCTCCCTACATTTCCTAAATTCAAATCCTCAATTTCAACTGGTTAAGAACATTGGATGTACATTAAAATTGAAGCTAATGTTAACGATTACTTTTTGTTTTTTTATTTATTGATTTTTTTTTTTACAGTGCTGGCCAAAAGTATTGGCACCCCTGAAATTCTGTCAGATAATGCTCAATTTCAATCTTCCAGCAAACGATTGCAATTACAAATGCTTTGGGAGTAATATCTTCATTTATTTTGCTTCCAATTAAAAAACACAAAAGAGAATTAAAAAAATAATTAAATCATTATAATTTTACACAACACTCCAAAGATGGATTGGCACAAGAGGATTGGCACCCTCAGCCTAATACTTGGTAGCACAACCTTTAGACAAAATAACTGCGAACAACTGCTTCCGGTATCCATCAATGAGATTCTTACAATGCTCTGCTGGAATTTTAGACCATCCTTCTTTGGCCAACTGCTTCAGGTCTCGGAGATATGAAGGGTGCCTTCACTAAACTGCCATTTTCAG
Source organism: Corythoichthys intestinalis (assembly GCF_030265065.1). Classification (NCBI taxonomy): domain Eukaryota; kingdom Metazoa; phylum Chordata; class Actinopteri; order Syngnathiformes; family Syngnathidae; genus Corythoichthys; species Corythoichthys intestinalis. The sequence goes on from NC_080395.1 coordinate 82,337,671, forward strand.
ATCTTTCAACAGGTGTTCCATGGGTTCAGGCCTGGACTCAATGCTGGCCACTTTAGGAGTCTCCAGTGCTTTCTCAAAAAACATTTTCTCATGGGTTTTTGAAGTGTCTTTTGGGTCATTTTCCTGCTGAAAGACCCATGACCACTGAGGGAGACCTAGCTCTCTCATACTGGGTCCTATATTATGCTGCAAAATGTGTTGGTAGTCTTCTAGACTTCATAATGCCATGCACACGGTCAAGCAGTCCAGTGCCAGACCAGAGACAGCAAAGCAACCCCAAAACATCAGGGAACCACCGCTATGTTTGACTGTGGGGAATGTCTTCTTTTCTTTGAAGGCCTCGTTTTTTTTTTCCTGTGAACTACGTTGATACCTTTTCCCAAAATGCTCTACTTTTGTCTGCGCACGGTAGACACAGCAATGTTCAGGTCTTTGGAGATGGACTTGAAGGCTTGAGATTGCCCATGCTTCCTCACAATTTTGCTTCTCAAGTCCTCAGACAGTTCTTTGGTCTTCTTTCTTCTCTCCATGCTCAATGTGCTGCACACATGGACACAGGACAGAGGTTGAGTCAACTTTAATCCAATTTAACTGGCTGCAATTGTGGTTTAGTGATTGCCACCACCTGTTATGTGTCACAGGTAAGTAACAGGTTCTGTTAATTACACAAATTAGAGAAGCATCACATGATTTTTCAAAGTGGTGCCAATACTTTTGTCCGACCCATTTTTGGAGTTTTGTGTAAAATGATAATGATTTTTTTTCCCCAATTCTCTTTTGTGTTTTTTCATTGCAAGCAAAATAAATGAAGATAGTACCACCAAAGCATTTGTAATTGCAATCATTTTCTGGGAGAAATTGAGCATTATCTGACAGAATTGTAGAGGTGCCAAATGCTTTTGGCCAGCACTGTAAATAATAAAGATATAAGTAACATGCAGTACAAGCCAAAAGTTTGGACACACTTCATTCAATGCGACACAAATGAAGGTCCCAACCCCACTGATAAAGCAATAAATTAATGAAATCAACGAGAGACAGCGAGAACCAAAAGTGGTATTTGCCATGTGGCAAAAATGTTTTGCCATGTGGCAATTTTTTTTGCCATGGCAATTTTTTTTGCCATGTGGCAAAAATGTTTTGCCACGTGGCAATTTTTTTTGCCATGTGGCAAAATGTTTTTGCCATGTGGCAATTTTTTTTGCCATGTGGCAATTTTTTTTGCCATGTGGCAATTTTTTTTTGCCATGTGGCAATTTTTTTTGCCATGTGGCATTTTTTTTTTTGCCATGTGGCAAAATGGGTTTTGCCATGTGGCATTTATTTGGGGTATGTGGCAAAATGCATTTCGGTTTGTGGGGGGGTATATGGTATTTTGGGGGGTATATGGCTGTTTTGCAGGCCATACAATTCCATGCCATTGACAGCTATGCACGTCCAAATTGTATTTTCATTTTAAATGTCAGAAAAGCATCTGTGGCTGTGTTTTTTGACCGTACACTTTATATTAGAGCATATCGGCATTCAACTGGAACCCCAAGTAAGGCTCTGCCATTGACGGCTATGCACGTCCAAATTGTTTTTTCATTTTAAATGGCAGAAAAACATCTGTGGCTGTGTTTTTTGACGGTACACTTTACATTAGAGCTTATCGGCATTCATCTGGAACCCCAAGTAAGGCTCTGCCATTGACGGCTATGCACGTCCAAATTGTTTTTTTCATTTTAAATGGCAGAAAAACATCTGTGGCTGTGTTTTTTGACGGTACACTTTACATTAGAGCTTATCGGCATTCATTTGGAACCCCAAGTAAGGCTCTGCCATTGACGGCTATGCATGTCCAAAGTGTATTTTCATTTTAAATGGCAGAAAACGTGTGGCTGTGTTTTTTGACGATGCACTTGACATTACAGCTTATCGACATTCAACTGACACCCAAGTAAGGTTCTGCCATTGACGGCTATGCACGTCCAAATTTCGGTGTCAGCTGTCTTTCTGCACTGATGAATCTTGGGTATGCGGTCACTACGCTCGCGGTTTGACCAGAGGCGTAGCAAGGGTCGAAAAGTGAAAAGAAGGTGGCGAAAAGTAGCACTTTACATTGACTCATATGGATGTACTTACATTCGGGCATGGACGCACACATTTTAACAGGTGGCTGTCCTCTGCTCGAAATGCGCACCTTACGCCTATTCTCGCTCCCAGAATACACAGCGCTTGTGACGTAGGACAATAACAGGACTTGTTGCCATGGGAACGTACGCATACCCAAGGAACCTTGCTAAAAGGAGTATTGAAATTGCTAATAAAATAGTTTAGAATTATTTTAGATGCATATATGTTGTATTTTTCCTATAGAGTATTCAACGAGGAATACAATAGACTAATTAATAGACTTTTTGGGAAAATCACCATTTCTTTTAGTAGTTACGAGTAATGAGTTGGCCTGTGAAAAGCAACGTAAAACAACTCGGCAAAGAATTTCCAGAGAGTTTGGTGAGTCACTCTTTAAACAATCATGTGGTATTAATAGCTGATTGGACTTTCTTAAACATGTAAAATCTACAAAAAAAGTCTATTAATGGGTCTATTGTATTCCTCGTTGAATACTCTATAAGAAAAATACAACATATATGTATCTAAAATAATCCTAAACTATTTTATTAGCAATTTCAATACTCCTTTTAGCAAGGTTCCTTGGGTATGCATACGTTCCCATGGCAACCAGTCCTGTTATTGTCCTACGTCACAAGCGCTGTGTATTCTGGGAGCGAGAATAGGCGTAAGGTGCGCATTTCGAGCAGAGGACAGCCACCTGTTAAAATGTGTGCGTCCATGAACGAATGTAAGTACATCCATATGAGTCAATGTAAAGTGCTACTTTTCGCCACTTTTATGGCCAAGATGGACCACACGTGCATGCAGCACGCACTCGCACCCCCTTACCTTTGTGTTCATTATACTGCGCGAGTATGTATGTGTGTCACGTGACTCAAAAGGGCCCCATGTTGCTCGTTGCCTGGGGCCCCCGGGGACCCTTGCTACGCCTCTGGTCAAACCGCGAGCGTAGTGACCGCATACCCAAGATTCATCAGTGCAGAAAGACAGCTGACACCGAAATTTGGACGTGCATAGCCGTCAATGGCAGAACCTTACTTGGGTGTCAGTTGAATGTCGATAAGCTGTAATGTCAAGTGCATCGTCAAAAAACACAGCCACACGTTTTCCGCCATTTAAAATGAAAATACAATTTGGACGTAGATAGCCGTCAATGGCAGAGCCTTACTTGGGGTTCCAGATGAATGCCGATAAGCTCTAATGTAAAGTGTACCGTCAAAAAACACAGCCACAGATGTTTTTCTGCCATTTAAAATGAAAAAACAATTTGGACGTGCATAGCCGTCAATGGCAGAGCCTTACTTGGGGTTCCAGATGAATGCCGATAAGCTCTAATGTAAAGTGAACGGTCAAAAAACACAGCCACAGATGTTTTTCTGCCATTTAAAATGAAAAAACAATTTGGACGTGCATAGCCGTCAATGGCAGAGCCTTACTTGGGGTTCCAGATGAATGCCGATAAGCTCTAATGTAAAATGTACCGTCAAAAAACACAGCCACAAATGTTTTTCTGCCATTTAAAATGAAAAAACAATTTGGACGTGCATAGCCGTCAATGGCAGAGCCTTACTTGGGGTTCCAGATGAATGCCGATAAGCTCTAATGTAAAGTGTACGGTCAAAAAACACAGCCACAGATGTTTTTCTGCCATTTAAAATGAAAAAAACAATTTGGACGTGCATAGCCGTCAATGGCAGAGCCTTACATGGGGTTCCAGATGAATGCCGATAAGCTCTAATGTAAAGTGTACCGTTAAAAACACAGCCACAGATGCTTTTCTGCCATTTTAAATGAAAATACAATTTGGACGTGCATAGCCGTCAATGGCATGGACTTGCAAAACAGCCATATACCCCCCGAAATACCATATACCCCCCACAAACCGAAATATATTTTGCCACTTACCCCAAATAAATGCCACATGGCAAAATCCATTTTGCCACATGGCAAAAAAAAAATGCCACATGGCAAAAAAATTGCCATATGGCAAAAACATTTTGCCACATGGCAAAAAAAAATGCCACATGGCAAAAACATTTTGCCACATGGCAAAAACATTTTGCCACATGGCAAAAAAAATTGCCACATGGCAAAAAAAAAAGCCACATGGCGAAAACATTTTGCCACATGGCAAAAAAAATTGCCACATGGCAAAAAAAAATGCCACATGGCAAAAACATTTTGCCACATGGCAAAAACCACTTTTGGTTTTCGGCCCTGCTGAAATCAACCCTGAAAAGGCATACCTGTGAAGCGACGCCAGCTCTACGCAGGGGCAAGAGGGGGCAGTGCTCCCTAAAATAAATGTTTTGCCCCCCTCAAATCAGACTTTTTGGAGATGAGATGCGTGTTCTGCAACCTGGCAGTTTTTTGTTTTGTTTTTTTTTTACATAGGATTTTGACAGTTGCCGTCATATTTTCGGGATCAAAGCACCGTTTACAGGAATGGCGTTCCAGTCCCGAATCTTTCACCCCTGCTTGTATCGCAAATCGTAACGTGAGGTACCTAGAGGTTCCCACCCCTATCAGGAATACCCATACGTCTATCGCGTCAGTGACACTGCCAAGTATGTATTCCTAACAAATAGTCTAACACAGCAAGCCAATCTACTAGACAGAGCTCTGGGGCAGCAGCTATTCCTTTCCCTGATGATAGCGAAGCAGAATGACAACCGTGGCGTTCTCTCACCCAGATTTTTTACAATTGTCCAAATATGGTGTGCCTAACTATGTATGTGTGTGCGTACTGCAGAGGTCGGTAGAGTATCCAAAAATTATTCTTAACATTAACATTAGCCCTTTCGTGCACTAATAATGATTTTTTTTTTTTTTTTTAATTAACCCTTTAAAGCTGTGGTGTCGTTATAAGCCCCCCTAAAACATTCTTAAGCCCCTCCTAATTAATTTGGTGTTGTTTTACTAAAAAAAAATAATAATAAAACTACAAAAAATGCTGTCATATTCACTATGAAGTTGCCAGAATATTAGTTTAAATCAATAACCATATTAACTGTCATTATTAACTTAAAATGTGATCGTAAATCTGTCAGTTTCCCCTTACTTTATAGAGTAAGGTAGCGAGCCCCTTCAGTGTGTTGCTATCCAATCCATTCCACTTGTTCATATTGAGAACGCCCACATCTCTGAAAATCCAGTCCGCGTTTTCCTTGTGACCTAGTTAGCAGTCGGTACTACCTCTTTTTTTCCCGCAGTCGATCTCTGCGCACGTCTTTTTCCTTTGTTATTTTGCGGTCAAAAGTTACTCCTCAGCTCTAAAATAACACCGCTACTTAGCTGCTGCTGCTGCTGCTGCTGCTGCTGCTTGCTAGTTAGTCCGAAATGCCTTGTGAAGGTCCTAGTAGAGTTAAGTGTGCACTCTTGTTACCACTATCTTTGGGGTGACTTCCTTCTGGAGCATCAGCTGTGTTTCTCACTTTATGCCAATGAGCTCATCCAGGAGCCACCTAAAATGTTTTTTGATTTCACAGGTATGCCATTTGTACCCTGGTACTCCAGACTCACCGCTGTTCCAGCTATTGAGTCTGGCCACCATTAAGCGGATAAAATTTCCAGGGCGGAGCAAGCCACAGCAAACAGACAGCGGAGTGGACCAATCAGCGACGGGCGGGACAAGGGACTTGCGCGCGGAAGTAAAGATACGAGGAGAGCTGAGTTTATTCAACATGGCTGGCGCGAGACAGACTGTTGTCAATGACTTGTGTCGCTGTGTTTTTGGTAATTTAAAACAGATTTTTCTGTGGATTGGATCATATTCTCGTCTCTCCTGTTCGCCATTACGCGGATAAAATTTCCAGGGCGGAGCAAGCCACAGCAAACAGACAGCGGAGTGGACCAATCAGCGACGGGCGGGACGAGGGACTTGCACGCGGAAGTAAACATACGAGGAGAGTGGAGTTTATTCAACATGGCTAGCGCGAGACAGACTGTTGTCAATGACTTGTGTCGATGTGTTTTTGGTAATTGATAAGTTTTGGTAAACTGATTTTACCGTGGATTGGAACATATTCTCGGCTCTCGTGTTCGCCATCTGTGTTGTTGCGGAGATGACTTCCGACGCGGAAGAGTGATGTTGCTCGTTAGGAACACGTCAAGCAAATAAACGAATCTGATTTGTCAATTGATTTTGTAGTTGCTCGAGAGGCCGTTAATGGGCTGGGTCCCAGACTATACTCTCAGTGTTTGAAAAACACAGGGAGAACAGTCTGGCCGTGCCAGGCAATGCCATTTGAATCAATGGGGTTGGGACCTTCATTTGTGTTGCATCAAATGGGTGTGTCCAAACTCTTGGCCTGTACTGTATGGATGGATGTATGGATGGATGGATGTTATGAATAATTTTTGGATACGTGTTTGTGTGCATGTGTGTGTGTGAACCCCCCTGCTCTTAAAACCTAGTGACGCCGCTGCTCACAAGGAAATTCATTGAACTCATTGGCTGCCAATGATGGCGCTAGACATCTCAGCCATTTTAAGTTATTGATAATTAGTGAATAAAAAAATATCTGTCCATCCATTTACAGCACCGCTCATCCTTAACTGGGTCCGCTCATCCTTAACTGGGTCACGGGGTGCTGGAGCCTGGAGCCAATTTATTTAAAAAATTGATAAAAAAATACAATAATTCTAATGATCATTTTTGTAAAATTCCTTGTCACATGTGGATTAGCTCTTGCTTTTGACACCAGTATCAGTAGAAATATTTTACCCAGAATGAACAGCTCTGAAAAATATCGTCAAAGCTGTACTTTGACAGTGATTTCTGTTGACAAACATGTATTTTGACGTTTAATTAAAAAATATTTTATTTAAAAAATGTCATTTATCAATGTTTGTGTTTACAGTACTGAAAATAATACAATAGTTTTAACTTTGATCTTTTTACGAAGAACTACATCTCCCAAGATGCTTATTGACCAAACAATCATGATTTTTCAACAACATATCTCCCAACCAGGGGTCGCATTAACCGGATATTTTCCGTCGTTGACCGGTTTTTTAAAACGGTGACGGAAAAAACTGAAATCCGTCCGTCATTTTGACAGGTTGCAATTCACACCCCAGACCACAGGGTGGTGAGTCAGCATATTAGCTATTGTCTCTCTTAATGCATGACGTCGTTGGCTCTTCTGTCAGAATATTGTAGCGTCACCGGGGTCTGGCGGCGGCACCGTGATTGACACATCAACGCGAGGTTCTTATTGGTGCACCCGGTGTGCCAGCGCGTCATCCAATCACCCAATCACATGACGTCACAACTCCGCCCCCTGACCGGAGCCGCCATATAGACCCTACCCACCGACGTCATAAAACCACGTGCTCGCTGTATGGTTCCGCCCACTTGTCCGTCATTTTGTCTCTGTATAAGCATTGGTTTCAATTGATCGAGGAATTTAAAATGCATTTCATGGAAGACCCGGTGCTTTCTGATGCCGTAAACTCACTGGATGTGTTGCATAAAAGGCGTTATGTGGAAATGCTTCGTTCTATACAGTTGCCAGATCCATATTTGATGCCCAAATCGATGTTTTTCGACCCACTGTCTTCGCCCTGTCTGCGACATCTGCTACGCTGATATTTACAATTATCTTGTCCACACAAAATCAGCCTATTCTCACGAAAATTTGAAAAACGTCAAGAGCTTGGAGGCTTATAAATACTTCGTTGCTGGTTGGGTGATACAGGTCCTCGTCCACGAAAATTCGGCAGGAATCTATCTTGTGCTTGGAAAGGTGAGTTACGAAATTTTCAATTCAAAATCTTTTGTTATTCCTAACATCCAATGTCAAGTCTAATGTATTTCATGTCGTTTGTCAATGGAGTTAAGGCTTTTAATGTTTATATGGTTTAGCGATAGCACTCTTGTTGTCGGCGATTAGCCTAGCAATGATCTTAATTGTGGTTATTTGTCAGCCCAAAACCCTCTAAGTATATCTTAAATGCATCTTACCGGATATAAAATGACTACTACATAGTCTGTGGTGATTTTTTTGGTGCCCAGTTTTCACGTCGGATTGCAGCCATCCATTTCGCTCTCCACTTTGGATCCCTCGGAATACGGTAAAACTTCAAGTCTCTCTTTCCATCTTCTCTGTTAGTGCAACCAACAGCCACACACGCCTTCACCATTTTGATTATTAATGTTCAGGAGCAGAAAAACACGCCGTAAATAGGAGGAATGTACGTAGCCGTAACAGGGAAACATGATGTGTTGACGGACAAGTGGGCGGCACTAGTCAAAAACCCTCGGTCCGCCATTGGATTTTTTAATATTTTTTTTACTTTCTGGTATCTTTTTCTACGAAAGCGCAGAGCTGCCAGTGTTAAGTGACACATTTCTACCAGGGCTTTCTCAGTTTTATGCATTTCCAGCCTTTTTAACAAATTAGCAAACTTGTTTCAACGACTAGTTAGTGGCGAAGGTTAAATGATAAAAACATGACCTTTTCCCATAGTTCGTCAGGGTTTGTCAACATCCATTACGTTTTCATAAGCAGAGTCTATAGTAGAGGTCTGCCAACCTAGTCCTCGAAAGCCGCTATCCGACTTGTTTTCCATGTCTCCCTCCTTTAACACATCTGAATCAAATGATCAGCTCATCAACAAGCTCTGCAGGAGCCTGGTAACGATCCTGATTATTTGATTCAGGTGTGTTAAAGAAGTGAGACATGGAAACAAGCTGGATAGCGGCTCTTGAGGACCAGGGTTGCAGACCCCTGGTCTATAGTCTATGAAGGGAAGTGAAATTAAATAGCAGATGTTTAATAACAAATTAAAAGAATGAAACAATGAAATGTAATTGCTACAAGGATGTTAAGACTGTTTCTCTAGGCACAGGGGCCTTTTGACAAGAGACCACTTGGGACTCGCGATTGGAGGTCAGGAGGAAGGTAGCAGCTAAAGGTCAAAGGGCCATAGGAAGGCCATTCGCTTTGGAAGCTCCCTAGGACCAGATGACAACAAAGGGCAACAGTCTTCAGGCCGGACGACAACGTGGGGTGTCCACCAGTCCGGCCATATCGACAGCAGACGTCTTTGATTATCATTCATCACATGTGACAATAATGACCGGGATTTCCATGGACATAATGACTCTAATCACATGAACTCACATCATCAGTTCTTCACTCACATGTAATAAAATACTGGGCAAGCCAGAAAGACTTTGTCAGTCTACTCCGATCTTTTTTGGGCTAGGACCAGGAGTAGTTCACTGACCCAGCATGCTGCTTAGAACTCCTCTGTCAGTAACTTAGGGCAATAAATTGTTGACTTTGAACATGTCGCCGTTATTGGAGTCCTTTAACGAAAACGAACACGAATGGAACCTTGAGGATTAATCATTTAACAGGTAATTTAAAACACAAGTTCCTTTATCTACTATGGGAAAAGGTCATGTTTTTAGCATTCAGCCTTCACGAGTTCGCCATTAGCCCTACATTAAAACGAGGTTATCAATACGTTACAACAAAATGTTAATACGTTAAAATGAGGTTAGCTATAGACCCTACCCACGTGACGTCACAACTCCGCTCTCCTGACTGGTGCCGCCCACTTGTCCGTCAACACATTGTGTTGACCTGTTACGGCTACGTACATTCCTCCTATTTACGGCGTGCTTTTCTGCTCGTTAACATTAATAATCAAAATGGTGAAGGCGTGTGTGGCGGTCGGTTGCAATAACAGAGAAGATAGACGGAGAGACTCAAAGTTCTACCGGATTCCGAGAGACACGGAGAGGAGAGAGCGAGATGGGCTGCTGCAATTCGACGAGAAAACTGGGCTCCAAACGATTACTACAGATAATGTAGTAGTCATTTTATATCTGGTAAGATGCATTTAATATATATTTAGAGGGTTTTGGGCTGACAACCACAATTAAGATCATTGCTAGGCTAATCGCCGACAACATACACGTATGTATGTAGTGAGTGCTATCGCTAAACCATATAAACATTAAAAGCCCTAGCTCCATTGACAAATGACATGAAATACATTAGACTTGACAGTGGATGTTAGCAAGAACAAAAGATTTTGAATTGAAAATTTCGTAACTCACCTTCCGAGCACAAGATAGATTCCTGCCGAATTTTCGTGTACGAGGACCTGTTTCACCCAACTAGCAACGTAGCATTTATAAGCCTCCAAGCTCTTAAAGTTTTTCAAACTTTCGTGAGAATAGGCTGATTTTGTGTGGACAAGATAGTTGTAAATATCAGGGTCAAGCAGAGACGGTGAAGGCAGCCGGTCAAAAATCATCGATTTAGGCATCAAATATGGATCTGGCGACTGTATAGAACGAAGCTTTTCCACATAACGCCTTTTATGCAACACATCCAGTGAGTTTACGGCATCAGAAAGCACCGGGTCTTCCATGAAATGCATTTTAAATTCCTCGATCAATTGAAACCAATGCTAATATAGAGACAAAATAACGGACAAGTGGGCGGAACCATACAGCGAGCACGTGGTTTTATGACGTCGGTGGGTAGGCTCTGTTGTGTGTCAGCTCGTCATATTTACACATTACCGCTACGTACATGCCTCCTATTACGGCGTGTTTTTCTGCTCGTTAATATTAATAATCAAAATGGTGAAGGCGTGTGTGGCGGTTGGTTGCTGTAACAGAGAAGATAGACGGAGAGACTTGAAGTTCTACCGTATTCTGAGAGACCCGAGATGAGAGCGAGATGGATTGCTGTAATTCGACAAGAAATCTGGGCACCAAACAATCACCACAGACTATGTAGTAGTCTTTTTATATCTGGTAAGATGCATTTAATATATATTTAGAAGATTTTGGGCTGACAACCACAATTAAGATCGTTGTGTGACGTTGGTGATTGGGGTCTATGTCGTTGCCTTTTTTTCTTTGGGGGCGGAGTTGTTGGTAAGCAGAGTAAAAAGGGAGAAAAATACCACGACTCCCGTGTCTAACTTTTCGCCGCCAAGCAAGTGTTACAATATTAATTAAAAATGAATGAAAACTAAATACTATTGAATATGTCATCATTATCATTTAAAAAATTTAAGTGACGGGTAAAAATAGACTATGACCGGATTTTTATGACCCTGTCAGTCAAAATGACAGACAACGAAAATGTCTAGCGCAACCTCTGCTCCCAACTGTTAATATTTTTTTTCCTGGTTAAGGGAAACCTCTTATCTTGAACGAGAAGTTGTAATTTGAATTGCTTTTTACCGAACTGGGCGTGTTGTACGCTCCTATCGGGCTGGAGAATTGCCTGTAAAAATAAGTGAATGAACAAACCGGTACACGATAAAATGTACACAAATGCTGCACAGAAAATGTCATTTGTATTCAAAAAGGTTTACCATAATTTTTTTGGGCCCTGTCAGTGTTTTACTTTTGATATGTGTAATGCAATGTACTTTGTGTAATATTCTGTACTGCCAGTGAAGATGTAATGTATATCCCAAAGGGACCAATAAATCTTAATCTAATCTAAATCAAGTAATTCAATGATGTAAAATATCCAATGCTTGGTGTAAGACATAGTTTAATATAATCACATAACGCTCAATTTACATTAAAACTCATCGAGCTATAAAGACACTCAGATTGCCATTCTCCATGTCTAAGCAGTTGAACAGGACAGGCTTTAAAGAATAGGAAAAAAATACAACTCATATATAAGACAATGCAATGTCAGTTAGGAGCAAAACAAACATGGACCAAAAATGTTTTTTTCCCCAAGTCATACAAAGATTATTTGTGATAGCTATTTGTAAATCAATATATCTGACTCTACAAAATAAAAGAAAGTGTATTTTGTCATTCTTTTATTATATATTTGAGCAGTGTAGGCAACCTGGTCTATTTTTGTAACCCTGTAGCTGCCCGTAGTTTGCGCATGCAAAGGACAGATAGTGCCGTCTCGACAGATTGTGTGCAAGAGAATAGAATAGAAATTCTTTATTGTCAGTATACAACCACAACGGTATTTCTAGCTTCGCCATGCTGTGCACCACATAAAACAACAAAAGTATTTTAAGGCCAAGGGCATACGTTTGGTCTCAACTTTGTTAGGGACGATATAACAGCATAACCTGCATGTACACGTTTTGCTGGTGACAGGACATTAATAAGACCAAACGGATTGGATGAACGGGGCAAAGGGCCACATTCCTCATGAATATGAACCGAATTAACTGATAGGTTAAATGATCAGTGCAAAATAAATCTGTATCGACTGATAATAACTGTTACGTGCATTGGTTCAGGTGATACACTGTTCGATCCGAACGTTTGTCTTCAAAAACTACTAAAGAAACATTTTGAAAACTTCCAGAAAAACTATGTTTTTTATTAGCAAACATAAACATAATGAAAATAATTCACTTAATAATAGTAGGGTCAATTCTATCCTTACAACACATGGGAAGACAATCTAAATCCCCTATATAACTGAACTCATTATATTATGCAAATAAGGTTGCTTAAAAGTGGGTGGGAACAATTTGAGCATCCTGAAAAGTTGGTAGTGTTATGTCCCTAGCGTCCCTATGCAAACCTACGCCTTTGAATAAGGCTGATATAATACCACAGGTTGACTGTGTACACAGATTAGGAATTAATGGCCACCAGGTCTCCATCCAGCCATCGGAGTCTCCTGGAGTCCAAGCCGAATATAGACCCTACTCACCTACGTCACAAAATGGGCGTGTCGCTGTTTCCGGCCGCCATATTGTACCTCTTTTTCAGACCTATTCTCATTGTTTTCTATTAGTCGAGCAAGTTATAGAGCAATTCATGGAAGCCCCGGTGTTATCTGACGCTGTAAACTCATTGGATCCGTTGCATAAAAGGCGTTACGTGGAAAAGCTTCAGTTTATCCATTCGCCAGATCCGTATTTGATGCCTAAATCGATGTTTTTCGACCCGCTGGCTTCGCCTGACATCTGATACCCACACAAAATCAGCCTATTCTCACGAAAGTTTGAAAAACTTTAAGAGCTTGGAGGCTTATAAATGCTACGTTGCTGGTTAGGTGAAACACGTCCTCGTACACGAAAATTCGGCAGGAATCTTGTGCTCGGAAGGTGAGTTACGAAATTTTCAATTGAAAATCTTTTGTTCTTGCTAACATCCACTGTCAAGTCTAATGTATTTCATGTCATTTGTCAATGGAGCTAGGGCTTTTAATGTTTATATGGTTTAGCGATAGCACTAACTACATACATACGTGTATGTTGTCGGCGATTAGCCTAGCAATGATCTTAATTGTGGTTGTCAGCCCGAAACCCTCTAAATATATATTAAATGCATCTTACCAGATATAAAATGACTACTACATAATCTGTGGTAGTCGTTTGGAGCCCAGTTGTCTCGTCGAATTGCAGCAGTCAATCGCGGCCTCCTCTTCGTGTCTCTCGGAATACGGTAAAAATTCAAGTCTCTCCGTCTATCTTCTCTGTTTTTGCAACCGACCGCCACACACGACTTCACCATTTTGAGTATTAATGTTGACGAGCAGTAAAACGTGCAATAATAGGAAGAATTTACGAAGCGCTAATGCATTTCTATGGCGAGTATGCGGACATCATGGCGCGGGGGCGTGGCTCTGACGTCACGTGAGTAGGGTCTATAGGACACCGGTACGGGGGTGTAACATCGGCATTTCACCGGAGTACCCGCAACGGCACGTTGCCCTGTCGCGGCACACTGGTCGGACCCCAATATCACCCCCCCAGGCGCGGAGGCCGGCTGTCGAGTGGACAGTCCGCGAATGACACGACACTCATTCAAAGTTGAAGTGATGGGGCTCCAGGCGTGGACGCCGGCGACTCGCCGGTAGTCCACTCTCTTACTGGGCAGGCTTGTGTCGGGCCACTCGCCGACCACTCTTGTACCGGCGCGTCGCGGACACTCCGGTTGGAACGAATTGCCAACCGTCACGTCAGGGCAGCAGGTGAAGTTCGCCGTGTTGAATCACATTAAGCAGCAGGGCACCGTACTCCAGTGAAATGCCGATGTCACACCCCCGTACCGGTGCCCTATATTCGGCTTGGACTCCAGGAGACTCCGATGGATGGATGGAGCCCTGGTGGCCATTATTCTTGCTTCATACTTTTATGCCATTGGCGCAATCAGCTGCCACTCAAACACACCGGAACTAGCGTTGACGTTGAATCTTTGTGTCAAAATGATTCAATCGAAAAAAAAAGTGCCTTCAAAACTTTTCCCACTTCAAAAAAAAGTGTGTTCAAAACTTTTTCCACATTGAAAAAAAAAGAGTTTAAAACTTTTTGCTTTTCAAAAAAGTGATACTTCAATAAAAGATACATATATTTCAAATAAAAAAATATATTTTCCCCAAAAAATATTTTTGCAAATGATTTTTTTCTTTGATTAAAAATAGTTTTTTGATTAAAGCAACTTTTATTGCGATTGAATGATTTTGACACAAATGTCCTACCTCTAATATGGCTCAAACACAAAAAGGATTGCTTCAATCAAAGAAAACGGTTTGAATGAAAAATAAAGTGTTCAAATGCGAATTTCTGAGTGTCAAATATTTTTTCACATTCAAACCTTTTTTTCAAGGATTGAATTTTTTAAAATTTTTGATTGGAGTGATTTTCTTTTGAAAATATATATTTTTTTGTTTGAAGCGACTTAATTTTTGATTGAATAATAAAGACACAAATGTCCTAGCCAAAATGTGGTCCAAACGCAAAATGACATGACTTCAATCAAAAATGGTGTTTCAATCGAAAAAAAAACGACTTAAATCAAAAAAAAAATTCTCAATCAAAGAAAAATAGTTTTCAAATATATTTTTTTGAGTTTCAAATTTATTTTTGCATTCAAACACATTTTTTTTTGATTGAAGAGACGCTTTCTTCGATTGGAAATATATATTTTGATTGAAGCAACTTTTTATTTGATTGAAGCAACTTTTTTTTTGATTGAATAATAAAGACACAAATCTACCTCCATAGGCACTGCTGCCACTTGCTCATGTCTGCCTATGCGCATTTTTTTTTCCCACAGCAGATTTCAAAAATGCATTCATGCAGGAAGACGCCATCTAAAGGACGTCATTATTAAAGGAAAATTCCATCATTGTTTCTTCGATGGCATGTTTTAAGGTTCCAACTACTATGAATAAAATGATTTTCTTCCATCACTCTTGCTTTTATTGGATCGTTAAAAAGTTCCCATTTTTGGGGGGGTCACCCTGTACAATGTATAATCCCACTTCGTCCAATATGTTGATCTTCTCCCACTTCTGAAAATCTTTCCCTTCACCCCTGGACATCCTACCTAGGCCATCTACAACTGCAGCCACCTCATCCACATCCTCATCCCGTGTTACTCTTTTTTTATGTAATACATTTCAAAGAAATAATGCTATGACATTTCCGTTTGAGTGTTGGAACATTTGTAGTGAAATTAGCTGTTGTTGCTGGTGTGTGTTGGGGGGGGGGCACCGTCATATTTGCCAAGGGCACCAAATTGTTCAGACCTCAGAATAAAAAGTTTGGACACCCCTGGTATTTAATAATCCAATTTGCAATTTGTAATTGCCACACGATTTTAGTGGAAGAATTACACAAATGAAGTAATACAAATAAGAGGTTTCAATCATTTTAAACAAGCACAAGTATTCTTTCATTGGACGTGACTTTCCTTCTCGGACCATCTTTTGATCTGCTGTGAAAAAAGATGTTTTACCTACTTGAAAGACTTGAAAAACCTGCAAGATGACAACAAACAAAGTAACATCAAAATGCCACGTCATCCTGATCATTTCGTTTCAGACAGGTGTGCCATTCTCATGCACATTTGCATGTGTATGCATTAACCATATGTTGTTGATACGTTTTTGACTTTTGCCATCAATTCTGATCATCTATATTTGTTTTTCCTAGCAGAAAAACCATATAAATCCACAGAGAGAAAGCTCTTCTATTGAGTCAATCCAGAGGAATCAAGGTAAGACCAGTTACGAATTATGGGATTGTCAATTACCTACACTTATACATTATTTTCTAAATAGAATTTACACATATTTACAGGTCTTCTACATGCATTTGTATAGATTATTTCTCTGAGCTTATCAGTATTTGTCACACAGATCTGCTGGAATGGGTTTTCTCAAGTTCTCAGCTCTGGCTGTTCTGTTGCTGTCTGCCTACTGTTGGGCTGACAATAAGGTAACTGACGTTAGAAGTTTTTA
Organism: Corythoichthys intestinalis; assembly: GCF_030265065.1. Taxonomy (NCBI): domain Eukaryota; kingdom Metazoa; phylum Chordata; class Actinopteri; order Syngnathiformes; family Syngnathidae; genus Corythoichthys; species Corythoichthys intestinalis. The sequence continues at coordinate 82,354,014 of NC_080395.1, forward strand.
GGAAGGTTTTCAGATTGCAACGCGATACTATGTAATAATGATGAAAGGTTCAGTACACTAGGAATTGTGTTTTCCTATGCTAATCACCCTTATTCTCTGATTTACTTGATCATTAGCTACTACCAGGGGTGAATTTGTGCCGGATCCTGCCGGAACAAGATCCGGCACCCCTTGATTGTGGCCTCCCTGTGTTCAGGGACTTTTTTGGGCCGATCCGGCACCTCTCATGTATAGAAAATAATAATAATATAAAAACGTTTTTTTTTAAATTATCAAATAAAATAATAATATGCATGAATTCAGTTACAGAACATATCCCAAGAATTGCATGTTGTTTATAAAAAATTAACGTCCTTTGAAAGAGTCAGAGATTTGTAGATGCACTAAATAGCTGGACCAACAAATCACACACGTGACATAAATAAATAAATAAAATAAAAACTTTGGAAATTTCCAGGATCTGGGGAGCGAGAAGCCAGGATCAAACGGTATTTAAGCATGCCATGCCAAAAAGACAGTTGCATTTACTGTCTTTTTACAAAAAGAAGGAAAATGGTTCAACCGGCGATGAGGGCAGCTGCAGCGATCCTGCTAATGGGCATGACCAGGTGCAGCAGGAGGCTAGCGCCACAGCAGCTAGCCGGGTTCACGGACATCCAGCCAAGCCGGAGCAGGAGGCTGCTACCGTGGCAGCAGCTAGTCAGGTTTAGCGCCACCCAAAGTGGGGGCTAGCTATAGCGCCAGCAGTAAGCCAGATGGATCACCAACAGCCGGAGCAATAGGCTAGTAGCATGTAGCCAAAAATTCAGGTTTGGGCAGCACAATTTGTAAGGCACAATTTGTAAAGCGGTGAGAACTTTGGGGCCTGAGGAGACGGGGGGGATGGAACTCGCAAAAGAACGGGTTTGTGTTATTGTAATCTCTTTTTTTTTAAAATGTCAAGTTAGACCTGTTGAGAATCTAATTGCTGACTGTGTACTGTAAGTCCCACCTGTGGTTATGTGGGCAATTGCCCATGTTGTGCAGAGTATTGCCTAAATAATTCTAAATTGTTGTCATAACATTTATACCACTGATATCATCTGAAGTTGAGGCTTGTAAGTCCCACAGCATGGCAAGTGGGCATATGCGTGTTGTTTTAGGTACCATTTTCTGCGTATGTTCCGGCACCTGTGCCCGTCTAGTCATCCCTGCGCTGTCATATGTACTGTGTGTTCCGGCACCTTATGATTTACAAATTAAGCACTGGCTACTACCTTTATTTACTATTTTGTCAAAGCTGAGTTGGTCGTTCTTTCCTTCCTACAATGCTACTTTGTGATTTAAGACACAGTACATTACCCCTTAACATTTTAAATACAGCTAAAAATGATCAAAACAAAAATTGATGTTTCTTGCCACCTAGATTTTAGTTACTTTTTTGCTGTTGTTTCACATTTTGCATTTCTAATTTCTAATTTTCCTTTCCTATACTTCCTCGTTGCTGTGCTATCCAAGCAGGCAGGTAGGTATCAAATGGTTTGACTTGTGCAAGGTTGGAAGCTATTCTTCTCCAAGTAAAATCATATTCACGTCACAAACAGATGATGTTGAAGAAGACCTGAGAGACCTTTCTGTGTCTGAACTTCTGGAGAAAGCCAACAGTAATCAGGGTGAGTGTCAAAACACCAAAGTGTATTTTCATTTATTTATTTATTTTTTAAACCTGTCCTGTTCAGCTGTTTGATACAGAGAATGGAAGTCTTAAGTGCCCGGACAGTCTGAACAGTTTTAATGTTTCACATTGAGAGTCTGACATACTCACATTGTGATCACTCAACATACCTCGTTTATTATGACAAAGCAGCGAACAGGAAGGGGCTATGGGGGAACAGAAGAAAAGAAACACAAGAAAAGAAAGAAAAACACAAACTACAACAAGAAATACATTGAACATCTAGAGCAATTCCTAATATGTTGGTGCTATCGTCAGCTAGATGTATTTCCGTTGACAACATGTGGGGGGCCTGTTGACCAGGGAAAGAGGGGGACGGGGGTGGGGGAGTCTATAAGCTAAATGATTGAAATGGGTAGAGTGTACACAAATCAGCTCTGTGAACATTGACATTGTGTTTGTCAACCCAGTAATCGTGTGAATCCCTTGTGAGTGTAAGCCCGTTGGCGACCAACCCTACGCCGCCCCATCACATCCAGCGACACGCGAGCCCCACCAGGTGCGACAGCCACGCAGACGAGCGGCCAAGTGTATTTTAATGCCGAGCCAGCGCACGGTACACGTGTTTTGAGTCCGCGTGGGCACGCCAGGTGCAAGTGGCAATTTTGTACAAGAAAGGTATAGATTTACAATGTTACAATGAGGACCAAAGCTTCCAAAATTTTGAAAAAAAAAGACAAATCTAAATGAGTAAAAATAATTATAATAATACAATAAAAGTGAAAATATAAAACACTATAAAGACAAAAAATCTGATTGAAAGGTGAAAAATAAATATGAGATTTAATACATGAATAAATCAAAGTCAAAATAAAATTGTATATGAATACTAAAATAAAAATTAGATTCAAAATTTCAGAATAAATTCAAAAATAAAGATTAGGTTCAAAATTTAAGAATAAATACAAAAATAAAGGTGGACATACATACTAATATATATATACCGTATATATATAAATTTAAAATCGATCAATAAATAAAAGCGCTTTGCTCTCATTCTTATTTTTAGTTTTTGGCATGAACGTAGACAAAAAAATATATATTATTCAAATGAGGGGGCAGTCTTAAGTGTGCTGAACTATTCACCTATTGGTCAATCGAATCGAAGTGCGTGGATCAATTAGTTAATGCCTGCCCGTACACGGCTGAATGAAACTAAATTATAGAACGGGTAATGAGCAATCAAAAAGTAAAAAAGACAATAAAGCCCTTTCATTTATTGATTGATATTTAGTTCAATTTATATTAATTTTTGTATTTTTGTATTCATTCTTAAATTTTTAATCTTATTATTTATTTTTGTATTTATATTCAGTTTTATTTGGACTTTGAATTATTTACAGTATGTATTTATCACCATATTCATGTTTAATCTTTGAATCTTATTTTTGCATTTATAGTCCTTTTTATTCTATGCATTCATTCATTTATTTATGTCATTTTTGGACCGCCAAATTTCTCTTTTTTTATACAGTATTTCTAGCACATTGGCTGTACGAGATGTCGCACACAGACGTTTGAAAATTTCCAATTGCCCATTTCACAGCATAGATTACAGTCCCGTATTTTCCGCACTATAAGGCGCACCTTCAATGAATGACATATTTTAAAACCTTTTCCATATATAAGGCGCACCGCATTATAATGCGCATAGAATAAATGCTAAAGTAGAGGCTGGGGCTATTTTATGCATCCATTAGACGGTGCTGCGCTAAAGGGAATGTCAACAAAGCAGCAACACAACAGCAGGCTAAAACATGTTGTGCAACATAGTAGAGGGGAACTTTGTTCTTTTCCACAGTCACCCTTTTTGTGTTAGATGGGGTATAATTTTTCCCTGTTTTGCAATGTATGCACTGTATTTGACCAGAGCGTGTATAAAGGCCAAAAACGCCTATGACTATACCTGCTACTTATGTTGACTTATCAAATATAAAACTATTTATTCAAATTTTGGAGGGGAATTTTTTGTCTTTTTGGTCCCAAAATGTTAGTTTATAATTGGTCAGTGAAGAAAGCAACAGTTTGGACATGATGGAGAGTGTTATTTGTGGTTTTCTTATTATAATGGTGTAATTTTGTAAGCCCGTTTTTGGTTGCAAATTTGTATGAATCTTTAAAAAAAACTGACAAGACTGAAAAAGCAGTTTCTGCTCTTGCACCCCTCTTTAAAAGAAACTGCTGTATTCTAAGATAAAACAACTGTTGTGTTTGATAGAACAATATGTCTATATGCTGCCATAGCAGATTCATGGCACATGAAGCCCCCAAACTAGTTCTAATTTCTCCATTTTACCCTGAAAACCCCCGTTTACAGACGTCGCGCAACCGCTTTTGTTTCAACCCAGCCATAAAACGAAGGTAATTAATTATATTTATTATTCAAAATGTCTGTCGTTTTTAGCTTAGAATCATTCATTGACGTCTCATATTTCGTTTTTTTAAAAAAAAAAAAGACACTTTAAAAAATTATTCACTCACATATTTTAAACTTTTAAACAAATTATGTCACAATGGAAAAAAAAAAATGGCGTCTGTAAAAAAGTCACAGATATCTACTTCATAACTATCGCTTAATTGTATGTTTTTTGTTAGTGTCACATTTTCTCCGATATGTTAGATGATAAATGATTGATCCAAACAAAAAAAGTTGAAAAAATACATTTAAAAGGGTAAATATATGAAAAAGAACATCTCGACCACTCCTTGATGTCTGCGATTTCTGCATCGCGACTCTTGTTATATTACCATGTTTCACCCATAAAATCCCCCAAAAATCCAGCTGTGGCCATTCACAGCTGTGTCTTGACACTCAGTGATACATGCTACAGGGAGTTTTTGGATCAAAACAAAGTAAGCACACAATAATATCTTGTTAAAGTCGTGGCGTCTGTAATTTTGTTCTCACGTGCTCTCACCTCCAGATAGGGTTTTGCAGTTTAAAAAATATTAAAAAAAAAAAAAAATGCCATCCTGCTCAAAATTTTTCTTCCCCCAGAAAATTGAGATTTTAAGCTTTCCGATGATGTATCACACATGCAAAATCATGCAATTTTGAAAGTTGGCTAAATTGGGGGTCTCAGAGCGGAACTTCAAGTCACTTGAGTGTTTTCCGCCATATATAAGGCGCACTGGATTATAAGGCGCAGTTGGCTTTTGAGAAAATTTAAGGCTTTTAATTGCGCCTTATAGTGCGGAAAATACGGTCATTTGGGGAGACACTGACCAGATTCGTGCGATCTCCCCAGTAGGTTTGTTGTACTACCTCGTACCAAGCATGAGTCTACCTTCCAATGACCAAAATAGTTTCTCTTTTTGTCGGTTAGGGGACGTTCTGAGCTACAGAAAATGCTAAGAAGCCTCTTTATTGGTCCAGAAGAGCTGCAGTGTTCGCTCCTATATCAATTTTATCATGCCCTCTTTCGAAAACGGAGACTGTTCACAAAATCCAGTCCAAAATGTCCTTTCGACCTGATTTGCTTTAATCTAGATTTGAGTGATGTTTGAGTTTGAATTCAACAAGGAGTCAGCAGGCTTTCAACTGACTTTGATGTGTTCCAGTCCGTTCAGATGATGAGCCAGCCCTGATTGAAGGAGACATTGCCATTTACAACGATGCGAGACAACGAGGAAAGAGAAATGCTGACCCCTGCACCAGTCACGGATGCAAATGGGTAAAGTCGACTGATGGAAAGGTCTACATCCCTTACACCATCCAGAATCACCTTAGTAAGTAGTTCAATAATTCCTCTCGACATTGTGTTTGTCAAGCATAGATTAGAGTGGTTCTTAATTTTTTGTGGGTTTTTTTCTTTTTTAGTAGTAGTACAGTAAGTACTACCTCCAAAAATACTTGTCTTTTCACGAACAATGTGACCAAACACTCCTGGATGCAGTCAAATATTCCATCTTCTTAGTATAAATACTTTTACATGTGTTAAAATGGTCCCTAAAAGTTACCTAATTACACCTAGAGGTTATTCAAGTACACAGGTGTTTGCAAGATTTTTGAGATACTTCTCTGTGCGTATTAACTCATACCTCCAGTGGTCAACTGGAAATAACTATTTTTAAAAAGTTACCCAGGGCAATATCGAACAATATTGAACAGTTTGATTAATATTCAGTGTTATAATATTTAACATCTGGTCAGTGTTGTTTTCGTCAACAATGACAATAAGGACATTGATTAACATTGTTGACTAACAATTTTTTCATGACGACGAGGCAATAACGAGCAAAAAACGTGTCTTGGGAGACGAAAACATGAGACGAATGCCAGTTTTTATCTAAAGAGACGAGAAAGAGACGAAAATATGGCAATAATTTCCGTCATATGTTCGCAACGTGTCACATTTTTTGTGTAGTTAGCCTGCATCGTAGCCATGTGTGGTTGTGATCATCACACACTAAATGTAACTCGTAGTGTTATCATAGCATTCGCATTTGCGTTAGCATTAGGCCAATGCTAATGACAACTATTTTTACATACAATTTGTGGCGTCCAGGTGGGTATGATTAATTGAAAATAATGTAGTGTTTTCCTGATAAGTGTGTGTTATCACCAAGTTGGTGTTGTCCTTGTAGACAATGCAATATGTGTTCTTCTGTCAATGTTCGTTCGAAATTGCTACAAACATTTATTTTTTTATTTTTGGACAAAAATGTTTGAATTTTACTGACGAAAACATTTTGAGTAAACGTCAACTAAAACTAAATAAAATTAGTCTGACTTTTTGTTAACAAAAACGAGATGAAGACACATTTTGAAATGACTAAAAAATGACTGAGACTATTAAGTATTATTGTCCAAAAGACTAAGACTATGAGGAAAATTAAACGGGCTGCCAAAAACTACACTGCTTCTGGTCTTATATTTGCCAAAATTACACCCCTAGTCATTTTCATGCGCGCTGCCATATTAGGAACGGATGTGATGTCTTGTCGTTGACTGGCCAGCATACCAAGACACCATGATAGTAATCTTAAATGCTCTTTTAATTTTTTGACTGAAATTCCCTCAGAATATTTATCATTGTGCTATGAATAAAATACTAACCTTGGCTTCACTGTGCTGCTAGACTCCGATGAAAAGTCCATCATCACCCGTGGACTGGAGTCATTCTCCTCATTTTCCTGCATTCGCTTCAGACCCAGAGGCAGTGAACGTGACTGGCTGAGCATCGAGTCCCGACATGGGTATGAAAATGAAAGGGGGGGGAATCATAAAAACAATTGAGCACTTCGTTGTTCTCTTCAACTCAGCACTTATTCTGGTCAGATGCTACTCCTTTGTTGGTCGTGGTGGTGGAAAGCAGATAGTTTCTCTGGCTCGCCGAGGATGCCTTCATCATGGCACTGTCCTGCACGTGCTTCTCCACGCTCTTGGATTTCATCATGAACAGACACGCAGCGACAGAGACCGCCACATTAAAGTTCTGCTGGAAAATGTTCAATCTGGTACTCTCTACATTCAATTGTTAATTTTTATCTTCTGAATTCAAATAAGACAAACTGTTCTGTTTGTGTTTTAGGAATGGAGCACAACTTTAGGAAGATTGCCACCCTCAACCAGGGCACTCCTTATGACTACAACTCTGTCATGCAAAGCCACAAGTATGCACTGGGGCGTTGACAGGGATTTGGGACTCTACGGGGGTAAAAAAACAAAACAAGACTTCGGACTCAGCACGTTAATGTGGCAGACTCAGGATGTGCTGTGCCATCGACATATCGAGGTGGTTGCATAAGGCTCCAACTAGTGGAGGGGGTGCCCAATTGGTGTGAATAAAAAAATAATAAAAACACAAAGTGTATTTCAGTGTTACATATACGAGATATACAGTATTTATTCTTTTCAAAATTACTTCTACTCTGAATCCAAGACCGTGAGCCATATTATGACCCGGCGGCCTAAACCTCTTGTTGCTCTTTTTTTGTTCCTCTTGCACTCTTATAACAATCGTCATCTCACTTTGCCTGGCCAGAGTGTTCTCCCTGTATTTTTTATACACCGGGAGAACAGTCTGGGACCCAGAAAGTAACCGTGCAATCAGATTCATTTATTTGCGTGATATGTTCTTAATGAGCAACGTCACTCTTGCGCGTCGGAAGTCATCTCCAAATCAACACAGATGGCGAACAGGAGAGCCGAGAATATGTTCCAATCCGCGGTAAATTCAGTTTTAAATGACCAAAAACACATCGAGTCACTAAAACCAACAGTCTGTCTCGTGCTAGCCATATTGAATAAACTTCTCCATTCTCCGCTCTCTCAGTATATTTATTTCCTCACGCTAGAGTTTGTCGCTTTACTAATGTCACGTACGCCCCTCGCTGATTGGTCCACTCCGCTGTCATTTTGTTGTGGCTTGCTCTGCCCTGGATATGTGATCCGCAGAACGGTCGCCGGACTCTATCGCTGGGACAGCGGTGAGCCTGGAGTTCCAGGGAACATCTCACTGTGTTAGCAGTTAGCGCTATTGATAAATGAATGTCTCATTTCTGTTGCTGTCAATACGACATTTAAGATTTTTAATATGAAAAGGTCCAAGCCCTCGGGTACTGATTTTAGAAAGCCATGAAAGAAGGTGGAGAAAAAACAGCGACTTTAAATAGTACTTTAATGCACAGAGCGGAACCTTTAAACACTCGTTTCAGGTGAACCACAAACGGCGACATTAAGTTGTGAAAATACAACATACTGGTATAGAATATATAAAATAATATATATTGTCATTTCAGGGTGGAGGCTCCAAGCTACACTTTCTCTTAGTGCACCTAGTTACCTGGGCAGATTTAAAATAGAATTTCATAGTTTCTACAGGCAATGTGCCCCTCTTGTTGCTCTCTTTACAGTACTCCTGAACTTACAACATTCAGAACCTATATGAATGTTTGCACTGTGAACATATTTTGGTTGAAACAAAGTGGGTTTTGTCATTTTATAGGTATGCTTTCTCCAAGAACAATCAGCCCACCATGCTCCCTATTCCTAACTCCAATGTATCCTTTGGCAATGCTCAAAAGATGAGCCGCAATGACATCGAGAGACTCAACAAGCTCTACCAGTGTTGTGAGTGAATACCTAATCTATCAACACTATCAACAACGCACCACAAAAAAACAACAACAACAAAAATAGTAGAATTTGAAATTTTAAGTCGACCCGGTTCACTAGTTTTCGCTTAACTTAAGTTTTGATGGAAACTTGTAAATACATGTTATCACCAAAGAGTCCAATTTCAAATGATCAGAACCTTGTTAAGTAAGCAGTACTCAACATTTGAAGTAAGCAGAAATTGTGATAAGAAAGCAGAATAACTTTTTTTTTTTTTTTTTTTTTAGGAAACTGGGCTTAACTTTAAGTACATCCACATATATTTACAGTGCCTTGCAAAAGTATTCGGCCCCCTTGAATCTTGCAAGCCTTCGCCACATTTCAGGCTTCACACATAAAGATATGAAATTTAATTTTTTTGTCAAGAATCAACAACAAGTGGGACACAATCGTGAAGTGGAACAACATTTATTGGATAATTTAAACTTTTTTAACAAATAAAAAACTGAGAAGTGGGGCGTGCAATATTATTCGGCCCCTTTACTTTCAGTGCAGCAAAACTCACTCCCGAAGTTCAGTGAGGATCTCTGAATGATCAAATGTTGTCCTAAATGACCGATGATGATAAATAGAATCCACATGTGTGTAATCAAGTCTCCGTATAAATGCACCTGCTCTGTGATAGTCTCAGGGTACTGTTTAAAGTGCAGAGAGCATTATGAAAACCAAGGAACACACCAGGCAGATCCGAGATACTGTTGTGGAGAAGTTTAAAGCCGGATTTGGATACAAAAAGATTTCCCAAGCTTTAAACATCTCAAGGAGCACTGTGCAAGCCATCATATTGAAATGGAAGGAGCATCAGACCACTGCAAATCTACCAAGACCCGGCCGTCCTTCCAAACTTCCTTCTCAAACAAGGAGAAAACTGATCAGAGATACAGCCAAGAGGCCCATGATCACTCTGGATGAACTGCAGGGATCTACAGTTGAGGTGGGAGAGTCTGTCCATAGGACAACAATCAGTCGTACACTGCACAAATCTGGCCTTTATGGAAGAGTGGCAAGAAGAAAGCCATTTCTCAAAGATATCCATAAAAAGTCTTGTTTAAAGTTTGCCACATGCCACCTGGGAGACACACCAAACATGTGGAAGAAGGTGCTCTGGTCAGATGAAACCAAAATTGAACTTTTTGGCCACAATGCAAAACGATATGTTTGGCGTAAAAGCAACACAGCTCATCACCCTGAACACACCATCCCCACTGTCAAACATGGTGGTGGCAGCATCATGGTTTGGGCCTGCTTTTCTTCAGCAGGGACAGGGAAGATGGTTAAAATTGACGGGAAGATGGATGCAGCCAAATACAGGAACATTCTGGGAGAAAACCTGTTGGTATCTGCACAAGACCTGAGACTGGGACGGAGATTTATCTTCCAACAGGACAATGATCCAAAACATAAAGCCAAATCTACAATGGAATGGTTCAAAAATAAACGTATCCAGGTGTTAGAATGGCCAAGTCAAAGTCCAGACCTGAATCCAATCGAGAATCTGTGGAAAAACCTGAAGACTGCTGTTCACAAACACTCTCCATCCAACCTCACTGAGCTCGAGCTGTTTTGCAAGGAAGAATGGGCAAGAATGTCAGTCTCTCGATGTGCAAAACTGATAGAAACATACCCCAAGCGACTTGCAGCTGTAATTGGAGCAAAAGGTGGCGCTACAAAGTATTAACGCAATGGGGCCGAATAATATTGCACGCCCCACTTTTCAGTTTTTTATTTGTTAAAAAAGTTCAAATTATTCATTCATTCATTCATTTTCCATGCCGCTTTTCCTCACGAGGGTCGCGGAGGTGCTGGAGCCTATCCCAGCTAACTGGGGGCAGTAGGCAGGGGACACCCTGAACTGGTTGCCAGCCAATTGCAGGGCAAGTTCAAATTATCCAATAAATTTTGTTCCACTTCACGATTGTGTCCCACTTGTTTTTGATTCTTGACAAAAAATTAAAATTTTATATCTTTATGTTTGAAGCCTGAAATGTGGCGAAAGGTTGCAAGATTCAAGGGGGCCGAATACTTTTGCAAGGCACTGTATATTAGGATAAACCGAGTGGGATTTAAATGTGTGTCTGATGACAGCGTAACACATGGTCAAATGAGCTAAATAGCCTTTTGAAGGAATCATGAGTTAAGCTAAGGCTACATTTACACAATTTAACATTTCAAGTTGTGCTTACCACATTTTTCGGTCTATAAATTGCAGTTTTTTTCATAGTTTGGCAGAGGGTGCGTCTTATACTCTGGAGCGACTTACAGTATTTGTGAAATTATTAACATGTTATGATATCATTGTTGCTTGTTAGCATGTTCTTTATGCTATAGTTATCTGAATAACTCTTAATAGCTGTGTTACACTAATATACCAGGCATGTTCTCAGTTTCTTGTTCATGCGTCATGTAATGTCAGCCTGTTGTTCTCTATTGTATTTTTATTTTGAATTGGATTTAAAGATGTCATGTCTGTTCTTGGTGCTGGATTCTATCAAATAAATTTCCTCCGCAAAATTGCGATTTATACTCCGGTGCGACTTATATATGTTTTGTTTCCTTTTCATTGCACATTTTTGGGCTGGTGCAACTTATACTCAGGTGCGATTTGTAGTCTAAAAAATGCAGAAGTCAGAATTGTAAGTTTTGCCCCATAACAATCATTCAGATCCAAGTTACAACTCATTTTATCAAGTTGATAAAGATGAGTTATGAATCAGCCAAATAAGTAACTGATGAAAAGTTTAAAATTTGAGGTGTTCTACTGTCAAATCTTTGCGTTATCACATCCTTTTATTTTTCACAGTGTACATTTAAGATATTATGCAGTATATTCTTTCTAACCGGACAAAATGTTCACTATTTCAGAGGAAACCTGTCAAAATGCTGACTGGGGGCTTCAGCGATTGATTTTCCCCAACCTTGAGGAATCCCATTGGGACTTCAGAACTGCATTTGTGAACTCAACAGTAAACTCTGTGATTTAGCAATAAATCTATGTGAACTTCTATTCACATGAAATCTATTTTTGCCATTGTGTGTCCTTTTTTGATTCATTTTTTTTTTTCATTCATTTCATTAAGGTGTATTAGATTTAACTTCAGTTGACATGATTGCTAATAGTCCTGGAGTTCACTTTTACCAATTTCTCTAAACTCCAATAAAACAAACACACAAAACAAAAACAAAACCCATACAGAAAGCACTATCGCTACAACACATACATAAAGAAGCTAAATTGTAATTGATAGCTTTCCCAAGTATGTAGTCTAGAAAAAGTCACTGATGGTTCTCGGTGGAAATCCACCGTGTTTAAATGCCCAATGACGAACAAACCATATTGCTTGGTGCAATTCTAAGGCGCCCGTTGATGGGCTCTGGAATTAGGGGGGTGTATATTATATAACATATCTAAAATGTGATTTATTGCGATACTTTGTAGCCCAAAAGGTTATCGATACGCTCCTAGCAAAAACAGGCATGCAAACTGGTTAGGGGTGAAAAAGGTGACAAAGTAACATGGACACACGGCATATGCAAAAAAGTGCATTTCATAGTGCAACCAGAGACATATCGAATTAAAAACAGTACATAATAATTTAACATATACAAGTCAATCTCTCATCCTGAAATCAGAACATATAAGACGCATTAAGTATCAAATTATACAAAATCTAAATTATAAAATATACAGTATGTCCCATTCGCATTAAGCAGAGAACAGCTGTACAGCATAAAATATAAATGTACAGGTACAGTATAAATTCCATTCACTTAACTATTATGTGTAAGATAGATAGATAGATACAGTGGGGAGAACAAGTATTTGATACACTGCCAATGGGTTTTCCACTGCCCATTGGCAGTGTATCGAATACTTGTTCTCCCCACTGTAGAATAAAAAAATAAATAAAAGTCTTCAAAAGCATTAACTGTAGTGATCATAACTTTATTTACATTCAACCAAAGCAATTAGTCCCATGGTCCTTAACTTCGATTGATAGGGCATCATACTGGATAAACAGACGTACACCTGTAGGCTGTTTTATGAACGGGGGTGTGTACGAAGAACGCGGGAATGGGGGTACTTTCAAATGCAACCTGTAGCGGAGCTCTCCGGGTTGATAAACTCTCGATGGCTAAACGAATGAAACGACCTCCACAACAAGGCAAAACTCTTCCCTTTATGTAATTATCGGAAAGTATAGAGGGGCCTTAAATAACTCATTGTCAAAAATAACTGGTGACCATTCAGAACTTTACTGACAAAGCCCTGAACATGACTTGTATGGAAGGCACTAGTTCATCACTCTAGTTACCTCATTGCTCATGATTTTTGTTTTTTATCGTTGACAAGCGCTTTACAAAGGGGCCTTAAATAACTCGTCACAACACCAACTGGCGACAATTCAGATCCCAACTGACGTTCGCTAACTTTACTTACAAAGCCGTGTGTGAAAGGCGCTAGTTAGCCCCTCCGCAGTTAGCGCTACCTCGCGTAACCGCGTTCTACGAGGCGGTGAAATATCGAGGACTATCTGAAGTCAGTTATCAAGAAATTAAGCGAATACTTGTGTTATAGACACCATTACAAGCGCAGGAATTGATCGAACAACACGATTGAATGATTTATGAAGACTATTATAGGCCGTCACTCAAACTTTTAGCTTTAAGAAGTTAACCATTTTTGACATTAATCCCTTACCTTGCCGCAATTTTCAACGGGTCCGGGCAAGAAGCTGGGATGGGGAGGGGTTCCGCCTCCTCATTGCTGATTGGTGCTAACTGTGCTCACTATTGTCAGTCATTTGTTGTCACGAGAAGAGAGTGGCGGGGATAGGTCTAGGTCATCGGACCAGAGTGTAGTTTTGAGCATGGACTACAGTTTTGAAGTTAAGTTTCACTCGCTCGTTGACAGACGCCCCTGACCCCCCCCCCCCCCCCCCCCATTTTTTTTCTCCTCGGATCTACGTGATTCAGAAGAATGACCCATTTTGATTTCAAAACGGCGAAATTTCACCGAAAGGCGGCAAGTTTGCATGCCTGCAAAAATCAATAATGTTGTTTTAAAAAGGTGTCACTGTTTGAAAAACAAAAGAAGGAACAAACATGTTGCTACCAAAATCTTCCATTACAATAGTGTCTATGTTGGCTCACTGGCTGCAATTGACAGCACTAAACATCCATACTCAAACATACTTAGTTTGCACTTAAACTGCTGGCCAAAAGTATTTGGCACCTCTACAATTCTGTCAGATAATGCTCAAATTCTCCAAGAAAATGATTGCAATTACAAATGCTTTGTTAGTAATGTCTTCATTTATTCTGCTTGCAATGAAAAAACACAAAAGACAATGGGGAAAAAAATTAAATCAGGATCATTTTACACAAAACTCCAAAAATGGGCCAGACAAAAGTATTGGCACCCTTTGAAAAATCCTATGATGCTTCTCTAATTTGTGTCATTAACATCACCAGTTACTTACCTGTGGCACATAACAGGTAGGGGCAATAACTAAATCACACTTGCAGCTAGTTAAAATGGATTAAAGTTGACTCAACCTCTGTCCTACGTCCTTGTGTGTACCACATTGAGCATGGAGAAAAGAAAGAAGACCAAAGAACCGTCTGAGGACTTGAGAAGCAAAATTGTGAAGAAGCATGAGCAATCTCAAGGCTCCAAGTCCATCTCCAAAGACCTGAATGTTCCTGTGTCTACCGTGCGCAGTGTCATCAATAAGTGTAAAGCCCATGGCACTGTGGCTCACCTCCCTAGATGTGGACGGAAAAGATAAATTGACGAGAAATTTCAATGAAAGATTGTGCAGATGGTGGATAAAGAACCTCGACTAACATCCAGACAAGTTCAAGCTGTCCTGTAGTCCGAGGGTACAACAGTGTCAACCCGTACTATCCGTCAGCGTCTGAATGAAAAGGGACTCTCTGGTAGAATACCCAGGAAGACCACACTTCTGACCCAGAGACCTAAAAAGCCAGGTTAGAGTTTGCCAAAACTTACCTGAGAGAGCCAAAAGGTTTTGGAAAAATGTTCTCTGGTCAGAAGAGACAAAAATATAGATTTTTTTGGAAAAGGCATTTACATAGAGTTTACAAGGAAAAAAACAAGGCCTTCAAAGAAAAGAACAGGGTCCCCACAGTCAAACATGGCAGAGGTTCTCTGATGTTTTGGGGTTGCTTTGCTATGTAAGGCAATGGACTGCTTGACCGTGTAGATGGTATTATGAAGTCTGAAGAGACCAACAAATTTCACAGCATAATGTAGGGCCCAGTCTGAGAAAGCTGGGTCTCCCTCAGAGGTCATGGTCTTCTAGTAGGACAATGACCCAAAACACACTTCAAAAAGCACTAGTCCCTGACAAAAGTCTTGTCGCTTATCCATTTTGTAGAAATAATTGCTAATATTCTGACTTTTAATTATTCAATTTGTTTCAGAAATGGCTCATATGAAAGCAAGACCCTCCCAAATTATGTTGAATGTACAAAAATATATTTGTTTCACTGAAGATTTATCATTTATTGAAGACACAAAAGGTCAAATTTTGGCATTGGCAAGACAAAAGTTTTGTCGCCTACAGAAAGTAGTGTGAAAATTGAACAAAAAATGTACTTCAAATACAAAAATATGTTACATAACATAAGTGAATTAAGTAATGGTGCTGTGAGCTCCAAACTTAATATTTTGTTCATACAAAATACTAAGTTTGGATCTCTCAGCACCACTACCTTCCATGGGCTTGAAGGACTGCATCCATGTGGTTCGGCAAGGAGTCATACAATTTATTGATGAAGTCATCAGGAACATCAAAGAAAGCAGTCTTGCATGCCTCCCAGAGTTCATCAACATTCTTGTGTTTCGTCTTCCATGCTTCCTCTTTCATCCTGTTCATGTCTGGTGACTGGACTGGCCAGTCCTGGAGGATCTTGATCTTCTTTGCCTTGAGGAACTTTGAGGTAGAGATTGAAGTGCAGAGTTTGTCCCTTTTTATGATTAGGAATGTAAGAGGCAGCTAATATTTGTTGATATTTCAGACTATTTATGTTGCCTTCCACCCTGCAGATCTCTCGCACACACCCATACTTGATGTAACGCCAGACCATGATTTTGCCACCACCAAACTTCACTGTTTTGTGGCAAAAGGTGGATTTTTCAGATGAATCTTCCATTGAATTACACCACAGCCGCCGCAAATATTGCAGGAGACCTACTGGAGCCCGCATGGATCTGAGATTCACTCAGAAAACAGTGAAGTTTGGTGGTGGCAAAATCATGGTCTGGGGTTACATCCAGTATGGGGGTGTGCGAGAGTTCTGCAGGGTGGAAGGCAACATGAATAGTGTGAAATATCAACAAATCTTAGCTACCGCTTACATTCCTGACCATAAAAAGGGACAAATTCAGCTGCAGGATGGTGCTCCATCGCATACTTCAATCTCTACCTCAAAGTTCCTCATCAATAAATTGTATGAATCCTTGCTGAACCGCATGGATGCAGTCCTTCAAGCCCATGGAAGTCATACAAAATATTAAATTTGGATCTCACAGCACCACTACTTACTTCGCTTATGTTATGAAACATATTTTTGTATTTGAAGTACATTTTTTGTTCAATTTTCACACTACTTTCTGTAGGCAACAAAACTTTTGTCTTACCAAAAATTCAGTGAAACAAATATATTTTTGTACATTCAACATCATTTGGGAGGGTCTTAGCTTTCATATGAGCCATTTCTTAAACCAATTGTTACGTGCCAAAGATGGCTCGCGAAAGGCGTAACATAAAACAATCCACACAAATGGACAAGTGGACACAAATTTATTTACACAATAATCAAACTCGCAATGAATATGTACAAAATGTCGAGGAAGCGTGACTTCAGGGTAAGCCCAGGCCAAAACAACAAACAAAAGCAACTACACTTAAACCCCACCCGCTAACTAAGCCCTGATCATGTAAACGGAACAAAGAAAAGACAGCTTTTAACCTAACTTCCTACTCTATACAAAACAGGAGAAAACGGGTTGAACAGAAATGGCGACTTACCCTTCCTTGCTTCAGTGCTCTTATTTACAGTGGTGAACAAAAACGATCCAATAACGAATGAACACAAAAGACCTCACCGAAAAAGCGGGAGTGTATCAAACTAGCGATCAAAATGCAAACGAGCGTGAATGGCGAGCAAACAGCTAGCGAGGAGGAACGCGACAGAACACTGCCAAATTGCAACCTCATAGAACGTTGACAGCGGCAGGTTTATGAAGCTTGGCGCCTTTTTCCGTGGCCAATCAGCGGCGGTGACGTCGTCGGTCCGTCCTGCGTCGATCAGCTGTCATCACAGTGGGAGGGGGAAACAGCCAGCTGGTGGAGGTGGCGATCAGCTGACTGGAAGAGTCTCAGAAGTTAACTGTTAAACGGCCAGGGGCCGTCACACCCCCCACCTTAAAAACAAACCTATATCCTTATATAACTGAAATAGTCAGCGGTAACGGGCTCGACCCCAGGTACGCTTCCTAACTTTGGAGGGCCAATAACAATAGGTTCCTCTTATAGCCGAGTGGGCGCGCACCATATTGTTAGCAGGTTCAGGTGGCCCCACAGAGTCCCACTCCAAATTACCTACAAAAGGAGGGAACCAGTTACTGACTACAACATTGTACTCTAAATTCGGCGAACCGGCAGACCTCAGCAGGGCGGGAGCTTTCATACACAGATTTCGATTTTGATTATAATACTGCGCCCTTACTAACCTATCATGGTCCCCACAACTAATTTTCGAAGGTGGGAAAACTTTCTCTCCCACCAGATCGTTTCCTAGAATAAGCTGAACCCCGTCAATGGGTAACTGCTTACAGACGGCGACCCTTACAGGGCCGACGACTAGCGGGCAATTCAAATATAGTTTATGTAACGATGCCCGAACTGGAATCATCCCAACACCTACAACTAAAGTGTCTGTTTTGCGCGACGAGACAGCCGAAAAAGGTAAAACAGAGGCTAAGATGAAGGACTGGCTTGCACCAGTGTCACGCAGAATTTTTACCAGCACAGAGTTACTGCCATCCGCTAATAGTGAAACTTGGCCTTCCAAAGTGAATGGCCTATAAGACTCCTTAATTTCACTAAATTTAACCCCCTCTGCTGCTAGATTGGCCAGTGCAGAGGTGTGTTGGATACAACCGACGGTTTTGGGCGGAGTAGAGGTCTGCCGTTGCTCTTTCCTTTTGAGGACAGGGCAGGCAGCAATTCTATGACCTCTTAGGTGGCAGTAAAAACACTCCCCATTAAAAAGAGACACCGAACTAGGCCGTGACGAACCACTAGGCGGTACTTTTTGTCTTTTTACCGCTGAGTTAACCGAAACTCTATCGTGGCGATCAGCAGACCACACACCCCTATGAGTTAAAACAAATTCATCGGCCATAACGGCAGCCTTCGACACGGAATTTACCTTTTGTTCATTTAAATACATAACTACATTTTCGGACAGACACGATTTGAATTCCTCAAGGAGGACTAATTCGCCAGCTGCTCAAATGTAGAAACTTTGCTCGCCACACACCACCGATCCAACAGTACAGCCTTCTCACGAGCGAATTCTACAAAAGTTTGAGTAGGCGTCTTTTTACACTCCCGGAACTTTTGTCGGTACGCTTCAGGTACTAGTTCATAGGCTTTCAATAGACCCTACTCACGTGACGTCACAGCCACGCCCCCGCGCCATGACGTCCGGATACTTGTCATAGAAATGCATTAGCGCTTCGTAAATTCCTCCTATTATTGCACGTTTTACTGCTCGTCAACATTAATACTCAAAATGTTGAAGTCGTGTGTGGCGGTCGGTTGCAAAAACAGGGAAGATAGACGAAGAGACTTGAATTTTTACCGTATTCCGAGAGACCCGAAGAGGAGGCCGCGATTGACTGCTGCAATTCGACGAGAAAACTGGGCTCCAAACGACTACCACAGATTATGTAGTAGTCATTTTATATCTGGTAAGATGCATTTAATATATATTTAGAGGGTTTTGGGCTGACAACCACAATTAAGATCATTGCTAGGCTAATCGCCGACAACATACACGTATGTATGTAGTGAGTGCTATCGCTAAACCATATAAACATTAAAAGCCCTAGCTCCATTGACAAATGACATGAAATACATTAGACTTGACAGTGGATGTTACCAAGAACAAAAGATTTTGAATTGAAAATTTCGTAACTCACCTTCCGAGCACAAGATTCCTGCCGAATTTTCGTGTACGAGGACGTGTTTCACCCAACCAGCAACGTAGCATTTATAAGCCTCCAAGCTCTTAAAGTTTTTCAAACTTTCGTGAGAATAGGCTGATTTTGTGTGGACAAGATAGTTGTAAATATCAGGATATCAGATGTCAGGCGAAGTCAGCGGGTCGAAAAACATCGATTTAGGCATCAAATACGGATCTGGCGAATGGATACACTGAAGCTTTTCCACGTAACGCCTTTTATGCAACGGATCCAATGAGTTTACAGCGTCAGATAACACCGGGGCTTCCATGAATTGCTCTATAACTTGCTCGACTAATTGAAAACAATGAGAATAAGTCTGAAAAAGAGGTACAGTATGGCGGCCGGAAACAGCGACACGCCCATTTTGTGACGTAGGTGAGTAGGGTCTATATCGCAGCTTTCACAGTATCGTAATCCATGCTTTCGTCCATGGAGAGACATGAACACACTTCCTGCGCCTTCCCTACTAATTTACACTGGAGCAAAATGCTCCACAAATTTTTCGGCCAAGCGAGAGCTGAGGCGATGCGCTCAAATGCGTTAAAATACGAGTCGACCTCACTCTCGCGAAACGTCGGAACCAAAGCAATGAACTTACTTGCGTCAACTGGGTTCGGCTGCGTCATGGGTGCATGAAGGGCTAAGGGGGTGGACGTGGATGGGGTTCGCTCCAGCTTCAAGGCCCTGATGCGCAAATGCATGAGCTCCACCTCCCGAGTTTTCATCTGGAGCTCCACCTCACGAAGTCGAAGGGCCAGCTGTAAGTCTCCCCCATCCACCACTGCCTGGAGTAACGCCGCTGGATCGGCGGCTGGCGGCGGAGCCGCGGCGGAGTCATCAGCGCCCGGTTGGGATCGTGAGCCGGCAGCAGCCGCGCCCACGTCCCCCTCAACAGGCGTAGCCACACCCATCTTTACCAGACGCTCGGACAAACAGGCCTTTATTTCTATCTTGCGCGCGTTTAATGGTACCGGAATGTCGAATAGGTTTGCTACCAACAGTAAAGCCTGAGTTATACTCCCGCATTGCGGTGACGGCGTAGCGACTACGGCGTCATTCGACATTCGATAGTTCTGCGGTGAGGGAACGCGTTGCTCTGTAATTCCCCGCCAAGCCACTAGAGGGATGTGGCGTTATGTTTGTACGGTTTTGGGGCATGATTGTTGACTACTTCCGCTAGTCGGAGAAAAAATAAACAATGCAAGATGGAACTCTTGAAAGTAAATATTCTGCTCATCAACACTGAATAAATATTGAACATACAAATGTTGACGGGCAGGCGACGCAGAAGACGGTTTCGAGGCGGTCTGGCCGACTTTTCATGCCGCACAGAGAGTTTTAGACTCGGGTGGAGAGAGCTAGCTGTGGCGGCTAGCTTCAAACTGGCGTCGAGCACTGCGTTCAAGGTCTGCAAAGCCCTCCAGCCTGATTTGTTTGCCGTGTCCTACAACCAGCCAGTGGGAAGCCATAGCAGATTTCTGGCGTCTAGGGAACTTCCCAAACTGTGTTGGGAGGCTTGATTTTAAGGTTATCATAAAAAGCACCGAGGCACTCTCAATCAGTGATGATGTATTGTGTGTGTGAACTGTCTGTTATTGAAAATTAAAGATCAAAACAACTCTTTTGACACCAAATCTGTGCTTTATTCTTCATATACTTGAAACATATGTACACAGTAAATGATGAAGTGCACCAACCAAAAATACGACATAAAGTGATAAAAAGTTGGCAGTTTTTGGCCGACTGTGTCACCGCTTCGTGTGGCCACTCGATTCCGACCACCCACGTCTCGGTGGTTCTTCCTTTTATTTATTTTTTCGATCGCCGACCTTGCCATTTGGCAGTCACAATAATAATTTCTTGACGAGACTTGCTCTTCGATGATACTCCCGTCGGCTTGGTGCATTTTTGTGTGTAGAAAATAATGTTTGATTCTATTCTACAATGGTGGTGTTTTCGCCCGGAAACAACAGTCTGAGCGGACCAATCACAGTCCGTTTTCGCTACGTCAACGCGTCTACGCGACGCGAAGGTTAGAAAAATCGAGGGGTGCGCGTCAGGCTACGGCGTAGGGTCGTAACTCGATTCTTCCTTGACGGCGTAGGTCTGACGCGGAAGTATAACTCGGCCTTAAGTCGGCTTTAGTGCAGCGATCCAATTTCTCGATGGACGGAGAACGCGCAAACTCGTCCATGTCGAAGGTAGCGGACATAATACTGTGGAAGCTGACTTACACAACCGGGAAGAAGCGAACACAAAACACCACGGCCAAAAGAGCACGGGTAACGCACAATACGAGGGATCCAAAAATGACCCAAACGAAAAGAACACAAAACACCACGGCCAAAAGAGCACGGGTACAATCACTGCGAGAGGTCCCGGGTCCGACTCCCGGACGAGCCCCCAATTTTATGTTACGTGCCAAAGATGGCTCGCGAAAGGCGTAACATAAAACAATCCACACAAATGGACAAGTGGACACAAATTTATTTACACAATAATCAAACTCACAATGAATATGTACAAAATGCCGAGGAAGCGTGACTTCAGGGTAAGCCCAGGCCAAAACAACAAACAAAAGCAACTACACTTAAACCCCACCCGCTAACTAAACCCTGATCATGTAAAAGGAACAAAGAAAAGACAGCGTCTAACCTAACTTCCTACTCTATACAAAACAGGAGAAAACAGGTTGAACAGAAATGGCGACTTACCCTTACTTGCTTCAGTGCTCTT
Source organism: Corythoichthys intestinalis (assembly GCF_030265065.1). Classification (NCBI taxonomy): domain Eukaryota; kingdom Metazoa; phylum Chordata; class Actinopteri; order Syngnathiformes; family Syngnathidae; genus Corythoichthys; species Corythoichthys intestinalis. The sequence continues at coordinate 82,375,866 of NC_080395.1, forward strand.
ATTTACAGTGGTGAACAAAAACGATCCAACAATAACGAATAAACACAAAAGACCTCACCGAAAAAGCGGGAGTGTATCAAACTAGCGATCAAAATGCAAACGAGCGTGAATGGCGAGCAAATAGCTAGCGAGGAGGAACGCGACAGAATGCTGCCAAATTGCGACCTCATAGAACGTTGACAGCGGCAGGTTTATGAAGCTTGGCACCTTTTTCTTGGCCAATCAGCAGCGGCAACGTCGTCGGTCCGTCCTGCGTCGATCAGCTTCGTCACAGTGGGAGGGGAAGCAGCCAGCTGGCGGAGGCGACGATCAGCTGACTGGAAGAATCTCAGAAAATTAACCATTAAACGGCCAGGGCCGTCACACCAATTGAATAATTAACAGTCAGGATATGAGCAATTGTTTCTACAAAATGGAAAAGCGACAAGACTTTTGTCAGGGACTGTAGAAAATGGTTTGAGAGAAAGCACTGGAGACTTCGAAAGTGGCCAGCAATGGGTTCAGACGTGAATCCCCTAGAACACCTGTGGAGAGATCTGAAAATGGCACCCTTCGAATCTCAGAGACCTGGAGCAGTTGGCCAAAGAAGAATGGTCTAAAATTCCGACAGAGCATTGTAAGAATCTCAATGATGGATACCGGAAGCGGTTGTTCGCAGTTACTGTATTTTGTCTAAAGCTTGTGCTACCAAGTGTTAGGCTGAGGGTAACAATACTTTTGTCCGCCCCATTTTTGGAGTTTTGTGTAAAATTATAATGATTTTTGTGTGTGTGTGTGTGTTTTTTTGTATTTCAAGCCAAATAAATGAAGATATTACTACCAAAGCATTTGTAATTCCAATCATTTTATGGGAGACTATTTGACAAAATTGCAGGCGTGCCAATACTTTTGTCTACGAACATACAAACATCTGCTTCACAAAACAGTCAGTTTTATTTTTTTAACACATTAAAAAATAATAATAATGATAATAAATGCATTGTTGTTTCCATGTTATTTCCACAAAAAGAGCACAAATCATTAATATAAAAAAAATTAGCATGAGAAAGATTAGTTGTATTTATATTAGGTAAAATATTGAAATGTACGACCTTTGCTTTACTGGAAATACAGTACAATATTGATATGCTAACAGCCTAGCTTTTCTTCAGTTTACACATTCAATTTGAGAGTACCAAAAAAACCCTTCCTCTTGGAACATTTTTGTTATTTCTGTTTAGTATCTGACGTATATGTTTATTGTTGCACTTCATATCCGATATTTCAATTCCATCCAATGTAAGACTATGCTCAATTAACTCCTTTTTGCCATATTTCAGATCGTTTTTAATTAGTTGTATCAATTCAACTGGAATTGCATTTATTACTAAATTAAAGTCTGCACGGAATTGGAAATTATAGTACAGTGCAGTATACAGTGTATCACAAAAGTAAGTACACCCCTCACATTTCTGCAGATATTTAAGTATATCTTTTCATGGGACAACACTGACAAAATGGCACCTTGACACAATGAAACGTAGTCTATGTGCAGCTTATACAATAGAGTTAATTTATTTTCCCCTTAAAATAACTCAAAATATAGTCATTAATATCTAAACCCCTGGCAACAAAAGTGAGTACACTCCTTAATGAAAGTTGTCAATATTAACATTTGTACAACATGTCAACTGTCAATACTTTGTGTGACCACCACTATTATCCAGAACTGCCTTTATACTCCTGGGCATGGACTTGACCAGAGCTTCACAGGTTGCCACTGGAATGCTCTTCCACTCCTCCATGACGACGCTGAGGAGCTGCCGGATATTTGAGACTTTGCGAACCTCCACCTTCCGCTTGAGGATCCCCCAAAGTTGTTCAATTGGGTTCAAGTCTGAAGACACGCTTGGCCAGTCCATCACCTTTACCCTCAGCCTCTTCAGTAAAGCAGTGGTCATCTTGGAGGTGTGTTTGAGGTCATTGTCATGCTGGAACGCTGCCCTGCGACCCAGTTTCTGGAGGGAGGGGATCATGCTCTGCTGCAGTATTTCACAGTACATGTTGGAGTTCATGTTTCCCTCAATGGAATGTAACTCTCCAACACCTGCAGCACTTATGCAGCCCCAGACCATGGCACCCCCCCCCCCCCCCCCCCCCACCATGCTTGACTGTAGGTATGGCACACTTATCTTTGTACTCCTCACCTGGTCACCTCCAAACATGCTTGAGACCATCGGAACTAAACAAATTAATCTTCGTCTCATCAGATCATAGGACATGGTTCCACTAATCCGTGTGCTTTGTTGACATGTCTTCAGCAAAATGTTTGCAGGCTTTCTTGTGTACCGTCTTCAGAAGACGCTTCCTCCTGGGGTGACAGCCATGCACACCAATTTGATGTAGAGTATAGTAGGCGTATGGTCTGAGCACTAACAGGCTGACCCCCCACCTCTTCAATCTCTGCCACAATGCTGACAACACTCCTGTGACGATCTTTCAAAGAAAGCATTTGGATGTGACGCTCAGCACGTGCGCTCAGCTTCTTTGGACGACCAACCCGAAGCCTGTTCTGAGTGGACCCTGCTCTTTTAAAACGCTGGATGATCTTAGCCACTGTGCTGCAGCTCAGTTTCAGGGTGTTGGCAATCTTCTTGTATCCTTGGCCATCTTCATGTAGCGCAACAATGCGTCTTTTAAGATCCTCAGAGAGTTCTTTGTCATGTGGTGCCATGTAGGATCTTTCAGTGACCAGTATGAGAGAGTGCGAGAGCTGCACTATGAATTTGAACACACCTGCTCCCAATGCACACCTGGACCTAGTAACACAAATGAGTCACATGACATTTTGGAGGGAAAATGACAAGCAGTACTCAATTTGGACATTTAGGGATGTAGTTTCTCAGGGCGTACTCACTTTTGTTGCCAGGGGTTTAGATATTAATGGATATATTTGGAGTTATTTTGAGGGGAAAATAAATGAACTCTATTACACAAGCTGCACACAGACTACTTTTCATTGTGTCAAAGTGTCATTTTGTCAGTGTTGTCCCATGAAAAGATATACCATAATTTTCGCACCATAAGGCGCACCTGACTATAAGCCGCCACCCACCAAATTTGATACGAAAACTGCATTTCGTCATAGATAAGCCGCTCTGGACTATAAGCCGCAGCTATCCTCACTGTCAAAGTGTCATTTTGTCAGTGTTGTCCCATGAAAAGATATACCATAATTTTCGCACCATAAGGCGCACCTGACTATAAGCCGCCACCCACCAAATTTGATACGAAAACTGCATTTCGTCATAGATAAGCCGCTCTGGACTATAAGCCGCAGCTATCCTCACTGTATTATAAGTGTCTGTCATAAGACTAAATCAACTACCATGAAGCTTTGAATCAATTGGCTGCAAAGCTTTATTGCTTCAAGAAGCTTCATTTGGCAATCACTTCTCTTGGGGGAGACAATCAACCTCTGCTGTCAACACTGTTGTCGTCCAACATGCCTACTAGCATGCATTGCAGTGCTACAGATGTAAATCACAATCAAAATTCATGTTCTGTGCTAATTATTTCTTCAGTTACTGTTCTAGTTGTTTCATTAAATGCTAGAAATGGAATTTGGTAACACTTTATTTACAGTGGCGCCATAAGACCATCATAACAATGACATGACACTGCCATGAGCATTAATGAATGCTTATGACAGACATCATTTTGTGTCATCTGGCAAATTATCTCACTTTTGAATGAATGTAAAAGATTCTAGCTGGACATGGAGTTAGTGACATCATTTGCCGGATGACAATTAATGACATCTGTCATAAGCATTCATTGATGCCCATGATAATGTCATTATTATGACGGTTTCATGGCAGTCTTATGACGCCACTGTCAAATAAAGTGTTTCCTATTAACCCAAATAAATCAACAAATAAGCCGCACTGGACTATAAGCCGCAGGATTCAAAATGAAGGGAAAAAGTAGAAGCTTTTAGTCCGAAAATTACGGTACTTAAATATGTGCAGAAATGTGAGGGGTGAACTCACTTTTGAGATACACTGAATGAAAACCGGTGTTCGGCCATTCCTTACTACACGTCCTTTTACACAATGCTCAGCGCCTTGCGCAAGCATCCGCACGCATGCACACATCAGTTAGAAGCGACGAGTACTCACTGTTTCTGTTTTTATTTGGTTATTTAGAAACTTTTCACTGCCTCATAGATACTTTTTGCGTACCCTCTCATACTTTTAACCATTGTGTTTTTTTGTGTTAGCTTTGAAGCAGTTGACCACATTAGTCACGTAGCCTTACCTAAACCGTCCTTATTTCACATAACTACATTTAATATTTTTTTAGTACGTTATCCCTGTATGCATCTAAACAAAACAAGTTTAGAGCGCACGGTAGTACTTTGGGTGTCAAATTCGACTAATGTAAGACGTTTCCCCGATGTAAGAGATTTTGGCAGAACACCGGACTTGATGCACTAGGTGGCGTTACTTTACTCAGTGAATGCTGGGTTGACGGTGATGACGTAAGAAAGTGCAGAGAACACTTTCCGTTTCCGGTGAAGCTGCAGAACTAACAATGGCGGACACGTGTGGCCAAGTAATATTGGGCTCCGGCCTCACTGTCCTATCTCATCCTTTGATGTACATTAAAGTACTGATTCAGGTAAGAGGTTCGAATTCGGCTCAGAAGGCAGTAGCTGGGAATATTTTTCTATTAGTACGTGAAATGCTTTTCGGGGATATTTCACGTTTGTTCGCAGGTTAACTCCAAAAGATGACCTTATCATCTTAGTGATTTGTTTAAACAGAAATGAATAATTGACTTTTAACTTACAACGTCCTACCCATTAGGTAATTCATCATGACACGCTTCTTTTACGCCACGATTAAGAATCGAGTACATGTTTGTTACAGCACGACAGCACAAATGTTTACGGCTCTTCCGCCGCGATTAATCTTCACAGTACATGAAGTGTCCGTTTTGACCTGAACTTTTCTCGGCGCCCGACAACCATTTGTGTAGTTATGCTACCGGTTTAATTTCAAATATACACTAACCTTTGATGAAAATGCATCTATTGCATTACCGTTCAATACGTCGGCTAGTTTACAGAGCTAGCAGTGGTCGCACGGAATCTGATTGAATTGATGAAGCGTGATTCCAGTGATACCAAGACGATTATTGTATGACAAGTATAACAGGTTTCAAGGTTTGCTCTTGCGTTTTGCGCTGCGCACCTGCGGCCGCAGATATATACAGTATAGCTATCATCACAGAAAGTTGCTGTATAGGCCATAGTCTTGTTTTGAAGCTGACAACATGGCGTTACCACCACTGCTAAGTTCAAAGCTGTTGATGATATCAATGGTTGGGGACTTTTCAAAGTGATGATGAAAAATGATGAGTGGATTTAATTTGTACTAGTTGTATATGAAATAGGAAGTTTCTCTGATGATGCCATATAAAGACATGTCTAGCTATTACGATAGTACAAGCGCTGTGCCTTGTGGTCAAGTGACTGCAGTTAATGCCGTAAAGATTCAGATGTTTAACTCTAGAACACTTTCGATATAAAAAGTAACATAACTATTGGAGGGTGCTTTTTACCTGACATAAAATACTCTGCAAAAAGTACTTATCATAAAAATAGATCAAAATATGATAAGATATTGTAACATTTTTGCAGTGGCCATAGCAATATTTACAATGTTTTACATAGTTCAAGTCATGCAAGCCGTTTTAAATGTTTATACTTGAATGCTTATTGTTTACAAGGTATTTTTATCAGGGCTGTCAAACGATTAAAATTTTTGATCGAGTTAATTACAGCTTTAAAATTAATTATTTGTAATTAATTGCAATTCAAACCATCTCTAAAAAATGCCATATTTTTCTGTAAATTATTGTTGGAATGGAAAGATAAGACACAAGACTGATATATACATTCAACATATGGTACATAAGTACTGTATTAGTTTATTATGACAATAAATCAACAAGATGGCATTAACATTATTAACATTCTCTTAAAGCGATCCATGGATAGAATTAGAAAGACTTGTAGTTCTTAAAAGGTAAATGTTAGTATAAGTTATAGAAATTTTTTTATAAAAACCCCTCTTATTTTTTCGTTTTATTAAAATTTGTGAAATTTTCAATCAAAAAATAAACTGATAGCTCGCCATTGTTGATGTCAATAATTACACCATGCTCACTCATGGTGCCGAAAGCCTTAAAATCAGTTGGACCCAAGCGCCAGCAAAGGGCGCCAAACACCAAAAAACAAGTAACAAGCAGACATTACACTCTGCTGTCATTTTAATCTGAGCGGGGCATGTGCGTTAATTGTAGGAGTGGGAACCTCAGGGCACCTCACGATACGATACGATTGGCGATACAAGGCTCGTGATAACGATTATCCCACGATATCACGATGCAGCGATTATCGACATATTGGTCAGAAATTTGATACATGATATTCTACGATACAACTGTTGAAACGGAAAAAAAAGATATTTCAAAATAGAAAAAAAATACTGTTTAAGTCATTTATTAAACAGTGACACCTTTTCTGTGCAACGTTGCTGTAAAATATGAATCTACTACTGCAAATTGTTTACCTGCATATATAGAGGAAACAAACCACAACCACTGATATCTCTTGGAGAGATCATGTTGAATGGCACCCTTAATTTCTTTAAAGTTTTAAATCTTCTTAAAAAAAAAAAAAAAATCAACAGTGCTGTAGGTGTCAGTCAACAGTTGAGCTTGGAGTGGGGAAATGATAAAATTTGTGGGTCTTTTCTTCGTATATAACCTTTGTTGCGGAAAAAAAAAAAAAAAAAAAAATGGTTTGAGCACTTCCAACATCTGCCTCAGCATTTGAGATGTTGGACTCAGTCAGTCACATTCTTCCTCACTTTAAAAACAAAGAAAATAAAACAAAAAATATTTGCTACGTAATAGCTTTTGAGTTGAAATCCTGATTTTTTTGTGTTTGAAGTATTGGGTGAATTTAAAAAAATATGAATGAACTGAATGTATAGAAATAAAAAATAATTACCCATTTTTAATATGTAGGCTACATTAATTATCATGCGCATTACCTTATATATCTTGGGAGCTATTCAAACCATTTTTTTAGGTTATTGTATCATAATGGCAGTAATAAGTTTGTGTAGTAAACTAGATGGAAAGTGGTTCTCAAATAATATCAAATAAATCAGTAAATTCATGTAGGCTTGTTCGATATTCATTTTCATCAAGTTTAGGGTCCTGGTTTATTTAATATCACTCAGCACCAAATATCATCAAAATAATACATGTAAATTAAAAAAACCAATAACATTGCAAAACTTTCTTACCTCAAGTGATGAAAGCGAAGCAGTGAAGAAATCCGTGTCAACTTCTTCACCAGCTGTCAGTGAAACTTATTTTTGTTAGACAATTATTGCATACAGCAAAGTCCTTGTTCACCTTACTTCCTTTCTTGTTGGTGTAAAATCTGAAGTGTGTCCACATGTGTGATTTGTAGCAATAATTTTGTCACTTTTTTCCTCCACCGTTCCCATGAAGCTTTATTTTTTTCAACCCACTTTGAGCTTCCTCTCTTCTTCTCTAGACGACTTGTACGCACTTTACCTTCACCGCCACTCTTGAGCGCCCCTAGTGGACCGCCAAGGAATTGCTCAACAAACATTGAGCAGTTTACAGAATCCAATGGCCAATATGTCAAATAAAAGTATCGATACTTGGCGGTAGCATATCGATAACCTATCGGGTTGCAAAATATCGTGATATATCGCTACTTGTATAGCGTTCATTTTGCCTACACTTATAACCGAAGGACAAAATCCATCCAGAAAACAAATGCAACTCAATATATGAAATTCCATGCAAATCATGCAATAAATCATACATCGGGGAGACAGGGAGGAGCTTCATTACAAGAAAAACAGAACACAAGAAGGAATGTGAAAAGGAGACAACAATGAGACAAACAAGGGCAATAAAAGATCAATCCCAATAAGAACATCACAAATCAGCCATCACCGATCACTGCAAAAGGGAAAACCACATCATGGACTGGGAAAAGGCCAGAGTCATCCGCACCGAAGAAAACAAACATCAGCGCTGGATCAGGGAGGCCATTGAGATCCGCAAGCGGGGCCCGAGGACCATCAACAGGGACGAGGGGGCATACATGCTCTCTACGACCTGGAACAGCATCTTGGAAGAGTGAATGGGCAGCAGAGGGCGTGACTCGCCTGTCATCCTGGCAGATGAGTCCCGCCTTCATCCATCAGCTGATAAAGACGCGTCACACCAACATCAGTGACCCTCTGACGAAGGCGGAAGTGCCCGCCGAAACATGTCAGGTAAATAAAACGACCTACAATTGCCCGGGATATATCGCTGTATCGAGATATTGTCACAGTCTTAGTTAATTGCATCAAATATTTTAACGTGATTAATAAGCCTGAACGATATATCGTTTAAACATCGCCATCGCGATATACGCGTGCGCGATAGTCCCATCGCAAGGATGTGCGATAGTTTTTATTTTTATTAATCCACATAAACCCTGCTTTCTGCTCTGCGCAGAGCCTCACACCCTCCCTCTCCCAGTTCTTCGAACCTCACAGTTACTGCAGCACTTGCTTATTAAAGTTAACGATGCTGGTATCTAGAGCAGTGCGGTAAACCGAAAATCCACCGTTACCGAAATTCTTCACGATGATGTACGTAATTTTGACCATGTCGGTAAATTCGGCAATTTAATAAAACAAGAAAATAGTCTTTTTATCCCGCTTTGTTCGGCTATGTTCATTCCCCTTTAAGAAAGAAGTCAGTGTGCTTACATATGGAGTCACGTGGTTTTCAGGAAGCCAAACAAACAGAAGCCTGGTAGGCTAACGCTAGCGGCTAACGCTACAAGCAAACATGATGGAGTCGGGCTTAAAGGAGCTTCGCCAAACTTTCACCCGACATTAAGTAAACTCTTGGTGGGTTCCAGACGGGTTTTCACCCGCTGTCCTCCCTGGTCCTCACGATTTCAGGAGAGGATGCTTTCAGTGCTTTCTTCTGGTAGCCAATCCACAGGCTAACGCTAGCGGCTAACGCTACAAATGAACGTGATGGAGTCGGATAGCGGCTCTAACCTTGTCGAAACGGCTGAAATTAATGAGTGGACTGGGCACGGACTTCATCTAGCAATCATTATGTCGCGTTATTTGTTATCTCTGTGATTTCTCTGAAATCTTTCACGATGGTAAAGCACTCAGCATAAAGTATAATCCAACAGTGAAGCCTATATATAATATGACAGTTTAATCGCCACAGCTATTTTTCTGTATGTGTTTGCTTGATTCTGCCATCATAAAATCTTAAATGTTTCATTGGCATCAGAGCAATACAGCTTTAATCTGGTTGTGTCTGCGTGGGGGGGTACATGTATTAAAAAATGTTCTGGAAAAAAAAAACCTGAAATCTTGACGTAAACACTTGTGTTGAATAATTATGTCACAGCAACCATTACCAATAAGTTGTCTGAAGTGTACTGTTAAAGCTGCAGGTCATTTGTGTTAAAATGACATGTTTGCACAGTCGTCAGATTGATTTTTATAATGTTGTACATTTTTCAAGTCTTACAGGGTGTTATAATGTTCACACTAGAATTGTTATTGTTTACAAGATTTTTTTTAATACTTAATGTTTAGACTGCATGTGCAATTATTAAATTGAAAGCTGGTAAATAAATTTAAAGAGAAACGCTTAATTTGTATTCCATGCATTGATTCAAATTTTCAAATTATATAACAGTCCGCTTGGGCGAATTTATCGTCATTCATCGTTATCGAGGTAAATCTGCTCAATTTACCGTGATACGTACTTAAGGCCATATCGCCCAGCCCTACTGGTATCTTTGATCTTGCCAAAGAAGCGGACATCACAGCGCAGCAGCTGTCAATCATCGTTTAACTTGTTAAACAGTTTCTGCAAGGAAGCCGCTTTGAATGAATGTGTGTGGATGTGTGTGTGGGGTGTGTGTGTGTGTGTGTGTGTGTGTGTGTGTGTGTGTGTGTGTGTGTGTGTGTGTGTGTGTGTGTGGAGACGTTTGAGACATATAAATTAAATGCCAGAAGTGATTATGAGGAGTTTGTAATTTCTACATGTCCACCAAGAGTCACAGCAAAGGTAGATAAACAGAAGTATTTCATAAAGCTAAGCATTTTTCTACTACAGTACTTTATTCTTGTTTAAAAATGATTTGGTTGGACAGTTATGTTTAAAACTGATCATAATTATTACATTTGAAGTGCTTAAAACCATTTATTAATATGATTTTTTAAAATCATACTTTGGGGAAAAAGTGAGAAAAAAAACATGCCTTATATGTATTTCTTTCCAATGCTAAATCTGAATAGATACATTGAGCACACACACAAAAAAATAAAAATTTGGGGGGCGGGGGGCGCAACTTCGTGGTTTTTCACTTATCGCGGCGGGTTCTGGTCCCCATTAACCAGGAAAAACGAGGGATCACTGTACACTGGTCATTGTGAGCCATCCAAAGTCTTTCCAAACAGCTATTCAAGTCATCTAGTGAAAACTTCTCTAAAAAATATATATATATATATCGCGATATAATAACGCAAACTAGGCCTGAACGATATTGGAAAAAACTATTGTCGCGATTTTTTTTAGGTTTGCAATATATTGCGATATTATATTGCGATATTAAAAAAAAAAAGATCTATCTTTTTTAAAGAAATTTTCACTAAATGACTTGAATAGCTGTTTGGAAATACTTTACATAACACACCGTGACTACAGTGTATTCATATAATACCGTTTAATTTGTTAATGATGAAGATTTCTGTATGAAGGTATCCAGGAAGTCATGTCTGCACAAAATAGATCATTTATTGAATACAATATTTTACACTTCAACAGCAGCAAATACATTAAATGATAAATAAAAGAGCAGGTGCATTAGTCCCCTTAGTTTTTGACAAAATATAACAAATAAAAACTTCTGTAAAATAACAACAAAGTTGTCAACATATTTGAACAAAAATATTAAATATGACAAATAAAAGAGTTGTTCACAAACTATAACAATAAATAAAAACCTCAGTAAAACAACAAAGTTGTCAACATATTTGAACAAAAATATTAAATATGACAAAAGAGTTCACAAACTATAACAATACATAAAAACCTCAGTTAAACAACAAAGTTGTCAACATATTTGAACTTAAATATTAAATCTGACTAATAAAAGTGCAAGTGCATTAGTCCTCTGAGTTGTTTACACAAAATATAACAATATAAAACTGCAAAACGGCAACAAAGTTGTAAAAATATTTCAACAAAAATATTAAGTATCAAAACTTTATGTGCAGCTGTACTATATATAGTTATTTGAAAAATACGGTTTACAATAAATTTAAATATAAAAGAAACAAACTCAATTGAACTTGTAAATAATTGACCTGAATAACTGCAAATAACTGTGATGAATAACAGAACCATTTTAACTCCCAAATTTCCTGCCTTCCTGATAGCTGTCACATTAAAAGAAGAAAAGACATTCCTTCAGCTGTGTTATGTATTTGTCTGCATATCGTCCACCTTCCTTGCTCAGCAATTCTCAACTGGGTCTCATAGGTTTTTGGCCAAGACTATTAGTTTATCCACTATAGCAGGCTTGAGACAATAACGTTGGCACGTAACAATGTTCCCACCTGTGCTAAAAAGCCTCTGATGGGGAGCTCGTAGCAGGAATGCATAGATACCTGCGTTTTAAATGGTCCCACATGTTTGACAGATTACTTCTTGTTGAGGCAACCATGGCGAGGCACTGTCGACAGGGCTGTTTTTTGTCCCTTATAGTCTTGTTCTTGCCAAAATACTTCCAAAACTCCTTTTGGATACAGTCTTCCTTGCTCCTCCAACGTGTTGATTGCTTGCTTTCACTTTGAGAACGGGCCCTCCTCCCTCCGCTCTGCTGTTCGGCCCCTCCTCCCTCCACTCCGCTGTTGCAGGGGGAGGGGGAGGAGCCGATGACTTGCTGGAGAGAAAGAGAAGCTGTGCGCTTTTTTTCCCCTCTCCTTCCTCAAAACAAACGTTTGTGGATTAAAAAAAATGAAATTAAAAAACTATCGCACGTCCTTGCGATGGGACTATTGCACATGCGCACATCGCGATGGCGATGTTTAAACGATATATCGTTCAGGCCTAACGCAAACCCCCAAAAATAGCAGCAATAGTTTTTTCCAACATCGTTCAGTCCTAGTGATTAATTTAGAAAATTAACTACTGCCCGTTAACGCGATAATTTTGACAGCCCTTATTTTTATATACAGTGGTACCTCGACATCGCTTCGACGCATGTTGACAGCCCTTATTTTTATATACAGTGGTACCTCGACATCGCTTCGACGCATGATCTTTTCGACATCCGACTTACAATTTGACTCACCATTTGTTTCTACATGCGACGACATGCTCGAAATACGAAGGATTTTTGACAGCGCCCGAGTTTTTGTTTTCCCGCAAGATGGATGCACGGCGGATTTTCTCGTGAGAGCAATCAACATGGGTTCCAGGAATGTTAGTGAAGGTGGCAAAAAAAGGAAAAATGATAGAAAACTATGAGCATGGTGGGCGCGTAAGTGAACTGGCTTGACAATACGGCTGTAGAATGTCTACAATCTCGTCGGTCGTCCTCTGACCTCCTTTCGCCAGTCTTCATAAGTTAAGGCAGTACTTCTCAAATAGTGGAGCGCGCCCCGGGGGGGGGGGGGGGCGCAGAGCGATGCCGGGGGAGGCGCATGTGTCCTCAGGAAACATTCTTTTTTTTTGGGCCGTAGCAGAATGTGCGCAGTATTTTTGAACAAAGCAAGAGCACACAGAATAGAGATATGAAGAGCTGTGCGCCGTTTTCGAAAGCCGTTTTCCTGCCGGACTCACGCAGCAACCCACTGTCTTCTCCGGGTCTCTCGTGTCCGCCCGAGAAGTTCCATTTTCGGCTTGGGATCGTCACGATGACCGCCCTCACCTACGGTTCTCCCTCGGCCGCTGAGAATGCGCATTTTTCGGGCCGTTTGCCTTTTGGCTTTGACTTTTAATAAAGTGGGAGATGAGGAAAGACCACTGATTACTGTGTCTAAAATGATTATAGCGGATAGCCGGAAGCCAAATCAATTAAGACGCCAATTAAAGACATTAGACCCCAATCTCATTGATAAGCCGCTTGATTGTTTTTCAGTGAAAACGTGCCGAATATTGCCAACAATCGTCCCGCTTTGTCCGTGTTATATCAGCAAACCAGAGAGCACTGTTCGCATGCTCAGTGCTAAATAACCCCACACCATTGCAAAGGAGGTGATACGGTGAGCAGCGAAAATAATAACAACTCCTGTCCAAAGACACTTTTTTTCCATTTTATTCAGTTTTGTTTTTTCGGTCAAATTTTTTGGCATATTGTCCTTATGAGTTAATGTTTCTAATCAATTTGAATTTGTTATTTACTGATTTTATTACATTTTATGTTTTGGCATCAAATGGTCAAAAATGTACCTTTAGTGTATTTTTACAGCTTGGATGTGACTTTTTTTTTAATTCAGGCAAATTGATGCGCGTTAAGTATTTTCTGTTACAAACAAAACAATGTTGATAAAGTTATACTTTATCATAAATTGATAAATGTTACTTTTTTTTCTTTAATAGAAAAAAAGGACACATTGTTAGGCAGAGGCAAACGTATAATAGTAATTTTATAAACAAATGATCCTATTTACAGTGGCGGCAGAGAGTTCGGGGAGCGCAACAGAAAATAATTGAGAAGCACTGAGTTAAGGTGATAGTTATTATTGTAAAATCGCCAGGATTTTAATCATTTATTTCAGAACTTATGCAACACAACATTCCTACTAGAGGTGGGAATCTTTGGGCATCTAATGATTTGATTACGATTCAGAGGCTCTGATTCAATTATAAATCGATTACTGATGTTGGCTGTGGGCAATCGTAGCCAGGAATCGAACCGTTGACCATTTGGTCACAGGACAACTCGAGCCACAGCCGCCCATTATTATTCCGATTTTTATTCAAAATGTATTATTTTTTGTGCTCTGTGTAATTGCTATTTGTAATAGTACCAGCAGTATTTATTAATGATTTAGTGTAAAGATACACGATAATATCGGTGGCCGATAATTATCGGCCGATAAATGCAATTATGACGTCACACAGATAATCCAGATAATAAAAAATTCAACCGATAATGCAATCCGATAATTATATACTTGATTTAGCCTCCAAATGTGCACAACCGAAGAATTCAGCACGCCGCCTCCTCAACCCCTCCCCTCTCTGAAGCCCCTGAGGACGGAGGGGTTGAGGAGGTGGAGTTACACGACAAAAAATAGTTGAATATTATGGCGGCTGTTACTAAAAAAAATGACGCTTTCGCCATTTGCGAAACATGTACCGCAGAAGTTCCACGAGGCCAGAAGAAAGCGTCCTCATTCAAAACCACTAACCCAGCATCCATTTAAAACTGCATCACAAAGATTTTTGGAACGAATACCAGGCTGCTGCTAGCGGGAATGCTAAAGCTATTGTAAACCCTAAGTTAAACTAGGGGCTTGTGACGATACAGAGTCGGGTTGTTCGGGAAAGCAGCCCTAGGCGGGTGGTAAACTCGCATCTAAGGCTAAACACCGGCACGACTGGAGACCGATAGTCGGCAAGTAGCCGTCTTCCGACGGAGCCCGCCGCTCTGGCCGGTGTTGTGCCGAAAAATAGCAGCCCCGCGTGAAATGTCCCCCCTGACGGGAACGCTTATTTATAACGCTTTATTGAGGTGAAAACATCAAATGTTTTCATGGAGCCGTTACAGTAATGGATTAACGACTGTAAAATCACTTTTAAATAAATAAATTAGACAAAATACTAGTACTTTATTTTACTAACAAATCGTGGACTGGGCCACATAACCATCTTTGAACAGAAATGTATTAGTCTACAGGTTTTCACGACCATATCTCAATGACAATCACACAGTTATGACATTTAGTTCAAGCAGAGTAAAACAATACATATATTCAGGGTATAAGAAAATCGTTTCCATGTCCATCGATTGGTAAGAAAAAGCTGTACGAGTGACGTGTGGGCACTCAACAATAAAATAAATAAACAAATAAATAAACGCTCAATAAAGCGTTATAAATAAGCGTTCCTGTCGGGGGGGGGGGGGACATTTCACGCGGGGCGGCTATTTTCCGGCACAACACCGGTCCGGCAGGCCGCCGCCGCCTCGCTGTTGGCGGGGCGGGCAGAGCCCGGTTCCCCGGCTTCAGGACCTCCGGCGAACACCCCGGTTTCTCGAGCGTTCCCTCACGGCGTGTGAGCAGAGCCAGGCCCCGAATACGCCACGGCAAACCGGCTGGTGCGAACGGATTATCCGGTACGAACGTAGCCGCCGCCGAGACGAGACACAATTTTTTTTTTTTTTTACCGAAATGAACCGAGAGCCAAAGCCCTGGATAAAAAAATAATGCAGTTTATACGACCACCATTCTTCATGAAAAACATGCCAATCACATTTTCACCACTACATTTGGAAAAGTGATGTCCAGTAAGCAAGCTTACCATGACGGCACAGTGGTTAGATGATAATTTAAACATGGAGAAAACGAAGTCAGCCCGTCAATAATGCATTCATTATGTAAAATGACGACCGGTCAGATGACTTTGTAATGCTGCCTTTATTTTCGGCTTAACAAAACTCAGGCACAAAACAACACGCACGGAGATGCGAGCTCCAACTGCATCCAAATCGTACTGCCGTTTATCATTTTAGCTGCTGTAAAGCGAATGTCGCGACTCGTGAGTGCCGCAAATGTAAACAAAGCGCTGCAGAATGGGTACATGACATCTCGCTCTTTTGAGTTAATCATTTTCACAGTGTGCAACAAAGCATATAACATTAGCAATCACTTTTCAAATCGCTCTTTTGAGTTAATCATTTTCACAGTGTGCAACAAAGCATATAACATTAGCAATCACTTTTCAAATTAATTTAACTTAATCGTCTACTCAATTACAGTCACAGTAGATAATCTAAACTTATTGGCACTTATTAACACTTATTAATTTAAATATGCACATTCCTGTTGTAATGAAATAACAATAATATTCTGTAGCCACAAATATTCAAAATCTTTTCTTCTTCCAAGTTTTTTTTAGGATTAAGTATAATAACGTATTGCTTAAAATAAGGCTGTTAAGATTATTTTCAGATAGCTATTTTTCTTCCAAGAAATCTGAGAGAAATACACCTGAAGCGCTGGCAGATAATTTATTTCCAACAGATTTACACTTAAAACTGACTAGTTTTAAGGAAGTGTGTTTTGCAGTGTATTAATGTTATGTTAGGAATGGCTTACTTTTAAAGGCATTTTTGTGCAACTTTACTATGTAAGTAATTGTTGCCAAAAGTTTACCATTACACAATGTCAGACAATGTCATTATTTAGATGTTGGAATTGACGACTTGTTCATATTTTATGTTGGAAAAAAAGAGAGCAATAAATTATATTTTTGCACAGTAATATTTTCTTTTGTTTAAGATTGTACATAAATCTTTTAATAGAATTATCGGCTTGACATTATCGGTTATCGGTAGGAATGAGGAGGAAATGATCGGTTATCGGTATCGGTTGAAAAATGTATTATCGTGCATCACTAATTTAGTGTAGCTTTTCGGGCTGTGGAACGAATTAATGGAATTTTACTGTATTCTTATGGGTGCTCGACATATGACCGTTTTGACTTGCAAACAAGGTCCTGGGACGAATTAACTTCGCATGTAGAGGCACTAATGTACTTATGTTTACAATGAATGTACAAATGTTAAATATGCTAAATTGAAAGCTGGTAAACAAATCAACGAGAAATGGTTCATTTATATTTCATGCATTTATTCAGATTTTCAAATTACCGTATTGGGCCAAATATAAGACGGTGTTTTTTGCATTGGAATAACACTGAAAAAGTCTTATATTCGCGGTCTAGACATTATACCCATTCACGATGCTAGATGGCACCATATATCATTGAAGCGATGTTAAGTCTTGACAGATCTCAGCTACTCTCCCCATTCACGACGCTAGATGGCGCCAGATGTCATTGAAGCGATGTTCTGTCATGACAGATCTCAGCTACTCTGTTTAGTTTAACCAGTTTGCATTATTTTGTTGCAACATTTTTCCTTATTCAGATTTGTTTCAAGACTAAAGTTACAGTTAGACTTCACTTTGATGGTTCATGCAGTTATTGCAATTTTGTTGTTTTATCACAATAGATTGGTTTATTTACATTTCAAAAATCAGAAGCCATTCATTTACAAATGTGATTGCACTTAAGTTTACATGTTTAAATGTTCAGATATTAAGATTTAAATGAGGAAAAATCACATGCTTTTTCTCTCAAATATAGTGTTATAATCATTTGTCGCGGATGTACTGTAATTTTCTGTATAAAAATTAATTTGGTGTTCAAAAAGTTTTTTTCAAACTTGAGTCTTGAAAAAGAGGGGGTCGTCTTATAATCAATAGTGGTATGACTGGCTTCCCGTCAAACAAAGAATCAATTACAAAATCCTCATCATCACCTTCAAAATACTCCATGCCCTGGCCCCTCCCTACCTTTGCGATCTTCTCCATCTAAACAATCCAACCCGTTCACTTCGCCCTACCACTATCCCCCCCCCTCTCCGTCCCCCGTGTCCGCCTCTCCACCTTTGGTTCCAGAGCTTTTAGTCATTGCGCCCCCCAGCTCTGGAACTCCCTATCCCCTGATCTCCGCAGCATATCTACTCTATCACTTTTCAAATCTAGACTGAAAACACACCTGTTCACTCTTTCTTACCCACCATAACCCCTAGCTGTCATATTTTTACCTCTTTTTATTGTGCTTTTAATTTTTTAATCCTTTTAATAACTTTTTATCGTACTGTAATTCCATGTCTCTTGTGAAGCGTCTTTGTGTGTTTGAAAAGCGCTCTAGAAATGTATTATTATTATTGTCATTTGTTGCGGATGTACTGTTATTATTTTCTGTATAAAAATTAATTTGGTGTTCAAAAAGTCTTTTTTTCAAACTTGGGTCTTGAAAAAGAGGGGGTCGTCTTATAATCAGGGCTGTCTTATATTCGGGCCATTACCGTATATAAAAGTCCACTTAAGGAATTTATCGTTATCGAAGTAAATCTGCTCAATTTACCGTGATATGTACTAAAGGCCACATCGCCCAGCCCTACCTTTAAGTCAGTATTTTGTAGATCCACATTTGGCTGCAATTGCAGCAGTGAATCACTCTGGATAAATCTCAGTCTTGTACATCTGCTGACTGCAATTTTGCTCCATTCTTCTTTGTAAAACTGCTCAAGGTCTGTCAGGTATCTCGCATTAACAACCTCTGTGAAGTTGGCCCCCCATCAGACGCTGATTTATATAAAAATGATGTTAATCGTTTGTGCTGTAAAGTTTCGTTTGTGCTGTTATCGATTTACAATCCTTTTGTACAGTAGTATGAAAAAGTATCTGAACCTCATAGAATTTCTCACATTCATGCATTAAATCCAATCAAATGTGATCTGATGTTTTTTACTTATTTTTACCCATTCTGTCATTGTTTGCATAATATCCTTATTAAGGTATGAAAAATTTATAAATGTTTAGGGTTGGGCATCGTTTGAAATTGAGCGATTCCGGTTCAAAAACGATTCTCGATTCCGAATCCTTGAAGAGGCAGGGCCAAAAAACAAACAAAAAAAAGGCAGGGTCAAAAAATCTATAGTTAAAAATGTATTCGTTTATATAAATGTCTTCTCGTTTTTTAATTATATGAATTTAAAATGTATTATTAAGAATTTATTATTAATCTAGTTCCATTTACATGTGATATCGACCGTAGCCCAACGTAATAATATGATTTAGTCTCATACTATTCCATCCGTCCATCCATCATCTACTGCTTAAACCAGTGTCGGGTTGCTGGGACAGCAGAAGACAGACGTAATTTATTGTTTTACTTACCTGGTTCTGACGGCGCAGCGTGTCAACTACGTAGCACCTGGCTAGTTTTGCACTTGGCACTTAGGCTATATTCCATTAAGCCGGTCGTGCAGCCACCTTTGCATGATATAGTTGTGTTGCAAATGTTGCACTAAGCTGACTGGTCTTTTTTTTTTTTTTTTTTTTCTTGGTAAAGTTAAGCCAAAATTTTGAGCGCCACCGCACCTTGTCCATGGTTGTAAACAAGTTGCAATGCACAAACACGCACTTCTCGTGGCTTCTTCTTCGTGGTTTTCGGCAGCATTTATTTCCCCACTCGGCGGTCAGGGCATCAAAACATGGAATCGAAATTTAAAAAGGTTTTAGGGTTCGAGTGGTTCTGGGAGAACCGGAGTGTTAGAACCTGGTCCCATCGATGCTCGATGCCCAACCCTATTAATGTGTGGGTGGTTTTAGTTAAAGCAGACAGTTTTTTTCATCTGTGTGATTTTGACAAAGATCAGATCACATTTCATGGTGATTTTACGCAGAAATTTGAGAAATTCCAAAAGGTTCAGATACTTTTTCATTCCACTTTAAGTCAATCTGAGGTCAACCAGCCCCCCCATTTTGATTAAAAATGGTGTCAATCGTTTCCCCTCGTATTTTTTGAAGCTGTGGTGGTAGGCTGCATCGGAGTAGGACAGCCTCACCATGTCGTGCCACGGCGAATTTTATTTTTTCCATTATTTTCATTAGCTAGGCTAATGTCGTAGCTCTCAGCTACGGTACATGTATGTAAAATGCGTAGCTGATTACAGCTACGTTACCCTACCTAATAATACGACTTTTTTCTCGGAGTGACTCAGGGTGTTGAAAATGTTGAAAGAGCCATATTTGACCCAAAGAAAAAAATATACGGTATGTCTGGAGCCACAAAAAATTAAAAGCCATGTATAAGCCTTATAATGATAGCAACACTGGCTGTATGTATCGATACTAACTATATTAGCCTACTATTGGAATGACTAAGTTGGCTAGAAATACATAATTAGCCTTCATTATTAAATGTTTATTTTCCCTGCAGTGGATGAATGCACCACGTGACTACTGTGTTGTACGATGCCACCACAAGTTTTTCATTACAGTATTAATGAATTGAAAGAATGTTTGTGTCATGTTTGTCCTCCTAGAAATCCTATTAAAACAAAATATATATTTCCCTCCCCGGTCTTTTTCCATTTAAAAAAAAAAAAAAGCTCCGGAGCAGCGCACACGTCACTTGTACAAACAGCTTTTTCTTACCAATTGATGGACACTGAAACGACTTTCTTGTACCGTAAATATGTATCATTTTACTCTGCTTGTACTAATAAATCTTGTACTGTGACCGCCGCTCTGAAAATAGAGCAAGGCTTAATTTTGGGTCCTGCCACTCCGCGCAAATTCAGTCAAACTTTGCTTTCCGTCCAAGACGGCCGTCCACCGCTCGCTTTCGACGTAAAGTCCGATCCAAACTACTGCAATGCCCGATATGGGGAAGAAGTAGAGAAGTCTGTCTTGGCTTACCTACTTTATTGTGGTAACAATAATAATGAAAAACAATAACAAACTGACAGCGGGCTGCCACGACATGAGACCACTATCTCTCACTATCTCGCTCGTTCTCCCATTCTTCCTACTCGTTCCCCTTCCGTCGTAGCTCCCCAGTCCAATCGTCTCTTAAGGGGGCCCCGTGTAGTTACGAACATTACAATACACAATGAATAGGTTTCCGCTGAATTCCACCCACTCGGCTGCCGCTAGTTTGAAACGCCCTTAAAAATGTTAAAAAATAAATAAATAAAATACATCTCATTTGCCAGGCGTGGCGGCTTTTATTTTTAGTGTGGCGGTGCGCCACAAATTGTTGATGTAGGGGAATCCCAGGTTTATGCTGGTGCCTGGTGTGTGCTGTAAAAAGTTTTGTTTGTGGTGCTATTGTTTTTGAGATATTTATTTCGAGTGATAACACCATGCAGCTCCCCCATTTATTGCAAAATGGACCCAGAATAGTGGCATTCATTTATGAATATCTCAAAAACGATAGTGGTCCAAACAAAAAAAAAAACGCACAAACGAAAGACATAATTCTATAAATTTGCGTCTGATTGTGAGCCAACGTCACAGAGGTGCATGACCAGCCATTTTCAGCTGTTGTATATTTATCCTGGTCATCCTAGGTCGGACACGAGCCACTACCGCCGACCCTTGGACATTTTTTTAGAAGAGAGGTGTACCACCTGCCTGGATTTTTTGCTTATGGTAAGTCTCACTCTTAGAAGCCTGGTTGGTACAATCAAATGATCAGGCCTTTTTAGCGTTTTGGAATATCTGTATTTACAAACCAGATTTCAAAATAGTTTGAACACTGTACAAATTTTGAATAAAAATTTAGTGCAATAACGTCAATATTTTACTCAGGGTAAACCATAGATGACAGGTCTAAAGTTTAAACAAAGAAAATGTATCATTTTAAATTCACAAAGTCAACAAATCTAAAAAAAAGTTGGGACAGGTTGCATATTCTTAGTCTAACATCGATTATGACACTGACGTCATCGGCATAATAACTGACACTTAATGCACAAGACCAAGTATATATTAAGATTTCCACTGTTTTTAAATCATAAACTCGACAGGTATGCCACCAATCTTACATATTGCTCCTTTAATCCTAAAATTTGAGTGACGCAGGGGAGATGGATAGGGTTTTTGTTTCTATTTTGTATTATTTGTTTATTTGTATTTCTTTTATCTTGGTTTTTGTTTGCATATGCTGTATTGCCCATAAAAGAGAAATTTAATAAGAAGAACATTTAAACCAACACTGGGTAACCTAGTTGAATGACACCGCTTTTATATCTTAAGGGGGTTGTATCGCTTTCACTGGCACTAATTACTGTAACTTTGAGGACCTGCCACACAAAATAACTACAAATGTGTTGACTGTTTTAAGGCATACGTCATTTCCCCCATTAAAGACCCATAAAGACCAAAGTCGATGCGAACGCTTTTGCGTAAATTCAGCAAAGATGGCAGAGCAACAAAAGAGACACATGGTTTGAGCCCCCCCCCCCCCCACACACACACACATCAACCGAACTCGTCAACGCTGATGAGTTTAGGTGGGGTGGGGGGATTAGCCGCACGAACCCACACGGTTGCTAACTATCATATGCTATTATTTAGCCACAACTGGATTCATTACCTTATTACTAATCTTCCTTCACGCAGCTGCTTGAAACAGAAATGTCGTTTAATCCATCTCCAGGTGATAGGGAAATCATGATTTTACGACACTATGCAGTGTGCACTGGTCCTCATGGGAAACGTATTCTTCCTTAAGGCAAAACACCACCGCTTTTGTCCACCGGTGTCGCTAAAATCGACCAAAACTGAAGTTACCTAGTTTTGCTTTAAAGACAATGAAATAATGCCATTTTAAAGCTTTACTGAATCCATTTTCCAATATTTTGAACCGTTTCAAGCATAAATTAAGTCAAAATGGAAGCGTACTCTGGTTGAGGAGCATAACCTAACCTGTGTAGCTTTTTATTTTATTACTGTGCACATGAATTTACTCTGCAAATAGTAGGTCTTGAAATCACAGTTCTTTAGTGTCATTAAAGAAAACTCACCACACATTTGTCAACAGCCATAAGTAGGGATGGGAATCGAAATCCGATTCCAATTCGGAACCGGTTCCGAGTGTTTCGAGGCCTCGACATCACAATGAAAAAGCCTTAACGATCCCTTTAACGATTCCTAAAGACGCGTATTGCGTCGTGACGTGTCTTGTTGTCCAGACGCATCAAACTAGCATCGCGCCAAGAACCACTCACTCCAAAGTTGGACTACACTTCACCAGGAAAGAGTGTGAAAATGAAAGGTTACGACGGGTAAGCACGAGCATTGCAGCCATAAACATAACAATGACAGCACGTAGGTTCAAACGCTCGAAAGTGTGTCTTCACTGCACGAGGAAAAATTACAACAAAGCGACTTGCAGTCATTGCAAGGTGGAGATAACTGCATCGGGAGGGAATAGAATAGACTGCACTGTCCTCACCGAGACAGCTATACAGCTAGCTAAACGCCGAAATGACCATTCAACAATTCAACCATCACTTGAAGAGTGAAAGTAAAAATAGAAATGAAACAAATCAATTTCGTCCCCAATAACAAACAGGTTTGCATCGACGTAAATCAGCGATGATTAGCTGCTAATAACAGTATGGTTAGCATTCGTTCGCTAGCATTAGCACATCGTTCAAACCACTACACAACTGGATTTAAGTGTCCGATCGCGAGTGGAAACACAACAACAACAACACAAAAGATTATACATACAGGCGTTGCCTCTTTAGATATTAACATTAACAAAGAACGTAGGCTCGTAGAAGTGTTTCCCTCTCTCACTTCGCACGCTCACTCGCTTGGATGCGGCATTTCTTCAGGTGCCCAAACTGCGGCCCGCGGCCCAAATACGGCCCGCCTCCACATTTGGTCCGGCCATTTTGAATTTTTTTTTTTCTCAATCGTGTTATTTATTTCCTGGCCTTTTTCCTTGAAGAATTCAGAGCGGGTTATTTGGTTATTATCTATTTAATTAATAGTGTTTTTATTATTAATTGTTATTATTATATTATTATTTTTATTTTATTTACTTTCATTCCGTGAAGAATCCAGAAAGGGTTATTTCATTGTGGCTTTCTGAAAAACAATAATTTTTTACATTTATGCACTTCTGCAATCGTCACACTTTTTTTGTTACAAACTGACCCCGGCCCCTCATCAGAGAAGGGAAAAGTTATGTGGCCCTCACAGGAAAAAGTTTGGGGACCCCTGCTTTAACACATATTGCCAAACGCAGAACAACAACCTATCTCCCAATATATACCAATATTTTTTATTTCTATTAGATGAATGTTTCAGTAAAATGTTACACATTCTTGTGTATTTGCCACTTATTACCACAGTTAACATTGAGGCTTTGGGCCTCTTTTGATCTCGTTGTGAGTTTGTAAGGTTGTGAGTTCTGATTAAACAAGCTCGATGCCAATCAAAACGTTTGTTGTTCTTTTTCCCCAAATTAGAATTGATAAGAGAATCGATAAAGAATCGAATCGTTAAGCAATATCGATAATGGAATCGGAATCGTAAAAATCCTATCAATTCCCATCCCTAGCCATAAGCCTCCCACTGACACCCCCACACCACCGACATCCAATCAGAGCAGAGTTGAAGTTTACATTTTGAATATTTAAATTAGATCCAGTTAGCTGCATATTAATGAGTTCAACTTTTGTTTATACAAAAGTCAAGAGGAACAGCTAAATCAAGCTTTGGCTTCTCCCGTCTGGCCTTTTCTTTTCGGGTTGAATTAGTCGTAAACACATATAAATGCTGCGTGTTTGTTTGGATTTGTCATTCCTGAAGGCAAAAGAAAGTAAATAGCTTGAAAAATGACATTCTGGCCACAAATTGTGGGGAAATGGCATAACTTTAAATATGTGATAATATTAATTAATTAATATGTTAATTTGAAAATATTTGCATCCCCAGTGCACAGATAACTGACCACTGTATTGAACAGTTTGGTACATGTGTTGTTGCACCCTGTGTTGTTACGGTACAACTATTCACTTACCTTTTTTATATTTCTTTGTGTTCCTGTTCCAGCAAAACACATCATTAAGATTGATGGGAAAGCTGGTCTCTTCAAAGGGCTTGCGCCAAGGCTTTGTGCAGGCACCATCGGCACTGTAGTCCATAGTAAAATTGTGCAGGTATGTTTGTTTGTGAATGTAAATCACACCATAAGAGCTTTCTTCTGATAGCAGGGAACCAGCCACAGCATAAAATTATATCCTTCTCAAGCGTACAGTACCAATAAGGGGTGGTTTACATGGCAATGGGGATGACAACGCAAAAACCTTTGCAGAATCCTGTTGTTTGCATAGTGACGGCGTTTTGGGGGAGGGGGGGGGGCTGAAAACGCAAAAATTTGAAAACGCCTTCCAGAGTGAAAATCTCAAAAATGCTTCCCTGACGTCGCCCTCAAAACAGTTAATAACCCAAAGGTGAGTTTTGGGTGACAACTGACTTCCGTATTCGGAAACAGTAGGTGGCGATAATGCTCAAATATATTTGTCAGTGATTGAGGGTTCGAGTCCTGACCTGGACGAGGGGGATCGGATCGCGTCACGCGGCGCAGAGCCATGCAACACAGGTTACACATGTTATCATTTGATTCTTCGGAGCAGCTATATCGCATGATATTGGAACTAATAAAAGGGTGCCAGTTGTATTTGATTGTAGTCTGTTTGCTCTAATTCTAGCCATGATTGTTGTTCAGTGTTAAGATGTAACCACTTAACGAGGTACTCTATTTGATTTGCTATTTACTGGTTGTACTGCCCAAAACAGTGCATTTCCTTTGTGCACCGCCCGACAGCCAGCTCACATTGAATGCACTTCCATAAACCACAAGGCTTTGTCTTTTCTTGTTTTTATGGGAAGACACTCGTCTTAATATTGTGAAACTACTACACAAAAAAATGTACACTCAATGTACAGCAAACCCCACAATACACTTATATACACAACTATTATATGGATAGCACACTTACTTGCGCCGTAAGCCAACCTTGAGCATTGGCTGGCTTCTATACCACGAACAGCAACTTATGAAGTTCTGCACATATGATCCTTCACCACAGAAATAAACATATATTGCCCATCCAAATGTTATAGCATAAACTTGGTTAAAGTAAACGTAAAATATTCAGACATATATTTCCAAGGCAGAAACGTAACAGAAAGGATTCACGAGCATCAATGCTACCGCTAGACACAGCACTGTGTAAGTGAAAGAGCTTGTGAACCAAACTGACACACAAAATAGATGCAGCGAATTATTCTGACCAACAGGTGGCAGCAACGCACCGCAAATGGTCAACTGATATCCGTATATAGCTAGCACACTAGTGTTGAAAGTTGGGAGCACCTAAGCCCCCTTCTAATTTGTTTCTCTGCAGGTTAGAGAGGCTAATTATGTTCTATTCTGTTCTACCCAGGGTTACCTAAATCCAAAGAAGTATCTCCATCTCATCATTAAACTAGCTTCTCTTGCATGAAAGGATAGTCGCATTCTTCGGAGGTGTTACTGCTTTAAAGGGTTCCTTCTGTTTCAAGATGGTGCCTATCTCAAGATAGAAACGTGAAGAGACTTGTGGTCTTTTGGCGAAAACGTCAAATCCGCTGCAAGAACATCACACAAATTGAAAGGTCATCAACAATAGGAGAGCAGGATAGTGTTACTAAAGCATGATGGGAAAGATTATAAACAATAGGGTAGAGGTGTGCATCGGCACTGCCCTCACGATTCGATTCGATTACAATTCGGAGGGCCACGATTCGATTCGATTCGATTCGATTCGATTAAGAGGGCCACGATTCGATTCGGTTCGATTCGGCAATGCATCACGATGCATTAAAGCCTGGGATGCATTAAAATGCTAAAGCAAAGCATATTTTTCGTGAATCATGAGGCAACACAAGCGGTCAGACATTAAACACCTTTTTATAGGCTCTTGTGTCATTCCTGGTTGCAGTCAAATGAAAATAGTAATATATATAAAAATAATAAAAAAACATCACAGCATTTAATTAGTGCTTTGAATGAGACCAGGGCTTTCTTTCTTTTTCTTTCTTTTTTTTTTTTTTACACACACTAGCAGCCTTTCATTTTTTAAACACCGCATAAGTTTGGTCAAGTTTCCCACCAACCTCATAGAAGCCAAAATGTCTCCATATGCCTGCTTTCAATGTCTTTGGTGCGTCAATAATCTTTCGCGCTTCCTCTTTCTCCGCTTTAGCCATTGTTATTATGTCTTATCTCTGGTTTGAGTGCCACTGCGCAATTGCGCATGTCTGTGACGTTACTCCCGTGAGGAAGCAGATTTGAGTTCCTCATCCCCCCTGCATTGCTTGTACAATAGCTCCCTCTACAGGTAAACATGAGAATAATAATACAAATGGGGAAACCAAATCCATTGCATCACTGGAAGATTTTTGAACGGACTTATATATTTTAATATGTGCTGAATCGATTCGGCTTGTTGCCCGCATCGAATCGCATCGTCCATGGCCCGCATCGGGATGCATCGCCGCATCGATTATTGTTGACACCAGTACAATAGGGTGGCAGGATCTTTTGACGCGACTTTTGAAAGCAGAAAGTACATACGTATCTTATAAAGTACGTTGTAGCTCTCGTGTTTTGAATATTTTTCCGTAATATGCAGCAAAAAAAAAAAGGTCAAAAACCTCTTCGTAATCTGAATATATTGTATACAGAAGCGTTCGTATGTCGGGGTACCACTGCAGTTTTGTTTTGGCTGGTTGGACTGCTTTGTATTGTAGTTTTTTCCATACACAACTAAGAAAAATATGCTCATTTGGACATACTTTTTTCATCTGTCATGTTCATTTTCCTGTTACAGAAATGTCACAAACAAGGGACACTTGAGGTAAGTGTTTTCTAGAACCATTTTTTGAATATCATCAACCTTCATTAATAAGTCTTTTACTCTTGTACTGTACTTTTAGGCTGCACGATTTCGACAAAAACCTAATTGCAATGTTTGTGTCATATTGCGATTTGATTTGCAATTTTTTACATTTGATGTTTTTAAATTCATAAACCCACAATTGTGAATAAAAGAAGTCATTACTTTTACAACATCTGTGTTACAGGTGAAGATTGAACCTTTTAGTAGGACTTTGCATTTACTGTACATATTCTTAATAAATGGCTCATAACCAGGGGTGCACATAATTTTTTTGCCCAGGTTCTCAGAGGAGGACCTGGAGATGTGACTTGGTCCTCATTGAGCTTGAGAGCCGACCCGCCTGATGCGATAAATTTATGACAAGCTTTACTTAGAGCCAATTAACTTTAATTAATTATATTAACAATTAATGCTTGATTAACATCAACTGGCACAACAAAATTGCCATTACTTTGAAGTGAAATGTAAAGAAATAAAAATCACCAATTCAAAATAAAGGGCATTAAGCGGCTCCCACAATAACTCCAAGCCTTTTTAAAAGTGAGATGTCCTCCTCATAAGACCTCATTGAACGTGCATGTTTAGCTTTGTAAAATGCGAGCAAAAACACGTTTGTCAGTGCATGTCGCTGTTCATTACCTTTATTCCGCCCTATTCCGCCACTTGTCCATAG
The DNA here is from genome assembly GCF_030265065.1 of Corythoichthys intestinalis. NCBI lineage: Eukaryota > Metazoa > Chordata > Actinopteri > Syngnathiformes > Syngnathidae > Corythoichthys > Corythoichthys intestinalis. Next base: position 82,404,227 of record NC_080395.1, read on the forward strand.
GGCGAGTGGGGTCCTGTTTGACATCGATAGTTTGCATAATTGCCACATGCTGTTTTTTTTCGTGCTTTTCAAAGTTTGGATGGCTGAGATTCTTTGACCCTACATAAAATGCGCTGCTCTTATCGGCGACATTGGGATTCTCTCGGCACATTTTGTACCGCATTTCCGTGCGAGCATCATTTGCTTCTAGCCATGGTACCTCCTGTAGCCACTTTTCAGCAAAAGTCCTTTTTTTTCCCCGGTAGCTCCGGTGACGTCTCTGTCGTCTGTCTGTCTTTTGATGGGGGTGGGGGAACACGGAAGTAATTACTCAGTGTGGCCTGCCTCTTCGACATTTTGAGAAGTTATTTTCTCGTGTCCGCCGCAAATACAGTGGTCAGCCATCGGTACGCAAAAGCGTATGGAAGCCGTTGAGGGCCAGCGCGATTGTCTACGTCCAGTACGCATGCGCGCATGCGGACCACTTATGTGCACCCCTGCTTATAACGCATAAGTCTAATTTAGAACTCTGTCAACTTAACGTTTTCATTTATTTATTCATTTCCTATTATTATAATGGGCTTCACCACCACCACCATCATGGGTTAATGTCCATTGTAGTAACGAAATCCGTCAGGGAGTGCTTGTGTTGGGTAATGCGTGAAAGACTAGGGGACTATAGACCCTATTCATGTGACGTCACAGCCACGCCCCCGCGCCATGTTGTCCGTATACTCGTCATGTTAATGCATTAGCGCTTCGTAAATTCCTCCTATTATGGCGTGTTTTTCTGCTCGTTAACATTAATAATCAAAATGGTGAAGTCGTGTGTGGCGGTCGTTTGCAAAAACAGAGAAGATAGACGGAGAGACTTGAAGTTTTACCGTATTCCGAGAGACCCGGAGAGGAGACAGAGATTGACTGCTGCAATTCGACGAGAAAACTGGGCTCCAAACGACTACCACAGATTATGTAGTAGTCATTTTATATTTGGTAAGATGCATTTAATATATATTTAGACCAGTTTTGGGCTGACAACCACAATTAAGATCATTGCTAGGCTAATCGCCGACAACATACACTCAGACGTAGTGAATGAACTACCTGAAAATATATAATTATAAGGGGATAATCAGACAGTTGTCATACAATTAATTTACAATTTCACTATTGAGGTCAAAAGCCAAAAAATAAATTCAACTAGGGACAATCTGGAGTAGTGCTATCGCACTTCATATTTATTACATATTATACATGTATGTAGTGAGAGTGCTATCGCTAAACCATATAAACATTAAAAGCCCTAGCTCCATTGACAAATGACATGAAATACATTAGACTTGACAGTGGATGTTAGCAAGAACAAAAGATTTTGAATTGAAAATTTCGTAACTCACCTTCCCGAGCACACGATAGATTCCTGCCGAATTTTCGTGGATGAGGACGTGTTTCACCCAACCAGCAACGAAGTATTTATAAGCGTCCAAGCTCTTGAAGTTTTTCAAACTTTCGTGAGAATAGGCTGATTTTGTGTGGACAAGATAGTTGTAAATATCAGGGTAGCTAGCAGATGTCAGGCAAAGACGGCGAAGACAGCGGGTCGAAAAACATCGATTTAGGCATCAAATATGGATCTGGCGAATGGATAAACTGAAGCCTTTCCACATAACGCCTTTAATGCAACGCGTCCAATGAGTTTACAGCGTCTGAAAACACCGGGGCTTCCATGAATTTCTCTATAACTTACACGACTAATTGAAAACAATGAGAATAAGTGAGTCCCTACTCACCAACGTCACAAAATGACATGTCACTGTATCCGGCCGCCATATTGTCCGTCATTGTTTATCCGTATTCTCAATGGTTTCAATTTGTCGTGCAATTAATTTATAGTGCAATTCATGGACGCCCCGGTGCTTTCAGACGTTGTAAACTCATTGGATGCATTGCATAAAAGGCGTTATGGGGAAAAGCTTCAGTCTATCCATTTGCCAGATCCATATTTGATGCCTAAATCGATATTTTTCGACCCGCTGTCTTCGCCGTCTCTGCCTGACATCTGCTACCCTGATATCTACAACTTTCTTGTCCACAGAAACTCAGCCTATTCTTATGAAACTTTGAAAAACTTTAAGAGCAGCACTCTAAGCAACATTACCCCGTGTGACCCTTTACTTCCAATTTTCTAAAATGGTGACAATAAAAAAAAAAGTTGACTGCGATGGCCGACGCTTCAAGGATAGGTGAATATTGGACTATTTCTTCAATAAAATACGCAACAACTGTGTCTGCCTCATTTGCAAAGAGACAGTCGCTGTTTTCAAAGAGTTCGATGTGACGCGATATTACCAAACAAGACACGCTGACATGTACAAAATTTCAGGGAAGATACGCAGCGAGAAATTATAGCAACTTGAAGCTAGTTTAATTTCACAGCAGCAGTATTTCGCAAGAACCCGAGTGTCGAAAGAGAACGCCACAAAGGCGAGATTGTTGAAATTATGAATTAAAAAAAATAATAATAAAGTAAATGTGACACACAGAAGGGCTTGCTAAAATTTGTTTAAATATATTGTTTTACGTAAATCAGCCAAGGTAGCCCCCCACATTTTTACCACACCAAATCTGGCCCGTTTGCAAAAAGTTTGGACACCCCTGTTTAACTGATGATCCGGAGACGAGGCCAGCTTCTTTCACTTGGTACCAGCTAAATATTATTCAAAAAATAATGATGGCGGAAGAAATAAACATGTTGAATTTGAAACTTTCCGTTTTCGGCGATTAGCCTCGCAATGATCTTAATTGTGGTTGTCAGCCCAAAACCCTCTAAATATATATTAAATGCAATTTACCAGATATAAAATGACTACTACATAATCTGTGGTGATCGTTTGGTGCCCAGTTTTCTCGTCGAATTGCAGCAGTCCATCTCGCTCTCCTTTCCGGGTCTCTCGGAGTACGGTAGAACTTCAAGTCTCTCCGTCTATCTTCTCTGTTACTGCAACCAACCGCCACACACGCCTTCACCATTTTGATTATTAATGTTAACGAGCAGAAAAACACGCCATAATAGGAGGAATTTACGTAGCGGTAATGCGTAACACGACAAGCTGACGGACAATATGGCGTGGAGGCGTGGTTGTGACGTCATGTGAGTGGGGTCTATAATACATTTTACAAGCAATAGTGATTTTTACTGTTGTTTTGTAATCTTGTAATGTTTTTTTTTCTATATTAGGTTTGTTGTGTTATTACAGCCCTCTGCTGGGTTTTAGCTTCTAATTTATCTTAATTAGGAACTACCATTTCAACCCTTACAAAAAATGTGCAAAAGCGCTTGAATCTGTTGATAATTCTGTACATGGTGATTTTACCTGACAGGGTTGGTGTGAATAACAGATCACACGATCGCGAGGGAAGAAGTTAGAAGCAGAAGTCACGATCACAATAACGAGGGGAGACAGGGCGGAGTCACGGCGCAGAGGATTTGCAAGATGGGCAGAATACAAACAAAATAAGGAGAACTTTGAATATATACACTTGATTTTGCACCCATATAGATGAATATACACCCTGAAACTCTTTTATGATGAGGAAGACCTTGGGGATATTTCATCTTAGTAGGTGGAGGAGGAGGAGGAGATGAGAAAGAAGTAGAGCCACATTGCGGTGCTGATGCCAATGATGAGAAGCAACTCAAACCATATCTAAATATTTACAGCTTTTGGGTTACATACTCAAAATATATAATTATAAACCCGTTTTATATGCATATTAGTGATGTGCGCAACTTGCACTTTAATTGTTGAACCGCCTACTCCTAAGTCCTTCTCACACACATATCCAGGGAAATTCCCATGTGAATTGACACGGGATTTACTTGCATCATTGCTTTCACGCATGTAGAGATGTCCCGAGAATAACACGGGTTGGACACTTTCACTGGCTTGTCCTGTGTTGCCCACTGGCGCTCTCTGTGTGGGGAGGGCTGTCGTTATAACGATTTTATAACCCAGACATTGTCATTTTTGGTCGGCATCGGCTGTCACAATGTTGGTCAAATTGTGTTTTGTTCTGGAGGGATCCTTCCCGATGTCTATCGGTGTCTGTATTTTAGCTAGAGGTAAGATCGGGCCTAAAAAATCCAGCCCGATCCACCCGGGTCCACGGGTATTAAAGTCCAACCCGGCCCGAGCTTGATCAATTAACTGGATTTGCACTTGATTTGATTTCTCTTTTTTTTATTCAAATTATTTATTTTATAACAATTATTCCTTCGTTTAACATCCATACATCCTTTTCAGATACATATATAAATATATATTTATTTTAAAAAGTTAGCGAGAGAGAGACCTGACCTGGACGTACTAATTGACATTTTGGGCCCGATGTTCTGCCAAAATCTCCTACATTGGCGAAACGTCTACATCAGTCATATTTGATGCCTAAAGTACTACCGTGCGCTCTAAACTTGTTTTGTTTCGATGCATACAGGAAGAACGTACTAAAAGAATGCCTTAAGAAAATACTTAAATGTATGTTATATCAAGTAAGGACGGTTTAAATACGTATGTGACTAGTGTGGTCAACTGCTTCAAAGCTAACACAAAAAAACAAAGGTTAAAAGTATTAGAGGGTAATACAATCAAAAAGTATCTTTGCGGCAATGACAAGGTTGTAAAAAACGAAATAAAAACAAAACGAGTGAGTACTCGGCGCTTCTAACCGATGTTAGATGCGTGCGGATTGTTGCGCAAGCGCGCTGAGCATTGTGTAGGACATTTCACCGCGTAGTAAGGAATGGCCGAACACCGACCCAGCCCAAAATTCGGGTTGGGTTCGGGCTTAAGATTTTACCTCTAATTTAAGACAGGCGTTTTATTGATCTGCATCGACCTACTGTCACGGACCCACTGTACTTCTCCCCCTTCCCTCTGTTGTTTTCTGTTTTGAAGTACAACCTTGTTTCCGCAGTAGTGGACACAAACTTCGGCAACAAAATAAATGGTAAATGGTGTTATACTTATATAGCGCTTTTCCACCTTTCAAGGAGCTCAAAGCCCTTTACACTACATTGCCATCTACCTACTGGTGACGCAGCACCAGGAGCAATGTGGGGTTCAGTATCTTCCTCAAGGATACTTGGGGGATGGCATGGCTCAGTGGTAGAGTAGTTGTCCCCTAACCCAGAGGTTGTGGGTTCAATTCTCTGCCCTGATGAACTTGCCTAAGTATCCTTGAGCAAGAAAAAAATAAACTACACCATTTCCAAAGATGGACGATGGACTTTCTTCCTTGGCTCTACGATAGCGTAGCAATTTAATTTTGGTATGTTTTCAGTTTAATGTAGCTATTTCCAGCTTGCTATGTTTATAATTGCGATGTTTGTTTACCGCTTTTCATCTTACTGCCAAGAGGGAGGACATGACAATCGACCCGCCGTGATATTTACGTCATCAGCCATCTGCTGTGACCTGGGAATTTAACGCCTGCTTTCATGCACACCGACTTTATACTAAGACGCGACTCCTGAAATGTCCGTGTAATCTCTGTGTCAGTCGGGCCAGGAAATTATTTTCACATACAACCGCTGCACGATTAAATCTCGCAATATTCCCGGTGTTTCGGAGTGTGTGAAAGGGGCTATAATTAAATGTTTCGTATTTCACTAGTATGTTAAACGCATTATAATGAGCCCCTTTAAGACAGAGCCCTTATCTCTGAAAGCAATTTCCCGGGTTGACTGACACAGACATTAACGGGCTTGGTCCGAGTATAATGTCCGGGACTTCTTCGGGCCACGGCATGCATGAAAGCAGCAGGTAAATTCCCCACTGACAGCGTGAAGGCTGATGACCTATCATGGCAGGCCAATTGTTATTTCCTCTTTCTTCGCAGTAAGACACAAAGCGGTAAACAAACATCACAATTATCAACGTGGTAGATTGGAAATTGCCAAAATTAAACTGAAAACATAATGGAATTAAATTGCTACTGGATCGTAGAACTAAGGAAAAGAGTCCCATCTTTGGAAATGTGTGGTTTATTTTGTTTCCGATGCCTACCAAAAATGACATGTCCGGGTTACAAAATCGCGCCGGCCACCCTCCCCCACAGAGAGCACAGAGTCGCCAACACGGGACAAGTCCGTAAAAGTGTTCCCCGGGTTATTCCTGAGACATCTCTGCATCTGTGAAAGCCATGACACTGGTAAATCCTCTGTCACACTACATGGGAATTCACCGGGATATAAGTCTGAAAGGGGCCTTAATCTATTAATCGATTTAATCGATTAGTTGCAGCCTTACCAGACCGTTTGTAAAAGTTGTAGCACCCTTGGTTTAAGTAGCCTACATATTATTGCTCTGTAGCAAGCTGAAAGCAAACATAGAACTGATCTACAGAATCAAAACAGTAAAAAGTAAAACTGTCTGACAAAATTAGGCTTTACCATTGAGAATCGTGTCAGAACTATTTGTAAAAATGTTTCTTTAGTTTCTATTGAAATATTAGGCCTATTTAATGAATAATTGACTTGCATTTCTTACATATGGCTCCTTAAGTGACTTTCCTTCCCCCCCCCCCCACTTTTTCAGATTCTGGGAGGCCAGCAGAAGTCTGTCGATGGAGCCTTACAACATGTTGTGAATGAGGTATATTACATTAGGGATGGCCAATGTCTGATGAAGCTCAACTGGACAATTTTATAGATAATATCAGTTAATTAAAAGTAATTCCGATAGTCAATGCTTCCTTGCCATTGACCTTTCGCAAAAACTCGGCCTCCCGAAGTTACTGCGGTGAAGTTGACAAGTTTGTGACTCCCAACTGTACAAGACATTGCAGGCATATGTATAGCGGACTGTTATACAGGGTTCTCGCAGATCCATAAAAGTCTTAAAATATCTCTAATTTAAAATCCAGATAATCAAGGTCTTGAATTGGAATAAATTTAATGGAAAGTTGAAGTAGGTATTAAATTTCTAGAAGATGTGTTTAATCCATCCGCAACTTCGGTGTACGTTAGTGACGTGAGTTGTCACCAAGACGCCATTTCCTGGTTATTTGCAGTTGTAGAAGTGAGCGGGTATATGTACAGATGAAGAAGTGTAAATTTAATCAAAGATGGTGTATTTAAGAGGTGGTTGGCTCCTGGTGAAAATGACAGTGCAAAGTGTTGCAAAAATACTTTTTCGTTAGGGTCAGTGCAGGTCAAAGCCGTCGTTTCGCACATGAGAGGAGGAAAAACACCAGCGTTCTGTGGCAGCAGTTCTGTGTTTACAGTGAAATAAAATTAGTTTTTGCCTGAGAATGAACCTAGCCTAGGGTGACCAAACGTCCTCTTTTGCCCGGACAAGTCCTACTTTCACGTAGTATCCTCGTCGTCCGGGCGGGTTTTATAAATTAATAAAAATGTCCGGTTTTTATAATTTTTCACAGGACCAATTTGAAGAGAATCCCTCCGGCCGCTGGGTGGCAGCAGTTGACATGGCTCGTACTTGAAGGGAGGGAAGGAGTAGTTCTTCTTGTTTTTGTTGGCAGTTTACCCCTATCATGAGGCATTGCCGCCATCTACTGGGTTGACAGTTTGGCCACAACGCCTGCCCAGTTGTTAAGTTTTTAACTATAGACCCTACTCACCTACGTCACAAAATGGGCGTGTTGCTGTTTCCGGCCGCCATATTGTACCTCTTTTTCAGACCTATTCTCATTGTTTTCAATTAGTCGAGCAAGTTATAGAGCAATTCATGGAAGCCCCGGTGTTATCTGACGCTGTAAACTCATTGGATCCGTTGCATAAAAGGCGTTACGTGGAAAAGCTTCAGTTTATCCATTCGCCAGATCCGTATTTGATGCCTAAATCGATGTTTTTCGACCCGCTGGCTTCGCCTGACATCTGATATCCTGATATTTACAACTATCTTGTCCACACAAAATCAGCCTATTCTCACCAAAGTTTGAAAAACCTGGAGTGCTTGGAGGCTTATAAATGCTACGTTGCTGGTTGGGTGAAACAGGTCCTCGTACACGAAAATTGGAATCTTGTTCTCGGAAGGTGAGTTACGAAATTTTCAATTCAAAATCTTTTGTTCTTGCTAACATCCACTGTCAAGTCTAATGTATTTCATATCATTTGTCAATGGAGCTAGGGCTTTTAATGTTTATATGGTTTAGCGATAGCACTCTCACTATATACATATATAATACGTAATAAATATGAAGTGCGATAGCACTACTCCAGGTTGTCCCTAGTTGAATTTATTTTTTAGCTTTTGACCTCAATAGTGAAATTGTAAATTAATTGTTTGACAACTGTCTGATTATCCCCTTAAAATTATATATTTTCAGGTAGTTCATTCACAACGTCTGAGTGTATGTTGTCGGCGATTAGCCTAGCAATGATCTTAATTGTGGTTGTCAGCCCAAAACCCTCTAAATATATATTAAATGCATCTTACCAGATATAAAATGACTACTACGTAATCTGTGGTAGTCGTTTGGAGCCCAGTTTTCTCGTCGAATTGCAGCAGTCAATCTCGGTCACCTCTTCGGGTCTCTCGGAATACGGTAAAAATTCAAGTCTCTCCGTCTATCTTCTCTGTTTTTGCAACCGACCGCCACACACGACTTCACCATTTTGATTATTAATGTTAACGAGCAGAAAAACACGCCATAATAGGAGGAATTTACGAAGCGCTAATGCATTAACATGACTAGTATCCGGACAACATGGCGCGGGGGCGTGGCTGTGACGTCACGTGAGTAGGGTCTATAAATACGTAAATAATGGCAACTGTTGACTTGTGTCGGAGCTTCGACTGTAAAATCCCATTTGGTGTCGCATCGTTGCGCTGCCGATGACTGTAAACTTTTCTAGCAAAGTTTGATTTTTGCCTCCGCTAGCTATCAGTAAGCTAAACCATGCTAGGCATTATGCGAAACGTAGTTTTGAAATGCTACATTTGGAAACATGTTGGTTGAATTGTTTGTCAGTTTACTTTGGTTATTGTTTGTGTGCAATCTAGAACATTGAATGAGAATATCAATTGAATGGGAATAACAATTTGTCAAGGACAATTGTCGTGATAGTAATTTATAAAAATGTTTAGTTGGCTCATAGCCTACTGTGTGTATGTGTATTGATCCACGGGTCTGCATTATTTATATGGCAGAAAACACAGACAAGACTGAAAAAGCAGTTTCTGCTCTTGCACTCCTCTTTCAAAGAAACTGCTGTATTTGAAGCCAAAACAACTGTTGTTTTTGATAGAACAACATGTCTATATGCTGCCATAGCAGATTCATGCTACTAGCCAATAAGCCTTAGCGGTTAGTGATTAGCATTTACAATTAATGCTTGCGAATAGCATTAGCAAATGGTGTCCATGTTAGCTTAGTGCTCCTCATATGTAGACAGACACATTGGTTGGTTGCTTCTAGACCATGCTGGAACATGGAAAACCACACGAAATCTTTTGAAAGGAGCTGACAACTAGCTTCTAGGAAGCTCATTCACTTCCTGTCCATTTAGTCTTCTTCTACATCTACTTCTTTTTGGCCACTAGGTGGTGCAAAATCACAAGCAACTTTTTTTTTTTTTTTCGTTAATCAGCCCAAGGCTGATCTTGAAGAAAGTCCATATATCGCCCCGATCCATCAGCTGGCCTATATGCCGGTCAACCTTTACTGGAAACCTCAATACAAAATTGTCTTAGTTCCCTTGTATTAAGGCGTCCCACACCCATTGCGTATTGTGTTCAAGAAATTAATATAGTTGATTCACAACAACTATTTGATCACAATTGGTGGATTTATTGAGGCAATTACAGCTGCATAAAAATGACAAACAATAAAAGGTGGAAAGGCGCACGGCTAAGTTTAACTCGATTTACCATGACCGTTTAAAGTGCCTGTGACACGAAAAAGCATGTTAATTTCATAATACACGTGGTATTTTAGGCTCCTGAATGAAACGAACAGCTTGGATGTGTGTGGAAGCGATAACTATGTTCATTTAGTTTCTTTAATTCCGCGCCATGAAAATGAATGACTTCCGGCAACAGTCTCAAGTTGAGAAAGAGGGCGCTGTGACGTGTACGGAGGAAGGAGTCCTCTTCACTATACAGCCGTATTGTTGTATAAGAAGGACTAAGGATTCAGCTGATTTTGCGGATTAATGCGTTTATTTTTCGCATCGCGTCAGCCAAACGGCTGCAGAAAAATCTTGCTGTATGAGGGAGAGGCGTGTGTGCCTTTTTGGGGTTTCAAAAGGTTCCCATTCACCGTTGGATGTTGGCCAAAACAAGCCCTACTACTGTGGGACCATGGGACTTACGAGGAAGTGAGTAAACATCATGTTTTGTATTATGTCTAGTACTGGGATCACGCTTCTTGGTTTGTTTACATTCTCCGAAGCCGGGGAAGGGAAATTACATGAGCCCGATTTAGGTGGCATAAAATATCGTTCGGGAGGTGCGACAGTAAAGGTGAAGTCGACAGTTTTGACCATAATGGAGTAATTTTGCCATGTCGTCTTGAATAAATGCATTATTATTTCATATTCCATTTAGCACAAGTCTGTTATTTGTCATGACCATGCCATTTATTTAGCTATTGGGGGGAAATACTTGGATAAAAAGAATATCCTGTAAAAATATTGGAGTAGAGAGACTGAAACATTGACATTTTGCGGCTCTCTTCGTCACGTTTTCCTCGTTCTGAATAATTCCCCCTCAACGGGCTGACTGGTCCTTCTCAAGCCATTTATTTAGCTATTGGGGAAAATACTTGGATAAAAAGAATATCCTGTAAGAATACTGGAGTAGAGGGACTGAAACAATGACATTTTGTGGCTCTCTTCGTCGCGGTTTCCTCGTAGTGAATAATACTCTCTCAATGGGCTGCATACTAAATCAGATGAAATCGGGACTCCGCTGACGTCATCCATCCACCTGTTGGGGACGCTAGAGCCCTATAATGGTAGGCGTGGCTAACCCGGCAGATTAAAAAACTAATTTCTCGTCATCTGCGCTTTGCTAAATTGTTGTATATAGTCAAATCGTCTCAAAATATAATTGTAATTCACATAATAATCCCATTTAAGACTTTTTTTTTTTTCCCTCCCGTCGTACGCACTCTCACCAATCAGGACAGGATGAATACTAGTGAAGGAGACAGCAGGCAGGAGAGAGAGAGCTGCGGCTGCATCTGAGCCTAAATAACCCAGTTTTAAATCGATTTTTTTTTTTTCATTCCGGCCGGCTGATAATCAGTCTAATATATACTGTGTTGTTAATAACGGCGTTAGAGTATAACGTGGTTACTAAGCAGCATTATTGAATGAGAGACCAGCTAGACTACCAGAGGGCAGTGTATCCTCCACCATTAAACAAAATACAATACTTTTGGACTTTTTGGATGCTTATTTGGAATTTATAAAGGGTTACTTGCACGGAAATTTGGGTTAGGTCGCCAGCATGGGAACAGAACTCGTTCGTAACCCAGGCACTACCTGTAGAATGAAATACCAGATATGCATACAATAACTGTAAAAAATAACCATTTAGAATAATTAAACCAAATAAATAACCAAATTAAAGGACAAATAATATGCTGTGCTTACCATTAAGGGTGTGCCAATAAATCGATTATCAGATGCATCGCGATTCGACACGTGACGATTCGATTACAATTCATAAATGTTCAAAAAACGATGGGATTCCCTAATAACTTTATGACAGCCGCTAATAGCAGAATGAAATTCAAGAAACGTCTGCCGCCTGGATACCTTTGATGGACACACACACAACGTTGTGATAGATGCAGCTGGTTACTGAGCGAGAGATATACTCCTTTTCAAAAGACTTTGAGACCTGAGACCCGGCGGTCGCGCTTTTTGCGCTCACCTTATCTTTTAGAGCAAGAGGGGAAGAGAGATTGCTCCTTGCCTTTCAGTTGTCCCGCAGTAGGTTCAAGTCCTGTTGATTGGAAAAAGTCCCTAGTGTTTTGCTAAGACCCGTGTCTGTCTATCAGAGGTGAGTACACGTACCCTCTTGTAGCTTTTATTGTTGTTTTTGAGATGTTACTAATTAGCGCCGTTCGCTATGCTAATTCGCGACTTGCTTAATTTCCATGTCAAGTTGTGCATTGTTTGGTGATGTAAAAAGTTATTCCAGATGCAGAACGTTTAAGTACAACGGAAACACTTCAAACATGCGAAATAGTACAGAAATCTGTGAAAACAAAGTATATCGGTTAAAAGAAGTCTTTGTTTCCAGAAAATGTGGAATTCAATCCACCAGTGTAAATTTTATTGTAGAGAGAATACATACTGCCTTTGAAACAGCTAATGTTTTTGCAGCTTCTTGAGAAACAGAGCATCTCAAGGTCAGCTGTGTGTTGTGTAGGCATGGTGAGAAATAAGTACTGCCTTTAAAATGGTTGATTTTTAAAAAGCAGTTTAAGGGCAGCTTTTTGTTGTATGGGCATGTTTCCATCGTTCCTGTGGGACCATCATCGTTCAATAATCGAATCGCAGCACCCTGAATCGTAATCAAATCGAATTGAATCGAATCGTGGGCTGCCTAAGATGGCACACACCTACTTGCCATCAATGCTGAAAGGTGGGGGACAAGACATGTTATGCGATTTATATAAAAAAAACAACAACAAAAAAACGAGAAAACCAGCTGACAAGACGCGCGTCGTAAAGTCTAAACCATGTAAGTCGGTACTCTAGATCGCTCTGCATCGAGTCGAGAGGGGCCGACCCCTTCGCTGGCTGAGCGGTGACCACTTATTGTCCGCCAGTGTTGTTAATAACGGCGTTCGAATATAATGGCGTTACTAACGGTGTTATTTTTTTACAGTAGTGAGTAATCGAAATAATTCCTTTTCTCATCTTGGCAACGCCGTTACCGTTACTGAATCCACGTGGCTGGGCATAATTTTATCAATAAAATTTATACACAAGAGGTGCCGAATCGGACTAAATAAGTTCCGGAACAGGTGGGGTCCAAAATCAAGAGGTACAGTTGTTCCTGCATGATCCGGCTCAAATTAACCCCTGCCGATAGCCTACATGATGCCACGGTAGATATCACAAATATAATTAGATGCAAACGACAGACACGGCGGCATTAGCAACATGTATAAAGAACTAGATGCGTTGATAAACAGCTGCCATCTTAAAGCAGTAGACATCTCAGGAAGGCTCTGTTGTAGAGAACCTTCCTAGCGAACATAAGTAACTTGTTATCTAAAATGCTCCTAAATCGGCAAAATCTTGACTTAAATCTATCTTTTAAATGATGAAACAGATTTAAAACTTAACTATGTCGAAAGTAGACAGAAGGGAACTAATGCAATACAGTGTTTCCCACAGGATTTTAGGAGACTGTGGTGGGAGGGTCTCTGACCATAGGATTTTTTGAAACTGTGGTGGTGGGCTGCATCGGAGTCGGACAGCCACACCATGTCATGCCACGGCGAATTTTTTTTTTTTTTCATTATTTTTTCCCCCCAAGAAGAACCATAACAACGATATATTTGAAATATTTCATTAGCTAGGCTAATGTTATAGCTCTCAGCTACGGTACATGTATGTAAAATGCGTTGCTGAGTACAGCTACGTTACCCTATGTAATAATGCGACTTTTTTTCTCGTAGCAATAGTACGACTTACATCTCGTAGTGACTCAGGGTTGGCAAACTGTTGAAAAGAGCCATATTTGACCCCCCCCCCCCCCCCAAAAAAAAAAAAAAAAAAAAAAACCTGATACAGTATGTCTGGAGCAGCAAAAAATTAAAAGCCTTGTACAAGCCTTATAATTATCAGTACTAGCTATATTAGCCTACTATAAAAATGACTAAGTTGGCTAGAAATACATAATTAGCCTTCATGATTAAATGTTTATTTTCCCTGCAGTGGATCCTATAGCGCACCACGTGACTACTCTGTTGTACGATGACACCACAAGTTTAACTTCATTACAATATTAATGAATTGAAAGAATGTTTGTATCATGTGTGTCCTCCTAGAAATCCTATTAAAACAAAAAATATATTTCCCTCCCCCATCTTTTTCCATTTAAAAAAAAAAAAAAAAAAAAAAAAAAAAGCTCCGAAGCAGCACTAAAGAGCCGCATGCGGCCCAAGAGCCGCGGGTTTCAGACCGCCGTCGTAGCCCTCCTTTTTTCTTTTTATTTGACCCTCATAAGTACTACATTACCACAACAATAACAGTCCTTCTGTCAACTGACCCATTTACAGGACAGGGGGAATTCTAATGGCCGTGTAAAGAGTTTTTCTTGATTCAGTGAGAAGGTGACTAGTTTTTTCCCCGTTGTTCGTGAACTAAATTTCCACACAAACGCACATCGAGGTACCATTAACTTAGCAAGGAGAGGTAAGAGAGTCATTTTTCGAGTGTCCCAGAGCTCGCGAAATTGTGTGTGTGTGTGTGGGGGGGGGGGGGGGGGGGCGCATTTATCCAACTTGCGTCAGCCATAATTGTCTGAAGTTGGCGCGTCGGTGTTGTGCCGAAAAATAGCCACTCCACGCGAAATGTCCCCCCGACGGGAGCGCCCACACGTCACTCGTACAAACAGCCTTTTCTTATCAATCGATGGACACGGAAACGACGTTCTTGTACCGTGAATATGTATCATTTTACTCTGCTTGAACTAATAAATACTTTACTGTGACCAACGCTCTGAAAATAGAGCAAGGCTTTATTTTGGGTTCCGCCTCTCCGCGCAAGTTCAATCAAAGTTTGCTTTCCGTCCAAGACGGCCGTCCACCGCTCACTTTCGCCGAAAAGTCCGATCGAAACTATTGTAATGCCCCTGATATGGGGAAGAAGGAGAGAAGTCTGTATTTGCTTACCCACTCGATTGTGGTAACAATAATAAAGAAAAACAATAACAAAATAACAGCGGGCTGCTACGACATGCGACCGCTATCTCTCGCTATCTCGCTCGTTCTCCCATTCTTCCTACTCGTTCCCCTTGCGTCTCTTAAATAAATAAATAAATAAATGAATAAATAAATAAAATACTACTCTAAAATGCTGCTCTCGCTCGCGCGGGTAGTAGAGTGGAGTGGGCTACAGCTGTGTAATGGGCTGACTGACGCATCTGATTAGTATCTTTTTTTTTCGGGGGGGGGGGGCGCAAACGAGACTGTGGCGGGCCGCCACAGTCTCGTCCATTAGTGGGAAACACTGCAATAATGGGAGCCATTTGAACAGCTGTAACGTTTGATTCACAACATTAAATGACTTACAAACATAGAAAAAGTTACTATCTAGTAATCGAAATATCTCCAATATCCCTGTGTCTAGTTAAGATTAGGGTAAAGAATTGGGCTAGGCCAATTGTCTCAAAAACCCTTTAAAGTTAAAAAAAAAAAAAAAAAACATGAAAATTATCACCAGTTTCTTTATCAAGTAACTAATTACTCTTACATTCAGGTCAGAGTTACTAATGCAATTACTTTTTTGGAGAAGTATTTTGTAACTAATTACTTTTTTAAAGTAAGATTAACAACACTGTTGTCCACCTTATTTTCTTCTGTTGTATTTTCCCTTGCCAAACCAGCTCGTTATATTTCCACCAACTAGTGGATTTAACCGTGAAGAAGTTTGTCAGCATAAAAAAATACTCCCACTGGCTTCAATTTTAGTGGCAAAATGTGACCATTTGGTAAGTTTAAGTGTGTTTTGTACATTTCTTCTTCTCCAGACAAACAAAGAGATGATAGCTCGTTCTTTTGCCACCATCATCACGCATCCCTTTCATGGTATGTAATTTGGACTTCACTCATATAAACTGCACTTGGTTACCTTCATCTACTGTTATAAACGGTATGATTTGTTTGAACGTGTTGGTGGGCTGAAAGAAAATTGAGCTGAATTCCTTTTGTTGCGTTCATTTTCTTGCATTGTCTTACAGTGATTACGTTGCGTTGTATGGTGCAGTTTATTGGAAGAGAAACAAAATACAGGTAACATTTTCATGCATTCCAAACACTTGACAAACTGTAGAAGCTGTATCATTTGGAAAATGATATGAATCCCTTTTTTAGCGGAGTCCTTGATTCCATCATCACGATCTACAGAGAAGAAGGGATGCTGGGATTCTTTGCGTATGTTTATTATTTCAGTTATTTCTTCAAAATTTTCATTTACACATTTACACACAGACGTAAATACAATGTATCCAGAAATTATTCACCACACTCTTCAGTCTTTTACTTTTTTCCAGATGGATTTTTTTTTTTTTTAATAACAAATTTATTAGAAATAAAAAAAATAACAATTCATACATTTCGTTACATTGTCAGTCTGTCATTAATCTTAAAAATAAATGTTTTTTTTTTTGTTTTTTTTTAAATCGGATTATTTTGAGGCTTCTTCCCTGCCCACGAATGTGTCACACTGTTCACACAAGTGGGAATGGTCTAAAATGTCCCAAAATCAAAAATCTTGGGACAATAGTTGCTCTTTTTAGATGTTGAAAAAGGGCATGATACCGTATCTCCATATAAATTCTGGTGAGGATTGATTGCTGTCATCATCAAGCTAGGGTACAAATTTAAAAGCAGATACTGTTGCTGATTCATGCTGTACTGTATTATCCCCCACAATTCTATCTTACTTTTCCCTTTTTCTCATAGTGGATTGATCCCCCGACTCCTTGGAGATATCTTCGCTCTGTGGATTTGTAACTTGCTGGCTCACTTTATCAACACTTACGCTATTGATGATTCGGTATGGTTCGTTTTGTTTTAAGTCCATATATGTATGTGTGAATACAGTGGTGGTAAAACATTTTGAACCATTTTTCTTGATCAATAGATTTCTAAAGATGAAGTTTTCAGAAGATGTTAGTAACAGTCCTAGTAATCCACACATGCAAAAACATATATAACATAGATGTCCACACATTAGGTTACATCAGTACTTCTCAAATAGTGGGGCATAGAGCGATGCCGAGGGTGGCGCATGTGACCTCGGGGCACATAATTTTTTGCCGTACTAGAATAAAGTGTAATTGCAGATCCACTCAGTGGGTTGTAGTGGTGCTCTCATTTTCAGAGTGGGCAGCATTTTTTAAACAAACTAGAGCAGGGGTCCCCAACCTATTCCACAAAGGCACACTGTGGGTGCAGGATTTCATTCCTACCAAACAAGATGACAACACTTTTTCCCCAATCTGGTGTTTTACAAGTGCAATCACTTGATTGCAGTCAGGTGTGGCTTGTTTTAGCAGAAGCCTCATTGGCTCAACTGCCTCTGCTGGATCGGCTGGAACAAAAACCAGGACCCACAGTGTGCCTTGAGGACTGGGTTGGAGAACCCTGAACTAGAGCACACAGCAAAGAGCACTGGAGATATTAAGAGCTAAGACAAGGAAATATGACAAAGCGTATGTAGCGTTTGGCTATGACTTTTAATACAGTGTGAGATGAAGACAGACAAGTCTGTTTACTGTGTCTAAAAATGTTTGCAGCAGGCACAGGAAGCCAAATCAATGAAGACCTTGGACACCAATCACATTGATGAGCCGCTTGATTTTTTTTTACCTAGCAAAAACGTGCCAAATATTGCTAACAGTCATTCCGCATAGTCAGTAGAGCAGTAAACCATCGAGCACTGTTAGCATCATATACAGTGGCATACCAAGTTGCTCAGTGCAAAATAATCCCACACCATAGCAAAGGAGCTGATACTGCCTACAGCAAAAATTTGTGACGATAATACACACAGCAGGAAAAGCAGTACATTTTCTACAATTAGACCTACCTAGAAGCCATGAATTGTATGTAAAAAAGAAAGAAAAAAAAATTGGCCAAGTTGTCTGAGTGTTTAACATCCTCTAGACTTACTGACCAGAAAAGCCAAGTGGCTCTGCTTTAGACTGGCCAGTGTTTTAAGAGGACGCTCGCCATTCTGAAGCTTATTCCAATGCCAACACTAGGACTTAAATTTAGCGTCTGATGATCACTCAAGGCTAAAGCAACATTGCATATTCTCTCTTGCCAACATAGGAAATAAATCTTACCGTGTTTCCAAACAAGCAAGATGGAGCGCAGTCTAGTTTGAGATAAAGTACATCCTAAAAACTGTTGAGGAAGGAGATCTCACATGAGTGACACGACCCAAACAATGCCACAATGCAAGCTGACGTACTCCACTTACAATATGAAAATGTCACACATTGTGAACATATGACAGAAACGATGTTGCATTTTCGTCTCGTCAGACGAAAACTGGCCTTCGTCACAAATTATTCGTGTCCCAAGGCAGGTTTTTAGCTCGTCGTCGTCATGAAAAAATTGTTCGTTGTTCCTATCTTCATTGTTGACGAAAACAACACTGGTCTGGTTACAGCTAGAATCTTAAGTTTTTCCATTTTTCTGTCTACAGATGAGCCACACGGGAGAAATCAAGAACTGCTCTCAGGCTATGACAGGGGTAAGCGCTCGGTATTTATCTATGGGGTCATTGTGTGTTGATTCACAGGAGTTTCCCTGCGGCAACTCTAGTTAGTTTGATTTTGTGATGATACAGGGTAACCCAAAAAAACTCAAACTTTTTAAGAATCCAATAAAACCAAAAGTGACAAAAATATTTTATTCATAATAATTGAAACCTTAAAACATGTTAAAAAACTGATGGAATTTTCATTTAAAATGACATTCTCCTGCATGAATGCATTCTTGAAATCTGTTGACAACTGATGAATAAAACAGGAGTCTTTGAAATACTGATTTGCAAGTGGCAGCACTGCTGGACAGCGAACAAGAAAACAATGTGCCATTTCAGTAATCCTGGTGAATTCAGAGGGAAATTCACAGTATCTCAGCTTAGATGGGGAATCAATGAGGCAACAGCAGATTTCAAGAATGCATTCGTACAGAACGTCATCATTTAAAAAAATAATGCAAATTACATTGCATTACACTGTTGCGAGGCTGCACTTCCTTATTATCCCATTCACCAGCGATGATGTATGTCAACCTGCACAAATTTCCTAAAGATATCGCAACGTTTTGTCAAGACGCGAGAAGAATGGAGACGACTCTGCAGTGAACATTTCACCCCAGACTGCTATGAAAATTGGCTGTCGCATGTTTCTCGGGTTTCCCGCTGTATTTAATCCTGGTTTTCCATGTCCTACATAGGGAGTAACTTTTGTAAATGCCCTTTCCATCGTCACATTGATAAAACTCAAAATGCTTCCAAACACGAGATTTTAATCTGAGGAGTAGATCTCCATTCAATAACATCCATTGCCGCCATCATCGCCATATGCGTTCCTTTAGGTGTCCGGGCGGCAGACGAAATTTACTTTTTTCCCCGAGCAGCAGTTGTGTTCCCCTAAGGGCGTACCGCAAGCAAAACGTCACTTGCGCTCATTAATATTCATGACGTTAGCAACTGTTGCCCGGGGGGTCAAGATCGTGTTTGCCCCTCATGCTAGATGCATATAAATAGTGTACAAACGAGATGTTTATTGAGCTGAACCTGCCAATTCTGTCTAAAAAATGATGTCCCTGGTGCCTAATTCACTGGTAAAGATGTGGAAGAATATACAAATGTTCAGTTAAAGAGGTGGCTTGAGTGTTGAGGGCTGAAAAGAGCAGACACCTTTTTCTTGTGTGCATTGCCTTACGCCACTGACAATGACATTCTCCTGTTTCAACAATCTATCTTTTACCACCATATGCCCTGTCTTTCTTATATCCTCTGGTTGTCGTACGTCTCTGACCGTTCTTGGGGGCAATTTACATTGCTATTTTTGTGTAGCGATCGCAAATGCTAATCAGTGACAGCCAAGCCAATGAACACTTTTAATTTTTTCATTAATAACAAATCTTAATTTTATAATTTAAAGAGTACACGTAACAGCTCTTGCTGTGTAAAATAATCTTCCTGAGAGGTGACACTTCATATATACCTAGTCTGTGTGGTCCACAGTTATTTATTCCTGATGGCCAAAGTTGGTAAGAATCAAAGGTTCTCTTTGGATTCCATAGAAAACGCAAGGGGGTCATTTTTTGGCCCACTTGTGGAAGCTTGGGGTAGTAATTAAAAAATGACAATTTCTTCAAATGTATAAAAAGTTTGTTAAATAATTTAATAGGATTATGTCAAAAACATGTTTTTGAGGAAAACCTGGAATATGAATTGATCGCAATTTTTTTATTACGAAGATTATTTCAAGAAAATAACCTCACCTGTTCATTTTTTACCCCATTATACATCTAGCAGGCATGAAAATCTCTCACCTTTCGGTGAAATTCGCCGTTTTGAAGTAAAAAAGGATGACCTACGTGAATCGTGTAGATCCGAGGAGAAAATTTTTAAAGGGGGGGGGGTCGTTTGTAGGCATGTGCCAGTTACCTTCACGGATTACCATGCTATGAAAACGTCGCGGTTACAAAACCACTAAAATTTTCCGTCATACAGAAGTACGTATTCGTTATTTTTCATGTGTCGAAAATGCAGCCAGAATTGGCTTGGCGCGGCAGCGCTTCCCCTGTTTGATGCTGCGTGTGTCGGTGACGCTATTCCAGCAAACCCAAGAACAAGCACTCCAAACGCAAGGCGTAAATTATTCAATTTATTGATCCCTCAAATCGTGGTAACTGAAATATACCAAATGAATACATTTAAAACGTTGTACACTCGTATTTTTCCACATGTGAGTAGCTTCATGAAAAAGTTTGTCAAAAACAAAACACACATTTTCCTTTCAAATTCAATACACAAAGTTACTAAAAACTTACAAAGACGAATTATAGGCAAAGCTTAGTAGCTAGGACAGCAACTTCATTGAGGTTAATCACAGCCGCTGAGAGAGAAACAAGTTTGTATGCGGGGAGGAAAAAAAAAAAAGAGCGTCAAAGATCGCTAATTGCGACAGATGATCTTGTACTAAGTACAAATTCACATTCGTTGGAGGAGGTAAAGTATCACTCCCAATTGTTTTTAGACGAATGCATTTGCGAGCATATTGAATTTAGTGAGTAATGGTTTTCGTTTTCATATTTTGTGGTATGACAAAGTTACTGCCGTTCGTTGCAGCTTGCGTTGAACACTGCCGGAGCGTCCGGTGAAAAAATAGCTCCCGTTAAGGTAGCGTCAAGCTTGTGTATTTAACGGTAATATAAAAGCAGTGTTGTCAATAACGCGGTATCGTAATGCGTAACTAATCTGATTACTTTCTGTCAGTAAAGTAAATCATAACGTTTCAGTAAAGATAATCTGATGATGATGATTATGACAATGACAATAAATTCATAAATTCAAAGAACAATCTAACGCGTTCATTTTTCTAAATCAGTAATCTGAGTAAAATTACTTTCCTTGATGCCTGTGCGTTACTATTTTGTTATTGCCCCATAATGTGTGTAGAATGAAGAATACTGTAGTCATGGGAGTGACATCACATGTCACATTTTTTAATCGGGGATGGAACAAAAAGGGTCACTTGTATTACCATGATGCGTGAGCGCTGGGAGTTTGCGGCCAAAACAACATAGCCTTGCTACCTCGCCAGGATGCAATTAAATAGGCATGAGATATACTACAAACGGCTGTATTTGCACACTGGAAACACAGCCATTACTTCACATTTTTGTCCAGTAAAGATAACAAAAATATCTCCGTGCGCTGCGAACTTTGCGCTGGCTCAAAAAGACTGTCGACCGCTATAAGCATCCAATTCAAGCACCACTTGGAATTACAGCACAACAAGTAACACGACAGCCAGGACTTTTTGATACTGCTCGTGCTCAGTCCTCGGTTCAAGCTCAGTTGTTGTTGAGGGTTTTGAAAGCTTAGGTTTAAAGAAATTCTAAATATCCATCTTGCCTCCTCAGCTGTAGTTTTGGCTAAGCAATGCAAACGGCTGTCTCTAAGGTTCTATAGTCACATGATCTGTTTGAAAAATGATTTGGACCCAATATGAAATACTTTGAAGAATTCCTGTTCATTTTATTCATTTTTGTTTGTTTTATTGCTCTAAAATACTTTGAAGGATTCCTGTTCATTTTATTTATTTTTGTTTGTTTTATTGCTCTAAAACCTTTATAGACAACATTTTAGTGGCCGTATTCAATGGTCTTTATTTTAAAGGGGAAGTTCAGAATTTTTTACATTAGGCTTAATCTTTGAGTTAGCCGGGGTTTAATTAGTCGTTGGAAATGATTTGAACAAATTCTGTGCAGTTTGACAGTTATTTGTTAGTTTCAGGGCTCCGGAGTGGCTAAGCTAGCGCGAGTCAATGGTGGTTAAAATCAACTCCTTCAACTAATTAAACCCCCGTTAACTCGAATATTAAGCATTATGTGAAAAATTAAAATGGTCAAATTCGCCACATGTAGGACGTTTTGCCGACGGCGGACATTTTGGCAGAACGCCGGAACATTTCCTCCACACCTTTCTCACCTTTTTAACCCCTGACCCATTTTCATGCCTGATCTAGGGGGCCAACAAAAAGATGGGCTTGTCTCATCTGTCTAAAGGACATTCTCATTCAGCTTGTGGCTTATCAATATGCATTTTCACAAATTCAAGTCTCGCTTCAAAGACTCGAGAACAGTAGCATACCAAGAAAAAAACACTTTCCCTACTGTGATAGCTGTTGGAGGCTGTTATGTTTTGCTATATCTGGAACAGGGTAACAGGGAATACACAACTCAAGATAAGGCATTCTGGGGAGAAAGCTTGCGCCTAATGTCAGAAAGCTCGGTTGACAAGTAACACAGCCAAAAACACCCAACAATGTCAGAGAGAGAGAGAGACACACACACACATTGGACTACTCTGAATTGGCCTTCTATGAGCTCAGATATATTGACAGAGTAACATTTGCTCATGAGCAAAAAGAAAAAGTACCTGCTGAAGTCCTAATGACAGAGAAATCGTTTCATTTTACATCCAAATCTTGTGCTGCAACAAAAGGCTGTGCCACCACTTAATGCCTTCTTTTGCTCCTTTTTTATCCAGTTCTTGGCCAGCATGCTCACATACCCTTTTGTTTTGGTGTCAAACATCATGGCTGTCAATAACTGCGGGTGAGTTAGCAGAGTAATGTAGGTTTCCTAGTCTCCAATGATGTCTATCACACAATTTTCTTTTATCCACTTAGGCTCACTGGAGGGCGTCCCCCCTATGCATCAATATATCCTACCTGGGTGCACTGTTGGAAACATCTAAGCAGAGAGGTCAGCTCATTTCTCTTTATTATTTTTTTTTATTGGGGGGGGGGGGGGGGGGGGGCAGGATTCCCGCGGATCTTCTAAAATCTTTTCTCATTCATTCATTTTCCGAGTCGCTTATCCTCATGAGAGTCACGGGCATAAAAAATAATCTTTAAATGTCTTAAATTTAAAATCAATAATCAAGGTCTTAAATTGCTCTAAATGTAATGGAAAATTGCAGTCGATATTACATTTCCAGATGATGCGTTGAATGCCTGGGAAATCACTGTCATCTGCCGCAAATATGGTGTGTATTTGTTTTCTAAATGGCCGTGACTAAATAGGAAAGTTTGGGATTATTATATGGCAGGTTGTCGGCAACCTCGGCGTACGTCAGAAAAATCTTCGATTAGAGTAGTGTTAGCTCACTGGCTGCCATTGATGGTGCCGGACGTCCATTTTGATTGGATTGGATGTTTAGCACTGTCAATGGCACTGAAACCATAGCATTCAAAGCCAGTCTTTTGTGGGGATTTACAGGTTACCTCCGGTTTACTTTGAGTTACTTCCTATTCATCTGGGGACTTGAGATAATAATTTCAAGTGATGACGTGACTCGCAGCTCCCCATTTTCTCTAAAATGGACCCGAAAGGGTGCCATTCGTTTGTACTACTTGCGCTAGTTGTTGGAATACCCCTCTGTTATTGAGAGTTGGTACGCTCCATCAGACGCGACAGTGGGGCTGCAATTGACGTCATCCTCAAAATTAATATGTCAATATCTATAAACAATAACGGCACAAACGCAGCATAAACAAATGGCATCATTTTGAATATCCTTATGATTCAACAGGAACGATGGAAATATGCCCATACAACAAAAAGCTGCCCTTAAGCTGCTTATTTATGTATTTTTTTTACAAGAAAGTGCCAACACATTAACCATTTTAAACTGAGTACTTATTTCTCTCAACAATACAATAAAATTTACACTGGTTGAATGAATTCCAAATTTTCTGGACACAAGTGTCTTTAGAAATAAGACTGCTTTTAACCAATATACTTTGTTTTCACGGTGTTACCTTCCTTGTGTAATTCTTGGAGTGACAGGTGGAAATCACAACTGCTCTTGATCACTTTTAACTTGTGGCGTTAATTGTCGAGCACATATAAAAGTCTAGCTCCAACATCGCCATACACTCATTACAGCGCGCGCACTTTCTTCTCTCCCTGCACGCCCACGCAGCACTTGCAACAACAGATTTTTGTAGTATTTCGCATGTTTGTACTGTTACCGCTGTACTTAATCATGGTTTTACACATTCTGCATATGAAATACACGTTAGCGAATTAGCTAAGCGCTCGGCGCTAACTATTAACATTTCAAAAACAACAACAATAAAGGCTAAACAGTACAAGAGGGTTCGTGTTCTTGCCTTTTATAGACGCACACAGGTCTTAGCAACACACTCAGGACATTTTTCAATTGAAATGCCTTAGAACTACTGCTGGACATCTGAAAGACAAGGAGCAACGAACTATATCTTTTCCCCTCTCGCTCTAAAAAATAACTTGCGCACAAAACCGACAGATCGCCGGATCGCGTTTCTGGTCCTGCCAGCCTGTCTCATACACAAATTTATTTTCCAGTCTTTTAAAAAGGAGTAAATCTCTCTTCCAGTAAACGGGAGCATCCATTATAACGTTGTGCGTGCGTCCGTTAACGGTGTCCGGGCGGCAGACGTGTCTTGAATTTCGTTCCGCTACAAGTGGCTGTCATAAGTTATGAGGGAAAATCGTTTTTGAACCTTTATGAATCATAATCGAATCATCACGTGTCGAATCGCGATGCATGTAATAATCTTTTTTTTTTTTTTTTTTAAATTCCTCTAGTTAACATAGTAGAATACACATATAGGAGGACACTTCTGTTGAAGCAGTGTCCTACTAAGGCTTTCACATTACTTACAGTGGCTGCTGGCCGAAAAAAAAAACTTCTAACATCCCTCCTTGAAGCGGGCAGAAGAGGCAGCATGTCGACATGTAACGTAATTCTGCATTGTGAGAGTGTGTGCGTGGGGGGCTGTCAAGTCAGCAGCCAATCAAACGTGCGTTTGAGGAAAAAACATGGACTGGCTCATTCAGCAAGTGAAAAAGGGGTAAATGTAAGTCTGAAAATAATTCACTTAACGGTAGGGTCAATTCTATCGTTACAACATATGGGAAGAGAATCTAGATGACTTATATAGCTGAACAAATTATGTAATACAAATAAGGTTGCTTCAAAGTTGGTGGGGACAATTTGAGCATCCTGAAAAGTTGCTAGTGTTATGTCCCTACCGTCCCTATGCAAACCTATGCCCTTGAGTTCCACCCAAGGCTAAAATAAGAACAATAACTTATTTTATATGATTTATTTATTTTAAGTCCACCGCTCACTTTTTTGCCGAGAAGTCTGCTCCCACATACACAATGAATGGGTTGCCGCTGAACCCTTCACACCAGGCTGTCGCTGGTTAGAAACTGCCTTAAACGTATGACACCATTTGTAGCCATTTTTAATTTAAATGGGGGGATGGTCAACCTCAGATTGACCTATAAAAGAATTATAAATATCTTAAAAACAATAACGGCACAAACGTTTATATATAAATTTGTGTCTGATGGGGGGCCAACTTGACAGAGGTGTGGTTCTGTCTCTCCTGAAAGTACGTGACTAAAATTGCTTCATGAATTTTTGCCACGGCTAACTATTTTTTCTTTTTTTTTTTCCTAATCCAGGGAAACATGAGCAGAGGAAGCAGTTTATTCTTCCGAAGGCTTCCAGCAGGAAAGACGTACGCCATTGATCAGAAAATATTTTATTAACGGGAAATGATGCAACAATAATGAGCAAAACAGATCAACAGTGTCTCATCTGAGGGATTATTATTCTTTTTGTACGCCCTTTTTCCTATTTATAACAGTTGTCAATTAAAAATGACTCATGTTTTCAGAGTCCTAAGAAAGTAGAATAGAATGGATAGGATTTCCTTCGACGGATGGACTAAGTTATTGAAGCAGATTAATACTTTCTTTTCATTGATTATTCCTTTACAAACACTTTAAATTGCATGATATGTCTTGCATTAGGATGATTAAATGGCTTTGACATGTGATATTGTGTTATAATACAGTAAACAGACCTTTTTATCTGTGACAGTAGTCAAGTACTTCTATCAGCTCATTCTTAATATCAAATAAAATTTGGGGGATTTTGTCCATTTCTTGTAAAGGGGGTCCGTAGAATTCATCATCTGTCTCTATGCCAGCTTTTATCGAGGGAAAATATGATTCCCAAACATAAGGATAAGGTAGTTGGATGCCCTTGTTTGCAAGTGGCATATGGGTGGAAACCTCTGAAGTACATCACGATATGATTTACTTACGAGAACAATGATTTCACGATATGGCTATACAACAATTACAGATACCTGGGTGAAGAACTCATTGATATTCTACTAAACAATTATTAACAAGGTATTTTCATCCTTCTCCTGTGAATTGGAATGAGTTTGATCACTTAGTCACTGGTAGGGCTACTTCAAATGGATTGGACAACAATCTCAATGGCAAAGAGTTCAATTTTGGGACATTTGCTGTTGATTTTGGGTTACACAATAGCAAGTGACCCGGGGGATCTCCCCAAATGACTTGGAAGTGACCTGTAAATGCCCCGAAAATCGGAAAGACTGGGTGTGAGTTTTCATTCCCAGTCTTAATCGATAGGGCATCTAGCGGCATCAACGGCAGCCATCGAGTTAACAGATTTTGGTAGCAACTTGTTGGTTGGATTTTTGTAAGTTGAAAGGGTGAGATGTAGAATTGGTCAAAGAGTGCAGGCTAAAAACGGACAGAAATTGGAATTTATGTGGGGAGCTTTGCCTTGAAAAAAAGACTGCAGCTAAAGCTTGCTCATTTTCAATGTAAGATGTTCTAAAAATGTATCAAATACCGTTATAGCTAGTCTCTTTGAAAGTCAAAAAATGATGTCTATCCAAATTTGTTTTTTGGGGGGGGTTGGGTCACCCTGTACTTCTACTCTACTGTCGGTCACTTTCTTCCACAGGCACACGCACACTGAATGACGGGTTTGCTCAAAGCATCTAGCTTCTGACTTGAGCATTGATTCCTAACCTGGGTTTGAATGAACCCAGGGTGTTAGGTGAAGGTTAAGATACATAGAACCCCTATTTTCATACGCTGACTAAAGGCAGTCTCATTTTAAACTGTTTTACAATTTACAGGCTTTGTTCTTTCTATTGCTCGCCCTCTAATAGGGAAACCGGTTTGCTCAGTGGAAGGTTGACTTGGACTTGGTATGAGGAATTCTAGACCTACAGGCAGCGTGGACTTCGCAGATAATAAACATTTGCTTCAAATTTTACATGTGGGAAAAAAATGAACGTTGACCTGAAAACAAATGATATGACGTTTCATTTTCAAACATGAAAACTGCAAAAGGCAAATTTATTTGTAGTGAATGTGACATTTGAACAGGAATTCACTTAAATATTAGCTTGCTAGCTTAGCTATGTTGGTTTTGAATTTGAAAATAAAAACTGAATTATGACTAAATATTGAAGGGTTCGGTGAATGCAAAGGTGAAACGTGTGGGGTTCGGTAAATTTACCAAGGTTAAGAATCACTTCACTTGTGTTATGCCTGCATCAGGTTCTCAGTCGTGTTACAGAAACAATGGTGTGTCCCAAAATTTGAAACCGCATTAAAAACAATGGGATGAAAACTGACAAAATGTTTTTAAATATATAGAAAAGTGTCAACTAAAAAAAAAAACATTCACATGCAACATTAAATCTAGCTAAACACTAGCCTGGCAAGCCAGCCTGATTTTACCAGTGTTGCCAGATTCGAGACAGGAGAAAAATGGTTGATCACATTTATGCTACTTTTGACAAAAAATTGGCAGTTTTGGAAGGAACTGTTGTAACTAATTTTAACAGTAAAACTCGAGACCCCTTCAAGGTGAGCAGCATTGCTTTCTTAGAACAGCATCTCTTTATTCATGGCATTTTAGCGCTTCATAGGGCGTGGAA
This sequence comes from Corythoichthys intestinalis, assembly GCF_030265065.1. NCBI lineage: Eukaryota > Metazoa > Chordata > Actinopteri > Syngnathiformes > Syngnathidae > Corythoichthys > Corythoichthys intestinalis. Next base: position 82,432,516 of record NC_080395.1, read on the forward strand.
CTGAACTGCGTGTCATTTCTAACATGGAGGTTTAATTCAACAAAAATCTTTTAAAAATGGCCTACCGTTAGATGCAGTTTCTTTTTAACTATTTCTAATGACTTTTTAAATTATTACCATTTAAATGTTTTTCCCTCCCCCCAAAATGGATTCTTTCATTTAACCCTTTATTTTTGTGATTTTCAGACCAATTCACAATTTTGGGGGGGGGGGGGAAATTTGATGGATGCAAGTCAACACATGGGTCTGCAGGTTGCATATGAAAAATCAGGATTTAGCATGGGTTCTACATATTGGTGCTTACTTTTTTTTTTTTTTTACAAATTTGAAAAAAGGTTCCATTAAGATCCGATTTTTCAAATATTGGGATTCTCTGACTCATGATTCATGTTGCAGGCCTTAAGGGGTTTTAAATGATATATTTTTGTTATTGCCTATCTTTACCTGCTGAAACAAACTTATTGAAGTAATCATTTAAGGGTTTTTAGTGTGTGTATGTGTAATGATAGTAAGTGCTCCAGCCACGAGTATAACTGATAAATCAATAATCTTGTTATAAATGATCACAAAGTTCACGCACAAATCAATGGAGTACAAAACCAAATTTATGGTTTCAAACCATTTGCTAAGTAGTTCCACATTCTAACACTGCCTATATACATATACTTGTAGAAGGATTACATCCTTAATGCATTAAAAACAAAGGCAAGTTGACACCAGATGTCTCTTAGTTCAGCGGGAAACAATTTGGTGAGCAAGAATACTTTTTAAGAACTCTCCGGCTTAGTAGAGATCACTTTTTGTGGCGTGGGCATCACGTCTATCTGAGGGGGGTTCATAATGGCTGTCACGTTTGGATTGGTCACACCGACTGGCGGAAGAGTAGCCTGTTCTGATGACTTTGTTTTTCCCCGTGGAACTTTGGAACAGGTGTGGAGGTGAGTCAGAAGGCCACGGTAAGATCGCAGCTTGGTGCGGCAATTTTCACACCTATAGACAAACCCAAAAATATATACAGTACATAAATAATACATTTCATTTCTAGGTGCCTTTCAGGACAATAAAGGTACAAGATAAAAACTCCAAAGTTAAAATGCACACTTGTAATTTCACAATCTTATTGTTTTTATCAACAAGTAAGAACAACTGAATTATGAGTAAGAATAAGCGTATCCGAATAAATATGTTTTAGGTTGTGACTTGAAGCTTGTAAGAGACTCCAAAGTCTTTAAATCTTCAGGGAGAATGTTTTAAAGGTGGTCAAACCGGCAGGTGGGATCGTGAGTTGATTAGATGACCTCTGTGAAGTTGGCACCCCCATCAGACGCAATTCTATATAAAATCGAGGTAAATCGTTTGTGCTGCTATCGTTTTTAAGAATTTACAATTCTTTAATAGGTCAATCTGAGGTCAACCAGCTCCCCATTTTGATTAAAAATGGTGTCAGTCGTTTGTGCGCCTATCATTTTTTAGATAATTTTGAGTGATGTCACGCAGTTAGGGCTGCAGCTATCGATTATTTTAGTAGTTGATTAATCGATGAACTAGTTCGAATAATCGAGTAATCGGATGAGGAACACAAAAAATTAAAATACCTGAGCTGAGCCTCAAACGATATAGAATAATAAGGATCTAATGTCAACAAAGGAAAAATTGGCTAAATTACATAGCAAAATTCCGCTAGCTTAATGCTATAAAACGCCAACAATTTTTTTTTTAAATAATGCTTTTAACAAATGGTTCACATATTCCCACGAAAAAAGGCTAAATATACCTATACCTAGAACTAAATTACAAATGCATTGAAAAAAACATTAGCGTAAACAAAAACTTGGCTTATGTTGGTCTTAACATGGAGCAGCTGGATTCAGCCATTGATATGAGGCAGACGAGAGAGCAGTTTATCCACCCAAATCAATAAAACAATGCAAACACTTTCAAAATAAACCATTACAAGGCCACTTTGATTAAACGAATACTCAAAGCAGCAAAATGTAATTTGAATCTTTTTCTAATCGAATATAGCAGCACAAATGAATTTATTTACAGAACAAATGAGAACACATAAACACACATAATTTATGTATGTGCACGTGCACACTAGACATGTGCCGATTATCGGTTACAAGGTATACCATGGTATGAAAACGTCAAAAGTTTCAGAACCCGAAAATTTTTCCCCGTCATACCGCCCCTACGGTATTAGCTGGACAAAATTCCTCGCTTGCAGCTGGAAGGCTCAACCCTCCCCCACCAGTTGTTGCTCAGTATCAGTGAGTCAGCTGTGCTACACAATGGCTGGAGGAGGTGAAACTCCTGAACTTTTTCCCCCATCGAAGAAAACGAAATCGCTGGTATGGGAATACTTTGGCTATAGAAAAGTTAGAGACGGCCGCGGCTTAAAGGAGGAGGGCCAACTGACATGTAAAATGTTGGCTGCCAAAGAGGCCATACCTCCAATATGATTTCGCATTTATACAAAATTAAAGGTTAGGTAACACTGTCATGAACGTTTCCCACCAGCTAAGAGTTAACTCCAGCATGTTTAGTGTATGTAGCGGTGGTAAAACATGTTTTATTTATCTCTGGTGTTAAAGGGTATGGAACGGCAAAGGGGGTGTGAGACATCAATAGAACCGTTATGTGCCAAGATAACAAAATATTGATAAAGTTAACAAAAAAATCAATCACATTAATGAGCAATTATCAAAAATAGATCGAAAATAACCCTAACCCTAACCCGGAAACAGACGAATGGGGCGGCGACATCACAACAAGTGATTGACAGTCGAGGCGGAGCCAGGTGCCATTGTTTTTTATCGACGAGAGAGTAGCGTTCGGGTTTGTTTGACCAAAACATCCCTAAAATGGATTCAAAACTGCTGTGCTATGTGGTGTACAAATAGCTATTTATCGGAATATAGTATCCATGAGTTCCCGAACGCGGAAAAAAAAAAGCTGGACTACGCAGACAATGGGTAAAGTTCGTCCGTGCAAAGAGGGCTAATTTTCTAGACCCAGCCTCCGGCACGATTTTCTATTATTTTCCACCTGAAAGCTTCTCGAACTATGGACAAGTGAAATCGGGTTTTGCTGCAAGATTGCTGCTCAAAGCAGATGCGGTGCCCACCATACACCAGCCACCTAAATGTCCCGAGATATCAAGAAAGAGGACGATGACTGGCAAAGGAAGCTAAGGCTAAGCCAGTACTTCTCAAATGGTGGGGCGCGCCCCCCCAGGGGGGCGCAGAGCGATGCCAGGGGGGCGCGAGTGACCTCGGGGAACATGCTTTTTTTTTTTTTTTTTTTGCCGTACTAGAATAAAGTGTACTTGCACATCCACTCCGTGGGTGGCAGTGGCGCTCTCATTTTCAAAGTGCGTGCAGTATTTTTGAAGTAAGCAAGAGCACACGGAAGAGACTCATGCCGAGCTGGACTCACGCAGCGACCCACTGTCTTCTTCGGTTCTCACGTGTCCAGCCGAGAAGTGCCGTTTTCGGCTTGGGATAGTCACGACCACCGCTATCACCTACGGTTCTCCCTCGGCCGCCGAGAATGCGCTTTTTTCGGGCCGTTTGCCTTTGACTTTTAATATAGTGGGAAATGAGGAAAGACCACTGTTTACTGAGTCTAAAAATGATTATAGCGGAGAAGCCAAATCAGTTAGGACGCCACTTAAAGACATTAGACCTCAATCTCATTGATAAGCCGCTTGATTGTTTTTCAGCGAAAATGTGCCGAATATTGCCAATTGTCACAATCGTCCCGCTTTGTCAGTGTTATATCAGTAAACCAGTGAGCACTGTGGTGAATCAGCGAAAATAAAAACTTTCCTTCTGTCCAAAGACCCCCCCCCCCCCCCCCCTTCTATTCAGTTTTGTTTTTTTTTTTCGGTCAAATTTTTTGGCATGTTGTCCTGAAGAGTAAATGTTTCTAATCAATTTGAATTTGTTATTATTTACTGATTTTATTACATTTTATTTTTCAGTATCAAATGGTCAAAAATGTACCTTGAGTGTATTTTTACAGTTTGGATGTGACTTTTTTTTTTTTTTAACCTCAGGCAAATTGATGCGCGTTAAGTCTTTTCTGTTACAAGCAACACAATGTTAAAAAAGTTATACTTCATTATAAGTTGATCTATGTTACTTTTTTTCTTTAATAGAAAAAAAAGGACACAATGTTAGGCTGAGGCGTACTTATAATAGTAATATAGACGAATGATACTATTTACAGTGGCGGCAGAGAGTTGGGGGGGGGGCGCGAAACATTTACGTCTTCCTTGGGGGGGCGTAACAGAAAATAATTGAGAAGCACTGGGCTAAGCAAAGGAGGGGAGCAGCCAAGCTCGAAATGGCCAGAGTGAGTACTCTTTTATAATAAAAAAATATCAAGCTTTGGATACAGGACTGGACACATTTATAAATTATCGCTCGTAAAATATATAGAACAAATCCTCTGATCCCATTCATATTTGTGTCTGTTGGCAGAGCGAAAAACTATGATAGCGCAATAAATTATAATTATTCTATACATTACTTTATTTTGTGGTCACGGTGTATCAGCTTCACAAAAAGAAATGCAAAAAATATCATTTTTTCACATCACAGTTTCACAATAAAGTGTCTTAACATCTTAAGCTTTCATCGATATGCACGATCTCTTGCGTGACAAGGAAAGACGGGAAAGAAGGTGGGGGGTAAAAAAATTTTTTTTTAAATACAAAAACTCACAAGAAATACAAGTTGGGTTTATGATGACGTCTCATATGTTCCATCAATTTCTGCATGTTTGGGAAGGAGCAGCTACAGCCAACACTGGAGCACTGAAATACTTTTCCTGTAGAGATGATATAATCAGGACATACAGACAGAAAAAAAACATCGCCCCAAAAAAAAAAAAACGAACACATTTGCTCACATCTTAATTTGACCATGTTAATCTTCATTAAACAATTTCGGTCCATTTTATTAGAAATCAGATATTAACTCCAGGGGTGGGTAGTAAAACATTACATTTCTTTACATTTCTTGAGTAACTTTTGGATCGAAGAGTAGTTTACCACACAATAATTTTTACTTTTTGGTATATTGCCAAAACTTCATTCATCAACCATTACTTGAAGTTGTCCCACTTGTTCCAGACAACAAACGAGAACATCAAGCCCTACTTCAATACTGGGGTTTCAATTTTCTAACAAAATTCCAATAAGCGATCATCCTTCAAGGGTAAATGAATCAAGGCAATCTAGAGAGTGTTCTTGCACTCTTTTAAAAGGTCAAATATAATTTAAGACAAAAACAGGCCCCATCAATTTCTGATAAAGGAAAAGCAAGTTATTTCACTGTAAATTAGGGATGTGACAAAATATCAAAATGGTGATATATCGTGATACTTTGCATCCCAAGAGGTTATCGAAACGCTCATGTCAAGAATCAAGATATCATTTTAAAAAGGTGTCAATGTTTTAAAAAAGAACAGTTTCCAACAAATTCATAATAGTCTCTCAGTTAAATCTATGGCTGCCATTGACGACAATCAACGCTAAATCCGTTAAGACTGGGAAACCAGAGCATTCACAGTCACTTTCCGATTTTCAAGGCATTTGCAGGTCACTTCCTGTTGAGTTTGAGTCACTGCCTATTCATTCGGGAGTTTCCCGGGTCACTTCCTGCTCTGTAACACAAAATCAAGAGGAAGTGACCCATAAAATGTCCCAAAATAAACAGAAAGCAAGGTTTCCCGTCGGATTTTTTGAAGTTGCGGTGGTGGGGTGCATCGGAGTCGGACCACCTCACTATGTCGTGCCACGGCAAAATTGAGTCATATCATAACAATTTTCTTTTTCACATTTTGTTTCCCCAAAAGAACCATAACAAAGATCTATTTGAAATATTTCATGAGCCAGGCTAATATCGTAGCTCTCAGCTACGGTTCATGTATGTAAACTGCGTAGCTGATTACAGCTACATTACCCTACGTAATAATACGACCTTTTTATCTCGTAGCAATAGTACGACCTACATTTCGTAGTCCTTCTTTTTCCTTTTCTTTGGCTTCCAGATAGTTATTTTTAACACACATTTTAAGCAAAAAAAAAAAAAAAAAGCTTTTTTTGCATCAGGAATGTTCTTAATTCAAGATGTGATATTGTTGAAACATTATTTGAAAGCATTTTCCTCCTTGATTTTGGTGAAAAATGACCAACCTTTAGATGTATGGGCTTAATAAGAACAGATGGTAATATTTACCTAAAGTAAATTGAATAATCTGACCCATTAATCTGTTAAGTAGTCTTTAACACTCAAAACAAAATGAAAGTTATTCGAATAGAATTAAGAAAAATCATCATATTAAAAACTTATAAATTTGCAGTGTGAAAGTTGGTACGTCAATACAGATTTATTTTTGCATTAATCATTTAGCCTATCAATTAATTAGGTTCAAATTGGTGGTGAGAAATGTAGCCCTGACCCCGTTCACCTAATCTGTTTGGTTTTATTAATGTCTTGTCCCCAGCAAAAAGTGTACATGCAGCTTAGGCTGTTATATCATCCCTACCAATATTGAGACCAAACCTATGCCCTTGTAATGGACCAATTTCAAGGAGTAGGAGGACATTCTAATTCCTGTGTAAAGAGATTTACTAGTTTCTGTGAGAAGGTAAATATTTTTGTTGTTGTCGTTTTTGAACTACATTTCGTCGCAAACGCACATCGAGCTACCAATTAGCTCAGCAAGGAGAAGTATGAGAGTCATTTTTCGAGTGTCTGAGAGCTCGCGAAACTTGGATTAAAAAGCGCATTTATCAAGGTTTCGTCAGCCGTCCGCCGAAACAGTCTGCCTGGTAGCACATATATAAAAGTACGCCTACCCCTCTATTGAATGCGTTGTTGATATTAGCGTGGCCGCGCTTTCCCCGCCTCTCGGCGCAATTTCATTCAAACTTGCCGTTCGGACTTTCGCTGAAAAGTCCAATCCAAAATACTGTAATGCCCAGGATGGGGGTGGCGGTCGGGGGGGGAGAGGAGTCTGTATTGGCCTCCCCACTTTATTGTTGCAACAATAATAAAGAAAAACGATAACAAAATAACAGCGGGCTTCCGTGACGAGACCGCGATCTCGCTCATTATTCTTCTCGCTTCCCTCTACGTCACAGCTCCTCGTCCGATTGTCTCTTAAGGGGGCCTCCCATAGTTACGGACATTACAATACACAATGAATAGGTTGCCGCTGAACCATTCACACTAGGCTGCCGCTAGTTTGAAACGACCTTAAAAAAATTTATTTAAACATCAATTTTGCACGGCGAGGCAGCTTTTATTTTGTTGTGGCGTTGTGCCACAATAATAAATATGTAGGGGAAACCCTGGAAAGTGACTGAAAATCAACAAAAACCTGAAATGGCCCAAAACGACCTTGTTGCCTGGCATTGGCCGCCACTGACCGTCATAGAGTTGGGAGGGGGCCGTTTCAACTGGGAGGGGTTCATTCGCTGCCACCCTCCCAGTTCAAATGGATTGGACGTCTACTAGTGATAAGCTTACAGCAGAAGGATGAAGATAACTGATAAACAGAAAAACAAGCCGTTTTGTAGAATATCCTAGAATGATTTCCTGACCAATGTATCGATAATCGTTGTATCGCCATATCGTGAGATCATCGTTATCGTGAGCTCTGTATCAAATTGTATCATATCGTGAGGTACCAAGAGGTTCCCACCCTCAATGTAAACACACTTCTGCCACAGACTGCCGGTGTTTTTTCCTCCCATTATGTGCAACTCGACAGCTCGTTCACCCTAACGAAAAAGTCTTTTTGCAAACTTTGCACTAGGGGTGGGAACCTCTGGGTAGTTCACGATATGATCTGCGATACAAGGCTCACGATAATGACAGTGTCACCATATGGCGAAGCAACAATTATCGATCCATGGGTCAGGAAATCATTTTAAGATATTCTACAAATCAACTAATTAACAGACAAACAAGCTCTTTTCATCCTTCTGCTGTGAATTGGAAAATGTTTATCACAACTAGACGTCCAATCCGTTTGAAGAGGGAGGGATGGCAGTGAATGAACGAATGTGTGTGTAGTGATTGGACGTCAGTGGCAGCCAATGCCTGGCAATGAGTTAATTCTGGGGGATTTCACATCATTTTCTGTTCATTTTCCGTCACTTCCTTTCCCTATTGACACATTTACAGGTCACTTCCTATTGATTTTGGAGCATTTACATGTCACTTCCTGTAGAATTTGGGTTACTGAAAAGAAAGTGACTCAAGTGGTAAAAGGGACTCAGAATCAACAGGAAGTGAGCGGGACATCGACAGGCGGATCGGTGCAGCGTCTGCAGTAATGCGGACTCTGTACCGGTCCGTAGTGGTGAAGAAGGAGCTGAGCCGAAAGGCAAAGCTCTCGATTTACCAGTCGATCTACGTTCCTAACCTCACCTATGGTCACGAGCTGTGGGTCGTGACCGAAAGAACAAGATCCAGGATACAAGCGGCCGAAATGAGTTTCCTCCGCAGGGTGTCCGGGCTCTCCCTTGTGAGAAGCTCGGTCATCCGGGAGAGACTCGGCATCGAGACACTACTCCTCCGCGTAGAGAGGAGCCAGCTGAGGTGGCTCGGGCATCTGGTTTGGATGCCTCCTGGAGGCCTCCCTGGAGAGGTGTTCCGGGCATGTCTCATCGGCGGGAGGCCCCTGGGACGACCCAGGACACGCTTGAGGGAGTATGCCTCTCGGCTGGCCTGGGAACGCCTTGGGATCCCGCCGGAGGAGCTGGTTGAAGTGGCTGGGGAGAGGGAAGTCTGGGTTTCCCTGTTAAAGCTGCTGCCCCCGCGACCGGATGGGTGGGTGGATGGATGGATATAAATGCATGCCATTTACACAACGAAATAACGCTGGAAAAGTTTGTTAAACATTTCTCGTATGAGAGCAAAGCGTCACATTCGTTTACATTCAGCGAAGCCGACACAGGTTTCTGCATCTTTAACAATCAATTTGAAGCCTTTCCGTGCCCCACTCTTTTTTTATATTCCTTAGTTTAACATCCATACATCGTTTTAGTATACATATAAAAATATATATTTTAAAGGAAAAAAAAAAAAAAAAAAAGCAAGAGAGAAGTCCGGCGCGACCCGAACGAAAATAATTGACATTTTGGGGCCGCCCCGGCCCGAAATTTGGGTCGGATCAGGTTAGGTTCGTGCTTAAGATCCATCTTCAATAAAAAAATAAATAAAAAGCTTGTTAAATTAAAGGTGCAATGCAACAGAAAATTGATCAGATATTTAAGAGAAAGGAAAAAGTTAAGTTTGTTTTAGAGCTGAAACGAGTACTCGATCAACTCGAGTAACTCGAGTTTAAAAACTGATCCGAGTAATTTTATTCACCTCGAGTAATCGTTTATTTTGACAGCTCTAAGCATCACGTTTTGCTCGGACTACTTTTAATGCCGGACAACGCGCTGTCAAGCGCGGAGAGGAAGAAGGAAAAAAAAAAACTTACTGCAGCCGACAGCCGCCACAAACGACGCCAACGTTGCTAAATATTAGCCCGCACGATGCTACGTTGGTACAGGTAGCTTCTGATGCATCTCATAGAGATCACATGTATGTTGAACTAGATGCGAATTGACAGACTCGGCCGCGTCTCGGCAGCGTTAGTAAACAGCCGCCATCTTAAAGCAGTAGAGCGCTAAGCGCTAATAAATAAGATTAACGTTACTGTCACTACTAGCTCACGTAACGCTAGCCCTGCGGAGGGCTAGGTTTCAATTAATTATGACCACTGTCGATGCGTGGCTAACGTGTCTTACATACAGGCTTTAACATAACATAGCATTGTGGAGTGAAGAGGGTGTAAAATAAAAACTTAATCATGCTAACTATCAATTTTAGCTCAGTAGTCATTGCTGGATAAAACACCAAGTAGCACTCGTCCCTAATGTGCTCCAATACAGCCCGTATCATACATTTATTTTGAACACTGCAAAAACTCAAAATCCTATCAGGACTTACAGTTTAGACTAACTAAAAACTTAACTAGAACTTAAAAATGGCTTGACACAAAGAGAAATTCAATTGAAACACGTGGGAAAAAATCCTAACTTTTAAGCGATGTGTGTTATCAAGCGTAACGGCATTTTTAGGTAAGATATATATATATATATATATATATATATATATATATATATATATATATATATATATATATATATATATATATATATATATTAGGGCTGTCAAACGATTAAAATTTTTAATCGAGTTAATTACAGCTTAAAAATTAATTAATCATAATTAATCACAATTAATCGCAATTCAAACCATCTATAAAATACGCCATATTTTTCTGTAAATTATATATATATTCTGTAAAATAAATTGTTGGAATGGAAAGATAAAACACAAGATGGATATATACATTCAACATACGGTACATAAGGACTGTAGTGGGCATTTCACTGTACTGTCATTTAAATCTGTCTATGCTGTCCTCACTCCGAAGCGTCTACTTTTTCCAAAGCTAGACAGCTAGTGAACGACGCCTTAATAATTAGACTTCTTCCTTTTTCATCTGATATTAATAAAATGGCCTCAAACCATTGTCCTCTTTAGACCGTCGTAAAACTACAAAATAAAAGTACACAAGCATTGCATTAGCAACAACGTTAGCTTAGCACGCTATACAAGTTCACTAAACAAACAAAAAGCGTCTCATACAAAAAATATAACATTTCGCTTACTAACATAATATGTACATTCTTTACAACCATACTTACGGACAAATCTTGTCCAAGGATCATATAAGCACAACATTATCAGCCCGAGACGTCGTGCAGCCATAATGAACTGGCAAGAAAATAATAAACCATGTCGCAAAGCGAACACAAGAGTTCGCTGTTAGACAGCAAAAAAAGCCTTGCTGTAAAACTTACCTAAAGGCAGAATACTTTCTGAGCGGGACATGTGCGTTAATTGCGTCAAATATTTTAACGTGATTAATTAAAAAAATTAATTACCGCGCGTTAACGCGATAATTTTGACAGCCCTAATACATTTTTTTTTTTTTTTTTAAATAGGATCTAAAAGTTTTTTGAGTGAAAGCAGTAAATTAGTCTTTTTTTTTTTTTAAATTCTAGTTACATCTGAGATGCAATTGTTGGCTGTTTTCAACAATATACATCGAAAATAAAGACATTGATTGACTGAAAATGGTTCAAAATTAGATGCAATGTCTTGTTTTCTCATGTATATTTATAATTGCTCTTCACCTAAAAATATATTTGTTTTATCCGATTACTCAATTAATCGATAGAATTTTCAGTTGATTACTCGATTACTAAAATATTCGACAGCTGCAGCCCTGGTTTGTTTTGTATTATTTTATTTTATTTGGTTGGTTCAGCCTTCATTAATGTAAGGCTACTACTTATTTATTTCCTTATGATTAAAAAAAAAAAAAGCCTATGTTTGCTTTGTCTTCAAAATATATTCCATTTCACTGTCTGTGCTAGAGATGTCCCGATCGATCGGGTCCGATCACGTCATTTTCAAAGTATCGGAATCGGCAAAAAAATATCGGACATGCCTTTTTTCAATATAAATATATATATTTTAATTAAATGGTTTTCTAATTGTATTTAACGTTACAGACATAATGTGTTACACTCTTCCAGTCTTTAGTTTAAGCTTAAGGTAGGGTTATCAAATTTATCGCATTAACAGCGAGAATTAATATTTTTTTACATTTATCACGTTAAATAACCGCATGCGCTGCACGACCCACTCACGCATTGTCACGTTCAATCTATAATGGCGCTATTTTACCCATACAGTATATAGAGCTAAAAGGCAGCGTAAAATGAGTAGAGTGAATTTTGGCAGCCTTTGGAGCCTTTTTTTTTTGTTTTTTTTTTTAAATGGCTAGAGCCTTACAATCCTAGCCTGGTACTCCAGACTCACCGCTGTTCCAGCTATTGAGTCTGGCCACCATTAAGCGGATAAAATTTCCAGGGCGGAGCAAGCCACAGCAAACAGACAGCGGAGTGGACCAATCAGCGACGGGCGGGACGAGGAACTTGCGCGCGGAAGTAAACATACGAGGACAGCGGAGTTTATTCAACATGGCTAGCGCAAGACAGACTGTTGTCAATGACTTGTGTCGATGTGTTTTTGGTAATTTAAAACTGATTTTACCGTGGATTGGAATATATTCTCGGCTCTCTTGTTCGCCATCTGTGTTGTTGTGGAGACGACTTCCGACGCGGAAGAGTGACGTCACTCGTTAAGAACACGTCACGCAAATAAACAAATCTGATTTGTCGATTGATTTTGTACTTGCTCAAGAGGCCGTTAATGGGCTGGGTCCCAGACTATTCTCTCAGTGTTTGAAAAACACAGGGAGAACAGTCTGGCCGTGCCAGGCAATTACAATCCCTCTCCCAACGATTAGAATAATCGTGGGAAGCAATGTGGGGAAGAAAGGTAGTAGTAGATCTTTTTCTTCACACGTTATTTCCCAACGCAGAGAACATATATCAATTGGTACCACGACGCACAGTCATGGTTGCACTTCTCATCATGCATTTGGGCAGAAGTTAAATGGCTACAGTATCATTTACTAAAAGCTCAACAAATACACTAGATGGCAATATTTAGTCACAATATACAAAGTCACATTTATCCTTTAAGAATTACAAGTCTTTCTATCCTTGGATCCCTCTCACAGAAAGAATGTTAATAATGTAAATGCCATCTTGAAGATTTATTGTCATAATAAACAAATACAGTACTTATGTATGTATGTTGTATGTATGTATGTTGAATGTATATATTCGTTCGAGTTTTATTCATTTTTTTTCGTAATGCATTGCCAAAATGTATATCATCGGGAAAAATTATCGGGAATGATTGGAATTGAATCGGTAGCAAAACAAAAGCAATCGGATCGGGAAATATCGGGATCGGCAGATACTCAAACTAAAACGATCGGGATCGGATCGGGAGTAAAAAAACATGATCGGAACAACCCTAGTCTGTGCATATTATAAGTCATTTGCACCAAAAAAAAAAAAAAAAAAACTAAAAAAAAAGAATTTTTTTTTTTTAAGTATTTTACTTAAAGTTTTTTTTTTTTTTTTTTAAGGGGGGGGCAGTGTTTACAATATATTATCTTCAATTTTAAAGTATATCCTATGTTCTTGAGTAAAAATTGAGGACTTGCTTTTAAATTTGAGGAAATATAAATTAGATGGCATTTTAGATGGAATTTTGTAAATCAGTGAAAAAATACTATTTTGAATGGAAATCAGTTTCTCATTTATGCCTTGTTCCAGTGTAGTGCAGCAGCCTAATGCATGTATGAAACCTATTCATTCATTTTCTGAGCCGCTTAAACTCACGAAGGTTACGTGGGCGCTGGAGCCCTGGAGTTCCGCAAGAAATTCTAGCCACCTTCACCCTTGTTTATAATGGAATCGTTAGGTCCCCAAAGATTCCCACCTCTACTGGTAACCTACTGGTTACTTCACCACTCCAAATGTAAATGCTTACCAGGAAGAGACTCTGTTGGGATGACATGGTCATTCACGTGACTTTCCAGTGCGCTCACATCCGTATAAGCACGTTTACAGCCGTAGAATTTACAAGATATCTTCTTGTGCCCTGTACAGAGGATACACCATCGTAAAATTGTCCCGCAAAAAATAAAAAACATAAACCACGAGAAATGAAGTGCCTATCGAAATGCTGTCGAAGCGCAGAGAAAGGTCATTGTTAAACACACGCCTGACTGAAAGACATCGCCTTGAACAAACCTTCATTGAAATGTTCACCAAATGACTGTAACGTGGTGCTCCGAGACGACATAGTTGTATTTTTTTCTCGTGATCCGCCACGACAACAAAGAAATTGACCTCAACCACTTGCGCAAACTCTTCTTCGTCAGTTAAAACGGCAGTAGCCAGTAGGTTCTTCTTCTTCTATATTATATGTAAGGTTAGATGTATTATGCCCGCTGTAAACCAACACATGCGCCAACGTCGTCACATGTCGGCCATTTTAAGAACAGAAACATCCGAACCGCATTTAAAAGGTAAAACGTAAACAAAACAAAACAAAAACAAAAAATAAATAAATAAATAAACTGGAATAATATTTTTATAAAAATAGGCGACTGTTCCTTAAACAAAATAATAGCGCTTTTCAATTCTTACTGTACAAATAAATTATCTGAAATGTTCCGTTCCGTAGAAAATGCAGCTTTAACTAAAACCTCTTTTCTCTTCCAGCGAAATCTCTCACAACAATACAAATCTAACAACAACAAAAACACGTCACTTTTTATTTATTTTTTTAGCACTTTGAGGGGACGATGTAACACTGCTCCGACGTCTGTTTTCTCTAATACGGATTCTGAACACAGCAGAACTAACCACTGGTCAGGCTCTCTGGGAACACGCCACAGGCAGCTCAGTACCGCAGTATTCTGTGCAAAGCGTCAGTCAGTTGGTCCCGTGAAAAATAATGAATATATGAATATTGTTATGGGTCACCCTGTTGCTGTAGTTGCAGTAGCTATATGCATCCACTAGATGGAGCTATGCCTAAGGGCATGATTAAACCAATATTGATCCATATGTAAGGCGCACTGTCACTGTCGGCTTTTTTTTAGCTAGGCCTAATAGTGCGGAAAATATGGTATTTAGCGCTTGCTTGACGAGAAACGAGAACAGGTTTTTATTGTCACGGCAACGAAATATCCTTCAATCAGTCATGTTAGACACATGCGGTCTACCTGGTCAGCCCTAAATATTCTTTATTAAAAAAAAAAAAAATGCAATTAATGAATGTAATGATGATCAGCTGAGACAAAAAAAAAATGAAGACTGCAAAAATCGATGTGTATAGACCCTACTCACCAACGTCACAGAATGACTGGTCGCTGTATCCGGCCGCCATATTGTCCGTCTGTGTTTATCCGTATTCTCAATGGTTTCAATTTGTCGTGCGATTTATAGTGCAATTCATAGAAGCCCGGTGCTTTCAGACGCTGTAAACTCATTGGATGCGTTGCATAAAAGGCATTATGTGGAAAAGCTTCAGTCTATCCATTCGCCAGATCCATATTTGATGCCTAAATCGATATTTTTCGACCCGCTGTCTTCGCCCTCTCTGCCTGACATCTGCTACCCTGATATCTACAACTATCTTGTCCACACAAAATCAGCCTATTCTCAGTTTGAAAAACTTTAAAGAGCACTCTAATCAACATTACCCCGTGTAACCCTTTACTTCCAATTTTCTAAAATGGCGACAATCAATTAAAAAAAAAGTTGACTGCGATGGCTGACGCTTCAAGGATAGGTGGATATTGGACTATTTCTTCAATAAAACACGCAACAACTGTGTCTGCCTCATTTGCAAAGAGACAGTCGCTGTTTTCAAGGAGTTCGATGTGACACAATTTTACCAAAGAAGACACGCTGACATGTACGACAACATTACAGGGAAGATACGCAGCGAGAAGTTATAGCAACTTGAAGCTAGTTTAATTTCACAGCAGCAGTATTTCGCAAGAGCCCAAGTGTCGAAAGAGAACGCCACAAAGACGAAATAGTTCAAATTATGGATTAAAAAAAAATAAAACAAATGTGACACACAGAAGGGCTTGTTAAAATTTGTTTATATTGTTCTATGTAAATCAGCCAAGGTAGCCCCCCGCATTTTTACCACACCAAATCTGGCCCCCTTTGCAAAACGTTTGGACACCCCTGTTTAACTGATGATCCGGAGACGAGGCCAGCTTCTTTCACTTGGTACCAGCTAAATATTATTCAAAAAATAATGATGGAGGAAGAAATAAGCATCTTGAATTTGAAACTGTATGTTGTCAGCGATAAGCCTCGCAATGATCTTAATTGTGGTTGTCAGCCCAAAACCCTCTAAATATATATTAAATGCATCTTACCAGATATAAAATGACTACTACATAGTCTGTAGTGATCGTTTGGTGCCCAGTTTTCTCGTGGCATTGCAGCAGTCCATCTCGCTCTCCTCTCCGGGTCTCTCGGAATACGGTAAAACTTCAAGTCTCTCAGTCTATCTTCTCTGTTACTGCTACCAACCGCCACACACGCCTTCACCATTATGATTATTAATGTTAACGAGCAGAAAAACACGCCATAATAGGAGGAATTTACGTAGGGGTAATGTGTCAACACGACGAGTAGACGGACAACATGACGCGGAGGCGTGGTTGTGACATGTGAGTAGGGTCTATACCAGTGGTCTCAAACCGGTCCTCAAAGGGCCGCAGGGGGTACTGGATTTCATTCCAACCAAACGAGACAAATACCTTTTCACCAATCTGGTTTCTTACAAGTGTAATCAGTTGATTGCAATCAGGTGCTGCTTATGTTAGTAGAAACCTCATTGGTTGAACTGTTTGTGCTGGATCTGTTGGAACAAAAACCAGGACCCACTGCGGCCCTTTGTGGAGTCGGTTTGAGACCGCTGGTCTATACTAAGGGAGTTCCCCCAAAAAAATCAATTATTAGATGCATCACGATTCGACACGTGACGATTCCATTACTATCCATAAAGGTTCAAAAACAATGATTTTCCCTAATAACTTCATGGCAGTCGCTCGTAGTGGAACGGAATTCAAGACACATCTGCCGCCTGGACACCTTTACCGGATGCACGCAGAGATAGCTCGTTGCTCTTGTCTTTCAGTTGTCCAGCAGTAGTTAGTGTGCTGCTAAGACCCGTGTGCGTCTATATGAGGTGAGGACACGAACCCTCTTGTACTGTTTAGCCTTTATTATTGTTGTTTTTGAGATAATAACAGTTAGCGCCGAGCGCTAAGCTAATTAGCTAATTCGGCAACATGTATTTCATATGCAGAACGTGTAAAACCAGCGGTAACACTACAAACATGCAAAATAGTACAGAAATCTGTGAAAACGAAGTATATTGGTTAAAAGAATTCTTATTTCTAAAGACACTTTGTTTCCAGAAAATGTGGAAATCCTTCCACCTGTGCAAATTTTATTGTATTGTTGAGAGAAAAAAGTACAGCCTTTAAAATGGTTAATGTTTTTGCACTTGGTTTAAAAAAAAAAAAAAAAAAAAAAAAAAAAAAAAAAAAAAAAAAACAGTTTAAGGGTAGCTTTTTGTTGTATGGGCATGTTTCCATCATTCTTGTTGAATCATTAGGATATTTTAAATAAACATTGGACATAAATGTGTTTGGCTACTAGTAATGTATGATGCATCGATAATTGTGATAACCGTGATCATTGTCAATACCGTGATCCTCATTCAATAATCGAATCGTAGCACCATGAATCTAAATCGAATTGTGGGATACCTAAAATGGCACGCCCCTAGTGTATACATGCCCACAATATACCTACCAAATTTGATTCCGATCCATCCACGAATAACAAAGCAGTGTAGCAATTTTAGTTAGTGCCCTCCCCAAAGAAGAACATGAATATATTCAATGAAAATTTTATGCTCCCAGTCAAAATGGAATGGACATCCATCACACTGCTTTCATAGGTCAATGCTTCCACTGATTTTGAACTTCTTTGCTGAGCGTTCGCTGGCTCGATACTCAAACTTGTTTCCGTAGATGTAAGAGCTGAAGCCATTTATCTCCACTTCAAATACGCTGTTCCTCTTTGGAATTACTGCCCAAAAAGAAAAATAAATGGGAAAGAATGAAGAATCACATGATTAGTCTTACATTCAATTCAGTAGCCTACATGACATAAAACACGATAAGCTGTAAAAATTATAATCACTTCAATTGACCAAACTATCATTACTCTTACATTAAACAGCAGTGCTGTTATTGGCAGCCCTTTTAATTTTCTTCTTAGTTTTTTGGACCAAAATATTGACTACTATTTTAGTCATTTCAAAATGTGTTAGCTAGTCTTTGTCTAGTTTTAGTTGACGATTAATTAAAATGTTTTCGTCTGTAAAATTAAGTTTTAGTCCAAAAAACAATTTCAAATGAACATTGACAGACAAGCATGTATTGTAGTGTCTACAAAGACATGCAACGCCAACTTCGTGATGATCATATGCATTCAGCAGGAAAGCAGTACATTATTTAAATAAATTAACCCCACCTCGATGCCATGAACTGCATGTGAAAAAAGTTTTCCGAGAGTAAGCCGACGCTCGCCACGCTAAATGCTGAAGCAAATGCTATGCTAACGCTACGAGTTATATTTACTGAGTGATGATTACTCAGCACAGACCTTTAAAGGCTAAAGCAACATATATTCTCGCTTGCCAAGATAAGAAATCAAATCTTACCATGTGTTTCAAAACAAGCAAGATTGAGCGCAGCCTAGGTTCAAGCACATCGTAACACCGGTGAGGGAAGCGGTGGAGAACATCTCACATGAGTGACACGACCCATACAGTGCTACGTTGCAGGCTGACGTGTATTTCACAGACAATATGACAATATCAAGTATTGTGAACATATGACAGAAACTGTCACATTTTCGTCTCGTCATCTAATCACACAAACATTTTTAGCTTGTCATTTTCATGAAATACTTTCGTTATCGTCATCATTGACGAAAAAAAACCCAATGTTAGACACAAAGCAAATTTACTTCGAGATTTTAGTTAAAATTTGGTCTTTAAACAAATCATTTACAGAATGAATTAAAACATCCCCTACAAATGTTCTAGCCAGATTATTACATTTTAGTTCACACAGATGCTGCAACATCAATTTGCAAAGATAACAAATTGGCCTCTTTTTACTTTCGATTGCAGGCCGAAGAGTGCAAAGATATGATTGTCAGGCACGTGCCGCAGCCACTTGACGCAGACACTAATTCGCTCGCTGCAATTACATTGCCACATGCTGCCATGTTTTTTCAACATCATCGATAACATCGGTTAAGCGTGGAATGATTTTAAAATTGACTGTTTAAACTTTAAACATTTAAACTAAAGTATGTGGAATAATCTGACGCAAAAATCTGTTAATTAGTCTTAACACTCAAAACAAGATGGAGAAAAATATTTGACTAGATACGATAAAAATAATATGATTAAGACGTTTGAAATTTGCAGTGCACTGTTTGGATTCTGTCACTCACGTGAGATGTGCTGCACCTGTCCCTCACCCTCCTCACCGGAGATCAGGATTTATCTCAAGTTAGACTACGCACCATCTTGCTTGTTTGGAAACGCCGTAAGATTTGTTTTCTTATCTTTGCAAGAGAGAAGCTGCAATGTTGCTTAAGTTTTTCAAGGTCTGTGCTAAGTAATCATCAGACGTTAAATGTAACTCCTAGCCATAGACTTCATAACCTGACACCTCGTCAATCTTTGCATCACGCCTTACCACAGGGGGTCGAGCTTAAAGCTTCATTTTGTAATATTCACCCGAAGACAGTACACGGTCATGTCAAAGCCGGGCTTAAGCTTGGATTTTTGAAGAACTACGAAAGCTGTACCGCATACAAACAGGAAGGATTGTCTCAGGAATGATTTGTTCGAGGATTCAAAGTAAATATTATATTGTTCGTTCCATGCATACATTTTGAAACGTTGTGAAAAAAAAATAAATGGGGGCCGCTATGGCATTGGCGTCATTCTTCGACATAAATACGTAAAATAGATGCATAACTGCCCGGTTTTTAGCTCTTTTAACCAAGAATCGAGACAGTTTTACGTCCATATCTATAGGCCTGTCGCGATAACAAATTTTAGTGTGCGATAATTTATCTCATAAATTATTGCGATATGCGATATTATTGCATCCCCCCAATTGTTTTTTAACCAATTTACAATAACTGAGAATACAGTATATATTAATAGATCAAGTACAACTATTTGAACGCGAATGTTTACTCTTAAATTCAAAAATACTTTTTAAGAAATCACAACTAAAAACAACAAAAAATAAAATTGCACTTAATAACTTAAGCATTTAGGCAAATGAAAACTTTTCCCCTCATAGTTTCTGCTATGGCGTTCCACAGGGATGCAATGATACAGTTAAGTCACGATTCGGTACGATTTTCGATACGGAGGACACGATTTTCGATTCGATTCAATACATTTAATGTTCTGGAGAAAAAAAAAAATTGTATTTTTTTGTTTCGATTTTTTTTTTTTTGCAACGAGCAAAAATTAAATTGCCATTATATAAACATGCATTTTAGTGCATAATATTTATGTGCTTACTTCTTACTCATCTGAAGAAATTTTGTATAAAAGTTCTAAGAACAATCTTTACTGTTTGTAAAGTGAGGCGGGGCACGCTGTTGATTGCTACAGCTCTCTTAGCACCTAGGTTTACTACATGAGCAAAACATCCTATTTGTGGTCCGAATCCATTTGTGTCATGTACTGAATTAACAATATTTGCCTTATTATCTATAGTCACTGGTATGGATTGATTTGGCCTGCTTAAATTCCATTCAGTCATGGCAGTTTATAATTCATCGATGTAGTCTATGGACTACGTGTCCCATCATCACTCTGGGCTCACGTAGCCAATGGCATGGGACGTAGCACATATAGTTTGCTATTTCATGATATCTAGTGTGTACGCGCATTAAAAAAGTTAGCAAACACCACAAAAGTCTCGTCTGCTCATTACTGCACAACACCAGCATACGACAATCGACTTTCATAAGCAGGACGAGTTTGAAGCACAGCGCTCTTAATTTGCCACTCAAATATCCGGTGTTGTGCCGAAAAATAGCCGCCCCGCGTGAAATGTCACCCCTGACGGGAGCGCCCACACATCAACAACACCGGCACGCCGGAGATGGTCCGCAGTCAATCCAGAGCACTGATGCGGACGGTATACGTTGAACAATAGGATATAATGGGAACGATTGGCTCCGCAGCAATTTTTTGCCGGACCAGGAACAAAGATGCATTTTGCGCAGTTGGGTAACAAGGAATCCAAACTTTTAACAGCATGTCTGCCGCACGTGCACACGAGGCGATAAATCGCAGCGGAAAAATTACCGCCTTCCTTTTTATTTATAGTGTGATAAATGGAATTATTGAATATTGCGACAGGCTTACATATCTATATAGAATTCAGTGATTAAAGCATTTATTCAGAAGAATTGTCTTCTTTGTTTACACATAGAGGCGGCTAATATTCGTAACTGACTAGGCTCATTGTTCGCCATATTTACGTAAAATAATTGCTACCTGCACGGTTTCTTTTGCTTTTAACCAATAATCGACTATCCCATACGCATTTTATATTTACAGTATGTTTATTTAGATTTCATACTTGCACGTCACTTTCGAGATTTTAACTTATCCTGCGCTGTAAAGGGATGCTCCACAATTTCCTTGTATAACTGTATAATGATAATAAATGGCTATTCTATAATAAGTTGTAATTGTGTATATAATTTATTAATAATCTATTTATATATTATTTATAATTGATTCTGCATGTTTTCCTCAAGTATTAAGTTGCTGATGTTAAATTGAGCGATTTATTAGCTGTTGAAAACTTGCAGTCAATTAAAAAAATTACCGGTAAGTTGCAATTTTGGTCAAAAACTTATATATTTTAAATATTGCTACTGATCCTGAAAATATAGATGATTATCTCTGCATTTGGTGATTTTCGTGCATCTAGTGTAAAGTCTGGGACTTTTATAGCCTTTTTAAGTTTTGTTATACTTCTATAAAAAATAATTAATCGGGATTTTATAAGGGAACAACTTTTAATTTTTTGATGCCGCTGCTAATGGAGACTTGTATATAGCTAAGGTAGGTGCCCGTTTTGGTTTTAGGTCAGTAGCAGCTTTGGTTTTGAAAAAATTTGAAAAGTTTTTGAAAATAGGCCCCCTACAGACGGCCCCATTTCCTGTATCATGTCAATAGGTTATGAAGTCTATGCCCTAGCGTTAGTATAGCATTCGCATTAGCTTCAGAATGACAAGTGTCCTCTTAAAACACTAGCCAGTCTAAAGCAGAGCCACTTGGCTTTTCTGGTCAGTAAGTCCCGAGGATGTTAAACGCCGGAACATTTTTTTATTTTTTACATAAAGTTTGTGGCCTCTAGGTAGGGTTAATTGAAAGTAATGTACTCTTTTTCTTGCTGTGTGTATTATGATCAAAAAGTTGGCGTTGTCCTTGTAGACGCTACAATATTTGCTCATCTATATTCACTCGAAATTGTTGGAAACCTTTCATTTTTTGTACTAAAACATTGGAATTTTACAGACAAAAACATTATGAGTAACTGTCGACCCAACCCTGACGAAATTTGCATGAGATTTCGTCGACTAAAACTAGACGAAGACAGAAACATTTTGAAATGACTAAAATATTTCTAAGACTAATAAGTATTTTCATCCAAAAGACTATGACAAAACTTAAAAGAGCTGCCAAAAACAACACCGGTTCACAGAATATCTAATGGTTCTATCAGTGAAAATACTTCATTTTCTTGTTTTTTTTTCCTTTTCATTTGTTTGGTTTATTGACAAACAATTCTGTCCAACTCAATTTTCTTATGCTCTTTTTATCCACACACATGCACACTCTTTCAGGTGAAGGAAGCGATAACATTGTATTTAGAACTGGTGCAACCATAAAGGCTTTTTATTTCTACGTTTTGTACTCCAGCAGATCACAAAGTCATTATTCAAATTTTTCTCCCATTCAAAAAAAAAAACAAAAACATCAGGTTCCCATTACCATGTCATTTCTAGTAGAGGCGTGCGAAATTTCCGATTTTTAGATTATTTGCGATTAGGCCGTGGAAGATTCGAGAACGATTAACAAACACCCAAATTCCGATTACTGAATTATACCAGGAAAACCGGAACTCAATCACAGTTAGCGTGGTCTTCGGGACACAATGAGGAACAGACCGAGAGTAAATATCATGTTCAACTCATGCCGCTGGATAAAAAAACAATAATACCTGACTGTGGCCAACAGCTGCTACAAACAACTCCCAGTTGCTAGTTGCTACAAACATACAGCCATGTAACACTACGGTAGGTATCACATATATGTAGAACTAGATGTGAAATGACAGACGACGGCGGCGTTAGAACATGTTTGGAGAACTACAAGCGAAATGACAGACTTGCCGGCGTTGGTAAACAGCTGCCATCTTAAAGCAGTAGACTTCACTGGAAGGCTCTGTTGTAGCGAACTTAATTAACTTTTTATCTAAAATACTCCTAAATGGGCAAAATCTTGACTTGAATCTATCTTTAAAACAGTTTTAAACTTTGACATGTCGAAAGTAGACAGAAGGGAAATTATGGAATAACGGGAGCAATTTTAACAACTTTAACGGTTGATTCACAACATTGAATTAATTGAAAGTAGTTTAAAGCTGCTGATACAGAATGGGGACTTGAGTATTTTAGTTACCTTTTTTAACTGTTAACTTGATCCTAAACTAGTAATTTGGTTTAGCCTGAGAGGATATTTGAACAATTTTGGAGGTAATGTACGAAACAATACAATGGGGCGTGGGGGGGGCATCAATAATCAATTTCTAATCGAATCAGTCTCAGAATCGTAATCGAATCGTTAGGTGCCCAAAGACTCCCACCTTTAGTTGCTAGTAGTAGAACATGCATGTTTTTTTTCTACCAGCCTTAGGAGGATGTTGTGACGCAGGTGTATTTTTTGGCTGTCATGTTCTAAAACTGCACTGCTGACTACTAGCTGGTATGATGAGCACTTCAAATTAATTGACTTTTGGTCGTGTGAACGCAAATCTGTAGACAGACATTTTTCGAGAACGATGTCGCAGCGTCTTTGTAAGAAGGTTGAGTATTCTGAGAATAAAGGAATAAGAAAACAGTTGATCACCTTTAACTCTGTCTTGTTTTGTGATGATTTTGAACACATGTTTGAACTCCTGAATCACAATTCCGGTAGTGCCTACGTACGAAGGACATTTGGACCGAACCACTGTAAATAAATAAAGAAAAAGAAGTCAAACAGATAAAGGACAATGGAAATCGACAGTGGTGGTCACTGTCTTTGCACTGCTTAATGCCAATATACTGTCACATGCAGCTCACAAAGTAATATGTTCTCAGACAGCTGTCTCAATCTGTGTACTGCATATGCAATATCTGCACAGTTACATTATAGCATTTTTGGACTGTTACATTAGTACCTATGAGCAAACCGTCGATCATATCAGGTCAGCCTTCTGCCTCCTTGAATGAGTACTGTAAATTGTCATACAGTGAAAGCCAAAATTATTGGCACCACTTTAATTCTGTCAGATAATGCTCAATTTCTCCCAGAAAATGATTGCAATTCCAACGCTTCTTTGGTAGTAATATCTTCATTGATTTTGCTTGCAATGAAAAAACACAAAAGAGAATGGGGAAAAAAATAAATCATTATCATTGTACCAGGGCTGTCAAAATTATCGCGTTAACGGGCGGTAATTAATTTTTTTAGTTAATCACGTTAAAATAATGCATGCACGGGACGACCTACTCATGCATTGCCGCAAACAGACTAAAATGGCGCCATTTTATGTATATTGAGAGCTAAGAGGCAGAGACAAGTGAGTGGAGTGAACACCGGTACAAAGAGCCGGCTCTTTGAAGTGAACGATGAGTGCCGGCACCATCTCTAGAGAGCCGGCTCTGTCATTTTCCCTGCCTCTCGCGCTCTCTCCCTCTTTGTCGATGTTGCTCTCTCTTTTTCACGTGTCTGAAGTGAGGTTTGGCAGTGGCTCGGCTGCTGTGCTCACAGAGGGGACACAAAGGGGAGTGGCGAGGGGCTTGGTACTAGGTACTGCACGCTGAGCACATGCTCCGTCGCGTCTGCGCAGCCACAGACAGACACAGGAGGAGGAAAGGACGACACATGAACGAGGTTTGTATGCCTTCAAGACGAGGCACTCATTGGAGCCGTCATACTTATTGGCATATCCTTTGGCATCTCTTCCACAACATTTATAACTATTGTGGTGAGCGACATGCGGAAGAATGACAGGAGATAAACTTTTTCTTAACACCCTGTATTGAACAGAGGGGTTTTACTTTTAATATAAAATTACTATAACTTGTACTCACATTTATCTTTTAAGAATTACAAGTCTTTCCGTGGATCCCTTTCACAGAAAGAATGTTAGTGTTAATGCCGTCTTAAGAATTTATTGTTATAATAAACAAATACAGTAGTTATGTACAGTATGTTGAATGTATATATCCGTCTCATCTTTCCATTCCAACAATAATTTACAGAAAAATATGGCATATTTTAGAGATGGTTTGAATTGCGACTAATTGTGATTAATTAATTTTTAAGCTGTGATTAACCCGATTAAAAATTTTAATCGTTTGACAGCTCTACATTTTACGCAAAACACCAAAAATGGGCCAGACATAAGTATTGGCACCCTTTGAAAAATCATGTGATGCTTCTCTAATTTGTGTAATTAACAGCACCTGTTACTTACCAGTGGCACATAACAGGTGGTGGCAATAACTATTTCACACCTGCAGTCAGTTAAAATGGATTTAAGTTGACTCAACCTCTGTCCTGTGTCCTTGTGTGTACCACATTGAGCATGGAGAAAAGACGACCAAAGGACTGTGAGGATTTGAGAAGCAAAATTGTGAAGAAGCATGGGCAATCTCAAGGCTACAAGTTCATCTCCAAAGACATGGAATGTTTCATGTCTACCGTACGCAGTATAATCAATAGGTGTAAAGCCCACGGCACTGTGGCTAACCTCCCTAGATGTGGATGGAAAAGAAAAATTGACGAGAGATTTCAACGAAAGATTGTGCGGATGGTGGATAAAGAACCTCGACGAACATCCAAACAAGTTCAAGCTGTCCCGCAGTCCAAGGGTACAACAGCGTCAACCCGTACTATCTGTCGGCGTCGAAATGAAAAGGGACACTATGGTAGGATACCCAGGAAGACCCCACTTCTGACCCAGAGACCTAAAAAAAAAAGCCAGGGTGGAGTTTGCCAAAACTTACCTGAGAAAGCCAAACACGTTTTGGGAGAATGTTCTCTAGTCAAATAAGACAAAAGTAGAGCTATTTGGGAAAGGGCATCAACATAGAGTTTACAGGGGAAAAAAACGAGGCCTTCAAAGAAAAGAACTCGGTCCCCACAGTCAAACATGACGGAGGTTCCCTGATGTTTTGGGGTTGCTTTGCTTCCTGTGGCACTGGACTGCTTGACCGTGTGCATGGCATTATGAAGTCTGAAGACTACCAACAAATTTTCTAGCATAATGTTGGGCCCAGTGTGAGAAAGCTGGGTCAGAGGTCATGGGTCTTTCCAGCAGGGCAATGACCCAAAACATATTCTAAAAAGCACTAGATATTGGTTTGAGAGAAAGCACTGGAGACTAAAGTGGTCAGAAATGAGTCCAGACCTGAATCCCATAGAACACCTGTGGAGAGATCTAAAAATGGCACCCTTCAAATCTCAGAGACCTGGAGCAGTTGGCCAAAGAAAAATGGTCTAAAATTCCAGCAGAGCATTGTAAGAAACTCATTGATGGATACCGGAAACGGTTGTTGGCAGTTACTTTCTCTAAAGGTTGTGCTACCAAGTATTAGACTAAGGGTAACAATACTTTTTTTCCGGACCATTTTTGGAGTTTTGTGTAAAATGATCATGATTTAATCCCCCCCCCCCAATTCTCTTTTGTGTTTTTTCATTGCAAGCAAAATAAAGATATTACTACCAAAACGCAATCATTTTCTGGGAGAAATTGAGCATAGTGGTGCCAATACTTTTGACGAGCACATATGCAAATATAGGACTCTGAAGCCTTTGTGCATTTTTACATTGACACCTTTACATAAATCTTGTCAAAGACCAACATAAAAGGCTAGATAAGCTATAGATATCTGAAAAACTGTGTATGTTATAACAAAGTAACGTTTAAAGTTTCTCGTTTATGGTATAACACCGTGAATGGTCTCTGAAGGGTTTAATTGAGGTGAGGAAGACAGGTATGTAAGGAAAGCACTTTTTAGATTCTTCAAAGACAGTAAGTTGATTGACAGATCGTATGGGTGGAAGAATGGGTGCTGCACATTCTTGTACATTAGGTGGTGGAATGCACCTGAAAGTTGCTTGCAATCTTGCCTGGCACGGCCAGACTGTTCTTCCTGTATTTTTCAAACACTGAGAGAATAGTCTGGGACCCAGCCCATTAACGGCCTCTCGAGCAAGTACAAAATCAATCGTCAAATCAGATTCGTTTATTTGCGTGACAGGAGAGCCGACAATATGTTCCAATCCACGGTAAAATCAGTTTTAAATTACCAAAAACACATCGACACAAGTCATTAGCAACAGTCTGTCTCACGCTAGCCATGTTGAATAAATTCCGCTCTCCTCGTATGTTTACTTCCGCAGCAAGTTCCTCGTCGCGTTTCTAACGTCACATCCGCCCGTCGCTAATTGGTCCACTCCGCTGTCTGTTTGCTGTGGCTTGCTCCCCCCTGGAAATTTTATCCGCTTAATGGTGGCCAGACTCAATAGCTGGAACAGCGCTGAGTCTGGAGTACCAGGCTACTTGCAACCAGCCATTAATTAGTACACTAGTACCCAATTGCGACTGGCTGTTCACATGGCTGCCCTATGTCACTCCCTCCATTGGCTTTATGCTATAAATACGAGAGATTCGGACGTATTAATTAATTATTCTTCAAATGGTCTGGCATGTGGGTTGAATAATATCTTTATATGTCTGAATTTGACACATAAATCACTTTAGGGCAGGGGTGTCCAAACTTTTTGCAAAGGGGGCCAGATTTAGTGTGGTAAAAATGTGGGAGGCCGACCTTGGCTGACGTCCTTTACATAGAAAAATATATTTAAGCAAATTTTAGCAACCATTATTTGTGTCACATTTGCTTTATTATTATTTTTTTTTATTAATAATTTCAACAATCTCTCAACTAGCCTATGTGGCATTCTCTTTCAACTCTCGGGCTCTTGCTGCTGTAAAATTAAACTAGCTTCAATTTCTTGCTACCGATCTTCCCTGTAATCCTGTCGTCCATGTCAGTGTGTCTTGTTTGGTCATATCGCCTCACATTGAACTCTTGAAAAACAGCGACTGTCTCTTTGCAAATGAGGGAGACATAGTTGTTGCGTATTTTAGTGAAGAGGTAGTCCAATTTCCACCTATTCTTGAAGCGTCGGCCGTCGCAGTCAACTTTGTTTTTTTGTTGATTGTCGCCATTTTAGAAAATTAGGAGTAAAAGGTCACACGGGGTAATGTTGTTTAGAGTGCTGGTGCCTTTTAGTGGGTAAATGATGAGCAGCATTTAGTGTGTAAGCTATTTCATATGCTGGTAGCAGTACTGCTGACCAATTTATTAAGTCTGTGTGTGGGCCAGATGTCATTGATTTTATGAAAGAGGCTGGGGGCCGGATGAAATTTGACCACGGGCCGCATTTGGCCCCCGGGCCGGACTTTGGGCATGTCTGCCTTAGGGGCATCGTGGCACTCTAAAATTCTTTTCATTAATGGCAGATTGCAAGCAACTTTTAGGCACCACCATCTAATGTACAAGAATCTGCAACATCCATGTTTCTACCCTTAAGATCTATACGTAAACTTGACTTGTGTTTAACTTGGTTCTGACTTTCAAGAATGTAAAAGTGCTTTTCTTACATATCTGTCCCATTATCAACCACAAAAAAAAAAAAAAAAAAAAACGTTAAGTTTTGTTTAAGTCAGTGTTTTTCAACCTTTTTTGACTCGAGGCACGTTTTTTCATCGGAAAAAATCTCGCGGCACACCACAAACTAAAAATGTTCCAAAATTATTTTCTGCACAGTATATTTAAAGTGCCTGTGACACGAAAAAGCATGTTTATTTCATAATACACGCGGTATTTTATGCCCCTGAATGATATGGGCCGCTTGGATGTGTGTGGAAGCGATCGCTTTTTTTATTTAGTTTTTTTAATCCCGCGCCAGGAAAATGAGTGACTTCCGGCTTCGGTCTTGCATTGAGGAGGAGGGCGCTGTGACGTGTACGGTAGATTAGAAGACGTCCTCTTCACGCTACAGTGTACTGTTGTGTATGAGGACAAAGGATTCAGCTGATTTTGCGGATTAATACATTTATTTTTCACATCACGCCAGCCAAACGGCTGCAGAAAAATCATTCTGTATGAGGGAGAGGCGTATGCGCCTTTTTGGAGTATCAAAAGGTTCCCATTCACCGTGGATATTTACTGTGGGACCATTGGACTTACGAGGAAGTGCGTAAACATCTTGTTTTGTATTATGTCAAATACGAATACAGCGATTACAAAGTAAACACTACAAACTTCCTTTAAATGAAGGACTACTTACGTTTGATCATTGATAGGCATGTAAAAAGCTCTCCTAATGCTCATTAGCAGCAGCACGTTAGCTGCACAACAACTCCAGCCACCCTCCTCTGGGGAACGAACTGTAAATTGCTCTCCGCCGGGCGGTTTGCCGATCCGCAAACACAATCGACAACCGGGTCGTCATGTCAAATAATCCAGGATAGTTATGTGTGATTTTCCGCTTCGAAGACTTTGAAACATCACTCGGCTCGGGTTAGCATGTCGGCTAGCTGTCACGCCTTCTGGTTTGTTTACATTCTCCGAAGCCAGGGAAGGGAAATGACATATGTCCGATTTAGGTGTCATAAAATATCGTTTGGGAGGTGCGACAGTAAAGGTGAAGTCGACAGTTTTGACCATTATGGAGTAATTTTGCCATGTCGTCCTGAATAAATGCATTTTTATTATTTCATATTCCATTCAGCACAAGACTGTTATTTGTCATGACCATGCCATTTATTTAGCAATTGGGGAAAATACTTGGATAAAAAGAATATCCTGTAAAAATATTGAAGTAAAGAGACTGAAACAATGACATTTTGTGGCTCTCTTCGTCGCGTTTTCCTCGTTCTGAATAATTCCCCCTCAATGGGCTGAATAGTAAAACCGATGAGCCCAGTCTACCACTGACGTCATCCACCTGTTGGGGACGCTAAAGCCCTATAATGGTAGGCGTGGCTAACCGGCAGATTAAAAGACTAATTTCTCGTCATCTGTGCTTTGCCAAATTGTTGTATATAGTCGAATCGTCTCAAAATATGATTCTAATTCACATAATAATGCCATTTAAGACTTTTTTTCTCGTTTCATATGCTCTTTAATTATAAAATAATTTCTCAATATGTATACTTGCTCAGTGTGAAACTTGAGCCTGTTTAGATGAACACAGAGTCAATATCCTTATTCTTCAACCGTTCTCAGTCTCTGGATTTATTTATTTATTTATTTTTATACCAGTTAGGCCTGAATAAGCTCTGAATTATCAAAAAGGGGGACTTGAGCAATGTCTTTACCCACATCTGGGCCGAGCATCTCGCAGACAATGGCTTTGCAGGCAGGTAGTATTAAACGTCTCTGTCACGGTGTGGGACTTTTTGGATTTAGCAACAAGGTAAATGGCTTTGAGATGGCTTTGAGGGCTTTCTCATTTACCTTTGTAGTTTTTATCAAAAGGTTGCCTGTTTCTCTGTGTTTTCACGAAGGCAAACAAAATAGTCCATCGACTTGTTTTAAAGCGACAGGTGTTTCGTTTGGAGATGACGTTTGAACTTGCTTAGCACCATGGCGCTGTTTTTGGATTGCTGTCCGTGTCGCGTTCAAGAACTGCTCAGATTTTTAGCCATTAGCCACCTTGCTGTTCTCAACAATGTGTTGGAATATAACACAGGGGGAGGATTGACGGTCGTCACATATGGATATAATAGAAAGGACACTTTGGAGTACATCGACACATAACGAGACAAACCAAATTATGTGCTGTAGACGTGCTGGGGTCGACATTGTCCTGTACAGCAAGGTCATTGATGGCTAGAAATCAGAGCAGTTTTTGAACGCGACACGAGCGATACTACGCTCATCTGCACAAGACCAAGAACTTTCTACCTATTCTTCCTTCCTTCAACTGCAACTCCACCAGACGACATAAAAAAACAATATTGTAATAGTAGGCGAATGGGGAAATAGAAAGGAGAGGAGTCAGTGATGACTTTCACACTTTATTGTGGCAACAATGGGAAATAATAAACAAAATAACAGCAGCATCCGCAACATGCGACCGCGAACTTGGCTCTCACGCCGTTCTCCCTGAGACCCCCCCCCCCCCCCCCCCCCCCCTTGCTTGCTTCCTGCAACGTCACTACTCTGCAGTCTGATGGCCCCTTCAAGGGCCCGTACACAGTTACGGACATTACAAATGTACAGTGCCTTGCAAAAGTATTCGGCCCCCTTGAATTTTGCAACCTTTCGCCACATTTCAGGCTTCAAACATAAAGATATGAAATTTAACTTTTTTGTCAAGAATCAACAACAAGTGGGACACAATCGTGAAGTGGAACAACATTTATTGGATAATTTAAACTTTTTTAACAAATAAAAAACTGAAAAGTGGGGCGTGCAATATTATTCGGCCCCTTTACTTTCAGTGCAGCAAACTCACTCCAGAAGTTCAGTGAGGATCTCTGAATGATCCAATGTTGTCCTAAATGACCGATGATGATAAATAGAATCCACCTGTGTGTAATCAAGTCTCCGTATAAATGCACCTGCTCTGTGATAGTCTCAGGGTTCTGTTTAAAGTGCAGAGAGCATTATGAAAACCAAGGAACACACCAGGCAGGTCCAAGATACTGTTGTGGAGAAGTTTAAAGCCGGATTTGGATAAAAAAAGATTTCCCAAGCTTTAAACATCTCAAAGAGCACTGTGCAAGCCATCATATTGAAATGGAAGGAGCATCAGACCACTGCAAATCTACCAAGACCCGGCCGTCCTTCCAAACTTTCTTCTCAAACAAGGAGAAAACTGATCAGAGTTGCAGCCAAGAGGCCCATGATCACTCTGGATGAACTGCAGAGATCTACAGCTGAGGTGGGAGAGTCTGTCAATGGACAGCAATCAGTCGTACACTGCACAAATCTGGCCTTTATGGAAGAGTGGCAAGAAGAAAGCCATTTCTCAAAGATATCCATAAAAAGTCTCGTTTAAAGTTTGCCACAAGCCACCTGGGAGACACACCAAAAATGTGGAAGAAGGTGCTCTGGTCAGATGAAACCAAAATTGAACTTTTTGGCCACAATGCAAAACGATATGTTTGGCGTAAAAGCAACACAGCTCATCACCCTGAACACACCATCCCCACTGTCAAACATGGTGGTGGCAGCATCATGGTTTGGGCCTGCTTTTCTTCAGTAGGGACAGGGAAGATGGTTAAAATTGACGGGAAGATGGATGCAGCCAAATACAGGAACATTCTGGAAGAAAACCTGTTGGTATCTGCACAAGACCTGAGACTGGGACGGAGATTTATCTTCCAACAGGACAATGATCCAAAACATTAAGCCAAATCTACAATGGAATGGTTAAAAAATAAACGTATCCAGGTGTTAGAATGGCCAAGTCAAAGTCCAGACCTGAATCCAATCGAGAATCTGTGGAAAGAGCTGAAGACTGCTGTTCACAAACACTCTCCATCCAACCTCACTGAGCTCGAGCTGTTTTGCAAGGAAGAATGGGCAAGAATGTCAGTCTCTGGATGTGCAAAACTGATAGAAACATACCCCAAGCGACTTGCAGCTGTAATTGGAGCAAAAGGTGGCGCTACAAAGTATTAACGCAAGAGGCCGAATAATATTGCACGCCCCACTTTTCAGTTTTTTATTTGTTAAAAAAGTTTAAATTATCCAATAAATTTTGTTCCACTTCACGATTGTGTCCCACTTGTTGTTGATTCTTGACAAAAAATTAAAATTTTATATCTTTATGTTTGAAGCCTGAAATGTGGCGAAAGGTTGCAAGGTTCAAGGGGGCCGAATACTTTTGCAAGGCACTGTATATATTATATATATAAATGTGACATTAGATCATTTGTCGCGGCACACCTGACGATCTCTCACGGCACACTAGTGTGCAACGGCACACTGAAAAACACTGGTTTAAGCGATCACATACATATCTATATCTGCCTTCAATGCTTGAGAAGAAGTGACATTGTTTCGCACATGCGCAGTAGTAATCTGTCGCGATTGGGTAGTGATAACACAACCACAACAAGGATTAACACCCAACACGGCGGCTGTCGCGAGCTGACACACGAGTCGCAAATCTCTCCCCTTTGCTTCCTTTTTTTGGGGGGAGGCGAAATGAGCAGAGTTCAGGACTGCGCAGCAATGGAACATCGCTATCACTACATTGTGTTTATTTCATTATAATTGAACTTTGTTGTTTATGAGCCTTTAATGAGAAAACTTTGAAAATGTTCAAACATTGCTTTTTATCTCAAAATCTTTGAGTTCTGACGCATTCTGTAAAATGTTCATTGATTCATATGACGCTTTACCTATGATGATGGCACCATGAAAGTCCGCCTTCACTAGTTTCTTCTGCACAGACTGAGGACTGCTGCAAAAGGAACACACCTGTTAACCAGATTACGCACTCTGCCATATCTTGAATCAGTAACTCAACATCAATTTTCTACCGATTGCATTCATTAAGGGAAATACAATCCCGAAGATGGCTTGGCAATACAGCCTCCATCTAAATTCAGGCATGAAAATGGGTCAGGGGTTAAAAAGGTGAGAAGGGTGTGGAGGAAATATGTTCCGGTACACTGTACACCCCAACAAAATATTGAGCTCTGTCGACCCACACTGTGTTTCAGCAGGGCCGTGCAGAGACTGGTGGAGGGGCGGGTGCTCGTAGATCAAAAGGGGCACATGAACAAGTATTTAATACACCTTAAAACAACATAACCTCAATTTTAACCAGCTTTAGATAATAATTGGCTGCGACTGTGACATACTTTAATTGGGAGGGAGCAACAGTGAATAGAAATCAAAACTGTCATCAACACTTTCTGGCTGTGACTCGGTCAGTCTGCCTATTTTCTTCCTTCAACCTCTGCATCAAAACTTCCTTCCTCAACTTGTTCATCTGAGAACAAACCACATCAGATGGTCACTGAGCCACCAACAGCACAGTTTTCTTAAAACTATTATTTCATTATTATCCATACTTAACAACTCTAGCACCTAATGATTAATAAAGCAATGACATAAAATCTTATAGAAAAATAACATTGTAATTGTGTTTATAATTGTATTTAATACCCGACTATCCTTGCAAACTTGTTCTTACCAGGTCTGCTATTCACCCAGCTGATGAGGTATCCACTGCCTTTAGCAGCCTCATCTAACTCCTTTTTTTATCCCTCAATCTCCCTTCCCTACGAGGTATGTCTATGTAATGAAATATAAATATTTAAAAAAAACAAAAAAACAGACTCCCGGTGGCTTTTAGTTTTAAAGCTTTCTTAATTTCTTTCTCTCTCAATAACGATGGAGGTAGATTTGTGTTTTTATTATTCAATCAAAAAAGTTACTTCTATCAAAAACAAAGTTGCTTCAATCAAAATACATTAAATACTTTTAATCCCCAAAAAGTCACTTCAATAAAAAAATTGTTTTTGATTGCAAAAATAAATTTGAGACAAAAAAAGCATTTGAAAACTATTTTTCTTGATTGAAACAATTTTTTCCATTGAAGTAATGTTGTTTTGCGTTTGGGCCACATTTTGGCTAGGACATTTGTGTCTTTATTATTCAATCAAATAAGAAAATAAAAGATATAATAATAGAATAGAATAAAAAGAAAAACTTTGCACATGTGTCAATCACCGTTTAACAAACCCTGAGAGGGTTTGAGTAGACTCACTATGAAGCATTTAATAAAGCCAAGCATTTTCTTACTACTTTATTCTTGTTTAAAAATAATTCAGTGGGGCAGTAACATGTTTAAAAACTATCATAATTCTTACATTTTGAATTGCTTGAAAACCATTTATAAATGATACTTTGGTGGAAAAAAGTGAAAAAACATGTCATATATATGTATCTTTTTATATTACCGCTAAATACACAAGCTTGACGCCAATTTAACGGGAGCTATTTTTTTTCATGGGAGATTTGGCTAGCTCTGGCAGTGTTCAACGGAAGCTGCAACGAATGGCAGTAACTTTTTTATATCGCAAAATGTGAAAACGATTGAAACCATTACTCACCAAATTCAATCTGCTGGCAAATACAGGCAAGTGTGTATGCTGCGCTCTGGTCTGCCCCGGTGTGGATAAGGCCTGCTTTTTGTTTTCGCAGCTTTGCAATGCAACCAAAGGCTCTCCGAGCACTCCATGTAGAGTAAAGAGTGCGCGCATTTGGAATAATGGAACGCAGCTTGGGCCGATGATTGGTTCTCGTCAGCGAAGCATCTAGAAGGATTTGCTGACTGTGTTCTTAAGTGCTCAGTTTACGTACTAAGTTAATCACATGATGATAATAATAATAATAATTAAATAAAACCTCCCGACACCCCCCCCTCCTCCCATAAAGAATTTCTCCTCGGATCTACGCAATTCACGTAGGTCGCCCTTTTTGACTTCAAAACGGCGAATTTCGCCGAAAGGTGAGAGATTTTCATGCCTGAAATTCATGATCTGTGCGAGTGTTCTGTTAATAAAGGGGTAAAAAAAATTCCCCGTGACTTGTTAATTTGTTCCGGAGCTGCTTTCGTATCGGGATTTTTTTTTTTGTATAATGAATCGCGTTTAACATGTACCGTAATTTTCGGACTATAAGGCGCACCTGACTATAAGCCGCCACCC
Source organism: Corythoichthys intestinalis (assembly GCF_030265065.1). Lineage (NCBI taxonomy): Eukaryota > Metazoa > Chordata > Actinopteri > Syngnathiformes > Syngnathidae > Corythoichthys > Corythoichthys intestinalis. The sequence continues at coordinate 82,468,282 of NC_080395.1, forward strand.
ACCAAATTTGACACTAAAGCCGCATTTGTTCATTGATAAGCCGCGCTGGATTATAAACTGCAGTTGTTCTCATTGTATTGTGAGGTTTTTACACCAAAAGATAGTAACCGGTAACACTTTATTTGACAGCGGCATCATAAGAGCAATCAACCACCATGAGGCTTTGAACCAATTGGCTGCAAAGCTTCATTGCTTTAAGAAGCTTCTTTTGGCCATCTCTGCTCCCTTGAGGGAGACGGTCAACCTCTGCTGCCACCTGCTGTCAACACTGTCATCCAACATGCCTCCTACCATGCGCTGTAGCGCTACAAATGTAAATGACAATCAAAATTCATGTTCTGTGCCAATTATTTCTTCAGTTGCTGTTCCAGTTGTTCCATTAATTGCTAGTCATGGTGTTTGATAACACTATTTGACAGTCATTATTATGTCATTATTATGACATAACACTGGCATGAGCATTAATCAATGCTAATGACGGATATCATTTTGAGTCATTCGGCAAATAGTTTCACTTTTGAATGGATGCAAATGATTGGAGCTGGACATAAATGGAGTTAGTGACACAATTTTCTGGATGACACTTAATGACATCTGTCATATCCATTCATTAACGCTCATGATAGTGTCATGTCATAATTATGACGGTTTTAGGGTAGTTCCAAGATGCCGCTGTCAAATAAAGTGTTACGTATTAACCCGATAAATCAACAAATAAGCCGCAGGATTCAAAATGAGGGAAAAAAGTAGCGGCTTATGGTCCGAAAATTACGGTAAATTGGCTAATTCGTTCCAAGCTATACTAAAAACGGCACAATTTGACCTCCATGAAAATGGCCACCCATCAGACGCAAATTAAAATAAAAATGATGTCAATCGTTTGTGCTGTAAAAAGCTTTGTTTGTGCTGCTATCGTTTTTGAGATATTTACAATTCTTTTGTAGGTCAATCTGAAGTCAACCAGCGCCCCCATTTTGATTAAAAATGGCTAAAAATTCAAAATCAATCGTTTATGCTTCGTTTGTGCTGTAAAAATTTTCATTTGTGCAAGAAAATATTTCGTTTGTGCGGCTATCGTTTTTGAGATATTGAGTTATGAATTTGGAGTGATGACGTCACGCAGCCCCTCACTTATTGCAAAATGAACCAGTAATGATGCCGTTCGTTTTTGCTAGCTAGTCTCTGTTAAGTTTCAGAGAGCGAGCAAAGGCCAAACAGCCAACTAGTGTACTTCGCTATCTCTCTGATTGGTTGGCTTCGTGACACGTTGGTTGCATGTGCTCAATTGAAAACTGACGAGCACAGGAATCGAGAAATTGAGCGAGAGCAGGAGGTGTGCTCAAAATCCATTATTGCCCGCTCAGAATAGAGGCAGCACAGGTGTGCAGAAATTGAGCGAGAGCAGGAGGTGTGCTCAAAATCCATTATTGCTCGCTCAGAATAGAGGCAGCAATATAACGTCATACGCCTAGCTCACGCCCGCCCACTGAGTTTGAGGAGTGATTTCACTAGTAAAAAGCTTTGAATGAATTTTGCCGCTTCAACGATTCGTTTAATTAGAGTGGCGTTGTAATTGTTTGTTTTAAAAGTCTTTGCATTTAATTTCATTGATTTGGGTGGATACACTGCTCTCTGGTGGCAACAGTAAATATGCCACAACTCGTCGAACATGGCTGAAATCCATTTGTTCCCATTAAGTTTTGAGCTGATGTTTGTTCATGCATTCGTTATTTAGTTTAGATGTATATTTGGCAGTGTTTTGTGGGGATGTGTGAACAATTTGTTTAGGGCATTGTAAAAATTAAAAAAAAAAAAAAAAACCTTAGCATTTTATAACACTTGAGCAAGTGGACTTTTGCTATGCAAGTTAGCGAATTGTTCTTTTGTCGTACAGTACTTAGATCCTCATTTATTTATTCTTTTGGTATCGTTTGAGGCTAAATTGAGGTTTTGTTTTTTTTTTTTTTTTTTTAAATGCCTTTGTTTCTCTTGTGAAATGAAAGTGCAATTCTGCATAGTTAGAAGAAACACTCAGGAATTGTATTTTGTATCCGCATTTAATGTTCTTTTGAAAGAGTAATCTTTGGAAGCCAAAATAAATATTACTGCAGGCATAAACACTTGTTTTACGTATCCTAAAATTTATTAGGCAGTAGAGCTGAGAATCTTTGGGCACCTAACGATTCGATTACGATTACGATTCAGAGGCTACGATTCGATTATAAAACGATTATTGATGCACCCCACTCCTTTTTTTTTTTTTTTTAATTTGTTTTGTACATTAGTTCCAAAATTGTTCAAAAATCCTCTCAGGCTAAACCAAACTACTATTTCAGTATCAAGTTAACATATAGCAGTAAACAAATATACAAAAATAACAGTAAATAAAAAACTCCAGTCCCCATTCTATATCAGCAGCTTTAAACTACTTAATTAATTTAATGTTCTGAATCAACCGTTAAAGTTGTTAAAATTGCTCCTGTTATTCCATAATTTCTCTTTTGTCTACTTTCAACATGTAAAAGTTTTAAAACTATTTTAAAGATAGATTCAAGTCAATATTTTACCGATTTAGGAGTATTTTAGATAAAAAGTTAATTAGGTTCGCTTGGAAGGTTCGCAACAACAGCCTTGCAGGGAAGTGTACTGCTTTAAGATGGCGGCCGTTACTAACGCCCGCATCTAGTTTTTTGTAGATGTGCTGGTAACGATACCGAAGCTACAATGCATCTAGTCCTATATAAATTATATCTACCGTAACATAATGTGGCTTGTAGCAGCTTTTCGGCAGCAGTCAGGTATGTTGTTGTTTTTTTTTTTTTTTATCTCGTGGCATGAGTTGAGCTAGAGCCGTGAGTTGAACATTGGCGTTACCCGAGGGGCCGGGTAATGAGAAGCATGATGTTTAGCTACTCTCGCTCCGTCCCTAATTGCGTACCGAAGACCGCGCGGCGCGCTGAGTGTGTCGTACTTCTGCTTTACTTGGCATATTTCAATAATCGGAATTTGGATGTTTGTGAATCGTTCTCGAATCTTCCACGGCCGAATCGCGAATAATCTAAGAATCGGAAATTTTGCACACCTCTATTAGGCAGCGCATTAAATATTTGTAATCTGATCACTCAATTATTCGAACTAACTAATCGATAGTTCTGCTGTTAGTCATCTGACTATTTTTACGATTAGTCGACTAATCTAATATTTTTTTTTTTTTTTTTTTTTTTTACTAATTTAGCAATGAAATTTTTGTTGATGCTTATCAATTCACAAAAAAACATTTTGGAACACTTTAATTCTTTACTAAAGTACAAATAAACACTAAAATAACAATAATAAATCACAAATAAACAATTAGTTCAAATGCTGATAGCATTAACTAGCGCAAAAGAATAAAAACGTAAACAGATTCAGAACACTGACTGCCTTTCCAACATGATTCCAAACAATTTTTTAAAAAATACCTAGCATTAATATTATAGTATAGTACTATATATAACAGTATTATAATCATTGCCAATCAGATTTTTCATAAAGGGTTTCATTTTAAAGGTATTCTTGGTGTTGAATCTTAATTCTGAAGTATGTGGGATTAACTCCAGAAATCGTTACTTATATGACGAACATGACATGCTTTTATTTTGAAATGTTCACCGGAAGTACGTTCGCTAAACAGCCAACTTAAGCTTTGTATTCCGCAAAAAAAGCACTTCTTGTCATGTGGTGTCAGTAATAAAAATTTTCGTTTTTTTCGTTTGCAAATGCTGTTAACCAGTGATTTTTCATGTTTGAAGTGTCACCCTTTAACTGCAAGTTTGCATTTTGGAGAAGACTGCCAATGTTTTATAGCAGGCTAAAGTAGGTTCTTTTTTTCCTTTTAGTCTGAATGTAGCAATGCTAACGTACAGTGTTTGATATAGGTGTGTTTCCTTATTTTGTATGTCTGAACTGTAATTCTGTGGCGTGTTGATTACCAATAAACATCTGTGAAATGAACTAGAGTCTCATATGTCACCTACACGCACGCACAAATGTATGCATGCACGCAAGCACGCACGGGGATAAAACGCAGCCGTGAAAATTATTGCCCTCATTTTTGTTTATCTTGCGATAAATGGACTCATTGCAACAGGCTTAGCAATTTAAATAAAACATGTCGTTAGTTAGTTAGATGGACTTACTCTTGTCGTCTTCGAAAATTAAAACTGGGTGACAGTGTAGGTGTTTATTCACAGCCGACGTGCAGTGTTTTGGACACTGGTGTGCTTTTTTGGCTTTGCGACGCTTTCCCCGCTTGCATACCAAGCGTCCGACATTCTGAACTTTCCTTGCATAAATTTTTTTAAACCCTTCATTAACCGTCGACGGGATGTTGTGCTCGTCGATGGATTTACGTCATCGATGACATCGCCTATGTCGACTACTCAGGACAGCTCTAATCGATAGATTAATCAATCACCTAAATAATCGATAGCTGCTGCCCTAATTCATTTGTCACTGATGCTGGGTAGGCAATTAAAAAAAAGGTTTTACTGAATTCAGTCTGTATTAGCCTTTTCCTCCCATTTCATAAATATTTTTAAGCAGCGCCTGACCAAGCCATTGCAGCAAATTGGCATCGGAAGCCAAAAAAATTGTATCGGAAACTCACGAGAGGATACGCAAACTCTACACAGGTCAGGCAGAGATACGATTCAAACCCTCAACTCGTCCTTTATGGCAAAAGGAATCGCACACTCAAGTTTTTATTTACCTTGTTGGATTTAGTCCATTGCAGAGATGAATAATATATTGTTTCCAGAGTTCGTGCAATGGTAAGAAAAGCTCATACCTGCAGTCACATAAGTGGGAAGGAAGAAAACAAAAAATAGCTTCAAATAAAGAACAGGCATTATATTGCTGATTGTTTTTAGTCACTATTAGGATATGGACTGTAGATTCATAACTAACCTCTGGTGTTCACTTTTTACGTGGAAGATCTTCATTTCCCTTTTCTGCTGAGCATTCATTCCTTTGGCTTTCATTTTAGTGGACGTCTTTTTCTTTGGCCTGGAGTACTCCAAGATCACCGCTTTATGACTCAGCACACTTTTTGTATCATTTAGGTGAGCATTATTCTTCAGGAATGCTTGGGTGAAAGTCTCAGCTTTGGAGTAAATCTGAGGCTGGCAAAGAAAAAAAAAGTGTTTAAAAAGACAAAAAGAATGATTTGTACACAGAGGGCGGCACGGTGGAAAAAGTGGTTAGTAGTCCTGCAACGATTAATTGATTAACTCGAGTTATTCGATAAGTAAAAAAGATTCGAATTAAATTTTGCTGCTTCGAGTATTCGTTTCATTAAAGTGGCGTGTAATGGTTTATTTTGAAAGTGTTTACATTTAGTTTTATTGATTAGGGTGGATAGACTGCCCTCTGGTCTAGAGCCTAGTTCGGGCCTAAAAAATCCAGCCCGACCCGACACGGCCCGCTGGTATTGAGGCCCGACCCGGCCCAAGCTCGATCACTTAACTAGATTTTTTTTTTTTTTTTTTTTTGAGTGACGCGGAAAAAACGCAGCAGCAGCAATTTATTTTCATTTCTTCGAGTTGGCAGAAAAAAACGCAAGTTTTCTTAATGTTTAAATAATCTACATATTTTTTTTAGAATTATCAAAGCATTCGCACAACGAAATAACGCTGGGAAAGTTTGTTAAACATATTTCTGAGTGTGTGGGATATTGTTCTCACATGGATGCGCCTCTCTGACAAGGAGAGGGAACAGGAGAGGGCGGCGCCTCGGCCGTGCAGCGGGAGGACAAGAAGAAAAAGCGGCCGGCGCCACGGCGTTCGTGCACACGCACAAGCAAAAGCGCAATACAGAGAGCATGCTCTCCATTTTTTTATTTTTTATTTTTTTAAAATAATTTATTAGTCCGGCATGGCGGCCCGACCCGACCTGACCCGAACGTGAATGCTTAAATTGTGGGCCCGACATTCGGGTCGGGTCGGGTCGGGTTCGGGTTCGGGCACAAAATCTAACCTCTACTCTGGTCTGCCTCATTTCACATGGCTTAATCCAACTGCTGCCCTCTAGTGGCAACAGTGAATATGACATAATTCACATCGCTGAATTCAGCTGCTCCCTGTTAAGACCAACATAAGCCAAGTTTTTGTTAGAGCTAATATTTTTATGAATGCATTCCTAATTTAATCTACTGGTATAGCTAGGCATTTTTGTAGGAATGTGTTTGAACCATTAATTGTAAAAAAAAAAAAAAAGTTAGTTTTACAGCATTTAAGCTAGCAGACGTTTGCTATGGAATTAAGCCAATTGTTCTTTTGTTGTACTTAGATCCTCATTTATTTTTTTATACCGTTTGAGCCTCAGCTCAGGTATTTTATTTTTTTTTTATGTTCCTTATTAGATTACTCGATTATTCCAACTAACTACTTCATCGATTAATCGACTACCAAAATAATCGATAGCTGCAGCCCTGGTGGTTAGCGCATCCGCTTCACAGCTCTGAGATGAAGGGGTCAATCTCAGGCTCATGCCTTTATTTATAGAGTTTGCATGGGTTTTTCATTGAGAACATTGTGAACTTATGACGGAAACTGTGGCAAATTTGAATCTCGTTCACATCTTGTCAGACGAAAACTGGCATCCTTCTCATTATGTTTATTCTCCCAAAACGTGTTCTTAGCTCGTCATCGTCATGAAAAAAAATTGTTCGTTGATGAAAAGAACACTGGCGCATGCACATACTAAAGGGTATAGGGGGGGGGGGATTAGGATTGGCCCTAAAAGCTGGTGGCACTACGCCTGAACTAAACTTCGACAAGCTCCTTGCGGTAACTGTCGCAATAGTCAATATGTCAATTCATCGCAGGGTAAATGTGAATGAAGTCGGTAAGTTCTAAAGTTGCACCGATACCAGTATCGGCAGGGGGCACCGATCCGGCCCGAATTGGTAGTATCGGTAACGACGAGTACCAACATTTAGGGCGCCGATACCATCTACTGGCATCACTTGAACGCAAATGTACTGTCCTCCCCACGTGAGCTAACTTCCCAATTCCCAATGCATGACATCTGTATGTCTTTGTCTCAAAATTACCAAACGAAATTAACACCTTCGTCTTCAGTTTTAAGGATGTAGATAGACTACAACGCATATCCGCGATGTTACGCTGCTCATCTAACATGGCATTCATAAACGATTAGCATACGTAAGCTAACGCCTGCTATTATAGCGCCGATGGGATCAGAAAGGTTTCATGATGAACAATGAGTGGCAAATTAAGAGCGCTGTACTTCAAACTCGTCCTGTTTATGAAAGTCGATTGTCATATGAGTTGTGCAGTAATGAGCAGAAGTGACTTCTGTGGCCAGTAGTGTTGTATCGGTCGCGAACGATTCGTTCTTTTTGAACGAATTGTTTGGGTGAACGAGACCGAACTAATCACCATCTGCACTGATTCGTTCTATGAAGTTGGTGGCGCTTGTTCGCTGCGTGGGAGGGCGTTGAGCAAGCGGCAGCGTCTTCTGACATCGCACACGACCAATCAGACGCCAGCCTCATCGCGGGCAGGGGAGGGAGCGGAAACAGAATCATGGCGTATGTCACTCATTTCCACGTGTGGCCAATAAGCAGCCAGCGTGCAGGCAGGGGGGAAAGACTGAGTTTTGTCACTTCCCGTTCAGTGATTCGGTCCTCCGGTTCCTGACCTAGCTTGCTGCTAACTTGACTTTCCAGTAATGACTATGCGGTGAACGAGTCATAAAATGAAAGGAAACGACTTTGTCACATATTTGTTAACGTGGAGCCTATCAAATGCTGCTCAAAAAGACAAAAACACCACACAAATCTAGCGAGCATGGTTTAGTGTTCTACTTTTCTCAACAGACTCGGGACTGTGCCTATGACGATATACTATCAAATTTACAGTAATTTAAAACACACGTAGCTACGAGGCAAGCAAAACCTGAGCTGCGGTCGCGTGACGGCAGTGAAGCGGGCAGAGAACTGTCACTATATGGAGGCTTCATGGCAGCGATATGTACCTCATATGTGCACAGAAAAAAAATAATATTTAGTATGATCACCATAATACTGATTTGCAATGAAACTGTATATACATGTCAATTTTTTCCGAGTGTTTTTTTTTTTTTTCGTGTCAGAGGGTGTCGGTTGGTTTGACAAATTATGTCAATCCGTCCATCATGTGCTACTCAAGCGCCCCAAAAACAAAGCGCGCGGATACGGGAGATGTCGCAATATGTCTACATTTTTCTTAACAGACTAATAAGAGTAGAAAGGCGAAATCATAAAGCAAACAATTATTTCTCGTCAGCATTTGACGATCTGAGATGCGGGGACGACAGGGGAGCTGACCGGATTATTTTATTTATTAATACCAGTGCAAAAATTCAAAACGATCATCTTAATAATAAAAAACAAAAATACAACAGAGCGAGAGGTTAATATGATGTGTTGGCCGTTCCATAATTAGAAATTAAACTTTCGATTTATTTTTATTTTCGTGACAGCAAGCATGCCGCGTTGGATGTTAGCAGCAGCATTGTATATGTGAGCAAGATCATGCTAAAGAAAGTCCGTGCGCCCCCGACCCCAAACCCCGACTTCCCCCTCAAAAGGAAAATGTTTAACCGTGTCCTAATTCGAAATGCAAGCACGAGCCATGACTTTGAGCCCATAGAACTAGGACAGACGACGCGGAAGTCCTCCCTCGCTTTTGCAGCAGCGGGAGGGAGACGAGGCTGTCTCTGAGAGCAGAATGATATCGCCTGTCACTCATTTCTGAAACTACGACGAGTGGTCAATGTGCAAGAGAGGGAGGGACCAAGCAATGTCACTTCCCGTTCAGTTATACTGCGAAGCGGTCTTTGGTGATTCGTTCGGCAACGTCACTTCCCGTTCACTAACCGAACGATTCATTTGGGTGGGGAGGGAGATGAGGGGGGCGAACGATTCGTTGAACGATTCGTTTGAACGAATCGTTTTACTGAACGAACCGGAATGGATTCGTTTACTCAAGTGAACGACAGATCCCGTCACTAGTGGCCAGACAACACTCAAGTGGCGCAGCGCGCACACTAGATATAATCAAATAGCAACCTAGATGTCCTATGTTAGATCCCATGCTAACTCCCGCGCGCACACACTAGATATCATCAAATAGCAACCTAGATGTGCTACATTAGATCCCATGCCATTCGCTGTGTGAGCCCAGAGCGACGCGTAGTCCATATACTACATTGATGAATTAGAAACCACCATGACTGAATGGAAGTTAAGCAGGCGAAATCAATCCATACCAGTGACTATAGATAATGCTGCAAATACTGTTCATTCAGTACATGTTACAGATGGACTCGGACCACAAATAGGATGTTTTGCTTGTATGGTAAATATAGCTGCTAAGAGAGCTGCAGCAATCAACCGTGTGCCCCACTTTACAAACAGTAAAGGTTGTTCTCAGCTCTTATATACAAAATTTCTTCAGATCAGTAAGAAGTAAGCACATAAATATTATGCACTAAAATGCTTATTTATATGATGTTATTTTTGCATGTTAGCAAATAATAATAATAATAATAATTAAAGATACACGATAATATCGGCCGATAATGGCAATTATGACGTCACACAGATAATCCAGATAATAAAAAAATTCAACCGATAATGCAATCCGATAATTATATACTTGATTTAGCCTCCAAATGTGCACAACCGAAGAATTCAGCATGCTGCCTCCTCAACCCCTCCCTTCTCTGAAGCCCCTGAGGGAGGAGGGGTTGAGGAGGCGGAGTTACACGACAAGAAATAGTTGAATATTATGGCGGCTGTTACTAAAAAAACGACGCTCTCGCCATCTTCGAAACATGTACCGCAGAAGTTCCACGAGACCGAAAGAAAGCGTCCTCATTCAAGACCACTAACCCAGCATCCATTTAAAACTGCATCACAAAGATTTTTGGAACGAATACGAGCCTGCTGCTGCTAGCGGGAATGCTAAAGCTATTGTAAACACTAAGTTAAACTACGGGGCTTGTGACGATACAGAGTCGGGTTGTTTGGGAAAGCAGCCCAAAGCGGGTGGTAAACTCGCATCTAAGGCTAAACACCGGCACGACTGGAGACCGATAGTCGGCAAGTAGCCGTCCTCCGACGGAGCCCACCGTTCTGGCTGGTCCGGCAGGCCGCCGCGGCGGGCAGAGCCCGGTTCCACGGCTTCAGGACCTCCGGCGAACACCCCGGTTTCTCGAGCGTTCCCTCACGGCGTGCAAGCAGAGCCAGCCCCCGAATACGCCACGGCGAACCGGCCGGAGCGGGCGGATTATCTGGTAGGAACGTAGCCGCCGCCGAGACGAGATACGATTTTTTTTTTACCGAAATGACCCGAGAGCCAAAGCCCTGGATAAAAAAATAATGCAGTTTATACGACCACCATTCTTCATGAAAAACACGCCAATCACATTTTCACCGTGTACATTTAGAGAAGTGATGTCCAGTAAGCAAGCTTATCATGACGGCACAGTGGTTAGATGATAATTTTAACATGGAGAAAATGAAGTCAGCCAGCCAATAATGCATTCAGTATGTAAAATGACGAGCGGTCAGATGACTTTGTAACGCTGCCTTTATTTTCGGCTTAACAAAACTCAGGCACAAAACAACACGCACGGAGATGCGAGCTCCAACTCCATCCAAATAGTACTGCCGTGAATCAGTTTAGCTGCTGTAAAGCACATGTCGTTAGTGCCGCAAATGTAAACAAAGCGCTGCAGAATGGGTACATGACATCTCGCTCTTTTGAGTTAATCATTTTCACAGTGTGCAACAAAGCATATAACATTAGTAATCACTTTTCAAATTAATCTAATTTATTTGTCTGCTCAATTGCAGTCACAGTAGATAATCAAAACTTATTGGCACTTATTAACACTTATCAATTTAAATATGCACATTCCTGTTGTAATGAAATAACAATAATATTCTGTAGCCACAAATATTATTCAAAATCTTTTCTTCTTCCAAGTTTTTTTTTTTTTAGGATTAAGTATAATAATGTATTGCTTAAAATAAGGCTGTTAAGATTATTTTCAGCAAGCTATTTTTCTTCCAAGAAATCTGAGAGAAATACACTTGAAGCGCTGGCAGATAATTTCACTTATTTCCAATAGATTTACACTTAAAACTGAATAGTTTTGAGGAGGTGTGTTTTGCAGTGTATTAATGTTATATATGTTAGGAATGGCATACTTTTAAAGGCATTTTTGTGCAATTTAGGTATTTACTCTGTAAGTAATTGTTGCCAAAAGTTTACCATTACACAATGTCAGACAATGTCATTATTTAGATGTTGGAATTGACGACTTGTTCATATTTTATGTTGAAAAAAAGAGCAATAAATTATATTTTTGCACAGTAATATTTTCTTTTGTGTATACTTTAAAATTTTACATAAATCTTTAAATAGAATTATCGGCTTGACATTATCGGTTATCGGTTGGAATGAGGAGGAAATTATCGGTTATCGATATCGGTTGAAAAATGTATTATCGTGCATCACTAATAATAATAACAGTTGTATTTTCTGTTTCAGAGCATTAAATGTATTGAATTGTATCGAAAATCGTACCGAACCATGACTTAACTGTATCGTTGCATCCCTTATACGTACATATACACATATACATATACAGTACTGTGCAAACGTTTTAGGCAGGACACCTGCCTAAAACTTTTGCACAGTACTGTATATTTTTATTATGTATATACATTATACAGGATATACTGATTGTATATATTTTCCCCAAGTGGAAGCTTCCATGATCCTAATAAATTTAATAATTAAAAAAATATACAGTGCCTTGCAAAAGTATTCGGCCCCCTTGAATCTTGCAACCTTTCGCCACATTTCAGGCTTCAAACATAAAGATATAAAATTTTAATTTTTTGTCAAGAATCAATAACAAGTGGGACACAATCGTGAAGTGGAACAACATTTATTGGATAATTTAAACTTTTTTAACAAATAAAAAACTGAAAAGTGGGGCGTGCAATATTATTCGGCCCCCTTGCGTTAATACTTTGTAGCGCCACCTTTTGCTCCAATTACAGCTGCAAGTCGCTTGGGGTATGTTTCTATCAGTTTTGCACATCGAGAGACTGACATTCTTGCCCATTCTTCCTTGCAAAACAGCTCGAGCTCAGTGAGGTTGGATGGAGAGTGTTTGTGAACAGCAGTCTTCAGCTCTTTCCACAGATTCTCGATTGGATTCAGGTCTGGACTTTGACTTGGCCATTCTAACACCTGGATACGTTTATTTTTTAACCATTCCATTGTAGATTTGGCTTTATGTTTTGGATCATTGTCCTGTTGGAAGATAAATCTCCGTCCCAGTCTCAGGTCTTGTGCAGATACCAACAGGTTTTCTTCCAGAATGTTCCTGTATTTGGCTGCATCCATCTTCCCGTAGATTTGCAGTGGTCTGATGCTCCTTCCATTTCAATATGATGGCTTGCACAGTGCTCCTTGAGATGTTTAAAGCTTGGGAAATCTTTTTGTATCCAAATCCAGCTTTAAACTTCTCCACAACAGTATCTCGGACCTGCCTGGTGTGTTCCTTGGTTTTCATAATGCTCTCTGCACTTTAAACAGAACCCTGAGACTATCACAGAGCAGGTGCATTTATACGGAGACTTGATTACACACAGGTGGATTCTATTTATCATCATCGGTCATTTAGGACAACATTGGATCATTCAGAGATCCTCACTGAACTTCTGGAGTGAGTTTGCTGCACTGAAAGTAAAGGGGCCGAATAATATTGCACGCCCCACTTTTCAGTTTTTTATTTGTTAAAAAAGTTTAAATTATCCAATAAATGTTGTTCCACTTCACGATTGTGTCCCACTTGTTGTTGATTCTTGACAAAAAAATTAAATTTCATATCTTTATGTTTGAAGCCTGAAATGTGGCGAAAGGTTGCAAGATTCAAGGGGGCCGAATACTTTTGCAAGGCACTGTATATACAGTACTGTGCAAAAGTTTTAGGCAGGTGTCCTGCCTAAAACCTGTGCACAGTACTGTATATATATATATATATATATATATATATATATATATATGTTTCTGGGGGTTTTTTTTGCTAACAGAGTGGTATCGGAATGGTATCGGTATCGGCCGATACTGCACAGCCAGGTATCTGTATCGGTATCGGGCCCAAAAAATGGTATCGGTGCAACACTAGTAAGTTCCAGCTGCCATTTATCGCCACGTGCACTCCGGGGTGTTATTCAATTTCATAGCAACATTAAGCCGGCAGAAGTGCTTCCATCTAAATTTTTGGCCACCAAAATTTGAATGTATGCTTAGCATGTGCAAGTAACTAGTTTTTGATAGCGAAGAAAAACAACAGAACAGGACTTATATTTTTCATCATTTTGTTAACAAATTAGCTTAAAATGTGATATGATCTACTCACCTCAACACCAAGAACTTTTACAAGGTCACAAGGAATTGGCTTGTGCACTACTGCTTCTATTAGGGAAAAGAGTGTTGTTAAAAGAAAATTTTGTCCAATAAAATACAAAAAAAGGCTGCATTGTTTTGACAGGTAATTATGGTGAATCATGATATTGGCGAAATGGCTTTTGGGGGTGGGGGTGGGGTCATACTAACATATCGACTATCATACATAGTGACATATCGAGCTCACATACCTATAGCTCTTAAAATGTATTATTAAATTTTGTGAATTATAGTTCTCATATGCAAATGAAGCTATTAATAAGAAAATTATGGACGAAATGTCTTATTTTTTGCGTGTCTAGTTGCATCTGGTCATGCGTGCACCCACTCTAATGTGTGTATTTTATTTTATAAATAGGTCTGCCTTACCCCCTAAAAGGCTGTTTTTATCTTTTCCCACCACCAAATGACCAAATAGAATCTTTAAAAAAAAAAAAAAATTTGGTAAAACGAAATTTATATTTCATTTTTGGGGGAGTATTACATTTCATTGTAACTGTGGGAGGAAAAAAATTTTTTTAAGTGAAATATGTGTGCATAAATTCATTTATCTTCTGAACCACTTATGTTCCCACAAAATGCCTTACTCTGACCTTTTATCATGGTGAAGAAGGACCCGTTTAATCACACGATACAATAGATTTGACATCAGATTTACAAAAGAATGGGTCAAGTAAATTGATGGCCTTGCAACTATAGTTTTTATTTTTATTTTTTATTTTTTTTAATAAAATACTTAATAAAATTGCAGTTTTTGTTAATCCTTTGGTGCATAGTGGTCACTACTGTGGACAGCTACTACTACAGTCACTACTGTGACTATAAGTGCAAGTAAACATCCTCTGATTCAAAGATAGCCGAAAACTTGCCATCCGTGTCGACTACAACTGGCATATCCTGTCAATACTTCTATGCCTGAAGAGCTACAGTGGTAAAAAAATATATGTTTTCTGTAACTCTTCACTCTTCGCTTGGTGTAAAGCAATCAACTGTGGGAGCAATTATGAGAAAATGGAAGACCACTGATAATCTCCCTCGATCTGGGGCTCCATGCAAGATCTCACCCCATGGCATCAAAATGATAACAAGAACGGTGAGCAAAAATCCCAGAACCACATGGGGGGACCTAGTGAATGACCTACACAGAGCTGGGACCACAGTAACAAAGGCTACTATCAGTAACACAAAATGCCGCCAGGGACTCAAATCCTGCAAGGCCAGACGTGTCCCCCTGCTGAAGCCAGTACCCGTCCAGGCCCATCTGCGGTTCGCTATAGAGCATTTGGATGATCCAGAAGAGAACTGGGAGAATGTGTTATGGTCAGATGAAACCAAAATAGAACTTTTTGGTAGAAACACAGGTTCTCGTGTTTGGAGGAGAAAGAATACTCAATTGCACCGTACCCACTGTGAAGCATGGGGGTGGAAACATCATGGTTTGGGGCTGTTTTTCTGCAAAGGGACCAGGACGACTGATCTGTGTAGAGGAAAGAATGAACGGGGCCATGTATCGAGAGATTTTGAATAAAAATGTCCTTCCATCAGCAAGGGCAATGAAGATGAGACATGGCTGAGTCTTTCAGTATGACAATGATCCCAAACACACAGCCAGGGCAACAAAGGAGTGGCTTCGTAACAAGCACTTCAAGGTCCTGGAGTGGCCTAGCCAGTCTCCAGATCTCAACCCCATAGAAAATCTGTGGAGGGAGTTGAAAGTCCGTGTTGCCCAACGACAGCCCCAAAACATCCCAGCTCTAGAGGAGATCTGCATGGAGGAATGGGCCAAAATACCCGCAACAGTGTGTGAAAGGCTTGTGAAGAGTTACAGAAAACGTTTGGCCTCCGTTATTGCCAACAAAGGGTACATAACAAAGTATTGAGATGAACTTTTGGTATTGACCAAATACTTATTTTCCACCATGATTTGCAAATAAATTCTTTAAAAATAAAACAATGTGATTTTCAGTTTTTTTTTTCCACATTCTGTCTCTCATGGTTGAGGTTTACCCATGTTGAGAACTTGCACAATTAGTGGTTGACTAAATACTTATTTGCCCCACTGTATGTATTTTATCTTATTTTGTAGACTTCAAAAGCAGCAAAAAATATGGCAGTTTACAGAAATTCGATCCAGCTTCAGTGACGGTGACTGTAGTGACAACAGTGATGATGAGTGACTGCTAAACAACAGAGACATTGGTGCTTAGGTGTAGTGTCTACAGTGTTGAAATTTCCCAAAATTTGTTCAAATGTTTATCAAAGCATAAACGGGAAAACGGTTTCCATATTCACAACAGAACGCAAGGTAATTCATTGTTGATAGTAAATTTACATTATTTTATGTTGATTGTGCAGATGCATAGAGTCCACTGGATTGGACATGTCTGTAACTTTTAAAAAATCCTATTTTTGAAAAGAAGAAAGTGAGAAATTAAATATTATTTTCATGTTCTATAAAGACTAAAAACCTTAAAAAAAAATTTTTGACCAAGGATTTCATAATTCATGCATCAGATTGTTTAAACTTTAAGGGACAGACACATTACAACTACTGGAGTTGTAGTAAACTTATCTCCGGCTTTTTGTTTGGTTTGATACCTCGTTTTTGGCCCGTCTCTTATGAATATGATAAATTAAGTACACGAGCACATTTGTTTACAAACATGCATCTTGTGAGGAGTTTTTATGGCACATGTTCCCATGCTCTGGACTGTTTTGTGCGAGTGCTTTCATCAAATTATGAAGCAGCTGCTGTTATTTTGGATGTCACTGATCTTTGTCGCAGTGAAGCCCTACAGCTTCGAATCATTTTTCATACAAAAAGAAAGCAAGCTTCGGTGCTCTACAAGGTGTCATTCGCCCATCACAAATCCACATACAGAATGCTACAACTGTAGTGCCTTCCAACACTAAAAACTACGCGATCATTTAGACATGAAAATGACGAGGCCGAGCAAGCAACTACCAAATCTTCAAAATAATGTACGTACCATCCATTTGGTTACTTTTCAATGTCCCGTCTTTTATTCACGTGTTCAAGCTTATTCAAGCTGCCGTCAGGACAGTCTTCTTCTCTTTCTTTTCTTCTGCTGCTCATTCTTCGTCATTTTCTTCAAGTTTATTAGCGGTTGGTGTCCTACATTCTGCTGTATTGCCGCCATCTACTGTGTTGGAGTGTAGACCATCGTACGTATGCATTTATATACTAGTACACTAAAATGTAATTTTCTGTTTCTTGAAGGGTTTGGTTTGGTTAAATTTCAATACAACACAAAGAAAAATAATTAAATGCGTTTATTTTTTTCATAATGTAAACACTAGAACTTGCGAAAATATATAAAAATGACCCAGTTAGAGGGGCAACAATCACTTTGCTGTGTTCCTATGGTAACCATAGTTTTTTCAATTCAAACAAACAAAAATACTGTACTTTTATAAATAAAACATTCAAGATAGAGATAAATATATCATCAATAATATGAATGCATTCATTAATTTATTTATATTTTATAGAGCCATTTCTTTTTCAAAGGCAAAAAAAGGTTTCATTTTGGAGAATTTGAATTCATGAATTCTATACAGCAGTTATATATTTATGATTAGATAGGGCTTTCCAAGGCAACGGCTCAGCTACTAAAATTCCCCAACTTTCTACTTCTTTTTCTTTCATAATCATATTCTCTGCGTTTTTTCAGTGCGCCGCACAACCAAACCTGTTTGACCAACTGGCACCGTTCAAATATCAAAATGACCGGAATCTTCGCACAACTCAGGGAAATTTTCCAATGACTCCCTAAACATTTTCGTTCGCGTGTGTATGCGGGGTTTTTTTGGGGGGGGGGGATATATATATATATATATATATATATATATATATATATATATATATATATATAAAATAAAACTTTCGAAATATATAAAATCCTACAATTTTTGACCAAATCACATAATTTACACATCAAAAATTCAAGGACGATAAAAGGAATAAAAACTGTATACAAAATTTACCAAAAACGTTTTTCCCATTCATTTCTAATAGGATCTACCATGGCAACAAAAAAAAAAAAAAACTGTGTTCCAAAATCAACAGGACGTGACCTGATATCATAAGGAAGTGACCCTGAAATGTCCCCAAATCGACAGGAAGAGAAATGATATCAGAAGGACGTGTCCCTGAAATGTACCCAAATCAAAAGGAAGTTACCTGACATCAACAGGAAGTGACCCTAAAATGTCCCCAAATCAACAGTTCTGAACAGTCACTTTCAATTCAATTCAATTTTATTTGTATAGCCCTCAATCACAACAGAAGTCTCAAAGGACTTTCCAGAGGCAATATGATACATAATTAGAAATGAAGCAACAAAGATGAATAGATACAGTTCAAGTCCTGGGTATCCCCTATCCTTAAGACCCTCCATGCCGGCAAGGAAAAACTCCAAAAACTCCAGAGTCAATTGGGAGAAAAATGAGAAACCTCGGGGAGTACCACAGTCAGGAGAGATCCACTCCCAGGACGGATAGACAGGAACCCCAGAACTGCTAATGGGAATTAGCAAGCGAAGTTATAGTCCGTAAAAATACAGTGGAGTAAAGGAGCAAGAAGAGGTCCCTCTAGTCAGATGAGACGGGGGTAGCAGCGAGGACGTCTATCCAGCCAGGGGTCCGGACAGTCAGGAGGCTGCAGCTGAAAAATAGCCCCTCCCCAGAGGGGAGGGGGGAAAGGGGACACCGGGTGACTAGTGATGAAGAGACTAGACAACTAGATATTAACATTGGAAAATAGAAATAAAGTAAGACAAGTGGTAGGTAGAGTAAGAAAAGGAGATAGAACTCAGCGGCTGTACTTCCCCCAGCATTATAGCTTCTAGTGCAGCTTAGACTAAACTGTGAGTCTACTCCGACTTCAACTAGCCTAACCATAAGCTTTGTCGAATAGGAACATTTTTAATCTAATCTTGAATGTGCAGACTGTCTCGGCTTCTTTAATACTAGCTGGAAGCTGATTCCATAAAACAGGGGCTTGGTGGCTAAAGGCTCTAGCTCCGACAGTACTTTTATAAACCCTGGGAACTACCAGTAGACCTGCATTCTGAGATCGGAGTGTTCTGTTGGGGCGGTATGGAACCAGAGCATCGGTGAGATAAGATGGCCCCAACCCATTAATGGTCTTAAATGTAAGAAGGAGTATTTTAAATTTAATTCTAAACTCGACTGGAAGCCAGTGAAGTGCCTGGAGCACAGGGGTGATGTGCTCTCTTCTATTGGTTCCTGTTAAAAGTCTTGCTGCTGCATTTTGGACTAGCTGAAGATCTTTTAGAGACCTTTTAGGACAAGCTGCAAGTAGGGAGTTACAGTAATCCAATCTCGATGTAAAGAACGCGTGAATTAATTTTTCTGCATCGCTTTTAGATAAAATATTTCTAATTTTGGCAATGTTGCGCAGGTGAAAGAAAGCCGTTCTACAGGTTTGTTTAATGTGTGCTTTAAACGATAAGTCAGGGTCAAATAAAACTCCTAGGTTTTTAACTGTGGTGCTGGAGGCTACACTTACATTGTCCAGAGTGACTATCTGGGCAGTTAAAGAGTCTCTCACACTTTTCGGGCCTATTATAAGGACTTCTGTCTTTTCAGGGTTAAGTAGAAGATAGTTAGTGCTCATCCAGGTATTTACGTATATCTCGGACGTAGGCGCTTAGTTTTTCCACTTGCCTGACCTGCTCAGGTTTAATTGATAAATACAGTTGTGTGTCGTCAGCGTAACAATGAAAGTTAATGCTATGTTTTCTGATTATATTACCTAGAGGAAGCATATACAGCGTAAACAAGATGGGCCGAGGACCGATCCTTGCGGCACACCATAACTAACTCTAGAGTACGATGATGATTGCTGGTTTACATTGACAAACTGGTACCTATTAGATAAATATGATTTAAACCAGCAGAGGGCTGCTCCTCTAATGCCTATTCTAATCTCTGCAATAAGATATTATGGTCAATTGTGTCAAAGGCTGCACTCAGGTCCAACAGAACCAGGATCGAGACTAATCCAACGTCAGCGGCAAATAACAAGTCATTAGTTACTTTAACTAATGCGGTTTCAGTGCTATGATGAGCTCGAAAGCCAGACTTGAAATGTTCAAATAAACTATTGTCCTGTAGGTGCTGACAGAGCTGTTTAATTACCACTCTTTCAAGGACTTTGGAGAGAAATAGTAAGTTAGAAATAGGTCTATAATTGGCCAAAATATCAGGATCAAGAGTAGGTTTTTTTCAAGAGCGGTTTAATAACTGCATATTTAACTTGACAGTTCTTGACTGTAGATTGATATGATGTAATATTTATATGCATTATCATAGACTTCATAGACTTATGAAGTCCTTGGCATTATTTAGATTTAAATATTTTATGATTAGATGTAATATTAAGATTTGGATATAGGATTTAAGGTTTAAATTATTATATTTAGTTCCAGATTAAGTGCAACGTGTACTACATATATTGTTAAATTAAATATTGTTTAAAATATGCACACACAAAAAACAAAAAAAAAAGGGCCATTTTGTGGTGCTAAGTGTGACAAAAATTTGCCGTTGCGCCCTAGAAGTGACAGCGGAAGTTATTTTTATCAGTATGACAATGATGCAGCAAATGTGAATGGAACATGAAAGATCAGGCGATATTATTTTGTGACAATGGTTGAGTACAGATAGGGGGTGCGGGTGTTTGCCTGTGTGTGGGGGGTGCGTGTGTGTGCACATATACATATTATACAGCATCATTATAAAAAGCATTTAATGTATAGTGTCATTATGTATTTACCGTAATGTTTTTTGTTATTTACTCTGATTCTAGGGTACGCCGATTCGACCACAAAAACCACGAACGGCTTGAGCGCTGTGTAATTTGCCATCCTTATTACGTTTAGCGTTTCCCAGCAAGGTTCTTTTGTCCATAGTTGGAGTTTATATACGTATATATATATAAATATATATATATACACAATGTACACATACATACATCTTGGCACTGTTTGTGTTCAATCCTCAGATCAAGCTCAGTTGTTGTTGAAGCTTTTGAACACTTTTGACCCATTATGAAATACTTTGTTGGATTCTTGTTCATTTCATTCATTTTTGTTGTTTTATTGCTTTAAAACTTATATAGACAACATTTCAACAGTCAAGTCTTTATTTTAAAGGGAACATTTTTGACATTAGGCTTAATCTTTGAGTTAGCGAGGGTTTAATTACTGTAATTTTCAGACAATAAGCCGCTACTTTTTTCCCTCGTTTTCAAATCCTGCGGTTTATAGTCCAGTACAACTTATTTGTTCATTTTTTTGGGGGGTTAACAGATAACACTTTATTTGACAGCGTCATAAGACCGTCATAATTATGACATGACACGCTCTTGGGCATTACTGAATGCTTATGACAGATGTCATTCGGTGTCATCTGGCAAATTATGGCACTAACTTAATTTATGTCCAGCTCAGATCTTTTACATCTATTCAAAAGTAAGATAATTTGCCGGATGACATTAAATAACATCTGCTATAAGCATTCGTTAATGGTAATGACATTGTCATGTCATAATTGTCATTGTCTTATGACTGTCACTGTCAAATAAAGTGTTACTAAATACCATAAATAGCAATCAGTGAAACAACTGGAACAGTAACTAAAGAAATAATTGGCACAGAACATGAATTTTGATTGTTATTTACATCTGTAGCTTTGTAATGCATGCGAAGAGGCAGGTTGAATGACGACAGTGTTGACAGCTGGTGGCAGCAGAGGTTGGCTGTCTCACCCAGGGGAGCAGTGATGGCCAAATGAAGCTTCCTGAAGCAATTAAGCTTTGCAGCTAATTGGTTCAAAGCTTCATGGTGGTTCATTTGATCTTCTGACAGTCTTATGATGCCGCTGTCAAATAAAGTGTTACTGATGAATATTTTCTGGTGTAAATATCCCATAATACAATGAAAAAAGCTGCGGCTTCTAGTCCAGTGCGGCTTAAGAATGAACAAATGTCGTTTTCGTGTCAAATTTGGTGGATGGCGGCTTATAGTCAGGTGCGCCTTATAGTCCAAAAATTAGGGTAGTCGGTGGAATTGATTTCAACAAATTAGCTAGTGTGAGTCATAGGTGCCTGCTTGGCATGCTAATAAAAAAAACATATTAACAGATCAAACCTAGTCAAATAAATTCAAAATGCAGATCCTTGTTCCAAATACCCATGTGGCCAAAACAATGTCACACCAAACTGCCGTAATTCATTTCATTCTGAAGGACTATTTTTTAGATGCGTAATGCGACCACAATAGAGAGGAATGCTTCGACCATTCATGCTCAGTCTGCTGGGGAGTCCGTTTTCGTTCCCACAAAAACAAAAACAAAAAACAAAAAAGTGTAAAAAAAACTATGTGATATCATTCCGCCTTGCTAGCCTAGACAGCCTGTTTCCTGCAGAGCTGCTGGATTACAAATGTTGTTATTCATACTACAATTATTGACATTCTATGGTAAGTTTTAATAACTTTTTTCTATAAACATAGCCAACACTATTGATTGCATAGGTCATCTGTGATTGTCTTGCGTGCATATGTTGTTTTTTATTGGTGTGCTAAGTAAGCACCATTGACATTGGCATGTTAGCTTAGCCACTCCGGAGCCCTGCAACTAACAACTAACAAACTGCAGGGGATTTGTTGAAATAAATCCAGCGACTTAGGGTGAATCCCATTTCACCCCTTGGCCCTACCCCTTCCCCTCCGTTTTGCGCGTTCATGTTTAGGGGTAGGGCTGTCCCAATTCACGCTAATGTGCAGGGGTAGGGGTAAGGGGGAGGGCTTTCCACCCCTCCTAACGGAGGGCCATGACTACCCTCACTCCAAACGGAGGGTTACGCGAAATTTCCCAGGGTGCAAAGCGATTACCCCGAGAATCATTTCCAAAATGGCGGAGCCAAGGAAAGAAGTACACAAATGTAAGTAGCTCTGTTTATCCCTAATTTAACTATTTTAACAGTTTTAAGTTGTGATAACTGATGTATTGTGTGAGCGGGACTTACGTCGCAATGTGTAGTTTTTTTCTGCTATAAACGCACATCGGCGAAATCGCTCTTTATTGCATTAATAAGGAATCAGTCAATGCATGTGAAGATGCTGGGAAAAGTCGAATAACAACATGGTTGTTTTTTTTATAATTCACGAGCAATGTAATGACGTCGCAATGTGCAGTTTTTTCTGCCATAAACGCACATCGGCGAAATCGCTCTTTATTGCATTAATAAGGAATCAGTCAATGCATGTGAATGTGCTGGGGAAAGTCTAAAAACAACACAGTTGTCGTTTTTTAAAATTTGCGAGCAATGTATTAGATTGACCATAGAGAAGTTGCTTTTGAGCGACGTGTGCGTCATTTCGCTACCTATTATCACAAGTATTCATGTTCGTGAATGTGATTCACAGGGAGTCAAGCACAAACAAAGAGCCTTACCAGGTTTGAGAACCAAGAACGGTTCTTGAAGTCAAAAGCCTCGGCCAAACAACAGTGGGAGTGAGTAATTATCTCTGCTAAGGAGGTTATGTTTTTGCCAGAGTTTGTCTGTTTGTTAATTAGCAATTCATAAGTTATCCCTCGCATTTACAACACAGGAAGCTGATCAAGGAGCTGGGGCTGCAGGGGAAGATGTCCTCCCAGCAGGTCTCCAAAAAATGGGAGAATTAAAAAAAAAAAAAGTACAAGGTAAACAGTAATGCCCGTTAAGTAGATGAATACTATGTACTCCTGAAATATTGTCAGCGAGCAATGAAGTACATTCACAATTGCCATTGTCTTGCTTCTTACAGGAGCTGAAAACTCCCTGCTCTGGGGGTGGGACAGATGAAGGCCAGGAGACCGCCACAACGTGGCAATATTATGAGGATATGCACGCGGTGCTGAGAGGAAGGGCAGCAATAAACCCTCCACTCTTGGTGGATCCATGCGCAGAGGGGGATGTCATCATCCAAAGTGCTTTGGTAAACATACAGCCATATATTGTTTTTTTTTTGGTTAATGTGCATGGTATGTCCAAATAATGATGTATTGTACACACAGCCACCACTCCCTCATTCTGTAACACCTTTTTTCTCAATGGATTGAAGTGCAAGCTGTAATGTAATGTTGTTTGTTCCCCTAGAACGTCGCTGAGCCCAGAATGTGCCACGTGCTGTTCCTGCTCCAGTCACCCCACCATCTCTTCATTTTGTTTATTGATGGTTGTCTTATGTTCATTTTTTTAATCTGGTCATATTCATACTGTTTATTTTCTGTAGTTGCTCCACACACTTTCAGACACTTTAAGCTGTAATTTGCACTATGTTCACTATTTCTGAAAAGAAGCTGCTAATAAAAGAAAGGAATAACAATTTGTGAGCATGATTATCACATCAGCATCATATGAATGAAACGGATATTGGTTTGAAGAGATTTATTTTGTAAAATAAAAATGTGATGCATTACATTAGAATGTAATGGGAAAATGGGAGAAAAAGCGTGAAAAAAAAGAAAACGATCACCAAAAATTATATACATTGCACATCAACACACGAGCCACCACGATGTAAGAGAGTCCATGTGCCAACCAGTATATATAGATCAGGACCTCCAGTTGCCCGTCCCAACCATGGTCCTGCTCTCTCTGCAGCAGCTTTTGGACAGCGTTTATGGCTCTTCTGCTGAGGTGTAGGTCCCACCTCAAGTCCGCCTCAACATTGAATCACAACCTTAGAACAGGTATATTATGGTCCAACCGGCAATAATTTGTGGGATGACCCATTTGCTGGAAAGAAAAACATGGAAAGAACAGGCTTTCATCCTCCCAAACCAACACATTGATGGCACACACAATGCAGTGAATGTATTTATGTATTCACATCTGACCCTGGTACAAAAAAATGGGTTCAAACCCCCCTGAGCAGCATGTTTATCTCAAACGGAAGGAGGCGAGTAACAAAAGCCACACGTTAGCTGTTGCTTTTTGTTCGGTTAGCCAGGCTAGGACACTACTCCAATCAATAAATCAACAAATAAAAAAAGGCAAGCAAATTGTTTCTGTATAACAAAATATCACGAATGTACAGTTAAAAGGACTTTCAAACACAAACACATTGTTTCTTTCACACGCTAGCTCTGGAGGCTACCAACCATTTGTGCTGGCTGGACACTAAAAAGTGCTCACTCACACGTGTTATTTGTATTACTTTCTTATTCTACATACCCCAGCAAGATACAGCAATGCTCCCAGATGTCGAAGACGCCTTCGCCTGATGGCCTTTCGTCGATACGACGCAGATATTTGTAAAAATAGCTTCATAGCCAAGGAGAGTGTGGGCACCACAGCAGTAGGCGTGTCTGTTTAGTTCGGTCGCTTTTTGATGACGTCACAACTGGCGGAATGGACTTATGACGTACTTGAGTGTGAAGGGGTGTCCCAATTCGTAGGGCTAACGTTTCAAGCCCTACCCCTTATCGCGCCATTTGAAGGGCCAAGGGCTAGGGGGAAGGGGTAAGGGGTAGGGCCAAGGGGTGAAATGGGATTCACCCTAATTAAACCCCCGCTTACTCAATGAATAAGCCTCACGTCAAAATTCTGTCCTTCCCCTTTAAGTTCATTTATAGGAAAGTCAATTACAGGTATATGGAGGAAAACACATGACTTGAAGTTCCGCTCTGAGACCCCCAATTTGTCCAAATTTGGAAACTGTCCGATATGCACGTGTGATATATCATTGAAGCTTCAAATGTCAATTTTCTGGGGGAAGAAAAATTTTGAACAGGAGGACATTGAAAAAAAAAAAAAAAAAACACTTTTAAACAGCAAAACCCTAACTGGAAATGAGAGCACGCGAGAGCAGAATTAAAGACGCCATGATTTTAACGAGACATTATCGCATACCTACCTCGTTTCTGTTGTGAACGGCAAGCCGTTGAGGCGGATCCAAATCACAGACCAAGAAACAGAAATAGTGAATGTTTGTATTTAATAAGTACAACAAAGGGAGCGCGCCAAAATTGCGAGTATACCAATTTACAACTAAGGGAGCACGCCAAAAAACGCGAGTATGAAAAGGTACAACTAAAAGAGCACGCTCTAAGACGCGAATATAGCAGAGTACAACATTCTAACTACAAGATCCAAAAGAACATAAAAGTAAAAATGATCAAACCAGGACACGATCGTAGAAACGTCGGGAAGCTCGAAGGATGATGCACACACAGCGGTAAGCAAGGCAAGTAACACGCAAACAAGCAATAGTCCGACACTCGCAGACTGTGGCCGGAGTCCTTAAATAATGAGCGCTCCAAATGCGCCACAGGTGTGTTGCAACGGCCCCGCCCATCCAGCTGAATCAGATGCTGGAATGAAAAAACGAACTGAGAAGGCATACAGATATGACAGTTTCAATCCAAAAACTCCATATAGCTTGTATCATCGAGTGTCAAGACACAGATGTGAATGGCCACAGCCCAATTTTTGGGGGATTTTATGGGTGAAACATGGTAATATAACAAGGGTTGCGATGCAAAAATCTTAGACATGAAGGAGTAACTGAGATGTTCATTTTCATATATTTACCCTTTTAAATGTTTTTTTTTCTTTTCAATTTTTCTTTGCTTGGATCGATTATTTATCATCTAAAATATTGGGGAAAATGCGACAGTAACGAAAAAATTACAGTTAAGCAATAGTTATGAGGTAGATATCCGTGACTTTTTTACAGACAGTAATTTTTTTATTGTGACGTAATTTGTTTAAAATTTAAAAAAATGTGAATGAATAATTTTTTAAAGTCGTTCTTTTTTTAAATGAAATATTAGACATCAATTAAGGATTCTAAGCTAAAAATGAGACATTTTGAATAATAATTATAATTATCTTGTTTTTATGGCTGGGTTGAAACCAAAGCGGTTGCGCAACGTCTGTAAACGGGGGTTTCCGGGGTGAATCAGACAAATTAAAAATAGTTTGGGGGCTTAATGCGCCATGAATCTGCTATCGCATCATATAGACATATTGTTCTATCAAACACAACAGTTCTTTTGGCTTAAAATACAGCAGTGTATTCTAAAGAAGGGTGCAAGAGCAGAAACTGCTTTGTCAGTCTTGTCTGATTTCTACCATATGCAATGACATTTTTCGGCCATCAGGAGGGCACTGCCCCCTCCGCCCCCCCTCAATCTCCGCCAATGCTTTTGGCCCAAGGTACCAAGCAACGACGTACAATGACCAATGTAGGTGGAGTCTCGTGGATAGGAAGTCATTGTAAGGTGACACTTTAGTGAAGCAGAGAAATAACTTCCTTTTCTTACGATCCCCGTGGCAGCTCAGAAGTTGTACTTCAGAACTACGTATGAAAAAAAAAACTGGTTACACATTTCACAGCCGCCAACTAAATGGTTACTCAACAAGGGTTGAGCGTCAAAAGCGGGGAAAAATATAAACGCGTGGCTTTGTTGAATGGATTCAAAGAGTCTGCTGGGAGATAGTGCCGACGCAACCTACAGAGATTACGGATGCCGCTCAGAAGAAGAACGCATAGTCGGGGATACTACCGGGCGGCGGATTTTCCCGGCGACATGTGATTCGGCCAGTGTCTGTCAACAAGCAGGTGAGGTACTCGCTCGATATTTATTTAAAATGAGTCATGACTACTACCAAGGCCTTGATCCGGAAAAGTATATATAACTGATAGATATCACTTTTTGTTTGAGCGTTTCTTATAAGTATTTTGTCACGTTTACAACTTTATAGAGGTTTAATAGATGACATTAACAATATTTTCTCGTTGTCGAGCAGACCTAAGATATGTAAAATGACGTTTTATAAACTTTAATTTTGCACCCGTAAGCAACTTGTTCTTTCTGTCGTTCTTTATTTTTTTCAATTTAATGGTGGCGTATGACGTAGGGGGTGACTTTCCTCTTACCACGGTTGGATCATGTAATCAGTGGTTAAAGTGGGATTTAGCGTTATACTTATATAGCGCTTTTCCACATTTCAAGGCGACAGGTGGACGAGCCTCAAAATTCGGTGTTGCGGTACAGTAGGGGAGACTGGGGTAATGTGAGATAAGTGAGGGAGCACATTTGTGTTCATACAACCATCATGCCCCTACCAATTCACCTTGTCCATGAAGAAGAGAAGAGATTTTTTCCCCCACAAAAATATATATTTTGGATGTAAACGTTAATTTTCTTTTCTATCAACTTAATCAGCTGTTGTGGTAAAGCAAATCGATTTAGCTTGAAAATATTTTACTACACATGTTGATCTACTAACAACATAGCCTGTGTTGATAGGAGAGGTTGTTTTCACAAAATTGTGGCGATGGGATAAAATGAGAAATCTCACTTCACTCCTTTATGTCAGCAGTGAATCTACACAACATCACATCTGGATTTAGATCTACTGAATTTGCTCTGATGAAGCATGTGCACCATCCATGGTGTCAGACAGGCCAAACCCTAAGCTGCAGAAGATCTGGATGGCCCACCCATGCAGATGATCCACCTGCAAATGAACCAATTGTGTCAGACAATTCAGTAGCGGATACTAATCCATCCACTGCACATTGTACACCTGAATAAACCTGGTCAGCTGACTCAGATGTGCCACATGGTCCCAGCCAGAAATTGTTACAGCTGCAAAGAAAAGACCACCCCGAAAAAGAAAACGACCAAAAAGAAAATTGTAGTTAGCAGCTCTGAGGAGATTGATATCCTCGTCCTACTTGACGATTAAGAGAGTTCTGATGATGAAAGAAGTGATTAAGGAAACATAGTTCTGGTTAGTAGTGGGAACCTCTTGGTACCTCACGATACGATACGTTTTGCGATACAAAGCTTCCAATAATGATCTCACGATATGGCGATACAAGGATTATCGAATGAATGAACGTTCGTTCGACCCTCCCAATCTAAATGGATTGGGCGTCGAGCACCTCCAATGGCAGCCATAGAGTTAACCAAGACACTATTATGGTGGAAGATTTTGGTAGCAACTTGTTGGTTCCTTTTTTTTTTTTTTTTTTTTTCTTTTCCTAACATTGACACCTTTTTAAAACGATATCTCGATTCTTGGCAGGAGCATATCGATAAGTTTTTGGGATACAAAGTATGTGTCACCATTTTTATATTTTATCACACGCCTAGTTCTGGCCATGGGTAATTTTGTCTATTATGTTATGATATATGATCATATTCTATTATGGTGTATTAGATCTTGAGTTGCGTTCAGGTATTTAAAAAAATGTGTTTCATCCGCCAATCTGAATGTTTTATTGTCAAGCTACGTGTTAGGATTCTAACTTTCACAACATTTGTTATGATTTTGATACGAATATGGAAAAAGTAACTAAGTTGACACAATACTACTTTTTTTTAACTAGTTATATTTTCAATACTATTCATCCTGAGTACATTCTGATAATTTCCATTGCTCGGAAACATTGTAAATTAATGGGAAATATGTCAACTTTACTGGTTTGATGTTTTAACTTGCTTGGAGAACAAATGTAAAAAAAAAAAAAAAAAAAAAAATCTCACATTGCCCCAGTCTCGCCTTGGTCAAATTACATACATGATGGCAAAAAACAAAACAAAAAAATTTCAAAAATTTATTGGCTTTATTCTCAAAGGAGAAGTACTAACATTGCTAACTGATTCAAAGAAACAGCAAACTAACAACGTGACAAAGCAACTTGGACAAAGACTAAAATGAAAACCAAAACTATATTTATACCAGGGGCGTTACAAGAACTAATACAATACTGGGGCACAGCGGGGTACTGGCAAGTGGGCAAAAACATTTTTTTTTTAGCCCAAAAAGTCAGAAATAGCGCTTTAAACTATATATAATTAAATTTATTGCCCCCCCTTCTTTCGACCAAAGTTACTTGACCAAAATACAAGTTTCTGTAAAAAAAAAAAAAAAAAAAAAAAAACAGTGACTGCTTTTTGTTTTTCAGCCATCAGTATTCAAGATCAAAATTGGGACATCCCTTGTTGATAGTCAATTCAAGTTACTGTCACTCGCTCACGTAATGTTAGCCCTTCGGAGGGCTAGGTTTCTATTGATGATGACCACTGTCGATGCATGGCTAACGTGTCTTACATACAGGCTTTATTTAATCTGTAAAAACACAGCGTAGTAGAATGATGAGGGTGTAAAATTAAAACATAATACACCTAACTGTCAGTTTTAGCTCAGTAGTCATTGTTGAATAAAACACCAAGTAGCACTGGTGCCTAATGTGCTCCAATACAGCAGTTATCATACATTTATTTTGAACACTGCAAAAACTCAAAATCCTATCAGTACTTACAGTTTAGACTAACTTAAAACTTAACTAGAACTTAAAAATAGCTTGACACAAATGGAAATTCAATTGAAACACGTGGGAAAACACCTAGCTTTTAAGTGATGTGTGTTATCAAGCGTAATTACATTTTTGGTAAGAAATATGTTTTTTTTATTTTTTATATAAGATCTAGAAGTTTTTTGAGTGAAAGCAGAGATTTTTTTTTCTAGTCACATCTGAGATGCAATTGTTGGCTGTTTTCAACAATGTACATCGAAAATAAAGACGTTGATTGACTGAAGATGGTTCAATATTGGATTAAATGTCTTTTTTTCTCATGTATATTTATAATTGCTCTTTACCTTAAAAAAATGTTTTATCCGATTACTTGATTAATCGATAGAATTTTCAGTCGATTACTCGATTACTAAAATATTCGATAGTTGCAAACTTGCAGCCCTAGTCTGTATTTTGCCTGGCACGGCCAGTCCCCCTGTATTTTTCAAACACTGAGAGAAAAGTCTGGGAACCATCCCATTAACGGCCTCTCGAGCAGGTACAAAATCAATCGACAACTCAGATTCGTTTATTCGCGTGACGTGTTCTTAACGAGCAACGTCACTCTTGCGCGTCGGAAGTCATCTCCACAACAACACAAGGTGAACAGGAGAGCCGAGAATATGTTCAAATCCACGGTAAAATCAGTTTTAAATTACCAAAAACACATTGACACGAGTCATTGACAACAGTCTGTCTCGCGCTAGCCATGTTGAATAAACTCCGCTCTCCTCGTATGTTTACTTCACCGCGCAAGTCCCTCGTCCTGCACTCGTCGTTTTACTAACGTCACGTCTGCCCGTCGCTGATTGGTCCACTCTGCTGTCTGTTTGCTGTGACTTGCTCCGCCTTGGAAATTGTAACCGCTGAATGGTGGCCAGACTCAATAGCTGGAACAGCGGTGAGTCTGGTGTACCAGGCAAGTATTGACTTATACTAATTTTTATGTGTATTGGTTCAGCCGACACCGTTCAGTTCAAACCTTTGTTTTAAAAATGACTAAAGAAGCATTTTGAAAACTTCCAGAATTTTTTTTTCGGATTTTATGAGCAAATTTAACTTGCATTATTTGAACATAAATTATATTACCATTCACAATAAATACAAACTTGTTAATCATCCCTTAACTATCCGGGAATGCAAAAAATTAAACATTTGTCTTAATATCACACAAGATTTTCTAAAGAAAAGAAATTAAATATAACTGAAAATCTTCTTTGTCAGGAAATAACAACAAAAAACAATTGAGCCGTTTTCCTGGTAAACTACTGCTTTTTTCCACAAGTACAACCAAACTAAAAAAAAAAAAAAATAAAGCTCCTGTGGAGTGATTTAAGACCACATAAATAAAATTAAAAGTAAAATTCGGGAGAAAAAGGTAAAACTCGGTTCACTACATTTCTCACAGTTTAATTAACAGTAGAAAACACAGTTTTGCAGGTTAGCAACTTCACACAGTTTAATGTTATGCTAACTCTGATGCAGGTCAGACTTTCACTTGCAAAATTAGTGTTGTTCTCCACTTCCACAACATTGACATATTTTTACATTTGTTACAGTGGCTGCTGTTGGCTGGAAAAAAAAACTTCTAATATGTCTAATATCTTCTAATGTGTGGGTGTCTGTGGGTGGTGGGGGTCAAAGTCATTAGCCAATAAAATGTGCGGTTAGGAGGAAAAAAATGGACCGGCACATTCAGAAAGTTAAAAGAGATAAATGTAATTCTGAACATAATGAAAATAATTTACTTAATAATAATGGGGTCAATTACAACAGTTTAAACATATGGGAAGTGGTGGAAGTTGGTGGGGACAATTTGAGCATCCTAAAAAGTTGCTAGTGTTTTGTCCCTACCGTCCCTATGCAAACCTACGCCCTTGATCCAACCACTCTTCCTTCACTCTGAAGCTTGCTCTACTTTGTCTGGACTGTAACTGTTATGCAATTAATCAGTGTTTCCCAACTGTACATGGTGACCCAAATTGGTTTATGTTCCCTAGGGGGTTATCTAGCTTACCTTTCTCATTCCTCCTTGCTGATTTATCTTTGCTGCAAGCTAACAACTTTAATATATCCACTTGCAAGAGTAATACTGTTTGAATCAAATAGAAATATAAAATAAGACATCTTGTTACAGATTACAGGGACTGCAGTAACAAATAAAATGCTAGTAATACAGCTGGAAATGATGATGAGCATACACACAAAATTGTTAGCTGGTATATCCAAAATTAATTCATACAGTTTGATTCATTTTGGTCATATAAACAAATGGCAATAAACAGCATCAGTAATGATACAAGTTCAGATACCTCAAATCATTTTAACACAATACTCTCAATCAAATCGCATTTAATTGTAACTGTATTCATAGCCAGTACGCTAAAAGACAGCAGCTAATCTGCAACTTCAATTTGCGGTCCGAGTAGTTTACCGCAGTTAACTGCCTGACACACAAAGAGTAAAGTTGAACCATTTAAAGGGCAACTGAAGAGCTTTTCAGATTTCGCTCTTAAGTGTTTTACTCAGTTGAATTGTATTAAATGCGTCATTCGCTCTCTCAAAAAGTCACATTAAAAAAAAAAATAATAATTGACCGCGTAGTTTTTGAGTTATGGCCATAGCAACACCATAGCAACGAGGGACGCGCCGTCCTGCCGACCCCTACCTCATGACGTAACTTCCAGGAAGCCTCGCCACCACTCTGAACGCGGAAATATAGCACCACGCTATCCTCGCCATATATTGCAAACATTTTCTGGGTTTTACTCGCGGGATTCGTCATGCCATCTCGATGTGTAGCGATGAATTACTCACAGGAAGATTCAAGACTCTAGGAGTGGTCCCAAAACAACTTCTCCTGCAAAGGTTTGGACCGTTTTTGTTAGCATGCATACAGGTCCCCAATCGGCTCATTGTTTTCTTCATTTCAGCCACGACAGCTTTGAAAACCTACAACAATGCAACCTTGGTTTTGCAAAGACGTAAGTAGAACATTAATGGCTTTTTTTGATAAACGAGGAGGACTCCTACTGCCTGTTTGTTGTAGTGCGACATTTTTTTTTTTTTTTTGCTGTTGGCCTGTCATAAGTAGATAGGTTGGCTGACGTCGTCTACTCGTGTGATTTTATTACTATATCAATAGGTGTTATGTAATTTCAAATGTCCCCAGCACCAAAGAGGTCCTTGGCTCGTTTTTTATACTTTAACATCAAGGTCTGCCTATTTGAAGAGGGAACAATAGCATCAAATAGATGCTGCTATGACTGGGGAATTATTATTTGATCACCAAGAAATTATTATTAAATTAAAATTAGGATTCATCCAATATTTTCATGCTGCTGTGATTTTTTTTTTTCTCCAGGAAGCCAAACATAAAAAATTAAGTGGCGGAAACCCTCAACACGATGAAAAAAGCGTTGCAAGTCAGTTGCCACCCAGTTTCCCAAAATCAAGACAGAGTGGGTCGAGTCATATGATGACCGAAGGGATGCGGTGTCCAGCGATGACGACTGAAGAGATCCTATGAGGCCTGC
Source organism: Corythoichthys intestinalis (assembly GCF_030265065.1). Classification (NCBI taxonomy): domain Eukaryota; kingdom Metazoa; phylum Chordata; class Actinopteri; order Syngnathiformes; family Syngnathidae; genus Corythoichthys; species Corythoichthys intestinalis. The sequence goes on from NC_080395.1 coordinate 82,501,765, forward strand.
CAGATGCTGAATTACTTCCGTCTGCGACATCAGATGACGATGATTTAGGAGAAATAAATGTAGCAAATTTTGATGACATGAAATCATAAACTAGTCATATACAGTGCTGCTCGAAAGTTTGTGAACCCCACAGCGATGGTCAGATTTTTTGTAAAAAAAACTAAAATAACCTTATTAAATGTTAAGTTATACCCAAATCCACAATACTGACATTCCAAATAATGGACTGAAACAAAAGAAATAGTTATATTGTCATTCTTTATTTAACAAAAGTGGTTGATTTAAGAAAAACTCAGATATCATGTGTGCAAAAGTATGTGAACCCCTTCAGTTAATAGGATATTGCGCCTCCTTTTGCAGAGATTACCTCAACCAAACGGTTTCTGTAGTGACTAATCAGCCTCTCACATCTACTTTGGGGGATTTTTGCCCATTCTTCCTTGCAGAACGCAGTCAGTTGAGAGAGGTTTGATGGGCGTCTGGCATGAACTGCTCGCTTCAGGTCCCGCCACAGCATTTCAATGGGATTTAGGTCAGGACTTTGACTGGGCCAGTCCAGAACACGAATCTTCTTCTTTTTCAGCCATTCCTTGGTTGTATTGCTGGAATGCTTTGGATCATTATCATGTTGCATGATCCACCTTCTGCCAAGCTTTAACTTCAAAACAGATGGCGTCAGGTTATGTTCTAGGATTTGACAATATTCCTCAGAATTCATGATTCCCTGGACTATGTGGAGTTGTCCAGGTCCTGAGGATGAAAAGCAAGCCCAGATCTTGACATTCCCACCTCCATGCTTCACTGTTGGGAGAAGGTTCTTTTGGTGGTATGCAGTGTTGACTTTTCGCCAGACATGGCGGTTTTGGTTGTGACCAAACAGTTCAATTTTGCACCTACATCAGTTGATGAAAACTCTTTTTAATTTAGTCTCGACAACACAAGTGTTAAAAAAACAAAAAAAAACTACTGAATTGATTGATTAGGAAATCAGGTTGAAATAATAGAAAATTCCAAAATGTTGAGGGGGTTCACAAACTTTTGAGCAGCACTGTATACAGTACACATTTTTTAAAAGAAAAATCAAGTTACCTTCATATTTTAATGATAATGCATTATCTTTGTATAGAGAACACTTCATGCTACAGAAAAGAGTAAATACATATACATAAATCTGGTATCATTTATTATTGTGGCCTTTTAAATATTTTTTCAGAATGTAATATAATTACAATATATTATATACCAATAGAATACATTAAACAGTCAACAAAATGTGTCAATGTTGTTAACAATTTATGGTTTTATTTTTTTAATGTAATTCATGCCCCTGTCAGTGCTTCAGCCTCCTCAAGTTTGGCTCTCACGTCTGGGATCTCCTGATGACACAGGCATACTCTTGGAAGGGTAATTACTTGACGGTTTACAGCAACGCCTGGAAAATAAAATGGTTTTGTCATTTATTTTGAAATATCAATAACATATCATTCATTTAGCCACATTTGGGCTAGCTTTATCATATTTAGATCGGTAGGAGCTGTCCCATTACCTAATATCCAGTTTTAGCTATGTGTAGAGCATTCATTTAGCCACATTTGGGCTAGCTTTATCATATTTAGATCGGTAGGAGCTGTCCCATTACCTAATATCCAGTTTTAGCTATGTGTAGAGCATGGAAAAAATATACAACCATGTAATCGCATTCTGATAAAAAAAATCACGATGCTGGACTTACCACTCACTCTCCCGTTCGTGAAGTGTCGAGCTTTCAATTGGCGTCATGACGTCATCTGACGCCTCAGGTTCAAACGTGTAGGGATTAATTGTAGTTCATCTTTCCTGGGAGCCTTTGCCATCGGTAGCGTCACGAAAGAGCGATCCTGAATGGTTACCTTTGGTGGAAATATCACTGACATCGTTGTTGCTGCTATACTAGCTGTGAGTAGTCTTCTGTTGCCTACGTCACACTTCCGGGTTTGCGAAGGGACCATTAACGGAGTGCAAAAAAACTAAAAAAAAAACGCAAATTATCCTTACAAATACGTGTTGATAATGTCATGGTTGTTTTGATGAACTTGTCCCAAGTTTATATTCATAAAATTACACCAAAATCCGGAAAGGTCTTCGGATGCCCTTTAAATTCACAATTCATGGGAATAGGCCACCAAACAAACATCAACAGGGGCAAAAACGAACAACAAAGATGGGCAGTTTATCTAGCACCAAACTGTAAAGCAGGTGGGAAGATGTCATTTGCACTGTCGACTGTATCAGCACACGCAATGTAATATTGATGATGCATTCATCTGTTGTTGGAGTCATCAAAAAAAAGGATTCTCTATTACACGGTGTCTATAAAAAGGGCCATACAGTCAGTCAACTTGTGATGTACCGTTGCAGCATTAAGATAGGCTACTCCTCTTTGTAGCAACCATTGTTTTATCCTGCATTACGACTGTACGACACGTCAAGGTGTCAAAGGTGCTTTGTGGAAATTTCAACTGTTAGGCCTGTCACTGCCAAAGTTTTGTGCATAAATTACCGTATTAGGGAGCCATGTGCAGATTGCCTATGTAGAGTGACGAGAGTAATATGACCGTATTAAACAGGCGGATGTTGTAGATTATGCCTTTTTTTTCCCGTTGAAATTCATAGTGGGGCACTGAAGATAAATACTGGGGCACGTGCCCTAGTGAAATATGTCTTGCGACTCTCATGATAGACACACAGGTGAGTGAAATGACTTTGTCCGTTTTTTAATTTTTTTTTATTCATGCTCGTCCATCTTTAACAACGAAATTACTATACAAACAATGAAAATATTAATACATAGATTAGGTTTTTCAGCAATTATATGAATATTCATAAATGATGAATATTTATTATTAGTAACTAGACATGTGCCAATTATCGGTTTCAACGTATACCGTGGTATGAAAATGTCAGGTTTTCAAAACTGCAAAAAATTTCCGTCACACCGTCCATAAGGTATTAGCTATTTTATATGTTCCGAAAACGCATGGAGAAATCCCTCGTTTGCAGCTGCAAGGCTCAACCCTCCCTCACCGGTTGTTGTTCAGTGTCAGTGAGTCAGCTGTGCTACACGATGGCTGGAGGAGGTGAAACTCCTAAACTTATTCCCCCATTGAAGGGATACAGGGATACTTCAGCTAAGGAAAAGTTACAGACGGCCGCGGCTTAGAAAAGGAGGGCCAACCGACATGTCAACATGTTTGTAGAGGGCGGCTGCCAAGGAGTCCATACCTCCAATATGATTTTGCATTTATAAAAATTTATGGTTAGTAAACACTGTCATGAATGTTTCCCACCTGATACGAGAGTTAACTCCAGTGTGTTTAGTGTGTCTTGCGGTGTGTTTTTTTTTTTTTTTCTCTCTGGCAAATGTATGTGTTGAGAATGATGTAAACATGATCCAGTGCTGGCCAAAAGTATTGGCACCCATGCAATACTTTTCCTGCAATTTTTCTTTTCCGTCCAGATCTAGGGAGGTTAGCCACAGTGCCATGGGCTTTACACTTATTGATGACACTGCGCACGGTAGACGCAGGAACATACAGGTTTTTGGAGATGGACCTTGAGATTGCCCATGCTTCCTAAAAATTTTGCTTCTCAAGTCCTCAGACAGTTCTTTGGTCTTGTTTCTTTTCTCCATGCTCAATGTGGTACGCAGAGGTACACAGGACAGAGGTTGAGTCAACTTTAATCCATTTTAAATGGCTGCAATTTTGATTCAGTTATTGCCACCACCTTTTATGTCCCACAGGTAAGTAACAGGTGCTTTTAAGTACACAAATTAGAGAAGCATCACATGATTTTTCAAAGGGTGCCAATACTTTTTTCCGGCCCATTTTTGGAGTTCTGTTTAAAATGATAATGATATAATTTTTTTCCCATTCTCTTTTGTGATTTTTCATTGCAAGCAAAATCAATTAAGATATTACTACCAAAGCATTTGTAATTGCATTCATTTTCTGGGAGAAATTGAACGTTATCTAACAGAATTGCAGGGGTGCCAATAATTTTGGCCAGCACTGAACAAGTCATACACACGTGCTTTTTATGGAAAATAATTCAATAACTTTTGCTCCGATGGTAATAATGTTGAGCTGTTGCTGTGGGTTTAGGCTCACCTAAACAAACAAACAATTAATTTAACATTATACCTATGTTCCAATTTGCTAATATGTTTGAAAAATAAAAATCCTGTTCAAGGGGATTTTTTTTTAAACCCAGATATCTCAAAAGTAACACATTTTAGAGCTGTAATTGTAATACCATGAAGGTCAGGGTGTCCCCTAGGATTTTTTGAAGCTGCGGTGGTGGGCTGGATCGTAGTCGGACCGCCTCACCATGTCGTGCCACGGCAAAATTGCATCATATCATGACAAATTAAATTTTTTTTCACATTTTGTTACCCAAGAAGAACCATAACAAAGATCTATTTGAAATATTTCATTAGCCAGGCTAATGTCGTAGCTCTCAGCTACGGTGCATGTACGTAAAATGTGTACCTGTTTACAGCATTACCCTACGTAACAATACGACTTTTTTTGCTCGTTGCAATAGTACTACTTACATCTCGTAGTCCTTAATGTACTACATTAACACAACAATACTAGTCCTTCTGTTAATGGACCAATGGCGTAGGTTTGCATAGGGACGTTAGGAACACAACACTAGGAACTTTTCTGGATGCTCAAATTGTCCCCACCAACTTTTAGGCAACCTTATTTGCATTATATAATGAGTTCACTTATAGAGGTCATTTAGATTGTCTTCATATGTTTTTGTAAGGATAGAATTGACCCTAAAATTATTAAGTGAATTACTTTCATTATGTTCAGACTTACAATGACACCTTTTTTTCCCCCTCAAACGCACGTTTGATTGGTTGATGACTAGTTGAATTCCCTTGTTTTCAGTGTAAATCTACTCGAAATAAGTGAAATTATCTGCCAGTGTTTCAAGTAAACTTTACTCAGATTTCTTGAAATTAAAAAAAAAAAAAAAACAGCTATCTGAAAATGATCTCAACTCTTATTTTAAGCAAAAAGTGAGTATATTTAATCTTAAAAAAAGCTTTTTTCTTGTCAGAAATGTTCTTCTGTAAAGAAGTGATATTTTTCAAAACATTTTTTGAAATCATTTTCCCCCTTGATTTTGGTGAAAAATGACCAACCTTTAGATGTATGGGCTTAATAAGAACAAATTGTAATATTTGCCTAAAGTAAATTGAATAATCTGACCCATTAATCTGTTAACTAGTCTTTAACACTCAAAACAAGATGGAAAAAATTATTCGAATAGATTTAAGAAAAATCATCAGATTGAAACGTAATAAATTTGCAGTGTGAAAGTTAGTACAAGTCAATGCAGATTCATTTTTGCATTGACCATTTAGCCTATCAATTAATTAGGTTCATATTGGTGAGAAATTAAGCCCTGACCCCCGTTCACCTAATCAGTTTGGTTTTATTATTGTCCTGTTCCCAGCAAAAAGTGTACATGCAGGTTATGCTCCCCACCAATATTGAGACCAAACCTACGTCCTTGTAATGGAGCCATTTCTAGGTGTAGGGGGAAATTCTAATTGCAGTGTAAAGAGTTTTACTAGTTGCGGTGAGAAGGTGAATAGTTTTTGTTGTTGTTGTTGTTCGTGAACTACTTTTCCACACAAACGCACATCGAGGTACCATTTAGCTTAGCAAAGAGAGGTATGAGAGACTTTTTTGAGTGTCCCAGAGCTCGTGAAACGGGGAAAAAAAGTTCATTTATCAATGTTTTGTCAGCCGCGATTGCATATATCCGTCCGCTGTAACAGCCCTGCATTTTCTGCTATTGAATGCGTTGTTGACACATTAGCGCGGCGGCACCCTGACTCGCCGCTCGGCGCAAATTCATTCAAACTTGCCTTTCCGTCCAAGACGGCCGTCCGCTGCTCAATTTCGCCAAAAAGTCAGATCCAAAATACAGTAATGCCCCGGATGGGGGGAAAAAGGACAGGAGTCTGTATTGGCTTAGCCACTTCATTGTGGCAACAATAATAAAGAAAAAGAATAACAAAATAACGTCGTGCTTACGCGACATGCGACCGCTATCTCCTTCTCGCTTCCTTCTACATCACAGCTTCCCGTCCGATCGTCACTTTTTAAGGTGGCCCCATATAGTTACGGATATTACAATACACAATGAATAGGTTGCCGCTGAACCCTTCACATTAGGCTGCCGTTAGTTTGCCTTAAAAAAATAAAAAAATAAAACATCTCTTTTGCACGGCGTGGCGGCTTTTATTTTATTGTGGCGGTGTGCCACAATATTTAATATGTTGGGGAAACCCTGGTGAAACCGTGATATTTTGGCTTAAGGTTATCATACCGTCACAATATCATACCGGCCCATGCTTAGCTTGGAAATGTGTTGCACCATGTGATATTACAGTGTACAGTTCATGACCGCGTGCGCCACCTAGACGGCAGTAGCTGCATGTTGCCCATACAGTCCCATCCATCCACAGCCATTTTTACCACCGCTCTTGACAATATTTCTTCCAGTGTTTTATAGAAAAACCACTTCATCCTTCACTATCATCGAATGCTTTGAATCATTACACTCTCATAGCTCATTTTCGGCTCCATAATATCCCATCAAAGCAATGTCAACAAGAGAAATGTTGCTATGTCATGTTGGATGTTTACATAGCCTTGTCGGTGTTTATTTTGAGGAGGACGAGCCGAAGAGGTATCTCTCTTTTGTCCCAAAGCTCAGGACACTGAAAACAGAGGTGAATAGAATAGCCAAAAGTTTAACTAAAGGAAGACTAGGGTTCCTTAAAAATAATATTACTCAAGTAAAAGTAAAAGTAGTCATCCAAAAAATTTAAAAAAAAAATCCCTGAATTCTTTATAGATATGGACGTAAAAGAGTATCAATTCTTGGTTTAAAGCAAAAAAAAACCCCCAAAAAAACAGGCAGTTAGCATTTATTTTACGTATATATTGAGAACTATGATGCCAATGCAGTAGCGGCTAATGCCATTGATTTTTTCCACATTTCAAAATGCATGCATAGTACGAAAAATATAATGATTACCTTGAATCCTCGAACAAATCACTCTTGAGACAATCCTTCCTATTTGTATGCAGTACAGCTTTCATACTTTTTCAAGAGAAATACAGCGTTAGATTGCAGTGTGCGTGTTTGTGAATAGCTCTTCTTGATGTGGGCGGCCCCCTACTTGATGGCGAGGCGCAGTGCATGACCGATCTGACCCATCAATACCATTAGAAGTCTATGGTTTTCTCAGCACAACGCTATGTGAACTGTTGTTTTTATATTTTACTTACCTATTACATGACTATATTAGGCCAAAAATACACACAAATATCATTGATTTCAGACTTGAAAAATCTACAGAAATGAAATATAACCTGTTCAAAGAGCACAAGTGCCCTGTAATAGAGAAAACATATTTCCCACCATGAAATTAATTCTATAATAGCTCCTGTTTTCTGTTATCTATTAGTGCCAAACAAGGGCGTGGGTTTGGTCTCAACATTGGAAGGGACGGTATAACGGCATAACCTGCATGTACACTTTTTGCTGGGGACGGGACATTAATAGGACCAAACAAATTGGAGGAACGCAGGTCAAGGCCATATTTCTCATGAATATGAACCTAATCAATTGATAGGTTGAATGATCAATGCAGAGTAAATCTGTATTGACTGATACTAACTTTCATATGTATTGGTTCAGGTGATACACCGTTCAATGTAAACCTTTGTTATAGGGCTCCAGCTATCGAAATTTTAGCAATTGAGTATTCTACTCAAAATTCAACCGATTCGAGTAATTGGATAAAAATAATTTTTTTAGGCAAAGTAGCAATTAGAAATATACATGAGAAAAAAAGACAACTCATCTAACATTGAACCATTTTTAGACAATCAATGTCTTTTAGATGTGCATTGTTGAAAACAGCCAACATTTGCAAACTCAGATGTGACGAGAAAAATAAAACGACAAATGCACTGCTTCTTATTCTTATTTCTTACCTATAAATGTTATTAAGCTGTACTTTAAAATCCCTGCACTCACTGTTGTCCCTAAGTGGAATTTGTTAGGCACCCCTGGTCTTGAGCCTCGCTCTAGACCACCCTCAGCATAGGCACCCTCGGTAAATGCGACCTAGGTGGTTGTGTTTGTTTCCTCCTTGTGTGGCTTTTCCCTCTACTTGCCCATTGATTTAACCTGTTGTGCCTGCTCCTTGTGTATCCACCAATCTACTGCCTCTTGTGTCACACACCTGTGCCTCATTGTCTTGTTACCCCTTGTCTGTGTAATTAAGCTCCCCTTTTTTGTTCAGTTCTCATTGTTCATGTCTTCATTTGAGCCCCGCGTGTTTCTGTGCCCTCGTGCTTCATTTACCTGTAAGTTGATTTGTTAGCCTGACTTTTGTTTGCGTTTATGTTTTTGGATCCCCCTAGTCTTTTTTATGCACTTTGTTTTTCGGTAACCTCAATGAAATCATTATTGCATTGCCTGTCTGCCTCGCCTCTGTGCCATTTCCATGCTTTTGGGTGCACACCGCCTGCCTGCCCGCAAATCGTGACCAATGTTCCCTCTAATTTTTCATGTGTGAGCAGACACACTAGCTGCCTAAGCACACTGCGGACCACGGTGAGCAACATCAGATGTGTACACGGTGGCCACACACCAGTATCATGCCTGTTCAAAACCTCGGATCATAGCAAGTTACATGGCTTATTGAAAGAACCAAATTACAGCAGCAATTTTCATTATTTTACTTTAAATATAATTGATTTGGCCCACTTAAAATAAAAAATACCAAAATCGTGTTGTTCACGAGATGTGTACTATGTTATGTGAGAGTCCTGCTTTAACCATAGCAAGAGGTCCTGCTTTAGCCTATAGGTAAGGTCCGGTTGTGGCATGGGTGAGTTATAAAATGAAACAAAATGAACAACCACAATGGGAGTACAGTATATCAAACTCTTACATTAAAACCATTCAGGCAATAAAGACACTCAAGATTCGTATTCTCCGTGTCTGACCAACTACACTGCAAAAACACACTTACTTAAAACGAGTTAAATTCCCTTGTTTTCAGTGTAAATCTACTAGAAAAACAGTGAAATTATCTGCCAGTGCTTCAAGCAAATTTTACTCAGATTTCTTGAAGAAAAATAGCTAGAATAACCCTCGTGAGGATAAGCGGCTCGGAAAATAAATGAATGAAAATAAGCTTAAAATACTTTAAGTGGGGCAAATAAGTATTTAGTCAACCACTAATTGTGCAAGTTCCCCCACTTTAAAATATTAGAGAGGCCTGTAATGCTCAACATGGGTAAACCTCAACCATGAGAGACAGAATGTGGGGAAAAAAAACAGAAAATCACATTGTTTGATTTTTAAAGAATTTATTTGCAAATCATGGTGGAAGATAAGTATTTGGTCAATACCAAAAGTTCATCTCAATACTTTGTTATGTACCCTTTGTTGGCAATAACAGAGGCCAAACGTTTTCTGTAACTCTTCACAAGCTTTTCACACACTGTTGCTGGTATTTTGGCCCATTCCTCCATGCAGTTCTCCTCAAGAGCAGTGATGTTTTGGGGCTGTCGTTGGGCAACATGGACTTTCAACTCCCTCCACAGATTTTCTACGGGGTTGAGATCTGGAGACTGGCTAGGCCACTCCAGAACATTGAAATGCTTCATACGAAGCCACTCCTTTGTTGCCCTGGCTGTGTGTTTGGGATCATTGTCATGCTGAAAGACCCAGCCACGTCTCATCTTCAATGCCCTTGCTAATGGAAGGAGATTTTCACTCAAAATCTCTCGATACATGGCCCCATACATTCTTTCCTTTACACAGTCGTCCTGGTCCTTTTGCAGAAAAACGGCCCCAAAGCATGATGTTTCCACCCCCATGCTTCACAGTGGGTATGGTGTTCTTCGGATGCAATTCAGTATTCTTTCCCCCCAAACATGAGAACCTGTGTTTCTACCAAAAAGTTATATTTTGGTTTCATCCGATCATAACACTTTCTCCCAGTCCTCTTCTGGATCATCCAAAGGCTCTCTAGCGAACTTTAGACGGGCCTGGACGTGTACTTTTCTTCAGCAGGGGGACACGTCTGGCAGTGCAGGATTTGAGTCCCTGGCGGCGCATTGTGTTACTAATAGTAGCCTTTGTTACTAGAGGTGTGCAAAATTTCCGATTCTTAGATTATTCGCGATTCGGCCGTGGAAGATTCGAGAACGATTCACAAACATCCAAATTCCGATTATTGAAATATGCCAAGTAAAGCGGAAGTACAACACACTCAGCGCGCCGCGCGGTCGTCGGGGCACAACGAGGAAGAACGCAGCGAGAGTAGCTAAACATCATGCTTCTCATTACCCGGCCCCTCGGGTAATGCCAATGCTCAACTCACGGCTCTAGCTCAACTCATGCCACGAGATAAAAAAAACACAACAACATACCTGACTGCTGCCGAAAAGCTGCTACACAGTACGTCATCCACATAATGTAATGGTAGATATCATTTATATAGGACTAGATGCACCATTGATTCGGTAGCGTGAGCAGCACATCTACAAAAAGCTAGCGTTAGTAAACGGCCGCCATCTTAAAGCTGTACACTTCCCTGCAAGGCTGTTGTAGCGAACCTTCCAAGTAAACCTAATTAACTTTTTATCTAAAATACTCCTAAATCGGTAAAATATTGACTTGAATCTATCTTTAAAATAGTTTTAAAACTTTCACATGTCGAAAGTAGACAAAAGGGAAATTATGGAATAACGGGAGCAATTTTAACAACTTTAACAGTTGATTCACAACATTAAATTAATTGAATGTAGTTTAAAGCTGCTGTTACAGAATGGGGACTGGAGTTTTTTATTTACTGTTATTTTTGTATATTTGTTTACTGCTATATGTTAACTTGATACTGAAATAGTAGTTTGGTTTAGCCTGAGCGGATTTTTGAAAAATTTTGGAACTAATGTACAAAACATTTAATTAAAAAAAAAAAAAAAAAAAAAGGAGGGGGTGTGCATCAATAATCGTTTTATAATCGAATCGGAGCCTCTGAATCGTAATTGTAATCGAATCGTTAGGTGCCCAAAGATTCCCAGCTCTATTTGTTACTGTGGTCCCCGCTCTCTGTAGGTCAATCACTAGGTCCCCCTGTGTGGTTCTGGGATTTTTGCTCACCGTTCTTGTTATCATTTTGACGCCACGGGGTGAGATCTTACATGGAGCCCCAGATAGAGGGAAATTATCATTGGTCTTGTATGTCTTCCATTTTCTAATAATTGCTCCCACAGTTGATTTGGAGGTTGTGGACAGGTGTCTTTTATACCGATAATGAGTTAAAACAGGTGCCATTAATACAGGTAGCAAGTGGAGCCTCGGTAAACCTCGTTAGAAGAAGTTAGAACTCTTTGACAGCCAGAAATCCTGCTTGTTTGTAGGTGACCAAATACTTATTTTCCACTCTATAAATTCTTTAAAAATCACACAATGTGATTTTCTGTTTTTTTTTCTCCACATTCTGTCACTCATGGGTGAGATTTACCCATGTAGACAACTACAGGCCTCTCTAATCTTTTCAAGTAGGAGAACTTGCACAACTGGTGGTTGACTAAATATTAAAATGCCCCACTGTATTTTAGGCAATGAATTAGTATATTTAATCTTTAAAAAGATTTGAAAGGTCAGAAATGTTCTTAATTCAAGAATATATATTCTGCGAAACGGTATTTGTAAGCATTTGTTTCTTGGCGAAAAATGACCAAATTTTAGATGTATAGGCTTAATAATGGTAAATGGTGTTAAGCATAAATAGTTATATTGGCTTAAAGTCAGTGGAATCATCTGACGCATTAATCTGTTAATTAGTCTTTAACACTCAAAGCAAGATGGAGAAAATTATTTAACTAGATTTGAGAAAAAATGTCTGATTAAGACGTTATAAATTTGCAGTGTATACAGGGCAGGTTAAAAAGAAACGACACAAAAATCTCACTCAGTTTCACCGCTTGTTCTTCTGTTTGCACATACTCTGACAGCCATTCCATTTTAACAGAACCGCATTTCTTTTTTACATTGGCTTGATAAGTGTAGTATCGCTGCCCATTCCTTTCGCTATGATGACGGGTTAGCATTTGTCTCTCTTAACTCTGCTGTTGTTAGCTAGCTAGCTTGCATGGTGCGTATGGACAGGGCACATTTGCACAACACTGTCAATGCTACGATTGGCTGTGTAGTGCAAGTGAAGTGAACCGTATCATATTATTGGCTAGACACCTGTCGCTCATCGGGTTATGTTGCAAAATGGTACAGAAAACAATTTTGTTGGTCTAATTAACTAGATTATATCAGCTCTAAAATGAGATACTAATTAATACTGTAGCGCTTGCAAAGATTGGCAGTGGAATGTTGCTTCAGTAAATCAGTACAGGAGTCAGGCTCACTTTTCTCCACCAATGGGAGCGTCGCACTGCCGAATCAAACGCACCAATAGGAGTGTTGCGCTGACATAGCACAGCAGTGCTGACAATTGGCCTAGTAGCGTTGCCGTATTGAATGCATCAATCGGAGTGTCGCGCTGACACATCACTGCTATGCTGACAAACAGTAGTCCTATTGACGCTACAATATGTTTCTGTTAAATTTTATTTTGTGCTCTGAGTATGTGCGCGATTGCGCACTAGTGCGTATGACACCAAAAAGCATGTTTATTTCATATTTCACGTGGTGTTTTATGCTCCTGAATGAAATGGACCGCTTGGATGTGTGTAGAAGGGATCGTTTTATATATTCAATTTTTGAATCCCGCACCATGAAAATGAGTGACTTCCAGCTTCAGTCTCGGGTTTAGGACAAATGCAAATGTGAAGTCTCCCGGGTCAGCATCTCACAATATAGTATGGCTTTATAGCATGCAGTTGGAGTGCGGATTCATCTGATTTTGCGGATTAATTCGTTTATTTTTCGCATCACCCCAGCCAAACGGCTGCAGAAAATTGTTCCTGCACCAGGGAGAGGCTTGTGAGCCTTTTTGGGTTTCAAAAGGTACCCGTTCACCGTGGATACTGGTCAAAACAAGCCCTACTACTGTGGGACCATTGGACTTACGAAGAAGTGAGTAAATATCGTATTTTGTATTATGTCAAATACTGGGATCATCCCACACGTTTTAATACGGAGGTGGATTGCATTTTGTAACTGATTGTCCAGAATGCCACTCGGCCGACGACTGGCGGCTTGTTTGCACACCCCCTGCTATACTCGGCTTATTGCTCTCTTTGTGTGCCCAGTGTTCTGTCAAATTTTCAACCCCAACAGAAATGTCAACATTGTGTTAAAAATGGCTGCGAATACAGCGATTACAAAGTAAACACTCCAAACTTTCTTTCAATAAAGGACTATTTACTTAGGTTTGATCATGGACGGACATGAACAGAAGTTCTCCTCAGACATATCCTGCCATGTTAGCTGCAAAACAACTGCAAGCCGCTCTCTTCGCCGCGTAGTAAAGCATTATTTTACGCCATATTCGTGTTGACCACGTGGCAGCTACGCGCTCCTCCGACGTCGGCCGGTTTGTCCGGTGGTCATTGTCCAGCTGCTTCCCCGTAGCAGGGCAACGGGTTGTAACTTGTTCGCCGCCGGGTGGTTTGACAATCGGCGAAGCCAATCAACAACCCCGCTGCCGTGTGATATGATCCAAGCTAGTTTTGTGTGATTTTTCGCTTCGAAAAGCGAAAATAAGACTTTGAGACGTCACTCTGTTCCAGTTGGCATGTCGGCTAGCTGTCACGCCTCTTGGTTTGTTTACATTCTCCTAAGCCGGGGCAGGGAAATGACAAAAGCTCGACTAACTACGGTGGCATAAAATATCGTTAGGGAGGTGCGACAGTAAAGGTGAAGTCGACAGTTTGGACCATTGTGGAGTAATTTTGCCATGTCGTACTGAATAAATGCATTTTTATTATTTCATATTCCATTTACCACAATACTATTATTTGTCATGACCATACCATTTATTTAGCAGTTGGGGAAAAATACTTTGATAAAAAGAATATCCTGTAAAAATATTGGAGAGACTGAAACAATGACATATTGCGGCTCTCTTCGTCTTATTTTCCTCGTTATGAATAAGTCCCTCTCAATGGGCTAAATTGTAAATCAGATGAAACCATGACCCTGCCAACGTCATCCACCTGTTGGGGACGCTGGAGCCCTATAATGCTAGGCGTGACTAAATGGCGGATTAAAAGACTAAATTCTCGTCATCTGCGCTTTGCCAAATTGTTGTTTAAAGTAAAATCGTCTAAAAACATGATTCTAATTCACATAATATCGCTATTTAAGACTCTTTTTATCCTGTCGTACGCACTTTAAAGCGAACATCGATCATGACACATCCCTGGTTTAGGGTGTACCTTTGCCTCTGTCAGCCAAGAGAGGCTCCCTTTTACCCCGAGCAATTTAGGACTTGCCCCAATATGAATTAACAGGACTTCTGATGTTTAAGTAGGCAGAAATCAAACTAGTCAGACCAGTTCCACACAAAACAGACATTTCTATTTATCTTAGTAAGGAAGCGTTTCGTGCTTCCTATTAGTCAGAGAACCTTATGAAGGTAGACAAGTTGTAGGAACACGTTACCTTTATTTTTGGGAATAAGTGACGGTATACTTCTGAAGCAAAGATGGTACTCTCACAAAAAACTCTCCCAACAGATGATGACCTCTACATCCAACAAGCTGTTGTCCTCATTGAAGATGCAATTCAGGTAATTAAAACTTTTCAGTTTTGAAGCCTTGATCAACTAAAATGAGGGCATGAACATAAAAGATGGACTGTTGATTGGTTGGGTCCGACCATATTTCATATTCAAAATATATAATACCATTCATGCTAGCTTGAGTAATGCTACATGTTACACTCTCTTTTTTGTTGTGGAAAGTATATTTTTGCTCAACCAAGCTTTTATTAGACCCTACGGTACACAACCCCGAGCAAAAAGGTATGGAATCACCAATCTTGCACAAGCACTCACTCAGACATTTTCAGCTTAAAAAAAAAAAAAGAAATAGTTCAAAAGTGCAACTCTTTAGCATTCAGAAACAGAAAAAAATAAAAATAAAAAACATTGTGGTGGTCAATAAATGTTTCTTTTATAGAGCAATTGCAGGGAAATATGAATGGAATCACTCCATTCTGAGGAAAACAATATGGAATCATGAGAAACAAAGAAAGAACCATCAAAACACATCTCTAGTATTTAGTAGCACCACCTCTGGCTTTTATGACAGCTTGCAGTCTCTGAGGCATAGACTTGATGAGTATTCTTCATCAATTTGGTGCCAACTCTCTTTGATTGCAGCTGCCAGATCATCCTTGAAGGTCGGAGCATTGCTGTGGACAATTTTTTTCAATTTCCAGTACCACAGGTTTTCAATAGGGTTGAGATCTGGGCTATTTGCTGGTCATGCTGGATGAATCTTTCTCCAAGGTATACTTTAACAGTTTTAGCTCTGTGGCATGATGCATTGTCATCTTGGAAAATGACAAACATATTTTCAATTGAAGGGATAAGAAACATTAAACATTAAATTATCATTAAACATAAAATTTCAATGTAAACTTGTGCATTTATTGAAGATTTAACCACAGCCATCTCCCCAGTGCCTTTGCCTGACATGCAGCTCCATGTCATCAAGGATTGAGGGAATTTTGATGTTTTCTTCAGGCAGCCATCTTTGTAAATCTCACTGGAACGGCACCAAACAAAAGTTCTAGCATCATTACCTTGTCCAATGCAGATTCTTGACTCTTAACATTTACTGACCACTACAATGTTTTTTATTAATTTCTTTTAGTGTTTCTGAATGCTAAAGAGTTGCACTTTTGAAGTAATTCATTACTTTTTCAAGCTTTTTATCTGATATTGTTCTACATGATAAAATATCTGATTGCGTGCTCGTCAGAGACTGGTGATTCCAGACTTTTTGCCAGGGGTTGTATATTCAAGCAAATCATTTACACGGAGCTATTTTAATCATTTCCACAGTAGTTTTCTCAATTAAACTTGATGAGTATTGATGCCCAATGTAAAGGTAAATTGTGGTCATATTTTTAAGGCAGAAGATATACTATTTAATATTACATTCTTTTACACTTTCCTTGCTCAGGTGTAGTCGAAATATTTTTTCCCCCTGCTACACTTAACGATATCCTCCATGCCTCAAATGTCTCCTTTACTTTGAAGTTGTTGTTGTGCAATGAACAATTCCACATGTTTACTTCCCTGCTTCCAGTATCGCTCCATTAACCACCGGGTGGATACAAGCTCACTTCATCTATATCGCTGGTACTACGCGAGGATATGCCAGTGGTCAGTTCAAACCTCACTGTCTTCACAATTGTAATGACATAGTCGATCCACTTCATTCAGTTGAGAATTTAGTTACAGCCAACTGCTGTTGATTTTTCTTTTAAATACACACTAAGCCTTTTTTTTAAGAGGTAAGATTTATGGATCAAAAGGTGTCGTTTTTTTAACCTAGCGTTTAACGATTAATCGATTAACCCGAGTAATTCGATTAGAAAAAAGCTCCCATTTGATTTTGCTGCTTCGAGGATTTGTTGAATTAAACTGGTTTAGAATGGTAGTAAAATGGTTTGTTTTGATAGTGTTTGCATTTACTTTAATTGATTTGGGTGGATTTTTTTTTTTTATATGGAGGACTTTCACGATAATGTGTTGCTCACAGGCTAAAAATAACAACTTCAGGTCGTTCTCTGTCCTGCGGGGGGGATTAGGAATTGTGGTGAAATTAACACATCACAGGAAACAGTGAAATGGGCAGAGGACACATTAGAATAATGATTTCATTATTTTTTTAGGATTTATTATTATATGTACTGTTGTTATTTTGTTTTTTTTTTCTTGGATATTTTTTTGAATACTGTTATCACTGAATCTGATTTGACATTTTTTTCTTGATGCCCCAGTCCTACTTTTGGACGTTGCGACGCCCCTAGCATTTGCCTTGCTCACCCTATGGACTATGGAGGACCAAAGCTGCCAAAATTAAAAATAAAAGTAATTAAAAATAAATCAATAAAAGGCAAAATATAAACGACTATAAATACAAAATAAGAATTAAGATACAAAAACTAAAACTAAATCCAAAAATAAATATGGAAATAAATAGCTAATTAAATAAAAGTAAAAATAAAAATGAATATATATACAAAAATAAGAAATTACATTAAAAATGTAAGAATAAATACAAAAATAAATGTGGAAATAAATACAAAAATAAATATATTGATTGAAATAAATGTCAATCAATAAATAAAAGCGCTTTGCCTTATATTTACTTATTTCATTGTCAGCGCCAACTTGCAAGTGGAAATGTAATTCAAATGAGGGGGCGTTCCTAAGGGTGCCATGGGTTGAACTATTCGCTTATTGGTTGATCGACATTCGATTTCTGAAATCTACTAGCCATGCCTGCCACAGATGACAGAACGTGGGTCTGAAAGTCAGGGAAACAGCCGACCTAGTTTAGTAGTCCTACTTGGTGAGAAGTGAGAGAATATGCATTATCCACCGCCGAATGTCAAAGCATGGTATAAGGTGAGTTTGTATGACAGTGGCATATTTTAAAATGAAAACTTGGTTATTCGTATGGCATGCTGCACTCTCTCTATATATATCTGACTGCTACTGGTATCAAAGCTACTTGTAACTGCTCCAGTGTAGCTTAGCAGAAGTTACAACTAAGTTCTCATGAAAGCAAACGATATTCCTGCTCACCATAACATTGTTTTTAGAGTCTCTGACTTGAATAATTCCACTGACATCGCAACGTTGGGTGCTGGGTGATTACAGGGATCCCAGGATCTCATCCAAATTCTGGGTTCAGAATGATGCAAGGACGTCTCAGGTTCCGACGTACAAAGGTTCAGAGTAAGTGAATGTCGTTAATAATTTGACTTGGACTATAGTTTCATTCATTCAAATGAAGTGTCAAGAGGAAATATTTGTGTTAAAAAAAAAAAAAAACAAGCCGAATCATGACTTTGCCATCAGGGTTAAACCATTTTGTTATTTCAAGTCCTGTTTAAACACTAGAAATTACTTCTTCAGCTTTTATGCAATGCAACTTTTTAAATTGCAACTTGTTTTCCTGTTTTTTCATGGAGGACTTCGTGTGCAAGAATCCATGCCACGTCTGGATCCACCGGGAATTGTCCGCACACTACAACTACAAACTGTTCGCCGTAGATGATATTCTGTGCCAGCCCCCAACAGTCAAAGTCATAGCTATGGCAACCATAAAGTCATAAATTAAAGCTCTATATTGGGGGACTCGGAAGGAAGTACAAAAATAAATTAAGACCATATTTTTTTCACCCATTTTGGAATGATAAACCCATATACAGTATAATATAGACCATTTTAAATTAAGTTTAAATATTTCATGCTTTTATTATTTATTACGCGCTAGGAATCTAATTCATTTAGATTTGAAGTGCTTTCGCTGCCAGCCTCTCCCAGTCAAAAATTGATTGGATGTCTAGCGCTGTCAATGGCAGCCAATAAGTTAAATGTTGATGTTTATGGCTTGCAAAAATAAGAAACCGTAAAATTTTATGTCTCAGAATTAAGAAAAAAAAATTCTGGGCCCTGCAACACATTGTCTGTTATTGCAGAAATGTTGGTATAGTTTTAGTTGCCACTTCTGGGAGATGATTGGATGAAATTTTACCCATCAAAATCAAATTATGAGGTGTGGCACGCCCTCTTTGCTTGTTGGCTCTTTGAAAATGGCTCAACAAGTTCAACTTCAAAAGGGATAATGTAAAGTGCACATTTCTAATCAAAAACATAACATTAAAAAAAAAAAACAATAAAAGCATGAAATATCCCTGACCAAAAAAGTTAAATAAAATTATATAAATGCGAACACTTTCACAGTCTAGGGCTAGGCACATACAGATGAGGCTAATCAATAACTAAATTTGCCATATACGATGTGTGCATGTTTAGTTATATTTTAGGACTAGTTGGTTCAACTTTAAGTTACATATTTGCAGTTTTATGTGATGGTCCACATGGTCATCACCCCCATGTCGATGTCAGTCCCAGAAGTGCAGCTGCGACAGGCCTCGACTCCTGAAGAAATTCAGCAGATGTCAGAATTTTCTAATGTATTGAATGTCTACAACGAGACTATCCATCCTGCGTCAAATATTTGGACTTGTTTTAAATGACAGCATAGAATGTTGGTTGTCGTTGATGTGACAGTACCTCAATAATGTGAAGAAACAATAAAGGCAATGATTGTTTTTCTGCAAAGTAATATTTTATTGATGACCAGTGTAATACAATACAAATGATAAACAGGCAATTGATGTACAAAAAAGGACTTCCAGCACAACTAACTCGTTCATCAAAAAAATTGTCCACTGGACACCAACATGAGCCACTTAAGGTCAGTAACTTTTTCCCCTAATACTGGCCAACTGCTCACCATCAGCATTCCCTGAAATGTAAATTTATTGCGTCTTCGGGGAGCTTTAGGGTAAAAAAAAAAAAAAAGCACGTAGATAAGTGAGGACGAGAGATGTCTTATTGTTGAGGAACGACACCCCAACCTTCCTCAGAAGTATCTAGAAGAAAATAGATGACAACGGCAAAATAGTATAATAGATTAGCTATGAAAGCATTAAACGAGACACCAGCCGGTGCAAACAGTCTCTCGGAGCACCACACGAACTTGAATGTGTGAATTTTGCTTCACTAAATTGCGCTAACGCTAAACTATTCCTTGTGAGTTTAATGTTGTTAGCAGCTTTATCCATGTCCCGCCTTGCCTCCCCTTCCTGAGACCCAATGCAAGGTATTAGTTTATGGAAGATTATATAGATTCAACATACCTCAACTGGACTTAAGTAAAAAGTTTTTAAAAAAACACACACCAAATTACCAATTTAATACGTACCTTGTCCTCATCCAACCGATTGCCAGCATCCCGTAGCCGCTTGGATTCCGACCTTCTCGTCTCGTCCCATTATTTTACGAAGCAAGCAAGCAGCAGGAAGGCAGACATTACTTCGTCGATCGAGAGGATCACTGAACTGGCATGTCGATCGACCAATGGGTGAATAGTTCAACACATGTAGTACCGCTCCCTCATTTGAATAACATTTCCACTTGAACGTTGGCACTGACAATGAAATAAGTAAATATATGGCAAAGTGTTTTTATTTATTGATTGACATTTATTTCAATCAATATATTTATTTTTGTATTTATTTCCACATTTATTTTTGTATTTATTCTTACATTTTTAATGTAATTTCTTATTTTTGTATATATATTCATTTTTATTTCTACTTTTATTTAATTAGCTACTTATTTCCAAATTTATTTTTGTATTTATATTTAATTTTTGTATCATATTTCTTATTTTTGTATTTATTTTCATTTTTATTTTGGTTTTTATTGATTGATTTATTTTTATTTTTATTTTGAATTTTGGCAGCTTTGGTCCTCCATAATGGACCGCACGGGCCTGACTTGGAATGTTAAAAAATTGCACTTTGAAAACCGTATAGTGATATGCTAGAGAGCCTGTCTCCAACATACCGGCCTCTCTCTTAAGTATATAATAGGTGGTATAAAAAGTATGTTGTGATAAAACTACTCTTACAAGTAAATTTTTCTCAAAAGGTTACTCAAGTAAATGTATTCGAGTAAACGTAATGCGTTACTACCCACCTTCGGAGCTAATTATTCAATTTGTGCTTATTACACGAAGAATAAGACACCGGGGGCCCATACTTTGGCATGCAAAGGTTTCAGCTCTTTGAACCCAAACTGTTATATTACAAATTACACATACAACAAGATTTTGTCAGCAAGATTTATTTAATTATTTATTTATTTTAAAGATGAGCAATAGTTGGTACTGTGCAAAAATGACTGTATTGTTAAAACAGTTTTTGTTTCTAATAATTTGTCATTTTATCTGACCATGAAAAAGTCCAGAAAAACTCAATTCAAACTTGCTAAAACACTTTTCTGCCTTGGGTTTGAATAACTTTAGACGTATATATACAGTGCCTTCCATAATTATTGGCACCCCTGAAAAAGATGTGTTTTTTAGCTTCTAATAATTTTTTAAAATTCAAATAATATGGGACCTTAATGGAAAAAAAGAGAAAAATCCAACCTTCAATACAAGTGCATTCATTCAGTGGGGAAAAAATCCCACATTAAGAAAAAATTATTTGACATCAAATAATGTGTGTCACAATTATTAGCACCCCTGAGTTAATACTTTGTACAACCCCCTTTTGCCAACAAAACAAGGTCTGGGGACTGAGATGGCCATGGGAGGAGCTTGATTTTGTGTCTGGTGAACCATTTCTGTGTAGACTTGGCCATATGTTTAGGGTCATTGTCTTGCTGAAAGACCCAGTGACGACCCATCTTCAGCTTTCGGGCAGAGGGCAACAGATTTTGATTTAAAATGTCCTGGTATTTCAAAGCATTCATGATGCCATGCACCCTAACAAGGTTCCCTGGGCCTTTGGAACCGAAACAGCCCAACAGCATCACTGACCCACCCCCATACTTCACAGTGGGTATGAGGTGCTTTTCAGCATGCGCATCTTTCGTGGCACGCCAGACCCACTTAGAGTGTTTGTTGCCAAAAAGCTCAATCTTGGTCTCATCTGACCAAAGCACACGGTCCGAGTTGAAGCCTGGGACCGTGTGTATTTTTGTGTGAGACCAAGATTGAGCTTTTTGGTCTCATCTGACCAAAGCACACGGTGCCAGTTGAAGCCTGGCACCGTGTGTATTTTTGTGTGAGACCAAGATTGAGCTTGATTGTATAAAATGTGCCTTTTGGCAAAATCAAATTTGTACCAGTCACACATTGATTTAATTCTATGTAATTTACAATTTATACCCGTGCAGGGGCTTAGGCTTGACCATTGCAGTGGTGCTGTTGCTGGCTTTTGTGGAGCGCCCGTCTTCCCTTTCTGTTACTTCAGACTCTCGATATCGCTCTCCACCCTGGGAGCCTCCTTGCGGACTGACCGAGAGCATTGAGATCATGTGTCTTATCATCTTTACTCTTGATCTTGCTGTTAAGGTATATGTATTCATCACTCTTTATGAGACAGCCTATAAGAAAATCATCAATATAAAACAGCATCTCCTTTTCTGGTTGGTTTTCAGAGCTACTTGATTGGCTGGGATGAATTCCGAAAGAATAAATGGCTGGTTAGCTATACCATTGTCATTGCGGTCTCCATCATTGATTGGGTCTTGTCCATCAGCATGATCTGTGATGAGGTGAGTACAGTCTTAATATTTTCGGATATTGCATCTATACTGTACATTGTTTTCTCACTTTAATGCTTACATCATCAAACAAATGTCAATATCTACCAAATAAATAATGGGACATAACACTATAAACATAATCTGTAGTTTTTAAATAATTTTATTTACAGGGGGAAATAAATCAAAGCTGCCGGTGTGAAAATCTAATTGTGCCCTTATATCTGTTTGAGCACAACAACTGTATTGAAGTATTTCTATAACTGGCAGCATTACTGTGTACACCTGCGGTCATAAGTTTTGAGATTTTTCACCATTAAGAACCCCAAGAGTTTCACATGTGCATGAACCAACCGAACCCTTTGGAATTTTTTTTTTTTTTTAATTTAAAATCGATATATCTAAGCAGCAAGCTAATATCATAGACTTCATAACCTATTGACATGACACAGGAAACGGGGCCGATTCATAGGGGGCCTTTTTTTTTTTTTTTTTGTTAACTTGAAATTCAAATATTTTCAAAAACCAACGCTGCTACCGACCTAAAACCAAAACAGGCACCTACCCAAAAATTATATGAGTCTCCATGAGCAGTGGCATCAAAAAAATCTTTCCCCTATAAAATCCTGATTAATTATTTTTTAGATAAGTATAACACAACTTAAAATGTCTATAAGAATCTCAGATTTTACACTAGATGCACAAAAATCACCAAATGCAGAAAAAGGAATCACCTATGTTTTTAGGATCTATAGATATATTTAACATCATATACATTTTTGACCAAAATAGCAACTTAATTTTTTTTTTTAAATTTACTGCAAGTTTTCAACAACTAATAAATCACTCAATTTTGCATCAGAAACTAAATACTTGAGGAAAACAGGGAATCAATTATAAATAATATGCAAATAGATAATTAATAAATTCGATACGCAATCACAACTTATTATAGAATAGAATAGCCCTTTATTATCATTATACACTATATACTGTTAGCGAATGAGGCTAGCGGCCGCCTGATGTAAACAGAGCTTTTCTGGTGAAAATTCTTTTGAATAAATGCTTAAATCCCCGAATTCGTCATAGATATGGATGTAAGACAGTCTCGATTCTTGGTTAAAAGCAAAGAAACCGTGCAGTTAGCATTTATTTTACGTATATTGTCAAAGTACAATGCTACTATGTTAGCGAACGAGGCTAGCGGCCGCCTGGCGTAAAAGGAGCTTTTCTGGCGAAAATTCTTGTGAATAAATGCTTAAATCCCTGAATTTTTATAGATATGGATGTAAAACAGTCTCGATTCTGGGTTAAAAGCAAAAAAAAGGGTGCAGGTAGCATTTCTTTCACATAAATATTGCCAACTATGAGGCTAGTCAGTTACGAAAATTAGCCACCTCAATGCGTAAACAAAGAAGATAATTCCTGCAAATAAATGCTTCATGCATGCATGGTACAAAAAATTTTAATATTTACCTTGAATCCTCGAACAAAACACTCCTGAGACATTCCTTTTTGTTTGTATGCGTTACAGCTTTCGTAGTTAAATCCAATCATAAGTACTGTAAATCCAAGCTTAAATCCGACATGAGCATGTGCCGTTTTCGGCTATTACTGAATGAAGCTCGTCCCCCTCTGATAAGGCGTTACGCAAAAAATGACGAAGTGACATGTCAATAGTAATGAAGTCTATGCTAATATCTAAGCTAGGGGAGTCCAAACTATTCCACATAGGGTTGCAGTGCGGGCTGGATTTCATTCCAACAAAACCATACGAAAATTTATCAGCAATCTGGTGTCTGTAATTAGTTGAATGCAGTCAGGTGCTGCTTGTTTTCGCAGAAACTTCATTGGTTGAACTGTCTGTGCTCGATTGGTAGGAAGAAAAACCGGGACCCAAACCGGCCCTTGAAGACCTTTTTGGACACCCCTTATCTAAGCGAATTCCTGCTCAAATATCTTCTCATTTAGACACAGGGTTTATGCAAAAAGCATTAAAAGTAATAAAAATGATTTTGTCAAAATTCAGGCCTTAAATAACATTAAACTAACTGTTCTAGGCATTAAAAATTATATAAGCTTGATGGTTATATAGTTTTTTAGTTGTTCAATATTATCATCAAGCGGATAATAGGCCTATCTGCCAATAAAAGCATTTTAAAATGATATCGGATAATGTCGACATCGTTTTTTTCATTATCGGTTTCAGGCAAATATGTGTGTTGCCTTCAAAGTGAATAAAGAAGCCTACTGTCTTTGTACAAGGGCTGGTCACAGCTTAACACAGCAGCTATGCTTATTGACCATTAAATGTCTCCAAACTAATTTGTTATGTGAGTAGACCATTTGCATTCACGGTGCAAAAATTAAATGAACAATAAACTTGCACCTTGAAATATAAACTCATTACCGTAAATTTCAGACTATAAGCCGCTACTTTTTTCCCTCATTTAGAATCCTGCGGCTTATTCGTTGATTTATTTGTGTTAATATTTTATTTGACAGCGGCGTCATAAGACTGCCATAAGACCGTCATAATTATAACAGTATCATGGGCCTTAATGAATGCTTATGACAGATGTCATTGTCATCCGGCGAATTATGTCACTAACTCCATTCATGTCCAGCTCGGATATTTTACATCTATTCAAAAGTGAAATCATTTGCCGGATGACACAAAATGACATCTGTCATAAGAATTCCTTAAAGCTCATGGGTGTGTCATGTCATAAATATGTAAAATCAAGTGTTACAAAATACCATAACTAGCAATTAATGAAACAACTAGAGCACGAACTGAAGAAACAATTGGCACAGAACATGAATTCTGATTATTTACATCGCTGCAATGCATGATAAGAGGCATGTTGGACGACAACATTGTTGACATCAGGTGGCGCAATGATAACTAAATGAAGCTTCTTGAAGCAATGGAGCTTTGCAGCCAATTGGTTCAACGCTTCACGGTGGTTCATTTGGTCTTATGACAGTCTTATGGTGCATCTGTCAAATAAAGTGTTACTGTTGCAAATATCCCATAATACAGTGAGGACTGCTGCGGCTTATCTGTGAACAAATGCCATTTTTGTGTCAAATTTGGTGGGTGCGGCTTATAGTCAGGTGGGCTTTATAGTCTAAACATTACGGTAAATATACTTCATTCAATGTACTATACTGAAGCTGTGTGCCTTAGTTGTTATTTTGAGCCAGAAGCATGAGCCATATGTGATATGGCAGTGCCTAATTGGCACTTTGCACTTGCATTTGATCTAAAAAAAAAACAACAAAAAAACCTGATGTTTGCACTACCGTATTTTTCAGATTATAAGTCGCAGTTTTTTTTCATAGTGTAGCAGAGGGTGCGTTTTATACCCTGGAGCGAATTATTTGTGATTATTTACGGTCGGGTCGGGCCGACTTCTCTCTCGCTAACTTTTTTTACAATAAATATATATTCATATATTTATACTAAAACAATGTATGGATTTTAAATAAAATAAATAATCTGGATAAAACAGAGAAGGCTCTGTGCATGCCTGCGCACGTGAATGCTGTGGCTCTCTTTTCAATCTTCCCCTCCTGCGCCCTGCGGCATCCTGGTATTTCCTTTTCGATATGGAGCAGCAGTAGGAGTGAAAAACAAACTAAAGACAGGGTTAAATGAAAATCAAACAACTGCGGTAGGAGTGGGATATGGAAAGGATTCAATAGATTGTTGAAGATGCTATAGACACTACCCACGTGACGTCACAACTCCTTCCTCCTGACTGGTGCCGCCCAATTGTCCGTCAACACATCATGTTTACCTGTTACGGCTACGTACATTCCTCCTATTTACGACGTGTTTTTCTGCTCGTTAACATTAATAATCAAAATGGTGAAGGCGTGTGTGGCGGTCGGTTGCAATAACAGAGAAGATAGACGGAGAAGACGGAGAGACTTGAAGTTCTACCGTATTCCGAGAGACCCGGAGAGAAGAGAGCGAGATGGGCTGCTGCAATTCGACGAGAAAACTGGGCTCCAAACGATTACCACAGATTATGTAGTAGTCATTTTATATCTGGTAAGATGCATTTAATGTATATTTAGAGGGTTTTGGGCTGACAACCACAATTAAGATCATTGCTAGGCTAATCGCCGACAGCATACACGTATGTATGTAGTGAGAGTGCTATCGCTAAACCATATAAACATTAAAAGCCCTAACTCCATTGACAAACGACATGAAATACATTAGACTTGACAGTGGATGTTAGCAATAACAAAAGATTTTGAATTGAAAATTTCGTAACTCACCTTTCCAAGCACAAGATAGATTCCTGCCGGATTTTCGTGGACGAGGACCTGTTTCACCCAACCAGCAACGAAGTATTTATAAGCCTCCAAGCTCTTAAAGTTTTTCAAACTTTCGTGAGAATAGGCTGATTTTGTGTGGACAAGATAGTTGCACATATCAGGGTAGCTAGCAGATGTCAGGCAAATACGGCGGAGACAGCGGGTCAAAACACATCGATTTAGGCATCAAATAGGGATCTGGCGAATGGATAAACTGAAGCTTTTCCACATAACGCCTTTTATGCAACGCATCAAGTGAGTTTACGGCATCCGAAAGCACCGGGTCTTCCATGAAATGCATTATAAATTGCTCGATCAATTGAGACCATTGATAATACAGACACAAAATGACGGACAAGGGGGCGGAACCATACAGCGAGCACGTGATTTTGTGACGTCGGTGGGTAGGGTCTATAGAAAACCTGTGTCGGCTCGCTAGTGTAAACGAATGTGGCGCTTTGGTCTCATACGAGAAATATATTTAACAAACTTTTCCAGCGTTATTTCGTTGTCAGAATGCATTCATAATGATCATAAAAATATGTAGACTATTTAAACATTGAGAAAACTTGCGTTTTATTTCTACCAACTCGAGGAAATGAAAATAAATGTCAAATCCTCAATCCGTCTGTTAGAACAGACACGCAAATATAAAAGATATAAATGATTATTGAATATCAATCTTACAGTCTTGTTTAACTGGGAGAATTCCTTACAAAAAACAGGCTTTAATTTGTTATCATTATGCATATATGCACTGGCATCGTCACAAACGTGATCACACAAAACGCAACCACGCATCCAACAGCTTTGCTGGTGACATAGCAATGGCGTACCGCAAGCAACACGTTACTTTTGCTCATTAATATTCGTGACATTAGCAACTGTTGCTACGGGGGTCAAACTTGCGTTTGTCTGTCATGCTAGATGCATGTACTGTAAATAGTGTACGAACGAGATGTTTACTGAACTAAACCTACCAGTTCCGTCCAAAAATGATGTCCTTGGTGTCAAATTAACTGGTAAAGATGTGGAAGCTACAAATGTTGAGTTAAAGAGATTGCTTCAGTGTCGAGGGCTGAAAAAGAGCCAACCTGAACCCGAGTTAGCTTTTTTATCAACACCTTTCTCTTGTGTGCATTGCCTTACGCCACTGACAATGACATTCTCCTGTTTCAACAATCTATCCTTTACCACCAATCAACACCTTTCTCTTGTGTGCATTGCCTTACGCCACTGACAATGACATTCTCCTGTTTCAACAATCTATCCTTTACCACCATATGCCCTGTCTTTCTTATATATTATATCCTGTGTTTGTCTTATGTCTCTGACTGTTCCTGAGGACAATTTACATTACTATTTTTGTGTAGCGATCACAAATGCTACTCAGTGTAAGCCAAAAATCACTTTTAATTTATTCATTAATAACAAATCTTAATTCTAAAATTTATTTACACTTCCCCTTACTAAGGTTTTTTTTTTAACAACAGAAAAAGTCGGATACCATTTTAATTTTTTTTAGGTCATTCATTGTCAGACAGAAGCAGCACGGCAAAACACCACGCTAAAAAATAAGTAAAAATATCAAAATGGCTTACCTCTCCGTCCTCTGTAGTAGGGGTGTGCATTCTTAGGCACCCCACGATTCGATTCCATTACGATTCAGGGTGCTACGATCCAATTATTAAACGATGAATGGCTTCACCTTGCTGGCGTTAAACTGGTCTTTTGGACGTCCGCGCAAGTTGATCCATTCTTTTACATTTTTTTCGCCGAGTTTTTGGTTTCGGGAAACGTATGAAGAAAACATCCCTCATACATCGTAATGTCTAGAGTCGTTTCTACAAGTTCCATAGCAGCAGTGATTTATTGGCTTGTTCTTTTTTGAAAGATTACCGGAGAAAACAAGCAGAAATGATATGGATTGTATGCAAGGGCGTATCTATAACGACCCACTTCCGCGTT
This sequence comes from Corythoichthys intestinalis, assembly GCF_030265065.1. NCBI lineage: Eukaryota > Metazoa > Chordata > Actinopteri > Syngnathiformes > Syngnathidae > Corythoichthys > Corythoichthys intestinalis. The sequence continues at coordinate 82,530,497 of NC_080395.1, forward strand.
ACGATGGTGACGTCACGGTCTAAAAATAGCATTCGTGCAGTATCTATTGCATGAATCCAGATCATACACAAATATTTTGGAAACACACTAATATCTCGCGAAAGGTTCACTTAGTTTTCTGTAGAGTTTTGCGATATACAATCCCCAATACCTGGGACTATTGGAAGATGCCGTACATAAGGGGGAGCATTACATTGTCAACATTTTCCTTGTAGCTGGGAAGAGGGCCATAACCAAGAGCTGAAGCTACATCATATTAGCAATACCTGTCAATTGTGGATGAAATACTTGATATGGAACTGTTCAGCTGTTTGACACGGAGAATGGAAGTCTAAGTGTCCGGTTGGTCTGAACATTTTTAATGTTTCACATTGAGAGTATGACTTACTCCCATTGTGATCATTCAACATATCTCATTTATTATGACAAAGCAGCGAACAGGAAGGGGTTATGGGGGTACAAAAGAAAAGAAACACAAACAACAACAAGAAATACCTGTACATTGAACACCTAATATGTTGGTGTTATTGTCAGCTAGATGTATTTCTGGTTGACACCATGTGGGGGGCCTGTTGACCAGGGAAAGAAGGGGAGGGGGGGTGGGGAAGTCCATAAGCTAAGTGATTGGGAGGGGAAGAGTGTACACAAATCAGCTCTGTGATCTAGAACCCAGTAATCGTGTGAATCCCTTGTGAGTGTAAGCCCGTTGGCAACCGACCCTACGCGACCACACCGCCAGTCCCAGCACCGGGACCCCCCACCCGAGCGCGCCGAATCACATTCAGCTGCACGCGAGCCCCACTAAACATGCGAAATGATATTTGTTTTGGAATAATTGAGGGAAGGGGCTGATTTTCGGTAAAAATTGTGTTCATTACGGGATACTGACAATTTGCTATAGTATAACACAGGCTCTGTGTATTCTTTCAGTTTTTTTCTCTGTGTTTGCCGATTTTTCTGGTTATAGCATGAAAAACAACAAAAATGTTAAAAAGTAACCTTTTCTTCTATTGATTGTCAGAAACTGAGAGTTCGACGACTTATTCGACCATTCTTCCTTTTGCAAAACTCATCCCTGATGAAAAAGACTTTGAAGTGCATCAAGAGAACTCTGCCAGAGATTGCCAGGTGATTGGTTTCCTCCAATTAAATTTAAATTTTGACTGTAGATAGTATTTCAAAATTGACCAAAATGTGATCAAAACATGTGACCAACAAAAAAAATTCTTCCAAGAGGCTAAAAGGAGCTGACACATTCTTCACTGAGTCATTCTCAATCTAGCTCCATTATATGATCGAAGCCACCACCAAGAGATTTAACACATGCATGCGTTATTTGCATCAGCCACTGGTATGATCAAATCCATCCATTTTTCTCCCGCTTATCCGGAGGTAAGCTTGGCCTTCCCTCTCTCCAGCCACTTCATCCAGCTCTTCTGGGAGGATCCCAAGGGGCTCCCAGGTGGAAGACGGTCTCCCCAGTGTGTCCTGGGTCGGTCTCTCAGCCTTCTCCTAGTGGGATGTGCCCTGAAGACCTCACCAGGAGGCATCCAAGTCAGATGCCCGAGCCACGTCATCTGTCTCCTCTCGATGCGGAGGAGCAGCAGCTCTACAACGAGCTCCCTCGGAGGACCGAGCTTCTCACCCTATCTCTAAAGGAGAGACCGAACACCCTAAGGAACGAAGTCATTTCAGCCACGTGTATCCGGGATCTTATTCTTTCCGTCACGACACATAGCTCGTGAGTGACAGTAGGAACGTAGATCGAGCGGTAAACAGAGAGCTTGGCCTTTCGGCTTAACTCCGTCTTTACCACTGTAGACGCTGCACCGATCTGCTTGTCGATCTCCTGCTCCATTCTTCCCTTACTCATGAACATGTCCCCAATATACTAAACCTCTCCACTTGGGACCTGATCCCTGACCCCGGACAGGGCATTCCATCTTTTTTTCTGAGACTGAGGAGCATGGTCTCAGATTTGGAGGTGCTGATTCTCATCCCGACCAATTCACACTAGGTTGCAAACTGCTCCAGTGAGAGTTAAAGAGTGTGGCCTGATTAAGCTAACAGATCTACATCCTCTGCAAAAAGCAGAGATGCAATACTGAGGCCACCAAAACTGACCCCCTCAATGCCTCAGCTGGCCTTCATTTTCTGTCCATAAAAGGTCCACACACGCTCTGGTTCCTTGTGGGAGTGCATGTTGGTGGAGTTGAGGAGGTCTGCAAAGTATTTGACCCACCGACTCACGACATTCCTGATCGAGGTTAGCAGCGCCTCGTCTTGACTAAACAGTGTTGGTGGCACACTGCTTTGTCCTCCTGGGATGCGGGATGGTTGACCAAAATTTCTTTGAAGCTGTCTGGAAGTCATTCTCCGTGGCCTCGCCAAACTCCTCACATGTTCAGGTTTTCTCCTCAGTGACCACCAGAGCCGCATGCCGCTTGGTCAGCCGGTACCCATAAAATGCTACCGGAGTCCCACAGGCCAAAAAGGTGCGCTAGGACTACTCCTTCAGCTTGAAAGCATCCCTTTCTGGGATTGCCGCTGCGCCAGGCGCAGACCTTACGGCTGCAAACGTGCAGCTCATTAACCTATAAAACTCTATAAACTTAATAAATTAACTGTACTGGACTGCAGGGTTCAAAGTGTGAGCGCGTAGCAGTTTATTGTCCAAAATTTACGCTAAATTATATTGTGTATGATTAATATTTTGTCTCATAAAATCTCACAACACTTGTTTGAAATGAATAGAAAATGTTTGATAACCCCCCCCCCCCAAAAAAAAAAAAAAAAAAAATTGAAGAAAAGCCCTGGAGGGTCTCTCGACTCCATTTGAGATACACCACCGTTCAAAAGTCTGGGGTCTAAGCGACTGTAGTGTATCATATGGGATTTTTCATAATGTACGCTACGGTTCAAAAGTTTGGGGTTGCTTAGACCCCAAAATAAGCAACTGGTGTCCTAGAGGGGACAACCATAATTACAAGCTATGAACTACCTACATTAACTACTGTGATTCAAAGTTTTGCATTGTAAAGAAAAATTAATCAGCAGATTATGTAATGGTTGCTTAGACCCCAAACTTTTGAACGGTAGTGTAGATGACCAACTTGTTCCGTGGGTGTCTCACGGTTTATCAGGAACGATGGTATCAAAATAACACAGTCACATGACCACAAACAGGCTTGCAGTCAGAAGTCCTATGATCGCTCCGGCCTGTTCAATCACATGGTGTCTTTAAAGTGCCTTAGAAAAATAACTATTTGACATAGAGTGCTGCGGTCAACACAACTCGAAAGCGCAGATTTGAAACCCTCAACCAGTTTTCATTTGGCAGCGAGATATATCATTTTGATTTCATGAAAGGAAATGTATTTTCTCCACTAGGGGGCTCTCATGCTCTTAGGATGGGTGGTTTCATTTCTGTAGATTTTTCTAGTCAGAATTTGATTTTTTTGGGGTCTAATATGGTCATCTATTAGCTTATAGCACAGTATCTTAATAACGGTTCATAGATGATGTTGTGCTGAGAAAAAAATATACCATAAAAAAAAAAAAAAAAAAAAATACACACTCATTACTTGAGTATTCCTTTTACCAAATACTGTTTTACTGTACTTGAGTTAATTTTTTGGATGACTACTTTAACTTCAGTATTATTAAAAGTAATGCTTTTCTTACTTGAGTGAGTACCTACTCTCCTGTCCTCTACCAACCTCTGCTTACCACTAGTACTTAACACAATGTATAATGCATAAAATGGGAATATCAATGAAGGGTTTTCTGAGGGACAGATGAGGGCCACTATGCGGCTTGCGATTGGACCGTTGTCCTCGAGGGGACAACCATGATTAAAAGTTATGAACTACATACATTAACTACTGTGATTCAAACTTTCGCATTGTAAAGAAAAATGAATCAGCAGATTATGTAATGGGTTTCTCTTGGTCCATGTGAGTTGATGTTGTATGTGTAACTAAACATTAATATTTTTTAACCTTTGATGGACATATGTTACTCATGTTTCATAAACAATTGTGTGGTGGGTACATTGTACAATACCAATTAATCTCTAGTTACATAACAAATGTGCTCTTGTTTGTTGTATTTGCAGTGTCATTTTGCTGCTTGCACTTCACCTCTGTCTGTTTACGATGATTGGCATGTTGTTGTTCCCTAAAACTGAGGTGAGTTCTTGTAAGTATAATCAGCTAAACTCTTCACTGACTCTTGTTTTTTAAGAAAACTTTGGTTGAGATGATTTTTTTTTTCACCTAACTGCATATAAAAAAATGTAAAAACATATTAATGAACATGCAATTCACTATCAAGATTATTGCAATTGTTTTGTTGGAGCTCTGCATTTGTTAGCAAAGTGTGTTGCCTATGTTCAGTCTACCCTTTAATTTTATTTTGGTCGCGTAATTGCAGAAAAATTTACTCCACAAAGATAAAATGTTAAAATTAAAAGTAACGTATCCGCAGCTTTTGGAGCATTTTTTAAAAATGCTCGATTGTCTCATGTGCAAGTTTATATTGTGCAACACATATACTCTAGAACAGGGGTCCCCAAACTTTTTCCTGTGAGGGCCACATAACTTTTCCCTTCTCTGATGAGGGGTCGGGGTCAGTTTGTAACAGAAAAAGTGTGACGATTGCAGGAGTGCCTAAATGTTTTTCAGAAAGCCGTAATTAAATAACCCTTTCTGGATTCTTCACGGAACAAAAGTAAATAAAATAAAAGTAATAATATAATAATAATAAATAATAATAAAATTATCAATTAAATAGATAATAACCAAATAACCCTCTCTGAGTTCTTCACAGGAAAAGGCCAGGAAATAAATAACACTATTGAGAAAAAAAAAAAAAAAAAATTCAAAATGCTCTCTGGTATTGTTCAGGGGGCTGGACTAAATGTGGAGGCGGGCCGTATCCGGCCCGCGGGCCGTAGTTTGGGGACCACTGCTCTAGAACGTGTTTGGTGAGTGAAAACTCCCTATTGCGATGAACCCCCATATTATAGAAGCACTTAGGCTACCGTCTCTCAAATGATGGTTTTTCTTTAGCACCTAAGCAGAGGTGGCAAGAGTTGCCAAAAATTTTACTCAAGAAGGAGTAGCATTTCTTCAAAATGATATTACCCGTGTAAAAGTAAAAGTAGTCATGCAAAAAAATTACTCAAGGACAAGTAAAAAAGTTTTCATTGAAAAGAATACTAATAAGTAACTGCTTACAATGTCATTTTTTTTTTTAACAATGGTCCTAGACTTCATAATGTATTGGCTCCTCAGATCGGTCATGCACTGCGCCTCACATTCAAGTAGAGGGCCGCCCACATCAAGAGGAGCTATTCACAAACACACGCACGCAGCGATCTAATGCCAGATTTCTGTTGAAAAAGTACAAAAGCTGTACCGCATACAAACAGGAAGAATTGTCTCAGGAGTGATTTGTTTGAGGATATAAGGTAATCATTATGTTTTTTGTACCATGCATGCATTTTGAAACGTTGTGAAAAAAATCAATGGGAGAAATTAGCCGCTACTGGATTGGCATCGTAGCTCCTTTTACGCCAGGCGGCCGCTAGCCTCATTCGCTAACAGAGTAGCATTGTACTTCGACAATATACGTAAAGCAAATGCTAACTGCACGTTTTTTTGCTTTTAACCAAGAATCGAGACTGTTTTACATACATATCTTTAAAGAATTTGGGGATTTAAGCATTTATTCACAAGAATTTTCTCTGGAAAAGCTCTGTTTACATCAGGAAGCTGCTAGCTACATTCACTAACAGACTAGCATTGTACTTTGACATACAGTCTATCACAAAAGTGAGAACCCCCCTCGCATTTCCGCAGATATTTAAGTATATCTTTTCATGGGACAACACTGACAAAATGACACTTTGACACAATGAAAAGTAGTCTGAGTGCAGCTTATATAATAGAGTTAATTTATTTTCCCCTCAAAATAATTCAAAATATATCCATTAATATCTAAACCCCTGGCAACAAAAGTGAGTACAGCCCTATGAAAAAATGTACATCCCTAATTGGTGTGCATGGCTGTCACCCCAGGAGGAAGCCTCTTCTGATGACGGTACACAAGAAAGCCAGCCCGTCTCATGAGACCATAGGACATGGTTCCAGTAATCCATGTGCTTTGTTGACATGTCATCAGCAAACTGTTTGCGGGCTTTCTTGTGTACCGTCTTCAGAAGAGGCTTCCTCCTGGGGTGACAGCCATGCACATCAATTTGATGTAGAGTGCGGCGTATGATCTGAGCACTAACAGGCTGACCCCCCCACCTATTTAATTTCTGCAGCAATGCCGACAGCACTCCTGTAACGAGTCACATGACATTTTGGAGGGAAAATCACAAGCAGTACTCAATTTGGACATTTAGGGATATACGTAGTACTCACTTTTGTTTCCAGGGGTTTTTATATTATTGGCTACATTTTGAGTAATTTTGAGGGGAAAATAAATGAACTCTATATTATAAGCTGCACACAGACTACTTTTCATTGTGTCAAAGTGTCATTTTGTCAGTGTTGTCCCATGAAAAGATTAAATCTGCAGAAATGCGAGGGGTGTACTCACTTTTGTGATAGACTGTATGTGAAAGTACAATGCTAGTCTGTTAGTGAATGTAGCTAGCAGCTTCCTGATGTAAACAGAGCTTTTCCAGAGAAATACTTGTAAATAAATGCTTAAATCCCCAAATTCTTTAAAGATATGGATGTAAAACAAGTCTCGATTCTTGGTTAAAAGCAAAAAAAAACGTGCAGTTAGCATTTGCTTTACGTGATCCACTGTATTTACGTAAAATAAACGCTAACTGCACGTTTGTTTGTTTTTTTAAATTTGCTTTTAACCAAGAATCGAGACTTTTTTAGGTCCAAATCTATAAAGAATTCGGGGATTTAAGCATTTATTCACACGAATTTTCAACGAAAAATGGTCTTTGTCTGTGATTCCACTCGGTCAGCTTTGACGGCCTTGCCAACAATGCAGGACCCCAATTTATTGGCCCCGCACCCTATCAATACATTATGAAGTCGATGCAATGGTATATCTTTGTTCTTAGCACAATGTCATCTGTATGAGCTGTTATTATTATTACACTGTATTATAACCTATGACATGACCATATTAGGCCAAATACATCCACAAAAATAATTGAATTCTCACTAGAAAAATCTACAGAAACTAAACATCACCTGCCCCATCAGTGCCCTCTAGTAGAGAAAACATTTAATGCCATGAAGTAAAAACAAACATGTATCTGGTTTGCCATGGTCTGTTGATGCCAAATAAAAACTGGGATAGGTTGAAATCCTCGCTTTTGTGTAATGTTGTCAGCAGCGCTCACTGTCAAATAGATTATTTTTTTCGGCGCTTAGGAAACACCACTTGAATGAACAGGCTGGTGTAATCATAGGACTTCCGACTACAAGTTTATGTGTGGTCATGTGACTGTATTGTTACGACTGATTGGTATAATGGAATTCTGTGATTATTATTTCACCACAGTGCTGTCAAAAACAAAGTTAAATCTAATGTGTGGCATAAAGAGGAAAATGTAACCACACTAGTGGAGCCCAAAGTAATGGCGGAAGAGTAGCGTTTCTTTTTCACAAATCTAGTCAAGTAAAAGAAAAAAGTATTGTGTGGTAAAAATACTGTCAAAGTACATTTTTCTCCAAAAGTCACTTAAGTAAATGTAACAAAGTAAATATAACTCATTACTAGCCACCTCTGCATGTCAGGCTTTTCCTCTGTCTTATCATTGCTTATTGTAGAACTACTCCATACACATTGTCGTGTACTTATTTGTGCTAAGTTGTGGGTGTATGGACTTATTTTCAAAATTATTCAGCCCCCACTGCAGTATAATGTTGTAGCAAGTCCGAATTTGTTTTCCCCATCTAAGGTCAAATAAGGCCTTGTAAAATTGTCGATATCATAAATCTTGATTTGACTTTTATTATGAATAAGATGAAATATAAATACATGACTTGCCCCAACAACAGCAAATCCCGAACTACTACTAAATCATAACTACAATGTGGCCCGTGGCGACAATGAGTTAGACACCCAAATAAATATCAGACTTGCTATCACATTATGCTGCCATGAGGATTGAATGATTTTCAACTCAACTGTATATACACAGTCCTGCTCACTATTATTGGCACCCATTAATTTCAAGTACATAACTTGGGATAGCTTTTGGAGAAAAAAAAATCCTTTGGATCTCCAAATGATAGAATCTTATTTCAATTTTTAAAGTTTCATCTATTTCTGAAGCTGTTGTCGAGATTATTCAGAAATGATGGGGTGTCAATAATGGTTCTTCTTCATTCGCCCTAAAAATGGGGTGAGCTATTGTTAAGAATTACCCCTAAATATTTTTTGAGTGGATTATTCTTTCCCTTTCTTTACAATTGTTTATTATTTCCTTTAACACAATGAATCACATATCGACACAGTTCTCCTTTTGTTTCTGACCATGCGCCTCCTGCGGTTGTGTTCAGGATCCAATTAAAAATGAAGAGTGGAAAGTATATTTTCGAAACCTGCCTACTTCACTGACTTCCCTGCTGGTGCTGCTCACAACAGCAAACAATCCAGATGGTACTGCAGTTTGTGATGATACACCACATTAAAGGCTCTATATTTTTTAGGTGCTTAATTATTTATACAGTAGATTATTTACTAATGTTCTGATTTTCTACAGTGATGATTCCTGCTTACTCCCAAAACAGAGGATATGCCATTTTCTTTGTAGCCTTCAGTGTAATTGGTAAGGTGGGCTACTATTGGCTCTTTCAGTTCCATATTAGTTTTTATTTTGGAAAAATGCCTCATTGCTCATTGCCGTTTGCTTTCAGGAACTTACTTCCTGATGAACTTAATGACAGCCATTATCTACAACCAGTTCAGGGGATATTTGCTGGTAGGTAGCACATTGGATATACGGTGTATCACAAAAGTGAGTAAACCCCAAGCATATATGCAGATATTTAATTATATCTTTTCATGGGACAACACTGACAAAATGACACAATGAAAAGTAGTCTGTGTGCAGCTTATATAATGGAGTAAATTTATTTTCCCCTCAAAATAACTCAAAATATAGCCATTAATATCTAAACCTCTGGCGACAAAAGTGAGTATAGCCCTTTGATAAAACGTACATCCCTAAATGTCCAAATTGAGTACTGCTTGTCATTTTCCCTCCAAAATGTCATGTGACTCGTTACAGGAGCATTGCTGCAGAGATTGAGGAGGTGTGGGGGTCAGCCTGTTAGAGCTCAGACCATGCGCCGCATTCTACATCAAATTGGTGTGCATGGCTGTCACCCCAGGAGGAAGCCTCTTCTGAAGACAGTACACAAGAAAGCCCGCCCGTCTCATCAGACCATAGGACATCGTTCCAGTATGTCTTCAGCAAACTGTTTGTGGGCTTTCTTATGTACTGTCTTCAGAAGAGGCTTCCTCCTGGAGTGACAGCCATGCACACCAATTTGATGTATGGTCTAAAGACTAACAGGGTGACCCCCCACCTCTTCAATCTCTGCAGCAATGCAACGAGTCACATGACATTTTGAAAGGAAAATGACAAGCAGTACTCAATTTGGCCATTTAGGGATGTAGTTTCTAAGGGGTGTGCTCACTTTTGTTGCCAGGGGTTTAGAGATTAATGGCTATATTTTGAGTTATTTTGAGCAGAAAATAAATCTACTAACTCTATTATATAAGTTGCACACAAACTACAACTACTTTTCATTGTGTCAAAGTGTCATTTTGTCAGTGTTGTCCCATGAAAAGATATACTTAAATATCTGCAGAAATGTGAGGGGTGTACTCACTTTTGTGATACACTGTATATTACTTAAGGGTTTCATACTGGGGCTGGACAAAAATTGCCCTTGCAATCATCAAAGTTTCCCGTAAATACTTTCTTGTGATTATAGTTTAAAAAAAAATCCAAAATATTGCGCAATCGTTCTGACATATTCAGAAGCGGATGTGGGCTTAACGCTTTAAAATTGACGGACGGCGCACATGTCATCTGTGAAGCCTTGTCACGTTTTCATTACAGTGCCTATCAATAGTACTCGACTCGTTTGACGTTTTCTCCTTTTATAGCATTCATAAATGAATCATGGTCAAAGCAATTTCGCATTTTGAACACAAAAATATATTGGGAAAAAAACTTAATGTCAAAAGTTAAAACAGATTTCTGCATTTTCTGTCTTGCGCAATAACGGTTACCTTTGCTTATTTTAAGGAGGAAGGGGAAGATTATACCGTTTATTTGAAAAATTTTCAACCTTCACTGCTTACAGTGTTGTAACAAGTTGTGGTAATCTTACTTTAAAAAAGTAATTAGTTACTCTGCAACGTTACTGTTGATATTTTACACGTTATTACATTATACATTCTATAACATCTGTCACATCAAAGATGTTAATATTAACTGATTGAAGAATAATAACACTATATACAGTATTTTAGAACATTTGGTATTTATTTGGATCAAGTATATTAGTCTGTAAGAAAACACAATTGTAAACTGACCATTAAGCAGTGTGCACAATTAGCAGAACACTATCCTTAAATATTCCGTGAAGTCACAATATTAAATATTGAAAGTAATTCAAGTACAAAAAAAAATCCAAAAACGTAAACTTGGGTAAAAGAACTCTTCTAGCCTTTAATTTCAACAAGCGAGAAGTAGTGCCGGTGTTTTGTCGATTTGGTTTCCCCGTCGAATTGATTTCCAAAGTCCTATTGAACATGCACATGGCAACCACCCCCCTCCCAAGGTTTATCACGGGTCAGATCGAGTTGTTGTACCATTTTCACTACGATGTCGTTGCTGCGAGTAATCTTTTTTTTTTTTCCCGCCACATTATTTTTATTGATTACACACACTTTATAACAACGTGACAACACAAAACAGAACAAAACAGTCCACAAATCAAATAATTTCACACATTAGGATACTACAGGTGGTTGCACACCCCATTTGTCAATAAAGTCCAATAAAAGTTTCCATATTTGCTCAAAATTCTCTGGCTTCCCTCTCACCACATAAATGAGTTTTTTTCAGCGTAACAGAGTTTTTCATTTCCTTAATCCAGTGATTTATTGGAGATGTGTCCATTTTCTTCCAGAATAGCGCAATGAGCCTCCTGGCCTGTAGCAGTCCAAAATCAATCAGCCTGTTTTTTTTTTTGCAGATCACAAAGCCTCTTAGGTAAATCCCAGTATAAACAATTTTGCATTGTATGGTACGTCAGTCCCAACAATATATGACATAATACGCCCCACTTCTGTCCAATACCCCTGAAATGTAGGACAGTCCCAAACACAATGTAAAAGAGTTCCTCATCCTTTAATGCAGGTGTCTGGAATATTGGGGGACCAGCTGTTTACCTTTACAGGTGTGATGTATACTCTCATCAACCATTTGTATTGCAATAACCTCATTCTTGTGTTAATAGTTTGCTTTTGGGCTTTTAGACATGCCCTGTTCCGTTCTTCCTCTGTTATTTCCTCCCCAAGTCCATGCTTCCAATCTATCAGTTGCGTTTTCATCATCACTCTTTACTAATACCGAATAGCATAAAGAGAGTTAGCGCTTCTCATGGTGTGAGAGTGTCAGATTTTCTAAAATAGACTGTGGTTGTTCTGATTCAACCTGTTTGTATTTTGAAATAATAAAATATTTTACCTGCAAATATTAAAAAAAAAAAAAAATAAATAATTGTTTTTTAGAGATATGAAATCTGTCAGAAAGCTCTTCAAATGCAAGTAAAATATTGTTCAAATATAGATCAGAAACTTTTCCAACTCCTTTCTCTGCACATATTTTAAAACCACCATCATCCCTTCCTGGTACAAAATTTAAATTACCCCACAGAGGACTATACCGAGAAATTTGAGGAACATCCCTAACATGTTGATGTGTCTTTTGCCAAATGTCAATGCAATTTTTGAGAAATGGGTTTCTTGTTTTTCTTTTTAAAACTTTGAGGTCAGCGGAGTACAAATAGAGTCTTAAAGGTAGGCATGGTACCGATGCCTGCTCTATAGACAACTAAGATGGGTGTGACTCATCTGCAAAGTAAAATGCATTTTGGAAAGCGGCGTCCTCCTTGTTCATATGGGAGGTATAGGAGTCTAAGACGCAACCTAGATTTTTTCGTGTTCCAAATAAAACTGGTAAAAAGTTTGTATACTGTACTAAAGAACACATCTGGCTGAGGCAGATGAATTGACTGAACTCGAGTAATATTCTTAAAGTCTATTTAGATTGCCTTTTGACCACTAAGCCTATTAAAAATCATATTTACATTATAGTAAAATATTATCTAAAGTAACCTATATGCCTGCTAAAATATTGTACTCCTAGAGACAGTCTTATCTCCTTCCCTCCCACTCTGCTCTATCCAGGCAGGAGGCAGCTAATCTGTGACAAAAATCAACTGTCGACAACTTGCGCTTCATTTAACCAAATTGTAGTAACGCACCCCTTCACATCCTCAGTAACAGCGTTGCAAAAATGGGAAAAGTAGTTAATTAGATTACTCGCTACTGAAAAAAATAACATCGTTAGAAACGCCATTATGTTCTAACGCAGTTATTAACAACACTGGTTGTAATAAGTCTGACATTTATTATCTTATTCATGATCAGATCAAAAAGCACCTCGAATAAGACAGGCGCTGGGGGAGGAATATATTGGGCTATATAAAAGACGTATTAAAAAGAAAGGGCAAGAAGCCTTGATAATTGTGCTTTCTTATAGTTTCTCAGGCTTTGGGACTCCATAGAAGGGGCTTTCAAACTTCTCCCTGCTCAGCCTAATTAATATCTTCAAAATATTTGGGTGCACCGTAAAGCTGTAGCTCACGCACCACAATAAACTCTCCACCTTCCTGCCAAAACTAGGAGAGCCATTTTTATAAGAGTTATAATCTACCCTTTTCTGCTTAAAATGAGAAGAGCCGTGGCTTCATTTTTCCAACAATGAAAAATTGACTTTACTTCCTTAAATGCTGCTTTGTCATGACTTCCAAATTTGATCATGCCAGCAGTCTGCTCGTTTGTGTGTCACCGCCAGATCCACCAGTACAAAGAAAGGGAAGTAACCAAGGTTAACCAAGAAAAGCCTAGACATGCAAAAGAATATGCGGGTCTTTGTCGTATGTGTTTTTGTAGTTCCTTTTCTAGAAATATGAAATATCTTCACTGTTATTCTCTCATGTTCACAATGTAGATGGCAGTCCAAACATCCATAATCAGAAGGCGTCTGGGAATCCGAGCTGCCTTTCAAGTCCTTAGCTGTCATAATGCTGAAAATGCTACTGGGTAAATTTACATACATGAACCCACGTACACACACGCACTCACGCATGCCCAAACAAAACATTTCACTAATGATTCATCACATTTTGCCAACTAAAGCATTCATTCATTCTACGTTGTGCTGAGCTACTGTACACATAATCTCCAAATCTAGTTAGTATTCCTGTTAAATGTGTGTATGCAAGCACATGATCTTCTTTTTTTCCAAGTTGCACTTCACTCAAAAATAGCCCCTCTGGGCCAGTGGCTTTTGAAGTTCCCTGGCCCCACTTTCAAAACCACTGGGCCACATCAACGCGTTAGTTATTGATCTCATTAATCACGAAAAAGAACAATTTGCTTGAGTCATATTTTATTTTTTTTTTAACCTTCCATTGCCTCAAAATACTTTTGTCGTGTGTTTTTCCCATGTGCTTTTAAGCATTGTGTTTTCTTGTGGTAGTTTTAAAGCAGTGTTTATCTGTTGACCACATTTGTCACGTTGTGTTTTTAAAACACCCTTATTTGATATTATTACTTAAGTATTTTCTTAAGACATTTTTAAGTACATTTTTCCTGTATGAATCGAAACAAAAGAAGCTGAAAGCGCACGTTAGTACTTAGGGGGGAAAATTCGCCATTGGTACACATTTCGCCGGTGTAGCATATTTTGGCAGAACTACGGTATTAACAAGAAACATTTGTAACAAACGAAATTCATAAGAACAAGATTTTTTTTGTGCATAAACATTGTGAGCATTGAACTGCTTAAAAGAAGTGAACCCCTTAAAAGAGGAACAACTTCACAAAGTTCAGCTGCAGTTATTCTGTTATCCAGAGGCGATGAGGGTTTTCGAAAAAATGTTTTCAACGTCGACGCACCTGCTGCTCGCCTCATTCTTTTATGTTTCGCGCTCTCCGCGGGACATTTTACGGCCGCTTCGCCCCCGTTGCTTACGTCCACGTCACACCAGCATAGCGTGCAGGAACCATGGAACGGGTTTTGACTGCTTTTGGCGAGGAAATCGTGCTCTTTCGTCCATTCAATATTTAAAGATGTCCGCCGTTTTGGCACGTTTGCTAGCACTGTTTTAAAATCTCGGCAAGGAAATGATATCATCAGATAGCCACACGTGAGGCTTTGTTTACATTTTTTTGAACCAACGTTTTTAACTGAAGCCACTCGTGGCCAATCAATAGACTTCATTACCTATTTACATGACACGGTAAACGGGGCCTATTTTCAAAAACTTCAAATTCAAATATTTTTAAAACCAAAGCTGCTACTGACCTAAAACCAAAACAGGCACCTACCTTAGCCATATACAGTGGGGAGAAGAAGTATTTGATACACTGCCAATGGGAAAATCCATAGGCAGTGTATCAAATACTTGTTCTCCCCACTGTACGAGTCTCCGTGAGCAGCGACATAAAAAAATTCAAAGTCGTTCCCTGATAAAATCCCGATTAATTATTTTTTATACAAGTATAATGCAACTTAAAATGGCTATAAAATTCTCAGATTTTACACTAGATGCACAAAAATTACCAAATGCAGAGATAATCACCTATATTTTCAGGATCAATAGCAATATTTAACATATAAGTTTTTGCCCAAAATACCAACTTGTTTTTCTTTTATTTACTGCATGTTTTTTTTAACAGCTAATAAATCACTCAATTTTCACATCAGAAACTTAATACTTGAGGAAAGCATAAAGTCATTTGTAATATAGATTATTTATAAATTCTATATACAATCACAACTTTTTATAGAATAGCTCTTTATTGTCATTATACAGTTGTACAATGAAATTGTGGAGCAGTTCCCTTTGCAGTGCATGATAAGTTAAAATCTCAAAAGTGACTTGCAAGTATAAAATCTAAATAAACAAATATAAAATCCGTATGAGATAGCCCTATGTTCAGGCAGTGCAAATAATCGGAGTGAAGTAGTAGCAGTTTGACAGTCAAGGCTTTGAATATTGCAGGTGAGTAAGTCTTGCACATAGAATATTGCAAATAAATGAATGTTGGACTATGCCTTGGAGCATTTCCCTTTAGCAGTGCATGATAAGTCAAAATCTCAAAAGTGACTTGCAAGTATAAAATCCAAATAAACAAATATAAAATGCGTATGAGAGAGCCCTTCTTTATATATACGAATGTAAAACAGTCTTGATTCTTGGTTGAAAACAAAAGGGTAGTATTTATTTTGCGTAAACATAGCAAATGTGTGGCTCATCTTTAAGTTCACTGTGGCACTGCCTTACCACAACTCCACAGCTTGTGAACAAATGCTTAAATCCCTGAATTCTTTATAGATATGGACGTAAAACTGTTTCGATTCTTTGTTAAAAGAGCAAAAAACTGGGCAGTTATGCATCTATTTTACGTAGATATGTCGAAGAATGACGCCAACGCTGTAGCGGTTCCCATTCTCCCATTGATCTTAAAAAATCCAAGCTTAAATCCGACATAAGTGTGTGCCGTCTTCGGCTATTACTAAATGAAGCTCGGCCACCCTATGATAAGGCGTGACACAAAGAATGACAAAATGTCAGGTCAATAGGTAATGAAGTCTATGGCCAATCAAGCGTCCGGCTCGTGGATTGTCCCGGATGCCAGAAAAATCACTGAAAAGAGTGAGTGTCCATCCTAAAGCCAGACAGGTGGTCACCCTGCTCGTGTCCGATTTGCATATGCCATAGGTACACCGCTTCACCATTTTGGCCGTCTGCAGCTTATTGATCCGTAAAGTTGTATGGCAGTTGGGAGTCGGGGGAAAAAGGGGGAATCCTGAGTTTGTACAATCATGCTTACTTCACAAGGGTTGCTAGGACGTATGATTGGTCAATGGCCGTTTTGTGGGCGAAATTTGCGAAAGGTCAATTGTGTTTGTTTTTTCACTTATAGCTAATATAGTTCGGATAAGGGCAATAGAATCAAACCGGATATTCCCAAGTAAAGAATTAAGATCGTTCCAAAAATCAACAGTTGTGTTCCAGTATTTGCAATACGTAAAAGTTATTAAATCCATTTAACTGCAAAATAACATTGATATTGATTTGATTTTAGGGAGAGTGTGCCAGTTGATGCTGTGCTGCAAGTGATGTCCAGAATCCAGATGCAAAGCTACTACAGAGAAGCCATACTTTTGGTCAGCACTGATTGTGGCTATTGTTCTGCCGTTGTTAAACCATGTTCAAATGCAGCGGGACTGTGTCATGTAGATCTGCTTCAATGTAGAAACCGGGTTTACAATGTTTATTTAAAGACAAAACAAAAAGGCTTTGAGTTGAATTTCACAATGAGTGCCACCATTTAGCGTTTATGACATAAAAATCAAAACAAAGTAATGCAAATCTCCCAAACTTTGGCTTTTTATATGTTTCAGGCGATACGTCAGTATGAAACGGAAGGCTTTATGAATAGAGAGCAGTTCGGACAAATATTTGATGAACTTGATAAAGACCGCATAAAAGAGGTACAGTATAAAGTGAACGTTAAAAGGCACATGTATGTTGCTTGATAGTTGCTAATTGTTAATAAGCCTGTTTTCTTCACAGCACCCTTCCTTACCACAGTATAACTCTGTCGGATTGCAGAAGCTGCAGGTCATCTTCAGTCACTACTTTTTTACGATATTTGGCAATGCAGTGGCATTGGCCCATGTGGTGTGCATATGTGTAAGTGAATTTTGAAAATGACAGATGTAACTACAATTTTTGAAACTCTGAATCAATGCCAGTAGGCAAAACGCAAATATCTGAATGATGCTTTCATGCGTGCGCAATGTGCAAGTGGATCATTCAGTGCTTCCAGCATTGCTGTCCGGCAGTCAGCGGGGATGAAATGGAGCATGCTCACTTTTAGTCATCTTAGCACATGCAGAAATCCTTTTGTCATTTAGAATTACAACTTTGCGGTTCTGCACATGCCTGTAACTTAACAAACGGACATGAATGCAGCGATTCCAAAGTAAACACCTAAAACTTTCTATAAAGGAATATGTACTTACATTTGGTCATGGACGCACACGAAGTAGAGTTCTCTTCACACATGTGGCTGTCCTCAACTTCACTGCACACCACTCTCTCACCGCATCTAACCCGTGCCGTTAAGCCAGGGGTCCTTGAGAGCCGCTATCCAGCTTGTTTTCCATGTCTCCCTCTTTTAACACACCTGAATCAAATTATCAGCTCATCAGCAAGCTTTGATAACGATCCTGATTATTTGATTAAGGCCTGTTAAAGGAGGGAGACATGGAAAACAAGCTGGATAGCAGCTCTCGAGGACCAGAGTTGCAGACCCCTGCGTTAAGCATTTATTCACGCCGTATTCATTTTGCAGAAGATGATGTTTATGATGTAACTTGTCTATTTAGCACCTTTGGATAATATTTAGAGTTCGACTGAATGTAAAAGCATGGTTATTCTCCGCCATAAAAGCTTCGGGAGCAAAATCTGCCGTATTTGTTAAAACAGCACAGCCATTTTAGCCAATGGCAATTTAGCAATTTTGTCCGAAAGGCTCTAATGCTTGCAGTCATGCCTGGTTCTTGGCTTTATTATTTTTTAAGAAGTTGTATTTTTTTTGCTGTCTATATGCTGCCATAGCAGATTCATGGCGCATTAAGTCCCCGAACTATTTTTAAATTGTCCGTTTTACCCTGGAAACCACCATTTACAGACGTCGTGCAACCGCTTTTGTTTCAACCTAGCCATAAAAAAAGGTAATTAATTTTATTTATTATTCGAAATGGCTGTCATTTTTAGCTAAGAATCATTAATTGATGTCTAATATTTAGTTTAAAAAAAAAAAAAAAAAACTTTAAAAAATTATTCACTCGCATATTTTAAACTTTAAACAATTTATGTCACAATGATAAAATTGGCGTCTGTAAAAAAACGTGTATCTACCTCATAACTATTGCTTAATTTTAATTAATTTTTTCCATTCCTGTTGCATTTTCCCCAATATTTTAGATGGTAAATAATCGATCCAAACAAAGGAAAAACGAGAAAAAAAAAAAACTTTTAAAAGGGGTAACTATATGAACATGAACATCTCGACCACTCCTTGATGTCTGCGATTTCTGCATCGCGACCCTTGTTATATTACCATGTTTCACCCATAAAATCCCCCCAAAATGTGGCTGTGGCCATTCACAACTGTGTTATGACACTCAGTGATACATGCTACATGGAGTTTTTGGATCGAAAAGAGGTAAGTACGCGATAATATCTCGTTAAAATCATGGTGGTTTTAATTATGCTCAGTACTTGAAAATGAACTAACTTGTGAATGCACATTCGCTAGAATGAGCCCGTTCACAGTAACGTTGGTGAGGCAAAAATATGATGCGTTCAGTCCACGTTCGACCAAAATATGTACTTGTTGGAGAACAATCATTCATTGAACGCGTTCATGCACAACACTGTTGGACTGTTAGTGACTTAATGTCTGTGCGAAGACAAAACTGCTACAAGCAAAGCGTTTTCTCATGACGGTGTGCGAACGCACACTTTCGTCGATGTTTTTAAGATATTAAGCTTTGCTTCCAGGGTTATTTTGTTGTTGTTGTTGTTGCTGGACCAACTTTCTTCTTTGAGGCCATCATGTGACAAAAGGAGGGCGAAGAAGGCAGATATACAGGGTGATCCAAAATTTTTGACCCCATTTCGTAGGCCAATCATTTCAACACTTCTCATTGGAATGACCTCAAATTTTCATAGCTTGTGTAGAAACGTTTCAAGTGTTTGTGTAACGTTTGGCATTTCTATCTTTTCAGGTTAAGAAATGCCGTTCAATTCAAAAGACAAAGCATTTTGCGTGTTAGAGTATGCTCAGACTCAGTCACCGAAGACAGTTCATCGTGCCTTGTTCACAAAATTTGCTAAGAAGGGACCAACTACAAAACAAATTAGGACTTGGCACCAAAAATTTCAAGAAATTTCGGCGAGTTTGGCACGAGCTCGAATACCGACTCGACGTGTGCAGAGTCACAGGCGGTGCTCATATTGAACATTTATGAAAATCTGTCATACAACCAACAAATATTTGTACATTTCTTTGTAAATTTAACCAATAAAACTTAGGACTTTCAACATAAAGTGTATTTAGTTTCATTAAGATCCATCAAGTAGTTTCTGAGGTATAGGCATTTAGAATTGGGTCAACCATTTTGGAACACAAAAACACAGACAAGCACTATGGACTAGCCAAGCAGAAACACTGGTGTTCGGGACTAAATGGCAGATGAGGCACGGGCGTCGTAAAGTTGAAACGTCAAAATGTCGCAGGTCCTGAGGACTCCCTGTAATTGATTCAATTGAGGATTTTTAAAACTCTGAACAACCAATTCCAGAGCCCAAAGTTTTGCCATCAGGGAGCTCATTTTTTTCATGTGTAACTTACATAGCATACCATAAACTGGCCCATTCCCGAAACATTTTAGAAGAATTCCTTTTATATTGAACTACACAAGTAAAATGCATATATGGACTGCTAACAGTAAAAACAATGGTAGAAACAGACATTGGAAGAGGATTTAAACAGGGATGATGATAGTGGGTACTACAGAACCCCTCTGAAATTGTACACCATTAAGATGCAGGAACAGAATTAATTGCTTGTAAAAAAAAAAAAAAAGAAGAAAAAAAAAAGACCCACTGTTGTGTCGTGACTGCAATAATTTGTAAACATTCTCTTTGTTATCTAGACCGTGTTGGTACTGAATTCAGAAAAGTCTGTTGCAGAGAGAGATAACCATAACATGGAGGTGAGCTTACCAATAAGATTTCTTTAATGCATCACCTTGTGACAGGCATTTGATGACAACTTATGTTACAATGGCATTTAGAGAGTTTCCATTTATTTCACATTTTTTCTCATGATAGATAATCAACATGTGTTTCATCATCTACTACCTGTTTGAAATGTGTGTGAAGATATTTGCCTTGAGCTGGAGAGGGTACCTTTCCTACAGAAACAACATATTTGATGGATTCCTGACCATCGTACTGCTGGTATTGTAAAAGTTGAGATGGCACGTTCACAATAATTTAGGATACCCAATGCACGCACACACCCTTTCCAAATGCCATTTTTTGTGTAATAGATTTACTGTATTTCACACCCCCCTTGCCCCCATTGTGACCTACAATCTGTACACCACTATAACCATGTTTTACATTTAAATCGCCTTATTTATACCATGGAGAAAAAAAAAATTCTCCGAATGTCATCAAGATGAACTGTTGTTATCACAATATCTATATATCAATATATTTTTTATTACCATATTAGGCCAAAATAATACACCAAAATCATGAAATCCGACTGGAAAAAAATATACAGTACATAATAAGAAAAATGTATGGAAGTAAATCTGCGTCAGCGGATTTTGAATTTACACGAAAAAAAAATTTAGCATCAAGGAAAAATTCAGTTGCAAAAATTTTTTTAAGCAATACTTTGTATAAAATATTTCTAGAACCACTGATTTACCGTATTTTCCGCACGATAAGGCGCACCTAAAACCCTTCAATTTTTTTCAAAAGCCGATCGTGCGCTTTATAATCCGATGTGCCTTATGTGTTGGATCAATATTAGTTAATCATGACATGACATTCCCTTTAAAGGGATCCATGGATAGAAAGACTTGTAGTTCTTAAAGGGAACCACGGATAAAAACACATTTAGTTCTTAAAAGATAAATGTGAGTACGAGTAATTATAATTTGATATTAAAGGGCAACTGAAGAGCTTTTCGGATTTCGCTCTTGAGTGTTTTACTCAGTTGAATTGTATTAAATGCATCATTCGCTGTCTCAAAAAGTCACATGAAAAAAAAAAAAAAATTGACCGCGTAGTTTTTGAGTGATGGCCATAGCAACGAGGGATGCGCCGTCCTGCCGACTGCTACCTCATGACGTAACTTCCAGGAAGCCTCGCCACCACTCTGAACAAGGAAATATAGCACCACGCTCTCCTCGCCATATATTGCAAACATTTTCTGGGTTTTACTCGCCGGATTCGTCATGCCATCTTGATGTGTAGCGATGAATTGCTCACAGGAAGACTCAAGACTCTAGGAGTGGTCCAAAAAAAACTTCTCCTGCAAAGGTTTGGACCGTTTTTGGGAGCATGCATACAGGTCCCCAATTGGCTCATTGTTTTCATCACTTCAGCCACAATAGCTTTGAAAACCTACAACAATGCAACCTTGGTTTTACAAATCCGTAAGTAGAGATCCTTAATGGCTTTTATGATTCTAAAATGTGATGCACTTCTGTTGATAAACGAGGGGGACTCCTACTGCCTGTTTGTTGAAGTGCGACATTTTTGTTGTTGTTGCTGTTGCCCTGTCATAAGTAGATAGGTTTGCTGACAGGTCTACTCATGTGATTTTATGACTATATCAATAGGTATTATGTAAATTCAAATGTTCCCAGCACCAAATAGGCCCATAGCTCGTTGTTTTGGGGCCTGTCACAGGTTAAATATAAAGCCTATATTTGAAGAGGGAACAATAGCATCAAATAGATGCTGTTTTGACTGGGGCATTATTATTTGATCACCAAGAAATTATTATTGAATTAAAATTAGGATTCATTCAATATTTTAATGCTGCTGTGATTTTTTTTTTTTCTCCAGGAAGCCAAACATGAATTAAGCAGCGGAAACCCTCAACACGATGAAAAAAGCGTTGCAAGTCAGCCGCCACCCAGTTTCCCAAAATCAAGAGAGAGTGGGTCGAGTCATATGATGACCCAAGTGATGCGGTGTCCAGCGATGACGACTGAAGAGACCCTATGAGGCCTGCCAGATGCTGAATTTATTCTGTCTGCGACATCAGATGATGATGACTTAGGAGAAATAAATGTAGCAAATTTTGATGAGAAGAAATCATAAACTAGTCATATATATAGTACACATTTTTAAAAGAAAAATATACCTTCACATTTTAATGATAATGCATTATCTTTGTATAGAGAACACTTAATGCTACAGAAAAGGGTAAATACATATTTCCCACTGCCACGATCATTTTTCAATGTTGCGCTAGTCCGTTGCTATCCTAACTTTGTGTTGCTTACTAAATGTATGTTCTTTGATGTGTGCCATGGTGTGTTTGGTATAATTTAGCTTATATGTTGTGTCACAATCTGACAGCGAAAGCTGATGCTGATTAAACATAAATCTGGTATCATTTATTATTGTGGCCTATTGAATTTTTATCAGAAAGTAATATAATTACAATATATTATATACCAATAGTGTCAACAAAATGTGTCAATGTTGTTTACAATATATGGTTTTATTTTTTTAAATGTAATTCACGCCCCTGTCAGTGCTTCAGCCTCCTCAAGTTTGGCTCTCACGTCTGGGATCTCCTGACGACACAGGTATACTCTAGGAAGGGTAATTACTATACGGTTTACAGCAACACCTGGAAAATAAAATTGTTTTGTCATTTATTTTGAAAAATCAATAACATTCATTTAGCCACATTTGGGCTAGCTTTACCATATTTAGATCAGTAGGAGCTGTCCCATTACCTAATATCCAGTTTTAGCTCTGTGGAGAGCGTGGAAAAATATACAACCATGCATTCTCTCTAATAAAAAAAAAAATCACGATACTGGATTTAGGTTTACCACTCACTCTCCCGTTTGTGAAGTGTCGAGCTGTCAATTGGCGTCATGACGCCATCTGCTGTGTCAAGTAAATCGCCGTCATCTGACGCCTCAGGTTCAAACATGTAGGGATTAATTCTAGTTCATCTTTCCTGGGAGCCTTTGCCATCGGTAGCGTCACGAAAGAGCGATCCTGAATGGTTACCTTTGGTGGAAATATCACTGACATCGTTGTTGCTGCTATGCTAGCTGTGGGTAGTCTTCTGTTGCCTACGTCACACTTCCGGGTTTGCGAAGGGACCATTAACGGAGTGCAAAAAAACGAAAAAAAAAAAACCCGCAAATTATCCTTGCAATTACGTATTGATAATGTCATGGTTGTTTTGACGAACTCGTCCAAAGTTTATATTCGTAAGATTACACCAAAATCCGGGAAGGTCTTTAGTTGCCCTTTAAAACCCCTCTTAATGTTTTCTTTTTAATTAATTTCGTAAAATTTTAAATAAGAAAATAAGCTAGTTGCTCGCCATTGTTGTTGACGTCACTCTAACTATGTAGGGTAGTAATTTAAATACACCATGAGGTGTCGATGGCGAGTTTTACATTAATAAGACATCAAGCCAATGAGTGCGTTTTGTCCCTTGACTGACGCCGTAGCTCCGTTTTTTTTTTCTTTTTTTTTTTTCTTTAGACTGGGTCTACTGTGATTCACGTTCATTTGAGTGTTGTCTTCACAAGATTCCTGTGACTAAATATAGCCATCCAGTGTATTTGTTTAGCTAAAGGCAGAGGTTGCGCTAGACTTTTTCGTTGTCTGTCATTTTGACTGACAGGGTCATAAAAATCCGGTCATAATCTATTTTTACCCGTCAATTAAAATTTTTAAATGATGATAATGACATTGTGGTGACCCTTTGTTTGGCATAATTCACCTTCCGTACTTATGTGTCCATTTGGCCGAGCGCGTTACTGGCTACGACAGTCACGTGACAGAGACACTTAAGAGCCGCGCGCGGTCCCCTCACTATCCACTCGCTCTCGCTATATGATTGGCCGAAGAGTCGAAATGCTCTCCCGAGAAATGCCCGTTTAAAAATGTTCCCGTTGTTACTTCTTGCGTTCGCTTATAAGTGCCCATTTAAAAAGGAAAAGCGATGGATGATACTACACACACAGCGTATTATTAACAAATGTTAAAGTTGTATAATCATATAGCGAGAGTAAAGAACGTCACCGACAAGCGCAGGCCCCCGCGAGTGGATAGTGAGGGGTCTAGGATAGTGCGCCTACAGCTAACAAGACTGTTAACATTGCATACCGCTTCAACATATTCAATAGTATTTAGTTTTCATTCATTTTAAATTAATATTCTGTCCGAACAAGCTTAACAGAGAATCCACACCGTGCCATCACACATCAAGCAGATGAATATGTAACTTTTTCTCCGCAGTGACAAAAACAGCTAACTGTGGCCCCAGTAGTTAGGTAGCCTACCATATGTAGCATATGGAACAATGAAATTAACAGTTCACCTGCTGTGGCCTGAACGTAGTCTCACACTTTCCTCCTGGTGCGCATGGACTTGAATTGCGTGCCCGCTTGTGCAGTCCCTGTTTTTTCACCTTTTTTATCAACACCATCGTCGTTTTGGGGCTTTTTGAAGAAACTACGTACACTCAGTTGCCTTGACATTTTTCAGAATAAGGCCAACGACGTCATGCATCAAGAGAGACAATAGCTAATTAATAAGCTCACTCGCCACCCTTTCAGTTTTTTCCGTCACCGTTTTAAAAAATCGGTCAACGACGGAAAATATTCGGTTAACGCGACCCCTGGCTAAAGGAGTTGCTAAAATGTTTAAATATAGTTCGACCAAAGTCTGAGTAAGTTTTATGTGTATTTTGCGCATCTATTTTGATTGTAAATGCCAGTTCTCTTTGCATTGTTGTGTTAACTGTGTGAGAATAGGGCCGTAATACAGATTGAAGCACTATTCTTCTTGGTGACATTTTTTGAGTATTAGTTTTGAACTATTTTCACTATATGATACGTATGTGTGTTGTGAAAGAGTTGCTCCCCTTTGTCTCTCCCACTGTGGATTAAAGAAACTACAGTGTCAGTCAATGGAAAAATGCAATCATTGGCTTGATCCCTAATTAATGTAAAACTCTCCATTGACACCATGTGGCGTACTTAAATCACTACCGGACATAATTAAAGAGGACAGTTAGAATTCTGGCAGCGTGGCCCTATGACGTCACCGGCCTGCGACGTTAAAATACGTTACGTTAAAATAATTTTACAAATTGTGTAAAATCAAGAGGGGTTTCAATATCAAATTATAATAACTTGTAATGACATTAGCTTTTAAGAACTACAAGTCTTTTTATCCGTGGATCCCTTTAAAAGTAAATGTTATTATGAGTTTAAATAATTTGATATTTTAACCCCTTTTGATGTTTTCGTTTTATACAATTTGTAAAATTTGCTTACCTAACAGGTCGCTATTGTTGCTGACGTCGCAGGGCTTCCACAGTATGGCTAGCGACATAAACATTTCCTTAGAGCTGAAATGAATACTCGAGCAACTCGAGTAACTCGAGTTTAAAAACTGGTCCGAGTAATTTTATTCACCTCGAGTAATCGTTTATTTTGACAGCTCTAAGCATCACGTTTTGCTCGGACTACTTTTAATGCGGGACAACGCGCTGATGTCACCTGCGGAGAGGAAGAAGGGGGAAAAAAAAAATACTGCAGCCGAAAGCAGCTACGAACGACGCCGACGTTGTTAAATACTAGCCCACACGATGCTACGTTGGTAGCAGGATGCGTCTCATAGAGATCACATGTATGTTGAACTAGATGAGAAACGACAGACTCGGCCGCGTCTGAGCAGCGTTAGTAAACAGCCGCCATCTTAAAGCAGTAGAGCGCTAAGCGCTAATAAAGAGCGCTAAGCGCTAATAAATAAGATTAATGTTACTGTCACTACTAGCTCACGTAACGTTAGCCCTGCGGAGGGCTAGGTTTCTATTAATTATGACCACTGTCGATGCGTGGCTAAAGTGTCTTACATACAGGCTTTAACACAACATAGTGATGTGGGTGTAAAATAAAAACTTAATAATGCTAACTATCAATTGTAGCTCAGTAGTCATTGCTGGATAAAACACCAAGTAGCACTGGTCCCTAATGTGCTCCAATACAGCCTGTATCATACATTTATTTTGAACACTGCAAAAACTCAAAATCCTACCAGGACTTACAGTTTAGACTAACTTAAAACTCAACTAGAACTTAAAAATGGCTTGACACAAATAGAAATTCAATTGAAACACGAAATTAAATTGAAACACGTGGGAAAAAATCCTAACTTTTAAGTGATGTGTGTTATCAAGCGTAATTACATTTTTAGGTAATATATTAATAAGATCTAAAAGTTTTTTGAGTGAAAGCAGTGAATTAGTATTTTTTTTTAATTCTCGTTACATCTGAGATGCAATTGTTGGCTGTTTTCAACAATATACTGTACATCGAAAATAAAGACATTGATTGACTGAAAATGGTTCAAGATTAGATGAAATGTCTTGTTTTCTCATGTATATTTATAATTGCTCTTCACCTAAAAATATATTTGTTTTATCCGATTACTCGATTAATCGATAGAATTTTCAGTCAATTACTCGATTACTAAAATATTCGATAGCTGCAGCCCTTCATTTCATCTGTTCAAGCCTTTCAATTTGAACCCGAGATGAACATTAATGAGCGTGACAGCACTGTCGATATTCCACAAAACGAGCAGCAGAGGCAAAATGAACAGGAAAGACGTGATGAGAGGAGATGAGAGGATGAAATTGTGTTCTGCCAAAATGCGCTACACAGGCAAAACGTCTACAAGAGGCGAATTTGACACCCGAGGTACTACCGTGCGGTTTCAGCTTGTTTTGTTTAGATGCGTACAGACAGAACATTCTAAAGATGCCTTAAGAAAATACTTAGTAATATGAAATGAGGGTGGTTTAAATACGCTATGTGACTAATGTGGTCAAGAGATCAACAATCTGCTTTAAAGCTACTGCAACAATACACAATGCTTAAAAGTATGAGAGGGAAACACATGTAAGGTAATAAAAGACTCAATAAAAACACAAATTGTCAGTACTCGCCACTTTTATTAACCGATGTGCGCATGTGTTGGATGTCTCGTCGCATAGAAGGAATTGCAGGAGACTGGTAGTGTTCATCGAGTGAGTGATAAACTAACCCTTGGCGTCCATTTTGCGCATAAAACGTCCTAAACATTATAGATTTTTAAATCAATGGCAATATTTTATGTGTTACTAATGATATATTTTAGTAAAAGAGAACAATTGTGGCTTATTAGAGTCTTTGATGTTCCCTTTAACCCAGCTTCATCTCGTGGCTGCATAATGCAACCCCAACAACTACAACTACTGCGCCCATAGACTTCATAATATATTGACATAACACGGGGCGCAGGGCCGATCCATAAGGGGCCTATTTTCAAAAACTTTTAAGTTAAAATATTTTCAAAACCAAATCTGCTACCGACCTAAAACCAAAACAGGCACCTACCTTAGCCATATGAGTCTCCATGAGCAGCAGCATAAAAAAAATTCAAAATCGTTCCCTTGTAAAATCCCGATTAATTATTTTTTATATAACAAAACTTTAATGGCTATAAAATTCTCAGATATTACACTAGATACACAAAAATCACCAAATGCAGAGTTAATCATCAATATTTTCAGGATCAATAGCAATAATTAAAATGTTAGTTTTTGCCCAAAATAGCAACTTAAATTTTTTTGAAGAGCCAATAAATCACTCAATTTTCACATTAGAAACTTAATACTTGAGGAAGACATGCGGAATCAATTATAAATGATTAAAAATTATAAATAATTTATAAATAGATTATTAATTCATTCTATATGCAGTAACAACATAGTATCGAATAGCTCTTTATTGTCATTATACAGTTGTAAGTTAAATAATTACAGTGAATGAGGCTAGTGGCCGCCTGACGTAAACAGAGCTTTTCGGTTGAAAATTCTTGTGAATTCTTGTGAATAAATGCTTAAATCCCCAAATTCTTCATAGATATGGACGTAAAACAGTCTCGATTTTTGGTTAAAAGCAAAGAAACTGCAGTTAGCGTTTATTTTACGTAAATATGTCGAAGTACAATGCTACTCTGTTAGCGAATGAGGCTAGCGGCCGCCTGACGTGAACAGAGCTATTCGGTTGATAATTCTAGTGAATAAATGCTTAAATCCCCAAATTCTTCATAGATATGGACGTAAAACAATCTCGATTCTTGGTTAAAAGCAAAGAAACTGTTCATTTAGCGTTTATTTTACGTAAATATGTCGAAGTATATTGCTTAGTGAAAAAAATGCTTAAATCCCCGAATTCTTCATCAATATGGACGTAAGAGTTTTAAAGTCTATGCTGCGCCTAATAAAGAGGTGCCCCGCTATATTTGAAAACAGTTTTAAAATAGGCCATTCATTGAAGCCTTATATTCCAATGCGCCGTATAGTGCGGAAAATACGTAATCATTCAAACATTTATTTGTTGCTTGCAGTGCTCTTCCATGCTTTTCATGGTGTAAACTGTCAAGAGTTATCAAAGCGCAAAACTGGAGCATGCCCACTACTTGTGCTCACAAAATCTGTGCACGTGAACACACAATTAAGTGAAATCATGTAAAAAGTAAATCATGCTTGCTCTGTTTTGACTGTTTTGTCATGTTTATTACTGAACATTTGTTTCTTCCACCATTAGGTCCTGCAGATAACTATTTATGTTACCTACCGGCTTCCTTATTCAAATGTGTAAGTTTCATGTCATTTTTCATTCATTAAATTGATTCTAAGCCCATTACGGGAATGGTGTGTTGAATATTAACCCATCACACTTGCAGGCAGGTATAGAGGCACTTTAGAGTGAAAAGGGAGGTATAATTAGTGCTGCTTCTCCTGCGCTAGTTGCTCAAAGGCAATATTTTAGTTTGACCTGCAAGTGTTTGCAGTTCAGTAATCGCAAATATTAATGTCAGTTTTTTTTTACCTACCCCTCTGATATTATTGGCATTTTTGTTCCAAATTTTATTATTTATTTATTTATTTTTATGTTAAATTATTAGAGAATGTAGTTATTGGACGAGATTTGCTTACCATGGTTCGCTCGCAGTCTCTTTAGAAATGCTACCAAACGAAAGACAAAAAACAATTAAAACAAAAGAATCAACAGCAAAAAACCCTAGCACAAACTTTGACCATGACCAGGTAATCAAAATACCTTTTTCATTTTGCATTGAGGTTAAATTGGTGCAAAACATGGTGAGAGGAGGTCGACAGTACGTTTCTCAACAACATATCAGCACAATGGAAAATATTTCATTTTGTAATGCACAGATGGCATCCGCAAAGACTATTTTATTCCTCCATCCATGTCGATTACAGACAAACATAGGCGCATGTGTAAACGCGCAATCTTTGCCCCATTCAAACGACTCAACCTAAATCAAGCATCTCAACCATATTTCCTATGTCAGTTTACCATATTAACACCAAATATACAGTACAATGAGCCGAGATCCTTCATCACGACAGAACTAAAGTGCTTTTCTCAACTAACATGATGCATGGACAACCAAATGCGAACGTGGCCTGTATTTTAACGTAACATAGCTATTAGGAGTTATTCAGATAACCAAGCATAAAGAACATGCTAACAAGTTTACCAAACCATCAGTGTCACTCCAAAACACCGAAATAACTTGTGAAATGATAAAATAATGTGTTAATAATTTCGCACATAAGTCGTTCCAGAGTATGTCGCACCCCCAGCCAAACTATGAAAAAAACTGCGACTTATAGTCCCAAAAATACGGTATGCAAGTTTACCAATGATTTCTAGATTTGCACGTTTGATTGTAGAGCTACCAAGCTTCTCGGGCAAGATCAAAGCTACAAACCTGTCAATCATCGTTAACTTTAAGTACCAAACGCAAGCTGGACAGTTTGGCTGCACTGCGGGAATTTGATATGGTCCCTTCTCACAATTACGTGAACATCTTCCAAAATGATCTTCGAAACGACCCCCGAGGCTCAAGAATTTTTTTTTGAAAGGTACAAATTGAAATGCCTTGGGAGGGTGCACATTTTGTGGCAAACTACGTCCTATAGTGCCGGCATTGTGGTAGCATTCTGTTCAGTTGGCTTCACAGCTGATGAAACCTTGATAAATGTGCTTTCTTAGACGTTTTGGGACAAAATCCAGTTGCTAAACTAAATAAGACCTCAATGTATTTTTGTGTGGAACTGTTGTTCACAACAACAATAAAAACTATTCCGTTCTCGCCGAAACTAGTAAGCTCTTTACAAGCTATTACAATCTCTCGTACTCCTTAAAAAAAAAGATTCTTTGTTTTCTTATACAGCAAGTAGAATCCATCAAGAGCCAGGCTAGCGGGCCGAGTCCTAGCGGTAATGAAGCCAAGTGAAGTCGGTTTCGGCCGGATTAAACTGCGACTGGCAGAGGGGGTGTGGAAGTCGTGGAAAAAATGTGACAAAAAGAGGAAGCCATAAAATTATTGTAGTAAACCACTAAACCGCAGCAAATGGACATGGCTGCATGTGAATACTACTTTATTTTTATACTGCTCGCTTGATTAAACTCCAAACTACTCACACAGGGACACAAGTGCACTGTACTCGATGTGACGCAGGACGACAAGCAACGTTGCTTCTCGCCGTATTTTGATTCCGTCATCACAAGAGGACTGCGGTTCTTCAGACTATTTGGTGTTAACCTAAAAATGCAATTTTAGCTATTTTCAGCCAATTTCGGTCACATCTCTAATTGATAGCATCCACAAAGATGATTTTTTTTCTCCATCCATTTTGATTTAAATTACCGACCAACAGGCTTAAACACGCTAACTTTGCCCTGGTCAATGGACTTGGATGATACACAATGTTAGCACCAACATGCCAACTTTGTTCATATTCCTATTGTCATTTTACAATGCAGGAAAGTAATAAATGAAAACTCAAAAGTATATCACATTTGAAGGAGAAGACTTTGGCGTGCGTCGTCAATTTTTTCCTCATCATTTGTCTCCACTGTTTAAAAGCATCTCCAATGCACATCCTTGTTTTGTTTTCAAAAATTTTCATGACTCATTTGACATTCGGAACGAAATTCTATTGCGCTGTTGGTGCGCGGCATCGTTAATTCTAACTGTGAACATGGTAGCAACCTTAATTTACCGTATGTAGCCTTCAGAGCGGTTGGCAACCTGGACGAAGACAAAGAACTGATCTTGTAATTGGCTGATGGTGGAGGGCAAGACATCTGTTGTAAACACGGAATCAAAACAATGACAACTAAAACAGGCTGAGTATCGGGAAGGTCTCGGCTTTACCATTGAGAACCATGTTAGAAGTATTTCCATAGAACGTGTTTCTTCAATATCTATTGAAATATTGGGACCATTTATTGGATAACTTAAGTGCAAATCTTACATAATGCTCCTCTAACATAAAAGTTGACACAAAATATCTGTCCAGTCTTTACACAGCTTATCCTATTCAGAGTCACAGGTTGCTGGGTCCTCAGGCAACCATGTACAGGCAGACTGCACCCTGAATGTCAGTCAGTTGCAGGACACGTATTGAGTGGAGGAATCTGACCTCTTAGCCAGATTGCCGGAATCACGCCAGCCGAACCGCCGGACCCGCCCTTATGCAGCTCCAACGACCCGGGCCAGCGAAACTCGGCCAAAAGACCAAACTCTGCGCGTTCACCTTAGTCTTAACCCCTTGTACTGACTCCATTTTGAAAGCTGGAAAAGGCTTCGAAACACAAGTTTACAATTTATTCTGAGTCGACAGCAATCATACAGCACAGAGGGACCCAGGCGAGGATTCAGGGTCACCATATGACAAGTCAACACAAGGCGGGGCGGGCTGTGGGCAGAAGAAGAGTGTGCTTGGGCGTTGTTTAGGATTATTGTCTGTTTGTGGATTGGACAGGAGGATTCGGGAGTAACTGTTGTCAGGGCAACGAGGGTTGTGGATCTTGCCACCTCGGTGTCAAAGGGGCTCTTGGAGTCTTATCAGTCGTGTTATCAATTGGATATCGGGCCTTCTCTGGTGTTCCTTGTGTTGGGACAGGACATGCCGCCATTTGTTCTGGACTTTCCTGGGGAACTGATTGCCGGAGTTGGTGGTGCAGACGTGGGCTTCTGTCTTACCTCGTTAGCTTCAATCCTGCCCAGTCAGTTGCATAACGTACAAGTTGGGCTCCCGTGATAAGAAGGCGCCATGTATCTCTTATGCCCAATGGCAAATATATTCTGCTTGTTTTCCTTAAACTATTGTATAAGTGCTATTTATTTTATATTGGGTGTGTTAGAGTAATCCAAACAGTAAATACGAGAAAAGATACCATTCCCTGATTGATTATATTAAGTGTGTTAGAGGAATACAAACAGTCGATCGGTAAATACGAGAAAAGTTAATGACATATTTCTGTACATGTCACTACAGGAAGCAGTCCTCTCAGGGAACATTCTCTCTATGGGAAATGGTTCGTTTTGTTAACATGCTGATTGTCTTCCGCTTCCTGCGCATCATTCCGGATATTAAGGTAGGTAGGAGTTGTTTACAATGAGTACAGTATGTGTATGTGTCTGGCAGCACATTCGGCAAGTCAAGGCAAGTTCATTTGTAGAGCACAAAGGGGCAGTTTAAAGTTCTTCAGTGCTATAGTCAGGTTTTTAAATAACACAAGTTGGACAATGACACAATTTCAACTCTCACACTGCAGTAGATTTGAAATAATAAAAAAAAGATGTGCTCCAAGTGCAGAATTTGTCTTCAATGATATTTTGGGCATTTTCCCTTCAGTTTTGACTCAAGCAAGTGAAAAGCGTGCTCACTCGGGCAAGGGCGTTGGTTTGTTCTCAACATTGGTAGGAATGCTATAACAGCATCACAATTGTTTGCTGGGGACGGGACAATAATAAGACCAAACAGATTATTGAACAGGGGTCAGGCAGTGTTGTTTTCGTCAACGGTGACTATAATGAAAATATTTCGTCGACAAACAATTTTTTCACGACGTTGACGAGAAGATAATGAGCCAAAAACGTGTCTTGGGAGACTAAAACATAACGACACGAATGCCAGTTTTCGTCTGATGGGACGAGGACAAGACAAAAATGCGCCATAGTTTTTGTCGCATGTTCACAATGGTTGTCTGGTTATGTCACTCATGTGACGTGCTGCGCTCCCCCAATTCACCCGTTAGTCTTCTCCAGTCTCCCCATTGCCTGTTTTGAGATACACACGCTAAGAATAGTCTTCTTTTCTTGGCAAGAAGAGAAATTATGCCATGTTGCTTTAGCCTTTAAAGGTCTGTGCTAGCGTTAGCATAACATTCACGTTCGCGTTAGCATCAGGTTATAGTTAACGGCAAGCGACCTCTTAAACTCTCTGTGCTGAGTGATCATCACACACTACATGTTACTCATAGCGTTAGCATAGCATTAATGTTCGCGTTAGCATCAGGCTATTGCTAACGGTGAGCGTCCTCTTTAACTCTCAGACTGTCTTTTTTACATACAGTTCGTGGCATCCTGGTGGGTATAATTATTTTTTTTCACATTTTACAGACGAATTTTTTTTTTATTAAACTAGACGAAATTAGTCTTGAATTTTCATCAACAAAAACTAGACGAAGACAAACACATTTTGAGATGACTAAAATAGGATTAAAACTAAAAAAAAATACAGTGGTAAATCTACATACGAAGTTAATTCGTTCCAGGACCTTGTTTGTAAGTCGCTTTCAAGGTTTTCTTGAGTACACCATCAATTGCGGCGGACAGCAGGCGTTTTGTGTTGAATAAATTGTGAAATAAATGATAAAAACCTGACAAAGCTAGCGATTTCTATGGCGATGTAACCACAGTAATAATTGTCAAATTAACTTATAAAGACTGGCGAACGGTGGTCGGAGGAGGACCGTGAAGATGTATTGTTCAGTCAGTTCACGGATGCGCACCCCACGCTCATATTTCATTTCAGTGGTAAGCGTCACCTTTTTCCCTTGTTTCACCACCTGTATCAACCTTTTTGAAACCTGTGTTGATTTCTCTCACAAGAAAGTCAACCGTGCGGTACTGTGGTGCTGTCATGTCGTCGTATTTCGAGCATGTCGTCGGATGTAGAAACAAATGGCCAGTCAAATTTTATGTCGGAAGTCGAAAAGATCCTGTGTCAAAGCGATCTTATGTCGAGGTACCCCTGTATTGTCATCCAAAAGACTAAGACTAAGACGAAAATTAAAAGGGCTGCCGAAAACAACACTGGGGTCAGGTCTACATTTCTCACAAGTATGAACCTAATTATTGATCGGCTAAATGATCAATGCAAAAGAAATCTGTATTGACTCTATACTAACTTTCATGTGTAATGCAACACCGTGGCTTCAGAGTGCTAGTTTCATAATTAAAAAAACGGGGAGCTATCCAAGAGTGGTTCCACTTCTAGGGGACACTGGAGCACCCCTAGACTCAAACTAAAGGATTGTAATAAAAAAGTGATTTGGGGAAAAAAAATAAAATAAAATAAAAATCTGAGATATTCAAGGACCTATCTACATCTGAGGCAAACTAGACCAGTGTTTTTCAACTTTTTCTGAGTCACGACACATTTTTACATAGGAAAAAATGTCGCTGCACACCACAAACCAAAAATGTGCCAAAATTACTTCCTGTACAGTATATTTAATTATCCAATAATTTCTCAATATTTTTTCTAACTCGGTGTGACTTGGGCCTGTTTAAATGAACACAAAGCCGATATCCTGGCTGGAATTGAAGAAAGACGCACACGAAGCTCTTCTTCAACAGCTCTTTGTCTCTGTTTTTTTATTTTTTATTTTTTAATCGCAGTTAGGCTTGAAAAGCTCAGACTTTTCAGACAGGGGGACTTGTCTGCAATGTCTTTAACCGCATCAGGGCAAAGCATCTCGCTGACAATTACCGTAATTTCCCGAATATAACGCGCACTTTTTTCCCCCAAAATCAACTTGTAAACTCATGGTGCGCATTATAAACGGGTACATGGATGGAGACAGAAATATATATGTATTACATATATATATAAACCGATTTTTTTTCATTGACACGGCCACGTTGTGTTGAAGAAACGTATGCGGCGACCCGTTGCCGACCATTACGGTACGTGACGTCACCATTTTGTTTCGGTAATACTTCACTCTAATCGGCCGAATGATTTCGTCTGTGTTAAATTCTGCTTTTTTCACTCTTCATAAAGCACAGAATTTAGTTTCTTGAACTCATTTGAGTCGACGTTTATTGCAGCTCCGCAATTCGGACCATAACAAATGTAAGGACACACACTTCCTGTGTCCGTCAACTATATCGGTCCCTCGTGAAACTCAAACCCAAATTACAATAGTTCCTTTGGTTACTGTCGTGTTGACAGTGATGAGCTCTCACGGATTTCCGACTTACGTTCTGACTTTCATTTTACCGTATCAATCCATGGAAGAAACATTTATTCATCATGAGGAAACGAGCAAGTTATACACCAGCCTTTAAAAGAAAAGTCACATCCGTTTTGTTTTCTCCTAGATTCTGGTAAGTTGGAGAAATTGTCAAATCATATTATTACCGTAAATATTGTCAGTTTACGGTAATGTTTTGAACTACCAATGTGCTATGCTTGTGCTGTGTTTCACCAGTCAGTAAAATGACATCTCTGTATCTGTACACGAGCTGTTTTCTTGTATTCTTCTATTTATTGGTGCACGTTATAAACGGGTACAATAATTTTCCCTAGATTTTACAAGTAAATTTGGGGTGCGCATTATACACGGGTGCGCCTTATATTCGGGAAATTACGGTACTTTGCATGCAGGTAGTGATAATTTCTCTGCCGCAGTGTGGGACTTTTTGAATTTAGCAACAAGTTCAGCAAAAAGGTAACTGACTTTGATGGCTTTTTATTTACCTTTTTCGTTTTTCTCAAAAAAGTTGCCTGTTTCTCTGTGTTTTCACAAAGATAAAATAGTCCATCGACTTGTTTTGAAGCGACGGGTGTTTCATTTGGAGATGACGTTTAAGATCTGTTTAAGAGTCTGTGACCCATCGCCTTATTGGCCTCTCGAGCCAGAACGACATCATCCGTGCAATCAGATTTGTTTATTTGCATGATGTGTTCTTATTGAGCAACGTCACTCTTGCGTGTTGGAAGTCGTCTCCACAACAACACAGATGGCAAACGGGAGAGCCGAGAAGATATTCCAATCGGCGGTAAATTGTTTTAAATGACCAAAAACTAGGGCTGTCAAATTTATCGCGTTAACAAGCGGTAATTAATTTTTTAAATTAATCACTTTAAAATATTTGACGCAATTAACGCATGCACTGAAGGACCCGCTCACGCATTGCCTCAAACAGATTACAATGACACAGTTTATGCACATTAAGAGTGAAGAGAATGCCACCGGCCGCTTGGGGGCAGCACCGTTCCATACTAATGTTGGTCCTTCTAATAGTGGGAGAATTAGTAGTTGTGAGACATTTATGCTGTTGCATTGTGCTATTTGTGCTCCACACATATTTCTGTAAGTTTTCTTTCTTTTAGTGGCAATTATGTGTCTCTTGTTGTATTTTGGGTAAGATATGTACAGATATACAGTATATGTATATGTTATAAAGGCGAGTGGACACAGGTGTTCATTGGACCACGCCGTTTATTGGCATAAGCTTCGGCAACTCCTTCACAACAAACATAAGTATCATTTAGTGAAAACACAACGAAAATAATATTCCTATCACTCAAAAAAAATAATAATAATGTTCACAAAAAGAAAAGCACTTCAGTCTGTAGTAATGAGGCCCTATTCTCACACAGTTAAACAACAATGTAAAGTGAACTGGCATTCCCAATCAAAATAGCTATGCAAAATACACATAAAACTTACTCAGACTTTGATCACTCTACGAACGAAAACATTAAGAGGGCGTTTTAATATAAAATTACAGTAACTTGTAACTATAACATTTATCTTTTAAGAACTACAAGTCTTTCTATCCGTGGATCCCTTTAATAAAAAGAATGTTAATAATGCCATTTGTGGATTTATTGTTAAAATAAACAAATACAGTACTCATGTACAGTATGTTGTATGTATATATTCGTCTTGTGTCTATCTTTCCATTCCAACAATAATTTACAGAAAAAATGGCATATTTTAGAGATGGTTTGAATTGTGATTAATTACGATTAATTAATTTTTAAGCTGTGATTAACTTGATTAAAAATTTTAATCGTTTGACAGCCATACCAAAAACATATCGAGTCGCTAAAACCAACAGTGTGTCTTGCGCTAGCCATGTTGAATAAACTTCTCCGTTCTCCGCTCTCCTTGTATATTTATTACCTCACACTAGAGTTTCTTGTTGCTTTATCAAGGGCACGTCCGCCTGTCGCTGATTGGTCCACTCCGCTCTCAGTTTGCTGCGGCTTGGTCCGCCCTGGGAATTTTTGATCCGCCGTACGGTCGCCAGACTCAATCGCTGGAACAGCGGTGAGTCTGGTGTATCAAGCAACTGTTGGAGAGTTGCTTGTGTTAACGAATTGCTCGGATTTCTAGTCATCGGCCACCTTGCTGTCCTCGAGAATGTGTTGGAATAAAACACAAGGGGAGTACTGACGGTCGTCACATATGGAAAGGACGCTTTCATGTATATCGACACTTGACGAGTCTAATCCAAGGATGTACAGTAGACGTGCTGGGGTCCACATTGTCGCGGACAGCAAGGTGGCTAGAAATCAGAGCAGTTCTTGAATGCGACATGAGCAATACCTCATTCATTTGCACACAACTGAAACCTACTACCTAGTCCTACCTTCCTTCCTTCCGCAACTCCGCCCGATGACGTAAAAAAATTGAAAAATGCAATGTTGGATCATTTCTTGCAGCACACGTGACAATCACGGCAACCTAGTATGCAGCGGCACACCGGTTGAAAGACACTGTACTAGACTACCCCAAGACTCGAACCAAATTCTGATGCTGTCATTTGTCATGTCAGTTCACGTTCATGTTCATGTCAGTGTTGGGACAATTTGAGCATCCTGAAAAGTTGGTAGTCTTATGTCACTACCGTCCCTATGCAAACCTACGCCCTTGTGTTCGCGTCAGGCGACTGATTTGACCATTGCTGAAAATTACTCTTGAAGGCCTTCAAAATTTCTTTGGTACATTGCAAGTTACCGTTCGTAGTCATTGTGAACATATTTTGCAGATTTGTCTTTATTGATTATTATCTGATGGTATTGTTAAAGCAACACTAGGTAACTTTTCAACCATTATAAAATATTTCCATAACATTTATGATGATATGTCGTCTGACAAGTAGTTGAATGATGCATCTTTTATATCTTGAGGGGGTCTGTATCGCTTTCACCAGCACTAATAAACTTTGAGGAAGAAACTACAAATGTGTTAACTTCTTTACGGCATACGTCACTTCCCCCTGTCATTATAAAGACGGAAGTTGCGCAAGTTCTGCAAAGATGGCAGAGCAACAAAAGACATAAAAAGATTTTGTCCGAGGAGACAAAAAAAAAAGGGAGGCTACCAGGATAAAATGACACTCAAGAATAAGCATTGACCCTGCTTTCACTCACTGGCGTTACCCGCAACCTCGCCCCCTCCTGACGAGTTTGGACGACTGGATGGCGTGCTGGTAGGGGAAATATGGTAAGCAATCAAACGTTTCTTACGCTCAACATCATCATATGTTATTGTTTCGCCATATCAGGATTCATAACTCTAATTACTATTCATCCTTCTCAAAGCCGCTGGAAACAGAAATGTCGTTCAATCCATCTGTAGACGACCGGGAGAGCAGAATTTTATTCTATTTTGTATTTTTTTTTTTAACCTGTCCTGTTCAGCTGCTTGACATGGAGAATGAAGATCTGAGTGTCCGATTGAACTGAACAGTTTTAATGTATCACATAGGAGTATGATCAGAATTTTACGGCACTGTACACTAGTCTTCATGGGATATGCAGTCTTCCTTAAAGTGCGTACGACAGGGGGAAAAAAAGTCTTAAATAGCATTATTATGTGAATTAGAATCATATTTTGAAACGATTTGACAATATACAACAATTTGGCAAAGCGCAGATGACGAGATATTAGTCTTTTAATCTGCCGGTTAGCCACGCCTACCTTTATAGGTGTCTAGTGTCCCCAACAGGAGGATGACATCGGCAGAAGAATGGTTTCATCTGTTTTACTATTCTGCCCATTGAGGGGAATTACTCAAAATTAGGAAAATGTGACGAAGAGAGCAGCAAAATGTCATTTTTTCAGTCTCTCTACCTTTTTACAGTTCCTGTTCTTTTCATAGTGGTTTAGCGTCCCCCTGGTCCCTACTCACAGTTTTTGTTAGAATTCTCTGACTTTTTATCCAGTATTTTGCTAAGCTGGGATAGAATTATAATTGTAGGGGGTTTGAATATACATGTTGATGATGACGGCGACTCTCTTGGTAAGGCTTTTAATGACCTACTAGATGGGACTGGCTTCATTCAAAATGTAAATAAACCAACTCATGGTCACAAGCACACCCAGGACCTGATTTTAACTTACGGTACGGAGATTAGCGATTTTAGTGTCCATCCCCACAACCCCGAACTGTCTGATCATTTTCTAATTACCTTTCAGTTTGTACTTCAAGATAATCCTTCACTAGTGACTAAAACTCTGATGAAAAGGACATTATGTGATCGCTCTGTTTCAGAGTATAAACAGATAATTTAGCCAATATTTGCCTCCATGTCATCAGATTATGAAGGAATAATGTCTGGCCTTGCTGTGAATGACGAGTTTGTTGATAGTGTCATGTTTACTCTACGAACTGCTCTCGATGTAGTCGCTCCCCCCAAATTAAAGTTTGTCAAACCGAGACGAGCTTCTCCCTGGTATAACGCTGAAACACGCTCTCTCAAACAATCGGCACGTAAATTAGAAAGACTTTGGCGCCGTTCTAACACAGAGCACACTCTCTCCGCCTGGAAACACAGTTTAGTGACCTATAAACCTTGCGTATGACTAAAACCAGATATTACTCATCCTTAACAGTTGAAAACAAGAATAATCCTAGGTAGAGATGTGCCGATCGATCGGCATCCCGATCGGGTCAGATTACGTCATTTTCAAAGTATCGGAATCGGCAAAAAAATATCGGCCATGCCTTTTTTAATATATATTTATTTTTTAATTAAATCGTTTTCTAATTGTATTTAACGTTACAGACATACATGTAATATGTTACACTCATCCAGAGTCTTTAGTTTAGGCTTAAGGTAGGGTTATCAAATTTATCCCGATAACGGCAGTAATTAATTTTTTAAAAAATGTATTATGTTAAAATATTTAACGCAATAATGCATGCGCTGCACGACCCACTCACACATTGTCGCGCTCAATCTGTAATGGCGCAGTTTTACCAACATAGAGAGCTTAAAGGCACCGTAAAATGAGTAAAATTAATTTTGGCAGCCTTTGGAGCCTTTTTTTAATTGGCTAAAGCCTTACAATCCCTCTCCCTACAATTAAAAATATCATGGGAAGCAATGTGGGGAAGCAAGGTAGCAATTGATCTTTTTCTTAACACCTTATGTTATTTCCCACGCAGAGAAGATACAGTGGGGAGAACAAGTATTTGATACACTGCCAATGAGTTTTCCCATTGGGAAATCCCACTGATGGGAGATCCCACTGTACATCAATTGGTAGCACTACGCACAGTCATGGTTCCACTTCCCATCATGCATTTGGGCATGGCTACAGTATCATTTACTGAAAGCTCAACAAATACACTAGTTGGCAATATTTAGTCACAATATACAAAGTCACAAGTCTTTCTATCCGCGGATCCCTCTCACAGAATGAATGTTAATAATGTATATGCCATCTTGAGGATTTATTGTCATAATAAACAAATACAGTACTTATGTACTGTATGTTGAATGTATATATTCGTTTATTCGTAATTTGTTTTATTCATTTTTTTCTTAATACATTGCCAAAATGTATATGATCGGGAAAAATTATCGGGAATGATTGGAATTGAATCGTGAACAAAAAAAAAAAGCAATCGGATCGGGAAATTCCGGGATCGGCAGATACTCAAACTAAAACGATCGGGATCGGATCGGGAGCAAAAAAACATGATCGGAACAACCCTAATCCTAGGCTTCTGGTCAGCACTGTAGCAAGGCTGACAAACGGTCACAGCTCAATAGAACCTTATATCCCAACCACCCTTAGCTGTGATGACTCCCTAAAAATTTTTAACAATAAAATCTCAACTATAAGAAATACAATAAATGAATTACTTCCAACTTTTAGGTCTGATAAAGTGCAGACTGAAAATTCAGAATCTCCTATAAACCCCTCTAAAATATTAAATAACTTTACCACTGTAGACCAAACCGATGTAATTGCAATTATAATGTCCTCCAAACCATCAACGTGCCTCCTAGACCCGATCCCAACCAAACGTCTTAAAGAGACTCTAACTAACTCTCTAACTATTGATATTATCCTAAATATAATAGAGCTGAAACGAATACTCAAGCAACTCGAGTAACTCGAGTTTAAAAACTGATCCGAGTAATTTTATTCACCTCGAGGAATCGTTAAATTTTGCCAGCTCTCAGCATCACGTTTTGCCCGGACTACTTTTAATGCGGGACAACGCGCTTACGTCACGTGCGTAGACGAAGAAGAAAAAAAAAAAAAAACCTTAATGCAGCCGACAGCCGCTCTACAAACGACACCGATGTTGCTAAAAACTACGCCCGCGTGATGCAAGTGTTGTAGCAGGTAGTGTCCGATGCGTCTCAAAGATATCGCATGCATTTAGAACTAGATGCGAAATGACACTCGGCTGCGTCTGGGCAGCGTTAGTAAACAGCCGTCATCTTTAGGCAGTAGACTTCTCAGCGCTAAGATATATAACGTTACTGTCACTCCCACTCGTAACGTTAACCCTTCGGAGGGCTAGGTTTCTATTGATAATGACCACTGTCGATGCGTGGCTAACATGTCTTACATACAGGCTTTATTTAATCTGTAAAAACACAGCGCTGTAGAGTGATGAGGGTGTAAAATTAAAACATAATAAAGCTAACTGTCAGTTTTAGCTTAGTAGTCATTGCTGAATAAAACACCAAGTAGCACTGGTCCCTAATGTGCTCCAATACAGCAGGTATCGTACATTACCATTTATTTTGAACACTGCATAAACTCAAAATCGTATCAGTACTTACAGTTTAGACTAACTTAAAACTTAACTAGAACTTAAAAATAGCTTGACAAAAATAGAAATTCAATTATAACACGTGGGAAAAACACATAGCTTTCAAGTGATGTGTGTTATCAAACGTAATTACATTTTTAGGTAAGAAATATGTTGTTGTTGTTTTTTTTTAATAAGATCTAGAAGTTTTTTGAGTGAAAGCAGTGAATTTTTTT
This sequence comes from Corythoichthys intestinalis, assembly GCF_030265065.1. NCBI lineage: Eukaryota > Metazoa > Chordata > Actinopteri > Syngnathiformes > Syngnathidae > Corythoichthys > Corythoichthys intestinalis. The sequence continues at coordinate 82,573,146 of NC_080395.1, forward strand.
CCTAGTCACAGCTGAGATGCAATTGTTGGTTGTTTTCAACAATGTACATCGAAAATAAAGACATTGATTGACTGAAAATGGTTCAATCTTGGATTAAATTAAAAAGGTTTTATCCGATTACTCGATTAATCGATAGAATTTTCAGTCGATTACACGATTACTAAAATGTTCGATAGCTGCAGCCCTAAAATATAATAAATACCTCATTAGTTACTGGCCACGTGCCTCAGTCCTTTAAATATGCAGTTATTAAACCGCTTTTGACAAAACCTACTCTTGATCCTGACATCCTGGCCAATTATAGACCTATCTCTAATCTACCCTTTCTCTCCAAAGTCCTTGAAAGAGTGGTAATTAAACAACTCTGTCAGCACCTACAGGACAATAGGTTATTTGAACATTTCCAGTCTGGCTTTCGAGCTCATCATAGAACTGAAACTGCATTAGTCAAAGTAACTAACGACTTGTTACTAGCCGCTGACGTTGGATTAGTCTCGATCCTGGTTCTGTTGGACCTGAGTGCAGCCTTTGACACAATCGACCATAATATCTTATTGCAGAGAATGTGACATAGGCGTTAGAGGAGCAGCCCTCTGCTTTTTTAAATCATATTTATCTAATAGGTACCAGTTTGTCAATGTAAACCAGCAATCATCAACGCACTCTAGAGTTAGTTATGGTGTGCCGCAAGGATCGGTCCTCGGGCCCATCTTGTTTACGCTGTGTATGCTTCCTCTAGGAAATATCATCAGAAAACATAGCATTAACTTTCATTGTTACGCTGACGACACACAACTGTATTTATCAGTCAAACCTTAGCAGATCAGGCAAGTGGATAAACTAAGCACCTGCGTCCAAGATATAAATACCTGGATGAGCACTAACCATCTTCTACTTAACCCTGAAAAGACAGAAGCCCTTATAATAGGCCCGAAAAGTGTGAGAGACTCTTTAACTGCCCAGATAGTCACTCTGGACAATGTAAGTGTAGCCTCCAGCACCACAGTTAAAAACCTAGGAGTTGTAATTGACCCAGACTTATTGTTTAAAGCTCATATTAAACAAACCTGCAGAACGGCCTTTTTTCACCTGCGCAACATAGCCAAAATTAGAAATATTTTATGTAAAAATGATGCAGAAAAATTAATTCACGCGTTCGTTACATCTATATTGGATTACTGTAACTCCCTACTTGCAGCTTGTCCTAAAAGTTCTCTAACAGGTCTTCAGCTAGTCCAAAACGCAGCAGCAAGACTTTTAACAGGAACTTATAGAAGAGAGCACATCACCCCTGTGCTCCAGGCCCTTCATTGGCTTACAGTCGAGTTTAGAATTAAATTTAAAATCCTCCTTCTTACATTTAAGACCATTAATGGGTTGGGGACATCTTATCTCACCGATGCTCTGGTTCCATACTGCCCCAACAGAACACTCCGCTCTCAGAATAAAGGCCTACTGGTAGTTCCCAGGGTTTCTAAAAGTACTATCGGAGCTAGAGCCTTTAGCCACCAAGCCCCTGTTTTATGGAATCAGCTTCCAGCTAATATTAAAGGAGCCGAGCCGGTCTGCACATTTAAGATTAGATTAAAAACGTTCCTATTTGACAAAGCTTATGGTGAGGCTAGTTGAAGTTGGATTAGACTCACAGTTAGTCTAAACTGCACCAGAAGCTATAATGCCGGGGGAAGTACAGCCACTGAGTTCTATCTCCTTTTTCTCACTCTACCTACCACTTGTCTTACTTTATTTCTATTTTCCAATGTTAATATCTAGTGAACTAGTCTCCTAACTAGTCTCCCATTTGGGGAGGGGCTATTTTTCAGCTGCAACCTCCTGACTATTCGGACCCCTGGCTGGATGGACGACCTCGTTGCCACCCCCGTCTCATCTGGCGAGATGGACCTCTTCTTGTTCCTTTACTCTACTGCATCTTTACAGACTGTAACCCAGTCTGCTAATTTCCATTAGCAGTCCTGGTGCATCCTGTCTAACCGTCCTGGGAGTGGATCCCTCCTGACTGTGGTACTCCCCAAGGTTTCTCATTTTCTCCCAAAGAGCTTGGAGTTTTTTGAGTTTTTCCTTGCCGACATGGAGGGTCCAAGGATGGGGGATGCCCAGGACTTGAACTTTATTTATTCATCTTTGTTTACTTCATTTGCTGTTTCTGACTGTGTATCATATTTCCTCTGCAAAGCCCTTTGAGACAACCTTGTTGTGATTTAGGGCTATACAAATAAAATTGAATTGAACTGAATTGATTTACAGGATATTCTTTTTATCCAAGTATTTTTCCCTAATAGCTAAAAAAAATGGTATGGTCATGACTAGAGGCGTGCGAAATTTCCGACTCTTAGATTATTCGGGATTCGGCCGTGGAAGATTCGAGAACGATTCACAAACATCAAAATTCCGATTATTGAATTATATCAGGTAAAACAGAAGTAAAACACAGTCAGCGCGGTCTTTGGGACGCAATGAGGAACGGACCGAGAGTAAATATCATGTTCAACTCATGCCGCTAGATAAAAAAAACAATCATACCTGACTGCGGCCGACAGCCGCTACAAACAATGCCCAGTGCTAGTTGCTACAAACATACGGCTACAGTAGAAATCATATATATGTAGAGCTAGATGCAAAATGACAGACGAAGGCGGTGTTAGAACATCTATTATTGAACAGAGATTCAGACTTTCCGGCGTTAGTAAACAGCCGCCATCTTAAAGCAGTACTAAAGCAGTGACTTCTCTAGAAGGCTGTTGTAGTGAACCTAATTAACTTTTTCTCTAAAATACTCCTAAATCGGCAGAATCTCGTCTTGAATCTTTAAATGATGAAATAGTTTTAAAACTTTGACAAAAGTAGACAGAAAGGAAATTATGGAATAACGGGAGCAATTTTAACAACTGTAACAGTTGATTCACAACATTTAATTAATTGAATGTAGTGTAAAGCTGCTGATACAGAACTGGAGTATTTTATTTACTGTTATTTTTGTATATTTGTTTACTGTTATATGCTAACTTGATACTGAAATAGAAGTTTGGTTTAGCCTGAGAGGATTTTTAAACAATTTTGTAACTAATGTACAAAACATTTATTTAAAAAAAAAAAAAAAAAAAGGGAGGGGGGTTCTTTAATAATCATTTTATAATCGAATCGGAGCCTCTGAATCGTAATCGAATCGTTAGCTGCCCAAAGATTCCCAGCTCTAGTGATGACAAATAACAGTCTTCCGCTAAATGGAACATGAAATAATAATCATACATTTATTCAGTACGACATGGCAAAATTACGCCATAATGGTCAAAACTGTTGACTTCACCTTTACTGTTGCACCTCCCGAACGATATTTTATGCCACCGTAGTTAGTCGGGCTTTTGTCATTTTGCTGCCCCGGCTTCGGAGAATGTAAATAAACCAATAGGCGTGACAGCTAGCCGACATGCTAACCCAAACCGAATGATGTTTCAAACTCTTCGAGCGAAAAATCACACTTAACTAGCCCGGATATTTTCATACGGCAGCGGGGTTGTCGATTGTCTTCGCCGATCGGCAACCCACCCGGCGACGAGCAAGTTAGAGCTCTGCTGAGGGCAGAGGGCTCGTTTGCGGGGAAGCAGCTGGACAATGACCGCCGGACAAACCGGCCGACGTCGGAGGAGCACGTAGCTGCCAGATGGTCAACACGGATATGGCAAAATAATGCTTTAGTACACGGCGAAGAAGAAGAGCGGCTGCAGTTGTTGTGCAGCTAACATGGCAGAACGTGTCAGGAGAGCTTTTCTACTTGCCCATCCATGTTCAAACGTAATTAAATAGTCCTTTATCTAAAGAAAGTTTGTAGTGTTTACTGTGTAATCTCTGTATTCGTGGCCATTTTTAACACAAAGTTGCAATTCATGATCGGGTGGAAAATTTGTGTGACAAGCTGCCGGTCGTCGGCCGAGTGGACAAGGAGCCTGTCAGCCACAAAATGCAAGCCGCCTCGGTATTAAAACGTGTGCCATTATCCCAGTGTTTAACATAATACAAAACACTATGTTTACTCACTTCCTCGTAAGTCCAATGGTCCCACAGTTGTCGCACACCTGTTTTGGCCGACCTTGGGGTGAACGGGAACTTTCTGAAACCCAAAAAGGCTCACACGCCTCTCCATGGTGCAGCCACAAAAGCCTGCAGCCGTTTGGCTGGCGTGATGCAAAAAATAAACGAATTAATCCGCAAAATCGGCTGAATCCACAGTCCATCTGCATGCTATAAAGCAATGCTGTATTGTGAGACGCTGACCCGAGTGACGTCACATTCGCATTCGTCCTAAACCCGAGACTGGAGCCAGAAGTAACTTATGCACAATGCATGGCGCGGGATTCAAAAATTGAATATATAAAACGATAGTTTCCACACACATTCAAGCGGTCCATTTAATTCAGGAGCATAAAACCCCGCGTGAAATAAAAAATAAACATGCTTTTTGGCAAAACACTACCGCTTTTGTCCACCTGCTTCGCTAAAATTGACCCAAACTGAAAAGTTACCTAGTGTTGCTTTAAGTTCTCAATTTTTTCCCCCATTGGTAAGCATAAGGTGTTAGTACACATAACTTGTATACTTTTGAATGTACCGCATTTTCTAAATGTTAAGGCACACCATCATTGAATGACTTTTTCATGCATAGCGCATTATTGCATCTCTGTAATGCCTCTTGTCATTGGTTCTTGATACTTTAACATAGTAGTATTTGCATTATTAATTACCACATTTTTATTAGTTTAGTTCTATATTTTTATGGGTTTTATTAACAATTAATGTGTGTTTTGAGCACCTTATTGGAGCGGTGCAACAAAATAGGTTTGAGGTACAACCAGAATTCATATATGAGGTCCACTGTTGTTTTTCTGGGAAAAATGAAGTCGTTTAAGTGCACCTTTATAGTCCAAAATATAGAGTATACTATTCATTTAACATAAGGCAAACCAGTTTTGACATTTTCTTTGCAGCTCATGGCTTTGGTTGCAAGTACCTTGTTGGACCTGGTGAAAAACCTAAGAGCCTTTGCAGGGATACTGGTGGTGAGTTAAGCAAGTTTTTTAATAAAATAGTCGTAGGGTTTTGTTAAAAAGTTTTGTATTTAACTATTCATTTATTCACCTTCCATGCCACGTATCCTCACAAGGGTCGCAGGGTGTTATTTACAGTATTTATAAAGCCTCTTACTTATTAGACGTTATGTATCACTGTTGGTTCTTAACTTCATTTGTTGCAGGTTACCTTTTCTGTTAAAGGTGCCTATTTAATTTTTTATTATAAAAAAATAAAACTTTTTGGTTTTTTTGCAAGTTTTCATTGTGTGTATACTGTAAGTGCCCAATAAATGTTGGGTATTACTAATTATCATTTTAACTATGACAGCAGTTTTATGTTTGTTTCACTGAAAGGAGAGCCGAGCATAGAGAAATTGTCAAATGGATTACCAGTAATTTCATCCGCCTCATCATTCTGAGATCAATGGTTCAATCCCGGGCTCTGGCTTTTCTGTGTGGAGTTAAGCAGTGGTGTCCAAACTATTCCACATAGGGCCGCAGTGGGTGCTGAATTTCATTCCTACAAAACAAGATGAAATCCTTTCACCAATCTGGTGTCTCATAAATGCAATCAGTTGATTGCAGTCAGGTGCTGCTTGTTTTAGCACAAACTTCATTGGTTAAACTGTCTGTGCTCGATTGGTAGGAACAAAATCCAGGGCCCACAGCGGCCCTTGCGGACAGGTTTGGACACCCATGAGTTAAGGTTTTCTACCTGTGCCTGTGTGGGTTTTCTCCATGTACTGTACTCCTGTTTCCGCCCATCCTAAAACCATGATCGGAGGATTGAACACTACAAATTGTATAAGTATACAAAGGTATAAGTGTGTGTGGTACTACTTCTTTGTCTCCTTGTGCCCTGCAATAACATACCGCAGGCTACACGTCACTTCCGCTGATTAATATTCATGACGTTAGCAACTGTTGCTAATTGGGGGGGAGGGGGGGGGCACACGCTCGGGTTTTCTCTAATGCTAGATGCATGTAAATAGTGTACAAACGAGATGTTTATTGAGCTAAACCTACCAATTCTGTCCGAAAATGATGTCCCTGATGCCAAATTCACTGGTAAAAATGTGGAAGAACATACAGTGCCTTCCATAATTATTGGCACCCCTGAAAAAGATGTGTTTTTTAGCTTCTAATAATTTTTTTTTTTTTTAATTCAAATAATATGGGACCATAATGGTAAAAAAAGAGAAAATCCAACCTTCAATACAAGTGCATTCATTCAGTGGGGAAAAAAATTATTTGACATCAAATTATTTGACATCAAATTATTAGCACCCCTGGAGTTAATACTTTGTACAACCCCCTTTTGCCAACAAAACAAGGTCTAGGGACTAAGATGGCCATTGCAGGAGCTTGATTTTGTGTCTGGTGAACCATTTCTGTGTAGATTTGGCCATTTGTTTAGGGTCATTGTCTTGCTGAAAGACCCAGTGAAGACCCATCTTCAGCTTTCGGGCAGAGGGCAACAGATTTTGATTTAAAATGTCCTAGTATTTCAAAGCATTCATGATGCCATGCACCCTAACAAGGTTCCCAGGGCCTTTGGAAGCGAAACAGCCCCACAGCATCACTGACCCACCCCCATACTTCACAGTGGGTATTGAGGTGCTTTTCAGCATGCGCATCTTTCGTGGCACGCCAGACCCACTTAGAGTGTTTGTTGCCAAAAAGCTCAATCTTGGTCTCATCTGACCAAAGCACACGGTCCCAGTTGAAGCCTAGGACCGTGTGTATTTTTGTGTGAACCACGAAAGATGCTCATTTGTGCATACGCTATTGGCTTGGCAACTTATTCATGTACCCCGCCTACTGCCCATACTTAACCAGGATAGGCTCCAGCACCCCGCGACCCTCATGAGGATACATAGCTTTGAAGATGAATGAATGAATTACTAATAATTTTCTGACAAATCCTTGATAATTCACTCAAATACAGAAATACAGAGCTAACTATTTAGAGGCACTAAAGTCATTTTCCAATATTTGGGACTGTTTCTTGCAAAAGCTATATTAGGTCAAAATGGTCATGTGAAGTGTGTTATCTTTGTAGTTTTTTTTTTGTTGATTGTAATTGCATTTGCAAGTTAAATTGTTCCGCAAACGGTAGGTTGCATTCTATCAATTCATATAAACTCTGAATATAAGACTAAACGGGGATTATTAATATCTGTTATTTGTGTCCTCTTTTTGGAAATGAAAATATGATCACTCTGGAATGACATACAGCTAGCATGTGTAATTTGTTTTGATGCTTCTGCGCATCCGGGTCTCTTTCCTGAGTGCATCTCGGACTACGAATTAGTGCGCATGCGTGATTCTTCAATGGTCTCAATGGACAAATGCAGTCTGAACGGGCACGCCAAAAAAACAGATATGGCAAAAAAATCGGATTTGTGCATTAAGACCTGTAGTATGAACCTAGCCTTATTGACTAATCTGAGTAGAAATTTGTGTAGATCGCCTTGTAGTGGTAGCCGCCATTACTGCGGTGTTTACACACTTCAGTAGCAGGCTGGCGTCAGACAATGTAAACAGTAACGTTAGCTGCCACTGACTGTGTACTAAGGGCGGCACACCTCAGCAAAGGCGGACGGGGTACTCCCGGTTGTTTTGCTCGGATTAGTCAATAGATTTAAATAATGTATAGTTCATATACCGTATGCAGGAAGTAGGAACCCCGAGAGGGCTCAGTGCTCTGCACTCCTGATAATAGTGGCCATGGAAGATAAATGTGTGCAGTGTGTTGTCAGATTTGACACAATTTCAAATCCTAGCATCTCCAGGACGATTTAACTTACAAAGGCAATTGCAATCAAATAAAAAAAAACACTTGGATAACAACCACCATGAAGTTGGCCTCCCATCAAATGAAAATTTATAAAATCATTTCGTCATTTGTGTTCTAGGTTTGTACTAATTTGTTCTGTTTTTTTTTCCACATTCTGTATCTCATGGTTGAGGTTTATCCATGTTGACAATGACACGCCTCTAATCTTTTCAAGTAGGAGAACTTGCACAATTGGTGGTTGACTAAATACTTATTTGCCCCACTGTTTAAAATGATAGCAGCCCAAACGGAATTTTTTTACAGCACAAAAGTAGCATAAACGAATGACAGCCTTACAGGACAATTTTGCAATAAATGGGGGGCTGCGTGACGTCATCACTCAAAATTAATATCTCAAAAACAATAGCACAAATGGAATTTTTACAGTACAAATGTAGCGCAAACGATTGACACCATTTTTATTCAAAATGGGGGGCTGGTTGACCCCAGATTGACCTGTGAAACAGTTGTTAATATTTCAAAAATGATAGCAGCACAAACAAAAAAAATTCAGCACAAACCAATGACATAATTTTTCTATACATTTGTTTTTGATTGGGGGGGGCAACTTTATGGAGGTTGGATAACAAACTTCAACCAAGGACACACTTCCATTTAGAGCTACAGTGGTGTGAAAAAGTATCTGAACCTTTTGGAATTTCTCACATTACTGCATAAAATCACAATTGAATGTGATCTGATCTTTGTCAAAATCACACAGATGAAAATACAGTGTCTGCTTTAACTAAAACCACCCAAACATTTATAGGTTTTTATATTTTAATAAGGATAGCATGCAAACAACGACAGAAAGGGGGAAAATAAGTGAGTGAACCCTCTGCCTAGAGAGACTTATAGAGCAATTAAAACCAATTTTTACATTTACAGTTTAAGTCGGGTGTGTGCCCAATCACTGATGAGTGGCTTAAAGCTCCCCTGCGCACTATAAAACACACACGTAAGAATTGTGCATTAAGGCTCGGTCAAAAGAGCGGTCTGAAGACCTGCGATCAAGGATTCTTGATTTGTATAAAGCTGGGAAAGGATACAAAACCATCTCTAAAAGTCTGAATGTTCATCAATCGAAAGTCAGAGAAGTTGTCTACAAATGGTGAGAGTTTGGCACTGTTGCCTCTCTCCCATTGGTGGCCGTCCACCAAAGATGACAACAACAGTTCAGCGCAGAATACTCAGAGAGGTAAAAAAGAACCCTAGAGTGTCTTCTAAAGACTTACAGAAATCACTGGCACAGTCCAATATCTCTATGCACACATCAACTACAGTGCCTTGCAAAAGTATTCGGCCCCCTTGAATCTTGCAACCTTTCACCACATTTCAGGCTTCAAACATAAAGTTATGAAATTTATTTTTTTTGTCAAGAATCAACAACAAGTGGGACACAATCGTGAAGTGGAACAACATTTATTGGATAATTTAAACTTTTTTAACAAATAAAAAACTGAAAAGTGGGGCGTGCAATATTATTCGGCCCCTTAACTTTCAGTGCAGCAAACTCACTCCAGAAGTTCAGTGAGGATCTCTGAATGATCCAAAGTTGTCCTAAATGACTGATGATGATAAATAGAATCCACCTGTGTGTAATCAAGTCTCCGTATAAATGCACCTGCTCTGTGATAGTCTCAGGGTTCTGTTTAAAGTGCAGAGAGCATTATGACAACCAAGGAACACACCAGGCAGGTCCGAGATACTGTTGTGGAGAAGTTTAAAGCCGGATTTGGATACAAAAAGATTTCCCAAGCTTTAAACATCTCAAGGAGCACTGTGCAAGCCATCATATTGAAATGGAAGGAGCATCAGACCACTGCAAATCTACCAAGACCCGGCCGTCCTTCCAAACTTTCTTCTCAAACAAGGAGAAAACTGATCAGAGATGCAGCCAAGAGGCCCATGATCACTCTGGATGAACTGCAGAGATCTACAGCTGAGGTGGGAGAGTCTGTCCATAGGACAACAATCAGTCGTACACTGCACAAATCTGGCCTTTATGGAAGAGTGGCAAGAAGAAAGCCATTTCTCAAAGATATCCATAAAAAGTCTCGTTTAAAGTTTGCCACAAGCCACCTGGGAGACACACCAAACATGTGGAAGAAGGTGCTCTGGTCAGATGAAACCAAAATGGAACTTTTTGGCCACAATGCAAAACGATATGTTTGGCGTAAAAGCAACACAGCTCATCACCCTGAACACACCATCCCCACTGTCAAACATGGTGGTGGCAGCATCATGGTTTGGGCCTGCTTTTCTTCAGCAGGGACAGGGAAGATGGTTAAAATTGACGGGAAGATGGATGCAGCCAAATACAGGAACATTCTGGAAGAAAACCTGTCGGTATCTGCACAAGACCTGAGACTGGGATGGAGATTTATCTTCCAACAGGACAATGATCCAATACATAAAGCCAAATCTACAATGGAATGGTTCAAAAATAAATGTATCCAGGTGTTAGAATGGCCAACTCAAAGTCCAGACCTGAATCCAATCGAGAATCTGTGGAAAGAGCTGAAGACTGCTATTCACAAACACTCTCCATCCAACCTCACTGAGCTCGAGCTGTTTTGCAAGGAAGAATGGGCAAGAATGTCAGTCTCTCGATGTGCAAAACTGATAGAAACATACCCCAAGCGACTTGCAGCTGTAATTGGAGCAAAAGGTGGCGCTACAAAGTATTAACGCAAGGGGGCCGAATAATATTGCACGCCCCACTTTTCAGTTTTTTATTTGTTAAAAAAGTTTGAATTATCCAATAAATTTTGTTCCACTTCACGATTGTGTCCCACTTGTTGTTGATTCTTGAGAAAAAATTAAAATTTTATATCTTTATGTTTGAAGCCTGAAATGTGGCGAAAGGTTGCAAGGTTCAAGGGGGCCGAATACTTTTGCAAGGCACTGTATATGTAAAACAATGGCCAAGTATGGTGTTAATGGGAGGACTCCATGGAGGAAGCCACTGCTGTCTAATAAAACATTGTTGCTCGTTTAATGTGCGCAAAAAGACACTTAGACACTCCACAGATGTTTTGGCAAAATATTTTGTGAACTGATGGAACCAAAGTTGAATTAATTGGGAGTAACACACAACGTCATGCGTGGAAGAAAAATGGAACAGCTCACCAACATCAACACCTCATCCCCACCGTGAAGTGTGGTGGAGGGAGCATCATTATTTGGGGATGGTTTTCTGCCTCAGAGCCTGGACAACTTACAATCATTAATGGAAGAATGAATTCAAAAGTATATCAGGATGTTTTGCAGGAAAACCTGAGACAGTCTGTCTGACAGTTGAAGCCAAAAAGAGGATGGATGCTGCTTCAAGACAATGATCCAAAACACAGAAGTAAATCAACTTCAGAATGGTTTCAGAAGAATAAAATACATGTTCTGGAGTGGCCAAGTCAAAATCCAGATTTCAACCCCATTGAGATGCTGTGGCATGACTTAGAGGCAGCGATTCATTCCAGACATGCCTGGAATCTGACTGAACTACAGCAGTTTTGTAGAGAAGAATCAGCCAAGATTAGTTCTGATGGATGTGCCAGACTGATCTGCAGCTATTGTTTGCATACTATCCTCATTAAAATATGAAACCCAATACATATTTGAGAGGTTTTGTTAAACCACTGTTTTTTCATCTGTGTGATTTTGACTAAGTTCAGGTCACATTTGATGGTGATTTTATGCAGAAATGTGAGAAATTCCAAAAGGTTCAGATATTTTTTTATACCACTGCATGTAATATATGAAAAGTTTATAATATTGGAAATTGAGTCAAGAAGTCTTCAATGTGCAGCTAAAACTCAAGTACAATTATAAAACAGTGTAATAGAACGTGTGAATGCAAATTCTCTCTACAGGTTGTGTACTACATGTTTGCCGTGTTTGGCATCTGGCTATTCGAGGGAGCCATTAAACCACTGCCGCATATGAGGTATCGATAGACCGGTGGCAGCTTTATTTATTGATTCATTTTATGGTTTCAACTTAAGGTCAGAAATGATTTTGTTAAGTTGAGATCGTTTTGGCAAAGGATATCTCAGGTCATTTTTTCTGCTTTCCGTTTTAGTTTTCTAACTGATGACTTGCACAGAAAAGTGGGCTATATTCTTTCATCCCTTAATGGGTTTTACTATTTGTTTTTTCAGTGTGCCCTACAATACAACTATGAAAAATATCACTTCTAATTTGAGCATTGAATGTGGCACATATGAACAGCTGGGTTATTGGCCAAACAATTTTGACGACTTTGCTGTAAGTGTGTGCTTTGTTTCCAGCTCTGTAATTTCTTATCAAATCCTGCCTGTCTTTTGTCAATGATTCTTAACGCTATTTACAGTGCATTTACGTGCATGTAAATCTCTTTTAGGCGGCCATCATTTTGCTGTATAATATCATGATAATCAACAACTGGCAGGCCTTCATGGAAGTGTATACCAGATACACCACTGAGTGAGGAAAATAAAGATTTAGTGAAAAGATATATATATACTGTATAAAATGCAATGTTAAAATATTTCAAATGTGTTTCCGATTTCTCAGGTGGTCCAAAATTTACTTTGTGTGTTGGTGGTTCACGTCGTCTGTCATGTGGGTAAACTTGTTTGTGGCACTCATCCTCGAGGTCAGTATTCTGCAATGCAGACAAATTTGTTCAAATACATTGTGATATTAAGAGGGTGGGGGGTTGGAATTGTCAATTGGGATGTAATGGAATAATGGGTGGGTTACTAAAGATGCACCGATACCAGTATCGGCAGGGGGGGCCGATCCGTTCCGAAATAGTGGGATCTATATCTGCAATGAAGGAAAAGAATCTATTTTTCTTTGTTACAGGTTGTTTTATTCTTATAACGAACAGGAGATGATGACACAGAATTCAGGAATAAAAAAAGAACAAAGAAGTTACATTTAAGACAGACAGACATAAAAGATCTGACATTCCGGTACCGGTGTTCGGCCATTCCTTACTACGCGGCGAAACATGCTACACAATGCCCAGCGCGCTTGCGCATGCGTCCACTCGCATGTGCACATCTGTTAGAAGCGGCGAGTACTCATATTTTCGTTTTTATTTAGTTATTTAGAACCTTTTCACTGCCTCAAAGATACTTTTTGCATGTATTACCCTCTCATACTTTTAACCATTGTGTTTTTTTGTGTTCGCTTTGAAGCAGTTGACCACATTAGTCACATAGCGTATTTAAACCGTCCCTATTTGACATAACTACATTTAAGTATTTTCTTCAGGCATTTTTTAAGTAAGTTATTCCTGTATGCATCTAAACAAAACAAGTTTAGAGCGCACGGTAATACTTTGGGTGTCAAATTCGACTAATGTAGGACGTTTTTCCGATGTGGGAGATTTTGGCAGAACACCTGGACACTGAGTGTGTCCCACCTCTCCGCGCCTAGCCTTTTTCTTCCCCTTCACAAGGGAGGTTTTCTCCCTCCCCCATCCAACTGGCACCAGCAAATACTTTCCAGATGTGCCACTATTCAATAGCATACACTGAAGAAAGAACAGCCTGTTAGGATGTAGAATGAAATGTGACTGCTTCTACATACTGTATGATTATGTGAATAAATGGAAATATAATTCTACAGCGACTACCAACAAAGAGGGCGCTGATACCATTTACCGGTCCAGTATTATAACACTTGACCGCAGCCTTTTTTTCTTCTGACGCTCACTACACTGTCTTTTGTGTGATGACATATGAACACTTTGCATGCCAAGCAGCTGTCACTATTGGCCTGCTCCAGACCATTGAGAGTGCGCCAATAGCCACTCTTAACTAGTGCCGGGGCAGCTTTTTCATATGTAGGAAAAACAAATTCGTTCATTCATTTTCCATGCCGCTTATCCTCACGAGGGTCGCGGAGGTGCTGGAGCCTTTCCCAGCTAACATACTACGAGAGGAAAATGTCTGCAGTCTGGAAATATCTAATTTTATAATCGCCGCCGAGTACAATGGCGGCATGCAAGATTTGCGGCCTGAAAGTTTCGAGAGGTGGCGTTAAATCCGCCGGTTGAAATACCTCAAACCTGATAAAACATTTGAACGAACACAAAGAGGGAGGCTACAACAGCAGCAGCTGCTACAAAGAGAAAGGGGGCTGGACCGGAGCAACAAACCCTGGTCAGTTTACCTCGTCTACTTTACTTTTATTGTCTTTTACTGAAAGAAATGCCGCAGTAATTTGACACCTGTTTCAAAACTCAAAATCGCTGTAGAAGTAAGCAAAGTAAGGTAAGCTAAGTGGGTAAGTGTGTGTTGCCGCCATTGTACAGAGAGGGAGGCTAATAGAGAGACAGGATGCTGTGATCATATATAAGGCGCACCGGATTATAAGAAAAGAAAATGTAAGCCTTTTAGGTGCACCTTATAGTGCAGAAAATACTGTAGTTAAAATTAAGGTTTTGCATTTAGATGTGAGGAAATTAAGGGAAAATAAAAATTAGGAGCTGGAGGTTGAGGTTACTGTAGTCTATGGTGTTTTTGTTTGCTGTTGTTCTGCACATCATTGAAAAAATACAATTTTGAATGAAAATCAGTTTCTCATGTACAGTATGCCTTACAGTGTTGTCACAGATTACTTGAAAAAGTAATTTAATTACTGATTACGCCTCAAAAAAGTAATCTAGTTACTTTACTGATTACTTGTCAAAGTAACTAAGTTACTTGAAAAGTAATGACTTTTTACCAAATTTTCTACCTTTCTGCCTCAACATTATAATGCCAATAGAAAAATGTAATCACATGTAATTGAATTGTTCACATAAGACGTAATCTTTTGAGTTTGCGGGTGTTTAATTAGTTGATGGAGTTGATTTTAATTGTCATTGACTCGCGCTTGCTTAGCCACTCCGGAGCCCTGAAACTAACAAAAAAACGCACAGAATTTGTTCAAAAGCATTACTGACAACACTGTTCCCTGTAAGTGTTGGTGAAGTAGCCTAATGCATTTGCAGAAGCTGTTATGTTTTATTGTGTGTTATAGGTATAACTGCCAAAAGCAGTTTTCTTGGCATTTTTATGGTTTTAGGAGGATTGACCCCAGCCCCACCGGCTTCGTGGCGAATTTTATGTCAGGGAGTTCCGACAAGACATTCTAGCCATTTTCACCCCTGACTGTGGAGGAAACGTAGTCTTTAAGTGCACATTTTTGCAGTCCAAAGAAAAAGCATTTCTTGACTATGAGTCAATTTTACATCTTTTACATCAGTGTGATTTTACTTATTTTATTTTTTTCCTGAATTCTCTTTTAGCTAAAATGCGTCCAAATGGCTCTTTGAGTGGTGATTAAAAGTTACTAAGTGCCACTGTTCCTACCAGTCAGCTAAAAGCATAGCTTTCTCAAGAGCCAGTGATTAGCATGTGATGATTTTGTCCTTTGTTTGAAATATTTGCTCCTTGTCCCGACAGAACTTCACGTATAAGTGGGATCGCAGTCATAGCTGTTCTGTTACAGATGTGGAGAGGATCAGATATGAAACATCTGTTCAACTCATATTCAAGTATGCCAACATGATGGAGTTAAATACAGAAAATGTTGTTTTTGGAACTGACAACATGTAATCTCCTTCTCCAGAGAGCAGGTCAAAGAGCCCACAGAAGAAGAATTGCTTTGCCAGCTCCAACAGCACCCCCATCTACATTTACATTGGGGAAACACATGACACAAACTAGCTGTAGTGATGGTTCACGCAAATCTCTGCTGTTACTGTTGGCCGTGTAGCAATTCATCGACATTCATATTATAATATGCCAATACCATAAACATTTTCATTCAGTGCTCCCGATCCATAACGGTTTGTGGGTTGTGTGGATGTCTGACTACAAAAAAAAAAGACTGAATGGATAAATCAAGACATGTTTACCCCGTTGCAATATATATACATATATCTATGTATATTTAAATTCATTTATTGTATGGTGTTATGGTGTTATACTTGTATGGGATTGATGATTAATGTGCAGGAGCACACTCCCACAGACACACACACTTTTCACTTTTCACACATTCATAGTCAACAACACAACAATTATACTTAAAATTAAAAAGTGTAGAGCATCGTTTCTGCTGAAAACTACATTACTTTTCTACGTCCAATACTTAGTACTAAGAAAATGTGCATTTTGCTTTGTGAGAGCTGTATTACGATATTATTATTGGTAGATTATTATTACGATTAATAATATTAGGAGATAAAGGTTGACCTTACTGGAGTTTTTTACTGTTATTTTGCACACATTAAAATTTTTTGAACAAAAATCAGTTTCTCATGTATGCAGTGTTACAATCATGTTACAATAGTGTACACAGAGTGATGCGGGGGGGGGGGGGGGGTGCATGTGACCTTGGGGAACATACAGTCATGGACGAAATTATTGGCACCCCTGGAATTTTTCCAGAAAATACACAGTTTCTCCTAAACATCAACACATTTGCAAATGTTTTCAGCATGAATGTGTTTTTTTTTTTGGATTTGCATTGGAAAAACGCAAAAAAAGCTGAAGAGAAAGCCTAAATGTACACAAATTTACACAGATTTTAAAAAAAATGGGCTGGATAAAATTGTTGGCACCCTCAACTCAATATTTGGTTGCACATCCTTTGGAAGAAATAAGAAGGCAATCGCTTCCTATAACCATCAACAAGTTTCGTGTACCTCTTAGATGGAATTATGGACCACTCTTCTTTTGCGAACTGTTCCAGGTCTCTTAGATTTGAAGGGTGCCTCCTTGCAACAGCTATTTTGAGATCTCTCCGTAAGTGTTCAATGGGATTTAGATCCGGACATATCGATGGCCACCTCAGTATTCTCCAGCACTTTGTCTTCAACCATTTCTTGGTGCTATTTGAGGTATGTTTTGGGTTATTGTCCCGTTGGATCACCCTTGACCTCTGACGCAGACCCAGTTTTCTGACACTACACCCTACATTGTGACCCAAAACATTTTGATAGTCTCCATATTTCATGACTCCTTGCACACTGTCAAGGCATCCAGTGCCAGAGGCAGCAAAACTACCCCAAAATACCAGTGAACCTCCACCATGTTTGACTATAGACCCCAATCACGTGACGTCACAACTCCGCCCGCCTGACTGGTGCCGCCATATTGTCCGTCATTTCATCGTGTTTACATATTACCGCTACGTACATTCCTCCTATTACTGCGTGTTTTTCTGCTTGTCTAAGGAATCACCGCCTAGTAAATGAACCCAAAAACCTTCCTGACAATCGTTAACATTGATTAATCAAAACGGTGAAGGCATGTGTGGCGGTTGGTTGCAGTAACAGAGAAGATAAACGGTCATTTTAGTAGTTACTGTGTGCCCATTGTTAAAAGGGCAAATCTCTAAAGCAGCACGGTTTGTTTATCTCGGTCCATGATGCGTTTGTGTCGACAGCCGTCAGACAGCGGCGAAAACATCAATATGATGCCAACACGATCGCAGACATCATCAGACAGAGACTACGAAGCTCATCGCCACGGTCGCACAGCAAGAAGGTGAGCGCAACAACAGGTGTTGTGCCGAAAAATAGCCGCCCTGCGTGATATGTCCCCTCTGACGGGAGCGTCCAACAGGTGTTGTGCCGAAAAATAGCCGCCCTGCGTGAAATGTCCCCCCTGACGGGAGCGCCCACACGGAAACGACTTTCTTGTACCGTGAATATGTATTATTTTACTCTGCTTGAACTAATAAATGTCATACCTGTGTGATTGTCATTGGGGTATTGGGACAGTCGTAAATCTATTACTGTAATGCGTCCATGAAAACATTTGATGTTTTCACATCAATAAAGCGTTATAAATAAGTGCTCCCGGCACTGGGAACATTTCACGCAGGGCAGCTATTTTTCGGCACACACCGGCCCGTTGTCGATGAAATTATATTTTCCAATCGTGACAACGGTGACGCTCAGCTGACCAAATGTTGGTTTATATTCTGGAGATTTTGGGTACCCGACTCCTCATCGTGACATAAACTGGAGTATGATTGGAAATTTTGTGGTCCCGGGACGAGCTCTGACGCACTGGACGGGAGGAAACATCGGTTTGGGCATCAAATATAGATCTGGCGACTGGATCGACCAAAGCTTTTCCAAATAACGGCTTTTATGCAACTCATCCAATGAGTTTACAGTGTTTGAAAGCACCGGGGCTTCCATAATTTGCAAGTGACAAACTACATTTACAAACTACGATCATTGACAATACGACACACAATGACGGACAATATGGCAGCACAATACCGATCACGTGATTGTGTGACGTTGGTGATTGGGGTCTATAGGCACTGTGTCTTTTCTTTGCAGGTCTTAGGTCTTTCTAGGTGCCTTGACAGTGTGCAAGGAGTCATGAAATCTGGAGACTATCAGAATGTTTTGGGCCGCAATGTAGAGTGTAGTGTCAGAAAACTGGGTCTGCGTCGTGTTCCAACAGGACAATGACCCAAAGCATACCTGAAATGGCACCAAGAAATGGTTGGAGACCCAGTGCACAGTGCCAGAAAAAAGAATGAGGCCTACGCAGAAAAGAACACAGTGCCTATAGTGAAACATGGTGGAGGTCCAATGATGTTTTGGGATTGTTTTGCTTCCTCTGGCACTGGGTGCCTTGACAGTGTGCAAGGAGTCATGTAATATGGAGACTATCAAAATGTTTTGGGCTGCAATGTAGGATTTAGTGTCAGAAAACTGGGTGTGCGTCAGAGGTCGTGGGTGTTCCAACAAGACAATGACCCAAAACAAACCGTTTTGGGTAAATAATAAATAAGTAAAAGAAAATAAACAACTGAGGTCAAAGAAATAGTATAAAATATTGATGCTGCCTTAACTAAAAATGTAGAGCCAATTTAAATACATTGGGTCTACCGATCCATCGTATTATTAAACGTCATATCCCCCTGTAAATCTCCCGACTAGTTGATGTGTTTTAGATAGTTCCATTACACCCTATTAAATATTGCTATTAATGCAATAATAGATGGATGATATTCACCTCCATACCCCTCTGGCATTTATCCTTAATCTTAAATTGTAAAGATTCTGTGGCCATTGACGCATGAACAATGGAGACCGACGCAGGACTTTTATTTACAATTTTGTACATTTTGGGCAATGATGTTCTCTGCTAGTTGTATTTAAATTTTGTACACAATCTAAATGTGCCCACCTTAAGCAGGTGGCATACTGCACCTGTGAAAACAAGAAATTGGTTGATGAATAAGCATTTCTGAGCAAATTGAAGAGCACACACTGTATTTTATTATACTTTACGATCATGTCATGATCACTGTCTGCTTCGAGGAAGGAGTATTTCAGAAGATGAATTTAAAATACAGAGTACGCCGATATGCATAAGCTAATAATATTAAACAGACTGTGTTTGACAGCGCTGACCTGGGTATTGAAGCAGGGCACAGGCGACGTCAATCCGTGCTTGTGGAGATGTCTGGATATGGCAGATGTTGCCATGCTCCAGAAACTCCTCTGCAAACTAAAGGGTCAAGGGGCCAGTTTTACTAAATGTTTATTTATGTGTGTGGAAATACACAGGCACTGAACTGAAAAGAAAAATGACAATATAGCTTCAGCACAGCTAAAGACATTTGGTAGCTACCGATAATACATTTTAAAACGTTGTTGCACCGTTAACAACAAATTGCCGCAGCTCCAGGAGTCGTCCTGTGTGTTGTGGAGCATCGTCTTCATTGTCCATTGTCCTTGGTTTACAAAACCAGCCATCTTCAGTAGTTTTTGGTGGTTGTACAAGAGTAGAAAGAATATTCACACAACGAAAACAAACAGTTCACTTGAAGTAAATGTGAAGCAAATAATTGAATATTTTACCTCCACTTTCTGAGCAACTTTCTTTCATAAGACGCTTCATTGCCCAGGGGATCAAGTTTCCTCACAGACATTTTGACAATCTAAAAATAGGTGTGTAGGTACTGATTTGACTGTTTCCCCCACATCACCTCTCCAGAAGAGACTACTTTAACGACCGTAGGCCTCTTATCCGAGTGATCCGAGTCCTCACTGATGGCTTGAGAATCTGTGCTAAAGGGGAAAAAAGAAAAAAAAAATGGGATTATAGGTCATACAAAAGCATTGAACGGGCATGTAAAGTAGCCACAGCGAATTTGAAGGTCTCCGGTTAAGCTAAGCTCCCTCCTTTGTGTCGACAGATAATGTGTCTTATTATAAGACTGATACATACAGTAAATGGCCTGATTTAGTTTAAAATGAACTGATATTAATGTGAAACAAAAAGGTAGAGTAATTGCCGTTTGCAGCAAGTACTGCCAGGGATGCCAGCTGCCATCCCTCCCACCTCAATTGAATGTCTATGGCTGTCAGTGGCAGTCAATGCCAGGCAATTAGGTAATTTTGGGCCATTTAAAGTCTCACTGGAACAGCACCAAACAAAAGTTCCAGCATCATCACCTTGTCCAATGCAGATTCTTGACTCTTGACACCTTGTCCAATGCAGATTCTTGAGTCTTGACAAGGTGATTGTGGTATTGTAGCAAGTAAAGTAACAAAGCAAGTAGGAGATGTGTATTGGCTTCAATTCTCTTTACTCTTCTTTCTTTTTTTTCACACAGCATTTTAGGATGCCCTTCATTATCCTATCCAAGTGCACCCCCTAGCGTTCACTAAATTTAAACTTAAAACTAGTGTCAGCTTGACTTGACCATCTGAAGTTAACATCACTAGAGTCTCTGAGCACTGCTCGTAGTGGTTCAGCAACCGTAGCAAAATCCGGAATGAACTTGCTATACTAAGATGCAAGACCTAAGAAAGATCTCAGCGAAGATGTATCACGTGGGGCTGGAGCATTGATGACAGCTGTAATTCTATCCTGGACCGGGTGAAGTCCATCTTTGGAAATGGTGTGTCCCAAGTAGTTCAGAGATTGTTGGTTGAACTTACATTTTTGCATGTTCAGCTTGAGGCCGGCACTGGTCGATGTGTGTAGCACTCGGCGTAAGTTATCATTATGTTCCTTCTGTGTTTTCCCACAGCAGAGGATGTCATCAAGGTACGCCTGTACACCAGGCAAACCCGAAAGCAGGATTGACATCATTTTCTGAAACGCTGATGGAGCAGAAGCCAAACCCAATGGCACTCTGCAAAAACGGAACAGTCCGTCATGTGTGATGATTGCAGTAATATCACGACTTTCAGGATGTAGTGGCATTTGGTAGTAGGCAGAAGCCAGGTCAATTGTGGAGACAACAGTTGACCCTCTGAGATTTGAGAATAGTTCATCCATATGAGGTAAGGGATGACAATCCGCAACGATTGATTTATTTGGTTCTCTCAAATCCACACACATGCTTGCCACCATCTCTCCTCTGTGTCACAACTATGGGAGAGACCCAAGGTGAAGCATCAATGCGTTCTATGATCCCCTTCTGTTGAAGATCATTTAGCTCCTCTGTAACTGCCTGTCTCACTGACAGTGGGAGTCTTCGGCGTTTTTGTTGGATTGGAACAGCATTGGGTAGTATTTGCACTTTATGAACAAAGTTCTTAGCACATCCAATTTCCTGCACTAGAACCTCTGTAGCATTATTCGGTTCAGCATTTAGCACAGTAGGCTCACATCGCATAGCAACAGTGGCAGGAGTAGGCACTTGAACTTGAGAAGGACCTGTTGTTAAAATTTTCCACCCTTCAAGTTTCATTTGTAAAGCTTCAAATAAGTCCAAGCCAAGGAGAGCAGCTCCTGACTCAACTACAACTAATGTGGCAACAGTAGAGTGACCATCATGTGTAACAGTCGCATTCAAGCAGCCTTTTACAGCAATTTTCTCTTTCGCATATGTAACAAGAGCAAATGTAGGTTGAGTTAAGACACATTTTGGAAAAAGAGTGCGGCAAATACTCTCGGGAACAATAGAAACAGAAGATCCTGTGTCCACAATCAGTTCAATGTCCTTACATTGTCCATCAACAGTAACTTGTATAGGATCTTATACAATCTTATCTTCTTATCTTCTACATAGGATCTTATACATAGGATCTTATCCTGTGCAGCATTGTTCATGTAAAGAACTGTGGGCTCATTGATCACAACTTCACGTACCTCTTTTTGACTTGAACGACACACACATGAAAAATGTCCCACTTTTTGACACTTGTTGCAGGTAACTTTTGCAGCTGGACAAGCAGTATTGTTAGCCAGGTGAGCAGTGGAGCCACAACAATAACAAGAGCGGTTGTTACCAGCAGGTTGAGTCTTGGCAGGACCAGAAGTCGTTGGTTTCTTTTTATCCCAGCGACGACTTGACTTGGGCTGTTTTTGAAGAGCTCTCACCGGAGCAGCAACAGCAGCCGCCATAGCATTAGCATCCGAAATGACGTTAGCATCTCTCAATCCACTCTCAATCTGCAGCGCTAATGTAGTAGCCTTGTCCAGTGTTAAATCTGCCTCGAGTAAGAGTCTGTCTCCTATGCGTGTATTAGCAACACGTTCGATTAGCTGATCACGAAGCATTTGGTCTTCCATGTTACCAAAATCACATGCTGCAGCTAGCTCACGTAGCGAAGCTAGGAATTGTTTTACCGTCTCATCTGGTCTCTGGCCTCTTTGACGAAACTTGTGCCGCTCAGCAATGACGTTCACTTTGGGCACGAAATGGTTCCTCAGCGCCGTAATAGCAGAAGCATACGTATGTAGTCCCAGTTTCAGGCAGGGTGTAGACAACTCTTTGGCCCTCCATTCCCAAAGCATGAAGGAGTACCGCGCGCTTTCTCTCGTCAGGCCAGGCATCTCCCGTAGCTCCTGTCACCAACATATAGTTTTCAAACATTTTCATCCATGTTGAAAATGGAATAGTCGGTTCCCCAGGGCAGGGCATGAATGGAGCAGGCAGAGGCACTGAAATTGACATCCTCGTCGCCAAAAATGTGGTATTGTAGCAAGGAAAGTAACAAAGCAAGCAGGAGACGTGTATTGGCTTCAATTCCTCTTTACTCTTCTTTCTTTTTTTTCCCACACAGCATTTTAGGATGCCCTTCATTATCCTATCCAAGTGCACCCCTTAGCGTTCACTTAATTTCACAACACAACAGTGATGATGCTGGAACTTTTGTTTCGTGCCGTTCCTGTGAGATTTAAAAAGATGATTGCCTGAAGAAGACGTCAAAATTCCCTCAGTCCTTGATGATATGGGGCTGCATGTCAAGCAAAGGCACTGGGAGATGGCTGTGGTTAAATCTTCAATAAATGCACAAATTTACATTGAAATTTTAGACAGCTTTCTTATCCCTTCAACTGAAAATATGTTTGTCATTTTCCAAGGTGACAATGCATCATGCCACAGAGCGAAAACTGTTGAAGCATTCCTTGGAGAAAGACTCATCTAGTCAATGTCATGACCTGCAAATAGTCTGATGAGAGACTGGTGATTGCATACTTTTTGATAGGGGTTGTATTATGGTGGAAGATTTTGATAACAACTTGTTGGTTCTTTTTCTTTTTTCTTTCTTTCTTTTTTTTTTTTTTTAAACATTGACACCTTTTTAAAACGATATCTCGATTCTTGGCAGGAGCATATCGATAACCCTTTTGGATACAAAGTATCACAATATAGCACCCTTTTGATATTTTCTCACACCCCTAATTTCAGCTCATGTGAACATTCCTAAAATTTGAAAGGTTCTAAAGCGATAATATATATACTCATCGATTTTAAATGTATGTACCCCTGGCATATTTGTTGTGATGTGACTTTTGTATTTGTTAATTTTGAGGAGTTCTTAATTTTTTATTTGTAAAAAAGAATGTCAAGAACAAGCTAATGTGTTGCATTTAAGTGTTTTCAGTAAAATCCTTCACAAAACTTCTCGTGTCCTACAGTATTTGTCAGCACCTCAACATAACGTTTTTTTCTATCTATCTATCTGTCTGTCTGTCTGTCTTTTTTTTTTTTTTTTTTTTTTTAATTTTATTTGTAACATTCCTTATAATAGCTTCAACTGTATTTTAGGAGCCAGCAATGTCAAAATAGCTTTAACGATGTAGTCCTTATTCAAATGTTTTAGTTTCCAATGTGACCTGAACGCATCGAGGCCCAAACAGCCCTCACCACTCGTGACGTGTGGTTCATATTCAGATTGATTTTTTTGCTTAAGGTGAGTGTTGTGTAATTGGCATCGTGGCTTTAATAAGGTTGCATCTTCTGTCTGTGTGTGGTTTTGTCTCCCATAAATTGTCACTTGTATGGTATGAACGCTAAGAGGTTTGCTGTTAGCATTATTATCAATATAAACGTCCTATTTTTCGTGTTATTGTGGTAACAAAATGATAATGAGCATGCGAGCCATCTTACACTATTGAACAACAACGTATTAAAACGATGTCATTTTGCGAAACTATGTTTTGTTCGATAATTCCGACAAACTAGTCGGAGTTCAAGAAGTGCTGTATATTATTTTAGGGTTTATACTGTTGTTGTTGTGTAAATTTCGTGCTAATTAACGATTAGCACGGGGCTAGCGCTATTAGCACAAGGCAAGCGCTACTCGCGAGTGGCTAAGCTAGCAGATGCAGTTGTGTAGGTACAGTACATTGTGAATGCTAAATATGCGCTAGCTAAGGTAATGTGCTTCGTTTTGACATGCAGTGTAATTCATTTTGTTTGTATAAAACACTCTTGATTTCAGTGTGTGTCAGAGTAGGTTTAAAACAGTACAAATTATAAATCGTTTTAAGTGTTTAATTCCTTTATTAATACAGAATGTGAAAAGTGAATGTTTAGATACATTTGGTAACATTCTCTTATAACAATATACATAATACGGCAGAAAGATATCACTATTTCTAGACATTTTATTAAAATGTTTAGCAAATTTAGCTAAAAAAATGTGTCATGTATTAAAAATCTCACAACCTACAGTGTATTGAAAGATATGAAATAAAAAATGCGCGCTGTGGCTGAAAATCAACCGAATTGCTACCACGCCCTCCTACATCGGAAAAATGGTAATAATGGAATAAGACAAAAAGAAATGCACAAAAGGCACAAATCATTCATACAATGATACAAGTTTTGTATCAAACATTTATTCCTATACGACAGTGTCTCTGAATATGAAAGTATAGAATAATACACATTCAAATCTAGAAAAAAAAGAAAAAAAACATGGTGCATATATTACTCATCAATATCACTTTCATCATAGTCATCATCCCATACAGCTCTGTCCTGTTTCTTTTTGAAACATTCTTGGCACCGACATAAATCTGCACTGTACAGTAGTGACGCACGATAATACATTTTTCAACCGATACTGATAGCCGATAATTTCCTCCTCATTCCAACCGATAATGTCAAGCCGATAATTCTATTAAAAGATTTATGTAAAATCTTAAAGTATACACAAGAGAAAATAATACTGTGCAAAAATATAATTTATTGCTCTTTTTTTCCCAGCATCAAATATGAACAAGTAGTAAGTTCCAACATCTAAATAATGACAGATTGTCTGACATTGTGTAATGGTAAACTTTTGGCAACAATTCCTTACAGAGTAAATACCCTAAGTTTCACAAAAATGCTTTTAAAAGTAAGCCATTCCTAACATATATAACATTGCTACACTGCAAAAACACACCTCCTTAAAATTAGTCAGTTTTAAGTGTAAATCTATTGGAAATAATGGAAATTATCTGCCAGTGCTTCAAGTGTATTTCTCTCAGATTTCTTGGAAGAAAAATAGCTTGCTGAAAACAAGATCAACAGCCTTATTTTAAGCAATAAATTATTATACATAATCCTAAAAAAAAATTGTTTGTCAGAAATGTTCTTTATTCAAGAATAGGTATGGCGCACGCCTCGTGTCCCGCACGGCATGGGGGAACGCTCGAGAAACCGGGGTGTTTGCCCGCCAAGGGCGAGGCGGCGGCCTCCCGGACCAGCCGGAGCGTCGGGACTCGGGCTCCGTCGGAAGAATGGCTACTTGTTGACTATCGGTCTCTTGCCGGTGTTTAGACTTAGATGGGAGTTTACCACCCGCTTTGGGCTGCATTCCCAAACAACCCGACTCCGGAAGGCCGCAACGTCTCTGGATCGTCACAAGCCCCGTAGCTTAGTTTAGTTGTGTTTACAATAGCTTTAGCATTCCCGCTAGCAGCAGTCTCGTATTCGTTAAAAAAATCTTTGTGATGCAATTTTAAATGGCTGCTGGGTTAGTGGTGTCGAATGAGGACGCTTTCTTTCTGCCTCGTTGAACTTCTGCAGTGCATGTTTTGCAGATGGCGAGAGCGTTGTTTTTTTTTTTCCACACACGAAAAATCCAGCCACAGCAGTAACAGGCTAACAGCCGCCATTATCTATAACTGCTTCGTGTTGTGTAACTCCGCCTCCTCAACCACTCCTCCCTCAGGGGCTTCAGAGAGGGCAGGGGTTGAGGAGGCGGCGTGCTGAATTCTTCGGTTGCGCACATTTGGAGCCTATATCAAGTATATAATTATCGGATTGCATTATTGGTTGAATTTTTTTATTATCTGGATTACCTGTGTGACGTCATAATTGCCATTATCGGCTGATAATTATCGGTAACCAATATTATCGTGCATCTTTACTGTACAGTGTCCTTGTGACATCTGTAGCGTTATGTCCAGATGTTGTGCTAGCCACGTGTTCACTGTGTGTTCACAGTGATAAAGTGATAACTTTATCACTTTGACTTACCTCGATGGACTTGGTAGATGTACCTGACTGCGGCACTATCTTTTGTAATAGTCTATTAGCTGTCTGAACAAAAACAAGTTCACTGATGATTGTCCAAATCAACAGCGACGCAATTAGTGCTGCAACGATTAATGGATTAATTCGAGTAGGGCTGCAGCTATCGAATATTTTAGTAATCGAGTAATCGACTGAAAATTCTATCGAGTAATTGGCTACATTTTTATTTATTTTTTTAGGTAAAGAGCAATCATAAAGATGTGACTAGAATAAAAAAAAGACTAATTCACTGCTTTCATTAAAAAACTTCTAGATCTTAAAAAAAAAAAAAAAAAAAGTACTTCTTACCTCAAAATGTCATAACGCTTGATAACACACATCACTTAAAGACTAGGTGTTTTTCCCACGTGTTTCAATTGCATTTCCATTTGTGTCAAGCTATTTATAAGTTTGTCTAAACTGTAAGTCCTGATAGGATTTTGAATTTTTGCAGTGTTCAAAATAAATGTAAGATACCTGCTGTATTAGAGCACATTAGGGACCAGTGCTACTTGGTGTTTTATCCAGCAATGACTACTGAGCTAAAATTGACAGTCAGCCTTATTTTTTATTTTACACCCTCATCATTGTACAGCGCTATGTTATCACAGATTAAATAAAGCCTGTATGTAAAACACGTTAGCCACGCATCGACAGTGGTCATAATTAATAGAAACCTAGCCCTCCGCAGGGCTAACGTTACGCAAGCGAGTGACAGTAACGTTAATCTTTTTTATTAACACTGAGAAGTCTACTTCTTTAAGATGGCAGCTGTTTACTAACGCCGCCTAGTCTGTCATTTCGCATCTAGCTCTACATACATGAGCTGAGAGCTGGCAAAATTAAACGATTCCCCGCTCTAAATTTGAGTAATTCGATTAGAAAAAAGATTCGTATTAAATTTTGCTGCTTCAAGTATTCGTTTCATTAAAGTGGCGTTGAAATGGTGTTTGCATTTAGTTTCATTGATTTAAGTGGATACACAGCCCTCTAGTGGCAACAGCAAATATGACATAGCTCATTTCACACGGCTGAATCCAGCTGCTTCTTGTTAAGACCAACATAAGCTAAGTTTTTGTTTGATCTCATGTTTTTTTAATGCTTTCATATTTAGTTTATCGGAATTTTTAGCTGTTTGTTGTGCTAATATGTGTTTGAACCACTTGTGAAGAATTTTTTTTTTTTTTTTTTAATTAAGAGCTCAGGTATTTTAATTTATGTTCCTTATCCCATTACTTGATTATTTGAACTATTTCTTTTAATCGACGACTTAAATAATCAATAACTCCAGTCCTAGATACATTGTTGATAATTTCCAGCAAGGTCCTTCGACGCACACTCAAGCGAAAGCCACTGTCTGACGCAGGCTCTGTAAGTTTCCCACCGTTATTGCCAGAATCCCTGCACGTCTTCGCCCTGAAAAGTTGAGAGATGCATATAGCATCATTTTGATCCCTTTTGAGTAGGGCTGCAGCTATCGAATATTTTAGTCGTCAATTAATTGATGGACTAGTTAGTTCGAATAACCGAGTAATAGGGTAAGGAAAATGAAAAAATACCTGAGCTCAGCTTCAAACAGCATAAAAAAGTAAATAAATGAGGATCAATGTACAGCAAAAGAACAATTGGCTAACTGACATAGAAAAAGTCCGCTAGCTTAAATGCTATAAAATGCCAACGTTTTTTCCCCCAATGCTCTTAGCAAATGATTCAGACACATATTCCCACAAAAAACAGCTAAATATACCTATTAACTAAATTACGAATGCATTAAAAAACATTAGCTCAAACAAAAACTTACGTTGGTCTTAACAGGGAGCAGTTGGATTCAGCTATGTGAATAGAGGCAGACCAGAGGGCAGTGGATCCACCCTAATCAATAAGACTATATGCAAACACTTTCAAAATAAACCATTACAACGCCACTTTAAGTAAAGAAATACTAGGAGCAACAAAATTTAATTCGAATATTTTTTTCTAATCGAATACTCGAGTTAATCGATTAATCGTTGCAGCCCTACTTTTGAGTAACTTTAGAAGGCGGTTTCCTTGTCTTTCTTGTCTTTTGGTCTTCTTCCCTCGTATCGGTGCTGGATGCGGTTGACGCCTTGTTGTACTGTTTATCTGAAACCACGGCAACAGGACTCGGCTCCTATTGGTCCACATGACCAAAAACCACTGCACGCACTGCAAATCCTAGTTTGCCCGTGTAAATATCACTATGCCACAGTTTAAAAATAAGAGACCGTCACGAAAACGTTAATTTTTACAAAATGACTGGAAATGGTGAGTCGAAACTTTTTGGGGGTACTAATTAGCAACATATAAAGCAGAGTTCACGTAGATCCACTTGAGTGGACCGAACAAACACAATCTGGTTTAGCCAATACAGAAGAGCTGAAACGAATTCTCGAGCAACTCGATTTTAAAACTGGTCCGAGTAATTTTATTCACCTCGAGGAATCGTTTAATTTTGCCAGCTCTAAGCATCACGTTTTGCCCGGACTACTTTTAATGCGGGACAACGCGCTGAAGTCATGTGCGTAGAGGAAGAAGCAAAAGAAGAAAAAAATACCTTACTGCAGCCGACACCTGTTACATACTCCGCCGACGTTGCTAAAAACTACGCCCACATGATGCGACGGTAGTAGCAGGTAGCGTCTGATGTGTCTCATAGATGTCACATGCATGTAGAACTAGATGCGAAATGACAGACTGGGCAGCGTTAGTAAACAGCCGCCATCTTAAAGCAGTAGACTTCTTAGCGCTAATAAATAAGATGTTGCTCGCTGGCACAAAAAAAAAATGCTTCAATCAAAATATATATTTTTGATAAAAAGAAGGCACTTCAATAAAAAAAGTGAATGCAAAAATAAATTCGAAACTCAAAAAATGCATTTGAAAACTTTTTCTTTGATTGAATTTTTTGAATTTTTAATTGAAGTAGAGTTTTGTATTTCATTGATACATCTTTTTTGATTGAAGTAATGTAGTTTTGCATTTGGGCCACATTTTGGCTGGGACATAGTTTGTGTCTTTATTATTTAATCAATGATTAAGCGGCTTCAAACAAAAACAAAAAAACCTTTTCAAAATAAAAATCACTTTAATCAAAAATAAATTTAGAATCATAGAAAAAATGTTTTTGAATGCAAAAAAATATTTGAGACTCAGGAATTTGCAGTTAAACACTTAATTTGTCATTGAAACTGTTTTCTTTGATTAAGGTAATCCTTTTTTTGTTTGGGCCATATTATGGGTAGGACAATTGTGTGTAAATCAAAATTCAATCCCAGAAAACGTTGCTTCAATCAAAAAAACTATTTTCAGTCAAAGAAAAAATCATTTGCAAAAATAAAATTGCCCTTCCCTAAAAAAAAAAAATATCTTTTTTTAATATGAAATATATATATCTCAAAAGTGTCAATTTTTTTTTGGAGAGCAAAAAGTTTTGAACTTATTTTTTATTTGAAGTACTAAAAGTTTTGATTGAATCATTTTGATCCAACTTCGCCGCTACTTCCGACATGTTTGAGTGACAGGTGACTACGCCAATGGCACAAAAGCACGATGAAGCAATAATAATGGCCACCAGGGCTCCAGCCAGCCATCTGACTCAGCTCGAGGAGTTCAAGCCGAAAGTAGCGCACCTAAGGCGGATGACTTCGATGCGAGGCAGCGCTACTTCTATGATCCGACAGTACATCTGAGATGACTGACTGAAAAGGGTTGAATATTAGATGAAATGTCTTGTTTTGTCATGTATATTTATAATTGCTCTTTACCTAAAAAATGTTTTATCCGATTACTCGATTAATCGATAGAATTTTCAGTCGATTACTCAATTACTAAAATATTCGATAGCTTCAGCCCTACAATACAGCCTACAGTATGACATTCGGTTTGCATCTTGTGCTGTCGGAAAGGAATCGGTACCCCGTTTGGTGAGGTTTACCTTCTTCGAACAAACTCGTTTTTTGCTCAAGGTATGCATTTGTGGTCGCGTGCATGTCACCGTTTGCTGATTCCAATTTCCATCCCCGCTTGCCCTCTTGTTGCATCTTTCAGAACAGAAAGTTGCTTGGCCTAAGTATTTTGTTTTGAAGCTGACAATGCCACCGCTGCTTAATTCGGAACCACAGTGGTTTGTTTAGCTCGCTTGATGATGATTTCCATCGTGGCTGGCTTATTTCTAATATTGATGATGAAAAATGATGAACAGATTTGATTTTAAATTGTTAGAAGATTTTAAACAACAACCTAAGTGAAATATGAAGGTTGCTCTGATCATGTTGGCTAGTACAAGGACTGTGCCTAAATGATATCAAAAGTAAGTCAAGTGGTAGTGTCAAATGTGTCCAACTACATGAACTTTATGTTATAAATATTATGTACTAAACATTTAATACAAATTTGACTGAGATGTGGCTTAAAACATTTAGAATCCACGACAATTGACGCCATGCGCCATGAAACCTCGTCCAGCCGGAGGAAGGGCCCCGCCCTGCGCCGCCGACCCGAGAGACCGCCGTCCCCACAGCCGGGCCCGTCTGCACCCTGGCACTCCCCTCGCTCAGGTCCATCTGAGGGGTCACCCGAGCCCAGGCGCTCACCTCACCAAGGTACCTCTGAGGAGTCATCACGCCCGGGTCGCTCGTCCAACCGGAGGAAAAGCGCTGCCCCGCGCCGCCGCCCCGAGAGGCTGCCATCCCCACAGCCAGGCCCGTCCGCGCCCAGCTGCTCCTTTCGCCCAGGTCCATCTGAGAAGTCATCACGCCTGGGTCCCTCCTCACGCCCGGGTGAGCCCGCCTGCCCGCCGGGGGGGGCGGCCATTGTGCCGTCCGTCAATCGTCAGAGCTTTTTTTTGTGTTTTCAGAACGCTCGGCCAGGATTCGGCGTTTTCGCCCCGGTACCAAGGCCTTGATGGAGATCCGCAAATATCAGAAGAGCACCGGAGCCCTCTTGCCAAAGGCGCCCTTCTTTCGCCTGGTAAGGCCTCACTTGCCCGATGATGGTCGTGAATTGAGATCCCTTCCCGCCCGCAGGTCCGTGAGGTGTGCCAGACTACCTGCAGACGTGATTTCAAGTGGCAGGTCTTTGCTCTAATGGCGCTTCAGGAGGTGAGTGGTGCACAGGTGGCTCGCTCGCGTTGACGTCACGCTGACGACGGCGTTCCTCCCGCAGGCGGCCGAGGCATTCATGGTGCTCCTGTTTAGCGACGCCAACCTGTTAGCCATGCACGCCAAGCGAGTCACTTTGTTTCGCCAGGACATCCAACTGGCCCAAAGGATCCGCGGGTGGCCCAACGCCATCTGAGTGTGATTGCCGCCCGCCGTATTTGTTTATCCGCGGGCCCAACGCCGTTTGAGCGCGACGGCCGTTCGCCGTATTTGTTTATCCGCGGGCCCAACGCCATCTGAGCGCGACGGCTGCCCGCCGTATTTGTTTTTGAATTGTGTCCAAGTTCTGTATTTTTTCAATAAAGGGCACTGGAACGAAGAAGCGTCTCGTGTAGGGCTGTCCCAAACGACTAATTTTCTCCCGATTAGTCAGCAGACTATTTTTACGATTAGTCGACTAATCTAATAATTAATTTAAAAAAATAATTTTTTTTTAAACTAATTTAGCAATGAAATTTTTGTTGACGCTTATCATTAAAACAAAAAAAACATATTGGAACACTCATTTATTAAAGCACAAATAAACACGTAAATAACAATAATAAATCACAAATAAACAATGAGTTCAAATGTTGATAGAATTAACTAGTGTAGCATCCCGATTGAAAAGATGGTCTCTTAAACTGATGGTTTACAACTTTTATTCCATCCTTGATGTAAACATACTGTAAGAGCTACGGTGCACACAAATAAAGCAACACAATTAGAAATTAACAAAAACTTTTCACCTTTTTCCTTTTAAACCTTATTTATATATCAATGAATTGCCTATATGAATTGCCTTTACCTTATTACCTTATCATTGACAATCTCTCCCTTGAGTGCAATCACTGTAAATACTGTATATATTTATGATCTTTTAACCTTATATAATTTTCAATACCATAAAATAAACCATAACATGAAATAAACCTTTCAATTAGCATTAAGAACAATACTAATAGCACTTATAGGCCCATTGTCAATGAAACATTATTATTTAGTAAGGCGACAGCACCCTCTGGTGTACAAAAAATGAAAAAAAAAAAAACCTTACAAACTGCGTGAAGGCGCTTGAGGTGTTTATTCACGGCTGACGTGCAGCCAAGCTTGGCACTGAAGAGACAGGACAGAAGAGTACTCTCCTTTGTTTCTTTGAAATAAGTCAATGTTTTGGACACTCTGGTGCGCTTTTTTTGGCTTTGTGCCGCTTTCCCCGCTTGCAAACAGAGCATCCGGCATTCTAACTTTCCACGCATATATTTTTTTAACCCTTCATTAACCGTCGACGGCATGTTGTGCTCGTCGACGGATTTACGTCATCGATGACGTCGACTACGTCGACTAGTCGGGACAGCTCTAGTCTCTTGGCTCGGCCCCGCCGTCTTCCTCATCGGGCGACCGTTAACCTTTACGACACACTATCAAAATGCATTTTCTGCCTTGCGGGTAGACACATACACATACGTTGACAACAAGCCTGTTTAAGTGCTTGTGTAGCGTCATCTGTTTCTACTAGGGGTGTCAAACGATTAAAATTTTTAATCAAGTTAATTACAGCTTAAAAATTAATCGCAATTCAAACCATCTACAAAATATGCCATATTTTTCTGTAAATTATTGTTGGAATTGAAAGATAAGACACAAGATGGATATATACATTCAACATACGGTACATAAGTACTGTATTTGTTTATTATAACAATAAATCAACAAGATGGCATTAACATTATTAACATCCTGTCAAAGTGATCCATGGATAGAAAGACTTGTAGTTCTTAAAAGATAAATGTTAGTACAAGGTATTGAAATTTTATATTAAAACCCCTCTTAATGTTTTTGTTTTAATAAAATTTGTGAAACTTTCAATCAAAAAATAAACTAGTAGCCCACCGTTGTTGATGTCAATAATTACTTACACAATGCTCACGGGTGCTGAAGCCTATAAAATCAGTCGCACCCAAGCGCCAGCAGAGGGCGACAAAACTCCAAAAATCACAACTAACAAGATGCCATTTCACTGTGCTGTCATTTTAACCTGTTTGAGCGGGGCATGTGTGTTAATTGCGTCAAATATTTTGTAGACATTGTGACCCAAAAAATTTTGATAGTCTCCATATTTCATGACTCCTTGCACACTGTCAAGGTATCCAGTGCCAGAGGTAGCAAAACTACCCCAAAACACCATTTGATCTCCACCATGTTTGACTATATACCCCAATCACGTGACGTCACAACTCCGCCTGCCTGACTGGTGCCGCCATAATTGTCCGTCAGCTCATCGTGTTTACATATTACCGCTACGTACATTCCTCCTATTACTGCGTGTTTTTCTGCTTGTCTAAAATCACCGCCTAGTAAACGAACCCAAAAACCTTCCTGACAATCGTTAACATTGATTACTCAAAACGGTGAAGGCATGTGTGGCGGTTGGTTGCAGTAACAGAGAAGATAAACGGTCATTTTAGTTGTTGCTGTGTGCCCATTGTTAAAAGGGCACATCTCTAAAGCAGCACGGTTTGTTTATCTCGGTCCATGATGCGTTTGTGTCGACAGCCGTCAGACAGCGGCGAAAACATCAATATGATGCCAACACGATCGCAGACATCATCAGACAGAGACTACAAAGCTCGTCGGCACGGTCGCGCAGCAAGAAGGTGAGCACAACAACAGGTGTTGTGCCGAAAAATAGCCACTCTGCGTGAAATGTCCCCCCTGACGGGAGCGCCCACACGGAAACGACTTTCTTGTACCGAGAATATGTATTATTTTACTCTGCTTGAACTAATAAATGTCATACCTGTGTGATTGTCATTAGGATATGGTCGTGAAAACCTTTAGACTAATACATTTATGTTCAAAGATGGTTATGTGGCCCAGTCCATGATTTGTTACTAAAATACATTACTAATATTTTGTGTAATTTAATTGTTTAAAACTGATCTTACAGTCGTAAATCCATTACTGTAATGCGTCAATAAAGCGTTATAAATAAGCGCTCCCGGCATGGGGAACATTTCACGCGGAGCAGCTATTTTTCGGCACACACCAGCCTGTTGCCGATCAAATTTCATTTTCCAATCGTGACAATGGTGACGCTCAGTTGACCAAATGTCGGTTTATATTCGGGCCGGTGCCGATTTTGGGTACTCGACTCCTCATCGTGACATAAACTGGAGTATGATTGGAAATTTTGTGCTCCTGGGACGAGCTTTGGGACGGGAGGAAACATCGGTTTGGGCATCAAATATGGATCTGGCGACTGGATCGACCGAAGCTTTTCCAAATAACGGCTTTTATGCAACTCATCCAATGAGTTTACAGCGTTTGAAAGCACCGGGGCTTCCATAATTTGCAAGTGAATCCACCTTTAGAAACTACGACCATTGACAATACGACACACAATGACGGACAATATGGCGGCACAATACAGCGATCACGTGATTGTATGACGTTGGTGATTGGGGTCTATAGGCACTCTGTCTTTTCTTTGCAGGTCTTTCTAGGTGCTTTGACTGTGCAAGGAGTCATGAAATCTGGAGACTATCAGAATGTTTTGGGCCCCAATGTAGAGTGTAGTGTCAGAAAACTGGGTCTGCATCGTGTTCCAACAGGACAATGACCCAAAGCATACCTGAAATGGCACCAAGAAATGGTTGGAGACCCAGTGCACAGTGCCAGAAAAAAGAATGAGGCCTACGCAGAAAAGAACACAGTGCCTGTAGTGAAACATGGTGGAGGTCCAATGATGTTTTGGGATTGTTTTGCTTCCTCTGGCACTGGGTGCCTTGACAGTGTGCAAGGAGTCATGTAACATGGAGACTATCAAAATGTTTTGGGATGCAATGTAGGATTTAGTGTCAGAAAACTGGGTGTGTGTCAGAGGTCGTGGGTGTTCCGACAAGACAATCACCCAAAACAAACTGTTTTGGGTAAATAATAAATAAGTAAAAGAAAATAAACAACTGAGGTCAAAGAAATAGTATAAAATATTGATGCTGCGTTAACTAAAAATGTGGAGCCAATTTAAATACATTGGGTCTACCTATCCATCGTATTATTAAACTTCACATCCCCCTGTAAATCTCCCGACTAGTTGATATGTTTTAGATAGTTCCATTACACGCTATTAAATATTGCTCCCTGTATTTAATGCAATAATAGATGGATGATATTCACCTCCATACCCCTCTGGCATTTATCCTTAATCTTAAATTGTAAAGATTTTGTGGCCATTGACGTATGAACAATGGAGACCGACGCAGGACTTTTATTTACAATTTTGTACATTTTGGGCAATGATGTTCCCTGCTAGTTGTATTTAAATATTGTACACGATCTAAATGTGCCCATCTTAAGCAGGTGGCATACTGCACCTGTGAAAACAAGAAATTGGTTGATGAATAAGCATTTCTGAGCAAATTGAAGAGCACATACTGTATTTTATTATACTTTACGATCATGTCATGATCACTGTCTGCTTCAAGGAAGGAGTATTTCAGAAGATGAATTTAAAATACAGAGTACGGCGATATGCATAAGCTGACCTGGGTATTGAAGCAGAGCACAGGCGAAGTCAATCCAAGCTTGTGGAGATGTCTGGATATGGCAGATGTTGCCATGCTCCAGAAACTCCTCTGCAAACTATAGGGGCAAGGGGCCAGTTTTACTAAATGTTCATTTATGTGTGTGGAAATACACAGGCACTGAACTGAAAAGAAAAATGACAATATAGCTTCAGCACAGCTAAAGACATTTGGTAGCTACCGATAATACATTTTAAAAAGTTGTTGCACCGTTAACAACAAATTGCCGCAGCTCCAGGAGTCGTCCTGTGTGTTGTGGAGCATCGTCTTCATTGTCCATTGTCCTTGGTTTCCAAAACCAGCCATCTTCAAGTAGTTTTTGGTGGTTGTACAAGAGTAGAAAGAATATTCACACAACGAAAACAAGCAGTTCACTTGAAGTAAATGTGAAGCAAATAATTGAATATTTTACTTCCACTTTCTGAGCAACTTTCTTTCATAAGACGCTTCATTGCCCAGGGGATCAAGTTTCCTCGCAGACATTTTGACAATCTAAAAATAGGTGTGTAAGGTACTGATTTGACTGTTTCCCCCACATCACCTCTCCAGAAGAGACTAATTTAACGACCATAGGCCTCTTATCCGAGTGATCCGAGTCCTCACTGATGGCTTGAGAATCTGGGCTAAAGGGGAAAAAAGAAAAAAAAAGGGATTATACAGTGGGGAGAACAAGTATTTGATACTTGTTGGAGTATTTGATACACTGCCAATGGGAAAACCCATCGGCAGTGTATCAAATACTTGTTTTCCCCACTGTAGGTTATACAAAAGCATTGAACGGCAGGTAGAGTA
The DNA here is from genome assembly GCF_030265065.1 of Corythoichthys intestinalis. Taxonomy (NCBI): domain Eukaryota; kingdom Metazoa; phylum Chordata; class Actinopteri; order Syngnathiformes; family Syngnathidae; genus Corythoichthys; species Corythoichthys intestinalis. The sequence continues at coordinate 82,610,377 of NC_080395.1, forward strand.
GCCACAGCGAATTTGAAGGTCTCCAGTTAGACTAAGCTCCCTCCTTTGTCTTGACAGATAATGTGTCTTATTATAAGACTGATACTCACAGTACAGTGGGGCAAATAAGTATTTAGTCAACCACTAATTGTGCAAGTTCTCCCACTTGAAAATACTAGAGAGGCCTGTAATTGTCAACATGGGATATCCTCAACCATGAGAGACACAATGTGGGGGGAAAAAAACAGAAAATCTCATTGTTTGATTTTTAAATAATTTATTTGCAAATCATGGTGGAAAATTAGTATTTAGGCAATACCAAAAGTTCATCTCAATACTTTGTTATGTACCCTTTGTTGGCAATGACGGAGGCCAAACGTTTTCTGTAACTCTTCACTAGCTTTTCACACACTGTTGCTGGTATTTTGGCCCATTCCTCCATGCAAATCTCCTCTGGAGCAGATTTATTTGAAGCGAAAGGGCTGGTGGCAAAAAAAAAAAAAAGGAACGTTCGTTTGCCACTTTGAATAGATCGGACGCTCGGTGACAGAGGCTATCTTTTGTTTGACAAAAAGTTGCTAAAGGTCGCCCCAAAACATGTTTTTTTTTTAAGGGGGGGGGGGGGGGTGACATTTTAAAAACGCGCCAGTTTTTGTCTAAATCACATCATTTACACATTAAAAAATCAGGACACCAAGGGGTACATTAGTTACATACTGTATACAGTACATTAGGACTGAACGATATATTGTATGAACATTGTCATTGCAATGTGCGGATTCACAATACTCAAAATCGCAAGGACGTGCGAGATATATATATATATATATATATATATATATATATACATATCAGGGGTCACGTTAACCGAATATTTTCCGTCGTTGACCGGTTTTTTTAAACGGTGACAGAAAAAACTGAAGTCCATCTGTCATTTTGACAGGTTGCAATTCACAACCCAGACCACGGGGTGGCGAGTGAGCATATTAATTAGCTATTGTCTCTCTTGATGCATGATGTCGTTGGCCTTACTCGGAAAAATGTCAAGGCAACTGAGTGTTTGCCTGGCACGGCCAGACTGTTCTCCCTTTATTTTTCAAACACTGAGAGAAAAGTCTGGGACACAGCCTCTCGAGTAGGTACAAAATCAATCGACAAATCAGATTTGTTTATTTGCGTGACGTGTTCTTCACGAGCAACGTCACTCTTGCGCGCCGAAAGTCGTCTCTACAACAACACGGATGGCGAACGGGAGAGCCGAGAATATGTTCCAATCCGCGGTAAATTCAGTTTTAAATGAGCTAAAACACATCGACACGAGTCGTTGACAACAGTCTGTCTCGCGCTAGCCATGTTGAATAAACTCTGTTCTCGTATGTTTACTTCCGCGCGCAAGTCCCTCGTCCTGCCCCTCGTCGCTTTGCTAACAGCACGTCTGCCCGTCGCTGATTGGTGCACTCCGCTGTCTGTTTGCCTCTTGTTAAGCTTGTTCGGACAGAATATTAATTAAAAATGAATGAAAACTAAATACTATTGATAAGTCATTATTATCATTTTAAAAATGTGACGTAAAAATACATTATGACCGGATTTATATGACACTGTCAGTCAAAATGACAGACAACGAAAAAGTCTAGCACAACCTCTGATACATATATATTATATATATATATATATATATGTATATATATATGTATATATGTGTGTGTGTCTATATGCTGCCATTGCAGCTTCATGGTGCATTAAGTCCCCGAACTATTTTTAATTTGTCCGTTTTACCCCGTTTACAGACGTCGCGCAAACGCTTTTGTTTCAACCTAGCCATAAAAAGAAGGTAAGTAATTGTATTCATTATTCAAAATTTCTGTCATTTTCAGCTTAGAATCATTAATTAATGTCTAATATTTAGTTTGAAATTAAAAAAAAAAAAAAAAAAAAAAAAGACTTTAAAAAATCACGTTTTAAACAAATTACGTCACAATGAAAAAATTGGCGTCTGTAAAAAAGTCACGGTTACCTAATAACTATCGCTTAATTGTATTTTTTTTTTCGTTACTGTTGCATTTTCCCCAATATTTTACATGATAATCGATCCAAACAAAGAAAAATTGGAGGAAAAAAAAAACTTTAAAAGGGTAAATATATGAAAAGGAAACTCTCGACCAATGCTTGATGTCTGCAATTTCTGCATCGCGACCCATGTTATATTACCATGTTTCACCCATAAAATCCCCCCAAAATCCGGCTGTGGCCATTCACAGCTGTCTTGACACTCGGTGATACATGATAGTTTTTGGATCGAAAAGAGGTAAGTACGCGATAATATCTCGTTTAAAGTCATGGCGTCTTTATTTATGCTCTCGCATGCTCTCACCTCCAGTTAAGGTTTTGCTGTTTAAATTTTTTTCTAAACTGCCCTCCTGTTCAAAATTTTTCTTCCCCCAGAAAATAGAGATTTTAAGCTTTCAAATGATGTATCACACATACCTATCGGACAATTTTGAAAGTTGGCCAAATTGGGGGTTTCAGAGCGGAACTTGAGTGTTTTCCGCCATATACAGTATAGACCCTACCCACCGACGTCACAAAATCACGTGCTCGCTGTATTGTTCCGCCCCCTTGTCCGTCATTTTGTGTCTGTATTATCAATGGTCTCAATTGATCGAGCAATTTATAATGCATTTCATGGTCGACCCGGTGCTTTCGGATGCCGTAAACTTCAGTTTATCCATTCGCCAGATCCATATTTGATGCCTAAATCGATGTTTTTCGACCCGGTCTCCGCCGTATTTGCCTGACATCTGCTAGCTACCCTGATATGTACAACTATCTTGTCCACACAAAATCAGCCTATTCTCACGAAAGTTTGAAAAACTTTAAGAGCTTGGAGGCTTACAAATACTTCGTTGCTGGTTGGGTGAAACAGGTCCTCGTCCACGAAAATTCGGCAGGAATCGATCTTGTGCTTGGAAAGGTGAGTTACTAAATTTTCAATTCAAAATGTTTTGTTATTGCTAACATCCACTGTCAAGTCTAATGTAATTCATGTCGTTTGTCAATGGAGTTAGGGCTTTTAATGTTTATATGGTTTAGCGATAGCATTCTCACTACATACATACGTGTATGTTGTCGGCGATTAGCCTAGCAATGATCTTAATTGTGGTTGTCAGCCCAAAACCCTCTAAATATATATTAAATGCATCTTACCAGATATAAAATGACTACTACATAATCTGTGGTAATCGTTTGGAGCCCAGTTTTCTCGTCGAATTGCAGCAGCCCATCTCGCTCTCTTCTCTCCGGGTCTCTCGGAATCCGGTAGAACTTCAAGTCTCTCCGTCTTCTCCGTCTATCTTCTCTGTTATTGCAACCGACCGCCACACACGCCTTCACCATTTTGATTATTAATGTTAACGAGCAGAAAAACACGTCGTAAATAGGAGGAATGTACGTAGCCGTAACAGGTAAACTTGATGTGTTGACGGACAAATGGGCGGCACCAGTCAGGAGGAAGGAGTTGTGACGTCACTTGGATAGGGTCTATATTATCTCAGCCTCTCATCTCCACAATAAATGACGTCAACACGTCTTTGATCGTTGCGCTACCGAGCCTTCTATGACTAGATCAAAGTTACAAACCTGTCAATCATCGTTATTAAGTATCGGCCGCACTGCTTAGCAGGAGATAAAGTGGACTCAGTCAATGAAGAAAAGGATTTTTCTAAATTACTCTTGTTTATAAATAATCCACATTAAGAATGTGTAGTTTGCATGCCCTTCCCATGCCTGCGTGGGTTTTCGCAGGGTTCCTGCTGATGCCTACATTTTGTGCTGGTGCACCATAAAAAAAAAATTAGGTGCACCAGCGCAATCAATGCAAAAAGTTATTATGGAGCCTTGGCAATATACATCGGTATGAAAAAGTATCTGAACCTTTTGGAATTTCACACATTTCTGCATAAAATCACCATCAAATGTGATCTGATCTTTGTGAAAGTCACAAAGATGAAAAAACTGTCTGCTTTAACTAAAACCACCACATTTATAAGTTTTCATATTTTAAGCAGGATAGTATGCAATGACAGAGGGGGGAAAATAAGTGAACCTTCTGCCTAAGGAGACTTAAAGAGCAATTGAAACCAACTTTTACCAAACAAGTCAGGTGTATGCCCCATCATTGACGAGTGGTTTAAAGCTGCCCTGCCCTCTATAAAACACACACCTCATAAAAATTGTCTTGATGAGAAGCATTGTCTGATGTGCATCATGGCTTAAAAAAAAATGACGCTTCAATGTTTCAATAAACACCAATCCCATTTTTAATCAGGGACAACAAATCATAGCAACTTTTTTAAGTGACATAAATGAAGTTAAGCTTTACAGTCCTTTTGGGTCTGTCAAAGTCAATGATAAAGGTTGATTTTGCTTCTCTGAAAGGCCAAAGGCCATACATGGTATACATCGCATTTCAATATCACACACTTTGTGGAATTTTTTAAGGTATTGTCTGGACAAAGAGGGGTTGAAAGCGATCTTAGTCAAGAAATCACAGGCTTGTCTACTGGTATACAGTACACATACCTGTCAACCAGAGTCCATTGACAATCTTACAAATAGTGAGGTATGCCCTTAAAAATTGTGGGGATGGCCTGGCTCAGTGGTAGAGTAGTTGTCCCCCAACCCAGAGGTTGTGGGTTTGATTCTCTGCCCTGAAGAACTCGCCTAAGTATCCTTGAGCAAGATACCAAACCCCACATTGCTCCTGGTGCTGTGTCACCAGTAGGTAGATGGTAATGCAGTGTAAAGCACTTTGAGCACCTTGAAAGGTGGAAAAGTGCTATACAAGTACACCCTTTACCGTTACAAATTGTTAACTAATCTTACGTTTTATATAGCGTGCAATATGAAACAAAAATAAAACTCACTTTTTAAAATAACATGAATTTATTGGTAATATTGTTACATATAACCTGGTGCAATCAAAGAACAATATCTTCAGCTACATCATGATTACTAAAAATTAACAGGGACTTTTGGCAATTTCTATCATGTCTTTTGATGGCTGCACTTAAGCTCGCAATTCAGTTTGACTTCAAGGTAGTTAGTGTGTCCAATGATAAATTAAAATGGTCAATTGATAAAATGAACTTGCGATGCAATCTTTGAGTCAGGTAACATTTCTTTTGCTAATTCTGAGAAGTGATCAGCAATAGTTGCAGGCAAATTGTGTTTGGCAACAAATTGGCAGAATAAAAGTGGGCGTAGACTGTTGGGTGTAGGCTGTCGGCTACAGTCAGGAAAATATTGGAGCCACCTAGCCTAGCATCGCGTTTGCAACAGCGTCACAACACTCTTCTCTCTCTGTGTCTCTGACTTTTCTCACGTCATTCAATCAACATAGTAATGCATAGTAAAACACAATGTCTCATTGTCGAAACGGTGACAAAATCCGAACACAGAAAAAAAACAACGAAATGCACGAAAACCATACAGATTTTGAACGTACAGCGTACACATTTAAAAATCAGTGCCCACTTGTACCAATTACGCCGAAACCGTACAACAGGTATGTATACATATGGTGGCGTTTTCATTAAAAAAAGAAAAAAAAAAATCAACACATTTGCAGTGTTTGGTCTTGCACAGATGTTAATCGGACACTGGACAGTTTGGCTTTGCTGTGATATGTGATACCTGAAAAGAAAAAAAAAAAAACTACTTACATTAATGGAATTTAAAGACATACTATTACAAGAAAACTTGTAACTAACTAAACTATTTGCTACCTGACTGTCAATAGACCGAAATTGCCAGCTCCAGAGTGTGTTGTAGAGGAACGGCCGGAGGTCAAAGCGATTGTCGTCAGGGCTATAGCTCTCAGCATGGTAGGATGGAGTCACTGTTGTCATCTTATGGCGGTTCACCGAGTACATCCTGAAGAAGTGCTTAACCTTATATGCAACCTTTAGGAAACACAAAATCATTTCTGAGAGCACAACATTCATTAGCAATGAATGCCTGAAGTCGTTTTTAATAAGTGTCCAAGAAAGTCAGTCAAGGAAGAAAGAGGATGTTGGCTAGAAAGAAGAACAATCTTATTAATACAGTGGTACCTCGACATATGATGGCTTCGACACACGATCCTTTCGACATCAGACAGAAAATTTGTTTCTACAAGTCCCCAGCTTCGTCAGGTTTTTAACATTGGAGCTACCAGTTTTTTTTTGGCTATAAAGAAATACCATAAAGGCATCAAATGACCCCGATAGCAAACTGACTACTTGGCTTTGTCAAACAATAGACCACTCAAACAAGCAATCAAGCAGCCTAGGTGTGAAGGGGGGGGGGGGGGGGGGGGTCACTCTGGATAGCTGTAATTAGCATCTTGAATATTTGCAAATCCAGACTTGTTAACTCCTGTGTTAGTGTAAAAATGATGAGAGGGACATGTGGCATGAAACTACAACTAGCATCCAGAACTGTAGCTAAACCAGACTGCCTACATTTTAGAAAATTGAGTGTTAGAACATCTGGGACAAATCCCATCAAGCACCTTTACTTTGTCTTGAAAAGTCACATTCAGTTGTTAATGTTCACAGTTTATTATGTTAAAACACACAATGACCAAAGAACTTTCCACAGCAGCTCAAACAGCTGTTTTGTCACAGCAAAAACAAGCTTCAGTATACATTACATACTAGGCAAACTGCACCTTTTGGAAGATGTAAATCCGCCCGATTGCCTGCCTGAGCAGTCCACTGTCCGACAACCAACAACTGTTTTGTCCATCTGGATAAGCCTTTATGGAAGGGGAAGGGAAAATTACCTCTAAAGGTGTTCATTGCCTCAGACAACCATCCAATGGCACCTTTCCGTCTCCATACAATTTACACACACATACGGTATATGTGAGACATACTAGTCTGTGTGCGCGCGACTGCTGATGAATGTGGGAAGAGGAAAAACTTGTACATAGTCAGAGAAGGCCCAGCTCGGGGGAATGCTTGCAGTCATACCTGGTTCTAGGCTTTATTATTTTTTAAGAAGTTGTATTTTTTTATTTTTACTAGTCAAGTCCAACCACAGTATGGGAGAAAATAAGGACCCTTACCCATTCCCATTTGACCCATTTCCTAGGAAGCGACAACTGATTATGGAAATAAATAGGTTTAGCGTCTTGGTCCCTGTCGCAATAGTGCTTTTGTATATTTGTTTTTTTTATATTATTTTTCACTAAAAGGTTTGGATTTTCTTTCCTTTTCCCCTTTTATTGATTTCACATGCGGATGTTGCTGTTAGAAATGTGGTGTGGAAAGGTGCCCCTGACGTTGTCGGTAAGTGGTGGGAATACACATTGTTTATGTAGTTGGGGTTTTATTTTTTCCGTCACCTTTTTTCGATCTTTTGCAGTCACATTTGGGTTTTGTAATTCCTCAACACATGTCATATAAGTTCACTGGGTTGTTTTCAGTGTTGTTAATTTTACTTTAAAAAAGTAATTAATTAGTTACAAATTACTTCTCCCAAAAAGTAATTGCGTTAGTAACTCAGTTACCTGAATGTAAGAGTAATTAGTTACTTGGCAAAGTAACTAGTGATATATTTTTTTTTTTTCTCAAAAAAAAAAAAAAAAAAAAAAAAAAACAGGTCACACAATGTGAAGCTTAAAGGGTTTGGGGGACAATTGGCCCTAGCCCAATTCTTTACCCTCAACTTAACTAGACAAAAGGGTATTGCGATAACTAGCTAGTAACCTTTGCTATGTGTGGAAGTCATTTAAAGTTGTGAATCAATCGTTAAAGTTGTGAAAATTTCTCCCGTTATTGCATTAGTTCCCTTCTGTCTACTTCAAACATGTGTAAGTTTTAAAACTGTTTCATCATTTAAAGATAGATTTAAGTTAAGATTTTGCCGATTTAGGAGCATTTTAGATTTAAAAAAAAAATTACTTAGGTTCGCTAGGAAGGATCTCTACATCAGGGCCTTCCTGAGAGGTCTACTGCTTTAAGATGGCGGCTGTTTACAAACGCATGTAGTCCTTAAAACATGTTGGCAATGCAGCAGTGTCTATCATTTGCATCTAGTTCTATAATATGATATCTACCGTGTCATGTGAGTGTAGTTTGTCGGCTATGGCTGCAGTCAGGTATTATTGGAGCCACCTAGCATCGCGGTTGCAACGGCGTCTTCCCCACTCCTGCTCTGCTCTCGTCCCCGTGAGTCCGTTTCTCTGACTTTTTTTTATTCAACCAACTTAGTAACGCATAGTAACGCACGCCTTTCCCGCCTCAGTAACGGTAACGGCGTTGCCAAGATGAGAAAAGTAATTAATTAGATTACTCATTACTGAAAAAAATAACGCCGTTAGTAACGCCGTTATATTGTAACGCCGTTATTAACAACACTGGTTGTTTTATATTTCCACAATCACCATAGATTCATTTTTGTTCTTGGGATTTTTGTTCAAAGACTACTAATTTTTCGTTAGGTTCGAAATCATAGTACTCGGTAGATTTGTGCCATTTTTAAGTCCCAGTTTTTTATTCTTTAGCCTTTAGCCATTTTTTGTCATTTGGGGTGGAGAATATAACTTGTATTATTTTTATATATATATTTTTTTTTATTAGGATATTTATTCATTTTTTGGTAAATGGGGCGGAATAAAGTTTTTCTTTAATTGGGGTGGAATAAAGTTTTCCTACAGGCGTCTGTGTCCATCATTTTCAACAACTGGTAAGGGGTGAAGACGTTTATGTCGAGTTCATTGTGTCCAAGTTTTTTTCTGTATTGCAACATTCCGCTTTGGTACGGTACCGCTTTTTTACCATTCTTTAGTCAATGGGGGAATGTTTTTTGCTGTGCTATGTTTGTAGATGTAGTAGTTTGTCAGTGCTGTTCATTTTCTTCCTTTAAAAGCTGTTCTGAGATGTTTGACAAACTGTTGCATTCCTTTTTGTTCAGGGCTGCGCACAGTTCCCTCTTAATACAGGTGGTGGTTGACCCTAACGTTACGGAAGTTGAAAAGCGGGGTACTTAAATTTTAATTTACTGGACCAAATTTAACCCAGTACGGTTCTCACTTTTCCTAATTTAAAGCTTTTTATTCAATGGACCAAATTTAGCTTAGTGTGTCTCTCATTTTTCCGAACTAAAGATTAACTTTATTTTTATTTATGGGGCCAAATTTAACTGAATGTATATCTCATTTTTCCTAGCGACAGGACTAACTTGATTGGTAGCCCGTCTAATTGATCATGAAAAATCGGTCTCAATGCACCTGTACAAAGAGGTCACTGTGAGCTGATGCCTATAGCCACGGGACCAAGGAAAATCAAGGATTAACCCTTTGAGGCGGTATCATATTGTTTTAAAGAGTATTTAACAGGAGTCCTGAGGGGGACTTGCAAATTTCGCACATCCCTGTTTAAACTGTTCATCAATTACTACATTTCTTCCACCACTTGCTAAAGCTAAGTTCTAAGGCCACATCCATGTTTTTACGATCCCCTGTCGGGGCTTGTGAGGGGGATTGAAGGGAAAAGATACCGTCATCGCCAGTGTTGTTAATAACGGCGTTACAATATAACGGCGTTACTAACGGCGTTATTTTTTTCAGTAGTGGGTAATCTAATTAATTACTTTTCTCATCTTGGCAACGCCGTTACCGTTACTGAGGACGGAAAGGCATGCGTTACTATGCGTTACTATATTGGTCGAAAAGTCTGAGGGAGACGGACTCACCGAGACGACAGAGCAGAGCAGGAGCAGGGAGGAGGCAAGAAAGTTGTGACGCCGAGCAAACGCGATGCTAGGTAGCTCCAATAATACATGTTGTAGCCGATAGCCGGACAAACTACGCCCGCATGTTATGGTAGACATGGTAGATATCCAGGGGCGGACTGGTAATCTGTGGGTTCTGGAGGATCACAGAACGGCCGGTGCCCTGGACGGCCGGCGGCCGCCATTCATTATGCATCACTGTTTTTATCCCCCCTATCCTCTGATTAGCTACAGTTCGCATCCAATCCGACAGGTGGCAGCAATGCGCCTGGCTTTTCACCGCCAATCTGATAGACTAGGAACGACGAAAGCACAGAGTAGCCTTCATTGGTTCCTTCCTTGTGGAAGCAAAATAGCGACGAGTGTTAATGCACAATATGGATGGTGGTGGCAAAAAAACTGAAAAGAGCAGGGTGGCGCGGAGAAGGTTAGAGAGAAAAAATTAAAGAAACTGGAGAGTGAAGCATTAAAATGTCATAAATCGACAAATATTTTCGCAAGCAGCAGTCTGGCTGCAACGGCCACGTCGGGTAACAACAGCTTAGCTCCCGGCGATGGTGAGAGGGAGCTGCAGCCGCTCTGACGTGCAGACGGTGCTGGGAGAGAGAAAAGAAGAGGGAGGGGGCAACGATAAACTTGGAAGTTCCCCAGACAAGCGCAGGGCAAGTAAATTGGGATGAAGAGGGTTACTTGCTCTGTAAACTGGCAATTGTTATCCATCAGGTAGCTACATTTTAAATCAAATAAATGACAATTAAAGGGTTAGTGCCAGCTAGTCGATGTACCCGTTTGCAATCGTGTCAAGTTACAGTATGCTAGTCCTACTATCCCTCTCCTAAGAAAAAATATTTTAGCCGTAAAACAATGTATGCACACGCAGCATAGCAATATTAATTCAGAAGAAATATAACAAAATATTAATAAAATGAATGGTTTTACTTTAAAGTTTAGGTAGTTAAATTGATGTTATATACATTATTAATCATTTATATATCGTTTTGTTTTCTGGTTAATACTTTCCAATGAAGTTTATGTATACAGGATTTGTCTTGAAATGTGTATTGTATTTTCATTGAAATTTATTATTTGTATGGCAAGATTAATTATGGCAGGGGTCTCCAAACCGGTCCTCAAGGGCCGCTGTGGGGCCTGGTTTTTGTTTTAACCGATCGAGTACCGACAGTTTAACCAATGAAGTTTCTGCTAAAACAAGCAGCACCTGACTGCAATCAACTGATTACACTTGTAAGACACCAGATTGGTGCAGAGGTTTTGTCTTGTTTTGTTGGAATGAAATCCTGCGCCCGCCGCAGCCCTATGTGGAATAGTTTGGAGACCACTGAATTATGGCATAAACAATGAAGTCATTTTATAGACAGAGATCTATAGAGATATATTATAATCAATTGGATACGTAAAACTTGCTTTGAAAAATAAATTCTTTCATTTGTTTATTCAGGTTGATCATAGAGCTAGTACAGAAAATGAATCCAACTCCAGTTCAGCCTTGCAGTACTTTGAGCGCCCGTAGTCAGACAGTCACAGTCTAGACACATTTTCTTCATTTTTCTCTCAAAGTGCACGAAATTGGTGCATTTTACAATAAAATGTAAAAAAAAAAAAAAATTCTCCCGGGAGGGGCATGTTCCCGGACCCCCCTATGGGGTCTGTGTTTCCCTTTGTATAGCGATTCTTATGGGCTGGGCTGAGTCAAAGTCCAGGGCTGCTTTTTAGTCCCAGTCCGCCCCTGTAGATATCCCATGTACTGTATATAAATATAACTAGATGCAAAATGACAGCCGCCATCTTAAAGCAGTAGGCTTTTTAGGACGGCTCTGTTGTAGAGAAGAACCTCGCGAACCTAAGTAACTTTTTATCTAAAATACTTCTAAATCGGCAAAATCTTGACTTGAATCTTTCTTTAAATGATGAAACAGTTTTAAAACTTTCATATGTCGAAAGTAGAGAGAAGGGAACTAATGCAATAATGGGAGCAATTTTAACAACTTTTAACAGTTGATTCAGGGTAAAGGGTAAATTAGGGTAAAGAATTGGGCTCGGGCCAATTGTACCAAAAACCTCCACAAAAAACTTCACATAGTGTGGCCAATGTTTTTTTTTTTTTTTTTTGAGGAAAAAAAAAAAAGTAATTATCACCAATTACTTTGCCAAGTAACTGATTACTCTTACATTCAGGTAATTGAGTTAGTAACGCAATTACTTTTTGGGAGAAGTAATTTGTAACTATAATTAATTACTTTTTTTCAGTAAGATTAACAACACTGGTCATCGCACACACCATATAATTGTTTGCATTAGTCTAACACATTAATCTAACTATTGTTTAAGCAGACTCCACTACATGCTCTTTGACACAGTAAAGTGATTAACCTTATCCGGGGTAATGAGGGGGAGATGAGAAAAATTGTACAGTTTCTCGTAGGCACCGTCTAACTGTTTGCATTACTCTAACACACGTAATATAATTAATCAGGAAATAGAATCCTTTTCAAATTTACGGTAGGACTGCACTACTAATATAAAATAAATAGCACACCATAGTTTAATGAGAAGAAATAGAAGAGATACACAATGCCGTCTTATCACAGAAACCCAACGCGTGCGTCACGAACAAGATTGACGCACCAACTCTTGCAATCAGCTCTCCCAGCAAACTCCAAGGACAAAGCGCTTTGTCCTAAAACAAGTACAGCCAGCCCGGACAGCAAAGTTGATAGCGGGTGTCCCATCGGCGCATGAACCTAAGCCGCCCAAAACCGGCCACAGAGGGGAAGACCCAAAAGCAACGCCCAGACACACCTTCGGAGACGCCTTTGACGCGGCCCGCTTCAGCAAAGACTTTAAAAAGACTGGACACTGAGATAACACAGATTTTTGCTGCTCGGAAACATGTAGCCTTGTTTTGGATCCAGAATTGTCCCTCCGTCGTCTGTTTATTGCCTTGTTTTTGACCATTGTCGACGAATAAATTGTCAACCTGCTTTCGGCGAGTCTTTTTCAAACTTTTGGAACATGGAGTCAGTACAAAGGGTTAATATCAGAGGTGGACGCGCGAAGTTCTGCCTTCCCAGTTGGCGCGCGCCGGGGCAGCGTCAGCCGAGCGGCACTTGTTTTGGCTGCCGCTGTTCCCGAGTGCGTCTTGGCCGGGGGGGCGAATTTCAACAGTTCCATGCATGAAGTTAAAAAAAAAAAAAAGAAAAGAAAACCTGACTAGTATGTTCCATTTGGTTTACACAGAGGATAAAACTGGAAGAATTGAAGGGACAAGTAAACACTTAAAAAGAAAAGTCACATTCTTTCAGTAGTTTGGTCTATTTTATGGTAGCTTTTTCACCACAACCTGTCTTCTGGGCTTGAAAGTGACAGGCCAGCTACAAAAATAAATTATTTCAGAACATGCCTATTGTCCGGCTCAGCTGAACAAAGGCGTCCTCCCTTCGTCAAGTCAGCCACACGGTGCGTTCAGGTACACCACGCAAACACATCAGCCACATTTAAACCCCATTCGTTACATTATAGGAATTATTATTATTACTATTGTTATATTATAATTCTGATTTTTATTCGTTATTTATTTGTTTTGCTCTGTGTAATGCGATTTGCAGTAGATTTAATGTAGGTTTTCAGGCTGTGGAACAAATGAATAGGATTATAATGTATTGTTATGGGAAAATCCTGCTCAACATACGGACATTTTGACTTACAAACAAGGTCCTGGAACGAATTAACTTTGTATGCAGAGGTACCACTGTATGACTCGCTCTCATTCACCTTATGCGGCGCACTTTCAAATACAGGTACATTTTGTATGAAAGGACATATTTAAGGTATGTATTGTTGTAAAACCAATTGGTCCAATTGACTTTGCCACATGGTTAATAATGTTAACATTGATTGATTGCCAATCACATGTTTTTTTTCCATTTGCATAAACAACATTGATGCAGCTAAGGCAGGAAGTGAAGATGACTGGCTTTTAAGAAAATGACAAACAGCTATTCCAGTGTGTGGAGGTACGTATTCCACAAAAGTGAACAATCACCTGTAAATTATGAAGAAGTACATCTCCCAAAAATCTGGGCAAAATGGCAATGATTCCGCTACACTGGTTATTACACTGATGATTTCTTCTTCTTTTTTTTTCTAGGTTATAATATCAAAATATAGATTGAGTTGTATAAGTGAAATAACATCTTGGATGGAAGGTTGTCATTTGGGCTGTTTTTTTATTGAACCGGGAGGGTTTTACGTTGTGATTTGGCTGGAGACCGTCTTTCCGATCTGGAAACCCCGCCAGTGGACAGCCTAGCACACCCTGGAGCGACTACAGTACCTCTCCTACCCTGGGAACGCCTAGTGATGCCCCTGGAGGAGTTGGATTAAGTCGCTGGGGAGAGCGAAGTTTAGGATTCTGCTTAAAATGCCTTCCACACATCCTCGGAGAAAGTGGAAAAAGGTGGATGACTCGATGGGTAGATTTATTTATTTCTGTCACTACTGTGGGATCTTATTTCATGAACAGATAGGTGGCCAAATTTCAAGCATACATTTGCACAGATCACTAACCTCTGAGGGTGACAGCACATCCTTCCACGTGTGAACGAGTTTACAAAACATACTGAAAGGTCCACATTTTGAGATTTTCCTTAGTCGTCCAATGACTGACAATTCAGAGTAGGTCATTCCCATGTCAGCCTGTAACGACATGAAAATGTAGGCGTCAGGAAATAACAGACTTGCTCAGTTGCTCATCCAAATCACCACCAGGAAGAGAGAGAAATTACAGGTTTTTTTGTTAGTTAAGTGCAACAAATTTAAGTACAATAATTTAAATCTTTTTGCCATCGTTGTATCTTTGGAAATTATTATTATTATTATTAGGACGCTGATAGGTCCCATCTGAAGATACAATCGTATGCAAAAAGCCCCTGATCATTTTTTAAGATTTTCCTTTGCAAATCACTGATTGTTTGGAACAAACATTTCAATTATCGTATTTTTCGGACTATAAGTCTCAGTTTTTTTCATAGTTTGGCCGGGGGTGCAACTTATACTCTGGAGCGACTTATGTGTAAAATTATTTACACATTATTATATAATTGGACATGTTACTTAGGTGTTTTGGAGTCACACTGATGGTATGGTAAACTTGTTAGCATTTTCTTTATGCTATAGTTATCGGAATAACTCTTAATAGCTATGTTACATTGACATACCGGCCACGTTCGCATTTCGTTGTTCATGCATCATGTAACATTACCATACTGTACACTTATTCCGCATTTTGTTCTCTATTGTATTTTATTGTATTCTGTATGTCATTCCAGAGTGATCATATTCTGATTTCCAAAAAGAGGACACGAATAACAGACATTAACTAGGCCTGCAAGCAGGACTGAACGGGCCCTCGCAATCTAGCGCAACTCGGACGTCACGCAACTCGGACTGTGTGCAGGTCAGGGTGGTGGCAGATCCTCCTCTCTAATCATCTCATTAGAACCTAACATGCTCGAAAGTCGCCTATTTACATTCCCACACCCAAGAGATAAAAAACCCTATTGGAGAGAGTACTACAAAAAAGGAGCCACTACTGAGCTATGCAGCCAAGCCCTTATTCAAAACTAAAATTAATCTTCTAACTGGGCCAATTCGACCAAGTGTGCCAAATATTGTGGCTCTATAAGCTGCCTAAGTCTCTGAAAAAAAATATTTCCTTTAAATGGCGAACAAAGGGTCGTCACGGCAACAGACAGAGACACGTGGACATGGGCCGTAAATACGTATTTTATTAGGTCTTGAAACTACAATGACCAACCTGAAAAGAACTGGACATGTATTGGAAAAACGAGTGACTTTCTATTGCCACTAGTTGGCGCTGTCGTGTTGATGCAAATGACCCCTACAAGGCCGTTCAGGGTATGACTCTCAACAAGCACGGGAAGTTTGGCGCAGATATGTTGTATATCTGCCGAGTTATGACTGTTCAAAGTTTTTGGCGAGACAAATTGTTGACGGTCATTTTCACTTCCAGTTTGGACCTCTCCGCTTCAACGAAACCTCAATATTTTTCATCAGGCACCTGAACACATGTCTTGGGGCTCCCCTGAAACAGGTTTGAGGTCAATAGATTTTTTTCCCTTGGAGGAGGAGCCTGTCTCGTAAAGAAGGCCATTTCCTGTTCCCACTAGGAGGCACCAGGCACAAATGGTAAATTTTCAATCCAGTCCTGCTCAGGCTGGTATACCTCACACACATGCCAGATTTAAAATAGATTGAACGTTGTATGAATTCGGTGTTTTGACGAAAAAATGGCCGACTTTGGCACCCCGCCCATGTCAGGCCCGTGAATGAAAACACACAATTTTGATAACTTAAGATTTCATATGCCTCATGAACAGTCTCGCCAATTTTGAGAATGATCAAACTAATTCCCTAGGTGCCAAGGTGTAAAATGTGCACACTGTAAATCGATAAAAATTTCACATTCAATCCAAAATACCCGATTTCCTGTTGGGTTTGGAATATGCATGCAAGAGACTTTTTGGAGCAGTTTTGTACAAGGTACCGACTCTCCGAATTTCATCCCTCTACGTTGAAAAATCCTAAATGGAGAGGCCTTTTTGAAAATTTCAAGGGGGCGCCACTGAGCCATTTTGTTACATGTTTTCGTAACGTTGCAAGATTATTGAACGTTATGGAAAGCCGCATTTGTGTCCAAATTTTTGTGAGTTTTCGTGCATGTTCAAGCCTCCAAATGTAAACTCCTACTGAGAACCGCTAAAAATTTCACATTCGATCCAAAATACCCGATTTCCTGTTGGATTTGGAATACGGGTGCAAGAGACTTTTTGGAGCAGTTTTGCATAAGGTATCTACTCCCCAAATTTCCTCGCTCTATGTTGAAAAAACCCAATAGGAAAGGCCTTTTTTAAAACTTCTTTCTGTCGCCACTAGTTGGCACTGTAGAGTTGATGCAAATGACCCCTATAAGACCCTTCAGGGTATGACTCTCAACAAACACGGGAAGTTTGGCGTAGATATGTTGTATATCTGCCGAGTTATGACTGTTCAAAGTTTTTTGCGTGACAAATTGTTGATGTTCATTTTCACTTTCCTGTTTGGACCCCTCCGTCTCAACGAAACCTCAATATTTTTCATCAGGCACCTGAACACAGGTCTTAAGGCTCCCCTGATGCAGCTTTGAGGTCAACAGATTTTTTTCCCTTGGAGGAGGAACCTGTCTCGTAAAAAAAGGCATTTCCTGTTCTCACTAAGGGGCGCTAGACCTAATGGGTAATATTTCAATGCACTCGTGTTAAGGGTGGGATACCACACATACATGCCAAATAGGAAAAAGATTGAACGTTGTGTCAAGGAACTATTACTCATTTACTGAATTTGTCATTTTGCCGAAAAAATGGCCGACTTTGGCACCACGCCCAGGTCAGACCCGTGAATGAAAACGCACCATTTTCAAAACTTAAGATCTCATATGTCTCCTGAACAGTCTCACCAATTTTGAAGATGATCCAACTAACTCCCTCGGCGAAAAGGTCTCAAATGTGCACCCTGTAAATCAATAAAAATTTCATATTTGATCCAAAATAACCGATTTCCTGTTGGGTTTGGAATATGGGTGTAAATGCTTTTTTGGAGCGGTTTTGGACAAGGTATAGACCCCCCAAATTTCATTGCTCTACGCTGACAGACCCTAATGTTATAGGCCAATTTTAAAAATTTCAAGGGGGCGCCACTGAGCCATTTTGTTATATTTTTTTGCAACGTTGCAAAATTATCGAAATTTACAATTTTCCGCACGTATGTGCAAATTTTGGTGACTTTTCGTGCATGTTCAGGCCTCCAAATTGGCCGTTTTCATTTGCCCTGGAAAAAAAAAAAAAAAAAATAATCCTTTGCAAAACAATAGGGCCTTCGCACGCTTAGTGCTCGGGCCCTAATAATCCCTGTTTAGTCTTATATTCAAAGTTTATTTTGGACTGACAGAACACATACACACACACACGAGCCTTGACGTGTGTGTGTGAAATGACGTAGGTGCGTCAGTTTGCCCCGACTCTGCCATGTGTGCAGTAATTAAATATTGCTCATTCGGCGCAAAGAATGAAAATCGAAAATTGTAAGGCTTATTTTTTTCTTCATTTTATGTTTTTATGACTGTGGTCAAGCCCGCTTCTTGCTTAAAAGCAGAGTTCAAGCTAGACGCTAATGCCTACATGGCTGCCGTTCTCCGTGCTGACGTAACTGCTGCATGAATTCTGATTTGGCAGTCTTGACAGTTCAGACCGCCAGTCACGTTTTGAAAAAATATGGCCCCGGTCGGATTTGAACCACATACGAAAGTGACTCAGATCGGATTTGAAATGGTCCACTTCCATGCGACTTGTCCCGTTCAGACCGTCAAGTTAATGCCTGACTCGAGTCGGAAAAACACGAAAAAATTGGATTCGTGCATTAAGACCTGTAGTATGAACCTAGCCTTATACTCAGGTACTTATAGACTTATAGTCCAAAAAATACGGTAAATTTATTAGAAATGAGATGAATACAGTAATATTCGAGAAGTGAAATGAAGTTTATAGGATAAACAGAAAGTGCGTCTATCACTCTTCAGTATATTACCAAGACATGGGAGATGTGATACCACTGTTTAAATGTTGTTGATACTTATTGAAGCCATTTTTTTGTTAGTGATACTTAATTACTATCTTTTCCTGTTGTTGTTGAAGTGCAATTACTACAAATTTATAGCTCTGTGCCAAAGATACATCAGTTATTGAAGTGCAATTAGATTTTTTTCCCCAAGAAGACGTTTTATTTACTATTCTGTGTTTCTCTGTGGTATTATATTCCTTTTACTTAAAAGAGGCATGCTCTATTGTTTTTGGTTATGTTTTTTTTTTTTTTTTTTTTTCTCAAGTATTTTTGAATTGTTAATTAAGGAATAAAACAATTATTATGTTTAAATGGGTGTATTGGATCTATTAATATATACTGTATTCTCACTGTGTTATTGTTAATTGGTTTGAAAATTTTTTGTTGCAATAATATCACATATCGCAATTATTGGAGAGAATTTATCGCACACTAAAATTTATTATCGCAACAGGCCTAAGTATATGCCGGCAAATACAGACAAGGCTGAAAAAGCAGTTTCTGCTCTTGCACCCCTCTTTAAAATAAACTGCTGTATTTTAAGCCAAAAAGCTAGTGTGTTTGATCAATATGTCAATATGCTGCCATAGCAGATTCAAGGCGCATTAAGCCCCCGAACTATTTTTAATTTGTCCATTTAAATTGTGCTACAGTATATAAAACAAAATTGCCTTGCCTTGCTACTTCACACTTCGCGCCCTTAGTCTATCGCAGAATTTTAAAAAAAATGAATTAGAGTATTTTATGGAGATGTCCCAATCCGATCATGCACAGCCTGTCAGCTTTTCCTACTCACCAGGACAGTTGCAGTTTGTTAAAGTTAACTATGAGTGACAGGTGTACAAACATCGATCTTGCCAGAGAAGCTTGGGAGCGCTGCGCTTCAAAGGAGCCGACTCGTTTAGCTTTTTTTTTTTTTTTTTTTTTTTTTAATTTGTCAAATCTTTTTTTGTTTTTTTTATTCGTTAAACACATGGCAACTCATTGTGTGTGTGTGTGTGTGTGTGGCTGTAAGCATATCATTTGTTCCCCTATAAATTTAACACATTATTGAATAATGGTACCAAAGGTTATCAAAAGTAAATACAATTAAAAGGTATTTTATTTTTTAATTGGTAAATATTCCTAAAGAATTTAAGGGGAAAAAAATCTGGGAATTGGTAAATCAGCAGGTTGAGAAGCTTTAATATTTGGGGGTCAACTGTAATTAACTGTAGCACCTCCTACATTATTTTTTAAAGCTAACATTTAACCCAGGCCTGAAAATTGAAACTGAAAGAATCAAGACCTATTTACAAAAAAAAAACATAAAAGCCCCTTGGGTTCAAAGTCTAGAATCAAACAGTCAGTCCATCATATATTGCTTTCGACTTCTTTACATTCAAAGTTGAATAGTTTTATACCTCATCTGTCTGCGACACCTGTCCATCAGTCAGAGGCTCAAGTTCAGCCGTTGGTGGAGCAGCCAGGATGCTGTAATGACATTAAGTGAATTACAAACTGAAATACTGCAACTTTAAATCACTTGATACTCTCCTGTTTGAACCTGCTATGGCAGCATATAGACATATTGTTCCATCAAACACAACAGTTGTTTTGGCCTAAAATACAGCAGTTTCTTTTAAAGAGATAGCAGTTTCTTTTAAAGAGGAGGCAAGAGCAGAAACTGCTTTTTCAGTCTTGTCTGTGTTTTCCGTCATATGTAAAATTTAAAGTAGCCTATACACAAGAGCAAATATTACTGAGCAAAAACACAATTTTTGCTCTTCTTTTCCACATCAAATGTGAACAAGTAGTAAATTCCAACATTTAAACAATGACAGGCTGTCTGACATTGTGTAATAGTGAACTTTTGGCAACAATTACTTACAGAGTAAATACAATAAGTGAATTTTTCTGCCAGCGCTTCAAGTAAATTTCACTCATATTTCTTAAAACAAGAAAAATAGCTCGCTGAAAAAAAGATCAACGGACTTGTTTTAAGCAATAACTTATTATATCTAATCCAAAAAAAAACTTGTCAGAAATGTTCTTTATTCAAGAATAGGTTCAATGAATGAATGGTTCAAAACATGATTTGAAAGCAAATATTTGTTGATTTAGGTGAAAAATGACCAATTTTTAGATGTATGGGCTTAATAAAAACAAATAGTAATATTTACTTCAAGTAAGTGAAATAATTTCACGCATTCATCTGTTAACTAGTCTCTAACACTCAAAACAAGATGGAGAAAATTGTTTGACTAGATTTAAGAAAAATAATCTCATTAAGACATTATAAATTTAGTACTGAATGCATTGCGAGGGGTTGGGAATCGTCTGAAATTGAACGATTCCGGTTCCGATTCCAGTTCCGATTCTTTTAAGAGGCAGGGTCAAAAAATGTAGTTTAAAAATGTATTAGTTTATAATAATGTCTTAACTTCTTGGTGATTTTTTAAAATGATACATGTTTAAAATTATTATTTTATTATTATTTTTATTATTATTAAGACAAAAGACAGACCTCACTGCGGCCAGGAAACAAAATCCCAAGTACAAATGCATTTATTTTTATCGACTTTTATTATTGCAAGGATGAAGGGCAAGATTGAAATGGCCATAATAGTTTAAGGCGAGTGCAGGAGCCACTTTTTGAGTGTCCCAAAGCCCACGAAACGGCCGCTCCCATATACAAAATAAACGGGTTTCCGTGCTGCAATCTGTTGTTCATCTGAATAGGCCTTTATGCCCGGTGCACACAAGGCACCATTGGCATTCCGCACAGTGTTCTGATCTCTCCCGAGAGTCTGTTTGTCGCACACTAAGCGCTGTTGGCACTGCTTTGAAAAGAAAAAAGGTTTCTGAAACGTACTCACAGTGTGCCGCCATATTTCTTGTATGAAGAGTATATGTACAGTGACGTAGGTGCAGCAGTGTTAACAGATCAGGCTGGTTGCCGCCGAAATGGGTGGGTTACATTTACGGCGTGAATGAGTTGGAGACTGTTCTGATCTGGCAAACCAGCGGGCCGTTGGATCCTGATCTCTACACTTGAGTGTCGACGGTGCACACACGATTTAATACCTGACTGGTGCCAAGAGGTTCGGTGGTTGGAGACCACTGCTTTAACAGAGTGTGTAACCTCTTGACCACAACATATTACATACGTATGAACGGCCCAGTGGCAGCACATAGAGAAGGCGCCGTCCTATTTGCCATCATGATCAAATTTGGAGGTGCCAATAATAAAAAATACACTTAGAGAAGACAGACACCGCTCTTCTGAAGTAGTTTACTGTAAAGAATACATGCTCGTTTACTAAAGCATGACCTTACATGCATGAGCAAAGCTTACCTTGTCAGAGCTGTGAGCTGGAATTGCCCAACACAGTATAGTAGAAAGCCCTTGAGGTCATTTTTGCTAATCCCTCCAATTGGATTGATATCAGCACTGGAGCAGTCATACTTTGTAAAATAACCTGTAAGACTGAGATGAAAAGAAATCCGAGGGAGTTATTATACTGCCACAAGGGTTGATCAAATAATAGACAAAACAAAATGTAAAGGTCATTTTTGTTCTAAAACACTTTGCTGTGCCACAGTTTGAATATTTTTTTAAAACAACAGTATATTACCAACACCAAAATGTTAATTTCATCGATATTCTCAGATACAGGGCTGTACTGTTAGTGTTTTGCTAGCACTAGCGCCTAAAAAGAATTTGTTGCGAGAAGAGAAAAATGAATGGGAGCACGAGTGCGTATTAATTTGCATTTTGCTCCTGTAAAATATAAGAGCTTTGAGAGGAAATTGGCAAGAGAACAGTACAGTACAGTACAGTACAGTAAATCGCTATCCATTTTATGAATATTACAGATTATTTAACAGTTGTTTATAACAGGTCTGAGATTTTATTGCCATGAATTTTAATTGTGCACATATATGTACAACCCCAAGCAAAAAGTATGGAATCACCAGTCTTGGACGAGCACTCACTCAGACATTTTATCATGTAGAACAAACTCAGATAAAAACCTTGAAAAAATAATGAATTACTTCAAAAGTGCAACTCTTTAGCATTCAGAAACACAAAAAGAAATGAATAAAAAACATTGTGGTGGTCAGTAAATGTTAATTTTATAGAGCAAGTGCAGGGAAATATAAATTGAATCACTCCATTTTGAAGAAAAAAAATATGGAATCATGGGAAACAAAGAAATAACCATCAAAACACATCTCTAGTATTTAGTAACACCACCTCTGGCTTTTATGACAGCTTGCAGTCTCTGAGGCACAGACTTGATGAGTATTCTTCATCAATTTGGTGCCAACTCTCTTTGATTGCAGTTGCCAGATCATCGTTGCAGATCGTGAGCCTTGCTATGGACTATTTTTTTTTCCAATTTCCACGTCAGGTTTTCAATAGGGTTGAAATCTGGGCTATTTGCAGGCCATGACGTTGACTGGATGAGTCTTTCTCCAAGGAATGCTTTAACAGTTTTAGCTCTGTGGCATGATGCATTGTCATCTTGGAAAATGACAAACATATTTTCAATTGAAGGGATAAGAAAGCTGTCAAAATCTTCAACGTAAACGTGTTCATTTATTGAAGATTTAACGACATGCAGCCCTATATCATCAAGGATTGAGGGAATTTTGATGTCTTCTTCAGGCACTCATCATTGTAAATCTCACCTGAACAGCACCAAACAAAAGTTCCAGCATCATCACTTAGTCCGATGCAGATTCTTGACTCTTGACAAGGTGATGATGCTGGATCTTTTGTTGATGAAGAATACTCATCAAGTCCATGCCTCAGAGACTGCAAGCTGTCATAAAAGCCAGAGGTGGTGCTACTAAATACTAGAGATGTGTTTTGATTGTTAGTTCTTTGTTTGTTTCTCATGATTGCATATTTTTTCCTCATCAGGGAGTGATTCCATATATATGTATTTCCCTGCACTTGCTCTATAAAAGTAACATTTACTGACCACCACATTGTTTTTTATTCATTTCTTTTAGTGTTTCTGAATGCTAAAGAGTTGCACTTTTGAACTAATCCATTATTTTTTCAAGCTTTTGATCAGAGTTTGTTCTACATGATAAAATGTCTGAGTGAGTGCTCGTCCAAGACTGGTGATTCCATACCTTTTTGCTAGGGGTTGTACTGTATAAGCCCATCAACACAACCAAGGGCATAATAAACTCCAAACTGGCCTCCGCCCCAAAACCACATGGAGCCCTGATCTTAACATGATCTAGTCTGGAATTAAGAGACAGACACAACTAATATACCAAAAAGCAAGGGAAAAAATGTGGCAACTTATTCCTAAATGTTAAAAAATGGAAGTTGACAAGAAATTGTAAAAAGTGACCCAGGAGAACAACTGCAGCGAGAATCACACCGGATAATAATTCTGATAAATTCGCGGAAAAAATGTTTAATTAAATCAAGTCCATCTCTCTCTCTCTCTCTCTCTCTCTCTCTGCTTTTCTGACGAGTACAGACTCCATGTGTTTTTCGTGTTGTTTTAAATGCTACATTATCGCGTGCAATCACACGAGAGCTCATGGCAGCTGTGCGCAGCTGGTATGTTTTGCCAATTTTTGACGTTCTGTGGAGCACGCAGTGAACACAGAGCTGTGCCAGACTTGGAATGAAGATGTGTCTGGTGTATTTGCTTCCTAAGAGTAGCATTTCTTCTTCACAAATCTACTTCAAGTAAAGGCCATGAAGTTGATTAAGAGATTGTGGGCAGAATTGCTGTGGCCCGTAGGTCAGTCGTATTTTGCCTAGAAAATAATGATCAGCAAGAAACAACAAATATGTTAACTTCTGGGACTCAATTGAGAATCAGACCAAAAATATTTGTAATAATATGCATCCATCACTGTAGGAATCTAATGGTGTGCCTGAAAAATCAATTATTAGATGCATCATGATTTGACACGCGACGATTCGATTACGATTTATAAATGTGAAAATAAAGGTGATTTTCCCTAATATCTGTATGACAGCCACTAGTAGCAGAACAAAATTCAAGATACATCTGCCGCCGGGACCTTTAATGGGCGCACGTACGCACGCACAACATTATGATAAATGCAGCAGGTTACTGAGCGAGAGATTTACTTATTTTCAAAAGACTGTTAATTGGAAATGTCCCTAGTGTGTTGCTAAGTCCCGTGTGCATCTATAAGAGGTGAGTACACGAACCCTCTTGTACTGTTTAGCCTTTATTGTTGTTGTTGTTGAGATGTTACTAGTTATCGCCGAGCGCTATGCTAATTAGCGACTTTGCTAACCTGCATTTCCATGTCAAGTTGCGCGTTTTTTCGTGGTGTACAAAAGTTATTCCAGATGCAGAATATTTAAAACCAGCAGTAAGTACAGCTGAAACTCTACAAACATGCGAAATAGTACATCAATCTGTGAAAACAAAGTATATTGGTTAAAAGAAGTCTTATTTCTAAAGACACTTTGTTTCCAGAAAATGTGGAAACCATTCCACCAGTGTAAATTTTATTGTAATGTTGAGAGAAATAAGTACTGCCTTTGAAACAGCTAATGTTTTTACACCTTCTTGAAAAAGAGCATCTCAAGGTCAGCTGTGTGTTGTATAGGCATGTTGAGAAATAAGTACTGCCTTTAAATTGGTTAACGTTTTTGCACTTTCTTTTTTTTTTTTTTTTTTTTTTTTACAAGAAAGAAAAAAGCAGTTTAAGGGCAGCTTGTTGTCTGGGCACGTTTCCATCATTCCTGTTGAATAGGATATTTAAAAAAATAGTGGACCAACATTTTTTGGCTACTTTATTAATTAGCAATGTATGATGCATCGATTATCTCGATAATCGTGATCATCATCAATATCGTGATCATCGTTCAATAATCGTATCGCAGCACCCTGAATCGTAATCGAATCGAATTGTGGGGTGCCTAAGATAGCACACCCCTATAGAATGTGGATGTCTTCAGCAACAAGTTGACAGACATTGATTACAGTCTTGTATGTCTCCTGTTCTTTTGCATTTTCTATTATCAAGATGTATGTATTTCTTTACGTGCTTGAGGTTAAAAAGTGAATACCTAACCCAGGGGTCGCGTTAACCGAATATTTTTAGTCGTTGACCGTTTTTTTTTAAAACGGTGACGGAAAAAACTGATGTCCATCCGTCATTTTGACCGGTTGCAATTCACACCCCAGACCACAGGGTGGCGAGTGAGCATATTAATCAGCGATTGACTCTCTTGATGCATGACGTCGTTGGCCTTGAGGCTCAAACACACCAGCAACGTGAACGTTGCGTCAACGATCTCGCCGCGATTACGCTTCGAAACGCGGCCGTTAAAGTCAATCAGCCAATGCACACCAGTCGCAGTGCGTCCGCGTGTTAGACGCGTCCCAGAAGCGCTAAACGCGACGCATGCGAAAAGAACAGCAGAGTTTGTTTTTTGACGCGAGACGCGCCCCCCCCCTGCGTCAATACTACTAGGTAGGATCGGGCAGGCCGGAAGTCACTCGTGTAAAAATACAGTGGATCCGGTCGATTTTCAAAATAATATGCAATCGTAACTTACTATATAGATAAAATAAACTGAAATGAGCTAAAACACCTGCAATTAATACGAATAACACACAAATCCTGCTACACAATTAAATTAATTCCTGCGTGGTGCTTTAACCTGAGAAAAAATATCAATAAAGCTTAGAAAAATGTTCATAAGAAAAAAATGTTAAAATCTTTGTCATTGGAATTGCTTTTTGCTTTAGCACATGACTTCTTTTTTCGTCTTTCTTTCAAAAAGAAAGCTGGCCAATACGCTGGGTCTGAAAGGCAAAGTGTTGTTGTTTTATTACCTTTTAATACCCGCTATTCTCGCGCGATCTTGCAATCCCCGCGTGAACCGATCAAGCCGCTCCACAGACGCGCTGCTCGTGAAACGCGTCCTATGGAAATTGACGCCGAGCGTCACTGGTGCGTTATCGCGGCGGGATCGTTGACGCGACGTTCACGTTTCTAGTGTGTTTGAGCCTTCACTCTGAAAAATGTCAAGGCAACTGAGTGTCCAAAGTTTCTTCAAATAGCCCCAAAACGACGATGGTGTTGATAAAAGAGGTGAAAAAACAGGGACTGCACAAGCGGGCACGCAATTCAAGTCCATGCGCTCCAGGAGGAAAGTGTGAGACTACGTTCAGGCCACAGCAGGTGAACTGTTAATTTCATTGTTCCATATGCTACATATGGTAGGCTACCTACCTACCGGGGCCACAGTCAGCTGTTTTTGTCACTGCGGAGAAAAAGTTACATATTCATTTGCTTGATGTGTGATGGCACGGTGAGGATTCTCTGTTAAGCTTCTTCGGACAGAATAATAATTTAAAATGAATGAAAACTAAATACTATTGAATATGTTGAAGCGGTATGCAATGTTAAAAGTCTTGTTAGCTGTAGGCGCACTATCCTATTCCCCTCACTATCCATTCGCGGGGGCCTGCGCTTGTCAGTGACGTTCCTTATTCTCGCTATATGATTATACAACTTTAACATTTGTTAATAATACGCTCTGTGTGTAGTATCATCCATCGCTTTTCCTTTTTAAATGGGCACTTATAAGCGAACGCAAGAAGTAACAACGGGAACATTTTTGAACAGGCATTTCACGGGAGAGCATTTTGAGTCTTCGGCCAATCATATAGCGACAGCGAGTGGATAGTGAGGGGACCGCGCGCGGCACTTAAAGGCTCAAACACACTAGAAACGTCAACGTCGCGTCAACGATCCCGCCGCGATAACGCACCAGTGACGCTCGGCGTCAATTTCCATAGGACGCGTTTCACGAGCAGCGCGTCTGTGGAGCGGCTCGATCGGTTCACGCGAGGATTGCAAGATCACGCGAGAATAGTGGGTATTAAAAGGTAATAAAACAACAACACTTTGCCTTTCAGACCCCGCGTATTGGCCAGCTTTCTTTTTGAAAGAAAGAGGAAAAAAGAAGTCATGTGCTAAAGCAAAAAGCAATCCCAGTGACAAAGATTTTAACATTTTTTTCCTTATGAACATTTTTCTAAGCTTTATTGATGTTTTTTTCTCAAGTTAAAGCACCACGCAGGAATTAATTTAATTGTGAAGCAGGATTTGTGTATTATTCGTATTAATTGCAGGTGTTTTAGCTCATTTCAGTTTATTTTATTTATGTAGTAAGTTACGATTGCATATTATTTTGACAGTCGACTGGATCCACCGTATTTTTACACGAGTGATTTCCGGCTTGCCCGATCCTACCTAGTAGTATTGACGCAGGGGGGCCGCGTCTCGCGTCAAAAAACAAACTCTGCTGTTCTTTTCGCGTGCGTTGCGTTTAGCGCTTCTGGGACGCGTCTAACACGCGGACGCACTGCGACTGGTGTGCATTGGCTGATTGACTTTAACGGCCGCGTTTCGAAGCGTAATCGCGGCGAGATCGTTGACGCGACGTTCACGTTGCTGGTGTGTTTGAGCCTTAAGTGTCTCTGTCACGTGACTGTCGTAGCCGGTAACGCGCTCGGCCAAATGGACACACAATTACGGAAGGTGAATTATGCCAAACAAAGGGTCACCACAGTGTCATTATCATCATTTAAAAAATTTAAGTGACGGGTAAAAATAGATTATGACCGGATTTTTATGACCCTGTCAGTCAAAATGACAGACAACGAAAAAGTCTAGCGCAACCTCTGACCTAACCCCACCCCTCTCTTCAGGCATGGTTCAATAATGAAAACAAATATAGTTACTAATATTTTGCAGCATGTTCCAGTCATTACCTCTCATCTACATTGGCAGAACCCAGCACCAGCAAGCCTCCTGGTTTTCCTCGACTCCACAGACTAAGTTGTGCGAACAAGTAAGCCAGGACCATCCTCACCCTAGCCTAAAAAAACATATATATACATGTTTAAATGAAACCTTTTGAACAAAGGTCCTCAAGAATATGAGGTGATTTAGAACAAACACAAACTTTATGCAGTGTGACCAAACGACAAACCTGTACATTCTGTAGCGCTAAGTTTTCCCTGTGGCTTCCTCCATTGGCACTGAATTGAGGCCACCTCCCAGTAACCATTGAGAAAATACCCAGAATGCCTTTTACCACCACGCCTATATTTACATTCATATGTGTGCTGAAACAGAAAAAAATCCATACATTTATTTTACTAAATGTCGTAGTAAAATTGCATGTTGTAATAAACCTAAATTGCATCAACATGTTATGACACGACACGGTGTGTGAGTTATTAGCATGTCTGCCTAACAGTTCTGCGATCAAGCGTTCAAACCAGGCAATCATGTTCCTCCTTTGCCTGTGTGATTTTTTTGTGGTTACTCCGGTTTCTTTCCACCCATCCACTGACCCGGGAGGGGCCGGGGACGACCCAGGACACGCTGGAGAGACTTTCACTCGAAAACTGTTTGGTCCATTCATTTTTCTCAGATAGTCCGCTTCGTTTTGTAAATGTGAACACACATCCGAATTCTATTTTGGGCTAAACAAACAAACCATGGTCCGCTCAAAAATCATAGCTTTCGATCCGCTTTAAGTGCTTCGCTTGTGAATGCAACTGGAGCAGGGTGCGCTTTTGCTACTTTATGTGCAGCGTCACAGCCTGGAGCTGTGATGCTACACGAAGTGCATCCTTGGAAGGGAAGTATGACGCACATGCTATTCAAAATCAACAATGGCAAGAGGACAAAATCAACCGTGGACAAAAGTGTATTGTGCTGCGCTAAGAAGTTGCATTTCATACACAGAATCGGATTCTAATGTGGCGGTTGCGTTTTGCGTGCTGTTCCTGAAGGCACCGTGTGAGAGTCGTTCAGGATACTTTCACTTTCTATGTTCTGTTGTTGTCGGCGTACAGTAGCTGTGTTGTTTTGCTCAAGTTCTAAAACAAAGGATAAAAAAACCTGACCAAGCTGGCCACTCCCTTGTCGTTGTTACAGTATTAACAAAATAAATGCCTGCACCAGAGGCTCCATTTTTCGGTTAGTTTCAACCCCTTTTTTCCCCAAGGGATGGGGTAGGCGGGATAGTTCGGTTGGCGCAGTGTGAATTCTGAACCTTTTTAACCAGTCATTTGCAAATGTTATTGCGAGGTACAGTGTATCACAAAAGTGAGTACAGCCCTCGCATTTCTGCAGATATTATTGTCAGTGTTGTCCCATGGAAAGATACACTTAAATGTCTGCAGAAATGCGAGGGGTGTACTCACTTTTGTGATACACTGTAAATGGCAGTTTGTCTCCTTGTGTCCTTCGATTGACTGGCAACTAATTCAGGGTGTACTTTCCAAATTTAGCTGGGATAAGCTCCAACACACCAGGGCCCTGGTGAGGATAAGTGGCATCGATTAGTACAGTTTTTTTTGTTTTTTTTTAAAAACATACTGCGGATTTAAGCCACGTTAAGCCACTGTGCCACAACAGCTTTGGGCCAAGAATGTGACATCACGCAAGTCCATCCATCCCTTTCGGCTTTTTTCACAAGAGATCAAGTATAATGGCATACTAACTATCGTGCCGTATTGTAACACTGTACTAAATCCGCAAAGCCTGGTTTGGGAACACTTCACGAATTTCCAAAAGATACCACAACCAGGGATGCCTGGAAGCGTTTTGTCTGGCGGACACGGTATAAATGTGGAGGACCGTCGAAATCTACTCGTCTCTGCGGTGAACATTTCACCCCGGGCTGCTATGGAAATTGGCTATCGTGGCAGATGGGTCGTGTGTCTAGGTTGGAGTTGGAGGCATTGGCTTGTGAACTAACTGTTGCTCATGAAAAATGAATCGCACATTCATGACATTGTTACATTCAGTATACAAAAGACTCGGTATTGAATACCTCCCAATTTGTCCTGCCAACTCCTTGGCACGGTTGAAAGTATCCACTGAAGAGTTTTCACTGCTCATGTAGCATGTAGTAAAAATCAAACCACAGAGCTCCCTTGGCTGCTGAGGAAAGTAGTTGTCATCACCAACTAACCTGCGAACATCTTGCAGTACTTGTTTATCTAAGAGGACGGAAAAATCACAGCAAAACTGCATTTATCCATGCTTTTATTTACAATTTTTTGCTATATGTATGTATATGTATGGCAGAAAACACTAAGCTGAAAAAGCAGTTTCTGCTCTTGCACCCCTCTTTAAAACAAACTGCTGTATTTTTTAAGCCAAAAGAACTGTTGTGTTTGATAGAACAATATGTCTATATGCTGCAATAGCAGAGTCATGGTGCCCTCTATTTCTAATTTGTCCGTTTTACCCGTTTTACACATGTCGCGCAACCACTTGTAAGTAATTATATTATTTGTAATGTCTGTCATTTTTATCTTAGATTCATTATTTGATGCCTAATGTTTAGTTAAAAAAACAAAAAAAAACGACTTTAAAAATGTATTCACTCACTTTTTTTTTTTTTTTTTAAATGACCCCCTGTTCAAAATTATTCCTCCCCCAGACAAATGTGATTTTAAGTTTTCCAATGATTTATCACACATGCAAAAAGGACCATTTTGAAATTTGGCCAAATTGGGGGTCTCAGAGCAGAACTTCAAGTCACCTGAGTGTTTTCCGCCGAAAATATTATTTATTTATTTATATACACTACCTAAAATTCCCTATGATACACTACGGTTCAAATGTTTGGGGTCGCTTTGACCCCAAACTTTTGAACGGTAGTGTATAAATATCCATACATTGTTAATGAATAACTTTTGCATGTCTCACGTAACAGGGACCACACAAAAAAAATATGAGTATGAATTGAAAGAAAATATACTTACTGCCATTTTCTATAGCCTGGCAGACCAGTACGCACATAGAGTAGACAATGCATGCAACAGCTGAGCTATCAACACCTCCACTCAAAGGCAACAGAAAGCCAGCCTACGAAACAGAGTAAAATGATAACATGAGAAGTGAGTACCAGACAGCAAACAAATTGCTTGTAGACATGCAAAATCAAAATAAGATTTAGTTATATGTTCTATGGTACCATTATATCATCTAGTTTGAATCTCACCTGTCCACTCCTCCTTAGGTAATCCCACAGCCAGCAGGCAGGCCCGAGGCTGAAAAACAGCACCATCAGTGGAGAAGGATTTCTCTGAGCAGCTGCAGACTGTATGTAGATAAAAAATTCTGTGTACCTGATTTCTTCCTCTGGGCTATGCAAGTGCCATGTCATCGGTTGGTAGGTGGGCAGGCAGATATCATCATGACTGGACAGAGAAAAGTCTACTTTGATCCTATGGCAGGGTTTGGATTCACTCCCCTGGGCCAGAGAAACAATTTAAAATAATTACAGTCATCCTTTGTTATAATGCGGTTGGCTTTCGCATCCTCGATATTTTGCAGATTTTTTTCTTTCTCCAGCTATTTTTTTCTTTCTAATGTCTTGCTTGGTCCCTGCAAGAATACATGTCGGGTGGAAGTAAATGCTTTTTTGCCCAGCCCAATATGTAAGGACCTCATTGTGGTAATGGTGCAATAAAATGGCAAATGCATTGCATCAAGCCAAGTAGGAGTGGGAACCTCTGAGCTCACGATACGACACAATACGATACGGCGATACAACAATTATCAATACATGGGTCAGTCATTCTATGATACTCCCCAATACAACTAATAAACAACTGCAATTTGAAATGAGTTTATCACTCATATTTGAATTGGGAGTGTGGCTACGAATACGCTGCCATCCCACCCACTTCAAACGTATTGGAAGTCTGTCAATGGCAGCCAATGACTTAATTTTGGGGCATTTCGTGTCATTTCCTGTTGATTATCAATCGCTTCCTTTTGATTTTGGTGCATTTACGGGTCGCTTCCAGTTGAGTTTGAGTTACTGAACAGGAAATGACCTGTAAATGCCTTAAAATGAAAATGAATTGACCAGTAAATGCCCCCAAAACATGGTCATATTTGAGTACCATTGATGCCGCCAGACATCCAATTTCCGATCCATTTTGACCATCAATGAGCTAACATAGACAATATCCTCGTGCAAGATTGAGGTAATAACTTGTTGGTTCATTTTTTTCTTCAATAGTAACACCGTTTTAAAATGATATATCGATTCTTGGTGGGAGCATATCGATAACCTTTGGAATACATAGTGTCGCGATATATCACCATCTTAATACATTGTCAAACCCTTAGAGCCAAGTAGTCTAGCCCTAGGCAAGAATGCACTTATTGTTGCGCAAGAAAGCCACAATTTTCCTCCTTTTAAGGGGAAAGGGGGGGATTAGAGCAGCTGTGAAAAAGCCTGCTAGTTTTGATGAGAATACTTAGCTTTTAATGTCGTTTGTGAACAACTTTTACCCAAAACGCTTGGAGATACAGTGCCTTGCAAAAGTATTCGGCCCCCTTGAATCTTGCAACCTTTCGCCACATTTCAGGCTTCAAACATAAAGACATGAAATTTAATTTTTTTGTCAAGAATCAACAACAAGTGGGACACAATCGTGAAGTGGAACAACATTTATTGGATAATTTAAACTTTTTTAACAAATAAAATACTGAAAAGTGGGGCGTGCAATATTATTCGGCCCCTTTACTTTCAGTGCAGCAAACTCACTCCAGAAGTTCAGTGAGGATCTCTGAATGATCCAATGTTGTCCTAAATGACTGATGATGATAAATAGAATCCACCTGTGTGTAATCAAGTCTCCGTATAAATGCACCTGCTCTGTGATAGTCTCAGGGTTCTGTTTAAAGTGCAGAGAGCATTATGAAAACCAAGGAACACACCAGGCAGGTCCGAGATACTGTTGTGGAGAAGTTTAAAGCCGGATTTGGATACAAAAAGATTTCCCAAGCTTTAAACATCTCAAGGAGGACTGTGCAAGCTATCATATTGAAATGGAAGGAGCATGAGTCCACTGCAAATCTACCAAGACCCGGCCGTCCTTCCAAACTTTCTTCTCAAACAAGGAGAAAACTGATCAGAGATGCAGCCAAGAGGCCCATGATCACTCTGGATGAACTGCAGAGATCTACAGCTGAGGTGGGAGAGTCTGTCCATAGGACAACAATCAGTCGTACACTGCACAAATCTGGCCTTTATGGAAGAGTGGCAAGAAGAAAGCCATTTCTCAAAGATATCCATAAAAAGTCTTATTTAAAGTTTGCCACAAGCCACCTGGGAGACACACCAAACATGTGGAAGAAGGTGCTCTGGTCAGATGAAACCAAAATGGAAC
Source organism: Corythoichthys intestinalis (assembly GCF_030265065.1). Lineage (NCBI taxonomy): Eukaryota > Metazoa > Chordata > Actinopteri > Syngnathiformes > Syngnathidae > Corythoichthys > Corythoichthys intestinalis. The sequence continues at coordinate 82,644,060 of NC_080395.1, forward strand.
TTTTTGGCCACAATGCAAAACGATATGTTTGGCGTAAAAGCAACACAGCTCATCACCCTGAACACACCATCCCCACTGTCAAACATGGTGGTGGCAGCATCATGGTTTGGGCCTGCTTTTCTTCAGCAGGGACAGGGAAGATGGTTAAAATTGACGGGAAGATGGATGCAGCCAAATACAGGAACATTCTGGAAGAAAACCTGTTGGTATCTGCACAAGACCTGAGACTGGGACGGAGATTTATCTTCCAACAGGACAATGATCCAAAACATAAAGCCAAATCTACAATGGAATGGTTCAAAAATAAACGTTTCCAGGTGTTAGAATGGCCAAGTCAAAGTCCAGACCTGAATCCAATCGAGAATCTGTGGAAAGAGCTGAAGACTGCTGTTCACAAACACTCTCCATCCAACCTCACTGAGCTCGAGCTGTTTTGCAAGGAAGAATGGGCAAGAATGTCAGTCTCTCGATGTGCAAAACTGATAGAAACATACCCCAAGCGACTTGCAGCTGTAATTGGAGCAAAAGGTGGCGCTACAAAGTATTAACGCAAGGGGTCGAATAATATTGAACTCCCCACTTTTCAGTTTTTTATTTGTTAAAAAAGTTTAAATTATCCAATAAATTTTGTTCCACTTCACGATTGTGTCCCACTTGTTGTTGATTCTTGACAAAAAATTAAAATTTTATATCTTTATGTTTGAAGCCTGAAATGTGGCGAAAGGTTGCAAGGTTCAAGGGGGCCGAATACTTTTGCAAGGCACTGTATCATTTACACATTGACATATTCATTCATGAATAATTGTTTTTGTTTTTTTATACATAAAAAAATATTTTCTTAAATATCTTGGAAAATAATTGGTTGTGGTTTTCAGCCTCAGTTTTCTCATTTTCAGTTTTCTGCCACTTCGCTGCATCTCTAGTAATTTTATTGGTTGTGTGTTTAATTTTAAAAATAACCTCACTAGAGTGGCTTGAAAACAATCAACAATGGACTTTTTTTTCAAACAGCTAGGGCAGAATGCCCATCTTTTTTACCGGATTGCGATCCACCTGAAATTATACCATCGGGCCCAATTTCCGATCATGTGATTGGATTGGATCTTCTCTGGACACTTTCAATTACTTTATAAAGCACATACCGTAATTTCCCGAATATAAGGCGCACCCGTGTATAATGCGCACCCCAAATTTACTTGTAAAATCTAGGGAAAATTATTGTACCCGTTTATAACGTGCACCCTAATTTTAGTAGAATGGAAGAATACAAGAAAACAGAGCTCGTGTACAGATACAGAAATGTCATTTTACTGAATGGTGAAACATAGCACAAGCATAGCATATTAACTGACAATATTTACGGTAATAACATGATTTGACAACTTCTCCAACGTACCAGAATCTAGAAGAAAACAAAACAGATGTGACTTTTCTTTTAAAGGCTGCCGTATAACTTGCTCGTTTCATCATGATGAATAAGTGTTTCTTCCATGGATTGATACGGTAAAATGAAAGTGAGAACGTAAGTCGGAAATCCGAGAGTGCTCATCGCTGTCAACACAACAGTAACAATAGGAACTATTGTTATTTGGGTTTGAGTTTCCCGAGGGACAGATATAGTTGACGGACACACACAGGAAGTCTGTTGTTATGTTTGTTATGGTCCGAGTTGCGGAGCTGCAATAAACGTTGACTCAAATGAGTTCAAGAAACTAAATTCTGTGCTTTATGAAGAGTGAAAAAAGCAGAATTTAACACAGACGAAATCATTCGGCCGATCAGAGTGAAGTATTACCGAAACAAAATGGTGACGTCACGTACCGTAATGGTCGGCAACAGATCACCGCATGTTTCATCAACACAACGTAGCCGTGTCAAAAAAAAAAAAAAAAAATCGGTTTAAATATATATATATATATATATATATATATATATATATATATTTATTTATTTATTTATTTCTGTCTCCAGCCATGGACCCGTTTATAATGCGCACCATGATTTTACAAGTTGATTTTGGGGGAAAAAAAGTGCTCTTTATATTCGGGAAATTACGGTAAATAAAATTAAGATATATTGAACATAAATGTAAGTTTTTATGAATTGTGTTCAAAAATAAGTTGGACAACTTATAAAGGGGGGGCGTTGCTAAATTCAGGTAGACGCATTGATACTAATGTATTTAGTCTCATTTATTCACCAAAAACTATATTACACCGATGGCCATGGTGCTCTGATGCAAGGGCGTCGGTCCTACCAACTTTAAAGAATGTTAAAATTGTCCCCACCAACTTTTAAGCAACCTTATTTGCATTATGTAATGACTTCAGTTATATAGGTAATTTAGATTGTCTCCCCATATGTTGTAAGAAATGAATTTACCCTACCATTATTAAGTGAATTATTTTCATTATGTTCAAACTTACACATACCCCTTTTCACTTGGTGAATGTGCCGGTCCATTTTTTCCCTCCTTAGATTTGATTGGCTGATGACTTGACCCACACATACACAAACACGGGCAAGAAAGTCCCGACACAGACAACATGTCGACAACATGCCACCTCCTCCGCCCCCTTTGAAGAGGAGGGACATTAGAAGTTTTTTTTCCCGGCCAGCAGCAGCCACTGTAAGTCATGTAAAAAGATGTCAATGTTGCGGAGGTGGGGAACACACCACTAATTGTTCTACTGAAAGCCCGAACGGCATCAGAGTTAGCATAACATAAAACTGCGTGAACTTGCTAGCCTGCAAAACTTGAGTAGGAAGCTGCTTAAAGAGAAGTGTCCTCCTGTAGGTGTTTTCTGCTGTTAACATTATTTCAGGCATGAAACTGGGTCAGGGGTTAAAAAGGTGAGAAGAGTGTAGAGGAAATATGTTCCGGTACACTGTACAACCCAACAAAATATTGAGCTCTGTCGACCCACACTGTGTTTCAGCGGGGCCGTGCAGAGAACGGTGGAGGGGCGGGTGCTCATAGATCAAAAGTGGCACATGGACAAGTATTTAATACACCTTAAAACAACAACTTCAATTTTAACCAGCTTTACATAATAATTGGCTGTGACTATGTCATACTTTAAATGGGAGGGGGCAACGGTGAATAGAAATCAACACTGCCATCAACACTTTCTGGCTGAGACTCAGTCAGTCTGCCTCTTTTCTTTCTTCAACCTCTGCATCAAAACTTCAGAATCGTAGAATCATTCCCACCACTCGTCGGGCCAGTGCCGACGCCGGCCGTCAGCTCAAGTTCCAGCCAAAAATAACGCGTCTAAGGCGGACGACGGGAACGATGCGAGGCGCCCCCTCCATCTTGAGAGGATGCCACTTAATTTGACTCAACAGTGTGTTTCTTCGTTTATATTACCGCTAAATACACAAGCTTGATGCTAACTTAACAGGAGCTTTTTTTTTTTTTTCATGGGAGATTTGGCTAGTTCTGGCAGTGTTCAACGCAAGCTGCAACGAATGGCAGTAACTTTATTATGTTGCAAAATATGAAAACGACTGAAACCATTACTCACCAAATTCAATCTGCTGGCAAATACAGGCAAGTGTGTATGCTGCGCTCTGGTCTGCCCCGGTGTGGATAAGGCCTGCTTTTTGTTTTCGCAGCTTTGCAATGCAACCAAAGGCTCTCCAAGCACTCCATGTACACGTGAAGAGTGCGCGCGATTAGAATAATGGAACGTAAATTGGGCCGATGATTCGTTGTCGTCAGCGAAGCATCTAGAAGGATTTGCTGACTGTCCAAGTGTCACTTTTTTAAAGGACCGATTTCTGAAGCGCTCAGTTTACGTACTAAGTTAATCACATGATGATAATAATAATAATTAAATAAAATCTCCCGACCCCCCACCCAAAAAGAATTTCTCCTCGGATCTACGCAATTCACGTAGGTCACCCTTTTTGACTTCAAAACGGCGAATTTCGCCGAAAGGTGAGAGATTTTCATGCCTGTTATTTAAACTGTGAGAAATGTAGTGAACCGAGGTTTATCCTCTTGGCCCCAATTTTCATTTTTATTTTATTTATGTGGTCTTAAAGCTGCCCAAAGGAGCTTTTTTTTTTTTTTTTTTTTTTTTTTTGAGTTTGGCCATGATTGTGGACAAAAGCAGTAATGTGTTACCTGTTACCTTATTTTTGTTATTACCTGGCTAAGAAGTTTTTGAAAACAAAGGTTTGAATTGAACGGTGTATCATCTGAAGCGATACACAAAAAAGTTAGTATAAACCCATACAGATTTATTTTGCATTGATCATTTAGCCTATCAATGAATTAGCTTCATATTCGTGAGAAATGTAGCCCTGACCCCCGTTTACCTGATCTGTTTGGTCTTATTAATGTCCCGTGGCTCCCGTCCCCAGCAAAAAGTGTACATGCAGGTTATGCCGTTATTTCCTCACTACCAATGTTGAGACCAAGCCTCCGCCCTAGCTCTGACGTGAGTAGTAGTCTGCTCCTCACCATCTGCAGCTGACACGTCTCTCCTCTATAACAACGCACATCCTCCAAGTCCAAAGTGGCCGTTATCACCTCCTGAAAAACAATGAAAATTAATTTGGCCAGAACAGACATTCTCTCCATGTAATAATTGCATTCAAGTTTTTTGTTTCGACGAACAATTGTAAGGAGAGTTGGGCGTCTGTTGCCATTTGGTACTTTTTTATTTTTGGGGGTGTGGGGCTCAAGTTAAAAAAAATCCTAACCCTAAACCTAACCCCTAACCTTTCAACTAGACTCGCCGACAGCTAGAAAGACTTGCAATTGGCTTGTGATGCAGATGACAGGCACTCATGGAATTGTCTGGTTACTACTCCTGAAAAATTTGGAAATTGGGAGTGGAGCGCTACATGAAGCAATTTTATTCCGATCAGCGTCCATGTAAACGTAGCCATGATAGGTTGTCTTTGGGACTGCGTCAGACTGCTGGGAGAGAGTTATGCTGCGTTTTCTCCCCACCCCAATGATTTGAAGCAGTGACTTTAAATTTCTAGAGTAGACTTACCACATCATTCAAGGAAAACTGTGCTCCATGCGCCACAAGGTCCCCATTGATAGCCACCATGGCACAGCCATCATAATACAGTCTGTCTCCGTCACACCCCCTCTGATTTGCATATAGGTAGATGCCTCCACTCTGAAAATGCCAATTCGCACAGATCAGTGTAAAGTGAGAATTATGAGAGCTAATCAGACTCATTAGCTAAATATGAGATTGGTGGATAAGAAGGACGGATGGACACGGTGATCATTAATTGTTTAGTACAGTTCACGGTCTCAAAATCAGGTTCTGTTTTTCCTGTTATTTTCCTAAAATATTCAGCATGTATGTGTGTTTTGCCATTTTCATTATTCCTTCTTGAAGATTTTGGGGCTATTCCATGTCCATGTCACTTCCTTTTGATTTTGAGCCACTACCTGTTGATTTGGGCCACTTCTTGATCAGTTATTTATCTTATTTTTACATAAAGAGTTACAAAGGTTGCCAGCTGGAGAGTGCTACCAGAAGTTTAACTGGTACCTCAGGCATTGTCTATTTTTGCATTTAAACTGTGAATTAAAGAATGTTAGAACCATATAAACTCAAATTTACAAGTTAGATGTTTTCTTCTATTTATTTTGGCACCAACAATAGCAGCTTTTTTGTTTTAGCCATTAGAACAAACTTTCAAATGCCGTGATAAAAAAAAAGCCCTTTAGTTTTCCGTTGCACCGAACCCATACCAAATCGTGACACTTGCGCGTGTACGTACCGAACCGTGACTTGTGTGTACCGTTACACCTACAGTGTGCTCGTAACTGTAGTTTCATAGGACGTGTGGGATCTGCATTTCTGCGGCAGAATGAATCTTCTGAAAGGCACTCGAGAACTGGATTCCAGGCCGGCCTGCTTTTAATTGTCTATTAAGAGATAAATGTATTCAGCTTAGGTGTTTCTTTCTTTCTTTCTTTCTGCTCCTTAATTGTTTGTCGTCATCTACGGTTCATTTAAGAGAATTAAAGAAGCTGTAAAAAGAGAACTTGGATTTTTTTTTTCTTTATACATATTAGATTTTACTTTATTTTTGCCAGAGATGTCCACAATGCCTTTACCAGTTTCCTCAACAAAGACGTCGCAACAATTACATTACTCCATTATACCAATCAGATGTGACATTAATCACATGACCACACACATGCTTTTAGACGGAAGTCCTATCTTCATGCCGGCCTGAAAGCGCAGATTTCAACTTCTCTCCCATATTTCATTTGGCACCGATACAACTGGAGGTATGATCGTTTTAAATCAATCTCTTTGGACGGGTGAATTTTATTGACAGGTAGTCCCCAGGTTACGACGTACCCGACTTACGTGATTTTGACTTTATGATGCCCTCGTCCGGCATTTTATCTCCAGTCGTTTTTCGGTTTGTTTTTTGTTGTTGTAGTAGCGTAACAGTGTACAGTGTGTGTTAGATTGAGAAAAATACAGCACTCAAACAGCTGTCAAGTTCCCCTGCAAATATTTGTTTCGCCAATAAGGGGAGCTGTTGTCTCACTAATTGAAAATTTACATGCTACGCAACTTTTTTTTTTTTTTGCGTGCATTGTTTTTGCTTTACTGTGGTCATTGCACAATTATTGGGACTATATTGATAATAATAATTTGTTTACAAGTTCAATTAAAATGGTTGAATTTAAAAGTTTAATTGCAGTGAGCGCACACCCAGTCAGGTCGCTTTCTGTTCTCTACTAAGGAAGTAGAGTGAGCAGCTCGACCTCTTCTAAGTTGTTGAAATCAAGCTCTAAATAAGCTTTATAAATTACATCGACTTACCTGTTTGTTCACTAGCAGGCCAAAGTGTTTTACGGTGTGTCTGTGGTTAAAACTATAGTAAACATCAAGTAAAAAACAACAACTTGTGAATCCACTTGTGAACAAGCCGGCATAATCAGTGTACCTTTTACACCATCAACTAGCATTAATGGTGAGTACAGTATCCCCCCCCCCCCCCCCCCCATTTTATTATTATGTCGTATAATAAATGTTTTGTCATCGTTATTTTGAGGTTTAGGAGGTATTTTTTAGGAGTACTTAAAGGATTCATTAAGACTTACTGTATTTTTCGGATTCTAAGTCGCACCAGCCATAAAATGCCCAACGAAGAGGAAAAAAATATAAGTCGCACTGGAGTATAAGTCATATTTTTAGGAGGAAATTTACTTGATAAAATGCAACACATAGAACAGATATGTCATCATGAAAGGAAATTTAAAATACAACAGAAAACAGCATTCTGAATAAGTACAGTGTGATAACGATGCATGAAAAATGAAACGCGAACATGGCCGGTATGTTAACGTAACATAGCTATTAAGAGTTATTCAGATAACTATAGCATAAAGGACATGACAATAAGTTTACCATACCATCGGTGTCACTCCAAAACACCAAAATAACATGTGAAATGAAAAAATAATGTGTTAATAATTTCACACATAAGTCGCTCCAGAGTATAAATCGCAGCCAAACTAGGAAAAATACAGCGACTTATAGTCCGAAAAATACGGTACACAGAAATCCAGGTTATGACGCCAGCATAGAAACGGAACTCGCTCGTAACCAGGGGACTTTTTCTAGCTGGAATTAGATTATTTTTGTGCATTTTTTTGGACTTTTCAGGAATTTTCAGCTACAGTAAATATATCATATAGCAGATGAACACAGTAGAGCCGTCCCAACTAATCGACGTTGTTGATGACGTAAATGCGTCGACGAGAAGTTGTGCTCGTCGACGGTTAAAGGGGAGTTAAAAACATATGTGAAAAGTTGAGAATGGCGGACGATCGGGATGCAAGCGGGGAAGGCGGCACAAACCCAAAAAAGCAGACGAGTGGCCAAAGCATGGACTTATTTTAACGAAACAAAGGAGGGTGTCATTGTCGTGTGCAGTCTCTGCAATGGCGAGCTTGCATACCACGGCAGCACGTGGGCCATGAATGAACAATTCCAGAGTCAGTGACAAAGTGTAAGGTGCGCAGTGGCTGGATATTTCAACAAGACAATGCTCGGGCAGGCTGAAAGTCACTCGTGTAAGAATACGTTGGATCCGGTCAATTTTCAAAATAATATAAAATTTTAAAACCTTTCATAAGAAAAAAAAAATGATTCATTGAGGCATTTGATTTTGAAAATACGTTAAAATCTATTTTGTCATTGCAATTGTTTTTCTCTTTAGAACATGACTTCATTCTTTTCTTTCAGAATGGAAGCTGACCAGTGCGCGGGGTCTGAAAGGCAACGGTTGTTTTGTGATCTTTAAATACCCGCTTCTCTCGCTCGATCTTACAATCCTCGCGTGAATCGATCGAGCCACTACACCGATGCGTAGCTCGTAAAACGCATCCTGTTGAAAATGGGTACGACCGTCATTGGTGCGCGCCTGGTGTACTACCGGGGTTAGCTTAGCATTCGCGTAAGCATTAGCTTCAGAACGGTGAGCGTCCTCTTAAAACACTAGCCAGTCTAAAGCAGAGCCACTTGGCTTTTCTGGTCAGTGAGTCCAGAGGATGTTAAACGCTCAGACAATTTTTTTCTTATATACTGGTCATGGCTTCTAGGTAGGTTTTATTGAAAATAATGTACTGCTTTTCCTGCTCAGTGTTTATTATCATCACCAAGTTGTTGTTGTCCTTGTAGATGCTACAATATGTGCTCGTCTGTCTATGTTCATTCGAAATTGTTGGAAAGCTTTATTTATGTTTGGACTAAAACGAAACGAAATCATTTTGAGTAACTGTCGACTAAAACTAGACGAAATTTGTATGAGATTTCGTCGATTAAAATCTAGACAAAGACGAAAACATTTTAAAATTACCAAGCCTAATAAGTATTTTAGTCCAAAAGATTAAGACAACAATTAAAAGGGCTGGCAAAAACCATAAATGGCATTCATGCAGAAGAACAAGTGCAACGTTCTAGAATGGCCATCCCAGTCCCCAGACCTGAATATTATTGAAAATCTGTGGTCTGCTTTGAAGCGGGCTGTTCATACTCGGCAGTCCTCAAACCTGACTAAGCTGGAGATGTTTAGTAAAGAAGAATGGTCAAAAACAGCTTCATCCTGAATCCAGACCCTCATTGGAGTCTATAGGAAGCATTTAGAGGCTGTTATTCCTGCAAAAAGATGCGCTACTAAATATTGATGTTTTTCTGCAGGGGTGCCAACATTCATGCACCGGCCTATTTTTGTTTACGTAATATAAACTTACCTATAAACTTCATTTCACTTCTCAAATATAACTGTGTTCGTCGGCAATATGATATACGTATTTAACAGAAATTTTTGTTCGTAACAATTAGTGATTTGCAAAGGACAATCTTGAAAATCATTAGGGGCGCACAAACCTTTGTATATCATTGGAAGTTATACAATACTCATTATTTCAGTATTCTTTTTACCAAATAAATTTTAACTTGTACTTGAGCAAATATTTTAGGTAACTACTTTGCCTCTCCTGAATAACATTTTTGGCTACTCATTAACTTCATAATGTATTGACGGGGCGCGGGCCAATAAATAGGGGGCGAGGCTGTCAAAGCTGACCGAGTGGAATCACAGACAAAGGGCTTTTTTGGTTGAAAATTCTTGTGAATAAATGCTTAAATCCCTGAATTCTTTATAGATATGGACGTAAAACTGTCTTGATTCTTGGTTAAAAGCAAAAAAAAAAAAAAAAAAAAAAAAAAAAACAACAACAACAAAACGTGCAGTTAGCATTTATTTTATGTAAATATGTGGAAGTACAATGCTAGTCTGTTAGTGAATGTAGCTATCGGCCGCCTTATGTAAACAGAGCTTTTCCGGTGAAAATTCTTGTGAATAAATGCTTAAATCCCCGATTTCTTTATTGATATGGACGCAAAACAATCTTGATTCTTGGTTATTTAAAAAAAAAAAAAAAAAAAAAAAAAAAAACAACATACAGTTAGCACTTATTTTACATAAATATGCTGAAGCATAATGATAGTCTGTTAGTGAATGTAGCTTATGTAAACAGAGCTTTTCCGGTGAAAAAAATGCTTAAATCCCCGAATTTTTTTTTATAGATATGGACGTAAAACAGTCTCGATTGGTCGTTGGTTAAAAGCAAAAAAAAAAAAAAAAAAAGCATACAGTTAGCATTTATTTAAGTAAATATTGCGAACTATGATGCCAATGCAGTAGCAGCTAATTTCTCCCATTGATTTTTTTCACGTTTCAAAATGCATGCATGGTAAGAAAAATATAATAATGACATTGAATTCTCGAACAAATCACTCCTGAGACAATCCTTCCTGTTTGTATGCGGTACAGCTTTCGTACTTTTTCAACAGAAATCCGGCGTTAGATCGCTGCGTGCGTGTTTGTGAATAGCTCCTCTTGATGTGGGTGGCCCCCTACTGGAAGGCGAGGTGCAGTGCATGACCGAGCTGACCCGTCATTTACCATAATGACGTCTATGGGCTACTCTACCAACCTCTGGTCATCTGGAAAGAATGTGGCTAGTGTTGTCACTAGAGGTGTGCAAAATTTCCGATTCTTAGATTATTCGCGATTCGGCCGTGGAAGATTCGAGAACGATTCACAAACATCCAAATTCCGATTATTGAAATATGCCAAGTAAAGCGGAAGTACAACACACTCAGCACGCCGCGCGGTCTTCGGGACGGAACGGAGCGGGAGTAGCTAAACATCATGCTTCTCATTAACCGGCCCCTCGGGTAATGCCAACGCTCAACTCACGGCTCTAGCTCAACTCATGCCACGAGATAAAAACACAGGACAACATACCTGACTGCTGCCGAAAAGCTGCTACAAGTACAGCTACATAATGTTACGGTAGATATCATTTATATAGGACTAGATGCAATATGGACTCGGTAGCGGTAGCAGCACATCTGCAAAAAGCTAGATGCGGGCGTTAGTGAACGGCCGCCATCTTAAAGCAGTAAACTTCCCTGCAAGGCTGTTGTAGCGAACCTTCCAAGCAAACCTAATTAACTTTTTATCTAAAATACTCCTAAATCGGTAAAATATTACTTGAATCTATCTTTAAAATAGTTTTAAAACTTTCACATGACAAAAGTAGACAAAAGGGAAATTATGGAATAACGGGAGCAATTTTAACAACTTTAACGGTTGATTCACAACATTAAATTAATTAAATGTAGTTTAAAGCTGCTGATACAGAATGGGGACTGGAGTTTTTTTATTTAATGTTATTTTTGTATATTTGTTTACTGCTATATGTTAACTTGATACTGAAATAGTAGTTTGGTTTAGCCTGAGAGTATTTTTGAACACTTTTGGAACTAATGTACAAAACTTTAAAAAAAATAAAAATAAAAAAAATAAAAAAAAAAAGGAGGGGGGTGCATCAATAATCGTTTTATAAATCGAATCGGAGCCTCTGAATCGTAATCGTAATCGAATCGTTAGGTGCCCAAAGATTCCCAGCTCTAGTTGTCACTATCAACAACAGTTTTGAGGATGTTGGGCTTTTCTCATTCTCGTCTAAAAGTCTGATCGTTTGAATGTGAAAAGCTGATTTGAGAAATCACGCCGATAGAATAAGATTCTAAATCACTGTACCAATTAATCTAATCTAGATGTAAATGACTTATAACAAATGTTGGTGTTTCATATACTGTAAATGTTTCTCAGTGAATCTACCTTTGTGGTGGCTGACTTGATCAAGTTGAGTCTTTGGTCAGCCTTGCAGAGCTCATGATGGCTTGCAGAGGAATTTGTAAAAATTTCCACCCCATCAAGGCCCATCTGACTATGAGGGCTATATAAAGGAGTCATTCATCAAAAGATATTGCCGTTTCTATTTGACACATGAAAAACAGAAATATTTGTGGCAAATCATCTGTTACAGTAATTTACCTAGAAGGACACCATAACTCTTCACACATCTCTGTACCAATACAGGTATCCTTGGTAGAGAGCACACAGTCTCCAAATGGGACTATATCCTGATAAGCAAAGAGACACAAATTGGTAGTACAATGAAAATACAAAACTTTTTGTCTTGGCGTCATATATTTTTACCTGCCCTGTAACCTGCTGGATCATTCTTGGCAGGAAGTACTCCTCTACAGTCCTAGAACATATAGAAGAAAAGACAACTTTATATGTGTACTTCAATTACAAAATGTGTTAGACTGATGCTTTAGAGCAGGGGTCACCAAAACATTTTCTCTGGCGGCCTCATTATCACTGCCGATTGCGAGGTTGAGTATGCCGTTCGACAGACCAAAATGATCACCGGCAGGATTCATTGTCCAGTACAAATTACCAACCTGGTACAGGCGTCTAAAAATTTATAATAATCCTTTTGAAGCACAATTTTTAAAAAATCCCTCACAGGGCGCTCATTTTCCTCGTTGACGGTTTGTTGCAAACAGACATCAGAAGAAAGGCCATCTTCATTTTGAATTAAGGTACTGTGGACTGTTGAAACTAAAATTTTGTGATTTGGGCATAACTGGTGCTGCGCACGGAGGATGAGGAACACATCATTCAAAGTCATACAACTGCTACCCCCAGTAAAATTTGGTGGTGGTTCCATCATACGGTGGGGCTTAGCGGCCATTGCAGGGACGAGCAATGTTGTCGGTACTGCTGCAATTGAAATGCTGGCTTTGCTGGATGCAGAACGTGAATTCCATGTACCCCAATCACAAGCAGCTTTTCTCACTGGTCACCGTGATGCATGGTAACCAACTCACTCGACCAGGCAAATGCCTAACGAAGTTTGTTTTTTTAAAACGTCTTACCGAAGTGAGTTTTTGGCAGCCCTTTTAATTTTCGTCTTGGTCTTTTGGATGAAAGTAATCATCATAATAGTAATAATCACATCATAATAATAATCACATTTTAGTCATTTCAAAATGTGTTTGTCTTAATCTAGTTTTCGCTGAAAAACATCTGTAGAAAAAAAAAAAAAGGTTTTGGTCTAAAATAAAGCTTTCCAACAATTTCAAATGAACACAGAGACGAGACAAGGTTTATTACAGTCCGAAGACTGGTTAAAAAACATGCTGTGATATCAAAATATGTTCTTCCTGTTGCAGCTCAAAGAAATGGGACTGCACAGAGAGAGTTTGAAGTCCGCACTTTCGAGTAATGTTGACAGCATGTGTGAAATAATTGTATTTTTTCGACGGGGGCTTCAAAATTGCCATGTGATTGATCATCATAGGATTCAATTGATACTCTGCATTCTAATTCATGTTGCATGATTGGGTGGGTTCCACCCCCACCCGGAGGATTCCCACCACAGTTTCAAAAAATCCTAGGGGAAACCCTGCTGTATAACACCTTGAAGTTCACCTTCGTTACTGAACTAGAATTTTTGCGCAATGTCAGAACAATGTCAGTATTTTTGACTGCTATTGCGTGGGTTGTGGTAGCTTGTTTGGATTATTATTAAGTGGATTCCAACCCACCCATGCCCCCCCATAAATTGCACCAATGGTTCATGCTATATGTAATGAGTAAACAAAATGTTTCACTCAATGACAATAAATATCGCGCTTTTGGTGCGTTTTTAAAGATATACTTAAATCTGTCAAATAAACCAACAATTTAGTGGGCAGCAGTTGTCAAGTTTCATGAATTTTCCCACAGAAACAGACAATTTCTTCCCCCCTATATATTCTCTGAACAAGCTATGCCTGGCTCTTATCTTTAATTGACTAGGATTTTTGTTTCTGAGCAGAAGGCAGCTATTATGGCCCCCGATTCCTTCACGTTCACCAGGTAAGCATGTGCAACTTGTGTTTGATCGGGGTTGTGAACTCCAAAAATACCAACCGAAACTTTGTCCAAGGTGCAAACCAGCGCATCTCTCTGTACATGCCGTGGTTCGCCATCAACTTCTTTGGTCGAATCAGTAGAATCTGCCTAATAGAACAGAGAATAAATCAGTTCGTCCATTTATTGGTTTCATCTACAAGAGGTTCAAGTTGCAACCCCCAATGCAACTTAGATTTGAGATAGAATCTCTCTTTAAAAGAAAAATCGTGTGTGTGTGTGTGTGTGTAACAAGATTGCAAAAATATAACAGACAAAGCATTTGTAACCTCATTTTGCATCTGCAATGTTCTATCCCCTAATTCAATGCTCTATCAATTTATAATGCATAAACAGCAAATAGTCACGCATGTACTGTAACTATTATGGATATTTTATTGCCATTTCATTATTTTGTCTTTGTTTGCATGGATGGTATTGGAGTCATCCAAATGTATGTATGTAATGTAAGAAATAAGCAATAATTAAAATATATTTATTGAATATTATGGCACTTGGTTGAATTACATGCATTTACATTTAAATAACAGTAATAATAGTGTCAGACTACATTTTTTTTCCTTTTGAATAATTCTTGGATATTTATACTGGAGTTCAAATTTCGTTGCTCCACTATGTTCATTTCGTTGTAGACAATGACAATAAAGACCAACTGTATTCTATTATACAGTGCTACCTCGAAATAAGATCACTTCGACACACAATCTTTTCGACATCCGACGTAAAATTTGACTCGCCATTTGTTTCTACATTCGACAACATGCTCTAAATACGATGATTTATGACAACGCCTCAGTTTGTTTTCCCACAAGACGGACACACGGCCAATTTTCTTGTGAGAGCAATCAACATGGGTTCCAAGAATGTTGGTGCATATGGTGAAAAAAGGAAAGAGGTGATGCTTATCGTTGAAATGAAGATGGAAATGACAGAGCAGAGTCTGAGTGGGGAGCAGGGAAGGGAATTGTGACACCGTTGCAAATGCGATGCTCTGGGTGGCTCCAATAAGACCTGACTGTAGCCGATAGCCTACAAACTACGCTGACATGATGCTACGACAGATATCACATGTATAGAGAACTAGATGCGAAATGATAGACTCACTGGCATTAGTAAACAGCCGCCATCTTAAAGCAGTAGTTAGGGGGGTTTTTTTGGAACAAAAAAACAAACAAACATGAAAGGTAACACCAGTTACTTTGCCAGGTAACTAATTACTCTTACATTCAGGTAACCGAGTTACTAAATGACTTTTTGGGAGAAATAATTTGTAATTGTAATTAATTACTTTTTTCAAGTAAGATTAACAACACTGTTTGCAATAGTACCAGCAGTACGTATTAATGATTTAGTGTAGGTTTTCGGGCTGGGGAACAAACAAATGGAATTATAATGTATTCTTATGGGAAAATCCTGCTCCCATACGACGGTTTCGACTTACAAACAAGGTCCTGGACCGAATTAACTTCGTATGTAGAGGTACAACTATATAGTAAGCATTCCAACACTGCCAAATAATCAGTTAAAATAATCTTGAATCTGTCTACAGTTATCTTTGCTGCCTTCCCAACACTTAGTGAGTGTTACCTGGCTTTGTTGAATATCGCCATCTGCAAGAGTAGCAAATGCTATAATGAACATGACACATTTGAAAAGTTACCTGTTGAGAAATATCACCCGGCAGTTGTAACGCACATTGCGATGCATGATGGGCCTGAGGGAACATCAAACACCCAAAACAATGAGACACAACACAGATTAGAATTTGAACAAGAAATGTCTGATATAATTACAGTGTGCAATGTGTAACAAGTTACATTATTGTGTAATTACCCC
The DNA here is from genome assembly GCF_030265065.1 of Corythoichthys intestinalis. NCBI lineage: Eukaryota > Metazoa > Chordata > Actinopteri > Syngnathiformes > Syngnathidae > Corythoichthys > Corythoichthys intestinalis. The sequence goes on from NC_080395.1 coordinate 82,659,747, forward strand.
CAACGCTGTATATTACAGGTGTGACAATATATCGAAATGGTGATATATCGTTTTGAAAAGGTGTTATGGTTAAAAAAAAAATAAAGATAAAAAAAAAAAGAACCATAAGGTTGCTCCCAAAACTTTCTACTAGAATTGTGTCCGTGTTGCCACTGACTGCGCTAGGCGTCCAATTAATTTTGACTGGGAGGGTGCGAGTGAACATTTGTTTCTTCGTCCGTTTCGGGAACATGGATCCCAGGCAAAATGGATTGGAGCTGTAGTGCCGTCATTGGCACTGAAACCAAAACATTCACAGTCAGTATTTTCCGGTTTGGGGGAATTCACAGGTCATGTCCTGTTGATTTTGGAATATTCCCAGTTCATTTCATATTCATTTTGGGCTTATTCCCAGGTAATTTCCTGTTCAGCAACAAAAAAACAAACGGGAGTGACCCCTAAATGCCTTAAACAGGAACAGGAAATGACCTGACTTGCCCCAAAGTTAACTCATTACCCGCCATTCACGGCTCATAGACGCGTAATCCGTTTGGCGTGGAGTCTTTAACCCTTTAACACCTAAGCCTATTTTGGCCGAATTTGCATGCATTTGATGTTGCCTTTATATTTCAAAGAAAAAATTGTTTACAATGGCCAAGTTGGGTCCCTTTTTTCAGGACACCTTGAACTTCATGTCCAAACTGTTGTTTTCTTCACTGACCAATTTTCATCCACATTTTGGACCCAAAAAGACAAAAAAAAAAATCCCCAAATCTTTTTTCAAAATTTGTAATTTTGACGTCCCACTGACAACCAAACATGCTCGACCAGCCGTTTTGAAGCTTGATCATATTTATTCAACTTGTTAGGATAAACATTCAATAGAAAAAAATAAGATTGAATAGTTTTATGTTTGACAATTCAACACAAACAGCAGGTATGGTCATAGGCGTTTTTGGCCTTTACACATACTATGGTCAAAACAGGTTATATACAGTGCAAAATAGTGAGAAAAAAATTATATATCATCTAACACAAAAAGGGTTTGGAGGATATCTCTTTGTGAAGTTAGGTGTTGTACCCATCACCTTATCAAAAGTATATACCTACATGCAATCAAGCTTCTCGAACACACATCTACATAAAAATTGAAAAGATTATAGTAAAGAAAAATATATATAACATTGAAAAAAAATATTTAAAGAAATATTGACAAGTACTTCAATTCAAAATTAAGTTTTTTTTTTTTTTTTTTGCGCACTCAATAAAGCTTGAACAGGTCACGGAGCTGCGTCACACACAACGTCACACAGCATACTCTTTCGCTGTTTGCGCGCTGCCGTCACTTCTATTCTCCGAGACGCCGACTCATGCAATGAAAAAGACCAAAAAAACATCATCTTCTTCCTTGAGTTAATGAAATAATGCATTAGCTTGCGCTAAATGTAGTTTTATATTAAATCCGCACGTTTCAAAATCGCTCACTCAAACCAACCGGCCGTTGTTTGCGTCACATGCCTCCCTTTCATTAGTTGGCGCCTCGATCGGAATTTATTTAAAATGATCACATTCAGTTCGTCCTTCTTGACATCATAACGGCTATTGGGATATGTAGTCTTTTATGTTGCTTTCGGTTTTGAAAAAGGACAAGAAATGATGGAAATATGGAGACAGATACATGGTCCATGCAGCGTTTTAATGCATATTTATGAGTGCAATAAAACTATAACACTCAAATGACATTTTCTCCTGTTTTTCTTGGTCGATTGACTTCAAATAAAAACTGGTGTGGACATAAACTTCCGCACTTTCAAATGAGACCAACCAGCGGCACGTGGGTGACGTAATTACAGTGTGACGAAGCTTCAAAGACGATATGCGTAAACGCGTCGCTGCCGAAACGTTCGGTGTTAAACGGATTGGATTTTTACTCGTGATAAACCCATTGAAATCCACAGCAGATGGATGAAAAGATCTCATTTTTGTGTTCATTATTTGAGATAAAGAATATCGTAATTAAATTTCCCAACCTATGTATCGATTATTGTTGTATCGCCATATCATGAGATAATTGATATTGTGAGCCTTGTATCGCAAATTGTATCGTATTGTGAGGTACCCAGAGATTCCCACCCCTAGGGTATATACGTATATATTCGCGTATATGTAATGTGGGAAGACTTGCTTTTATAAGTTCTGCTTCTTCCCCATTCACTTTCAAACAGCTTTGCTGTTTTATCTGTACTTTCTCTTTTGCATTTATTTTTACAATCATTTTCCTGTTTATATTGGTTAAATGAAGGAGAAGTAGAAGTAACATTCGACATCCCTGGAGCTAACTCAGACTGACACTTTGGCTGCCACCTAGCTATTTTTGCACTTGACCCACATATCTGCTCCCACAGACGGTGAGACCATGGGGAGATGTGTTGCCCCTTCAGGCTGTGCCTGGCCGTGCCACATGGCTATTGACTAAGCCGAGCAAAACGACTGGAAGTACCCCATCAGCCATTGCTGAGATGTGCCGCCCGGAGCAGGGAGCCAGCAGCAGCTTGGGTTGCAAACAATCCCTTGAAAAATGGGATTGTCCCGGGATCGTATTTAGAAACAAAGGTACGCGTCCCGTATAGTATAAAAGGATGTGTTTTGTGTGTTGCATGTGTTTGTTGAGATTTTCACAGTTGTTCATTCAGTGCCTTCAGCATCAGTTGGGCTGACATACAGTAAATGTGTAAAGAGCTGGATTGCGCATGCAATTCCCAGGGCGGAGCTAACCACACCAACTGAGAAATTTATTTAACGTGGCTAGAGCGAGACAGACTGTTGTCAATGACTTGTGTCGATGTGTTTTTGGTCATTTAAAACCTATTTTACCGATTGGAACCTATTCTCAACAATTCCCGATGCGAAAGAGTGACGTTGCTCAGTAAGAAAACGTCACGCAAATAATCGAATCTGATTGGACGGATGATTTTGTTCAGCTCGAGAGGCCATGAAGGAGGTGGGTCCCAGACTATTCTCACAGTGTTTGAAAAATACAGGGAGAACAGTCTGGCCGTGCCTGGCTATGTTTGTGCGGTGCTGTGCGTGAAATCAAAATGAGTATCACAAGCATTATTCATATATAGTTCATTAGCCTGTTTATGTGCTGCAATACTAAACCAGCATCAAGCTGCTAAACACCGCAATGATAGTAGAGTGAATCTGGAAGTGCTCCATTAGAGCGTAGATAATTTTTTAAGCATAACTGCGAATGTTCCGTCTAAATGTTTAGATGTAATGATTGAATTTAAGAAATGTGCATTTGTTGTACATTGTTTCTTTTTATGTCTTTTGTCCAGAGAGACCACATTCACACACACACACACACACACATGCACAGCTGGGATGAAATGACTGCATAAGGCTGCACTTCAGGCATTATTATTACTATTACCTTATATTATCATTTTCAGGAGCATAAAATATCGTGTGTAATATGAAATAAACATGCTTCCGGGTGTCATATACACTTTTTTAATGCTCTTTTGAAACTGCGATTTTAGCAAGCCTTTGTTTTACATCTCCTAAAATTTATTCTGCAACGCATTAAATGTACCTAATCTGATGGCTCGATTACTCGAAGTAATTAGTTGATAATTTATTTTTTGAAATAACTTCCTTTTTAGAATGGCTAATTGCATTTTAGTTCAACATATACAGTGGGGAGAACAAGTATTTGATACACTGCCAATGGGAAAACCCATTGGCAGTGTATCAAATACTTGTTCTCCCTACTGTATTTGTTCGTCTTTTTGTTTGTAAGATAATACTTACATCCCCACGTCGCAGATGATGTCCTCAGTGATGGGAGATACTAGAAGTTTCTTGAGAACTTCAAGAGAGTGTAACAATGTATCCGATTCATGAAAGTGGTCTGCACATCCATATCCACTGTAAAGAAGATGAGTCAGTTAACATGGCAAATGAAAATTTAAAATCCACATTTTATCAGTGGTAAATTTTGATATACAAATGTACAGTATTTACAGTTGTATAACATGTATGGTAATTAGGGCTGTCAAACTATTAAAATTTTTAATCGAGTTAATTACAGTTTAAAAATTAATTAATTGTAATTAATTGCAATTCAAACCATCTCTAAAATATGCCATATTTTTCTGTAAATTATTGTTGGAATGGAAAGATAAGACTGATATAGTATACATTCAACATACTGTACATATGTACTGTATTTGTTTATTATAACAATAAATCCACAAGATGGCGTTAACAATGATAAATGTTAGAACAAGTTATAGTAATTTGATATTAAAACCCCTCTTAATGTTTTCATTTTAATAAAATTGGTAAAATTTTCAATCAAAAAATAAACTAGTAGCTCGCCACTGCTGACGTCGCCAAGTTGTGACATCACACGGGCTCCCTGCCGTTCTTCCACAGCGTCCAACTACGTAAGGTAGTGATTGAAATACACCACCAGGTGTCAATGGCGAGTTTTAAATTACTTAGAAATCAAGCCAATGAGTGTGTTTTGTCCCTCAACTGACGCCGTAGTTCCCTGTTTACTGGTCTATCCATTGTACTTCACGGTCACGAGTGCTGGCTTGAAGGCTTCACAACGTACGAGACCGCTGATAGTTTGTATATTGTGACTAAATATTGCCATCCAGTGTTTTTGTTGAACTAAATGATTGAAGCGCTTTTCTTTTTGTGAACATTTTTTTTGAGAGATAGTGTTTCCCACACTCTCGCCCGCCACAGTCTCGTTTGGGCCCGCCACAGTCTCGTTTGCCCCCCCGCCGAAAAAAAGAAGAAGATAATATTCGGATGCGTCAGTCAGCCGATTACACAGCTGCAGCCCACTCCACTCTACTACCCGCGAGAGCGCGCGCAGGTAGTAGAGTAGCATTTTAGAGTAGTATTTTATTTATTTATTTATTTAAGAGACGCAAGGGGAACGAGTTGGAAGAATGGGAGAACGAGCGAGATAGCGAGAGACAGCGGTCGCATGTCTTAGCAGCACGCTGTTATTTTGTTATTGTTTTTCTGTATTATTGTTACCACAATCAAGTGGGTAAGCAAATACAGACTTCTCTCCTTCTTCCCCATATCCGGGGCATTACAATAGTTTGGATCGGACTTTTCGGCGAAAGTGAGCAGTGGACGGCCGTCTTGGACGGAAAGCAAACTTTGATTGAACTTGCGCGGAGAGGCGGGGCCCAAAATAAAGCCTTGCTCTATTTTCAGAGCGTTGGTCACAGTAAAATATTTATTAGTTCAAGCAGAGTAAAATGATACATATTCACGGTACAAGAACGTCGTTTCCGTGTCCATCGATTGGTAAGAAAAGGCTGTTTGTACGAGTGACGTGTGGGCGCTCCCGTCAGGGGGGACATTTCGCATGGAGTGGCTATTTTTCGGCACAACACCGGCACGCCAACTTCAGACAATTACGGCTGACGAAACTTTGATAAATGCGCCCCCCCCCCCCAATTTCGCGAGCTCTGGGACACTCGAAAAATGACTCTCATACCTCTCCTTGCTAAGTTAATGGTACCTCGATGTGCGCTTGTGTGGAAATTTAGTTCACGAACAACGGGGAAAAAACTTCACCTTCTCACCGAATCAAGTAAAACTCTTTACACGGCTATTAGAATTCCCCCAGTCCTGTAAATGGGTCAGTTGACAGAAGGACTGTTATTGTTGTGGTAATGTAGTACTTACGAGGGTCAAATAAAAAGGAAAAAGGAGGACGACGACGGCGGTCTGAAACCCGCGGCTCTCGGGCCGCATGCGGCTCTTTAGCGCTGCTTTTTTTTTTTTCTTTTTTAATGGAAAAAGATGGGGGAGGGAAATATATTTTTTGTTTTAATAGGATGTCTAGGAGGACAAACATGACACAAACATTCTTTCAATTCATTAATATTGTAATGAAGTTAAACTTGTGGTGGCATCGTACAACAGAGTAGTCACGTGGACCCACAGCAGGGAAAATAAACATTTAATCATGAAGGCTAATTATGTATTTCTAGCCAACTTAGTCATTTTTATAGTAGGCTAATATAGCTAGTATTGATAATTATAAGGCTTGTACAAGGCTTTGAATTTTTTGCTGCTCCAGACATACTGTATCATTTTTTTTTTGGGGGGGGGGGGGGGGGGGTCAAATATGGCTCTTTCAACAGTGTGGGTTGCCAACCCTGAGTCACTACGAGATGTAAGTCGTACTATTGCTACGAGAAAAAAAGTCGCATTATTACATAGGGTAACGTAGCTGTAATCAGCTACGCATTTTACATACATGTACCGCAGCTGAGAGCTATAACATTAGCCTAGCTAATGAAATATTTCAAATATATCTTTGTTATGGTTCTTCTTGGGGGAAAAAAATGAGAAAAAAAAAAAAAAATTCGCAGTGGCACGACATGGTGAGGCTGTCCGACTCCGATGCAGCCCACCACCACAGTTTCAAAAAATCCTATGGGAAACACTGCAGATAGGAATATTATTTTTGTTGTGCTTTACTAAACTTATGTTTGTTGTGAAAGAGTTGCCGAAGCTTATGCAAATAAACGGCGCGGTCCAATAAACGCCTGTGTCCACTCACCTTTCTCTGCCTCTTAGCTCTCAATGTGCAAAAAAACATTCTGTTTGAGGCAATGTATGAGCGGGTCATTCCGAACATGTGTTAAATGCACCAAACATTTTAACGTGATGAATTAAAAAAATTAATTACCTCGCGTTAACACAATAAATTTGACAGCACTAATGGTAATGCGAATAGAATCTAAGAACATACATTCGTTTTAAAGCTGCTGCTAAAGTTCTTTTGAAGAGTTTGAGCTCAAAAGTGCCTAAATTTATTTATTGTCAATATTTGTATATAATAATTACTTTATTTCAAATTGACATTATATTTTCATGTCTGCCCACTACATTCTGTATTTCAAGTTCCAAAACCCTTCTAGAGCATGTTTGTTTTTTTATTGTCAGAAATAACATATATTTTCATTTTGAAATGATTTTTTGAATGAAGTCTGTTATAGTGCGAAAAGTATTTATCCATATTGATGAAGTTGTGCTGAAGAAAAAAAAAAAAAAAAAAAACAATACCAAGCAACGGCATTTTAAACATTTTTTTTGTTTTTTTGCGTGGTGTAGGTAGGAAAAAACAAAAAGTATTTAAAAAACGGCCAAAAAAGGACAGGGCTTTTAGGTGCTAATGGGGTTAAAAGGTTAATTATTTTTCTTTATTTCATGTGCATTTTATAAACGTATTGGGCTGAAGACCCACATTCCATAGAATGCAATTGACAGTGATTTGCATCAAATCTATGTGAACTGGGATGGCAGGCATTGAGTGATTGTGCTTCAGTGCCATTGACGGCAAGAGACATCCGATCAAATGATTGCTGTTAGCCCTCCCGTTCGAAACGGATTGGATGTCCAGCACCGTCCAGTGGGGCATCATAGTAAAATTTGCCATAATAGCCTTCATGTTGTGTCGTAAATATGGATTTTATTATGACACCCGAGTTTCTCAGATGGGTGGACGTTTTAATATTCAAAATGGCGGCGTGTGAACAAGAAGTTGTGAATGTTAAAAGACTATATATTTTTTCCAATAGATTTATCATTCATTTTCACTTTTATTTTATTTTTTACGCCAGCACAATAACATAGTTTACATAAGCTATGTCCTTCCAAGTTTTCCCGCTACCCCAATGGACCTATCGTAAAACCACACCCCCAAATCCGAAAAGTCGGACATCTAGCCATATATTTGCATAGGGACGCTATTAGGTCGTCACTTAAAGCATAATTTTCCCCCAACTTAAAAATAGCAAAAACCTGATGGTTTAATACTGTGCGTGGGGTACCTGTATACCCGACACCAGGTACACTGAAAGATTGAAAATGCACAAAAAATCCGCCCAACGCCAAAAACACCAAATGCACGCTATAGTGAGCTAACTCTGTCATTAACCACATAAACAACTGAATGTCAAGACAGTCACCCAAGGACACTAATGCTTGGTCAAAGTTAAGTTAATGATAGATTTGTAAAAAAATATATATTTTTGAAGCATGTAGTAAAAACATAGACTTAAAGGGGAACTGAAGAGCTTTTCAGATTTCGCTCTTAAGTGTTTTACTCAGTTGAATTGTATTAAATGCGTCATTCGCTCTCTCAAAAAGTCACATAAAAAAAATAAATAAATAATTGACCGCGTAGTTTTTGAGTTATGGCCATAGCAACACCATAGCAACGAGGGACGCGCCGTCCTGCTGACCCCTACCTCGTGACGTAACTTCCAGGAAGCCTCGCCACCACTCTGAACACGGAAATATAGCACCACGCTATCCTCGCCATATATTGCAAACATTTTCTGGGTTTTACTCGCGGGATTCGTCATGCCATCTCGATGTGTAGCGATATGAATTACTCACAGGAAGACTCGAGACTCTAGGAGTGGTCCAAAAAAAAACTTCTCCTGCAAAGGTTTGGACCGTTTTTGTTAGCATGCATACAGGTCCCCAATCGGCTCATTGTTTTCATCATTTCAGCCACGACAGATTTGAAAACCTTCAACAATGCAACCTTGGTTTTCCAAAGACGTAAGTAGAACATTAATGGCTTTTTTTTTTTTTTCTAAACGAGAGGGACTCCTACTGCCAGTTTGTTGAAGTGCGACATTTTTTTTTTTTTTGCTGTTGGCCTGTCATAAGTAGATAGGTTGGCTGACATGTCGTCTACTCATGTGATTTTATTTCTATATCAATAGGTGTTATGTAAATTCAAATGTCCCCAGCACCAAATAGGTCCTTGGCTCGTTTTTTATATTTCAACATCAAGGTCTGCCTATTTGAAGAGGGAACAATAGCATCAAATAGATGCTGCTATGACTGGGGCATTATTATTTGATCACCAAGAAATTATTATTAAATCAAAATTAGGATTCATCCAATATTTTCATGCTGCTGTGATTTTTTTTTTTCCCTCCAGGAAGCCAAACATAAAAAATTAAGTGGCGGAAACCCTCAACACGATGAAAAAAGCGTTGCAAGTCAGTTGCCACCCAGTTTCCCAAAATCAAGAGAGTGTGGGTCGAGTCATATGATGACCGAAGTGATGCGGTGTCCAGCGATGACGACTGAAGAGATCCTATGAGGCCTGCCAGATGCTGAATTTCTTCCGTCTGCGACATCAGATGACGATGATTTAGGAGAAATAAATGTAGCAAATTTTGATGACATGAAATCATAAACTAGTCATATATACAGTACACATTTTTTAAAATCAAGTTACCTTCATATTTTAATGATAATGCATTATCTTTGTATAGAGAACACTTCATGCTACAGAAAAGAGTAAATACATATTTCCCACTGCCATTATCATTTTTCAATGTTGCGCTAGTCCGTTGCTATCCTAACTTTGTGTTGCTTACTAAAATTATGCTCTTTGATGTGTGCCGTTGTGTGCTTGGTATAACATGTTGTGTCACAATCTGACAACGAAAGCTAATGCAGATTCAACATAAACCTGGTATCATTTATTATTGCGGCCTATTGAATATTTTTTCAGAATGTAATATAATTACAATATATTATATACCAATAGAATACATTAAACAGTCAACAAAATGTGTCAATGTTGTTAACAATTTATGGTTATATTTTTTTAATGAAATTCATGCCCCTGTCAGTGCTTCAGCCTCCGCAAGTTTGGCTCTCACGTCTGGGATCTCCTGATGACACAGGCATACTCTTGGAAGGGTAATTACTTGATGGTTTACAGCAACACCTGGAAAATAAAATGGTTTTGTCATTTATTTTGAAATATCAATAACATATCATTCATTTAGCCACATTTGGGCTAGCTTTATCATATTTAGATCGGTAGGAGCTGTCCCATTACCTAAAATCCAGTTTTAGCTATCTGTAGAGCATTCATTTAGCCACATTTGGGCTAGCTTTATCATATTTAGATCGGTAGGAGCTGTCCCATTACCTAATATCCTGTTTTAGCTATGTGTAGAGCATGGAAAAATATACAACCATGTAATCGCATTCTAATAAAAAAATCACGATGCTGGACTTACCACTCACTCTCCCGTTCGTGAAGTGTCGAGCTGTCAATTGTCGTCATGACGCCATCTGCTGTGTCAAGTAAATCGCCGTCATCTGACGCCTCAGGTTCAAACATGTAGGGATTAATTGTAGTTCATCTTTCCTGGGAGCTTTTGCCATCGGTAGCGTCACGAAAGAGCGATCCTGAATGGTTACCTTTGGTGGAAATATCACTGACATCGTTGTTGCTGCTATGTTAGCTGTGGGTAGTCTTCTGTTGCCTACGTCACACTTCCGGGTTTGCGAAGGGACCATTAACGGAGTGCAAAAAACCTAAAAAAACGCAAATTATCCTTACAATTACGTGTTGATAATGTCATGGTTGTTTTGATGAACTTGTCCCAAGTTTATATTCATAAAATTACACCAAAATCCAGAAAGGTCTTCAGTTCCTCTTTAACGTCAGTTTGCTAACATTTGACTGTCTACTTGCTTACGAGCCTGTCACTACACAAATTGAATAAAATATAACTAAACTAAGCTGTCAAGACCCCAGCACTGAAAGTCCAAAGTAAACATAAACTTTCAATTAAAAAGGAAGATGTACTTAAGTTTGGTCATGGACGCACACTAAGGAAAGTTCTCACGCACACGCCTAGCATTTTGCTGTGGTCAACTCCCAACGCTCTCTCAACGTTGAGCATTTATTTACGTCGTATTCATGTTTCACATGCATGGTTATGATGTAAGTTGTTTATTTAACACCTCTGCACAATATTGATAATCCAACGCAATGAAGAGGACTGCTTATTCATCGCCACAAAAGCTTTGGCAGAAAAATCTGACAGAACACACGTTACTAAGTAGTTAACGTTATAGCTAGATAGATATATCGGTCTGTAGGGTTTCTCATTTTTAATTTGGGAGTAGTAGCATTTCGCCTCCATTATGATAATGGTCTACTCTTTGTAGAGTTTATGACCAAGGACACACCGCTCCACAGCATACTGCAACCCAAAATTCATTAAAAAAAAAACTTAACATACAAAAAACATTAAAAAAAAAAAAAAAAAAAAAAAGGTATTGTAGAGCTGAAACGAATACTCAAGCAACTCGAGTAACTTGAGTGAAAAAACTGATCCGAGTAATTTTATTCACCTCGAGGACTCGTTTAATTTTGCCAGCTCTAAGCATCACGTTTTGCCCGGAGTACTTTTAATGCGGGACAACGCGCTGACGTCACGTGCGTAGAGGAAGAACCAATTAAAACTAGGCCTGCAAGCAGGACTGAACGGGCCCTCGCAATCTAGCGCAACTCGGACGTGACGCAACTCGGACTGTGTGCAGGTCAGGGTGGTGGCAGATCCTCCTCTCTAATCATCTCATTAGAACCTAACAAGCTCGAAAGTCGCCTCTTTACATTCACACACCTAACAGATAAAAAAAAACCTATTGGAGAGAGTACTACAAAAAAGGAGGTACTACTGAGCTGTGCAGCCAAGCCCTTATTCAAAACCAAAATTAATATTCTAACTGGGCCAATTCGACCAAGTGTGCCAAATATTGTGGCTCTATAAGCTGCCTGAGTCTCTGAAAAAAAATATTTCCTTTAAATGGCGAATAAAGGGTCGTCACGGCAACAGACAGAGACACGTGGACATGGGCCGTAAATAAGTATTTTAATAGGTCTTGAAACTACAATGACCAACCTGAAAAGAATTGGACATGTATTGGAAAAACGAGTGACTTTCTATTGCCACTAGTTGGCGCTGTAGGGTTGATGCAAATGACCCCTACAAGGCCCTTCAGGGTATGACTCTCAACAAGCACGGGAAGTTTGGCGCAGATATGTTGTATATCTGCCGAGTTATGACTGTTCAAAGTTTTTGGAGAGAAAAATTGTTGACAGTCATTTTCACTTTCCTGTTTGGACCCCTCCGCTTCAACGAAACTTCAATATTTTTCATCAGGCACCTGAAGACAGGTCTTAAGGCTTCCCTTATGCAGCTTTGAGGTAGATTGATTTTTTCCCTTTAGAGGAGGAGTGTGTCCCGTAAAAAAGGGCATTTCCTGTTCCCACTAGGAGGCGCCAGGCACAAATGGTAAATTTTCAATCCAGTCCTGCTCAGGCTGGTATACCTCACACACATGCCGGATTTAAAATAGATTGAACGTTGTATGAGGGAGTTATCAGTCATTTTCCGAATTCGGTGTTTTGGCGAAAAAATGGCTGACTTTGGCACCCCGCCCAGGTCAGGCCCGTGAATGAAAACACACCATTTTGATAACTTAAGATTTCATATGCCTCATGAACAGTCTCGCCAATTTTGAGAATGATCAAACTAATTCCCTAGGTGCCAAGGCGTAAAATGTGCACACTGTAAATCGATAAAAATTTCACATTCAATCCAAAATACCCGATTTCCCGTTGGGTTTGGAATATGCGTGCAAGAGACTTTTTGGAGCAGTTTTGTACAAGGTATCGCCTCTCCGAATTTCATCCCTCTACGTTAAAAAAACCTAAATGGAGAGGCCTTTTTGAAAATTTCAAGGGGGCGCCACTGAGCCATTTTGTTACATGTTTTCGTAACGTTGCAAGATTATTGAATGTTACGCAATGCCGCATGTATGTGCAAAATTTGGTGAGTTTTCGTGCATGTCCAGGCCTCCAAATGTAAAATGTACTAGAAATGGACAGAAATTTCACATTCGATCCAAAATACCCGATTTTCTGTTGGATTTGGAATATGGGTGCAAGAGGCTTTTTTGAGCAGTTAGGCATAAGGTATCTACTCCCCAAATTTCATTGCTCTACGTTGAAAAAACCCAATAGGAAAGGCCTTTTTTAAAACTCCTTTCTGTCGCCACCAGTGTTGTTAATCTTACTGAAAAAAAGTAATTAATTATAGTTACAAATTACTTCTCCCAAAAAGTAATTGCGTTACTAACTCAATTACCTGAATGTAAGAGTAATTAGTTACTTGGCAAAGTAATTGGTGATAATTACTTTTTTTTTTTTTCCTCCCAAAAAAAAAAAAAAAAAAAAAAAAAAAAAAAAAAAAACATTGGCCACACTATATGAAGTTTTTTGTGGAGGTTTTTGGTACAATTGGCCCGAGCCCAATTCTTTACCCTAATTTACCCTTTACCCTGAATCAACTGTTAAAAGTTGTTAAAATTGCTCCCATTATTGCATTAGTTCCCTTCTCTCTACTTTCGACATATGAAAGTTTTAAAACTGTTTCATCATTTAAAGATAGATTCAAGTCAAGATTTTGCCGATTTAGAAGTATTTTAGATAAAAAGTTACTTAGGTTCGCGAGGAAGGTTCTCTACAACAGAGCCGTCCTAAAATGTCTACTGCTTTAAGATGGCGGCTGTCATTTTGCATCTAGTTATATCTATATACAGTTCAAGTGATGTATCTACCATGTCTACCATATCTACAATAACATGCGGGCGTAGTTTGTCGGCTATCGGCTACAACATGTATTATTGGAGCTACCTAGCATCGCGTTTGCTCGGCGTTACAACTTTCTTGCCTCCTCCCCGCTCCTGCTCTGCTCTGTCGTCTCGGTGAGTCCGTCTCCCTCAGACTTTTCGACCAACATAGTAACGCATGCCTTTCCGTCCTCAGTAACGGTAACGGCGTTGCCAAGATGAGAAAAGTAATTAATTAGATTACCCACTACTGAAAAAAATAACGCCGTTAGTAACGCCGTTATTTTGTAACGCCGTTACTAACAACACTGGTCGCCACTAGTTGGCACTGTAGAGTTGATGCAAATGACCCCTACAGGACCCTTCAGGGCATGACTCTCAACAAGCATGGGAAGTTTGGCGCAGATATGTTGTATATCTGCTGAGTTATGACTGTTCAAAGTATTTTGCGAGACAAATTGTTGACGATCATTTTCACTTTCATGTTTGGACCCCTCCGCTTCAACGAAACCTCAATATTTTTCATCAGGCACCTGAACACAGGTCTTAAGGCTCCACTGATGCAGTTTTGAGGTCAACAGATTTTTTTCCCTTGGAGGAGGAACCTGTCTCGTAAAAAAAGGCATTTCCTGTCCTCACTAGGGGGCGCTAGGCCTAATGGGTAATATTTCAATGCAGTCGTGTTCAGGCTGGGATACCGCATATACATGGCAGATATGAAAAAGATTGAAAGTTGTGTCAAGGAATTATTAGCCATTTACTGAATTCGGTGTTTTGCCGAAAAAATGGCCAACTTTGGCACCACGCCCAGGTCAGACCCGTGAATGAAAACACACCATTTTAGAAACTTAAGATCTCATATGTCTCCTGAACAGTCTCACCAATTTTGAAGATGATCCAACTAACTCCCTCGGCGAAAAGGTCTCAAATGTGCACCCTGTAAATCGATAAAAATTTCATATTCGATCCAAAATAACCGATTTCCTGTTGGGTTTGGAATATGGGTACCAATGCTTTTTTGAAGCGGTTTTAGACAAGGTATAGACTCCCCAAATTTCATTGCTCTATGCTGACAAACCCTAATGTTATAGGCCAATTTTAAAATTTCAAGGGGGCACCACTGAGCCATTTTGTTACATTTTTTTGCAACGTTGTTAAATTATCGAAATTTACAATTTTCCGCACGTATGTGCAAATTTTGGTGACTTTTCGCGCATGTTCAGGCCTCCAAATTGGCCGTTTTCATTTTCCCTGAAAAAAATAAAAAATAAAAAAAAAATAATCCTTTGCAAAACAATAGGTCCTTCGCACGCCTAGTGCTCGGGCCCTAATAATAATAATAATCCTTTGCAAAACAATAGGGCCTTCGCACGCTTAGTGCTCGGGCCCTAAAAAAAAAAAAAAAAAAAACCTTACTGCATCCGACAGCCGCTACAAGCTACGCCGAGGTTGCCAAAAACTACGCCCGCATACTACGGTGGTAGCAGGTAGCTAAGTTCTGATGCGTCTCAGAGACATATATATAAGTAGAACTAAATGTGAAATAACAGACAGGGCAACGTCAGTAAACAGCCGCCATCTTAAAGCAGTAGACTACATAGCGCTAATAAATAAGATTAACGTTACTGTCACTAGCTCACGTAACGTTAGCCCTGCGGGGGGCTAGTTTTCTAATAATTATGACTACTGTCGATGCATGGCTAACGTGTCTTACATACAGGCTTTATTTCATCTGTGAAAACATAGCACTATAGAGTGATGAGGGTGTAAAATAAAAACTAATGCACTCTGTCAATTTTAGCTCAGTAGCAATTGCTGGATAAAACACCAAGTAGCACTGGTCCCTAATGTGCTCCAATACAGCAGGTATCATATGTACATTTATTTTGAACACTGCAAAAACTCAAAATCCTATCAGGACTTTCAGTTTAGACTAATTTAAAACTGAACTAGAACTTAAAAATAGCTTGACACAAATGGAAATTCTTTTGAAACACATGGAAAAAACACCTAACTTTTAAGTTATCAAGCGTAATGACATTTTTAGGTAAGAAATATATATATATTTTTTTATTAGATCTAGAAGTTTTTTTAAGTAAAAGCAGTGAATTAGTCTTTTTTTTTTTTTTTTTTTTTTTAAGTCACATTTGAGATTGCAATTGTTGGCTGTTTTCAACAATGTACATCGAAAATAAAGACATTGATTGACTGAAAATGGTTCAATATTAGATGAAATGTCTTGTTTTCTCATGTATATTAATAATTGCTCTTTACCTAAATGTTTTATCCGATTACTCTATTAATCGATAGAATTTGCAGTCGATTACTCGATTACTTAAATATTCGATAGCTGCAGCCCTAGTCTATTGCCATCGGTGGTAGTGCAAATTCATAAATTTGAACTCCCGCCATCATTTATAAATCGTTCGTTCACTGAATAATTGTCACTGACAGAATATGACAGAGCCTTGGGTTGACAGAGTTTTACAGGGGGCGGGGCTTTTGCGATAGGTCCATTATAAGCCGCTCCACACATCACCCGCCACCGAACTTTTTCTTCTGCTGTATTTTCCCTTGGCAAACCAGCTCGTTACATTACCGCCAACTAGTGGATTTAACCATGAAGGAGTTTGCCAGCAAGCAAAAAAACCCAAAGAAAAACGCAATGTTAAAATTCAAAAACACTTGTACTGGCTCTAATTTTTGTTGCAAAAATGTTTCTGGAGCCCTGGGCTATCATGCCCCACATTGTGACCGTAGCCAAAGTTACAACAGAATCAAACACACCATATTTCCAGCTCTGGGCCCAGTCTGTATTTGGCTCCATTTTCTTTAGCGATCTCAATACCTGTAGGGAGATAAAGAACATAGATTAAAATGTAATGATGATTCTATGAAAAATCAAAATTGCCCCATGTAAACACCATTAAACCTGTCATGTTTGTCGCCATAGATGCCAAGCAATGAGTTAATTACGATGGGGAAGAAAACAAAACGCAACCACAGAATTTTTTATATATTGTTTGAAAATTTCATTATTTTAGTTATATGCACGTTTGATGCATCATTGGAAAGCTTAAAATCTTCTTTCTGGGGGAAGAAACATTTTGAACAGGAGGGCATTTAAAAAAAATTTTTTGTTTGTTTGTTTTAAACTAAACCCTGTGGTCCTCAATTAGCGGACCGCGGTCCACAACCGGACCATGGCACACCTCTCTGCAGAACCACAGACGAACGTAAAAATGAAAAAAAAAAAAAAAAAAAAAAAAAAAGACCTATTTTTTCAACATATATCATTTGTATGAATCGCTGATCTATCGCTCTGCGCTACTATTCTATCGCTAAATTCTGTTTCATTTTTAGTCAAATATCTTCAATGCTCTCACTTCTGTTGTCATCTCTTTGACAACGATGCGCTGATATGCTGAGAAAGCGTGCATGGATGCGCGAATTGGCTGAGACTGCTTGCATGCTACTACCTAGCGTGGACGGACCGCAGCAGTGTCAGCAACCTCAAACACAGTCGCACCCTTTGCAATCTGTTTGTACATGCTGTAGTGTACTTTATTTTTCACTCAAGAACGTGAGTCATACTGTGAGCAAAGGTGATTTATTTATTTCGCCATGTTACCCCTGCACTCTCGCTGCATGCGGGCAACGTTCATGATCACAACGTGACGCAACGTTCACCAACACCATACATGTCACCAGTAGAAGGCCATAAGTAACAAAATGGCATGCTCAAAGTTGACCAAGAGAAGAAAAGTGGACAACGAAAATCGCCGTTTCAATGAGGAATGGAATGACAAATATGCGTTATTTTATCAAGTGCAAGTACCAAACCTATGGGCTTGACATGCTTAAAGACAGTTGCTCTGATAAAAAGTGAAAACGTGAAATGCCATTATGTTAAACAGCACAGCTCTTTTGAAGAGAAGTTTCCTCCTAAATCAGAATTGAGAATCTCAGATTTATAAACCACGAGACACAATGAAGTACTGGCTGATGATGGTAAATGGTAAATGTTGTTATACTTCTATGAGTAAACAGCTTTGTGACCCCCAAATGCTATTTCTCTCATTGAGCAGTGTTTTAGAGTTAAGGTTGCTGTCAATAATTGTTATGTTTGCACCTTAATGACAGTGCTTGTCATTTGAACATGTACTGTACTACTTGCACGTTTTCTTTTTTGTCCAGCAGTGTTTTACAGTTACAAAATGTACTGTCAATTGTTATTGTTTGCACCTTAATGACAGATCTAGTTAATTATTTAGTGTAGAGGTGTAAACACTGTACTTGCATGTTTTGTATTTTTATTTGAAGTAAAAAAAAATGTTGTGTTAATTCATTTTTATTTAATCAGAATGTACATTGTATTTTTGTTTGGTCAAAAGAAAACCACCTTCGACCTGCCTTGTACTTGACCGACATTAATAAATGGACCTATGCTTGTGTGAAAAAAAATATCGTGGAACCATCAAGATTTGTATTTGAGGACCACTGCCTTAAACCCTCGAAGTGAGAGCATGAGGGAGCATAGTTAAAGACACAATAATTTTAACAAGATATTATCACATACTTCCTTGTTTTGATCCAAAATCTCCATGTAGCATGTATCACCGATTGTCAAGACGCATCTGTGAGTGGACACTGCCAGAATTTGGGGGGAATTTATGGGTGAAACGTGGTAATATAACAAGGGTCGCGATGCAGAAATTGCAGACATCAAGGAGTGGTCAAGATAATCTTTTTCATATATTTACTCTACTAAACGGGTATTTTCGATTATCTGAAATACTGAGGAAAATAAGCTGAAAATAAAATATATATACATTATATTTATATTTAGCTTAAATAATTACTTAATTACGGACACTATTTTTTCATTGTAACGGAATTTGTTTAAAAAAGTTTCAAATATGTGAATATAATTTTTGTTTTTTGTTTTTTTTAAACAAAGTATGAGACATCAAATGATGATTCTAAGCTTAATAGATTACAGACATTTTTAACAATATGTAATTAATTACCTTCGTTTTATGGCTGGGTTGAAACAAAAGCGGTTGCGCAACATCTGTAAACGGCGGTTTCCAGGGTAAAACGGACAAATTAAAAATAGTTCGGGGGCTTCGTGCGCCATGAAACTGCTAAGGCAGCATATAGACATATTCTTCTATCAAACACAACAGTTCCTTTGGCTTAAACTACAGCAGTTTATTTTAAAGAGGGGTGCAAGTGTCACGGAACGCGGCCGAGCAGGTGGTGCGGACCAAAAAGTAGGGAAACAAATGCGAAAACAAGGCAGGGAGGCAAGGCTGGGTGGCAGTGAACTCAAAAATGGTTTAATGATAATCAACAAAAACACAAAGTACCAACAAAAGGACAGCAGATCAAATAAAAGGCATCAAAACTCACTTAAACAGGGAATGGAGAAACACTAAGGCTTAGGCATAGATATCGACACACTGCCTGAGGATTGACCTCGACAATGACGCAACAAGGAGTGAAAAGAAACTGGGTGCTTATATACACACACAGACAAGGGGTGACGAGACAACGAGGAACAGGTGGGTGACACAGGAGGATGCAGTTGGAGGATACACTAGGAGCAGGCACAACAGGTGAAATCAATGGCCAATCACGGGGACAAGTCACACTAGGAGGAAAAAAACAAAAAAACTAACAGTAAGAGCAGAAACTGCTTTTTCAGCCTTGTCTGTGCTTTCCGCCACATATACATATATAACAAATATATTTAATTGTGGGGAAATTATGTTTGCTACATAACAATATACTGTGTGTATGTACAGTGCCTTGCAAAACTATTCGGCCCCCTTGAACCTTGCAGCCTTTCGCCACATTTCAGGCTTCAAACATAAAGATATAAAATTAAAATTTTTGGTCAAGAATCAACAACAAGTGGGACACAATCGTGAAGTGGAACAAAATTTATTGGATAATTTAAACTTCTTTAACAAATAAAAAACTGAAAAGTGGGGCGTGCAATATTATTCGGCCCCCTTGCGTTAATACTTTGTAGCGCCACCTTTTGCTCCAATTACAGCTGCAAGTCGCTTGGGGTATGTTTCTATCAGTTTTGCACATCGAGAGACTGACATTCTTGCCCATTCTTCCTTGCAAAACAGCTCGAGCTCAGTGAGGTTGGATGGAGAGTGTTTGTGAACAGCAGTCTTCAGCTCTTTCCACAGATTCTCGATTGGATTCAGGTCTGGACTTTGACTTGGACATTCTAACACCTGGATACGTTTATTTTTTAACCATTCCATTGTAGATTTGGCTTTATGTTTTGGACCATTGTCCTGTTGGAAGATAAATCTCCGTCCCAGTCTCAGGTCTTGTGCTGATACCAACAGGTTTTCTTCCAGAATGTTCCTGTATATTGCTGCATCCATCTTCCCGTCAATTTTAACCATCTTCCCTGTCCCTGCTGAAGAAAAGCAGGCCCAAACCATGATGCTGCCACCACCATGTTTGACAGTGGGGATGGTGTGTTCAGGGTGATGAGCTGTGTTGCTTTTACGCCAAACATATCGTTTTGTATTGTGGCCAAAAAGTTCCATTTTGGTTTCATCTGACCAGAGCACCTTCTTCCACATGTTTGGTGTGTCTCCCAGGTGGCTTGTGGCAAACTTTAAATGAGACTTTTTATGGATATCTTTGAGAAATGGCTTTCTTCTTGCCACTCTTCCATAAAGGCCAGATTTCTGCAGTGTACAACTGATTGTTGTCCTATGGACAGACTCTCCCACCTCAGCTGTAGATCTCTGCAGTTCATCCAGCGTGATCATGGGCCTCTTGGCTGCATCTCTGATCAGTTTTCTCCTTGTTTGAGAAGAAAGTTTGGAAGGACGGCCGGGTCTTGGTAGATTTGCAGTGGTCTGATGCTCCTTCCATTTCAATATGATGGCTTGCACAGTGCTCCTTGAGATGTTTAAAGCTTGGGAAATCTTTTTGTATCCAAATCCGGCTTTAAACTTCTCCACAACAGTATCTCGGACCTGCCTGGTGTGTTCCTTGATTTTCATAATGCTCTCTGCACTTTAAACAGAACCCTGACACTATCACAGAGCAGGTGCATTTATACGGAGACTTGATTACACACAGGTGGATTCTATTTATCATCATCGGTCATTTAGGACAACATTGGATCATTCAGAGATCCTCACTGAACTTCTGGAGTGAGTTTGCTGCACTGAAAGTAAAGGGGCCGAATAAGATTGCACGCCCCACTTTTCAGTTTTTTATTTGTTAAAAAAGTTTAAATTATCCAATAAATGTTGTTCCACCTCACGATTGTGTCCCACTTGTTGTTGATTCTTGACAAAAAAATTAAATTTCATATCTTTATGTTTGAAGCCTGAAATGTGGCGAAAGGTTGCAAGATTCAAGGGGGCCGAATACTTTTGCAAGGCACTGTATGTGTGTACATATACATATATATTAGGGTTGTCAAAATTATCGCGTTAACGGGCGCTAATTAATTTTTTAAATTAATCACGTGAAAATATTTGACGCAATTAACGCAGATTACGCCACTCAGACTTAAATGACGGTAAAGTGAAACACCACTTGTAACTTGTAACTTGTGTTATATGGAGTTTTGTCGCCCTCTGCTGGCGCTTGGGTGCGACTGATTTTATAGGCTTCAGCCACCCATCAGCATTGTGTAAGTAATTATTGACATCAACAATGGCGGGCTACTAGTTTATTTTTTGATTGAAAATTTTACAAATTTCATTAAAACGAAAACATTAAGAGGGGTTTTAATATAAAATTTCTATAAATTGTACCAAAATTTTTCTTTTAAGAACTACAAGTCTTTCTATCCATGGATCGCTTTAACAGAATGTTTATAATGTTAATGCCATCTTGTTGATTTATTGTTATAATAAACAAATACAGTCCTTATGTACCGTATGTTGAATGTATATATCCATCTTGTCTTTCCATTCCAAAAATAATTTACAGAAAAATATGGTATATTTTATAGATGGTTTGAATTGCGATTAATTGTGATTAATTACGATTAATTAATTTTTAAGCTGTAATTAACTCGAAAAATTTTAATCGTTTGACAGCCCTAATATATATACATACGGTATATATATACCGTATATATGTTAGGGGTGTCATGGTACACACAAGTGATAATTCGGTACGTACCTTAGTACGGGTGTCACGATTTGGTATGGGTTCGGTGAAAACAAAAAGGCTTTTTTTTTTTAATAACAGCATTTGTTATTTTGTTCTTTTGGCTAAAACTAAAAAGCAGCTTTTATTTGTGCAAAAATAAATAGAAGAAAACATCTAACTTGTGAAAACAAGCTTCTATGGTTCTAACAATTTCATTCACAGGGTATGTGCGAAAGTAGACAACACACCCATTTTTGCGGGGATCGACTGAGGTAACGGTTAAATTTAGTGATCAATGATAACTTCTTCATCCGTTTTGGTTTGTCTTAATTTTCCCATAATGTCGGTTGTTGGTTTAGGCGCATTAGCTCCATCACCCCCTGGTTTGGAGGAAAACTAACTTTGACTTGGACTTTCTTTTTAAAAATTATTATTGAAATGTATTCACTGTCTGTTGTGCACCAAACCATTGTGCCCGTACCGTGACAGAACGGGACAAATACAAATGCTGTACACCAGTGGTCTCAAACCGGTCCTCAAAGGGCCGCAGGGGGTACTGGATTTCATTCCAACCAAACGAGACAAATACCTTTTCACCAATCTGGTTTCTTACAAGTGTAATCAGTTGATTGCAATCAGGTGCTGCTTATGTTAGTAGAAACCTCATTGGTTGAACTGTTTGTGCTGGATCTGTTGGAACAAAAACCAGGACCCACTGCGGCCCTTTGTGGAGTCGGTTTGAGACCGCTGCTGTACACTCTTAATATACAGTACCGTAATTTTCGGACTATAAAGCGCACCTGACTATAAGCCGCCACCCACCAAATTTGACAAGAAAATGGCATTTGATCATAGAGAAGGACTAGGCCTGTGCCGGTATGAGATTCTGCCAGTATGATAACCTTAAGCAAAAATATCATGGTTTTACGGTATCACAGTATTGCAATTACAGCGCTAATATGTGTTACTTTGCGATATCTGGGTTTACTAATAAAATTATGTATGTTTTCAAAACATTAGTAAATTAAAGAATAAGTGTAATGTTAAGTTAATTTAAAAAACAATAATTATAATTGAAATATTCAAAATAAAATTAAACTATATGCAGTCCTTTAGGTAGCCACTGAAATAAATTAAAACTTATAAAAGTAACAATAACGCTCATTTAAAAAAATTAAAAAAGAAAAAGAAAACGATAATTAGCCATTGAAATATCATTCAACAGGGTTATTATTGAACGCAGTGAAAATATTGGTCATTTCAAATGACTCATTTGACAATATTAGTAGTATGACTTACTTTTCAGTATTCTCTCAAAGTTGCCGTCAAAGTCCAACGCCCATTGATTCAACGAACACGTGGCAAGAATGACTTTCCGCCCCATTCTCTTGTTACTAACAAGTATGCGACGCCCCTCTTCTTTTAGTGCGCACAACGATTAAATACGTTTCAGTGCTAATTTATAAGTGCGTTTCAATGAAAGACCTGCGACGTCCACTGCGCAAAGTGCGCATTGCCCAACGCGTAGCCGTCGCTTGTTTACATAGATATCATATGTGGTTAGATCGCTTAAAGCGGAGTCAGCGGCATTAACTAGCGGCCATCTTGCAGCAGAAAACGTCACTAGCAAGGGAATTTAATGGGGAAATATCAAACAAAACGAATTCCCAGATTAAAAAAAAAAAACAAAATAAAAAACAAAAACCATCTTCCATTACCCAAACCTGTGTTGAAATAATACAAGGGCATCATGTTTTATAGGCATTTATTTGTCGGTCTCACGAGTCGTCATTTACAGATAAAGTTAAATTGTAAACAACTGAGCAGTAAGAATCGTCTTTGCTTTCATCATTCTCTTTGATAAAATGGGACACTCGTGTTGTGTGAAAGGCTGCCATACTAAATCACACGACAAAAATGTCAGCAAAGTTGACCACGACATAAGATTTTTTTCGTTTTCCCTCTTGGAAAAGAGGTCATGGACAGCAGGTTGAGGAACTAACGAAGCGGCGTCAGATGGCCTGGGTCGCAGCGGTGAAAGAAACGGAAGGGCATCACTTTCGACACCATATCTCCCTTACTGCATGTTTGCTCTCGGCATTTTCATAAAGGCAAATCGGATTTTTTAAAAGTATTGATTACTGAATATGCTGGGTTTTTGTTGCTTTCTAAAGTCGCTATTTTCTCATTGGCTAACCTTAGCTAGCTGGCCTCACTTGTAAACTCCATGCAAAGAGGGAGGGCAGTGGAAATAGGTTAATCTGTTCGTTATAAATCAGTGTTTAATTTATTCAGTCATCGTTTATAAAACATTATAGAGTGAATGATTTGAAAGATAAAGGTAAACAGCAAAAATGCACCGAAATATTTGTCAAGCGTGAGATTTCCTTTTGTGATCTGAGAGATCTGATGGGATGGTAGCATGTCTGATTAAGTGATCACGATTGTGAAATGCCATGGAAATATCCAATCATACCTAGCTTTCTAAATAAAACCTAATGTGATAGCAGGTGAATCAGCTTATGAAATGATGGAGACTGACCCAGACTCTGTGAGACACATCTGTTACACCGACAAACACCGCACGCTCTGCAAGACGAAGTAGGCATGAGCAGCTACGGAAAGAGACACTGCAAGCACCAGAGATGAGGGTCCAGCAGGATGCAAACATTGAAGAGCTGCAGACCAAGGAGGGACCATCTGAGCCTGGTGAAATAAACTGTCACCAACCGAATGAGGAGGGGACACCTGATGCTGGAGAAGAAAGTGGTCAGCTACAGACTGAAGAGAGGGGACACATGAAGCTGGAGAAGAAGGTGATCAGCTAATCACAGAGGATGAGACACACAACACCAATCAGGATGTGACACATACTTTGATTATTGACTGTTTTGAAATGTTCATAGAAAACCCATCAAATCTGAAAGCACGTGCCCAAATGTTTTCCAGCTACAAGCACCACCACACTATGAAGTATTTTAAATGTATTACACCCAAGGGAGCCATTTGTTTCTTATCAAAAGGCTTGGGAGGTCGTACAAGTGACATATAACCCTGAACAGTGATTTTCTTTATAATTTGTTACCTGGGGACATTGTCTTGGCTGACGGAGGTTTTGACATACAAGAATGTGTGGGCATGTAGTGTTCAGATGTCAAACTCCCAGCATTTACAAAAGGCCGCTGTCAGTTAGCAGCTACAGATGTGGCGGAAACTAGGAAAACAGCACATTTGAGAATCCATGTTGAAAGGGTCTCGGAAATGTTTGTCAGAAGTGTAAGATCTTAACAGGAACCATACCCATGAACATGATTCTTCCATGTGAAGGTGAAGAAGACACAATGTTGGATAAGGTTGTCACTGTCTGCTGTGCCCTGACAAGCCAGTGCCCAACAGTAGTTTAGTACAATTAGTTTTCTTTTCGTAGTGTTTGTACAAGCAAAGTTTTTTTTTATACGTTTGTAGATGACTTAAACCTGTTTAATAAAGTATGTCAGTGACAATTTTGAAGTCTTGACTCTTTGCCTCTCTTAGGTACATAAAGAACTAGCGTTGGTTTTGATAATGAAAAGTACTTTTTTTTTACTAATTACATTCAAACAATTCTGTGGAGATAAACACTGAATAGGAAATACGATGTTTGCTAACAAAACGAGAAGTTTGAGTTTTACTTTTTTAGATATATATTTTTTTACTAAAATTCTCAATCAAAACAGCAGCAGCACAATGGTAAACAGAAAATATCAATACAAGTAAATATAAAACGTGCGCATGAAGTAAAATAAATAACACTAGTTGTAGAATAACGTGTTCAAGTAAATTTGTCCCACTTCACATGTTAAGTCCTGCATTGAGAGAATTGCACATCTTTGCATGGCAATGTCAACACTGAAACAATATATTGTGCAATATACATGAATTTGCATGTCATTATGACAGTACCTTCACCTGTTTTAGTTATGCGATGTTTAAGATGATATTCAAAGTACAATTCAAGTTCAACAATGTTCAAGTAAGAGCTGTATCATGTTTCTGAGAGGAGCAACGAGAGTGACGACTGTGTTGTCGCAGTCCGGCGGTCGAAATGCGGAGATCCTGCACCGGGCCATTCGGTAAATGTCGCTGAGCTTCGAGAGATTTATAGTTTTTAAAATGTAAGCGCTAATACCGTAAACGAGGGAGTTTTTTTTTTTTTTTTTATATCCAGCGATGAAGGGGGAGGCAGTAGTGTGGCGTCGGAGCTACACCTGTTCTGGTTTGTTTACATCCGTGGTATACTCAAAATGGCGCATGGGGGCGTGTCCGCTAGTTTGGGCACGTGACTGACAAAGACCGATTAGCATCGTCCAAGATCTACAAACATAACTTTTCACCACATGCACAGGTCTCTGTTTCACCAACCACATACACACATAATCTGGAATAATAGAATGATTCTTTATCAAAACAAATCTTTATTCTTGGACAACTGGATGCAGAAGAAAATCTCTTTTGTGTCCCAACTTTTTAATGGCAATGGGCACATAATGTCTTACTCGGAGTTTTGGATTATTTTCAGCTCCCAGTTAGATCTCAGCAATATGCTATTGTTACCTGGTCTTTCCTTTGGAAAGATCAGGTAGTGAGATTCTACGGCCTCCCCCCTACATGTTAGTTATTGTTTTTTTTTTTTGAATGGGAATCCTTCGTCCCGCCGCGCAGCCCAAACCGTAGCACCGATCGGCACCGTTCAAGTATCGGCACGACCGGAATTCTCACGCGACGATGGGAATTTTTCAAACGGCCCCGAAAATTTTTCGGTTCGTCCGTAAACGGCAATTTTCCGGAAAAAACAAGCAATTTTCAAAATGTATCTTGTCCTACAATTTCTTACCAAATTACATAATTTAGGTATCAAAAATTCCGGGACGGTGAGGGGCATAAAAGTTGTATACAGAATTTGGAAAAAATTTACGGTTCCCCAGAAATTTGACAAAAACTTGCCCATTCATTTTTAATGAGAAAAAAAAAATCAAAATGTATTTAGTCCTACAATTTTTCACTAAATCACACAATTTGGGCATCAAAAATTCCAGGACAGGGAGGGGAATAAAGGTTATTAATACAATTTGGAAAAAATATACGGTTCCCCGGAAATTTGCCAAAAACCTGCCCATTCATTTTTAATGGGAAAAAAAGACAACTTTCAAACTGTTACAAGTCCGTCAATTTTTGACGAAAACACACAAGATGGGCGTAAAAAATTCCGGGATGGCGAGGGGCATAAAAATGACAGCGGTAAATTTTTTGATAAAATGTACGGTTTCCCGGCAATTTGCCAAAAACTGGCCCATTCATTTTTAATGGGAAACAAAGAAAAGTTTCAAAATGTATCTAGTCCTTCAATTTTTGACCAAATCACATAATTTGGGCATCAAAAATTCCGTGACGGTGAGGGGCATAAAAGTTGTATACAGAATTTTGATAAAAATTACGGTCCCCCGGAAATTTGCCCAAAACTGTCCCATTCATTTTTTTCTAATGAGAACATTTCCCATTCACTTACAATGGGATTTCCAATTGAATTTTTTTACATTGCATTGATGCCATTGACGGCCACGCATGTCGAATCTATTGATGCCAATGTACTTGGATTCAATTGACTTTTTGGATGTCGATGCCATTGACGGCCATGGACGTCCAAAATGTTTCCCATTCATTTTCAATGGGGAAAAAACTAAATTTCCCCAAATCAACAGATAATGACCAGATATCAATAGGACCTGTCCCCCAAACATCCCTGACTCCATTGACGCTTATAGGGGGTGCTGCCATTGACGTCCATGGACGTCCAAAATTTTTCCCATTCATTTTTAATGGGAATTTTTTTTTTTCCCCAAATCAACAGAAAATTACTAGATATCATTAGGACGTGTCCCCCAAATGTCCCCAACTGCATTGCTGCTTATGGAGGGTGATGCCATTGACGTTCATGGACGTCCAAACTTCCCATTCATTTCCAATGGCATTTCTTCATGTTTGTTCATTTTATTGATGCCAATGTACTTGGATTCCATTGACGCTTATGTAAGTTGATACCATTGACGTCCATGGACGTTCAAAACTTTTCCCATTCATTTTCAATGGGAACTACCCCCCCCCCCCCCCCAAATCAACAGAAAATGACTAGATATCAAAAGGACGTGTACCCCAAATGTCCCCGATTGCATTGCCGCTTATGGAGGGTGATGCCATTGACGTTCATGGACGTCCAAACTTCCCATTCATTTCCAATGGCATTTCTTCATGTTTGTTCATTCTATTGATGCCAATGTACTTGGATTCCATTGACGCTTATGTAAGTTGATACCATTGACATCCATGGACGTCCAAAAATTTTCCCATCCATTTTCAATGGGAAATTTTTTTTTCCCCCAAAATCAACAGAAAATGACTAGATATCAGTAGGACGTGTCTCCCAAATGTCCCCGATTGCATTGCCGCTTATGGAGGGTGATGCCATTGACGTCCATGGACTTCCAAACTTCCCATTCATTTCCAATGGCATTTCTTCATGTTTGTTCATTCTAGTGATGCCAATGTACTTGGATTCCATTGACGCTTATGTAAGTTGATACCATTGACGTCCATGGACGTCCAAAAATTTTCCCATTCATTTTCAATGGGAATTTTTATTTCCCTAAATCAACAGGAAATTACCAGATATCAATAGGACGTGTACCCCAAATGTCCCCGATTGCATTGACGCTTATGGAGGGTGCTGCCATTGACGGCCATGGACGTCCAAATTTCCCATTAATTTCTAATGGCATTTAATTTGTTTAATGCCATTGATAGGCATGTTTGTCCATTCTAGTGATAGCCTTGGGCGGGGCTACGATCTGTATAGCCACACAGGAAAGACCAGGTGTAATTTCTCCCGAAATTGCAGTTTCTAGTTTATGATGGAATTCCTTCATTATGCTGTGCAGAAATGTAAACTTGCCAAGTTTATCTCCTTCAAATACACTAAATTCAAGTGTGGGGAAATTATGTTTGCTACATAACAAAAATTCAAATTGTGCTGTTCGATCTGTATTTCAGAATGAATTTAGATCCACACCGTATGTTACTACATACAGTATAAGTATAAAATCTTTGAATATGACGTGAAATGTCGTCTATGTTAACATAGAAAATGTTTGTCCTTTTGGTTTTATGCAAGAGCTCCCCTTCCGTCCATCTGCATGAAGCACATTGGAGTTATGGTAATAACAAACTCTCCGATAATAGAATATTCTTTATTTGTCATTGCCTTGACAACGAAACTGGACGTGCAACTCTAGTTATTTACAAATAAAAAATATGAATATTCATGTTTACTCAAATGTAGCAATTTAAGGTTTCCAAGATTATAACCAAGCATAAAAAAATACTGAATGAAGGTATCGGTGTTAAATTAGTAGCGATATAATATTATGCCTTGGGCAAATGGTGCAAGATGTACTAATATTATACACTATATTACATATGATCATGAACTACACTGAATATCAAACGTTACACATCTTGAATAGCAACCTCCTGAGATGTGAGCCTCAATGCAGCCTGTTTTCCAGGTTGCCTCCTCCAACATGCATGATTACAATAATCATTTTCCCAGCAAGAGGGTATATAGGAGATGAGAAAAAAATTTCCAGAATGGTGACATCAATTTCTTCAACTTCACTGTCAGCGATCACATCGTCTGCTGGAGATGATGCTGTATGTTCTGCGGTGTCATTGCACAAGCTCTGTCGTGGCGTAACACCTGGTAGCAATATGGAGGTAGATTTGTGTCTATTTTCAATTTTAAAAAGTCACTTAAATTTTTTTAAAAATGTTTGAATGCAAAAATAAATTTGGGACTCAAAAAAGCATTTGAAAAGTTTTTCTTTTACTATTTTTTTCTAAATTACTTTCAAATAAAAATAACATTTTCAAATATATATATGTATTTTTAGGAGAGGGCAATTTTTGCATATGAATTTTTTTCTTTGATTTAAAATATTTTTCTGATTGAAGCAACTTTTTGGGGGGATTGAATGATTTAGACACAAATGTCCTCCCGATAATATGGCCCTAACACAAAAAGGATTGCTTCAATCAAAGAAAACCTTATTAATGAAAAATTAAGTGTTCAAACTTTAGCCATCTTTTGTATCAGAGCATCTCTCCAGAATACACTGTTATTTTAACGACAAGACTAAGCAATTTCACTGTCCTGTTTGGACACAATGACACACGAACTAACATTCTGATAGCATTGCCATGTTCAATGACACATGTATTTAACTTTGAGAGCTGGACCAAGGATTCTGAGCCAAGAATGGATTTTTCCACTAATCCAAGGCATTTTTCTACATGTGCTAATTGTATTGAGACATGCACAAATTATTATGCAAACGGACAGGATGATACCAAAGCTAGGGTGACCAAACGTTCTTTTGCCCGGACAAGTCCTAATTTCACGTAGTGTTCTCGTGGTCCGGGCGGGTTTTATAAATTCATAAAAATGTCCGGTTTTTATGAATTTTTTTAGTTTTATTCACGGGACCAATTTGAAGAGAATCCCTCCAACTGCTGGGTGGCAGCAGTTGACATGGCTCTTACGAGAATGGAGGGAAGTAGTAGTTCTTCTTGTTTTTGTCGTCAGTTTACCCCTATCATGAGGCATTACAGCCATCTACTGGGTTGACGATTTGGCCACAATGCCTAAAGTTGTTTTTTTTTTAATGCTAAATACATATATAATGGCAACTGTTGACTTCTGTCTGAGCATTGACTGTAAAATCCCGTTTGGTGTCGCATCGGCGCGCTGCCGATGATTGCAAACTTTTATAGCAAAGTTTGATTTTTGCCTCAGCTAGCTATCAGTAAGCTAAACCGCGCTAGGCGTTATGGGAAATGTAGTTTTGAACTGCTACGTTTGGAAACATGCTGATTGAATAGTTTGTCAGTTTATTTCGGTTTTTGTTTGTGTGCAATCTAGAACATTGAATGAGAACATCAATTGAATGGGAATAACAATTTGTCAAGGACAATTGTCGTGATAGTAATTTATAAAAATGTTTAGTTGGCACATAGCCTACTGTGTGTATGTGTATTGACTGGACTACATTTCTATGGGTCTGCATTATATATGAAAATATATATATATATGTATATATTTATTTTTAAAGTCATTATTTTTTTTCAAACTGCATTTTTCCATCCAGAGTGAGGGGGCACACTTGTGATATAGGCATCTTTGAGTGAACTTCGAGTAAAATTCAAGTATCTTGAGGCCGGGCTGAGGCTGGGCTGAGTGTCCTCTTTTTTAGAAATCAAAATATAGTCACCCTAACCAAAGCGATTGAGAAAAGCTGTTGAGGTGGTTGCAGCTCAACATTGCATTCGTAGGAAGAATTGACGGAGAATAAGTTGTCTTTTAGCCAAAACTTGGCGTGTTTAATTTCTACTGACATGTGGATACATCCTCTCTCATTGCTGTCTTCACAGGCAATCCCACAAATCAAAGTCATCAAAGTCAAACAAGAAGAAGTAATAAAAGTAGCACTTTAGACAATTAAGTCCCATCCTGCCATCTTGTGGCGAAAAGTTAATATGTCAATAATAACAAGCAATAGGAGCATTATTTCCACATCAACTGAGGACACATTTATGAATACAAAACATTTCCTCCACCATTTCTCTCAACACCCCCACTTGTTCTCATGTTGATGGCCTTTTTAACAACCAAATGAACTTTTAAATTTCAAATTCCAAAAATAACAGTCAAAGTTCTTCAATTTAAACTTTGTTACAGGTTTTGTCATGATATCAGCTATCATGTCATCCGTTGTCAATCAGGTAGCACTCCGCATCTTCTCTTTTTAGTGAGACTCCACTGCACCGGGTACCATCTGCCATCAGGCCTCGTTCCCGGATGCTGTGTGTATCCTGCCACCTGGTGTTGGGCTGTTCATCTCTCACCTTGAATGCGAAGTCAGGATCTCCATCTTCAGTAATTTTTCTCGCTCCGTCCGGTGTTTCCTTGCGTCTGCAAGTGGTGTCTTTGTGCGTGTCCGTTTTGCACCGACTACACCATGTCTTTTGTCGACATGATTTTGCACGGTGACCTTTGATACCACATTTGAAGCACACCAACTCTGTGTCGTCTTTGATCCAGTCACGAGCGTTTGCTTTTGTGGTTTGCTTTGAAGCTCTTGCTTTAGTCTTCATCACTCTGTCGCTTGTTTCTGCTGCATTTAACTTTTCCGTTTCTTCAAAACTTCGGAGTTTGGTTTTGAATTCTGCAAATATCATGTTCTCATCGGTATGCGCCACATGAATTGTAAATGGCTTGTAACTTTCTGGCAGCCCCTTCAAGACCATTGCGATAAGTAAACCATCTGCCATTGTTTCACCTGCATTTCGCAATGCTGTGATGGCGGTCTCAGCTCTTATGATGTAGTCCATTATGCTTTCTTCGGTTCCCTTTTGAAGAGATGTTAGCATGGTGTACAAATTTATAATCCTGGGTTTTCCCTTCCCAGCATAATATTCTCTTAATATTTTCAGAGCTTTTCTTCCGTCATTTGGCACATCTCACATTATTAATGAAAGGCTTTTATCATCAAGAAGTTGTATCATTTCAGCATACGCGTCCGCATTTTTCATTTCATCATTTTCTCTCTCTGCTTCAGTGGTTGGTCCTACCAGCACTGTCTTCTTTAGCCCGATTAGATGAAAAAGTCCCAACATTTTAGTTTCCCAGAGTTCATATTTAGCTTCATCTCCGTCAAATGCCAGTCGAGGTAACCTACTTGTTCCTCGAGGATCCATGTTGCCTGTTAGCTTTTTCCACTAATCAGCAGTCCGTGAGCACGCTGTCCTTCGTGACCTTCTACACGGTGGAAACTGACTTTACCTTCGAATGACTCCTGGGCCCATAACCTGTTGAGGTGGTTGCAGCTCAACGTTGCATTCGTAGGAAGAATTGACGGAGAATAAGTTGTCTTTTAGCCAAAACTTAGCGTGTTTAATTTCTACTGACATGCGGATACATCAATGAGGATACATCCTCTCTCATTGCTGTCTTCACAGGCAATCCCACAAATCAAAGTCATCAAAGTCAAACAAGAAGAAGTAATAAAAGTAGCACTTTAGACAATTAAGTCCCATCCTGCCATCTTGTGGCGAAAAGTTAATGTCAATAATAACAACCAATAGGAGCATTATTTCCACATCAACTGAGGACACATTTATGAATACAAAACATTTCCTCCACCATTTCTCTCAACAAAAGCTTTGACTGCTAGCATGTTCAGGAGATGATCCATTCCCAAACATAGCCTGTCCACGTTTATTTGTCCAAAATATAAATGCTAGGTGTTAAGTAGCAGCTACCTAACTTTTGTTTTTTTTGAGTGTTTGAACAAAGCTGATGCTGCATTCATAGTTTCTCTTTGTTGTTGAGCAATTTTGTTAGCATTCTGAGGCTACGTCTACACTAGGAATGATAATTGTCTTAAAGTGCGTATGACAGGAGAAAAAAAGTCTTAAATAGGATTATTATGTGAATTAGAATCATATTTTGAGACGATTCGACGATATACAACAATTTAGCAAAGCGCAGATGACGAGAAATTAGTCTTTTAAGCTGCCAGTTAGCCACGCCTACCATTATAGGGCTCTAGCGTCCCCAGCAGGTGGATGACATAAGCGGAGTCATGATTTCATCTGATTTAGTAGCAGCCCATTGAGGGGGAATTGTTCAGATTGAGGAAAACGCGACGAAGAGAGCCGCAAAATGTAATTGTTTCAGTTTCTCTACTCCAATATTTTTACAAGATATTCTTTTTATCCAAGTATTTTTCCCCAATAGCTAAATAAATGGCATGGTCATGACAAATAACTTGTAACTTAAAAGTCTTGTGCTAAATGAAATATGAAATAATATAAAATGCATTCATTCAGCAAGACATGGCAAAATTACTCCATAATGGTCAAAACTGTCGACTTCACCTTTACTGTCCTCCTCCCTAATGATATTTTATGCCATCTAAGTCGGGCTTATGTCATTTCTCTTCCCTGGCTTCGGAGAATGTAAACAAACCAAGAGGCTTGACAGCTAGCCGACATGCTAACCCGAACCGAGTGATGTTTCAAAGTCTTCGAAGCGGAAAATCACACATAACCAGCCCGGATCATTTCACATGACAACTGGGTTGTCGATTGTCTTCGCCGACTGGAAACCCGCCCGGCGGCGAACAAGTTAGAGCTCGTCGTTCCCCTGCTGAGGGCATAGGGCTCGTTTGTGGGAAAGCAGCTGGACAATGACCGCCGGACAAACCGGCTGACGTCGGAGGAGGATGTAGCTGCCAAATGGTTAACATGAATATGGCAAAATAATGCTTTACTACACGGCGAAGTCGTAAACAGCGAGAG
Organism: Corythoichthys intestinalis; assembly: GCF_030265065.1. Classification (NCBI taxonomy): domain Eukaryota; kingdom Metazoa; phylum Chordata; class Actinopteri; order Syngnathiformes; family Syngnathidae; genus Corythoichthys; species Corythoichthys intestinalis. The sequence goes on from NC_080395.1 coordinate 82,693,848, forward strand.
ACTCATAGGAGGGCGGCTGTAGTTGTTATGCGGGTAACATGACAATATGTGTATGAGGAGAACTTTTTACATGCCCATCCATGATCAAACGTCAGTAGTCCTTTATTTAAAAAAAGTTTGTAGTGTTTACTTTGTAATCGCTGTATTCGCGGCTATTTTTAACACAAAGTTGCAATTTCTGATCGGTCGGAAAATTTGACAGAACATCGGACACATGAAGAGGCAATAAGCCGAGTATAGTGCTCTCCCGGCGGGGGGATGTGCGACAAGCTGCCGATCGTTGGCCGAGCGGACAAGGAGCATGTCAGCCACAAAATGCAAACCAGCAACATATTTAAATGATCCCAGTATTTGACATAATACAAAACACGATTTTTACTCACTTCCTCGTAATTCCCATGGTCCCACAGTAGTAGGGCTTGTTTTGGCCAATATCCACCGGTGAATGGGAACCTTTTGAAACCTCTCCCTTGTACAGCAAGAATTTTCTGCAGCCGTTTGGCTGGCATGATGCGAAAAATAAACAAATTAATCCGCAAAATCAGCTGAAGCCTTAGTCCTTCTCATACAACAGTCGGCTGTATAGTGAAGAGGACTCCTTCTTCCGTACACGTCACAGCGCCCTCTTCCTCAATGCAAGAGCGAAGCCGGAAGTCTGTCATTTTTGTAGCACGGGATTCAGAAAATTGAATAAATATATAGATCGCTTCTTCACACATCCAAGTGGTCCATTTTATTCAGGAGCATAAAATACCGCGTGTATTATGAGATAAACATGCTTTTTCATGTTAAGGCACTTTAAACGTACAAATTTATTATTGCCACATTTCTCGGACGGACGGACGGGCAGGCGGTGTCATACGCGGAGATTAAGGGGTGTCCGGGGGCATAGCCCGTTGGTGGCCGAAAATGTCATTGCATCTAATTGACTTTCCTATATATGAATTTAAAATTAAGACTTTGCTGGTGAAATGTTGTCTATAAAAGTTGTAAAGCAATAAAACAACAAAAATGGATGAAATGAACAAAAAACATTTTTATAATGGGTCAAAATTATTTTTCAAACACTTCATGTGACTAGCACCTTAGAGATGGCCATTTGCTTTGCTTAGCCAAAACCACCTAAGGACTAGCCTGGTACACCAGACATACCGCTGTTCCAGCTATTGAGTCTGGCCACCATTCAGCGGATACAATTTCCAGGGCGGAGCAAGCCACCGCAAACAGACAGCGGAGTGGACAAATCAGCGATGGGCGGACGTGACGTTAGTAAAGCGATGAGGGTAGGACGAGGGACTTGCGCGCGGAAGTAAACATACGAGGAGAGCGGAGTTTATTCAACATGGCTAGCGCGAGGCGGACTGTTGTCAATGACTCGTGTCGATGTGTTTTTGGTAATTTAAAACTGATTGTACTGTGGATTGGAACATATTCTCGGCTCTCCTGTTCGCCATCTGTGTTGTTGTGGAGACGACTTCCGACGCGGAACAGTGGCGTTACTCGTTAAGAAAATGTCACACAAATAAACGAATCAGATTGGACGGTTGATTTTGTCCGTGCTCGAGAAGCCGTTAATGGACTGGGTTCCAGGCTATTCTCACAGTGTTTGAAAAATACAGGGAGAACAGTCTTGCCGTGCCAGGCAACCTAAGGACAGATTCCTGGCTAGAATATTCAGTCAAAAAGGATCTGGCGTCTACTTCTCCACTAGAGAGTATGTACGAGTGCATGCGTGTCCGCTGTGAGCGGTGCATAAAGACCTCCCTCCCGTTGCCTTCAAGAGGGTGTGCTGGCAGCTGAAGCCATTAATCTGGGCTTTTGGCTTAGTGGTCAGCACACTCACCTGCCGTGCGTCGTGCACGCAGGTATGAGTCCTGACCTGGACGAGGGGGACGGATCTCGTCGCACGGCGCGGTTCCATGCAGACCAGTTACACGAGCATGGGCTAAGCTGATATCCGAGTGTATATCTTGTAAGTTATTTTTATTGCTGAAAATGTGTTTCGGGGTCATCAACATGTCCCCCCCCACCACAAAAATCAAACTCTGCTGTGAGGGGCAGTGTTTCAGGTCCTCTGCGTGTTCGTTTTCAATTCAGGTGAGACGGCTAGACTGGATTGTTAAATGAAGACTGGAGGCAAGAGATCAATACAGCGCAGTGACGTCACAGCATGGTAGGTCTCTGGACGGCAAGGAAAAGACAAGACGGTGATGAGGGCATTTTGGTTTGCCGCCTCGTACTTATTATTCTTCACTAGCTGTAACGTCCAGTTAAATTTCGCAGCCATTAGAAAGACTAGAGATGATGTCATTGTTTCTCTGGACCTACCATGCTGTGACGTCGTTACTCTCGCGAGACTCCGTAGACGCATGACGCAATCAACTGGCTAGGCTAGTGAAAGGCTAAGGCTGATTATTTGCTGCTTTTGAATCAACTGACATTGCACCTTTGCTGCTTTTGAGTCAACTGACATTGCACCTGAGAGGAATGAAGACCAATGCATGATTAAGGCGCGCCCTAGTTCGCATCACCTGGCCGCCACTGTGTTTGGGACATGTTGACTGGAAAATACCACGAGGCAGGCCCATGTTTAAGCACCAACGAAGGAATCATGGACATTGAAGGACAATGGACAAAACTGGTGACTCACGGCAGAAATGCCGACAACATCTTAATCCTGCCTGTTTGGGAATGGGCCGGAAGCTGAGGATCCAGAAGAAAGAAGAGAGTGTATATTTTACTGTGTGCTGCGTATGCTTTACTATGTGCTATGCTGTATTATCATATATCAATAAGTAAGTGTCTGATTATTGTATGTACATTGTTTAGAGATGACCAGGCCAAGAGGCTATCGTTCCAAGCGGAAGGTAAGAGAGGGGAATTTTGTCCTGGCTTCAAGAACAAGCAAATATATACTCCCAAATAATAATCAAAATGATATTGGAAGTGCAGGTTTTCGCCCCCCTCTGGCATCTCACCCTTGGTAATTAGGCATTTTAATAAATGAATAAGAAATAAAGAATTGAATAGAAGGCCAACACCAATTGACCTTGGTGATTAGGCATTTTGGTAATGATTAATAGGCCAAATACCAAGGGGATCTGTAGATAAGCTTAAGTTCCATATACGAAGCCATGAGACAGTAGCTTGCTTGCACGAACAGGCTGATATGAATACTATATATGGGCATGTTTATCAAAGATTCAGTTTGAAGAACTCAGTTTGTCTAGTTGGATCCAGATGGTTGCTTGATTTAGGGAAGTGTTTTGAAGAAGTATGCAGACGAGGTTACAAAGTGCGAGACCTCTTATAAGAAACCATTTTCTTAGAAGAAGAATTCCTGGAAGAACAAGAACCAACCAATGAGAGACAGAAAAGATCATGTATCCCTGCATCGTCATCATTATGTCTATATAAACCATGTACTTGTCCTGGGTGTTGTTCTCTCAGCCGCAGTGTTCCTGTGCATTTGATCAGCTGAGAACCCAGACGTCTGTAATACTTTTACTTGGGAGATTAAATCTACCTCTGCTAATCTGGTCTGATTGATTCCTGGTCTCTTCTGCGACAGAAAGAATGCGCAAAATTGTTAGGTGCGAGAAGGTAAAGGTATAGTATAACTAATTGGATTAATGTTAATTGGAGTCAGATAAGGTAAAACACTTGCTGAAAACTGGTATGTATATTCGTTAACCTAACACTAGCAAGTAACTTTGCTCAAGTAGACTTCAACTAATTTTTACCTCAGATTTTTCACGATCGTGATTCACCTTTTTTCTCCGACTCCGCCACACATCAAGGAAACACCATGGCAACATCTAGCCAATGCAGTGATCTCCCGGCGAAGCGTAAAAAGGCAGATTCTATTGATTCGGCTACATCGACCGACGATTTGTTGTTAGCAAGCCCCCCCGAATACACAAAGTCAATTAGCGAGGGAATTGGATCAATCGATAAGAAAATATCGATTGCATTAGAAATCCTTCAAGCCGAGATTAAAGATTTAAAAGAAAGCCTCGTGTTTACACAGCACGAGGTAACGTATCTCAAATCGCAAAACGCTATACTGAGAGACGCCTTCGAGTCGACGACCGGAGCATTAGAATCTATTAAAAAAGAGAACAAGATAATGAAGGAGTCAATGTTAGACATCCAATCAAGGAGCATGAGGGACAATTTAATTTTCTCTGGCATCGAAGAAAACACAGGAGACAAACCAGAAGCCCTCGTCAAGTCATTTGTGGCAACATCCCTCAAGCTGCCCAAGGAAATTGTGGATTCGATAAAATTTACGAGGGTACACCGTCTCGGGAAGCCAAGAGGGATCGGTCCGCGTCCAATAATCGCCAAGTTCGAGCTCTACCAGCAGAAAGTAATGGTGAAATCCAAAGGAAGAGAATTACAAGGAACAAGATTCGGTATGAATGATCATTTCCCGCGCGAGATCAACAACAGACGGAAAATCCTCTACCCAATTCTGAAGCGGTCCAGAGCAGAGGGCAAACGTGCAGTTATCGCAGTCGACAAACTTTACGTGGATGGTCAACTATACCGAGACCAAGTGCTCACCCCATGGCTATTCTGACCGATAAGTAATGCCTAAATATTTCTATTATGCATACAATGCTGAATGTAGCTGTCTTGATTTAAGCAAGAAAAATGTATAGATTAGGGATGCTTAATACTTAGTTTGCTATTCCTAAACACTTCCAGTACGCATATAATGCTGAATTAAATTGTTTTGGTTTGAGTAAGGCACATATGTAGATTAGGGCTGCATGATAACTATTTTGTCTGTACCTTCGAAACACTTCTAGTTCGTATATAATGCTGAATTAAGTTGTTTTTTGTTTGAGCAAGGCACATGTGTAGATTAGGATTGCATGATAATCACTTTGTCTGTACTTCCTAAACACTTCCAATATGTACACAATGCCGTATTAAGTAGATTTGATTTCAACAATGCACACGTACAGATCAGGGTTGCATGATAATCACTTAGTCTAGAAGAGTCACGCATGTCTCACACTATACATTTCTATACTGGCGCTCATATCTTTTCTTCTTTTTCTGGGTTATTTGTCTCACCTTTTCCACACTGCTGTTTTCAAACACACACTAAGTACACACTTTAAAATTGTAATGTTTTGTGTTGATGCTACCCATGTATTTAATCCTTCTAACAATGTCTTAATGTTGTGTGAATTAAGAGGTTTACAAAAAATTGCATTCAGTTTTATTAGAATTTGATTTATTACATACTCGTATGGCTTCTAATGAATGTGAATGGTTGTTGACATTCAGGACCGAATATTATAACACACATCCTGAGATCATTACTTTCCTTAAGATACTTATAAATATCCGCATATGACGTATATAAATTTTGTTTCATTTAATGTGAATGGCTTCCGATCGCAGGCAAAGAGAACTAAAACTATGGAATACATCACCAAATTAAAGGCAGACCCCTTCTTTATGCAAGAGTCACATCTAGCCAAATCCGAAGAGAAATATTTTAAACACTCAAATTTTAACTTGATGTATTCAGCCAGCTATAACAGCAGACAAAGAGGAGTATCAATATTAATAAATAAAAGAATCTCGTTCACATTAAATAGTGCAATTGCAGACCCGGAAGGTAGATTCATAATAGTACAAGCCACCATAAGTAATAAACTGTTCACATTAGTGAACATATATGCCCCAAACAACGAGGACACACAGTTCTTCCACAATATCTTTGGTAAACTGAGTGACATGTCAGTGAACTCAACAATTATTATAGGAGGGGACTTTAACACAACACTTGATCCAAGTATAGATAGCTCCAATTTTAAACTCACTAAACAGTCACAAACTGCAAGAACCATTAGGAAATATATGGACGATTTCGGCTTAAGTGACGTCTGGAGAGCAAAACATTTAACAAAAAGGGAATATACCTTTCAATCCCTAGCCCATGGTTCGTGTTCAAGAATAGATTTTTTTCTAGCGAATAATTCCGCTATTAATAATATTTCGCCAAGAATACATCCAATAATCATCAGTGATCATGCAGCAATTTCTTTAGCCCTTAAAATTGACTCCCGCACGATACCCCACGCAACCTGGCGCTGTAATGATTCCTTATTAGATGACCCAGCATTTGATACATTCGTTAAGAAAGAATGGAAAGACTTTATGGAACTTAACGATTCCCCAAACATCTCACCATCATTGCTTTGGGAAACAGGAAAATGCGTAATTCGAGGCAAGATTATCTCATATTCATCATATAAAAAAAAACAAGAACAGAAGTTGGAAAACGAATTAGAAATAAAAATCAAACACCTGACGGAAGAATTCGCCAATAATCCCACAGACAATACCACAAAAGAACTTTTCAGCGCCAAAGAATGGCTCAATAGTATTCTGTCTAAAAAAACTCAGTTTCTGTTACAACAACTACGATATACCAACTTTGAGCATAATAACAAATCCGGGAAATATTTAGCAAACCAACTCGAACGTAACAGAGAAAAAACATTAATTACAACAATACAAGATTCAGCCGGCATAATAACACAATCACCAGAAAAAATTAACCAAACTTTCTATAGCTACTACAAAAACTTATACTCGGTGACAATCGATCATAATGAAGACATTGACCTATTCGTTAATAATCTTGACATCCCCCAAATAACTTTGGAAAGCCAACAATTGCTAGATACCCCACTTACCCTCGCTGAATTATGGAATGCCGTAAAGGACATGCCAACAGGTCGCGCACCGGGGCCCGACGGGTTCTCGACATCATATTTTAAACACTTTTGGAATATGCTGGCACCAATTTTCTATAGAATGGTTCAAGAAATCAGTGCAAAGGGTCAAATTAGAGACAATATGAACACTGCAGTAATCAAACTACTGCCAAAAGAAGGGAAAGACCTAACCCAACCAGCAAACTATAGACCAATATCCTTAATGAATACAGATATTAAAATTATTGCAAAGGCTTTAGCTACTAGATTAGAACAAACTCTTCCCACTATAATTCATAAAGACCAGACCGGCTTTATTAAAGGACGTAACTCTACAAACAATATAAGACGCGTGTTAAATCTTATTAACCCTTTAAGGTCTGGGCCTATTTTGTCTGATTTTGCATGCCTTTGAAGTTGCCTTTATATTTCAAAGAAAGAATTGTTTACGATGGCCTGGTTTGGTCCCTTTTTTTGTGACACCTTGAACTTCATGTCCAAACTGTTGTTTCCTTCACTGACCAATTATAAATCATCATTTTGGGCCCAAAAAGACCAAAAATTCCAAAATCGTTTTGTCAAAATGTTTAATATTGATGTCCAATTGACAACCAAACATGTGTAACGAACCGTTTTGAAACTTTATAATATTTATTCAACATGTTAGGATGAACATTCAACCAAAAAAATTTAGAATAAATAGTCTTATATTTGACAATTCAACATAAACAACAGGTATAGCCATAGGCGTTTTTTGCTTTTATACATGCTCTAGTCAAAACAGGTTATATACAGCAGACCAAACAGTGAAGAACAGTGAAAAATATATACCATCTAACACAAAAAGTGTTTAGAGGCCATCTCTTTATGAGTTTAGGTATTGCGGCCCATCACCTGATGAAAACCACGTACACACAATGAAGCTTCTTGAACACACATTTATATACACAAATTGAGAAGACTGATTGTGGGGGGGAAAAAATATATAGCATTGGAAAAAAAAGTATTTTCAAAAATATTTACAATAAACAAGTTAAATTTTTTTCAGGCATGCCACTCCGAAAAGCTGTTTCGTCCTGGAATTCCTTGCCTTCCAATAATCTTGCACAGTTGGAAGTGAAACCAGTCTTGCTCTGTGCTCCATGGCACAGGTGCAGGCTGAGCCAATGGTGATCGGCTTCTGCCGCGCTGACTTCTCCAGCCTCTCCTCCGCTGACATCTCATCGCTCTTCCGTGATGACCCCTTCTCCCTCGTCCTCTTTCCATTTGGGCAGTGAATGTAGATTTTTCATTGTCACTATAAATGTACATGAAAAAAAAGTCAGTATTTATGAAAATAATAAAGTATAAAATAAAAATATATACAGCAATAAATAATAATGGAAATCTATATGTATGACAATAGAAAGAATACCATAGCAATACCATAGCTGATGAATATGTGCTACATCCCTAATCTTCATATAGAAAGAAGAACACAAATTATAAATTCCTGCCTGGGATACACACAGTGCACGTACGACTTTGATCTGATATGCACATTTTATTATTATATACACAAACACACACTTATATTGCATCAAAATTAACTTTGTCTTGCAATATCAAAAGAAACTTTCAAAAGAAACTTTTTCAGCATTAAAAAAAAAAAGTGAGTTGGCTTACCTCTGCTCGTCGATGGCGTCACCCACGTGTTCAATCCGTCACTATCTTCACTCAAGGACTCTTCCGAAGAAGACGATGATGACGAATTTAGACCATCCTCTTCCTCAAGTTGATCAAAAAGCACAATTGCTTGCGCTAAATTTAGTTTTCCGTTCATTCTCAAAGTCACACAAAGTCGCTGCTTGATCCAAACGGCCGTCGCTCGCCACCTCGCTGCTTCAGAACACTCCTCCCTCTCGTTCGGTTGAACCTCGCACGGCAGTTTTATTTATAAAAAAAAAAAAAAAACGCATTTTGTGCTTCCACTGTGACTTCGAAAGGGTCCGTTTGATTTGTGTTTTTTTCATGGAGCTTCCGTTTTGAAAAAGGACAAGAAATGATCGAAATATAGACATAAACAAATGATCCATGCAGCGTTTTAATGTTTTTTTGAGATGACAATAAAACTATCAAACTTAAATGACAATATCTCACGTTTTAGTTGGTCGATTGACTTCAAATAATAACGAGAGTAAACCGCAACTTCCGCACTTGAAAACGAGACCAACCAACGGCATGTGGGTGACGTATTTAAAATGTGAGGGCGCTTCAAAGACGACGTGCGCTGAGGACGCGCCAGCGCGTCCTTCGACTCTCAAGGGTTAATATTGCACAGAATTATAAACAGAAAGCAATTATCCTCTCTTTGGACGCAGAAAAAGCATTTGACAAAGTCAACTGGATTTTTCTCTTCAAAGTTTTGGAAAAATTTGGCTTCGGTGAGCCATTTATCCGCTGGATAAAAATATTCTACAACGCCCCAAAAGCCACTGTAAACACGAACGGGGTCATTTCACAAAGTTTCTGTCTTCAAAGGGGAACTCGACAAGGCTGTCCACTCTCACCTCTATTATTCGCTCTATTTATTGAACCATTAGCAATTGCAATAAGACAAAACGCTAATATCAAAGGGATCTGCTCGCACACATCAGAACACAAAATTAACTTATACGCAGACGATATACTATTATATCTAGAAAAAACAGAATCCTCCCTACATGAGACTTTTGAACTAATAAAGACATTTTCACAGATATCAGATTATGCTATAAACTGGTCAAAATCAATTATAATGCCCTTATCAACAAACTCATGGAATCCTGCAAATCAAAATCACAATATTCCAATAGGGAATATAAAGTATCTTGGAATCAACATTTCACCAAAACTTACAGAATTAACTAAACTAAACCATACACCCCTCTTAGCAAAAATATGTGACGATTTGACACACTGGAATAATCTACCCATCTCACTTTTGGGCCGGATAGCAACAGTCAAAATGAAAGTATTACCACAAATAAACTATTTGTTCTCAATGATCCCTTTTAAACCCACTCAAAAATGGTTTCAAGACCTAGACTCAGCCGTCACAAAATTCTACTTTAAAAATAAGAAAAACAGAATTAGCCTTGCCAAATTGCAAAGAAATAAACCAGAGGGGGGTCTAGAGGCCCCTAATTTCCAAAACTACTATATAGCAAATCAAATACAATATCTTATTAGGCGGTTATATCTTAACACTGAACAACAGTCATGGCTAGAATTAGAGCAAACAGACTGCAACCAAATACAATTGGCAAACCTCCCCTTTATTAGTTCTAGTATTAAGCACCATAGCTGCTTCAAAAACCCAATGATAGCATGCACCTTGAAAGCCTGGTGGAGAGGTATGGAAATTACGCAATCACAACAAGCCCCGTGTAAATTCTCACCAATCTGGCACAACCCAGACTTTGGCGTTAATAAAATTCCTATTCATTTCAGCACATGGGATGATACGGGAATAAAGCAGTTACAGCATTTGTTTAAAGATAATACATTCATGTCATATGAAAAAATAATACAAGATTTCCAGATCAAAGGGGTCAATTTCCTTCAATATAATAAAATCAGGGCAGCCATCAGAAGCAAATTTCCATCACTAACGGGTACGTTAGACCCACCACCTTTCGTAAATAAAATAATAAATATACATCCTCAACAAAAAAAAAAAATACTTTCAAAAGTATATAAAGCCCTCTCATGTAACAACTCTACTTGCCTACCAATCGAAAAATGGAATAAAGAACTTTCGGTAACATTAGATAATAACTATTGGTCCAGCATCTGTAAAAATACATTTATAATGACAAAGAATAAGAACCTTCAGCTTATACAGTTCAAAATACTGCACAGATGGCATATTACTCAATCTAAAATGCACAAAATGGGGTTCTCCCAATCCGATAAATGTACAAGCTGCAACAAAGATACTTCAGATACATACTTTCATGCTCTTTGGCAATGTAAACCAATACAAGATTTCTGGGCACAGGTAACGAAGAAACTCTCTTTCCTATTGAACTGCAGGATTCCATTATCTCCAACTCTTTGTCTGCTTGTCGATCTGAATACAGTGAATATCTCTATCCATCAAACCCGTCCACTACTAGCAAGTCTAACGATAGCCAAAAAAACAATATTGTTGAATTGGAAAAACAAACAAAATATTAGCATTAACCAATGGCTAAATCTAATCATTGAATATATAACATTAGAGAAAATATCTGCCAAACAGACAAATAAAATGGACAAATACGAACAACAGTGGGAAACGGTCGCAAGAATGATGAACATAGAATAAGGATTCTCTCTCACCTGCGAAGGAAATAATAAAAATGTATATATAAATTGATGTATGCGGGGTGTCCAGGGAAGTTGTATGCATCCTTCTGCAGCTGGAAACAGGACATGTTTAAATCCGAACTGTTTTATACACTCCCAACAGCATGTAATAAATACATTTTCTTCCTTCACAGTTTAGTCGGTCAATGGGCTTATTTTACAAGGATACTCAAAGACAATTTGGTTTCCAGCTGCTGGGGAACATATGCAACTTTTTTTGGAACACCCTTTATATTATCAGACTTGGAACAATTAAGGAACGATGCGTAAATAATACACTTCACCGGTCCTTGGCATACATCTAATGGTGTTTGATAAACCTCTTCTTCTGTCAGCTTTACAGGTGGAGTTTGTTGGCGTCCTGCCCTGGGCCGTCCCGTCGCCGGTCTTGGCCCCCGGGATTTTCGGCCGGGGCTTGTCTGGTTGCGTCTGGCTGTGCGGGGGTCCCGTCGGGCGCGCGCTGGTGTCGTGGGCGGGTGGGGGGGCCGCGCGGGTGCCGGTCCGGGGCCGCGGCCCTTCCCCGGCCGGCCGGGGTGGGGTGGGGTGGAGTTGGGGTGGGGACCGGGGGGTGCATGCGGCAGCCATGGTTCCCTCCCAGGTCCGCCCGGCCGGAGCCGCGTCTCCCTGTACCGGGTGCCGGGGAGGTGCCCTCTGGTGTCATGCCGCGCGCCCGTCCTGGCCCGGGGGTGGGTTGTGGGGGGCGCGCTTCGGTCCCCTTGGTCTGCTTTCGGCCCTGTCCACCTCCCTGGGCCGTGGCGGCCGCTGCTGCCCCCCGGCCGGCGGGGTCGTTGGCGGGGCCCGCGGGGCCTTGGGTGGGGCTTGCTGTCCCTTGCCGGTGGGGTGGACGTCCCCTGGTCGCCGGCGCTTGGTGTGGCGCCTGCTCGGGGTGCGGGGTGGGTGCTCGGTGGGTGTGGGGGGGGGGGGGGCCGTCGCGGAGGCGCCGTGGGTGGTCTGGGGCGGAGATTGGTCGGGGCCCTGACGCTTCTTCCGCCCTGCGGCCCGTGGTTCTGGTGGACGGGGCCACGCCCGCGGGAGCCTGCCTCTTAACTCACGCACTCCTCACTTCGGCACTGTAAATATTTTTCACCCTGGCACTTACATGCTCATACATTTCTCCGGGGAGAGTTGGGACGGGGCTTTACAGTCCCGGCCCGGCTCCCCACTGTTTTTAATGCACCACACACCAAGGTTGTGGGATGGTTGAGACCTGTTGGGGGTGGAGGTACCTCACGGCTGCCTCCTCACCACAGGCCCCGCCATCTCTGCACCTTTTTTAAATTCACCACATATCATACTCCACAGGAGAGCTCCGGCAAAGGGCGGTGGGACGGGCGGCTGGGCAGAAGCTCCATGCTGCGGTCCCACTGCCCCAAGCCAAGCTCTCCTATTTTAATGCATACATTGCACTACCCTCCCCTCACACCCCCATCACGGTGCTGTGGCTGCCAGTCGGGAACCTGGCAGCCACAGTAATAGGGTGGTAGGTGGGTCCCACACTTTTTCTACATGGCGTGGCTCCTGGGGTGTGGCCTCCCCTCTGCCTCGGCTGAGTAGGTTGGGGGGTCGGGTCTCCGATCTTGCATCGCCCCGTGGCAGTTCCTGGGCGTTCTCCTGCCTCCGCCTTCCCCTCTCTTCTCTGGCTGGGCATCCGCCCTGCGCTCCGTCGCGGGTCGCTGGCTGGGCGCCGGTGTATCAGCGGGGTGTCGCCTGCACCGGCGGGGGACCCTGCCTTGCCTGGGGCTTGGTGGACCGCTGGGGGTCCCGTGGCGTGCCGTGCCGGTTGGGGGGCTGCGGCCGTGGCTCGTGGCCCGGGTTGCGGGCGGGGGTGGGTGTAGGCGTGGGGTTGGTGGTGCGTCCCCTCCTGCCATCCCTGAAGGCCGGTTGATGGGTGCGCGGGTGGCCCGGGGGACCACCCTGGGTCCCGGGGGGGGGACGATGGCTCCTTTGCTGGGCTGGGGGAGGAGGGATGGGCTGCGATAGCACCAGCATATTAGTAACTAGTTTAGATGTTCAATGTATTTCTAGTTGTTGTTTGTGTATGTGTTTCTTTTCCTTCTTCTCTTGTATTTCTTTTCTTCTGTCCCCCCATAATCCCTTCCTGTTCGCTGCTTTGTCATAATAAAAAGGTATTTTGAATGATCACAATGGGAGTATGTCAGACTCTCAATGTGAAACATTAAAACTGTTCAGAATCCGGGCACTTAGACTTCCATTCTCTATGTCAAACAGCTGAACAGGACAGGTTTAACAAAAAAAAAAAAAAAAAAATACAGCGCAGTTTTACTTGCAGAAATTTCTGGGTGCATTTAGTTACGGAACAAGCCATGTAGAGAAATGCACACTAAACAGAGGGCTCGGCAAATAAAGAAACACAAATAACAACAACAAATAATGAGGTGTGTCTGGAATGTTTGGTGATTAATTCTTCTTGTAGATCTTGCAAAAAAGGTCATTAGCGTTGCTGCATTGGCAGTTAAAAGTCCATGATTATCTGAGGCGACACTAACTATCAGCAGTTTTCTGTAAAGCATGGCTGCGTTCCAATCACAGTTTGAGTTGGCCTCGCTCACTTGCCCTGAGCACTTGCTATGACGTCACACTGAGGCCACTTGGAGGGTGGAGGGAAAGTGGGCGGAGGGGGAGCGAAAGACGTAAATGGAACACACCTGCCCTCGTTCACTTACAGGCAATAAAATCATGGAACAACCACAAGGTGTTGGAGTAGCGCTATACTGCCTATTTCAAATCAGTGGCGCCTCCAGAAATTCTTCATAGGGGTGGCCAAATGGGGCCACTTAAAACCTTGGGGTGGCACACCAAAAAATAAAAGCCATAATTTCAGGTTTTTACTAGGGCTGTCAAACGATTCAAATTTTTAATTGAGTTAATCACAGCTTAAAAATTAATTAATCATAATTAATCGAAATTCAAACGGTCTATAAAATATGCCATATTTTTCTGTAAATTATTGTTGATAAGACACAAGATAAGACACAAGACGGATATTTACATTCAACATACTGTACATAAGTACTCTATTTGTTTATTATGGTGGTGGTGGTAGCATTAACATTAAAATTCTGTTAAAGCGATCCATGGATAGAAAGACTTGTAGCTCTTAAAAGATAAATGTTAGTACAAGTTATAGAAATTTTATATTAAAACCCCTCTTCATGTTTTCGTTTTAATAAAATTTGTAAAATTTTCAATCAAGAAATAAACTAGTAGCTCGCCATTGTTGATGTCAATAATTACACAATTCTCATGGTGCTGAAACCATAAAATTAGTCGCACCCAATCGCCAGCAGAGGGCGAATAAACTCCAAAAAACAGTAACAAGTGCACATGACCCTGTGCTGTCATTTTAATCTGTTTGAGCGGGGCATGTGCGTTAATTGCGTCAAATATTTTAACGTGATTAATCAAAAAAATTAATTACCGCCCGTTAACGCGATGATTTACGACAGCCCTAGTTTTTACTATGTTGTAGTATTAAACAGGCCAGTAGAAAATTGTCAGAAAGACTTCAAGACACACCTTCTGATATGCTTTTGTTGATGGTGTTATATTGTATATTGTGTAGTATTGTATTGTGTTAATGTACAAAGTCCATAATAGTCCAGTCAAAATTTTAAGTTCCGCAGCTACTACAATCTGAGTGGGGTGACAAGTGGGGTAGCCAACAAATTCATTGGGGGGAGCCGTGGCCGGGCCTCGCTACCGCACCATTATTCCACATCGCACAAAATATATTGCGACTCATGTCAATAAGCCGGAGAAGTATTCCGCGCTTGATGGCAATACATTGGTACCTGGGAATTATCAGAATTATTAGTTTTGTATCAAATTTTATTTGGGCATTTCATTATTTATTTATTTATTTGTCTATACCTTCCAATCTGTAAACAGATTGTAAACATTTAACCTATTTGAAGTTTAGTTTCAGTCCCTCCCAACGCCATTTGATTGACAGACCATTCCTTTCGTTAAAAGCAAAATAGAAAAGGCAAGCGAAATAGAAACATCAATGACAAAAATTGTCATTGTTTTTTCCTTTTCTTTACTGAAAAAAGTGAAAGTCAATAAAAAAGTAACTTTACTCTTTATTTATTCATTTATTTATCTTTATTATTTATTTATTTATTCATTTTGGCACTCCTGTGATTCCATACGTCCTGCCATAACTGCCACATTCAGTCTAATTTTTAAATTTTTATTTATTAACAACAATGATAAATTTTACAATTCCAAAGGCAGTTTGGTATCACATTCAAACACCGTGCTGGCTCCTCCATTCATTTTCTTCTTCTCTGGTGGTAAACAGACAGCAGCCAACGGTATTTGAGCTTCATTATCACCACCGCATGGACATATTTTCCGTGTACCACTGCAATGCATTGTGGGATACAGGGAGCTCCGGAGTGACCATCGTTTTTCACTCGATCACTGAGCCCTCTGAGGGTCCATCTCACCAAGTTCACTTCGCTGTTTTGGGAATTGGAATGGCCCTTAAGATGGCGGCGGGGATTCCCCCAGGGGGCGGTGGCTAGGGCAAGTGAGCGAGGGCTCATTTAAACCTCGATTGAAACGCAGCCAACATTTCCGTTTTTGGTCATGCTTGCAAGCATATCAGAAGACTGCATTAGGCAAGATGCATACTGTCTTCACCGCCTATGGGCGGTGTGGACCCAAATGCAGGGAAAGCACGGAGGCGAGGCAGACAGGCGATGCAAAAATGTTTGAATTGAAGCTAAGGGCTGTTCCATTTCTCTAAACAGCTGAAATGAATTTGACGAGATCGCCCCTTTCAGGGCTTAGTGATCAAGTCAACAACGATGGTCACTTAAAAGCTCCCTATATCCTTGAATCGGGCTTTGGTCATGGTGATCGCGAATGTAAACGTTCATTGTTTACTTAGAGACTGTTGTTCACTTACCGACAACACCGTCCACAGCCAACTCTAGCCCTAATTCTCTGGCTTCTTGTCCCCCTTTTAAAAACTTCATCATTTTTTCTCATTCGCCTCTATGATTTTCATCTCTTGTTTTCTTTTCTGCGCACCCAATTTATGACGACGAGAGTTTATAACAATAGATTTTAATTTCCCACTTCAGGGCACAGCACGTACATAGTGTATCCTTGAGTGCGCCAGGGCGGGGTCAAACCATTCTCTGCTAAGACGGGGGTGGGGGGGGGGGGGTCGTTGTGCAAAAAAAGGGAAAAAGAATATATTTGAAATATTTAATATTTAAAAAATTTTAACTATATATCGAATAGAAGATCATATTTAATCAGACAATGATTTAAATAAAAAAGAAGGGGGGGGGGGGTAATGCAAATAAAACTACTTTTGGCCCAGTTATACCGATAACACACAATAAAACAAAACAGGTTTAATGCATGTAACGAGACATGTATGAGAAACTATTTTTCGTTCAAAATGTTATTTTTTCAATGATATGCAAAATACCAGTGAATAAAAAGACTAACCGCCATCTCCTAATTTTATTTTTTCTCACTTCCTCACATCTTAATGCAAAACCTCAGCTTGTACTACTTTAGAACATAATGTAAGAACATAGGATGTACATTAAAATTGAAAATAATGTCAATATTGACTTATTTTTTGAATGTACTGTATGTGACTCACATTTTTAAAATTTAACAAAAATAAGTAGAAATTACTCTTTCACTATGCACATTGAAATGAAATATATTTTAAAGGTAATGCAAACATCCACTTTTTTAACCCCTTCAGACCTAAGCATGCTGTTGAAGGACAACACACGTTCACATCTCTAAACCAATAAATACATTGAATTTAGTTGCTATTGCCACTTCTGTGAGATGATTGGATGAAACTTTACCCATCCAAATGAAATCATGAGGTTTGGCACGTCCTCTTTGCTATTTTTGGCTCTTTGAAAACGGCTGACCAAACGCAACTTCAAAAAGGATAAAGTAAGGTGCTTATTTCTCATTAAAAACACATAACAATAACATTAAAAATAACCCGTAAAAGCATGAAATATCCCTGACCAAAAAAATTGCACTTTGTTCTGGTGTTTGAGTAGAGTAAAAATCAGCACAGATTTTTTTTTTTTTTTGCCCAGCAGAAAAAAATGCAGGTCTGAAGGGGTTAAATTTTCAGGAAATAAATAAGTAACCGAACATAACTAACAAAAATAAGTCCGAATATGCACATTAACATGGAAAATGTTCTTAACCTCCCCAACAGAGCAAATAAAATAAAATAAGCCTCAGCTCTTTTTCTGAAAGATCTGATTGATTTTCAATTTCATTATCCTTTTTTAATTGCATTAATTCAAGTTGTTCGTTACCTGTCACTACAACCTTTTAGGTTGGTCCTTTTTTTCTTTTTTTTTGTTGTTCCAGAAAAAAAAACGTGTATTTGCTGATCACATGTCAGTATGTCAGCCAACTGATTGGACAACTCAGCACATCGACGCGACTTGTCAGACTCATACAATGAAACCGCTCGGCAGAACTCCGTGAAGTAAATAAACTATAATTATCGGTTGAAACGGATGAGGCTACACAAGCACTTTATTAGGCTTGTTGTTAACACTTGTGTATGTAAAGTTTGATGTTAGTAGATTGCTTTCTTCTTGTACAGTGGGGCCAATAAATATTTAGTCAACCACTAATTGTGCGAGTTCTCCCACTTGAAAATATTACAGAGGCCTGTAATTGTCAAAATGGGTAAACCTCAACCATGAGAGACAGAATGTGAGAAAAAAAACAGAAAATCACAATGTTTGATTTTTAAAGAATTTATTTGCAAAACATGGTGGAAAATAAGTATTTGGTCAATACCAAAAGTTCATCTCAATACTTTGTTATGTACCCTTTGTTGGCAATAACGGAGGCCAAATGTTTTCTATAACTCTTCACAAGCTTTTCACTCACTGTTGCTGGTATTTTGTCCCATTCCTCCATGCAGATCTCCTCTAGAGCAGTGATGTTTTAGGGCTGTCGTTGGGCAACACGGACTTTCAACTCCCTCCACAGATTTTCTATGGGGTTGAGATCTGGAGACTGGCTAGGCCACTCTAGGACCTTGAAATGCTTCTTACGAAGCCACTCCTTTGTTGCCCTGGCTGTGTGTTTGGGATCATTGTCATGCTGAAAGACCCAGCCACGTCTCATCTTCAATGCCCTTGCTGATGGATGGAGATTTTCACTCAAAATCTCTCGATACATGGCCCCTTTCATTTTTTCCTTTACACAGATCAGTCGTCCTGGTCTCTTTGCAGAAAAACAGCCCTAAAGCATGTTTCCACCCCCATGCTTCATAGTGGGTATGGTGCAATTGAGTATTCTTTCTCCTCCAAACCGGCGAACCTGTGTTTCTACCAAAAAGTTCTATTTTGGTTTCATCTGACCATAACATTCTCCCAGTCCTCTTCTGGATCATCCAAATGCTCTTTAGCGAACCGCCGGCGGGCCTAGACGTGTACTTTCTTCAGCAGGGGGACACGTCTGGCAGTGCAGGATTTGAGTCCCTGGCGGCGCATTGTGTTACTGATAGTAGCCTTTGTTACTGTGTCCCAGCTCTCTGTAGGTCATTCACTAGGTCCCCCCGTGTGGTTCTGGCATTTTTGCTCACCGTTCTTGTTATCATTTTGACACCACGGGGTGAGGAGGGAGTTGAAAGTCTGTGTTGCCCAACGACAGCCCCAAAACATCACTGCTGTAGAGGAGATCTGCATGGAGGAATGGGCCAAAATACCCGCAACAGTGTGTGAAAAGCTTGTGAAGAGTTACAGAAAACGTTTGGCCTCCGTTATTGCCAACAAAGGGTACATAACAAAGTATTGAGATTAACTTTTGGTATTGACCAAATACTTATTTTCCACCGTGATTTGCAAATAAATTCTTTAAAAATCAAACAATGTGATTTTCTGTTTTTTTCCCCCCCATTCTGTCTCTCATGGTTGAGGTTTACACATGTTCATAATTACAGGCCTCTCTAATATTTTCAAGTGGGAGAACTCGCACAATTAGTGGTTGACTAAATACTTATTTGCCCCACTGTATGTGTGTGTGGCAGGAGGCAGTTTTATTTCTAACATGGAGGTTTGACAGTTGCCGTCTTATTTTCAGGTTTGAACCACCGTTCTGTCCCCGAATTTTATACCAGAATGGCGTTCCAGAACGGTCGGGCCCACTTACACCACTGCACATTTTATAAATGAACGAACACGAATACGTTTTTCATCGAGTACTCATCAACACTCTTTTTCCCCAATTTTTCTTTTTTTTTAACTGATTTTACAAATTTACCAGACATGAAATTTCTCCTGAATTGTGAGATAACCACAACTATTGAACTTCAAAAAAGATGATGAACCAACTTGCAGTATTATGATTTGAGCAGATTTAATCACAGTCACTGTAGTGTGTGAATGTGTTACTGTCCTGGAAAGATAGTATGGAGTCTTTTGAAACCTAAGTTAATATCAGGTTGGGACTGTGCAGGAATGTTTTCAGAGGACAGAGAAGCACCACCTTCAGCAGGGAAACAAGTTGACAGCAACAGCTCTTCTGAAGCATTGCCTAAAACAAAGCACAAAAGTTTTTTTTGTTTTGTTTTTTGTTTTTTTACAGAAGAAATAGCAGCTGCAAGAGACAAAAAAAAAAAAAACAACAACATGAAATTGGAACTTTTACAGTCCCAAACCATCAGTCATGGCACATTACTAAATTAAACCTTCAGGGACAGTGGTCACTGCTGAGGACAATAAAGGGAAGTAACAGTTAACAACCAGAAGTAACGTTTAAAAGGAGCAATAACAGTAAGATGGATCTGCTACAAGAACATTTAGACAGTTTCTTTTGATAAAATACACCTTTGGACTGCCGACAGAGGCCAAAAGGGGGATAAAAAACAACTACAGCCAGCTAGCCAGCCAGGGAAGATGGTGGAGACGAAAGAGGGTGTCCATCCATTGTGTCGGCTGACAGCAGATGTCTAAACATTCTTCCCATCAGTCTGGCAATAACCAGGAACTTAATGGACTCATGACCAATAAGAAGAAAACTAGACCCTCTTCAGTTTCTAATTTCTATGATCTGGTTTAAAATTTAGACATTCTCAGTCAATCTATAAGATCTTGCCTGAGGTGTAGCTTGACCCAGCACACTGAGAATTAGTGTTATGCATGAACGCGTTCATGAACACGTTCATGTTTTGGGTAAAAGTGTATTGAACGCATCATAACACTGTCTCAAGAACGTTACTGTGAATGCGCTCATTCTAGTGTTTGTGAGATGTGCAGTCGAGTTGAGCGTAGCCACATGGTAGGATTTGTATTAGGAGAACTTTCCTCATGTGTGTCCATGACAAAATGGAGGTACATATTCTTTTCTTTATAGAAAATTTTTGGTGTTTACTTTGGAATCGCTGCATTCGCGGCCGTTTGCAAGTACCGCAAAGTTACCATTTCTGATGGGGTACAGACAGAACACGGCCCAGCGCCAACATTGAGGCGAGTTTTACGAACAGATCAGTACCGCCGCGGATTTGAAATTGAATATGTGCTAGGGCCTCTGCCCCTCCCTCCTGTGACCTGGGCCACCTCCGGCAGGCGTGCATGTTTTTATTGATTGCAGGTTGGACGACAGATGGATAGAGCGGCCACAGGTGCTGGCAATGCCAATCGGCCATCCATAAAAGCCAGTGGATGCTGTCACCTCGTCGCCCGTTAAACTCGTCTGTTACCCACGTCAGTTGTATCTCGCATTCCTATATGATATCTTTGATCACTGGCTTACGACTACCTTGCTCTCCTCCCAGGTCCTGTTTTCTGCGTGCCCCTCGTCGGATTCCACGCCTGCCTTCCTTCAGAGCCTCCTCGTCTTACGCCAGCTCAACTACCCCGAGCCAAGTCGTCCACCCCCGCCACATTCTTGTGATCGCTAATAAAAGATTACTCATCTCACCCCTGTGTGTCTGCTCTGGGATCCCCTCTTGCTCAAGCAACCCTAACAATATGAAGGTGAATCTGACACCGTTTCAGTATTAAAGTGGATAAAATAATTGCTTTCTTTGGTTCTATATCGACTGTCAATACAAGCTTGCAAAAATTATTGGCGTGAAGTAAGAACAGAACTTTTTTAAACTATTAACTTTAGTTTAAAATTTGGAATTATGAATTGAAGTTCTTTTAAAATTTTTTAACTGCAATTTGAACTAGTTCAAGTAGAAAATGAACTTTCCCAACACTGGAATTAGAACAGAGACTTAGGGAAATAAACTGTTTGGCTATTAATATGTTGTCGTTATTTAAGTTGTTTTACGAAAACAAACACGCATGGAACCTTGAGGATTAGTGTGTTGACAGTTGATTTAAAACACAGCTATTCTAAAGTTTACACTTATTCTAAGGCCTTTATATAGCAGGGGTCCTCAAATACAAATCTTGAAGGTCCACAATTATTTTTTTCACACAAGCAGGGGTCCATTTATTAATGTCGGTCAAGTACAAGGCAGGTCGAAGGTGGTAAAGGTTTTCTTTTGACCAAACAAAAATACAATCTACATTCTGATTAAATAAAAATAACAAAACGTTTTTTTGACTTAAAAAAAAATGCAAGTACAATGTTGACCATTCCTTGATGTCTGCGATTTCTGCATCGCGACCCTTGTTATATTACCACGTTTCACCCATAAATTCCCCCCAAATTCTGGTTGTGTCCACTGACAGATGTGTCTTGACAGTCGGTGGTACACGCTACAGTCGGTGATACATGCTACATGGAGATTTTGGATCAAAAAAAGGAACTATGTGTTAATATCTTGTTAAAATCATGCTGTCTTTAACTACAGTGCCTTGCAAAAGTATTCGGCCCCCTTGAACCTTGCAACCTTTCGCCACATTTCAGGCTTCAACCATAAAGATATAACATTTTAATTTTTTGTCAAGAATCAACAACAAGTGGGACACAATCGTGAAGTGGAACAAAATTTATTGGATAATTTAAACTTTTTTAACAAATAAAAAACTGAAAAGTGGGGCGTGCAATATTATTCGGCCCCTTGCGTTAATACTTTGTAGCGCCACCTTTTGCTCCAATTACAGCTGCAAGTCGCTTGGGGTATGTTTCTATCAGTTTTGCACATCGAGAGACTGACATTCTTGCCCATTCTTCCTTGCAAAACAGCTCGAGCTCAGTGAGGTTGGATGGAGAGTGTTTGTGAACAGCAGTCTTCAGCTCTTTCCACAGATTCCCGATTGGATTCAGGTCTGGACTTTGACTTGGCCATTCTAACACCTGGATACGTTTATTTTTTAACCATTCCATTGTAGATTTGGCTTTATGTTTTGGATCATTGTCCTGTTGGAAGATAAATCTCCGTCCCAGTCTCAGGTCTTGTGCAGATACCAACAGGTTTTCTTCCAGAATGTTCCTGTATTTGGCTGCATCCATCTTCCCGTCAATTTTAACCATCTTCCCTGTCCCTGCTGAAGAAAAGCAGGCCCAAACCATGATGCTGCCACCACCATGTTTGACAGTGGGGATGGTGTGTTCAGGGTGATGAGCTGTGTTGCTTTTACGCCAAACATATGGTTTTGCATTGTGGCCAAAAAGTTCAATTTTGGTTTCATCTGACCAGAGCACCTTCTTCCACATGTTTGGTGTGTCTCCCAGGTGGCTTGTGGCAAACTTTAAACGAGACTTTTTATGGATATCTTTGAGAAATGGCTTTCTTCTTGCCACTCTTCCATAAAGGCCAGATTTGTGCAGTGTACGACTGATTGTTGACCTATGGACAGACTCTCCCACCTCAGCTGTAGATCTCTGCAGTTCATCCAGAGTGATCATGGGCCTCTTGGCTGCATCTCTGATCAGTTTTCTCCTTGTTTGAGAAGAAAGTTTGGAAGGACGGCTGGGTCTTGGTAGATTTGCAGTGGTCTGATGCTCCTTCCATTTCAATATGATGGCTTGCACAGTGCTCCTTGAGATGTGTAAAGCTTGGGAAATCTTTTTGTATCCAAATCCGGCTTTAAACTTCTCCACAACAGTATCTCGGACCTGCCTGGTGTGTTCCTTGGTTTTCATAATGCTCTCTGCACTTTAAACAGAACCCTGAGACTATCACAGAGCAGGTGCATTTATACGGAGACTTGATTACACACAAGTGGATTCTATTTATCATCATCGGTCATTTAGGACAACATTGGATCATTCAGAGATCCTCACTGAACTTCTGGAGTGAGTTTGCTGCACTGAAAGTAAAGGGGCCGAATAATATTGCACGCCCCACTTTTCAGTTTTTTATTTGTTAAAAAAGTTTAAATTATCCAATAAATGTTGTTCCACTTCACGATTGTGTCCCACTTGTTGTTGATTCTTGACAAAAAAATTAAATTTCATATCTTTATGTTTGAAGCCTGAAATGTGGCAAAAGGTTGCAAGATTCAAGGGGGCCGAATACTTTTGCAAGGCACTGTATGCTCCCTCATGCTCTCACCTCGAGGGTCTCGGGCAGGGGTCCTCCATTACAAATCTTGATGGTCCACAATAATTTTTTTCATACAAGCATGGGTCCATTTACTAATGTCGGTCAAGTACATGGCAGGTCGAAGGTGGTAAAGATGGTTTTCTTTTGACCAATAAAGGAACCTGTGTTTTAAATTACCTGTTAAATGATTAATCCTCAAGGTTCCATTCGTGTTCGTTTTTGTTGAAGGACTCCAATAACGACATGTTCAAAGTCAACAATTTATTTATTATTAAGTTTTTTTGACAGAGGAGTCTAAGCAGCATGCTGGGTCAGTGAACTACTCCTGATCCTAGCCCAAAAACGATCGGCGTAGACTGACCAAGTCTTTCCGGCTTGCCCGGTATTTTATAGATGAACAACTGAGGATGTGAGTTCATGTGATTGGTTGAATGTCCATGGAATTCCTGTCCCTTGATGCCAAATGGGGAGATGGTTATTCTCGATGTCAGCTGTTGGCTTCGCCAGAATAGGTGCCCCTACACCTAGGGAGCAAAGGGCACATTTCTGAGGACCAGAATCCTCTGGTCCTCGGAAATGTGCCCTTTGCTCCCTTCTTCTTTAGACCTCTCCGAGGTGGGCCAACTCCAGATGGCATGTTGTCTTTTGATGCCTTCACTCCTCAAGTGTCAATCACTGGTCCGAAGCGATATGTTATCGGCCCCACCTGCTTACAGAAACAGTCTCAACTTTCTTATAGCAAATGCATTTTTACTGTTCCATTCTTTTTAAATGTTAATACCCTTTATTAAATATCACTTCCCTTCACCAAACAAAAATACAATGTACATTCTGATTAAATGAAAATAAATTAACAAAACAATTGTTTTTACTTCAAATAAAAATACAAAACATGCAAGTACAATGTTTACACCTGTACACTAAATAATTGACTAGATCTGTCTTTAAGGTGCAAACAATAGTATTGACAGTACATTTTGTAACTGTAAAACACTGCTGGACAAAAAAGAAAACGTGCAAGTAGTTCAGTACATGTTCACTTGTTCAGAACATAAATGACAAGCTCTGTCATGAAGGTGTAAACATAACAATTATTGACTGTCATGTACGAGATGGAGGAACCAGTTGGGTATCGCAGACACAGGATTTTATTGATTCTGACAGGCAAAGGAAACAATCCGGTCATGAGGTAATGGCTAGTTGGCATGCAAACATATGCTGAATCGCTGATGACCTGACACAGAATGTTGTCTTTTCGAGGCTTATATAGTGTTCTCAGTTGTTCTTTGTGACATAATAAAGGGTACACAGTTCATGTGAGGAAAGCCTTGTGATGCATGAGTGTGATGCAATATGCTGAAACATTAATAGCTGCAACATTAATATGCAATATGATGAAACATTAACAGCTGAAACATTAATACATGACAGAACCCCCCCCCTCAAGGGACGGCTCCAGAAGTCCCAAGGATTGAGCACACCAAGGGCTACTAATCCACCGACCTATCCGAGTCCATGGCCTCATCCCTCGAGGGCATTGGCTCAATCTCCTCCTCGCCAGTGGAAGAATCAACTACCGATAGCACAGGGTCGGGTTCAGAGTCAGATGTAGGCATGGGCTGAGAGCAAGCCGCTCTAGGTCGATCCCGCCGGACAGACGGTTGGTCCGGATGGAGTCGGTGGAGGTCTGATATGAGGGTCCAATCTACAATCTGCTCAATTGGAACCCACATCCTCTCCTCAGGACCATATCCTTCCCAGTCCACCAGATATTGGAGGCCCCTGCCCTGGCAGCGTGACTTGAGCAGGTGGCGAACTGTGTAGACAGGACCCCCGTCCACCAGGCGAGGAGGGGGAGGTGGTGCTGCATTGGGGACCAGGAGGCTCTCATGGACTGGCTTTAGTTTGGAGACATGGAAGGTTGGGTGAACCTTCATAGACCTGGGTAGTTTGAGTCGGATAGCTGATGGGCTGATGATCTTCTTGATGGGAAACGGACCAACGAACCTGGGTGCCAGTTAATGTGATTCCACCTGGAGTGGCAGATCCCGGGAAGAAAGCCATACCTTCTGGCCCACTTGGTATGCAGGGGCTGCAGTCCGTCGTCGGTTTGCTCTGATGGCATAACCAGAAACAGACTTTAAAAGAGCGGTACGGGCTTGAGACCAGATTCGGCGACATCGCCGTACGCAGGCTTGGGCGGAAGGGTAGGAAGCGTCTCCCTCTTGGCTGGCAAACAGGGGCGGTTGATAGCCGAAGACAGTGTGAAAGGGAGACAGGCCGGTTGCAGAGCTGGGAAGGGAAACTAGGCAGGAATCTGGGAGAATGGGCACAAAATCCTCCACTAGTGCTTCATCATTCTGGAATACTCAAGAGAGGGCATCGGGCTTTGCATTCCGGGAACCAGGGCAGTAAGAGAGGGTGAAATCGAAACGTGTGAAGAATAGGGACCACTGGGCCTGCTGTGGGTTCAACCGCCGAGCTTTTCTAATGTATTCAAGGTTCTTGTGTTCGGTCCACACCAGAAACGGAACGGCTGATCCTTCAAGCCAATGTCGCCATTCTTCCAGAGCGAGTTTCACAGCCCTCAGCTCGCGATTCCCAATGTCATAATTCCGCTCTGCCGAGGACAGTCGGCGAGAGTAGAAGGCGCACGGATGTAGCTTGTCGTCCGATGCTGCGCGCTGTGAAAGCACTGCCCCGACCCCCACGTCGGACGCATCCACCTCTACCACAAATTGTGGCTCTGGGTCGTGCATTAGGAGGATTGAGGCAGAAGTGAAGCGTGCCTTAAGTGTCTCGAAGGCCTTGTCGGCTGCTGGAGTCCACCTGAACGGAACCTTTGTGCTGGTAAGTGCAATGAGGGGAGATGCCACTGTGCTGTAATTCCGGATGAATCGTCTGTAGAAGTTGGCAAAGCCCAGGAATTGTTGCAGTTTTTTGCGGTTCTCCGGTACGGGCCAGGATGTAACTGCCGTCACTTTTGCAGGGTCCATCTGAACCCTTCCCTCTGCCACTATCTGTCCCAGAAATGATACCAACCTGGTGTGGAATTCACATTTCTCTGCTTTGACAAACGGAGTTTTCCAGGAGACAGCGCAGAACATGCTGGACATGATTAATATGGTCAGACATGGTTTTGGAAAATATGAGTTGTCATCTAAATACATAAACACAAAGATATTGAGCATGTCTCGAAGGATATCATTTACCAGGGCCTGAAATACTGCAGGGGCATTGGTTAAGCCAAAGGGCATGACTAAGTACTCATTGTGTACTGAGGGCGTGTTGAATGCCATCTTCCACTCATCGCCTTCTTTCATTCGAACCAGATGATAAGCGCTCCTCAAATCCAGTTTAGTGAACGCAGTGGCACCTTGGAGAAGTTCAAAAGCAGATGACATGAGTGGCAGGGGGTAGTGGTTCTTGATGGTTATGTCATTGAGTCCATGGTAATCTATGCATGGGCGGAGAGAGCCATCCTTATTCGGTACAAAGAAGAATCCAGCTCCAGCAGGACAATGGATGGATTAACCCGGCAGCTAGTTATTCATTAATGTACTTCTCCATGGCGCTTCTTTCTGGTGCAGATAAGGAATACAGACGGCTCTTTGGTGGCACCGGGCAGGAGGTGTATGGCGCAGTCATATGGTCGGTGAGGGGGTAGTGAAGTGGACTTGGTTTTGTTAAAGACCTCATGGAGTCCATGATAGCAGGCAGGCGCGTTGGAGATATCTGAAACAGGACTGACAGGTTCATGGTTAACAGGACTGACAGGTTCAGGGTTGATGGGTATGACCGCCTCCTTTAGGCAGGTCTGGTGGCATCTCCTGCCCCATTCTCGTACCACTCCAGATTCCCAATCTATGTTAGGGTTATGCTCACGCAGCCTCGGATAACCAAGGATGAGAGACTGACCTGGTGAGCGAAGCAGATGGAACTGAATGGACTCGTGGTGGTTTCCGGACAGAAGCATGGTCACCGGGGCTGAGATGTGGGTCACTGTGCCGAGTAGATGTCCATCCAGAGCTTGGGCAGGAACAGATGGGGAAAGTTGGTGACGCCGAATGCCGAGCTGCTGGGCCAGATCCACATCCATGATGTCGGCCTCCGCTCCAGAGTCGATGAGAGCGGTCAAGGTATGGGTGGTGTCAGTCAGCAGGAGGCGAATCTGGAGCAAGGGTTTACGAATGGGGGGAGACTGAAGACACGTTGAGCTCACCCGAATCTCCCCGACGTCTGGTGAGCTCTGGCTTTTGCTGGGCAGGTTGCGATTCGATGACCTTCACCCCCGCAGAACAGGCACAGATTAGAGATGAAACGTCGCTGGCGCTCTTCAGGAGTTAGGGCAGCACGGCCGATCTCCATGGGCACAGGCTGGTTTAAATGAGTTGGAGTAACAACTGGAAAAGGCTGAGAGGCAGAGGGTGCGTTCCGATGTCCCCTCTCTCGCCGGCGGGTCTTAATCCGACAGTCAGTGCAGGTTACAAGGGCAATGGCTTCATCAAGGGTGCTGGGTAGATCATAGAAGACGAGCTCATCTTTGATGTAGTCCGCCAGGCTGTGATAGAATGCGCCGATCACGGCTTCCATGTTCCAGTCGCTGCGCCTCACCAGAGTTCGGAATTCAATCGAATACTCCGACACTGACTGATTGCCTTGACGGATGGTCATAAGGGCGCGGGATGTCTCAGAGTTAGAAAAGCACGGGTCAAACACTTTGATCATTTCATCGGCAAAGGCATTGAAGTTATTACAAGCTCGTGTTTGCCTCTCAAATTTCGCTGTTCCCCAAAGCCGAGCCCGACCAGTCAAGTGGGTGATGACGTATCCAACTTTGGCCCCTTCGGTTGAAAAGGTCCGGGGTTGCAGGGAAAATTGGACTTTGCAACTTGTCAGAAAGGCTCATACCTGAGTTGGGTCGCCGTTAAAGCGTTCGGGGTTTCCAATCTTGGGCTCGGGAGCGTCAATAGCCAAGGCTGGGTTCGCCGGAACTGGGGCTTCTGGAACCAGACCATTGGATTGTGGTGACGATGGAGTTGCCAGGTTGGTGAGAGTTTGGATCACCTGAGTCAGTTGTTCTTGCTGTTGCTGGTGTTTGTTGCCGATCTGGATTAACGATGCGATGTCACCAGACATCCGGGCGACCTCCTCTTCCGTTTGGTCAAGACGGTCCAGGACAGAGGGTTGATACGCTGGTTCCATTCTGGTCAGGTCTTACTGTCATGTACGAGACGGAGGACCCAGTTGCGTATCGCAGACACAGGATTTTATGTATTTTGACAGGCAAAGGAGACAATCAGGTCAAGCGGTAATGGCCAGTTGGCATGCAAACATATGCTGAGTCGCGCTGACGACCTGACACTGAATGTTGTCTGTTCAAGGCTTATATAGTCTTCTCAGTTGTTCTTTGTGACATAATAACGTGTACACAGTACATGTGACAAAACCCTTGTGATGCATGAGTGTGATGCAATATGCTGAAACATTAATAGCTGCAACATTAATACATGCAATATGATGAAACATTAATAGCTGAAACATTAATGCATGACATTGACAGTGACTTTAACTGTAAAAGACTGCTCAATGAGAGAAATGGCATTTTGGGGTCACAAAGCTGTTTACTCACATCATCAACCTCAGTGCGTCTTGTGGCAATAAATCTGAGAGTGAGATCTGATTTTTTTTGTCATTTCCTCCTTTTCTGCCAAGGCTCTTCCAGCCAATCAGCGCATCGTTGTCAAAGAGATGACAACAGAAGTGAGAACATGGAAGATATTTGACTAAAAATGAAACAGAATTTAGCGATAGAATAGTAGCGCATAGCGATAGATCGGCGATTCATACAAATGATGAATGTTGAAAAAAAGTTTGGGGTATTTTTCCCCGTTTTTTCGTTTGTCCGTGGGTCCGCAGAGAGGTGTGCCGTGGTCCGGTTGTGGACCGCGGTCTGCTAATTGAGGACCCCGGCAATATAGCCTAAGTGACTTTTTTCAGTCCTTTAAAAAAAAAACTTAAAGCAAAACTAAGGGACTTTCAGTTTTGGCAGGTGGACAAAAGTGTTTTGCTTTAAGGAAGACTGCATTTCCCATGAGGATCAACGCACAGTGTCGTAAAATCCTGATCTACCGGTTGCCTGAAGTTGGACTGACTGACATTTCTGTTTCCAGCGGCTGTGTGAAGGATGAATAACTGATGGTGAATTATTGATGATTCATTGAAGATAGAGTGCGAGTGTTGTGTCACGTGTTCTCTCAATGTGTCAACCCGGTGATTGGCTGGAAATATGGCTGAGTCATGACATACAGTTGACGAATTATGGAAATGTTTACAGTCGATGGATAGAAGGATGCTTAAATGTTAGTGGGCACCCTACCAGAATCCGTGTCAAACTGGCTTCCCATAATATGGTGCCAGTAGGCTGATCTGGGCAGAATGGCTTTAGGGGTGGTTGGGTAGGTGTTCGCTTCTGAGCCTTGAAACATCAGCTGGAAGTAAAAGAACAAAACACATTCACGGGAGCACTACACACATAAAAGTATTGTGCCAGATTTAACTCTGAGTAAAATGGTCTGAACTACTCAACTCATCAATTTATATTTCATTCTCAAATGAGATAAGCTGCCAGACGCCATTTCTCCTGTTGGAGGGTTCACAGCAGTGACGTGACACAACACCCCAACCCATGTGATTGGCTGTAAAAGAGGGCGACATCTGATTGGCTGGAGACTGGCTCCTTATAGAAAAAAATGCATGTTTCTCGACAGCCTGAAATGAGTCTTAAAAAGATCCTCACACTCGTGAGTGTGGATTAAAAAGCATGGTAAAACATGCGTATAAAAATTCACACACACATTTAATTAGTGTGTGTGTGTCATGTCAGATGTGTGTGCTTTGAAAATTTGTGTTTCTTGCCAAATGTGTTTATAAATCCCACAATGGGTGTGTCTCTAGTGTTGTATTTGTGTGTGCATGCAAATTTTTGTGTGTGCCTGTTTATTATTAAGCTGTCCTTAGTCTGCTAAATTTCTGAGAATATTTACTATAATTACAACATCACAAGGTCTGATGAATGAACCAGTCGTCATCGGATCAATATTTGTAGCGCACATGAAAACAGTGCATCTGATCATAATTTTAATCCGAAAATTGAGCGGATTAAGAATTTTTCCCCATGCAAACATAGACAGTGAGACGGAAAAAAAAAGTGGTTTCCCACAATTTATTTGAACTGAAAGTAAAGTAAAATAACGTTATACTTTCTGAAATGTACCCTCTAAAACAGGGGTGTCCAAACTTTTTGCAAAGGGGGCCAGATTTGGTGTGGTAAAAATGTGGAGGGCTGATCTTGGCTGACGTCTCCTACATAGAACAATATATTTAAGCAAATTTTAGCAAGCCATTCTGTGTGTCACATTTGCTTTATTATTTTTTTAAATTAATAATTTCAACAATCTCGCAACTATCCTTTTTGGCATTCTCTTTCGACTCTCAGGCTCTTGCGAAATACTGCTGCTGTGAAATTAAACTAGCTTCAAGTTGCTTCAATTTCTCGCTGCGTATATTCCCTGTAATCTTGTCGTTATGTCAGCATGTCTTGTTTGGTAATATCGCCTCACATTGAAGTCTTTAAAAACAGCGACCGTCTCTTTGCAAATGAGGCAGACACAGTTGTTGCGTATTTTACTGAAGAAATAATCCAATTTCCACCTATCCTTGAAGTGTCGCCCGTCGCAGTCAACTTTCTTTTTTTGGTTGATTGTCGCAATTTTAGGAAATTGGAAGTAAAGGGTCACACGGGGTAATGTGAGAGTGCTGCTGCCTTTTAGTGGGTAAATGAGGAGCAGCATTTAGTGTGTAAGCTACTTCATATGCTGGTAGCAATACTGCTGACCAATTTATTAAGTCTGTGTGCGGGCCAGAAGTTATTGATTTTATGACAGAGGCTGGGGGCCGGAGGAAATTTGACCCCGGGCCGCATTTGGCCCCCGGGCCGGACTTTGGACATGTCTGCTCTAAAATATTGAACTTTTCCCACAACATTCTAATCATGGAAATGGACTTTCGTGGTCCAAATTACTATCTATGTGGCATAGATGACACTTTGATAGTTTGTCATGAAAATTTTGGACCATCAGTTTCTTGACTCTCACTATTATTATTGTACCCCAGCTTGTTGTCTCAAATTTTATCCACAGTGGAACTCTTAAATCCACTGTTTTGGCCAATTTTAGATATTTGAATTTAAAGTTGGCGAATTCAATTCAAATTTATTTACATAGCCCTTTTACAAAATCAGAGAGCTCCTCAAAGTGCTAAGCAACAAAGCAAAATACAGTACATAATACATCAAAGGCAGCAGAATACAATAAAATTGAGGAGGAAAAAACAATGCATCACGCTAAAACTCATTACAGCAAATAAAACAGGTAAAACACATTAAAACCTTAAAAAGCCTGTCTAAAAAAGTAGGTCTTTAACCTAGATTTAACCATCAGTGATGGTGCAGACTTATAAGGATGAATAAAGAATTGTAAGTGTGTATATGTCATAGCAAGGGTTCTCACTCTGTTTTTTTTCTCCACCTCCAGCAGAACGTTCTTGTGCTGCTCAGCAATTGCCAGTGTGGAAGAGTGAACCATTTGATATATCTGCTCTCCGTCTCTGGTCTTGAATATGTAGAGACCTTCACCGGTGTCGGTGTCCAGCCTATGCATTCAAATATTGATTGCAAAAAGAAAAAAAAGGACACAGGTTAGATTTTCCTAATTATTACAGAAAATTCTTTTTCATTTTTGTTCTCTGGTGCTAATTTCCCTTTTAAATATGAGAAGAGAAAGTCTGTACATGTTGCTGTTACAGTATGATTGGTCTCGTATTTCGTACATTTCGTATGTGAAATATTTAGCCTTTCTGATTGGCTATAAATGCATACTGAAAATAAACCGTTGAGGCCAAAAGCACAATGTCCAGTGTTGTCAGTAACGCGTTACTGTAATCTGATTACTTTCTTTCAGTAACGAGCAATCTAACACGTTCATTTTTCCGAGCCAGTAATCTGATTAAAGTTAGTTTCTTTAGTGTCTGTGCGTTACTATTTTGTTGTTGCCTCATACTGTATGTAGAATGAAGAATACTGTAGTCATGTACAAAGAGCATTTGAATAGAAAATACTGCTCTTGAGTTTGGGAGTGACATCACATCTCACGCTTTCTCATCGGAAAAAAACTGGTCACGTGTATTACCATGCTGTATGCGCGCCGTCTGCCACAGAGCGTGGCTATCTATCAGGATGCTAACAGTAAAGGAGCCGGAGAGATACAACAAACGGCTGCATTTGCTCACTGGCGATACAGCCATTACATTACTACATCACATATCCGTCCAGTAAAGATGACAAAAATATCTCTGCGCGTTGCAAACCGCGCTGGTTCAGAAAGACTGTCGACTGCTGTATACTCGACATCCAATTCAACAAGGAAGCACTTGGAATTACAGCACAACGCGTCGCGAAAAAAACTCGACACAAAGCCGACAGCTGACAAGACAGCCGGCGCTTCTACAGTTTGCAACCAGCCTTTATAATATGTGTAATTATGTACATTTTATAGTTAGAGTTTGTAATCGTAGGCGGAGTTTTACATTTGTGGGACTGGGGGGAGAAGCATGTTGAAGACTGAAACGAAAGTCAAAAGTTTGGACACACATCATAATTTTTGCGTTTTATATATCTTCACTGCTATTGTAAATTCTCACTGAAGACATAAAAACTATGAACGAACATGTGGAATGGCAAAAAAAAGTGAAATAACTGAAAACAGGTTTTGTATTCTACATTCCTCAAAGCATCCACCTTTGAGGTGTCTCCAAACCTTTGTTTACTGTGTGAATATATATATATATATACATACACATCTTGATACTGTTGGAGTTCAATCAACTGTTCAAGTTGTTGTTGGTAGCGTTTGAAAGCTTAGGTTTAAAGAAATTCTAAATATCCATCTTGTCTCCTCTGGTGGAGTTTTGGCTAAACAAATCAAAGAATAGTCTCAAGGTGCTAAAACATGATCTGTTCGAAAAAGTATTTTGACCCAATATGAAAACTACGTTGTAGTATTTTTGTTAATTTCATTAATTTTTGTTGTTTTATTGCTTTTATAGACAACATTTTAATGGCTAGTTCTTTATTTCAA
The DNA here is from genome assembly GCF_030265065.1 of Corythoichthys intestinalis. NCBI lineage: Eukaryota > Metazoa > Chordata > Actinopteri > Syngnathiformes > Syngnathidae > Corythoichthys > Corythoichthys intestinalis. Next base: position 82,727,651 of record NC_080395.1, read on the forward strand.
AGGGGAAGTTCAGAATTTTTTACATTAGGCTTAATCTTGGAGTTAGTGGGGATTTAATTAGTCGTTGGACTTTATTTAAGCAAATTTCGTGCAGTTTGTCAGTTATTTGTTAGTTTTAGGGCTCCGGAATGGCTAAGCTAGGACTAATTAAACCTCCGCTAACTCAAAGATTAAGCCTTATTTGAAAAACTCAATTACACGTGATGAAATTTTTCTGTCATTTTTATGTTGAGGCAGCAAAAGGAGAAAAAATGGTAAAAAGTAACTGATAAGTTATCAATAAAGTAACTAGATTACTTTTTTAGGTGTAATCAGTAATTAAATTACTTTTTTAAGTAATCTGTGACAACACTGACAATGTTGCTTTTACAGGTTGCAGTGCTGATTTATATATAAAATACATCTGTATAGACTGATTCTAACTTTTGTGTGTATTGGTTCAGGCTGCACCGTTCAATTCAAACCTTTGTTTAAAAAAAAAAAAAAAAAAATATATATATATATATATATATATATATTTTTATTCCAGAAAAATGTCTGGATTTTATGAACAAATTTAAATGGCATTATTTGTACAAATGTACAAATATGTACAAATAATATTAACATGATGCACAATAAATACAAGCTTGTTAATCACCTCTTAACTATACAGGAATTCAAGAAAATAAACATTTGTCTTAAGGCCACTCAACATTGTCTAAATAAAGAAATTAAATATAACCAAAAAAAAAAAAAATTCTTTGTCAGGGAATAACAAAAATAAATAAAAATGGAGCTGTCCTTTAGGTAAAACACTACAACAAAAAATGAAAGCTCCTTTGTAAGCTGCTTTATGACGACATAGAAATAAATGAAAATTGGGGGTAAGGGGGTAAACCTTGGTTTACTGCATTTCTCACAGTTAACTTAACGTTACAGTACAAAACACATACAGGAGGACACTTCTCTCTAAGGAGCTTCCTATTTAAGTTTTGCTGGTCAAGTTCAGACAGTTTGATGTTATGCTAACTCTGATGCAGGTCGGATTTTCATTAGCAAAATTAGTGGTGTATTCCCCACTTCCGCAACATTGACGTCTTTTTACATTTCTTACTGTGGCTGCTGCTGGCTGGGAAAAAAAACGCATAATATCCCTAATATCTCTATTATGTATTGTGTGTGTTTGATACACTGCCAATGGGAAAAATCAAATACTTGTTCTCCCCACTGTATATCGGGGGGCTCAAGTCATCAGCCAATCAAATGTGCGTTTAGGAGGGAAAAAATGGACCGGCACATTCAGCAAGCGGAAACAGGTACATGTAAGTCTGCACATAATAAAAATATTAATTGACTTAATAACGGCAGGCACAATTCTATCCTTACAACATATGGGAAGACAATCTGAATGACCTATATAACTGAAGTCATTATACTGTATAGCGCAAATAAGGTTGCTTCAAAGTTGACGGGGCCAATTTGAGCATCCTGAAAAGTAGTGTTTGGTCCCTACCGTCCCTATGCAAACCTACGCCCTTGTTTTAACAAATGCTCTCTCCATCCTTAAGACTGCAATCAAAAACATCTGTGATCAGAAAAATACTGAATCAGATTATATGCATGGTGTCTTACCTTCCTGTTTCGAAGGTAAAGCGAGTGGCATCACGTCCATACCGTCGCAAGGAGCAAAGCGGCCAGGTGACCAATTTGGTTCGGGGATTGTGAATGTCCCAGAGGTAAATGTTCTCATGAGTGATCTGCATCATGAACTCTCCATAAATGTCCAAATCGGGGCAGGGTAGGAGGAATACACTGAAACGTTCTTGGAAGAAGCAAAGCACAACATGTTATGGAAATTGTAAGTGCTAAATTGGAAAGGCTAAATGTCCTTATATTGCAATCATTTTTGGTGAGGTTTGGAGTTATTTATTAGTCTACTCAACATCTTAATTCACTGATAAACCATGAAGGTGGAAAAGCGCTATATAAGTATAAGGCCATTTTAACCCATGCGTAAAACTTTACAGTCTACGATGCGCTGAAACAAAGGCCATATTTACATTGCAAGTTAAAGGGTATGAAAACGCAAAGGGGGTGTGAGACATCAATAGAACCGTTATGTGCCAAGATAACAAATATTGATAAAGTTAACAAAAAAATCAATCACATTAATGAGCAATTATCGAAAATAGATCGAAAATGACGAACATTACTGAAAGTGTTCCGGAAACAGCTGAATGGGGCGGAGACGTCATAACAAGGAAACAAAAGGTCGAGGCAGATGCCATCGTTGTTTATCGACGAGAGAGTTGCGTTCGTGTTTTATCAAAAAATCGCTAAAATGGTTCAAACCTGTCATGCTATGTGGTTTACAAATAGCCATTTGTCGCAATGTAGTCCCATGAGTTCCCGAATGCGAGAAAAAGAGCTGGACTACGCAGACAATGAGTAAAGTTCGTCAGTGCTAAGAGGGCTAATTTTGCAATTTTACAGGGAAACGGGAACCTGACAAGCCAGAAGATGTGCCTACAACCTCAAAGAAAACAAAATGTATGCTACTTCCCAATCACTAAAGACCCACGAACTGCGAAGGAGTGAATTCGTGACCCGTATGTGAATAAATCGAGTGATTCGAGCATGTCTGTGGAACAGGAATATCAGCTTGTAGTGATCGCAAATCACGGCGACTTACACGTACATTTGAGACAACAACTCTACCGAAGTTCTGGATTAAAATCATTTCGGAATATCCCGACATCACTAGGAGTGAGCTGAAAACTGCTACAATTTCCAACATCGTGTATTTGTGATGCTAACTTCTCTCACTTTCCCATCTTGGGACCATCTCGTCTCAACGAAACAAACTCAGCCCTCCCACTGATTCAGCGGGTGAGTTGTATTTTTTCCCTGCACTTAACACGACGGGGCTAAAAACATATGCTATTTTATATTTGCTGTATTTTTCTGCCACACATTGCCGGTGTTCTGACAAAGTTGGCATGCGCGTAACGTTAAAAAGGACCGCGAATGCAGCGATTCCTAAGTACACACTACAAACTTTCTTTAAAGAATGGAATATTAACTTCCATTTGCCACAACAACTGCACGTAGCCCTCTCACTTAACGACTTTGCTGTGTCGTTAAGCGTTAATTTACGCCATTTCCGTGTTGCACATGTATGTTTGTGATGTAAATAGTTTTTTAGCACCATTGGATAACATTGAGAGTCCAACTGAATATAAAAGTGGGACACCGGTCCGCGAAAAAAAGACCCAAATTACACCGGTCCGTGGTGCAAAAAAGGTTGGGGACCCCTGCTCTAATCCCATTCATATTTGTGTTGGTTGGCAGAGCGAAACCGATGATAGCATATTAAATGATAATTATTCTATACATTACTTTATTTTGCGGTCACGGTGTATCAGCTTCACAAAAAGAAATGCAAAACGTACCATTTGGTGTTTCCCACACGAACTGTTGTCGGGGTTTCATCAGTGTGATTGCTCCCCTCAATGATCCTTTCATTAGGCTGCATTGGCTTTCGTATGGGCTCAAATTGATAACCCAAAACACCAAAGAAAGGTTCATAACTCTCCTCGTCACCATTAGAAGAATGTTCGTTTCGTCGGATTCGTCGCTGCAAATAGAAACAAAATTGTCCGCCATCATCGCCGCCATTCAGTACTAAGCACTGAGCCGGCTGTTTCCCGAAAGTGACGTCACCTACACAATATGCTAGATTTCCGGCATCTCGGGGGCGGTCCTTTTAGCTTGACAATCGACCTAATTTCTATCATTTTCTTGGTGTTGCGATGTGTGTAATTACACGGAGTGGCATGATATGAATTCAAAAGGCATGCGTTGATGGATAAATGATGGAATATTAGCATTTCCCCAGGTGTTGTCATACCCTTTAATTTCGATTTCTTTGCCCATATATGACAGACATCGGTTTTCTTAATGCAGTGTGAACAGTCCAGTTACAATTTATTCAAAACCAACCTGGGCTTATTCGTATGTGGATAAACATTGGAAGTAAATCCAACACCTCTGCAGTCTGAACACATTTCCACACAGTGGGGTGCAGACATCCACGCCAGGTGGTGCTCAGACACTGGTCCTTGCCCTCTTAACCGAACAAGTGCCCTTATCAAGGTTATTAAGTTGTGGTCATTATTGTTAGTAATGCGTGTGCCCTCCCAAGCGCCGCAGCCAGAATCACTGTGAGAGCATCCTCTGTATCTTTCAAACGCGTAAACACACGCCCTCCTGTGAACGCGCAGCGCGGGACACGAAGGCAGATGCAACACCGACAATTGATAGCTGCCATTCACGCCCTCTGTTCGCTACAGCCAGCAGCTCCTATGCAAAGGTAATACATAATGAGTCGGATCTCAAGTGAATGTGTGTACCTCCATAAACTCGAAGTAGCGTTTGTCTCTGTGCAATTCCCTAAATTAGCCTGCTACACAGTCCCACCTGTTAAACAAGTTAGGCTAGCCGCCCGCCATAATTCAATTGATAAATGGAACGTGGCGACCAGCACTCAACCAGAGTCGGTAGAAAAAAACGAAATAAAAATATATATTATAGCTCAATATTTAGTCATGTGCTTACATGTTTAATAATAGTACTTCTACTTCAGGAGAATGAGAATGCGTAACAAAAACTACTAAGAATCCAAATAAACACACACTCAAATATATATTTGAGTGTGTGTAGGAGAAAGTAAATGATATGCTCAAAGAAAACTGTAGTCTCCCTTGTTTGAGTATGGGCATACAGATACACTGTTATACCAAAAGCAGGCTGTAAGCAAATATAAAATTAGCTGAGTGGTATGTGTGCCCGGTTATCATGTTACCAAGCAGACTTATTCATATTGTTGTTGTTTTTTGTTTTTTTTTCATATTCTGTATATTTACCACTTGCAGCAGCAATAATTTCTCGAAAAGAAAGATAAAAAAAAAATGTTAAAGGAAAAACAGCTGCAGCAGGCACCCCAAGGAAGCACATTTCTTCTTTCTTGGTTTACGCAGCCACCAACCACCAAGGAAGATGAAAGGTCAGGACTTTTAAAGGGATCCTCTTCCTTAAATACATGTATCCATCCATTCATCCATCATCTTCCACTTGCTCCGGGGTCGGGTCGCGCGGGCAGCAGCTCTAACAGGGAAGCCCAGACTTCCCTCTCCCCAGCCACTTCAAACAGCTCCTCGGGCAGGATCCTAAGGCGTTCCCAGGCCAGCCGAGAGACGGAGTCTCTCCAGCGTGTCCTGGGCTGTCTCCGGTGCCTCCTGCCAGTGGGACATGCCTGGAACACCTCTCTGGGGAGGCGTCCAGGAGGCATGTGAACCAGATGCCCGAGCCACCTCAGCTGGCTCCTCTCAACGCGGATGACCTAGCTTCTCACCCTATCTCTAAGGGAGAGCCCGGACACCCTGCGGAGGAAAATCATCTCGGCCGCTTGTATCCGGGATCTTGTTCTTTCTGTCACGACCCACAGCTCGTGACCATAGGTGAGAGTAGGAACGTAGATCGACTGTTAAATCGAGAGCTTTGCCTTTCGGCTTAGCTCCTTCTTCACCACTACGGACCGGTGCAGCGTCTGCAGTAATGCGGACGCTGCATCCGCCTGTCGATCTCTCACTCCCTCCTACCCTCACTCGTGAACAAGACCCCAAGATACTTGAACTCCTCCACTTTCGACGGGATCTCATCCCCGACCTGGAGAGGGCACTCCAACCTTTTCCGACTGAGGACCATGGTCTCGGATTTGGAGGCGCTGATCTTCATCCAAACCGCTTCACACTCGGCCGCAAACCGTTCCAGTGAGAGTTGGAGGTCACGGCTTGATGAAGCCAACAGCACCACATCATTTGCAAAAAGCAGAGATCCAAAGCTGAGGTCTCCAAATCGGACCCCCTCAACGCTTTGGCTGCGCCTAGAAATTCTGTCCATAAAAGTTATGAACAGAATCCGTAACAAGGGGCAGCCTTGGCGGAGTCCAACCCTCACTGGGAACGAATTCCACTTACTGCCGGCAAAGCGCGCCAAACTCTGACACCGGTCGTACAAGGACCGAACAACCAAGGGGCTCGGTACCCCGTACTCCCGGAGCACCCCCCACAGGACTCCCCAAGGCACATGGTCGAACGCCTTCTCCGGATCCACAAAACACATGTAGACTGGTTGGGCGAACTCCCATGCACCCTTGAGGACCCTGCAGAGTCACCAGTTTTGCCCAACTCTTGTCTTATCAGGAACTGTATTTCCTGCTCTCATTTTGCCTCTGCTGCTTGTCTTGTGAACGACTGACAGTGCTGTCCTGCTCTTCACTTTTACGATCTGGTTCAAATTGGAACGGCAGAACCGACGACATGTTGGGGTACCTAACGAGTGACACGCTGGAAGCCCAGTGACGTCACGCACTGCGACGTAACAAGAATGGCAACATATCACTTAAAATAATTTTACAAACTTTATTAAAAAGAAAATTTTAAGAGGGGTTTTCATATCAAATTATTATAACTAGAGATGTCCCGGTTGATCGGGTCTGATCACGTCATTTTCAAAGTATTGGAAACGGCAAAAAAAATATCGGCCAAGTATTTGATACACTGTCAATGGGAAAACCCATTGGCAGTGTATAAAATACTTGTTCTCCCCACTGTATATTTTTTAATTAAATCGTTTTCTAATTGTATTTAACGTTACAGACATAATATGTTACACTTATCCAGATTCTTTAGTTCAGGCTTACGGTAGGGTTATCAAATTTATCCCAATAACGACGGTAATTAATTTTTAAAGAAATGTATCATGTTAAAATATTTAACGCATGTGCTGCACGACTCACTCACGCATTGTCGCATTCCATCTGTAATGGCGCCGTTTTGCCAATATAGAGAGCTAAAAGGCAGTGTAAAATGAGTAGAGTGAATTTTGGCAGCCTTTGGAACCTTTTTTTAATTGGCTAAAGCCTTGCAATCTCTCTCCCTACTATTAGAAAGATCATGGGAAGCAATGTGGGAAAGCAAGGTAGCAATCGATCTTTTTCTTAACACCTTGGATTATATCCCATCGCAGAGAAGATATATGAATTGGTAGCACTACGCACAGTCGTGGTTTCACTTGTCATGGTTCCACTTCCCATCATGCATTGGGCATGGCCTTCAGTATCATTTACTGAAAACTCAACAAATACACTAGATGGCAATATTTAGTCAAAATATACAAAGTCTTTCTATCCGTGGATCCCTCTCACAGAAAGAATGTTAATAATGTAAATGCCATCTTGAGGATTTATTGTCATAATAAACAAATACAGTACTTATGTACTGTATGTTGAATGTATATATTCGTCCGAGTTTTATTCATTTTTTTCTTAATGCATTGCCAAAATGTATATGATCGGGAAAAATTATCGGGAATGATTGGAATTGAATCGGGAGCAAAAAAAAAGCAATCGGATCGGGAAATATCGGGATCGGCAGATACTCAAACTAAAACGATCGGGATCGGATCGGGAGCAAAAAAACATGATCGGAGCAACCCTAATTATAACTCATACTAACATTTATCTTTTAATAATTAGTTGTCTTAAAGATCGAGGATCACTTTAAAGTTTAGAATTTAAAACTGAACTGTTCACCTAATTTTATTGAAGTGTTTCAAAAGCTGTCACAAAGCATTTTGGCACTACTTTTTCACGAATGGAGCTTTTATTTATTCCCTAACCCATATTGAAAAAGTTGTCGCTGTTAAAGTCACGAAGACAAGGCCACATGTCAAACGTGCCACATTTGAGACACTTCCATGTTTGAAGATTTTTTTCTAAAACTCGCAACAGTCATAAAAATTGGTTGTTCTCATGATCCAATGTGAATGTTGCTGTATATTTTGTCAATATCGATGTTTCTGTTGTGTAAATATCATTTATGTTTAGGTGTGTTTTACAAATATGAATATGCTTTGTAAAAAAAGAATCAATGTATATTGTGGATGTTTTGTTTCTGTATATCTTTGAATATCATATGAAATTTGTCCATATTAACATAGAAAAAACGTTTGGCCTTTCGGTTTTATGCAAGATCTCCCCTTCCATCCGACTTTGTAGAGCACATTGGATTCATGGTTTGCATTCATTTTGCTCTGTCATAAGAAATTCTCTGAGAAAACAATAGAATAGAATAGAATAGAATAGAATAGAATAGAATAGAATAGAATAGAATAGAATAGAATAGAATAGAATCAGGGGTGCTGGAAGTCACCTATTATACTTTGGTGAAAAAAGGAGAAAAACATGTCTTATATGGATCTCTTTCCAATGCTGCTAAATCAGAATAAAGAAATTAACCCCCCCCCCCCCCCGAAAAAAAATGTTTTAAACAAGCGGCGCTTCTAATTCGCTGATTTTTTTTTTTTTTTTTGGGAGGGGGGCGGTCCCCATTAACCGCGAAAAACGAGGAATCACTGTACTGTATTGAAATGCTTATAAACAGTGCCTTGCAAAAGTATTCGGCCCCCTTGAATCTTGCAACCTTTCGCCACATTTCAGGCTTCAAACATAAAGATATGAAATTTAATTTTTTTGTCAAGAATCAACAACAAGTGGGACACAATCGTGAAGTGGAACAACATTTATTGGATAATTTAAACTTTTTTAACAAATAAAAAACTGAAAAGTGGGGCGTGCAATATTATTCGGCCCCTTTACTTTCAGTGCAGCAAACTCACTCCAGAAGTTCAGTGAGGATCTCTGAATGATCCAATGTTGTCCTAAATGACCGATGATGATAAATAGAATCCACCTGTGTGTAATCAAGTCTCCGTATAAATGCACCTGCTCTGTGATAGTCTCAGGGTTCTGTTTAAAGTGCAGAGAGCATTATGAAAACCAAGGAACACACCAGGCAGGTCCGAGATACTGTTGTGGAGAAGTTTAAAGCCGGATTTGGTTACAAAAAGATTTCCCAAGCTTTAAACATCTCAAGGAGCACTGTGCAAGCCATCATATTGAAATGGAAGGAGCATCAGACCACTACAAATCTACCAAGACCCGGCCGTCCTTCCAAACTTTCTTCTCAAACAAGGAGAAAACTGATCAGAGATGCAGCCAAGAGGCCCATGATCACTCTGGATGAACTGCAGAGATCTACAGCTGAGGTGGGAGAGTCTGTCCATAGGTCAACAATCAGTCGTACACTGCACAAATCTGGCCTTTATGGAAGAGTGGCAAGAAGAAAGCCATTCCTCAAAGATATCCATAAAAAGTCTCGTTTAAAGTTTGCCACAAGCCACCTGGGAGACACACCAAACATGTGGAAGAAGGTGCTCTGGTCAGATGAAACCAAAATTGAACTTTTTGGCCACAATGCAAAACGATATGTTTGGCGTAAAAGCAACACAGCTCATCACCCTGAACACACCATCCCCACTGTCAAACATGGTGGTGGCAGCATCATGGTTTGGGCCTGCTTTTCTTCAGCAGGGACAGGGAAGATGGTTAAAATTGACGGGAAGATGGATGCAGCCAAATACAGGAACATTCTGGAAGAAAACCTGTTGGTATCTGCACAAGACCTGAGACTGGGACGGAGATTTATCTTCCAACAGGACAATGATCCAAAACATAAAGCCAAATCTACAATGGAATGGTTCAAAAATAAACGTATCCAGGTGTTAGAATGGCCAAGTCAAAGTCCAGACCTGAATCCAATCGAGAATCTGTGGGAAGAGCTGAAGACTGCTGTTCACAAACACTCTCCATCCAACCTCACTGAGCTCGAGCTGTTTTGCAAGGAAGAATGGGCAAGAATGTCAGTCTCTCGATGTGCAAAACTGATAGAAACATACCCCAAGCGACTTGCAGCTGTAATTGGAGCAAAAGGTGGCGCTACAAAGTATTAACGCAAGGGGGCCGAATAATATTGCACGCCCCACTTTTCAGTTTTTTATTTGTTAAAAAAGTTTAAATTATCCAATAAATTTTGTTCCACTTCACGATTGTGTCCCACTTGTTGTTGATTCTTGACAAAAAATTAAAATTTTATATCTTTATGGTTGAAGCCTGAAATTTGGCGAAAGGTTGCAAGGTTCAAGGGGGCCGAATACTTTTGCAAGGCACTGTATGACTATACTAAATATAGAATGGTACGTCTTGAAAATTACCGTTAGCTCTTGAGACCAAAGCTTTTGCAATGCATTTTTCCTCAATCCTGCCTGTTTTCCAGGTTTCCCTCCCCAACATGCAGGAATCAAATTATAAGGGTTTTCGGGAGGAGGTTAAGAGTTTTTAGAATATGAGAGGAAATTTGATGTTGATTTCTTCAACTTCGCCGTCAGTGATTGCGTCATCTGCTGGAGATTCTCCTCCAGCTGATAAATGTGTAGTATAGCAATATTGGGAAGAGTTCCACCGTCATCAGCCCATAAATTGTCCTCAAAACCATCTTCCGGGAAAAAGAAAACTTTGCATTTGATTCAATGTCTGAATCGCGGAAGAAAAACGAGTTGACAAATTTTCTGCTGCATAAATACGTACAATAGCCCGTGACTTAACAGCTGCTAGCAAACAATGATTCGCCATGCTGTTGAATTGGCCGAGTGTCTTCGGAACTCCTGCGGCGTGGGCAAGTAAAATCAGCTTTTCTTCATTTGATACGGAAAATATGTAACGGAGGGTGACAGGTTATTTCTACTTATACTTACACTATATAATAATAGAAAAAAACAAAATTAAGGGTTTTCGGAATGCAACATACAGTGGGGCAAATAAATATTTAGTCAACCACTAATTAACAGGGGTGAAAGTGGCTAGAACTTCTTGCCGGAACTTTCCGATGTGAAGATCGCCACAGAGCCAGAAATTTTATTTATTTATTTATTTCATTTTTGGTGGGTAGGGGTCAAACCTCTTCAACTACTAAAATGCAAAGAAAACTGTTTTAGCACAGTTATTTCTATAACACATACAAAAACTGATTTTCATTCAAAATTCAAAAATTCATTCAAAATATTTTTTCAATGATTTGCAAAATAAAAGTTAACAAAAACAGCAATAACCCAACCTCCATCTCCTAATTTCCTCACATACTAAATGCCAAATCTCAATTTTAACTACTTAAGAACATAGGATGTATCTTAAAATTGAAGTTAATGTAAACGTTTACTTTCTGTATTTTTTTTAATAACAAAGATATAAGTAACATACATTCAGAAAAATAAGTACAAATGACATATTATGCAGAATGAAATGGAATATATTTTGAAGATCGCGCAAACATTGACTTTTTTAAATCATAAGGAAATGAATAAATAGTCTAACATAAATGAACAAATATAAGTCTAAAGTGCACATTGACAGCTAAGATGTTCTGAACCATCAGAGCAAATAAAACTATATATGATAAATAAGACTCCTCAACTCTTTCATTGCTTTAAAGATTTGATTTATTTTATCTTGTACTGCCCTTTTATCGTCACAACAATTCAACCTTTCTTTTTGCTGTTCCAGAAAACATGCACATTTGAACCTATATCTGCTGATCACATGTCAGTATGTCAGCCAATTGAACCGATAAATGAGTCCAGGCGTTTTGCTTTGCTGCGTGCATTCGCACATTGACGTGACTCATCATCGTCAGACTCATAACTGCAGCAGCTGAGGAAACATCCAAGCCGTCCGTGGAATAAAATAAATAATAAATATTGGTGGAAACGGATTACGCTACACACGCACTTTATTATGCTTGTTGTTAAGACTTGTGTATGTAAATCTGATTCAATTTTCAATTCAATTTTATTTGTATAGCCCTCAATCACAACAGATGTCTCGAAGGGCTTTACAGAGGCAATATGATACACAATTAGAAATGAAGCAACAAAGATGAATAGATACAGTTAAAGTCCTGGGTATCCCCTATCCTTAAGACCCTCCATGCCGGCAAGGAAAAACTCCAAAAACTCCAGAGTCAATTGGGAGAAAAATGAGAAACCTCGGGGAGTACCACAGTCAGGAGAGATCCACTCCCAGGACGGATAGACAGGAACCCCAGAACTGCTAATGGGAATTAGCAAGCGAAGTTACAGTCCGTAAAAATGCAGTGGAGTAAAGGAGCAAGAAGAGGTCCATCTAGCCAGATGAGACGGGGGTAGCAGCGAGGACGTCTATCCAGCCAGGGGTCTGGACAGTCAGGAGGCTGCAGCTGAAAAATAGCCCCTCCCCAGAGGGAAGGGGGGAAAGGGGACACCGGGTGACTAGTGATGAAGAGATTAGACAACTAGATATTAACATTGGAAAATAGAAATAAAGTAAGACAAGTGGTAGGTAGAGTAAGAAAAGGAGATAGAACTCAGCGGCTGTACTTCCCCCAGCATTATAGCTTCTAGTGCAGCTTAGACTAAACTGTGAGTCTACTCCGACTTCAACTAGTCTAACCATAAGCTTTGTCGAATAGGAACGTTTTTAATCTAATCTTAAATGTGCAGACTGTCTCGGCTTCTTTAATACTAGCTGGAAGCTGATTCCATAAAACAGGGGCTTGGTGGCTAAAGGCTCTAGCTCCGACAGTACTTTTATAAACCCTGGGAACTACCAGTAGACCTGCATTCTGAGATCGGAGTGTTCTGTTGGGGCGGTATGGAACCAGAGCATCGGTGAGATAAGATGGCCCCAACCCATTAATGGTCATGAATGTAAGAAGGAGTATTTTAAATTTAATTCTAAACTCGACTGGAAGCCAGTGAAGTGCCTGGAGCACAGGGGTGATGTGCTCTCTTCTATTGGTTCCTGTTAAAAGTCTTGCTGCTGCGTTTTGGACTAGCTGAAGACCTTTTAGAGAACTTTTAGGACAAGCTGCAAGTAGGGAGTTACAGTAATCCAATCTCGATGTAACGAACGCGTGAATTAATTTTTCTGCATCGCTTTTAGATAAAATATTTCTAATTTTGGCGATGTTGCGCAGGTGAAAGAAAGCCGTTCTACAGGTTTATTTAATGTGTGCTTTAAACGATAAGTCAGGGTCAAATAAAACTCCTAGGTTTTTAACTGTGGTGCTGGAGGCTACACTTACATTGTCCAGAGTGACTATCTGGGCAGCTAAAGAGTCTCTCACACTTTTCGGGCCTATTATAAGGACTTCTGTCTTTTCAGGGTTAAGTAGAAGATAGTTAGTGCTCATCCAGGTATTTATATCTCGGACGCAGGCGCTTAGTTTATCCACTTGCCTGACCTGCTCAGGTTTAATTGATAAATACAGTTGTGTGTCGTCAGCGTAACAATGAAAGTTAATGCTATGTTTTCTGATGATATTACCTAGAGGAAGCATATACAGCGTAAACAAGATGAGCCCGAGGACCGATCCTTGCGGCAGACCATAACTAACTCTAGAGTACGATGATGATTGCTGGTTTACATTGACAAACTGGTACCTATTAGATAAATATGATTTAAACCAACAGAGGGCTGCTCCTCTAATGCCTATGTCACATTCTAATCTCTGCAATAAGATATTATGGTCGATTGTGTCAAAGGCTGCACTCAGGTCCAACAGAACCAGGATCGAGACTAATCCAACGTCAGCGGCAAGTAACAAGTCATTAGTTACTTTAACTAATGCAGTTTCAGTTCTATGATGAGCTCGAAAGCCAGACTGGAAATGTTCAAATAAACTATTGTGCTGTAGGTGCTGACCACTCTTTCAAGGACTTTGGAGAGAAATGGTAAGTTAGAAATAGGTCTATAATTGGCCAAAATAGCAGGATCAAGAGTAGGTTTTTTCAAGAGCGGTTTAATAACTGCATATTTAAAGGACTGCGGCACGTAGCCAGTAACTAATGAGGTATTTATTATATTTAAGATAATGTCAATAGTTAGAGGCAGGGTCTCTTTAAAAAGTTAGGTTGGGATTGGGTCTAGGAGGCACGTTGATGGTTTGGAGGACATTATAATTGAAATTACATCGATTTGGTCTACAGTGGTAAAGTTATTTAATATTTTAGAGGGGTTTATAGGAGATTCTGAATTCTTTGTCTGCACTTTATCAGACCTAATAACTGGGAGTGATTCATTTATTTTATTTCTAATAGTTGCGATTTTATTGTTAAAAAATTTTAGGAAGTCATCACAGCTAAGGGTGGTTGGGATATAAGGTTCTATTGAGCTGTGACTGTTTGTCAGCCTTGCTACAGTGCTGAACAGAAACCTAGGATTATTTTTGTTTTCATCTATTAAGGATGAGTAATATCTGGTTTTAGCCGTACGCAAGGCCTGCTTATATGTCACTAAGCTGTGTTTCCAGGCAGAGAGGGTGTGCTCTGTGTTGGAATGGCGCCAAAGTCTTTCTAATTTACATGTCGATTGTTTAAGAGAGCGTGTTTCAGCATTATACCAGGGAGAGGCTCGTCTCGGCTTGACAAACTTTAATTTGGGGGGAGCGACGACATCGAGGGTAGTACGAAGTGTAAACATAACACGATCAACAAACTCGTCATTAACAGCAAGGCCGGACATTATTCCTTCATAATTAGATGACATGGAGGCAAATATAAGCTGAATTATCTGTTTATACTCTGAAACAGAGCGATCACCTAATGTCCTTTTCATCTGAGTTCTAGTCACTAGTGGCGGATTATCTTGAAGCACAAACTGAAAGGTAATTAGAAAATGATCAGACAGTACGGGGTTGTGGGGATGGACACTAAGATCACTAATCTCCGTACCGTAGGTTAAAATCAAGTCCAGGGTGTGCTTGTGACTATGAGTTGGTTTATTTACATTTTGAATGAAGCCAGTCCCATCTAGTAGGTCATTAAAGGCCTTACCAAGGGAGTCACCTTCATCATCAACATGTATATTAAAATCCCCTACAATTATAATTCTATCCCAGCTTAGCAAAATACTAGATAAAAAGTCAGAGAAATCTAACAAAAACTGTGAGTAGGGACCAGGGGGACGGTAAACCACTATGAAGAGAACTGGTTTTTGGTTCTTCCAGTTAGCATCTATAATTGATAGTGCTAGACTTTCAAAGGAGTTATAAATGTAATTAGCTTTACTTTTTGGGCTCATACCTAAACAAGAGTGTGATAATACTGCTACCCCCCCTCCACGGCCCGTGCTTCTAGCTGTGTGAAAATTCACGTGACTTGGGGGTGTGGATTCATTAAGTCGAACAAAGTCATCCTGCTGAAGCCAAGTTTCAGTCAGGGCCAAAATATGAATATTATAATCCCCAATTAAGTCATTAACTAACAGAGATTTGGGCGAGATTGACCTGATGTTTAATAATCCGCATTTTATATATTTGTTAAGAGCTATTTTATTTTCACTGCTATCAGGGGCTATATGTATTAAATTCTTTGGTCTCGTTCCTATAGTACTCTGTTTTCCCCTGTTCACTATACGAGGCACGGACACAGTCTCTATCGTCTGTCCTGAATGTTGGATTTGTGACAGCTCGGAAAGAGGCGAGTGATCACTACTAACAGAGTTGTGTTTTACACTACAACACTGCGCCCGGGCCCCCACTCTGAAGTGTCACTTTGGGAGACTAAGTTTGGCGGCCAAATTTCGAGTTAAGAGAGCAGCACCGTCCCAAGTCAGATGAATGCCGTCTCGGCGCATGAGCCCGGACTTGCCCCAAAACGCGTGCCAGTTATCAATAAAGACTATATTGTTTTCTGGGCACCATCTTGACAACCAGCAGTTAAATGATGAGAATCTAGAGTACATCTCATCATTGACCAAATTAGGCAGAGGACCAGAGAAAACTACGGTGTCCGCCATCGACTTAGCAAGTTTACACACCGAGGCTACGTGTAATTTAAGCACCTCAGACTGTCTCCGCCGGGCGTCGTTACCGCCTGCGTGAATCACGATACGGCGGAACCTCTTCCTACTCTGCTTTAAGAGCCTGAGGTTTCCTTCGATGTCACCGACTCTGGCCCCTGGGTAACACCTGACAGACACCGCCGGGTGCTTCACGTCTCTAACTATGGAGCTTCCAATTACGAGAGTGTCTGGTTCAGCCGGTGTGTCGCTGACGGGGTCAAACCTATTGCTGACGTGAAGCTGCTGGTGCACTAAGGTTGTGCGTTTACCACTGCGCTTCCCCCATACAGTCACAAATCCATCCTTAATTTCCCCCGGCTGCACGGGGCTCGCTGGGGGGCTAACTGCGCTAGCATTCCTACTACTGCAAGCACGACCTGCGGGCCCTGCCACTACCTGGCTATAGCTCGGACTAGCTTTCGTCTCTAGAGTGCAGAGCTGTGCTTCTAGCTCAGAAACCCTGGTCTCCAACCCTGAGACTAAGCTACGCTTCCTACAGCTACTACTGTCCTCGACGAAGGAGCCAGGGTGCTCGCTATACATACAGCACACTGAGCAGAAAAGACGGGAGGAAGAAGGCAGAGGGCTAGCCATAGCTCGGATAAGCTAGGCTAGCAAGATAGAGCTAAAGAGGAGAGTAGAGTAGTTTTAATCCACGACCTGTTAAATCGTGGGATAAAACAAATTAAGGAGCACTAGGAGAGCCGAACCAGCCTGGGATCGATTCTACGATGTGTCCGTGGGATAAAACAAATTGAGGAGCACTAGGAGATTAGCGACTAGTAGCAGCGCTAACAAACAAACAAACGATACACTCACCGGATGTGACGTCACCCGACTCGATCACTCCTACCACCTTGATGTTGGTAGTTTTTCTTCTTGTAGATGAAATGCATGTGTGGCAGTCTAGCATTTTTTTAAATTTATTTTTTGCTTAGCGTTTTGACAGTTGCCGTCATATTTTCGTAATCAAAGCACTGTGTAACGGAACAGCATTGCCTTGCCTTCATATTTTCGGAATCAAAGCACTGTGTACCGGAACAGCATTCCGGCCCTGAATCTTATACCGGAACTGCGTTCTGGCCCTGAATCTTATACTGGAACTGCGTTCCTGACTGTTCTGGCCCACTTTCACCCCTGTAATTGTGCAAGTTCTCCCACTTGAAAATATTACAGAGGCCTATAATTGTCAACATGGGTAAACCTCAACCATTAGAGACAGAATGTGGAAAACCCCCCAGAAAATCACATTGTTTGATTTTTGAAGAATTTATTTGCAAATCATGGTGGAAAATAAGTATTTGGTCAATACCAAAAGTTCATCTCAATACTTGGTTATGTACCCTTTGTTGGCAATAACGGAGGCCAAATGTTTTCTGTAACTCTTCACAAGCTTTTCACACACTGTTGCTGGTATTTTGGCCCATTCCTCCATGCAGATCTCCTCCAGAGCAGTGATGTTTTGGCGCTGTTGTTGGGCAACATGGACTTTCAACTCTCTCTACAGATTTTCTATGGGGTTGAGATCTGGAGACTGGCTAGGCCACTCCAGGACCTTGAAATGCTTCTTACGAAGCAACTCCTTTGTTCCCCTGGCTGTGTGTTTGGGATCATTGTCATGCTGAAAGACCCAGCCACGTCTCATCTTCAATGCCCTTGCTAAGGGAAGGAGATTTTCACTCAAAATCTCTCGATACATGGCCCCATTCATTTTTTCCTTTACACAGATCAGTCGTCCTGGTCCCTTTGCAGAAAATCAGCCCCAAAGCATGATGTTTCCACCCCAATGCTTCACGGTGAGTATGGTGTTCTTCGGATGCAATTCAGTATTCTTTCTCCTCCAAACACGAGAACCTGTGTTCCTACCAAAAAGTTCTATTTTGGTTAATCTGACCATAACACATTCGCATTGTGTTACTGATAGTAGCCTTTGTTACTGTGGTCCTAGCTCTCTGTAGGTCATTCACTAGGTTCCCCATGTGGTTCTGGGATTTTTCCTCACTGTTCTTGTTATCATTTTGATGCCACGGGGTGAGATCTTGCATGGAGCCCCAGATCGAGGGAGATTATCAGTGGTCTTGTATGTCTTCCATTATCTAATAATTGCTCCCACAGTTGCTTTCTTTACACCAAGCATTTTACCTATTGCAGATTCAGTCTTCCCAGCCTGGTGCAGGTCTACAATTTTGTTTCTGGTGTCCTTCGACAGCTCTTTGGTCTTGGCCATAGTGGAGTTTGGAGTGTGACTGATGAGATTGTGGACAGGTGTCTTTTATACCGATAATGAGTTAAAACAGGTGCCATTAATACAAGTATCGAGTGGAGCCTCGTTAGACCTCGTTAGAACAAGTTAGACGTCTTTGACAGCCAGAAATCTTGCTTGTTTGTAGGTGACCAAATACTTATTTTCCACTCTAATTTGGAAATAAATTCTTTAAAAATCAAACAATGTGATTTTCTTTTTTTTTTCCACATTCTGTCTCATGGTTGAGGTTTACCCATGTTGACAATTACAGGCCTCTCTAATCTTTTCAAGTAGGAGAACTTGCACAATTGGTGGTTGACTAAATACTTATTTGCTCCACTGTATTTCTTCTTTAAACTTTCATTAATCAGATAGGGGTGGCAAGTTCAGCCAAATTTTTACAAATGACAGCACAATGCTTAAAAACGCACAAACCCACCATTCACATTCTGTTAATTCCATGGGCCCATGTCCTAGGTTAGTTCACTTGTACTACTAACATTTTTGGTGGGTGAAGTTCAACAAACAAATACGCAGTAAAACAGTGAGAGAGTATTTAAGAGAAGATGAGCGAATCATGAAGACGAAGTGCTGTTTGGACACAGAGTGACCACTACTCTGAAACAGCTGCAATATGCAAAACAAAGATTTCAACTAAAGATGGGTCCACAGAAAATCTCCGACATTTGAGAACAAGATGGCCAACTGTTCAGCTACAAGAGGTGAGACAAGAACCTGGTCTTTCAGGCAGCAGCACTGCTGCAACCAGCGCTGTTCAGGCCCCTGAGACCAGTGGTACTCCACGAGTCACTGCTATAGCCAGGAAAAGGAGAGCAAAACAAGCCAGACTCACCCGTTTTGTGTTAAAGTCAATTGACCTGCTTAGGCAAAAGGCATTGGATGAGATGCTTGTTAAGATGATAGCACTGGATTTTCAACCTTACTCGATTGCGGAAGACCCTGGATTCTGGCGGTTTACAAAGGAATTTAACCCACACTTTGTTTTACCTAGTCGGAAAACTCTGTCAAACACAGTCATACTGATTTGTACCAGAGAACACTTGACAAGACGAAAGAAAGGGTGAATAGAGCAGAAGCAATGTGTCCGACCAATGACTGCTGGAATCAAGAACGACAACATCCTTCATGTCAATACTGTCAATACAGACTGCTTTGAAATGAGCAAGAGAGACACAGCAAACAAGCAATTAGAGCAGCTTATTAGAGTTGCAATGGAAAGGGACATCAAGGACAAGGTGCCTGACAGTGCTTCCAATGTGGCTAAAGCAATTCAGAACACAGGGATGCCACACCTTTTCTGTTTTGGCTACACGCTTAATTTAATAATAAATAATGGCATGATGGCAATTAGAAAAACTGTGGAAAAAGTAAGGCAATTGTGGAATACTTGTCATGGTTTGAGTTAAGTGTGTGCACCAGTGTGTCTTGTCCTTGTGGTTGCCCATTGATTTCACCTGTTGTAGCCTTGTGTATCGACCAATCAGCTTCCTATCTCGTCACCCAGCTGTGCCTCATTGTCTCGTTACTCCATGTCTGTATTTAAGATCGCCATGTGCTGTGAGTTCTTGTGGTTCTTGTCTATGCCTGCCTCGATATCACCCACGCTGCTGATCCCCTGTCCAATCTCTGATTTTAAGTATGCTGTGTTGCCATCCAGTCTTTTGTTTGATCCCGGCGCAGGACGGATTTTCACCGAAGGTTAGCGCAGGTGGTGAAAGGAAAAAGGTGACCCTTACCGGGAGGGTTCTCCCAGCGACGAAATCCCTGGAATCTAGCCAGGACAGTCAAATTTGGCAAGAATTTAATCGGTAGCTCTCAGACCTGTAAGCACCTGTCAGAATCCAGTGACTGATTCCAAATTGGAGGTCTGTGCCTTTTTGGAGAAGCCACTTATCTCAAGGACATCAAAACCCCTCACGTTGTGGCAAAATAGAGGTGTTTTGTATCCAAGACTTGGCCAGGTCCTCAACACTATCTTTTTTACATCCAATGTAACATTTGACTCGCCATTTGTTTCTACATCCGACGATATGCTTGAAATACGACGATTTATGACAGCGCCGCAGTTTCTTAATTTTTCCGCAAGACGGACTGTATTGGAAAAAAAAACACCAGTAACATTTTCTATGACCTTTTTATGACCTTGTAACCTTTTTTGTCACCCGAATTGTGCCATATATGTATAACTATACACATATAAACATAACTGCGTCATAACTGCTTTTTAACTGCGCCATAACTGCCTTTGAGAAAAGTAACTAAATGTGTGCTCTAGGTGCACACATTCTTTTGGACTGATAATGCAACTTCTTATCAGGTTATGCTTGCCTCTCTGACGAGAGTTTTAGCTCATTGCTATGGTAACCAAGATATATGATGCCGTTCGGAAGTGCAACGAGTGAACCAATTATATTTGGACACGAGACTAATCTCCTTAAGAGGTTGGCCAAAACATGTCAAATTTACCATGTTTGGGCAGGCAATATGTCTCCTGAGGGCAGGGGTTGGCCCCCTTTGTTCTTACGTGGCATATGCCTATAAGAGTGGACTTTTTCCGGGCCACACCTGGGGTCGGTTAGAGGATTTCACGCGTAGTCGCTCGGCCGGAGCTTCCTTGATCGCTCAAACCAGGAACGTTGTGTGGCCCTCCGTTCATTGTCGACAGGTAAGAGCTTGATTTCAATATCATAGAGGAACTCGTTGCGCTTTGGTGCGGGGATATTATTAGCTTCGACAACTGATTATCTAGCGCCAAAGTTATGTGTGCTGATGTGTTTTTAACTGCTTTGTAAGGGTTTTTGACAATTCAGAACTAGCATTGTAGTTATTCTGAGTGATGCTTGATGTTGTTTTTGCTGTTTTTTGCTTGCTTTTGTGGGATTGTAATCAATTAAACTCCATTTATTCATTTATTTGCAATTTCTAATTAATAAACATTGCCTATTAAGCAAAAGTGTGCCTGTTGCTTACTCACTGCGAACCTGGAAAATTTCGTAAAACATTTTGGCGTTGTCGGCAGGATCAATAGTATTGATTAATTGATTATTGATTGGAATTGGTCATTGTGATTAAGTAATACTGGGAATTTTATTTGGTCAGTTGATTTGGTAATTTGAGTAAAATTGGGTTGTGTTGCTTAAAGTAATACTGAGTGAGACGTAACAGAATAGCGATGTTTAAGAAATTGCGGAAGTGTAATGTGAAAGAAGCTGAGGAGTCGATCGATGGGGTCATCGTAACTCCTGGTTGGGAAAAAGAGCCCTGGAATGGGATTGCATCGTGTTTACGTGAATGTGGTGGTCGTCCTGAGTCGTGGAAAGATTCATTAGGAGACTGTACAACGCACGATGTTAGAAAAGTGTTGTCATCTGTGGTGGTCAGGGCTAAGGCGCCGTTGGGTGGGGTCCAACGACGCATGTGGGCCTGTGCTGCTGCTTGGAGGATTCAAACAGAGAAATTGGAGGACGCTGAGAGAAGAGCGTTACAATTAAAAGTACAATTGGATAATTGTCAAAGTGAAAAGGGCATTTTGGAGTCAAAAATGAAATTACTGGAATGCCAACGGGATCGATTGCATCGATTGTGTGAACAAGCGGTTGAGTGTGTGGGACGTTTGCCAACACGAGAGCGCGCACTCTCTCGAAGGCGCGCTGATCCCGTCAAAGTGCGGGCATTTGTTGCGTCATCGTTGGAGAATGCAAATTCGTGGAACCCCGAAACATGGGACGGGGATATTTGGAATGCGCAGAGTGCTGGAAATTATCAGGAACGTCCCGTATCTCGCCGACGACAAGTTGAACGCGTTTTGCCACCTATTCGCGAGGCAATTCTGGATGAGGATGGCGATCCAGTGTTGAACAGGGATGGGGAGCCTGTTTACTGGGAAAGACCGCGTGAGCAGCCTGCCCCTGAAATGTCTAAGACACTGGAGGATTATACGGCTGAGGAAATTATACATTTGAATTCGAAATTTCGTCAGAAGTCTGACGAACCTTTGGACTTGTGGGTTTTGAGATTAATGGAAGAAGGCGCGTGGCAGACTGACATTGATGTGCAAGATGGACATCGATTTTCTGGTCTTTCACGTGATCCGGTGGTGAATACCGATTTTCGAGCGAATATTCGTTTGATGGCTGACGGTGTTTACTCCGTGGGGGAAATGTATGCTCAAGCTGTTTTGTTGCGCTATCCTTCCCTGTCTGATTGGCGAGCGGCTCCAACAGCTCCACCTCTGGAATTAGAGGATTCTTTTTCTTCTGCTTCCGAAGGGGAGGGAGAGTCAGCACGAGTGCGGGCGGTGAAGACAAGCAGGCGCCGCAAGGACAAACAATGTCGTAAGGAGAAGAAGGAAAAGAGAAGAGAGAGGACTTCTTCCTCTCTCTATCCTAATCTCATAGATTTAGAATAGGATGAAGGCCAAGCCTCACCTACAGGTATATCTATCAGGGCACACTGTTCCGATTGGTCAGGAATGGATTCCCGACCGCATGTGAAAATGAAAATTCATTGGAAAAATTCGGAGCAGGAGGTGCAAGCTCTGGTAGACACGGGGGCGGAGGCCACTCTAATTTATGGGAACCCAGACAAATTTAAAGGGCCTGTTGTGTCCATGACTGGACTGGGCGGACACGTGGTGAAGGGAGTGCAAGTTCAACTTCCTCTTTCAATTGGACAATTGCCAAAAGCCATTTACTCAGTGATCATTACTCCTGTTAGGGAATGGATCATTGGAATGGATGTGCTTCGTGGAATGACACTGCATTTGGAGCAAGGAAGGTTTCAGTTTGGAGTGAGAGCGGTGACAGTGGGCAAAGTTCATATGCCACCGTTTGAAATTCCTCAATCTGATAAGGTGGTTTGTCTAAAGCAGTACCGCATCCCAGGGGGGCATGCTGAAATCACTGCCACCATTAAAGACTATGTGGATGCGGGTGTATTGAAGACTTGCAGCACGTCATGGAACAATCCAATATGGCCGGTGAGAAAGTCTGATGGGTCATGGCGGATGACAGTAGATTATAGGGAGTTGAATAAACATACTCCTCCCCTAACTGCTGCTGTCCCGGACACCATCACAATTATTGAACGAGTGCAGCACCATCCTGGAACGTGGTATGGTGTGATTGATTTGGCAAATGCCTTCTTCACTATTCTAATTCCAGAGAATCGAATGGAGCAATTTGCATTTACTTGGGAAGGAAGACAGTATACGTTTACTCGTCTTCCCCAAGGGTATTTGCATAGCCCCACCATATGTCATCGGATTGTGGCAGAACATCTGGATGAGGTCCAAATACCTCCTGAGGTAATGATCTCTCATTACATTGATGACATAATGGTGCAGGCTCCTACTGAGGAGTTGGTTAAAGAGTACTTGCAACGATTGATCACGCACATGAAGTTCAAAGGGTGGGAGATCAATCCCGCGAAGGTTCAAGGAACCTCCCAGACTGTGAAATTCCTGGGAATAAATTGGAATCGAGGGGAGAGAGAAATCACGGAGAAGGCTAAAAACAAGATTCAGAATTTTGGAGTGCCCAAAACAAAAAGGGACGTGCAGAAATTCATAGGTCTTTTTGGCTACTGGAGAAATCATGTTCCACATTTGAGTCAGATCTTGCAGCCACTGTATTATGTGACTCGAAAAAAGAACGATTTTGAATGGACACAGAGACAACAAACTGCTTTTGACATGGCCAAGGAGGCCATACAACAGGCTTTATCGTTAGGAAAGTTACAAACAGGTCCAGTTGAGTTACAGGTTTCAGCGCATAATGATTATGCTAATTGGAGCTTGTGGCAGAAACAAGGCAGGGTCCGGAAGCCAATGGGTTTCTGGTCTAGACGATTGCCCCCTGCTGGGGAACGATATACACCGTTTGAGAAACAACTTTTGGCTTGTTACTGGAGCCTAGTGGAAACTGAGGGAATGACTACTGGACATGAAGTCCTCATGAGACCTGTCATTCCTATTTTGGGATGGGTGTTGTCCAACCCTACAACACACAGGATTGGGACTGCCCAAGAAAGCAGTATCATTAAATGGAAATGGTATGTATCTGAAAGGGCCAAGCCAGGTTTGAAGGGCGTGTCAGCACTGCACGAACAAGTAGCTGATGCGCCGGAAGAAGGAGAAAAGTTCTTTGATGTGGAGGAATTGTCCGAGTCCCCAGTCAAGTGGGGAAAATCGTACGATGACCTCACTCCAGAGGAACGCAATAGGGCTTGGTTCACTGATGGCTCAGCTCAGTGGAAGGCTGGCAAAAGACGGTGGGAAGCTGGAGCTTTAAATCCGGCTAACGGGCAAATATTGGAGGAACTAGGGGAAGGAAAGAGCAGCCAATGGGCTGAACTGAAAGCAGTGCATATGGTGATACATCAGGCAGCTGGTGTGTCCCCAGTGCATATTTTCTCGGACTCATGGTCGGTGTGCAATGGGCTCACTACTTGGATGCCTACTTGGAAGTCACATCAATGGAAAATTCAAAACAAGGAAGTTTGGGGAAAAGACCTTTGGGAGGAAATTTGGGAGAAGGTTCAGAACCTACCAGTCTACATTACGCATGTAGACGCCCACACTAATAAGCAAACATCAGAGGCTTTGTTCAATCAACAGATCGATCAGGTAGTCAAAACCATGCTAGTTGAACGACAATCAAGTGTCCACTCTCCGTTGTTTGGCTTTGATTGAGAGGTACTATGGCGTGCCACTACAAATACAAACTGACAATGGCACCCATTTTACTGGTGGGAAAATAAAGCAATGGGCTAAGGAACATAACGTCATCTGGATTTACCATGTTCCTTATCACCCGCAAGCTGCCGGATTGATTGAAAGAATGAATGGGCTTCTAAAGTCCTCGATCTGTAAATTGACCACCAACAGTTCTTTATCAGGATGGCGTGTAGTTTTGGAAGAAGCCGTCAAACAGATAAACAATCGCCCTGTAGGCCCTGGGTTAACGCCTATCTACAGAATGCTGAATGTACAGGATACGCCCGAAAAACAACCTATAGCTATTTGGAAAATTGCGGAAACCGCCGAATTACCTGTTCGAGCTACTCCAGGTTCGGCTGGCCTTGACTTGCGAGCTCTTGAAACATGCACTTTGATCCCTGCGTCACCTAAAGTAGTTTCGACCGGACTAGGACTCAAATGTCCCAAGGGACACTACGGGCACATTTTACCTAGGTCTGGATTGTCACTTAAAGGGGTAACTATACTTGCGGGGGTTATAGATGCAGATTATCAAGGCGAATTGGGAGTGGTAATGTACAATCTGACTCCAGAACCGTTCATTGTAAAATCTGGAGAGAAGATTGCTCAATTAGTTGTAAAACCATGCCTTTTTGACACGGCAATTGAGATTGAACCGCCCACGGTAGTTACCACTAGAGGGCGAGCTGGTTTTGATTCCACTGACCAGCCAGGAGCCAAAATATGGGTGAGACAAGAAAACGGGCCTCCGCGGCCTGCTGAAATAATAGCACAGGGGAAAGATCAGGTGGTTACTGTGCTATATTCTGGGGAAACTAAATGGACGAATGTTCCTATACAAAAATGTTATCTGCGGGAAAATTGATACAAAACTGTGTCCGGTCCGAAGCGTTTGAAATCTCTTGTTCTTCTTCTAGCTTGACGAATGATGGGATGTGGAAGCGATTGATCGGAACACCTGCTACTGGAGGATCGCAACCACAGCATCACTATGTTCCTCCGCGTCGGTGGTGGTGTCGGATCATGGGCCACCATCCTCTGTGTTCTTTCTGCATGGTGGATGACGAGCGTCGACTCCTCGGGGAGTCCGGTGCAGCTCCAGAAGACGTTCAAGCAGCCGTATCGCGGTGAATGGATTGCGGGGTGTCCTGGTCATGAAGTGTGCTTCGTCGGCTACAACATCACCTCGCCCTGCCCGATATCTGAGGGAAGGCGTCTCTGCTCTGCCGGACCTCCCTGCACACCAGGAGTCAACAATCCGGAAAGAGTTCGCAGGGGTCCCATGGTGGTTGCGGGATGCTTAATCACAGTCATGTCTGACACGCCTGCTTGCATATGGCTTCCCAACGATACGTGCCATTCCCAATTCAATGGCACCAAGTGGACGGCCAAGGTCACCGCTGACCTATGGCTTTCCAACAGCACGGATACGGGAGGACTCGCATGGATGATATGGCCAGTTTTCGCTGATTCTGGTTCTTTGGATCCCCCTTCTGGCTCCTTTGCCCCCTCGTTTGCCCCCTTTGTCCCCAGGTACACCAACTTGGCCCCAATTTTGCCCTCTTGCACGTATCTTGCTTTGGAGAAAACGCACACGGAGATTCACTGGATCGTTTTGTTTCCCCCTTTCCCCACTTGTGCAGCACGGAAAAAGCCTGCTTGGTATGACACCCTTCTGGGTGGAACCGGAACCGTGTTAGGCATCTCTAACACGATTGATGGAGAAGTCACCAGAACTATGTTGTCCAACACCGGAAGTGACATTGCGCACGGTCTCTCGACCGTAGGACTTTGGATGCCCACATCTATCGCGCCTCATGAAGAAGCGGCGTCTTTATTCTTAGCACAATTGTCATGGGATAAAGGGATGTGGGATGAGACACGCAAAGTATTAACCAATATTTCTAATGCATTGAATATGACTGTGTGTAACTTACAGGTACTTAACATGAAATTACAGAAAGAAAGGTTCCTAAGGGTGGTAACATCAGCCTCGGTAGACCAATGGCGTAAAGTGTGGAACATCTCCACTGAGTCTTGGGTCAAGGTATATCCTGAGAAAACAATATGTAATGAAACTGTGTGTCAAGGAATGTGGTTGCAAATGACTGTAACTAAACCCTTATTAGTTTGCAGATATCATGTTTTGCCTGTAATTACAACTAATGCTTATTATTTTGTGAGACCTCAAGGGGAATGGTTTAGCCCACAAACCAATCTTACTTATGACCTAAGCGGATGCGACACATCGGATAAAGGTATTGCATGTATGAAACAAGTAATGTATCAAGAAGCATGTTTTAACGCGACACAGGCATTATGTGATTGGTATGTAGAAAGACCTCATGACTTGCTATATCAGATAGGACCCCACTCTATTTGTGTAGCTACTATGAAACCACACCCACAGTTGCCTAAAACACCGTTTTCGGGTTGTCTGGACAATGTGGAGCTTTTCATTTGGAATAATCAGACCTTCAAGCTGACTAATTTCACCTGGAGCCAGCGCTTAACGCCGGCACAGTGGGAAGCATTACGTCTTCCTTGGAAAGTGACGTTGGAGCGCTTTAGCAGCGCACTAAACCGTTCCACGTTGCTTCAAAAGATGATTGAGGAACACAGGTCTAACGTTTCCAAGCTTAAAGTGTCCACATTGATAGCTCAAAATGAAGTGGTACATGCAGCCAAGGAAATTGAGCAGGAGTCTGCTCACCATTGGTGGGATATATTTACCGGGATGTCTATGACAGCAAGACAATATTTTGTACCTCCGATGTTTATATTGATTATTGTATTAAGTATACTCACTGCTTTGAATGTATGTGTTTTTTGCTATGTCCGAAAGGTAAAACGGTCGTTAACTAATAAAATGTATACTTTAGCCTATCAATGAGAATAAGGGTTGAAACAACAAATTCTTGGTACAATCAGTACGTATGTGAATTGACTTTGCACCCAGAAGAGCCAGGACATGTTTTTGAGTATGTTCGACGTATAGGGTGTGGATATACTCGTCGTGAAACACGTTTTGATACACGCATTGAAATGTTGACCGCTGTAGTGCGTTGTGTCTTAGAAGATCACCATTGGTTTCAATATGTCCATTTTTACGATGTGCCATGGTTTCAATGGATATTTGATAATTGGGAACAATATATTGAAGGATTAATTAATTAAGGGGTTAATGATGGACCCAATCCGGGTCGAAGGGTGGAATGTATTGGAAAAAAAAACACCAGTAACATTTTCTATGACCTTTTTATGACCTTGTAACCTTTTTTGTGACCCGAATTGTGCCATATATGTATAACTATACACATATAAACATAACTGCGTCATAACTGCTTTTTAACTGCGCCATAACTGCCTTTGAGAAAAGTAACTAAATGTGTGCTCTAGGTGCACACATTGTTTTGGACTGATAATGCAACTTCTTATCAGGTTATGCTTGCCTCTCTGACGGGAGTTTTAGCTCATTGCTATGGTAACCAAGATATATGATGCCGTTCGGAAGTGCAACGAGTGAACCAATTATATTTGGACACGAGACTAATCTCCTTAAGAGGTTGGCCAAAACATGTCAAATTTACCATGTTTGGGCAGGCAATATGTCTCCTGAGGGCAGGGGTTGGCCCCCTCTGTTCTTACGTGGCATATGCCTATAAGAGTGGACTTTTTCCGGGCCACACCTGGGGTCGGTCAGAGGATTTCACGCGTAGTCGCTCGGCCGGAGCTTCCTTGATCGCTCAAACCAGGAACGTTGTGTGGCCCTCCGTTCATTGTCGACAGGTAAGAGCTTGATTTCAATATCATAGAGGAACTCGTTGCGCTTTGGTGCGGGGATATTATTAGCTTCGACAACTGATTATCTAGCGCCAAAGTTATGTGTGCTGATGTGTTTTTAACTGCTTTGTAAGGGTTTTTGACAATTCAGACCTAGCATTGTAGTTATTCTGAGTGATGCTTGATGTTGTTTTTGCTGTTTTTTGCTTGCTTTTGTGGGATTGTAATCAATTAAACTCCATTTATTCATTTATTTGCAATTTCTAATTAATAAACATTGCCTATTAAGCAAAAGTGTGCCTGTTGCTTACTCACTGCGAACCTGGAAAATTTCGTAAAACACGGACGCACAGATTTTTTTGTGAGAAAAATCAACATGGGTTCCAACAATGTTAGCGCAGGTGGTGAAAAAGGAAAAAGGTTAGGCTTACCATTGAAATGAAAATGGAAACGATGGAAAAATATGAGACCCCACGCTCATATTTTTCCATCATTTCCATTTTCATCCGTGAACTAGCTCAGCAATACAGCCAGAGACGGTCTATGATCTCTGCGGTCCTCCTCCATTTGCCAGTCTTTATAAGTTAAGGTGACAATTAATATTATAATAAGATCGCCAAAGAAATCGCCAGCTCCGTCAGGTTTTTAATCATTTATTTCAGAACTTGTGCAAAACAACATGCCTACTGTCCGCGACAGCTAAACATTCACAAAAGTGAAAGTAAAATGTCTTCCCTCACTCTGACACGTCAGCCACACGGTGCGTTCAGGTACACCATGCAAAAATACATTTGCCACATTAGAACCCAATTTGTTACATTATTACAGGCATTTTTATTATTACTACTATTAATATGTTATTATTCGAAATTTTATTCATACTTTATTTCTTTTGCTCTGTGTAATTGCTATATGCAATAATACCAGCAGTATTTATGAAGGATTTAGTGTACATTTTCGGGCTGTGGAACAAATCAATGTAATTATAATGTAATTTTATGGGAAAATCCTGCTCGACATACGACCATTTCGACCAGGGCCGGAGTGGGACTCATTTTCGGCCCTGGAATTTCATGCCTCAGACCGGCCCACTCATTTAAAATTATGTCATTATGCATACACGTGTTAAGTTCAGTGTTCTCTAAAGCCGTGTACTGTAATTCTGTGTATTCCAATTCAGTGCAGGTAATGGTTGTTTAACAAGGTGGCTCTATTTTAACAAGTGCAACACAACATATTTTGAACAAATTTAAAAATGGATTTTAAAAAAAAAACTATATTAAATGATACATTTGAAAAATAAATTAGGCCAGTCAAACGATTAAAATTTTTGATCAAGTTAATTACAGCTTAAAAATTAATCGTAATTAATCGCAATTCAAACCATCTATAAAATATGCCATATTTTTCTGTAAATTATTGTTGGAATGGAAAGATAAGACACAAGATGGATATAAACATTCAACATAAGGTACATAAGGACTGTATTTGTTTATTATAACAATAAATCAACAAGATGGCATTAACATTATGAACATTCTGTTAAAGCCATCCATGGATAGAAAGACTTGTAGTTCTTAAAAGATAAATGTTAGTACAAGTTATAGAAATTTTATATTAAAACCCCTCTTAATGTTTTCGTTTTAATAAAATTTGTAAAATTTTCAATCAAAAAATAAACTAGTAGCCCGCCATTGTTGATGTCAATAATTACTTACACAATGCTCATGGGTGCTGAATCCTATAAAATCAGTCACACCCAAGCGCCAGCAGAGGGCGGCAAAACTCCATAAAACACAATTAACAAGTGGGCATGTCATTGTACTGTCATTTAAATCTGTCTGAGCAGGGCATGTGCGTTAATTGCGTCAAATATTTTAACGTGATTCATTTAAAAAATTAATTACCGCCCGTTAACCCGATAATTTTGACAGCCCTAAAATAAATGAATCAATAAGACCTTTTCTGCAACATCAAATATTAACAAAATGAGTGCTTACAGATAAAACAAACATAGCAACATAACAATATGAAAAATAAAGAATACGTATTGCACATTGTAACAACTTCTAATGATACTATTATCCATTTTCCATTTCCACTTTAAAAACGCCACGTAAATGATTACATTAATTCTAATGTTAACTCGCTGAACGACATGGCAATCCTACCTTCCAGCTCTGCACCTGTGGTGTGTTCATTATGGCTAATGCTTGCTGCTACATATCCCTTGTGAGGTGCTACAAGAAGCCAAAGTTTCCACAATTACATATTGTCGTATCACACGGTGCAAGTTGCATTTTATTCGCCATCTGGCCTTACCACTTTCGTTGTAATCCTCTGTAGTTTGAGGCAGCAAGGTCGCTGCATGAAAAAAAATAGCTATTTTTGCGCATTTTGCCGATTCTTTCACGAGTGCTTTTCTCTTTTTAATTCTTATTTTTCAGCGCCACCCTTGCTCTTTTTATCCATCCGAGCACCGAATTAGCAGCTAATTTGGCTCAATACAGACTACAATTAGGGGGCGGAGCTGCATGCTGTATAGGGAATGGGACGTACTACGTCATTGTTTGGACGCGCCTCCATGCTGGCAATATGATTCACTTCCGGGCCGGCAGGGTCAATGCGGATTGTAACGTGTGGTAGTGCTAAGCTAACTCTTTCGGTGTTTAGAAAGAAAATATGGGTGCTTATTGTTGCGTTACCGGGTGCAACAGCGTCTCCTACGACAAAAAAAGGGGTTAGGAAAAATGGACTCACTTTTCACCGTTTTCCTGCATGGAGGACCAAATATAAGATCACGAAGGTACGACGGATGGCTGGATTGCAGCGGTTCGTCGGAAAAGCATTTATGATCATATGTCTGCTGGAATGAGAGTGTGTTCCTGTCATCTCTACTCTTGTAAGTTGAACGCTTTATCCACTTTTGGTTTCAATACGTTTTTGTTTTTTTACACCGTTGTGTAAATCTGCCTCGGTAGCAATGCTCGCCTACTACGACTCATCTACCTGTTGTGTTCCTAGGTAAACCTGCTGACAACACATCCCGATTGGTCACCATCTCTCTTCTTGGATCATTTGACAAAGAAAATTTGTTCAATGGAGTGGTTCCATTTGTCCTGTGTCGGACTCAAACAAGCCCCTGCAGCAGACGCCATCTGGGTCTGCCCTTCTTGTCGATGAACTGCGGGCTTTTAACTTGTGAAAATGCAAGAACTTTAATGCACATATTTATTCTGCCTGGCTATTTAACTATGGCCAGTGACGTTTTTTTTTTTTTTTTAACCACTTTGACAAAGACACCTTTCATTGTAATGTTGAATTTATATATTCTATTATTATTTTTAAATTATAATATTCTTATTTGCACTTATGTAGACTTTAGACTGTCAATTCAAATAGTGTTGGAAAAGTTGCAATACCTAAAATAGAAATGCAAGAACTGTAAAGTACATATTTATACACCTTTATTTACCTAAGGCCACTGGATGTTTTTTAACTGCTTTGAAAAATACAGGTTTTGTTGTGATCTTGTATTTATATAGTATATAGCTTTTTATAATGTATTATGTATTATAATATTTGCTGCCCCCTGCCAGAGTGTGGGCCATTTTGTACTAAAAGGATTTTAAACTGTCAGTTCAAATACTGTGTTGGAGACTAGTACTTGCAATACTTAAAATGGAAATGCAAGAACTTTAAAGCACATATTTATCCTGTCTGGCAATTTACCCAAGGCCAGTAAATAGTGTTTTAAACTGCTTTGACAAAGACACGTTTATGTTAATCTTGTATATATTACTTATAATTATATAATATTTGCTGACCCCGTCAGAGGGTGGGCCTTGTTTGCACTAATTTAAAGATTTTAAACTGTCAATTCAAATATCGTATTGGAGAAATTGCATTACTTGAAATAAATCTATTGCAATTTATCAGTCCCAGTTCTTGTCTACAACACTGTCCAAAAATTGTCAATGCATATTCCAAATAGAATAACAAAATTAAGTCACCTGACTTTGTAATTATTACACCTGTTTATTATGACGACCTGAAGTAAACAACAAGCAGTTACAGTTTGTCAAGAAGTTGTTCAAGTCATGTTTTGGTATTCATATTTTATTGACTTTTCACAATACACTTGGGATCGTGTTTGTAAGAGCAGAGCAAACTGAAGTTTCAGCGTGCACTCTTCGCCTTTCCAACCTCTCATAACGCTCCGATGTGGTGCGCTTGACCTCAGAATAACCCAAGAAGAGATATGGTGACCAATCGGGATGTGTTGTCAGCAGGTTTACCTAGGAACACAACAGGTAGATGAGTCGTAGTAGGCGAGCATTGCTACCGAGGCAGATTTACACAACGGTGTAAAAAAACAAAAACGTATTGAAACCAAAAGTGGATAAAGCGTTCAACTTACAAGAGTAGAGATGACAGGAACACACTCTCATTCCAGCAGACATATGATCATAAATGCTTTTCCGACGAACCGCTGCAATCCAGCCATCCGTCGTACCTTCGTGATCTTATATTTGGTCCTCCATGCAGGAAAACGGTGAAAAGTGAGTCCATTTTTCCTAACCCCTTTTTTTGTCGTAGGAGACGCTGTTGCACCCGGTAACGCAACAATAAGCACCCATATTTTCTTTCTAAACACCGAAAGAGTTAGCTTAGCACTACCACACGTTACAATCCGCATTGACCCTGCCGGCCCGGAAGTGAATCATATTGCCAGCATGGAGGCGCGTCCAAACAATGACGTAGTACGTCCCATTCCCTATTTTTCGTCTGCACACGTGAGGATGAGTCTGGAAAAAAAAATACTTTTTTTTTTTTTTTTTTTTTTTTTTTAAGACGGCCCACAGGGACAGCGGTAACAGAATGTAAGTTATACTCAGTGACACTGTCACAAATAAATACCAAACAAAAAATGATAACAGTGTAATTTTTTTTTTTTTTTTTTTTTTTTAATAAAACCTGGACCGGCCCATCTGGCCGGCCGGCCCTTCTGGAATCGTCCAGAAGCTCCCGATTAGTCACTCCGGGCCTGAATTCGACTTACAAACAAAGTCCTGGAACGAATTAATTTTGTATGTAGAGGTTCCAACTGTATATTGATTTTCATGTGTTTTCTGGTCTTTTTTACATGGCACATTTTCGTTGCTATTTTCTTGTTTTATATTTCTTTCTGTATACTACCTAATTCCTACTGTTTATGTTGCATTTCTGTGTCATTATTGTACTTTACCCTGTACCCCCCAACGTTCTCCTGCTTCCGCCTTCCTCTCTCTACCAGGGCATCCTCCTCCGGCCCCAGCGCGGCAGGCCGGCTCGGTGCCAGCGGGTCATTGGGGTGTCGCACCCTAGGGGTGGGGGACCTCTCCTGCTCTGGGCCTAGTAGTTTGTTTGACTATTAATGTAAACCTAGTTGTCGTGTTTTACCATTACTCATGGGACAACACATTATGAGTATGTACTGTATGTGCATGGGTCTAAGCTGTATAAAAGAAAGTGTAGTCTACACTGGGCGAGTGGTAGAGGGAAAGCGAAAGTGTTTATTAAACGTTTGAGCATAATTTTCGAACCTCATCTGATTATTACAATAATAAGATGAACAACACAGTAGTTACATTATTGAAGTGTTGCGAGTGGGAACAATCTATTACAGTACATATTATCAATACAATGTTTCGTAACATGAAGCGAAAAGCTTCAAAGACCTTTGTGTGAAATGAATTTTATGTGTACAGAAGCTTTCGTATCTCAAGGTACCACTTTTTGATTTTTGTGAGCATTGTTATTTTAATGAACGCATTTGACCGCATCACACTGGAGCGAGAGGGACGCTGCTCGGCTGAGTTGTACATCTTAAAGGAAAACTTTTGCCTTTATGAATTTTTAAAAAATATTTGGAGGTCCAGTCAAAATGGTGTTAGGGTCCACCTGTTGGCGACTACTACTGTAAATGCTCTAGTTAATTACTTTGCCTCAAAGGGCATAGAAGGGTGGATTCGTCATTCTGTGTACACATTTATTTAGGCTGAACAGTGACAGTTGTGTCTTCACAAGGTAGGCTACTTTCTTTTGGTCAGAAATGTCTGTCAACAAGGGACAGGCCTCATTTTTCTTGGGAGAAGGGTCCTCAAGCAACAAAACATTATTGCTTGTTGTGGCACTTTCTGGTAAATCAAGTCCAAACAAGCCTTTTGGGTCTAGAACACTTTGTGTGTAGGCTTCAGGGTTATCTACAGGAAGCTCAATTGCATATGGCTCTAACTGGATTGGAAGTGCTGACTCATCAGAGTCAGGGCATCTGATTGTCTAATCCCAACAGGAGGATGTTTCAACTTCTGGATATCTGGGAATGTGATAAACACGCTAGGTTCTGGGGTGTGAGTAGGGATTGCTGTCCAAGCAGGCATCACCTCAAAGTCAGTCGTTTTCCTCTCCATCCTGAACAACACGACACAGCTTAGTCCTGGGTCTCTTGTGTGTAGCTTTTACAGTTTACTCAGTTATTACAACCCCTAGCAAAAAGTATGGAATCACCAGTCTCAGACGAGCACTCAGACATTTTATCATTTAGCACAAACTCAGATAAAAAGCTTTAAAAAATAATGAATTAGTTCAAAAGTGCAACTCTTTAGCATTCAGAAACACTAAAAGAAATGAATAAAAAATATTGTGGTGGTCAGTAAATGTTACTTTTATCGAGCAAATTCAGGGAAATATATATGGAATCACTCCATTCTGAGTAAAAAAATATGCAGCCCTATATCATCAAAGTCTGAGGGAATTTAGATGTTTTCTTCAGGCAGTCATCTTTGTAAATCTCACTGGAACAGCACCAAACCAAAGTTCCAGCATCATCACCTTGTCCAATGCAGATTCTTGACTCTTGACACCTTGTCCAATGCAGATTCTTGACTCTTGATAAGGTGATGATGCATGTCAGGCAAAGGCACTGGGGAGATGGCTGTGGTTAAATCTTCAATAAATGCACAAGTTTACATTGAAATTTTAGACAGCTTTCTTATCGCTTCAATTGAAAATATGTTTGTCATGTTCCAAGATGGCAATGCATCATGCCACAGAGCTAAAACTGTTAAAGCATTCCTTTGAGAAAGACTCATCCAGTCAATGTCATTGCCTGCAAATAGCCCAGATCTCAACACTATTGAAAACCTGTGGTGGAAATTGAAAAAAAAAATGGTCCGCAGCAAGGCTCCGACCTGCAAGGATGATCTGGCAACTGCAATCAAAGAGAGTTGGCACCAAATTGATGACGAATGCTCATCAAGTCCATGCCTCAGAGACTGCAAGCTGTCATAAAAGCCAGAGGTGGTGCTACTAAATACTAGAGATGTGTTTTGATTGTTATTTCTTTGTTTGTTTCTCATGATTCCATATTTTTTCCCCTCCGAATGGAGGGATTCCATATACTGTATATTTCCCTGCACTTGCTCTATAAAAGTAACATTTAATGACCACCACAATGTTTTTATTCATTTCTTTTAGTGCTTCTGAATGCTAAAGAGTTTCACTTTTGAACTAACTCATTATTTTTTTCAAGCTTTTTATCAGAGTTTGTTCTACATGATAAAATGTCTGAGTGAGTACTCGTCCGAGACTGGTGGTTCCATACTTTTTGCTATGGGTTGTACAGGCAGTAAAGGGTGGGAGAAGAGGAGGAGGTCGCGATTTAAGGTCCATCTTTGGTTCAATTATTAATCTTTAAAACAAACAAAAAAAAGTTATTTCTGTCATTGCTGTAGTCATTACTTATTTTATTGTCAATTATCAATATCAATCATGACAATGAGCCATTGATCAAAAAACCTATTCATTTACCAGGTTAACAACATTCTGTAGTCTTTTACACCTGAGTCAGACTACACAATTTCAGCCCAATTCTAGTCAGACAGACACGTCGTGGAGATTCGTTGACTGTTGTGGAGTTGAAGTTTACCTCATATTCTTGGCTCATAGAAGACAAATTGCTTGATGAACTCCTCTGAATTGGCTTTGTCATATCACACTGTCGAACCACCCATTGTTTGTTCTTTTTCATTCAAGACTGCACAGGGTTCTTCTCTTGACATTTAGTCAGCATGCAAATGCCTCACCTTCTGATCAATGACAGCCTCGGATATTCTATCAACCACAAGGTAAAGCGTGGATTCTGCAGCACCAGCTGCATAGAGTGCTGTTGGAACGTCCATAGAAGTTGGAGAGGCAGATTGAATTTCCAAATGCTCCCAGTTAGCGATTGGCTGGTGACCGGTTCAAGGTTTACCTTGCCTCCTCTCCATAGTCAACTGGCATAGGTTTCGGCTTCATAGCCACCTTATTGAGTGTAAGCGCTACAGATAACGGATGGATAGATATACCCAAAGTAATGACTCAGTTCCAAACTGATCACAGTACTGTATAATGCCAGGCTGAACACCTCTCCAAAATTGCTGTGCCCACTCAGCATAAAAAAAAAAAAGGAAAAAAAAAAAAAAAAACTGATTGTGCTCCAGTACTGGTGCCAACAATCACAAAATCTACTGTATATGCATGCTGGCATTAGAAGGTGTTAGATGTGCATAAGACCTGTGTGTTGTATCCCAGCTGCGAGGAGATCTGGTTCTCCCATTCTGATGTCACTGATCCGTGTTCCCAGACATTCGATAGACAGGGTCTTAAACCACTCTTCTGCCTCCGCCTCTGTAGAAACCAAAAGACAAAACCAGACAGTTTTTCTAAAACATTCACCTGGGTAGATTTGAGCAGTATTTCCAAACCAGTGCATTATGTCACATCAGATGATGTGAGAGACTATCCGTACTGCGAGAAATTGTCCTATTAAGCCACTGATCATTATTTACTGATTTCCTAGTAATCACCGATCCATGCCTTTTATTGCCAATCGAAATACATCAATAGATGGCATCACTCGGCAAACCTGGATTCAGGGGTACTTCGCCTCCTGTAAAGAGCGAGATGCGTAATGCATGCTGTGAGCCAATTGGGACTTGTTGGCCATTTTGTTTCAGTACCATTTGATAAACATAACATTATAGTCAATGCAGTGTATAATTTTAAATAGCTATAAACTGCACAATTTTTAACCGATTTTTAAATGGCTTGGTTTTTCATGAACGTCAGAGATGTAGTAAATTAATTGCATACTTATACAACGCAACATCCAAACAAAAGCACTGTCACGTTGAATGGTTTGTTATAAAACAAACCGTTTGCAAGAGTTCAGATTACTTTGTAGATGTAGATCCTTCCCTGCCTCGATGACTGGCTGATGTGTGCACCGTCGTGCGCTCGGGTATGCGGCGATCGGGCCGTTCTTCTTGCCCACGCGGCTCGCTGGGGTGTCTGTGTCAATTTGGGGCTCTTTTGCTTGATCCCCTCTCAACAGGTGGCCTTCCTTGAGGTGTCTGTGGACGCGGTGGCTATTTTGGCTCGTCCGTCGTCCCGTGGGGGTGGATGCTCTGCGCCTCGTCTTACGTTTTCAGGTTAGTCGAGTGTGCCCGTGTGTGGCCTTCCTGCGACTTTTGGGCGTGTTGAAGTCCTCGTCCGCTGTTGTTCCCCTGGGTCTTCTTTTATTGCGCCCCTGCTTCGGTGGCTGATTGGCTTTCGCCTGGTTGCCGTACAGCTCCGGAGGCTTGGTGTCTCCAGCCGGTGCGCAGTTGCCTTGATGCTATGGGGGAACGGTGTCTACCTGTGGTAGGGCGTACCGTTGGGTATGGCCCCTGTCCGGCACGATTCGGTCACTGCGGGTGCCGGTCGCTCGAGATGGGGTGCTGTTGGCAGCGCAGGGCTGCTTGGGGCGGCTGTTCTGTACTAGACCGCGCCGATCACAGCGATGTGCTGGGGCTGCTTGCTGCTCACCTTGCTCTCGGGCGTTTTTGCCTATACCTGCGGGGGTGGCTGGTGCTGTGCCGACGGACGCTGCCGCCATGGTGTACTACACCATCCACCGGGGGCGCGGGGTCTGCTACTCTCTTGGGGGCCTCCCATTGTCTTGTGTGGCTGGCCCCTTCCCTTGCAAGGCTGCAAGCCTCGTTTCTTCCCGGCCTGATGATCTATCTTGCGTGTGCCCTATCCTGCCGTCGTCTACCACCGGGGGTCTGGAGCCTCCGTCCCGATGTGGTGCACACTATTTGGTGTATGTTTGGCGGGGTTGGGGTCGTTCTCTTCGTCTCCCGGGAGTTGAATCACTGCCCTCTCTGGTTTTCTCTGGTGGAGCACTCCCATCTGCACGGTCGGTTCTCGCTGGGAGCACTCTTGGCTGGGGGCCTGCTCTACGCCGTCCCGCCTCTCCCTCTGATCTGGCTGACGCTTCAGAGGGTCCCTTTGGAGGGGCATTTGTTGCTGCCTGTGGCCCCCTTTTGGCTGGCTGTCGGCAATTTTTCTGGCCGCCCCTACTGTCCCATATGGGAGGCCTGGTATCACTTCCCGATCCTCGCCGTCTCTGCCGGCATGTCTGGCTGCTGAAAGGTACCGGCTCGCTGATTGGAGGCTGCTCAGTTTTAAGAAGGTGGACGCTTTTGGACGCCTGGGCGCCCTCCACCCGGCTTCAGTATGCCGGTCGGTGGTGGTTGTTTGTGGCGTGCGGGCCGTGGGGATGACCTGGTGTGCTGTTTTATCCCTGTTGTTCTGGACTTGCTGTCCCTCCTTCATTGGGTTGTTCTACATCCACCCTCATGGTCTGTGTTGCTGCGATCTCTGCTCCTCTCGCCAGGGTCTCTGGTGGCTCTGTAGGGAGCCACAGTCTGGTCACTGCGTTCCTCATGGGGGCCCTGCGGCTCCGCCCCACAGATGTCCTCATGCCCCGGTTTTGGGGTCGGCGGTCGGTGCTCGACTGTTTGTGCTGCCCCCCTTTTAGCCTCTTCCTGCTGAACGTTGCCTCTGCTTGGCGTGTCGGCGTATTGCTCGCGCTCTCGGTTGGCCGTTGTGCATGTTTTTGCACTCTGGGGGCTCGGGTGTCACGCTGTGGCCTAACATTACCTTTGTGCCCTACAGTAAGTGTTGACTGGCTCATACTGTGATTGGCCTTTACGCCTTGCTTATTTTTGCCCCCGACTGCGGGAGGCGGTGATGACCGCAGGGGGCTGTTGTGCCTGGCCAGGGCCCTGGGGATTGGTGGGGACTCTACGACAGGTTTTCGTAGGTCTTCACGCCTTATTGTCTGCTATGGGGTTCGTGGCAGGGGATCTGCCCTCTCCAGGCAGCGCCTCCCTCGTTGGATCATGGATCCAATTGTTGCTTTTATCAGACGCCCCCTGCCATCTGGGGTGTGCTGTCGCTCTGCCTGGGACATTGTTGCTTCCTGGGCTGCCTCGAGGGAGTGGCCCTGGAGGTCGTCTGTGCTGCTGCCTCATGGTCGGGGCCTGGCTCCTTCTTCGGGTTTTACTGTTTTTGATGTCACCTCCTCCCACCCACTGGGCGTGGTCATCGGGTCCCTGTGAAGTTTGGGTGGGTGATTCTTCGTTACCCCGCTGATATTGGTCATTCAGTGCTTACGGCACCACCTCTGGTGGCCAGCAGGGATGAAATAGAACGAAAGCTACCAGTCAGTAGGCTGACTGCCACAGCATTCCGTCGCTCAGAATCCTTGTGACCACGCGAGAAGGTTCTGTAGGGACTGCATCTCGGTTGGCTCCGGAAGTTATACCTTTGCAGGGGGTCAGGACAGGTGACTTCGTTGGTAGTTGTACTCGCACTGCGCATGCGTGAAGAGATCATTCAGTGCTTACAGCACCGCCTCTGGAGGTCATTCGGGATTCATAGAACCGTAGTTACCTACATAACCTTCGTTATCAATGATGCCGACTCTGACGTTTTACATCTGTCATGTTTTCTATATATCTGATATCCATGGGCATAAACAGCAGATACTGAACCCATAAATATCTGATATTATACACACACACACATATATATATATATACATACATATAATGTGTGATTGTCTTCAAAACACTGGTGCCATTTAGGGGAAGGGCAAGGTTTGATTCGCTACGCAAAACAATTTTTTAAAATGTGAAAAATATTTTTCTCAAACTACATTTTACTGAACAAACCCCTCTGATAATTTATGATAATTTAACACAAATACGCAAAATAAAATATTTTTATTATTAAAACAAAGATTTTTAGAGCATTTTACAGCGCCTTTTCTTTTTTTTTTAATGGAACACAAGTCGGCCCTTTCATGACTGGAACTGAAGAACATGGCTAACGGAGCTATTTTTTTTGCTCCAGAAGATAGCAGTACTGGAAACCAAAATTCACCATCTTGAAGTGAATGGACAGTTTGGTAATCCTGAGAGGGAACAGGCTTACAGAATGCCAACTACACCATCACAATGGAGCAAGGTGTAAATGGCAAAAAACTGACCAATCCTCCCTGGAATACTCTTGAGGCAAAGCTAAAGCACTACAACTCGGCACTGGCAGATAAATGTTGAAAATGAAAGGCCTCTATTGCCTTCACAGAGGAATGCCACATCTACTCCAGCACTCATGAGAAAGTGACCAAAGCTCAAGGATACTGCAAAAGCCAACAGCAAAGTGCCTCAAGATGTTGGGATTCTACTGGAGAACAGATTTGCGTCACTCTGAGAATTCCCACTCAAACTGGCTTATACAGCTCCAGAGAAAGATATGAAGCTAATTCAATTGCTGACAGGCTACAGAGAGAGCGACCCACACTGTGATGGTGGGGGACTTTACTGTGAATGGGATGAAAATCGGGTGCGGGCCTTCACTCATAATCGAGCTGCCAGACCCAGAAAGCATCTCCTGCCACATTTCTCTCGCCAATTTCCTCTCCCTTCTTGATGAATTTTTTTTGAAAATAGCACCCAATTGTCTTTATTGCCACTGCGCCACTATTGAAATCTCACTGTTTCATATGTTGATGACCCGTAGTTGAATTTTACCTCAGTTGTTTATGTTATAGCTCGCGTTTTATTTGCCAGAGCTCTCGGGACAGCAGTGTGGTAGCTCCAGGGTGAAGGAGTGTCTGGACATTCCATGTGGCAACACGGGTCCTAAGACGAAGGTCAATCTGTACTCGTTGGTCGAGGGCAGGTTGGGTTCTGTTACCGTGTTGGTCAGTCCGGCTTGGTCAGTTTTGTAAAAAAGTGTTTCTCCTGGCTGGGTTGTTAGCCCTCCGCAGGTTAGTTGGTTGGTGGGGCTGCAACCTCACAGCGCACCAACGCGCTGGGGTCTTTGTCTGTCTGGAACCTACCCTGGAGACCTTGCTCGCGGTCGCGAGCAAGCTCCCAACGGTATCGCTCTCCAGGGTCATTGGAACACACAAGCCCCCTTG
Source organism: Corythoichthys intestinalis (assembly GCF_030265065.1). NCBI lineage: Eukaryota > Metazoa > Chordata > Actinopteri > Syngnathiformes > Syngnathidae > Corythoichthys > Corythoichthys intestinalis. Next base: position 82,769,574 of record NC_080395.1, read on the forward strand.
CCGCATCAAGGCCAGACCCGTAAGAGGGGGGATGTTTAAATGTTGAGGTGTTTTTCAGTGGACCCATGCCCGGATTTAGGCTTGGAGATGAGACATTCAGCAGAGGGATGGTGCTGAACAGATGGTTTACAAATACAAGGTGCTGCTCAATACACTCCATTGACAACTGAACATGCTGCGACACCGCAGATTTGCGTGATGTAATAAATCAGCGACGGGGCGAAACAAACAATTCTGCCATGAAGAGATTAATTTTCACTTTCTTTCTATGTATTTTTCTTACATTTTTATGCTCCTACGCCCAACGAATAAACACCATGCACGTATCCCACTATCGGAGCGACCCCCCAACAAAGTAGGAAAAAGTAGGCTTAGAAGACTCAGCAACATTAACTGATGACTTTTGACCGGCTTTCCCAAGTTTCAAAGCATTTTTCCGATAGAAAAATGTCGCTTGCTTTAGAAAATCTGCAAGCAAAGATTAAAGTGCTTAAAAAAAGCCTTGTTTTGACACAGCAAGTTCACGAGCTAAAGACGGAAAAAGCCACGCTCAAAGCAACAACTGAGACTACAACGACTTTGCTTGAAGCTGTCGAAAAACAAAAGAAAGGTGCAATGTCCTTTATCCATTAAAGAAGAAGTTCAGACAATAAGGTAAATGCACTGAGGTTACGGTACATAAGCACTACCGATAGCGCTCGGTATCAAGACTCTGAAGTCATGTCGTGGTTCTACTAACGGATGACTACTCTCTACGACAGTGTTACCCATTACAGACTTGGCTGCTGGTCATTTGTTCTTGTTTCAGAGATGTTTCTTGGAAGCAGGTGCAACCAATTCTCATCAGCGGCATATTTAAACGCAGGCAAACCAAGCAACGGTTGTCGAGATATTGCCTTGCTGGGCGCCAACGGACGCTTTGTATTCTTGAGCTCGGTATTCACATTTGGCTAGCTCCGCCCCTGCCTTGGTTAGTTTTTCTGCCAACCTTGTTTTGAATCCTCTACCTTGTGCTGGTATTTGAGTGTATTTCTGTTACTTTTGTCACCTTGGTTTACCCTCGGGTTAATTCTAGTTATCTCTGTGGACCAGTTATAACGGCCCCTTTTTGTTATCTTTTTCGTGATCGCGTGTTTCGTATACTATAAACCAGGGGTCAGCAACCCTGGTATTCAAGTGCCACTATCCAGCTTGTTTTCCATGCCTCCCTCCTTTAACACACCTGGATCAAATAATCATGATCATTATCAGGCTCCTGCTGAGCTTGCTGATGAGCTGATCATTTGATTCAGGTGTGTCAAAGGAGGGAGAGATGGAAAACAAGCTGTATAGTGGCACTCGAGGACCAGGGTTGCTGACCCCTGCTATAAACTATAATCGAATGCCTCTCATGTTTTCTGTTTCGGGGTCCAGCCTTGTTTTCCGCATTCGCGGACTGTAACACTATAAAGCTATTTCATATTTCTCGTGGACCTGAAGGTAAAGATAGGACATACAACGGGGGAAAAAATGGGTGAGGGGGTGCAAAATGGCCAAAGACAGACCTTATTTTTCATTGTTGCATGAGAAAGATGCTAAACGAAATGCAGGCACAAAGCAATGAGTTTTATTATTTCATAGAGGAGGGTGAGATCTACAGGTTTCGGCGAGAACGTGGTTGAGCCACAATTCAAGCGTCCCAACGCTTGGAAAACTTCAACAAAGGACCGACATTCACAATGAATAGGTTTCCGTCCTGCTGGATGCGTACTACCTTAATGCACGTTGCACACGAGGCACAATTGGGTTTGCACCATCCACACACTGTCCCGATGGCTCCCAAGAGCCGATGATGCTGTTTGTTGCACACAAAGCAGCGTTGGAGTATGAGTCAATTTTGTCAAACATGAGAAAGATGTTCCCCTTAAGTTTTTTGGAGCACCACACAATCCATCAAATAAATGGTTTAGAAAAATCAAAGTTTTTTTTTTTTTTTTTTACCTGATTCACAAGTGAAAGTCCGTGAGGTGTCATCATTAAATACAATGGCCAATGCTTGTCGCTTGGTATCACGAGGCAGACGTGTCACAGTCTTAACGTTGCTGATTTCTGTCACCTAGGCAACAAAATAAAGGTAATACAAGGGGTTGGGAGTGGGTAAAAAATTGATTGCAATTGTACTTTGTATTGATCTTTTTTTGTTTTACTCACTTTTCCTTTTTTTTTGTCCTGTTCCGCTGCTTTGACATGCAGAACGGGAGTTTGGTTTACTAGCTTTGCAGTTGTTTCCAATCTTTTGTTTATTCAGAAAATTCAGAAGTAACAACGGACACAGAGGAAATAGTGATACACAAACCTGATTGAACTTGAGCAGCACTGGCCACATTGGCATGTCCAAGTTATGTAATACAGTGGTACTGTCTACTTACGGACGTCTCTACAGTGTATCATAAAAGTGAGTACACCCCTCGCATTTCTGCAGATATTTAAGTATATCTTTTCGTGGCTGACTCCCCACCTCTTCAATCTCAGTGCAATGCTGACAGCACTCCTGTAACGAGTCACATGACATTTTGGAGGGAAAATGACAAGCAGTACTCAATTTGGACATTTAGGGATGTACGTAGTTTCTAAGGGGTGTACTCACTTTTTTGCCTGGGGTTTAGATATTAATGGCTATATTTTGAGTTATTTTGAGGGGAAAATAAATTGACTCCAATATACAGGCTAAGCTGCACACAGACTACTTTTCATTGTATTAAAGTGTCATTTTGTCAGTGTTGTCCCATGAAAAGATAAATATCTGCAGAAATGCGAGAGGTGTACTCATTTTTGTGATACACTGTACATACAGAACTTTCAGGTTAAGAAACTTTTGCCTCTCGTTACGAAAGAAATTTCAGGATATGAAAGGCAAAAGTACAGTATGGCTTTTACTCGCAGCTCCAAAAGTTTAGTGAACGTAACATACTTATTGCTGTTCTGCCAGTGGCTATTGCCTAGCATTTCTGGCATGCAACTGGCTAAGATGGATTTTTGCTGTATGTGTATGTGTGTGTCCCAGCATCCTCTTCGTGTTCCGACAGCTTTACATGAGTGTATTAATGTTAGTCCATTCACTCTTGCTCATGCTCATCAACTTCCATCCCCCCTTCACCTCTTCCTACACTCTGCTGATCTACTTTGTCTGGACAGAAATGGGGTTGTATCACTGGAACTGTTATGCAATTAATCAGTGTTTCTCAACTGATAGGTTGTGACCTAATAGTGGTTTATGTTCCCTAGGTGGGTTAGCTAGCTTACCTCTTCCCATACTTGCTGATTTATCCTTGCTGCAAGCAAATAACTCTCTAATATCAATTTGCAGGAGTAATGCTGTTTGAGTCACATAGAAATAATATAAAAAAAACACATCATGTTACAGATTACAGGGACTGCAGCAATAAATAAAATGCTGGTGAAACATCAGGAAATTATTTCTAGCACATAAATAAACTTGTGAGAGGATATATCCCAATGATAGGCAATTAATTCACTCAGATTGATTCTATTCATTTGGTCATATAAAAAATAATATTAGTATTGATACAGTTTAAATACCACATATCAATCATAATAATAATAATAATAATAATAATAATAATCATAGACGTAGCTCTTGAGTGAGAGATTCTCTATGGAACCCCAAAAGGGTAAAAAATAAATAAATAAAAACATTTTGAAATAATTACCCTTTGATAAATCACAGACAAATTATGTATTACGGCCCTTAAATTGTAAAATAAGGTAATTTTGAAACGATTTTACAAGTTATTTTCACAAAGTATTTTTTATTTTTTTTATTTCATAATCCCTTTTTCCACAATTTTTATTTCATAATGTCATTTTTCAGCACATGATTTTACAACATAAAAAGCATTTTTCACAAAGTTTTTGATTTGTACTTTTTACTTTTACTTCACTACATTTTACAGCAGGTATCTATACTTTTTACTCCACTACTTTTTCGGCCGCTGAAGGTCGACGATCTCCACGGTCCTCCTCTGACCTCCGTTCGCCAGTCTTTGTAGGTTATGGTGACAATTATTATTGTGGTAACATCGCAAAATAAATCGCCAGCTTCGTCAGGTTTTTAAGCATTTATTTCAGAACTTGTGCAACACAACATGCCTACTCTCCGCTGCAGCTGAACATGAAAAGTGAAAGTAAAAAGTCCTCTCTCTCTCTGTCACGTCAGCCACGCGGTGCATTCAGGTACACCATGCAAAACACATTCGCCACATTAGAACCCGATTCATTACATTATTGCGGGTATTATTACTATTATTATATTTTTATTCATAATTTATTTGTTTTGCCCTGTGTAATTGCTATTTTCAATAGTACCAGCAGTACTGGTGGTTGATCTTGTGGTTGATGAATCTGAGAGTGAGATTTGTTGTCATTTCCTCCTTTTCTTTCCCTTTGAACATTGCTGTCATCACTTCAGTCATACACTTTTATTATTTCTCCATTAGAAAACAGGTTCTTATATTTGGCAAACACCCACGACACTCTGAGTGTGCACTCTGTTGAAATTTGTTGTTATGTCATAGATTTAACAATTTAGATTTAGATTTAACAATAAGCATTTTATGCAGGTTTTCGGGCTGTGGAACGAATTAATGGAATTATAATGTATTCTTACAGGAAAATCCAGCTGGACATACGATCAGTTCGACTTACAAGCAAGGCTGTGGAACGATATACTTTGTATGTAGAGGTACCACTGTACATAAATGATACAGCTTGCGCGTGTACTGCCATTACGGATGCCTTGTATGGAGAAAACGCGTGCGCAGGACAAATTTGGACCGAAACGGTTGTGTTTGGATGGGAAAACTAAAAAAAAAAGAAAATCCTCAGCATCCCCTGCTGTGACTGATTTCCAGCATCCCTGAGTAATTCTGATGGAAGCAAATCAACAAAAATGCATTCACAATGACGAGTAACTGAAGGATAAGAAGAGGGTGTCACACCGTGGTGAGGTTTGTCGTGTCATGGGTATTTCCTGCTTAATTTTGTTGATCTTTCCCTCCTTGTTTCAGAGCACTTGCCCTTCCTCATGTCCACCCTAATCACCAGTTGGTTCCACATGTTCCCCATTACCCTCTGTGTGCTGTGTCAGTCTCCCCTTTGTTTTGTTTTTTTGAATCTGAATCATACGTAAGCCTTTTTGTGTTTGTTTGCTACTTTGTGTTTTGGATAATGTTTTTGCCTTCCTTGATGAAGTGAACCTTTTTTTAAGAACTTGCCAAGTTTGTTTTTACCTTAAGTGAAAAATTTTGAATTAAATGTTTTTGTTAATCAAGTAAACTGCATTAGAGTCCTGCCTTGTCAACTCTTGACGACAAAACATGTGAGTTTTAATGAAACGACATCCTACTTTAACTATCTGATCTGATTATGCTGTCAACATTTTATTTATCTGAATCAGTATTATATGTATCCACTCTGGTGTGTGTTAGTTATGCAGAAAATATAACTGCTGTGCAGGGCCCCCCCGGTTAGGCACAGCTAAAAGGGGTGTGGGCACAGCGTGCCTCTCCACCAGCAGTTCTGGCAGATGGGACACCCTCAGTGCCCCAGAACCCAGAGCGGTCTCCCAGTCCATCCAATTTGCCGCCAACCGGCCTTCGGTAAGAGCAGGAAGAGAGGCGCGACCACCCTAACCACCACCACCCACCCACTGCATCCCCCACCATTGCCGCAACTCCCCACCTGGCCTGAACCGCAGCAAGACCACAAGGCCCAGGGCAGGAGAATTTTCATTTTGGAAAAGGGTGACGTGCCCTCTCCGGGTCGGGGATGAGCTCCTGCCCCGAGTTCAAGGATCTTGGGGTCTTGTTCACGAGTGAGGGTAGGAGGGAGCGGAAGATGGACAGGCAGATCAGTTCAGCGTCTACAGTACATGTTAACATAAATGACAAGCTCCGTCATTAAGGTGAAAACATAACAATTATTGACAGTAACTTTAACTGTAAAACACTGCTCAATGAGAGAAATGGCATTTGGGGGTTACAAAGCTGTTTACTGACATCATCAGCCAGTACTTCAATGCATCTTGTGGTTGATAAATCTGAGAGTGAGATTTGTTGTCATTTCCTCCTTTTCTTTCCCTTTGAACATTGCTGTCATCACTTCAGTCATACACTTTTATTATTCCTCCATTAGAAAACAGGTTCTTATATTTGGCAAACACCCACGACACTCTGAGTGTGCACTCTGTTGAAATTTGTTGTTATGTCATAGATTTTACAATAACCTTTCTTGACTCTTGATATGACTGCTTCAGCCTGTTAATTTCTTTTTTTTTCCTTTTTTTTTTAAACCTGTCCTGTTCAGCTGTTTGACACAGAGAATGGAAGTCTAAGTGCCCAGATTCTGAACAGTTTTAATGTTTCACATTGAGAGTCTGACATACTCCCATTGTGATCATTCAAAATACCTTTTTATTATGACAAAGCAGCGAACAGGAAGGGATTATGGGGGGACAGAAGAAAAGAAATACAAGAGAAGAAGGAAAAGAAACACATACACAAACAACAACTAGAAATACATTGAACATCTAAACTAGCCTGTTAATTTCTTGCCTTCTCAATTCTGATTTAGGATAAAACAATCTTCAAAAGAGCTGGGCTCTTTAACATAATGGCGTTTCGCATTTTCATCAGAGCAACTGTCTTTAAGCATATTAAGCACATAGGTTTGGTACTTGCAGTTGGTAAAATGGACTCATATTTGTCATTCCATTCCTCATTGAAACGGCATTTTTCGTTGTCCACTTTTCTTCTCTTGGTCATGCCATTTTGCTAGATTCGATCTTCTACTGGTGGCATGTTAACAAAGAGATTGCAAAGTGCCGGGTGCGACTCGTGTTTCACACTGCTGCGGCTCGTCCACGCTAGCTAGCTGCATGTAGGCTCTCTCAGCCAATTAGCGCATCCATGCAGGCTCTCTCAGCCAATCAGCGCATCGTTGTTAGAGAGGACAACAGAAGTGGGAACATGATAGATATTTAAGTAAAAATCAAACAGAATTTAGCGATAGAATAGTGCATAGTGATAGATCGGCGATTCAAACGAATGATATATGTTGGAATGTTTTTTTTTCGTCCGTTAGTCCGCAGAGAGGTGTGACATGGTCCGGTCGTGGACCGCGGTCCGCTAATTGAGGCCCCCGGGTATTCAAGTAGTTTTGACCACAAAACGATACGTATAAAGGCCAATAACACTTATGACTATACCTGCTGTTTACGTTGAATTATCAAATGTAAAACTATTGTATTTTTTGGGGTTTGAATGTTCATCCTAACATGTTGAATATAGGTTCAAAATGGCTCGTTAAGCATGTTTGGTTGTCAATAGGACAATTACAAATTTTGACTCATAAGATTCTGATTTTTTTATCTTTTTGGGCCCAAAATGTTAATTTATAATTGGTCAGTTGTTACGGCTCACTCATCTTCAGCTTCACATTCTCCTCACTGACTGCTGTGCACACCTATCACCAATGTCCACACCTGCCTCCACTCCACAATCAACTGCCTGCCACTATGAGAGACTGGTCTACACATAATTCTACGCCAGAGCTTCACCTCACTTCGTATAGTAAAAGTTCAGGCCACTATATTCACTAAATTTGAGCCTCATTTGTAATTACTTTCATTACAGCAATACTGAGCCAACTAAGCCTTCCAGCACAATCAAGAAATCTGCAGAACCACCACTTTTTACCTATTCTCCATTTTTGTCTTTGTTTACAAAACACGCCCTTGGACATCTGTGGCCTATACTACGAACCGAGTTCAACCTCCCCAGAAGTAATCCAGTTTACCATCGGGTAACCGGAGTTGACAAAACCTGGTTGTCTAGTTTGTGGTCAATCGGTGCTACGACGCTGATTATGAGGTTGATTAGTCGAACCTGTGTCAACCCAGTCAGAGTTACTGCGCGTTCACATAAAAGGGGGCGGTGACCACAGTCAAACACTACTTGTGACGATGGCACGGGCACCTTACTTCACGGAGGAGGAATGCGCGATGATCATGCGGAATTATGAGGAATTAAAATCCACCCTCACCGCGAAATCCAACACCGCTTCGGCGAGTAGAGCGCAACGGGTCTGTTGACAGCGACCCCCCCCCCCCCCCAAAAAAAATTATGTTATATTTGTGAGGACTCAGGAGAAGAAGGAAATGCGGGGATGCCATGCGTTGTTGCGTAAATAAAAGCCCGTCTTTTGTAACGATTTTTCACAGTTAAACAAGACTGTAAGATGCATATTCAATAAACATTTATATCTTTTATATGTGTGCGTCTGTCCTATCAGTGGATTTGACATTTAATTTAATCTCCTCGAGTTGGCAGAAAAAAACTCAAGTTTTCTCAATGTTGAAATAGTCTACATATTTCTATGATTATTATAAATGCATCAATTTGAAGCGTTTCCATACCCCACTCCGAATCGCACGGCATACAGTGTTCTTACGCAGATATTCAGCATCACCGATGGAATACATATATTTTTCCTGGCGAAAGAGCGCACGGACAGGCACACACAATCTGCGCGGTTGTGAGGGCCTGACTTGGCGGGTTACATTAGTGACGTCTGCCTAGATCAATTGGCACAGGTAAAGAATTCCCTCAGCTGAAAATCTATATCTTTCATGGAGAACATCTTCCGGGTACGCCAGCGGATTCTGGCGGTCCCGAAATACCCGTGCCCTCCGGAGAGAGCCCCTCACAATCCGCGCGCCAATGTCGTATGGGTCGTCCAAGTACGCTGTCATTGTCAGGGGGACACGTCCGCGGAGGAGTGCTGTTTAAATAGAGCGTGGTTAATTGGAATCCTGATGTTAAGCAAGATCTAACTCTGACACGACCAGGTTTGGCGTGTGGCATGTGTTGCCATGGCAACACTTCTCGGTTCCAACATATCCACCTTTCGTAGTCTCGCATAGGCGCGAACTTACGTCGCACGTGATAAAGTTACTCTCGAAGTTACCCTGCTAAGCCAGAAAATCGGCTTCGTAGTATAGGCCACTGATTTCCGACTTCTCATTGCTGTGCTTTTGGGTCACATAACATCAGTGACGTAAACAACCGTTTGGACATGAAGTTCAAGGTGTCCTGGAAAAAGGGGACCAAACCGAGGACATTGTGAACCCTTCTGTCTTTGATATATAAAGGCAACATCAAAGGCATGCAAAATCGGACAAAATAGGCCCAGACTTGTAGGGGTTAACTCGCAGTTCTGTGGGAAAAAAAATGCTTGATTTTTTTCCGTCCGACTATTTTGTTAAATTTTTATAACAGCACCGTCCAGCGATTAAAACACTTTTGTTATATTTTACATATCTTTATTTTATATACATGTATACGTTAATGAAATATATCATTTTTTAACAGTGATTCAATATTATTAATGATAAAAATTAGAAAAAAATGAAATAAGATAAAATGATGAACTCACCAAAACGCCACGTTTTTGGCTAAAACGCCAAAGTTACGTTATGCCTGAGAACATAGATTTCACTCTAATCTTCTGTGTCCTTGTGCCCCCAAAATGGTGTGCTTCGAGCAGGTGCAACAGGAGCGTGAACCGCCTTGAGCCTCCACGCTGGAGGTTCTCTTGGTGGTCGAATTTTTTCATTCCACACATTCATTCACAGTTTATCAGCGCATTGCAGCTCAACGAATGACAACAGATGGTAAATGGTGTTATACTTATATAGCGCTTTTCCACCTTTCAAGGCGCTCATCTTGCTCAAGGACACTTAGGTGAGTTCATCAGGGCAGAGAATTGAACCCACAACCTCTGGGTTGGGGGACAACTACTCTACCGCTGAGTCACGCCACCCCCAACAGCCAACAGATGCCACAATCCACCTCAGAGTGCCACATTTTGGGCTAAAAAGACACAGGGATTTCACCCCAAACCTCTGTGTGCTTTAGAACACATATAGTGAGTCTTGGGCGGCCCACTGTGCCAGTTGCTGTATTTTTTTGATCCAAGCATGCTTGAAACGACCATAATGGATTGTGCCAAGTTGCAAGTCAAGTTCACACTTGTTGCATCACCACAACATGCCCGGTTTTGTCCATTAAAGTCCAAAATTAAGTTTTGTCTGATAGCCAGTATTTCAAAAATGGCTCTCTGGTTCAACTCTGGCAACCACGGGAACGCATACATTATCTTGAAGTCCATACTACGGGGGGTGGGCAGGGCCATAATTATTTGCGCATTAACAAAATTGACGGCGTCAAAGGGGGTTTGCTTTCACACCGTTATTAACACATATATATATGTATGTACATATATGTGTATATATATATATATATATATATATATATATATATATATATATATATATATATAAAATTGTCGTCTCACCCACCCGAGCGTCATGGTCTCTCCTTTCAAGCTCGGGTCCTCTACCAGAGGCCTGGGAGCTTGAGGGTCCTGCGCAGGATATTAGCTGTCCCTACGATTGCGCTCTTCTGAATGGAGACGTCGGACGTTGTTCCTGGTATCTGTTGGAGCCATGCACCCAGCTTGGGGGTTACTGCCCCTAGTGTCCCGATCACTATTGGCACCACTCTTGCCTTCACTCCCCACATTTTCTCCAACTCTTCCTTCAACCCTTGATATTTCTCCAGCTTTTCATGTTCTTTTTTCCTGATGTTGCTATTCCTCGGGATTGCTACATCTATCACTACTGCTGTCTTCTGATGTTTATCCACCACCACTATGTCAGGCTGGTTGGCCATCACCAGTTTGTCTGTCTGGATCTGGAAGTCCCACAGGATCTTGGCTCGGTTGTTCTCGACCACCTTCGGAGGTGTCGCCCACCTTGACTCTGGGGTCTCCAGTCCGTACTCGGCACAGATGTTCCTGTACACTATACCTGCTACCTGGTTATGTCGTTCCATGTATGCCTTGCCTGCTAGCATCTTACACCCTGCTGTGATGTGCTGGACTGTCTCAGGGGCCTCTTTGCACAGCCTGCACCTGGGGTCCTGTCTGGTGTGATAGACCCCAGCCTCTATTGCTCTTGTGTTAAGGACCTGTTCTTGTGCTGCCATGATCAGTGCCTCTGTGTTGTCTTTCAGTCTGGCCTTTTCCAGCCACTGGTATGTTTTTCCCATGTCAGCTACCTCCTCGATTTGTCGGTGGTAGACACCATGCAGGGGCTTGTCCATCCATGATAGCTCCTCAGGGTCCTCCTCCTTATTGGGTTTCTGTTGCCTGAGGCATTCACCGAGCAGGTCATCACTGGGGGGCATTTTCATGATGTACTCTTGGAGGGATGTAGTTTCCTCCTGGATCATGGCTCTGATGCTCATGCTCACTAGTCCTCGGCCTTCCTCTTTCCGCTTTGTGTAGAGCCTCAGGATGCTGGACTTAGGGTGAAACCCTCCGTGCATTGTAAGGAGCTTCCTTGTCTTGATGTCGGTAGCCTGCATCTCTTCCAGTGGCCAGGATACGATGCCAGCAGGGTATCTGATTAGTATTTGATACACAGTCAATGGGAAAACCCATTGGCAGTGTATCAAATACTTGTTCTCCCCACTGTATATATATATATATATATATATATATATATATACACACACACACACACACACACACACACACACACACACACACACACACACACACATATATACAGTATATGTATAAACCCAGGTTTAATACATAAAAAACACGTTGCCTGTCCAACTTGACTTACAGCCTTTCATGAAACTCTATTCCACATTTAATGTTTTTCTCCTCAAGCCTGTTTCTTCGCCTATCTACACGGTCGTGTCTTCAACAGAAGAGAGATAAAAACAAGGAGATTAAAAAAAAATTTTTTTTTAATAATATTCAAAGTCCAATACATATAGACAGGACTTGAGAGTGACGTTTGTGATGGGAAAAACTGATATTACAGCTCTTTTAGCATACAAAAGTAGGATTTATTAGCAATTTAGTTTTCCTCATCAGAGAACATGAAATAATAAGTTGGTTGTGGAGCAGAAGGGCATTTCATTTACTCGTATCCAGAGGGAAGTACATTGGCTGAGTATGTTACATACTTTAACGGCTAAGGAGTGAGGGAATGGAAACAGTATGTTTGTGTGAAAGCTCATCACTCCTACATCACTCACCCACACACTCACCTTAGGAGAGGCTATAATGTGGGCAGACTTCTCATCGGGATATTTTTCCAGTCGACGAGGTCCTTTACTGGATGACTTCTTGAAAACTAACCAGCAACGTCGATATATCTGTAATATTAAAAACAACACTTACATATATTTAAAGTGACTGTCCAGTCTAAGTAAAAATGAATAAATTGTTTAATTGGACAAAAGTGTAAGCAGGATTTGTGTATTATTCTTATTGTTTAATTACATGTGTTTTATCTCATTTCAATGTATTTATTTATATGGGCTATTTATTTTATTTTGTATTTTTTTTTTCAAATGTGATATCATCTATATTTTTCTTAAATAATTTTAGTTCCTCTGTGAATATTAGTTCGTACTTGTTTTGCTGTGGTAGGACGGTTTTACATTGAACACGGGTAGTACTGGTGCACACCGCACAGAAAATAAAAGACAGAGTTGATACTGTCCTGCCGTGTTGGTTATTGTTAAAGCAAGGAAAACAGCAGTCAAGCAACAACAACAAGAAAACTGTGACACGATCTACTAAGCCTGAACGATATATCGTTTAAACATCCCTATCGCGATGTGCGCATGCGCAATAGTCCCATCGCAAGGACGTGCGATAGTTTTTTTTTTTTTATCCCACAAACTTCATGCGCTCGCACAGCCTCTCTCCCTCCCTCTCCCAGCTCTTTGCTCCTTAGTCACTGTGGTACTCGCTTATTAAAGTTAACAATGTTGACAGATGGTTGTCTTTGATCTTGCCAGAGAAGCCGACTTCACACGCGGCTCATAAGTCAATCATCATTTAACTTGGAAAACAGTTGCTGCGCAAGGAAGCGCGCGCTGGAATGAATGTGTGTGTATTGAGACGTTTGAGGCAGCCGGACATGTTATGTCGGGCAATAAACGCTAGAAGTGATCTTGAGGAGTTTGTAATTTCTGCAGGTCACTCCAGGAATCAGAAAGCATTTAATGAAGTCAAGCATTTTTCTACGACAGTACTTTATGGGGCGGCATGGCTCAGTGGTAGAGTAGTTGTCCCCCAACCCTGAGGGTGTGGGTTTTAATTCTCCGCCCTGATGAACTCGTCTAAGTGTCCTTGAGCAAGACACTGAACCCCACGTTGCTCCTGGTGCTGCGTCACCAGTAGGTGGATGGCGAGATAGTGTAAAGCGCTTTGAGCGCCTTGAAAGGTGGAAAAGCGCTATATAAGTATAACACCATTTAACACCATCTTGTTTAAAAATGATTCGATGGGACAGTAATGTTTAAAACTGATCATAATTATTACATTTGAAGTTCTTAAAAACAATTTATTAAAATATATAATATAAAAATATATAAATATAATATAATGATAATATAATATATATACTAGGGCTGTCAAAATTATCGCGTTAACGGGCGGTAATTTTTTAAATTAATCACGTTAAAATATTTGACGCAATTAACGCACATGTCCCGCTCAGACAGTATTCTGCCTTTTGGTAAGTTTTACAGCAAGGCTTTTTGTGCAGTCTAACAGCAAACTCTTGTGGTCGCTTTGCGACATGGTTTATTGTTTTCTTGCTAGTTCAATATGGCTGCACGACGTCTCGGGCTGACGCCTACGTTGTAATGTTGTGCTTATATGATCCTTGGACAACATTTGTCCGTAAGTTGTAAAGAATGTACATATTATGTTAGTAAGCGAAATGTTATATTTTTTGTATGAGACGCTTTTTGTTTATGTTTAGTGAACCTGTATAGCGTGCTAAGCTAACGTTGTTGCTAATGCAATGCTTGTGTACTTTTTTTTTGTAGTTTTACGACAGTCTAAAGAAGACAATGGTTTGAGGCCATTTTATTAATAAATCAGATGAAAAAGGAGAAGTCTGATTATTAAGGCCTCGTTCACTAGCTGTCTAGCTTTGGAAAAAGTAGACGCTTCGGAGTGAGGACAGCACAGACAGATTTAAATGACAGTAGAGTGAAATGCCCACTACAGTCCTTATGTACCGTATGTTGAATGTATATTTCCATCTTGTGTCTTATCTTTCCATTCCAACAATTTATTTTACAGAATATGTATATAATTTACAGAAAAATATGGCATATTTTATAGATGGTTTGAGTTGCGATTAATTGCGATTAATGCATTTTTAAGCTGTAATTAATTCGATTAAAAATTTTAATCGTTTGACAGCATATATACATTTTTAAAAATCATACTTTGGGGAAAAAAAGTGAAAAAACATGTCTTATATGTATCTCTTTCGGATGCTAAATCTAAATAATACATGAACACACACTAAAAAAAAAAAATTTTTTTTTCTTTTCTTTGGGGGGCGCTACTTTGCTTTTTTTCATTTATGGCGGCGGGTTCTGGTCCCCACTAACTGCGAAAAACAAGGGATCACTGTACACTGTGGTCACGGTGAATCATCCAAAGTCTTTCCAAACACCTATTCAAGTCATCTAGTAAAACTTTCTTTAAAAAAAAAAATATATACATATATATATATATATATATACAGGGGTGCACATAAGTGGTCCGCATGCGCGCATGCGTACCGGACGTAGAAAAACGCGCTGGCCCTCAACGACTTCCATACGCTTTTGCGTACCGATGGCTGACCACCGTATTTGCGGCGGACACGAGAAAATAACTTCTCAAAATGTCAAAGAGGCAGGCCACACTGAGTTCGTGTTCCCCCACCCCCGTCAAAAGACAGACAGACGACAGAGACGTCACCGGAGCTACCGAAAAAAAGGACTTTTGCTGAAAAGTAGGAGGTACCATGGCTAGAAGCAAATGATGCTCGCACGGAAATGCGGTACAAAATGTGCTGTGAGAATCCCAATGTCGCCGATAAGAGCAGCGCATTTTATGTAGGGTCAAAGAATTTCAGCCATCCAAACTTTGAAAAGCACGAAAAAAACAGAGAGTATGTGGCAATTAAGCAAACTATCGATGTCAAACAGGACCCCGCTCGCCCTATGGACAAGTGGCGAAATAAAGGTAATGAACAGCGACATGCACTGACAAACATGTTTTTGCTTGCATTTTACAAAGCTAAACATGCACGTTCAATAAGGTCTTATGAGGAGGACATCCCACTTTTAAAAAGGGTTGGAGTTAATGTGGGAGCCGCATAATGCCCTTTATTTTGAATTGGTGCTTTTTATTTCTTTACATTTCACTTCAAAGTAATGGCAATTTCGTTGTGCCAGTTGATGTTAATCAAGCATTAATTGTTAATATAATTAATTAAAGTTAATTGGCTCTAAGTAAAGCTTGTCATAAATTTATCGCATCAGGCGGGTCGGCTCTCAAGCTCAATGAGGACCAAGTCACATCTCCAGGTCCTCCTCTGAGAACCTGGGCAAAAAAATTATGTGCACCCCTGTATTTACAGTGCCTTGCAAAAGTATTCGGCCCCCTTGAACCTTTTAACCTTTCGCCACATTTCAGGCTTCAAACATAAAGACATAAAATTTTAATTTTTTGTCAAGAATCAACAACAAGTGGGACACAATCGTGAAGTGGAACAACATTTACTGGATAATTTAAACTTTTTTAACAAATAAAAAACTGAAAAGTGGGGCGTGCAATATTATTCGGCCCCTTTACTTTCAGAGCAGCAAACTCACTCCAGAAGTTCAGTGAGGATCTCTGAATGATCCAATGTTGTCCTAAATGACCGATGATGATAAATAGAGTCCACCTGTGTGTAATCAAGTCTCCGTATAAATGCACCTGCTCTGTGATAGTCTCAGGGTTCTGTTTAAAGTGCAGAGAGCATTATGAAAACCAAGGAACACACCAGGCAGGTCCGAGATACTGTTGTGGAGAAGTTTAAAGCCGGATTTGGATACAAAAAGATTTCCCAAGCTTTAAACATCTCAAGGAGCACTGTGCAAGCCATCATATTGAAATGGAAGGAGCATCAGTCCACTGCAAATCTACCAAGACCCGGCCGTCCTTCCAAACTTTCTTCTCAAACAAGGAGAAAACTGATCAGAGATGCAGCCAAGAGGCCCATGATCACTCTGGATGAACTGCAGAGATCTACAGCTGAGGTGGGAGAGTCTGTCCATAGGACATCAATCAGTCGTACACTGCACAAATCTGGCCTTTATGGAAGAGTGGCAAGAAGAAAGCCATTTCTCAAAGATATCCATAAAACGTCTCGTTTAAAGTTTGCCACAAGCCACCTGGGAGACACACCAAACATGTGGAAGAAGGTGCTCTGGTCAGATGAAACCAAAATTGAACTTTTTGGCCACAATGCAAAACGATAAGTTTGGCGTAAAAGCAACACAGCTCATCACCCTGAACACACCATCCCCACTGTCAAACATGGTGGTGGCAGCATCATGGTTTGGGCCTGCTTTTCTTCAGCAGGGACAGGGAAGATGGTTAAAATTGACGGGAAGATGGATGCAGCCAAATACAGGAACATTCTGGAAGAAAACCTGTTGGTATCAGCACAAGACCTGAGACTGGGACGGAGATTTATCTTCCAACAGGACAATGGTCCAAAACATAAAGCCAAATCTACAATGGAAAGGTTAAAAAATAAACGTATCCAGTTGTTAGAATGTCCAAGTCAAAGTCCAGACCTGAATCCAATCGAGAATCTGTGGAAAGAGCTGAAGACTGCTGTTCACAAACACTCTCCATCCAACCTCACTGAGCTCGAGCTGTTTTGCAAGGAAGAATGGGCAAGAATGTCAGTCTCTCGATGTGCAAAACTGATAGAAACATACCCCAAGCGACTTGCAGCTGTAATTGGAGCAAAAGGTGGCGCTACAAAGTATTAACGCAAGGGGGCCGAATAATATTGCACGCCCCACTTTTCAGTTTTTTATTTGTTAAAGAAGTTTAAATTATCCAATAAATTTTGTTCCACTTCACGATTGTGTCCCACTTGTTGTTGATTCTTGACAAAAAATTAAAATTTTATGTCTTTATGTTTGAAGCATGAAATGTAGCGAAAGGTTACAAGGTTCAAGGGGGCCGAATACTTTTGCAAGGCACTGTATATATATATATATATATATATATATATATATATATATATATATATATGTATAAGGGCTGTCAAACAATTAAAATTTTTAATCGAGTTAATCACAGCTTAAAAATTAATTAATTGTAATTAATCGCAATTCAAACCATCTCTAAAATATGCCATATTTTTCTGTAAATTATTGTTGGAATGGAAAGATAAGACACAAGACGGATATATACATTCATCATACTGTACATAAGTACTGTATTTGTTTATTATAACAATAAATCAACAAGATGGCATTAACATTATTAACATCCTGTTAAAGTGATCGATGGATAGAAAGACTTGTAGTTCTTAAAAGATAAATGTTAGTATAAGTTATAGAAATTTTGTATTAAAACCCCTCTTAATGTTTTCGTTTTAATAAAATTAGTAAAATTTTCAATCAAAAAATGAACTAGTAGGTCGTCATTATTAATGTCATTAATTACACAATTCTCATGGTCATAAAATCAGTCGCACCCAAGCGCCAGCAGAGGGCGACAAAACTCCAAAAACCACAAGTAACAAGTGCACATGAATCTGTGCTGCCATTTCAATATGTTTGAGCGGGGCATGTGCGTTAATTGCATCAAATATTTTAACGCGATTATTTTTCAAAATTAATTACCGCCCGTTAACGCGATCATTTTTACAGCCCTAAAATATATATATATATATATTTATTTATTTTATATCACAATATAATATTGCAATATATCGCAAACCCCCCAAAAATCACAACAATAGTTATTTCCAATATCATTCAGGCCTACGATCTACTCACAGCCTCAAGAGATCTCATGAACTCCAAAAGTAAGGGTTACAAAAGTAAAGATTGTTGTTAACCAGCCTGCAAAATTTGCATGAATGAAAAAAAATTGTGAGTACACCTATATATAATTAGGCTTTAAAAGGGGAGGGAAAAATCTTCACTCACTATTCATAGCCCGTTTGCTACCGAAGAAATGCAAAGTTTTATACAGTGTGTGCAGCTAAGAGGCAACTTACTGGCACAACCCATATTTTCATATCCCAAAGTTACTGTCTGTAGTAGGGGAGACTGGGGTAATGTGACACCCCCTATACCTAAGTGAGGGAGCACATTTGTGATCATGCAACCATCATGTTTTCAAACCCCTACCAATGCACCTGTCCAGAAATCCTCTTTCTACTGTGGTAAACATGTTTTTTTCCACAATAAAAAATATATTTCTTCTCATGTAAAGGTAAATGTTCTTTCTGTCAACTTAATCAGCTGTTGTGCCAAAGCAAACTGATTTAGCTTGAAAATATTTTATTACACATGTCTATCAACTAACAACATTTAAAACCATGTGATGGTGCTAGTTTAAGATTAGCCTGTGTTACTGGGGGGGGGGGGCGTTTTTTTTTTTTTTTTTTTTTTCTTCTACAAAATATTTTGGTGATTGGGTAAAGTGAGACAAATGATGTGGGGTAAAGTCTCACTTCACTCCTTCATGTCAGCAGTGACACAATACATAAGATAGCATCTGGATTTAGATCAGTGGTTCTTAACCTGGGTTCGTTCAAACCCCAGGGGTTCAGTGAGTCAGTCTAAGGGGTTTGGTAATGGTTAAGACACGCAGATTTTGGGATGCTGAAATCTAGGCAAAGTGGCGTTTTAGACCAGGTTTTGGACTGGTTAGGCCCCAATTTACAGCTTTATTTCAATTCTTTCAACTGCTAGTCCTCTATCTGATGGGAGAAGAAACTGGTTTGCTCAGTGTAAGATTGACTCTCACTTGGTAGGAGGAAGTATAATGGACCTACAGGTAACAGGCAGTGCATTTACATAAAAAAAAAACAACAACAAAAAACAAACAAAAAAACATTTGCGTCCCACTTTACACTACGAAAATAGTATGTGAGGCAAGAATAAGATAGAATGAGAATGTCGACATGAAAACAAAAATAGAAACTGTGAAATAAATTGAGTTTAATTTCATTTTCCAATGTGAAAAGCAAACCAAAAGGCAAAATTATTTGTTGTGAAGTCACAATGTTTATTGGATTTGTGAGAAGATTCATGTTTATTTATTTATTTTTTAACATAATGACTTTGTATAAAAAATTTGGCGATCATTTTGTGCAGGGTTTTTCATTAAATTTGATATCACTTGAGATGTAAAAAACATGACAGAAATTGCACAGCCAAGGTTAATGCAACCAAGCAGGTTTAATGCTAAACAATGTAAGATATATTCCTCCAAATCTGAATGAAAAATTCGAAGGTATGTGCATTGGGCCAGTCTTGGCTTAGTGGTCTGATAATGCTGCAGGCATAAAGATAAAAACATACATTTTGGCCTGTTTAAAAACATGCTGTCTAAATGAAAAGAAATTTGAATGGAAATTTTCTTCGGTTTTACCTTGCTAGCTGAGACTTATCAATTTTGAATTTGAAAGAAAAATGATTTTTCTCATTCCAAAGGGTTCGATTAATGCACGTGTCAAACTCATGGGGTTCGGTACCTTTAACAAGATTAAGAACCACTGATTTAGATCTACTGAATTTTCTCTGATGAAGCATTTGCACCATCCGTGGTGTCAGACAGGCCAAACCCTGAGCTGTAGAAGATCTAGATAACCCACCAATGCAGATGATCCACCTGCAGATGAACTACCCGCTTCAGACAATTCAGTAACTGATACGAATCAATTCACTGCATGTGGTCCACCTGGATAAGCCTGGTCAGCTGACTCAAATGTGCCACATGGTCCCAGACCGAAATATGCAAAGTTGTAAAAAAAGGGAAAAAAAGACCAACTCAAAAAAGAAAACAACCAAAACGAAAATTGTAGTTGGCGGCTCCAACACTTATAATAACACTTGCCAAATGAATAGTTCTGAAGACAGAAGTGATCCAGGAAACATGGATCAGCCATGGGTAATTTTGTCATATTATGTTATGGTGTATGATGATATTCTATTATAGTGTAGCAGATCTTGAGTTGTGTTCAGGCTTTTTAAAAAAATGACCAAACTTGAGGATGCTGTTACTATTCTGACATTCATTCTGAATTGTCTTATTGTCAAGCTACCTCTTAGGATGCTAAATTTCACAACATTTGCTATTATGATTTTTGATATTAAAGGGATCCTCTATTTTTAAGACGAGTAATTCTTAAAAGATAAATGTTAGTATGAGTTATAATAATTTGATATTAAAACCCCTCTTAATGTTTTTGTTTTAATAAAGTTTGGAAAATTATTTTAAGTGATAGGTCGCCATTCTTGTTACGTCGCAGTGCGTGACGTCACTGGTCCCTAGGGATGGGAATCGAAATCCGATTCCAATTTGGAACCGGTTCCGAGTGTTTCGAGGCCTCGACATCACAATGAAAAATCCTTAACGATCCCTTTAACGATCCCTAAAGATGCATATTGCGTCGTGACGTGTCTTGTCTTGTTGTCCAGACGCATCAAACTAGCATGACGCCAAGAACCACTCGCTCCAAAGTTTGTCTACACTTCACCAGGAAAAAGGGTGAAAATGAAAGGTTACGATAGTTTAGCACGAGCATTGCCGCCGTAAACATAACAATGACAGCACGTAGGTTCGAACGCTCGAAAGTGTGTCTTCACTTCACGAGGAAAAATTACAACAAAGCGACTTGCAGTCATTGCGAGATGGAAATAACTGCATCGGGAGGGAATAGACTGCACTGTCCTCACCGAGACTCTAAGGCTCAGTCCTGGCTATACAGCTAGCTAAACTCCCAAATGACGATGCAGAAGACGTTGGTATAATTTGCTGACTTTGTTCAACCATCACTTGAAACTAAAAATAGAAATGAAACAAATCAATTTCGTCCCCAATAAAAAACAGGTTTGCATCAAAGTAAATCAGCGATGATTAGCTACTAACACAGAAATAACAAACAGATAGCATGCGTTCGCTAGCATTAGCACATCGTTTAAACCACTACACAACTGGATTTAAGTGTCCGATCGCGAGTGGAAACACACAACAACAACACAGAAGATGATACATACAGGCATTGGCTCTGTAGATATTTTGCAAACATTAACAAAGAACGTAGGCTCGTGGCAGTGTTTCCCTTTCTCACTAACTCGCTCACTCGCTTGGATGCGGCATTTCTTCTTCTTCGCGTGTAAGCGCGCTCTTCTTCACGTGAGCGCGTTCTTCTTCGCGTGAGGAAGCGCAAGGGCGCCACCACTTGAGCGTGAAAGCACCATAAAAACTAAAAGGCATGCATTTCAATATACTAGTAAATAAAAACAGGCGTCCCCAAACTACGGCCCGCGGCTCCATATTTGGTCCGGCCCCCTGAACAATTCCAGAGAGCATTTTGATTTTTTTTTTTTTTTTTTTTTTTTTCTCCCTCCGTAGTATTATTTATTTCCTGGCCTTTTTCAGTAAATAACTCAGAGAGGGTTATTTGGTTATTATCTATTTAATTAATAGTGCTATTATTATTTATTATTATTATGTTATATTATTATTTTTATTTTATTTACTTTTGTTTCGTAAAGAATCCACAGAGGGTTATTTGATTGTGGCTTTCTGAAAAACAATATTTTTTTTTACATTTACGCACTCCTGCAATCGTCACACTTTTTCTGTTACAAACTGACCCCGGCCTCTCATCAGAGAAGGGAAAAGTTATGTGGCCCTCACAGGAAAAAGTTTGGGGACATCGCCAAAGGCAGAACAACGACCTATATGCCAAAATATACCAATATTTTTTATTTCTATTAGAAAAATGTTTCAGTAAAATGTTACACATTCTTGTGCATTTGCCACTTATAGCCACAGTTAACATTGAGGCTTTGGGCCTCTTTTGAACTCGTTGTGAGTTTGTGAGGTTGTGACTTCTGATTAAACAAGCTTGATGCCAATCAAAATGTTTGTTCTTCTTTTTCCTGAAATTAGAATCGATAAGAGAATCGATAAAGAATCGAATCGTTAAGCAATATAATGGAATGGAATGGATAATGGAATCGGAATCGTAAAAATCGTATCAATTCCCATCCCTAGTGTTCCCGTTGCAGAAATTCCAGCGTGTCACTCATTAGTTTTCCCAACATGTCGTCAGTTCTACCCTTCCTATTTGAACCAGATCTGAAAAGTGAAGAGCAGGACAGCACTGTCGGTCGTTCACAAGACGAGCTTCAGGGAAAAATGCGTGCAGCAAATACCTGATAAGACAAAAGTTGGGCAAAACTGGTGATGTGAGAGAGTGCTGTTGTGTTGGGAACTCCGGTTGGGAGCGAGAGTGTACGCTGTCCGGTTTTATTAGCAGATATTCAAGGTAAGCATATTGTGTTTTCAAACTTATCCCAATATAATTATGTAGATTGTTAGCATCCAGAGCTTTCATGTGCTTTACATACAGTACAGGCCAAAGAGCACACCTTGTGTAATCCATTGTCTTATACATTGTAATGCGTGGTAGCTAGGATACGTGTATAAAAATACCAAAAAGGGGAGAAGCTTCCACTATGCACATTTATTCACAAAAATTATTTCCACCTTGACCACTCTTCACTCGGGAGCTCATCAGTAAGCAAACCCGCGTTCCCTGACGAACTCCAACATTGTTGTGAGGTCCACGTCAGAGTCACTGTCGTCACTGTAGCGTGCCATAGTGCTTTGATTATTTAGTATGATTTGGGGAAAACGTCCACGGAGAATAGTCAACATAAAAGATAGCAGTAGTAATCCAAATCCGCGTTTTTTACTCACTCGAAGATCCAGGTATTAGACCGATCCCATGGCAATGTCGCAGCCGTGGATTCCACAAAATAGACTGATCTGAAAAGCCGCTGTGGGACCGACGAATCAAAAAAATGGACAGATCCGAAACCAATATTGCAGACGGGGTGGGACCGTTGGATCCAGAAAATAGACTGATCCCTTACTTGACTGAGGATCCAGGAAAAATGTTCGGGCACCAGTTGTAACGCGTGGTGGCTAGGGTACGTACATACAGGGACCAAAAAGGCGGAGAAGCTTCCACTTATGCACATTTATTCACTAAAAATAATAATTCCACCTTGACCACTCACTTCACTCCCCTTGTTTCCATTTGACTGGAAATTGCATCCAAAATCAGCACACCGTGGCATTTTACTTGGCGAGTTTAGGCGGCAATAAGCAATTGTTAAACACGCTACATATTTGGAAAGATACCAATTACGTCATCACTGTGAGCCCGCAAACCATGGAGCCAACTAACGGTCAAACTATGGACTAAATATTATAAAATATTGCCATTGATTTAACATTTTATGTGTTTCTAAAAACATATTTTAGTACAAGAGAACAATTGTGGTTTATTAGAGCATACATGTATTTAAGTTGGAGGATCACTTTAAGATGGAAAAAGTAACTCAGTTTAGCCCTCATTGGTTCACTTTACCCTTTTCATTTTTCTAGTCTGTCTCAGTTCGCACTTCAGATGGGGTAAAGTAAGACACAATTCCAATTTTACTTTGGTTATATTTTCAACACCGCTGTACTCTCTATTCTCCTCTATGAGACGGCTTTGACAGCAGGGCTCTCAGAACCATCGAGAACATCAGGTGGCCGTAGCAAATCAAAACCAAAAAGTGGACCATTTCAAAACCAATCTAGGTCACTTTCCTATGTGGTTAAAATCCGATCTGGGCCACATTTTTCCATAATGTGGCTGCATTCTTCTGAACTGTCAAGTCCCCCAAATTCGGAATTCATGCAGCAATTACGTCAGCAAAGCATGAGAGATACATGGCGCTACATTAGCGATGGAGTTGTACATTAGCGTTAGCACCTAGCTTGAACGCAGTTTTCAGGGAAGAGGGGAGCTTGACAACAGTCATAAAAAATAAAATGGGGGCTTATCTGTGTTCCAAATGAGCAATAGTTCAAGATTGCTTACACGGCCGAGAGTCGGCGCAAACTGTCCGTAGCCTATATGTGTCATTGCGTGCATGCTATCAATCCATATAAACTTTAAATATAAGACAAAATGGGGATTCTTTATCTGTGTTATTTGTGTGCTGTTTTTGGAAATCAAATTAATGATCACCCTAGAATGCTGTTGAGCCAGAATTTGTTTTGATGCTCCTGCGCATGCGGGTCAGTTTGCACAGCGCATCTCGGACTGCGCATTTGTGATACTTTAACGGGCTCAATGGAAAAAAGGCAGTCTGAACGATGTAACGGTCACCTCTGTATTCCTTACGACATCCACCACATGGTGGCGCCTCTTTATTTATGTTTGTTTTCTCCTTCTGTTGCTCCTCGCTTTTTGTTGGAGTCAATTGTGACCGCGTGTGCGTGGCCCGTCGTACTCCCGAGTGACGAGTGGTCAAGCAGGGTTTTTTTATTATTTTGTGTAATAAAAGTGCATAAGTTGAAGTCTGCTTCCTTTTTTACTTTTTATGCACGTATCCTGTCCAGCCACACGTTACAACTGGCAAGCCAAGAAAACGTCAAAAAAAAAAAAAATCTGAATTGTGCATTTGCCCTGCAATATGAACCTAGCCTAAGTATCTGAAAGTCGCTTTTAAAAAATGTGGGTGTAGGTGCATGTGCATATACGTTGCCTACAGGATGATTGATAAGTAACTCCTTTTTAAAAATATATATATTCAAAAGTAATATTTTTCCATATTTTCTGTGGATGTTCATTGATGTATGGCAATTACTGTAAAACTATGTTCTCACTGTCTTTTAAGATCTGTTATTATTATTTTTCTTTTATATGAACACCAGCATTTACCACAGGATTGTAGGTCCCTTCATCCTTAGCGATACCATCAATGCTAAAAGGTGCCTCACTTTGCTGAGAGATGAAATCTGGTTAGTTATCAGTACTTGGGACAATACTGGAGATTTAAGCTTGTTAAGTTTCTGTCTACAGTGCAGTAATTTTAATTGCTTATTTTTTCCAGTCTGCACAGATTTAAATAAAACTGAGCAGTTAATATATTTTCTGGTTCTTTCTTTCAATATTGACTCAGATCCATCCATCCATCCATCCATGGCGGAAAACACTCAGGTGACTTGAAGTTCCGCTCTGAGACCCCCAATTTACCCAACTTTCAAAATTGTCCGATATGCATGTGTGATACATCTTTGGAAAGCTTAAAATCTCAATTTTCTGGGGGAAGAAAAAATTAGAACAGGAGGGCATTTGGAAAAAATAAAAATTTAAGTTTTTTTAACAGCAAAACCCTCTCTGGAGGTGAGAGTACGCGAGAGCAGAATTACAGATGCCATGACTTTAACGAGATATTATCGTGTACTTACCTCGTTTCGATCCAAAAACTCCATGTAGCAGGGTATCAGTAAGTGTCAAGACACAGCTTTGAATGGCCACAGCCGGATTTTTGGGGGATTTTAGGGGTGAAACTTGGTAATATAACAAGGGTCGCGATGCAGAAATCGCAGACATCAAGGAGTGGTCGAGATGTTCTTTTTCATATATTTACCATTTTAAACGTTTTTTTTCTTCTTTTTTTTGTTTGGATTGATTATTTATCATCTAACATATTGGAGAAAATGCGACAGTAACAAAAAAATACAATTAAGCGATAGTTATGAGGTAGATATCCGTGACTTTTTTACAGACGCCATTTTTTTCATTGTGACAAATTTGTTTAAAAATTTAAAATATGTGAGTGAATAATTTTTTAAAGACGTTTTTTTTTTTTTTAAACGAAATATGAGACATCCATTTATGATTCTAAGCTAAAAATGATAGACATTTTGAATAATAAATATAACTAGGCCTGCAAGCAGGACTGAACGGGCCCTCGCAATCTAGCGCAACTCGGACGTCACGCAACTCGGACTGTGTGCAGGTCAGGGTGGTGGCAGATCCTCCTCTCTAATCATCTCATTAGAACCTAACATGCTCGAAAGTCGCCTAATTACATTCCCACACCCAAGAGATAAAAACCCCTATTGGAGAGAGTACTACAAAAAAGGAGCCACTACTGAGCTGTGCAGCCAAGCCCTTATTCAAAACCAAAATTAATCTTCTAACTTGGCCAATTCGACCAAGTGTGCCAAATATTGTGGCTCTATAAGCTGCCTGAGTCTCTGAAAAAAAATATTTCCTTTAAATGGCGAACAAAGGGTCGTCACGGCAACAGACAGAGACACGTGGACATGGGCCGTAAAAAAGTATTTTAATAGGTCTTGAAACTACAATGACCAACATGAAAAGAACTGGACATGTTTTGGAAAAACGAGTGACTTCCTATCGCCACTAGTTGGCGCTGTAGGGTTGATGCAAATGACCCCTACAAGTTCCTTCAGGGTATGACTCTCAACAAGCACGGGAAGTTTGGCGCAGATATGTTCTATATCTGCCGAGTTATGATTGTTCAAAGTTTTTGGAGAGAAAAATTGTTGACAGTCATTTTCACTTTCCTGTATGGACCCCTCCGCTACAACGAAACTTCAATATTTTTCATCAGGCACCTGAAGACAGGTCTTAAGGCTTCCCTTATGCAGGTTTGAGGTAGATTGGTTTTTTCCCTTTAGAGGAGGAGTGTGTCCCGTAAAAAAGGGCATTTCCTGTTTCCACTAGGAGGTGCCAGGCACAAATGGTAAATTTTCAATCCAGTCCTGCTCAGGCTGGTATACCTCACACACATGCCAGATTTAAAATAGATTTAACATTGTATGAGGGTGTTATCAGTCATTTTCCGAATTTGGTGTTTTGGCGAAAAAATGTAAGAATTTGGCGCCCCGCCCAGGTCAGGCCCGTGAATGAAAACACACCATTTTTATAACTTAAGATTTCATATGCCTCATGAACAGTCTCGCCAATTTTGAGAATGATCAAACTAATTCCCTAGGTGCCAAGGTGTAAAATGTGCACACTGTAAATCGATAAAAAGTTCACATTCAATCCAAAATACCCGATTTCCTGTAGGATTTGGAATGTGTGTGCAAGAGACTTTTTGGAGCAGTTTTGCACAAAGTTTTGACTCTCCAAATTTTATCACTCTATGTTAGAAAAACCTAAATGGAGAGGCCTTTTTGAAAATTTCAAGGGGGCGCCACTGAGCCATTTTCTTAAATTGTTTCGTAACGTTGCAAGATTATCGAACGTTATCCAAAGCCGCATGTATGTGCAAATTTTGGTGAGTTTTTATGCATATTCAAGCCTCCAAATGTAAACTCTTACTGTGAACCCATGAAAATTTCACATTCGATCCAAAATACCCGATTTCCTGTTGGATTTGGAATATGGGTGCAAGAGACTTTTTGGAGCAGTTTTGCATAAGGTATCTACTCCCCAAATTTCCTTGCTCTATGTTGAAAAAACCCAATAGGAAAGGCCTTTTTTAAAACTTCTTTCTGTCGCCACTAGTTGGCACTGT
Source organism: Corythoichthys intestinalis (assembly GCF_030265065.1). NCBI lineage: Eukaryota > Metazoa > Chordata > Actinopteri > Syngnathiformes > Syngnathidae > Corythoichthys > Corythoichthys intestinalis. Next base: position 82,797,164 of record NC_080395.1, read on the forward strand.
AGAGTTGATGCAAATGACCCCTACAAGAACCTTCAGGGTATGACTCTCAACAAACACGGAAAGTTTGGCGCAGATATGTTGCATATCTGCCGAGTTATGACTGTTCAAAATTTTTGGCGAGACAAATTGTTGACGGTCATTTTCACTTCCAGTTTGGACCTCTCCGCTTCAACGAAACCTCAATATTTTTCATCAGGGACCTGAACACATGTCGTGAGGCTCCCCTGAAACAGGTTTGAGGTCAATAGATTTTTTTCCCTTGGAGGAGGAGCCTGTCTCGTAAAGAAGGCCATTTCCTGTTCCCACTAGGGGGCGCCAGGCCTAATGGGTAATATTTCAATGCAGTCGTGTTCAGGCTGGGATATCTCATATACATGCTAGAAATGAAAAAGATTGAACGTTGTATCACGGAGTTTTTAATCATTTTCTGAATTTGGTATTTTGCCCAAAAATGGCCGACTTTGGGACCACGCCCAGGTCAGACCCTTGAGTGAAAACTCACCATTTTGAAAACTTAAGATCTCATATGTCTCCTGAATAGTCTGACCAATTTTGAAGACTATCCAACTATTTTCTTCAGCGACAAGGTCTCAAATGTAAATCGATAAAATTTCACATTTGATCCAAAATTTCCGGCTTCCTGTTGGGTTTGGAATATGGGTGCAAGAGACTTTTTGGAGCAGTTTTGCACAATGTATCGACTTGCCAAATTTCATCGTTCTACGTTGAAAAAACCTAATAGGAAAGGCCTTTTTGAAAATTTCAAGGGGGCGCCACTGAGCCATTTTGTTAAATTTTTTTGTAGATTATCAAAATTTACGCAAAGTTGCATGTATGTGCAAATTTTGGTGAGTTTTCGTGCATGTTCAGGCCTCCAAATGTAAACTCAAACTGTGAACCGATAAAAATTTCACATTTGATCCAAAATATCCGATTTCCTGTTGGATTTGGAATATGGGTGCAAGAGGCTTTTTTGAACAGTTAGGCATAAGGTATCTACTCCCCAAATTTCATTGCTCTACGTTGAAAACCTGAGAGGAGAGGCCTTTTTGAAAATTTTAAGGGTCAAGGGGGCGCCACTGAGCCATTTTTTGACATTTTTTCAAAACGACACAAGATTATCGAAATTTACGCAAAGCCGCACGTTTGTGCAAATTTTGGTGACTTTTCGTGCATGTTCAGGCCTCCAAATTGGCCATTTTCATTTGCCCTGAAAAAAGAAGAATAATAATAATAATAATAATAATCCTTTGCAAAACAATAGGGCCTTCGCACGCTTAGTGCTCGGGCCCTAATTACGTTCGTTTTATGGCTGGTTTGAAACAAAAGTGGTTACGTGACATCTGTAAACGGGGGTTTCCAGTGTAAAACTGACAAATTAAAAATAGCTCGGAGGCTCAATGCGCCATGAATCTGCTATGGCGGCGTATCGACATATTATTCGATCAAACACCCTTTGGCTTAAAACACAGCAGTTTCTTTTAAAGAGGCGGGCAAGAGCAGAAACTGCTTCTTCAGTCTTGTTACATCTGAACATAGGAACATAGGATACATCTGGCAATTTGATGTCCTCATTGCCAGGATGCGCTAACGGCTAGCAGATAACATTTTCCAATGGGTGGTTCTTACGTTAACTTTTATTATTATTGAAGCTATTTGATTACCCCACTCTCTCTATCACATCCCGAAAAGCACTCTAAATGACTTCATCGGTGTGAGTGGTTGCTTGTGTATGTGTGCCCTGAGACCAGTTGATGTTGTAGCTCGCATCCTTCCTATAGTTAGGCTCCAGCACCCTTGTGACCCTCTCAAGGATAAGCGGTAGGGAAGATAAATGAATGAATGAAGAAAATATATATATATATTGCAGAAATTGTAAAAAGAAACTGAGAAAACTTACCCCAAGATTGCGACTACGCATGCGTACATAGCCCTGCTTGATGATGTCGTTGAAGTTTGAAGCCATCTTTGGACAACGTCTATATGAATTCCTGGAATCACAATTTGTCCTGTCAGTCCTGCTGGATGAAAAGCTGTTTTTATGCTCTGGCTTATCTGCTTGACTATTGTTCTATTTGAATTTACGATCTCAGTAGCTTTCCAGTATCTCCTCTGTCTGTGCTCTTTTACTCCTGAGCTTCATCATTGCCTTGACTAACAAATGGAGAGAGACACAGACATACTGAGAGGGAGAGGGAGCAAAAGTGAGAGAGAAATATTGATGGACATTATTTATTAAGCAGTGAGGAGCACCCTATTAGCATTCAATATTCATGGGTGTTATTGAGGGCAAGTATTCAAGGATGATGTGCACCGGTAATCTCTTATTCCCAACTAAGGAAAAAGCCATTACCCAAGCTAACACATTATTGTTGAAAATTATACATCTAACATTAATAGTTATTAATATTTCTGTGTTGCATCTTCATAACAATGACTTGTTTTTCAACTCAACATATTTTTTTAATGTGCAGTACACTGAAGTAATGGAAACTGTTTTACGATCAAGAGGTTTTATGGAACACAAACACTGTTGCCCATTTCCAACGAAGTGTCTATCGCCTCATGGCTCAGTGGTGAAGTAGTCACTCCCCACCCTGGTGACTGTGCTGAAGTGTTCTTAAGCAAGATGCTGAACCCTTTATCAGTCCCGATGCAGGTAGAAAAACACTATACAGGGCTCTAGAGTATTTATGATAATTAGTCTTACAATGAGGTAAATAATTCAATTACATTTTGGGAAAAGTAATTTGTTACTGGAACTAATTACTTTTTAAAGGTAAGATTAACAATACTGTGCGCTAAACATATTAAGCGATGCTTCCTCTTTCTAAGTCAACATAGCACCCTAATAAATGCATTGAACTTAATTTGTTCTCATCTTTCACATAACATTTGTTGAACGGACACCTTAGTATTCTAACCCTTTGCTTGGCTTGAAGTCTTTAACCTGTGTGCTTTTGCCTCAATACCCTTTTTTACATTTTCAAAATGACCCTCAGCTACATATTGTGAACGCTTTTGCCTCAATCTGGAGAATGTTGCACTGGTATTGCTCCAAAATAAATCACTTAAAACACTCCTGTATGTCTGCCAGCAATGTTGCTGTTGGTATTGAACCTGTCGGCTTTGGCCAAGGTAATGTACTACAATTTTTCATATTTTCAATATACCCCTCCGCTGCATATTGTAAACCTTTTACATCAATCCGGAGGTTGTTCCACTGGTTTTTCAACAAAATGAATCACTTAAAACACTCCGGTATATACGCCCGAATTGGCCGTGCTGTGAGAGTGATGAAGCTTGTCGGATTAGCAACCGTAATTAAGGGGGTTGGAGCTTTTGCGAAGGGTCAATTAACCCAATTTATTTTAACCCACTAATTTGGGTCAAAAAGGACTGAATACCACTTGGATTATTTTGGCCATTTTGGTGACAAAGTGTCCTAATTGGTTGGAATGAAATCTTGCACCTCCTTCCCCAAGTAATATTCATCATTTTAGGGGGTCTATGTGGGTAAAGTAGCCAAAATTTTTACTGAAGTAGGAGTACTTCAAAATACAATATAAATATATATACATATATGTATATGGCAGAAAACACAGACAAGACTGAAAAAGCAGTTTCGGCTCTTGCACTCTTCTTTAAAAGAAACTGCTGTATTTTAAGCCAAAATAACTGTTGTGTTTGATAGAACAATATGTCTATTTGCTGCCATAGCAGATTTATGGCGCATTAAGCCCCCAAACTATTTTTAATTTGTCCCTTTTACCCTGGAAATCCCCGTTACAGACCTTGCACAACCGCTTTTGTTTCGACCCAGCCATAAAATGAAGATAATTATATTTATTATTCAAAATGTGTCATTTTTAGCTTAGAACCATTAATTAAAAAAAAAAAAAAAAAAAAAAAAATGACTTAAAAAAATTATTCACTCGCATGTTTTAAACTTTTAAACAAATGACGTCACAATGAAAAAAATGGTGTCTGTAAAAAAGTCAGGGATATTTACCTCATAACTATCGCTTAATTGTATTTTTTTTGGTTTCTGTCCAATTATTTCCGATATGTTAGATGATAAATAATCGATCCAAACATAGAAAAAATGGGGAAAAAAAAACATTTGAAAAGGTAAATATATGAAAAAGAAAATCTCAACCTCTCCTTCATTCATAACTGTCGCTTAATAGTTTTTTTTTTGTTACTGTCCCCAATATGTTAGATGATTAATAATCGATCCAAAGAAAGAAAGAAAAGAGAAAAAAAAACGTTTAAAAGGCTAAATATATGAAAAAGAAAATCTCGACCACCCCTTGATGTCTGCAGTTTCTCCATCGCGACCCTTGTTATATTACCATGTTTCACCCCTAAAATCCCCCAAAAATCCATCTGTGGCCATTCCCAGGTGTGTCTTGACACTCGATGATACGTCCTACATAGAGTTTTTGCATCGAAACAAGGTAAGTACGCGATAATATCTCATTAAAATCCTGGCGTCTTTAATTATGCTCTTGCGTGCTCTCACCTTCAGTTAGGGTTTTGCTGTTTATTTATTTATTTTTTTTAAATGCCCCTCTTTTTCAAAAAATTTCTTCCCCCAGAAAATTGATTATCACACAATGAACACAATAAAATGATGTAGCACACATGCATAAAGGACAATTTTGAAATTTGGCCAAATTGGGGTCTCAGGGCGGAACTTCCAGTCACCTGGGTGTTTTCTGCCGTATTCATATATTATATATATATACATATATACATATATATATATATATATATATATATACATATATACATATATATATATATATATATATATATATATACATATATATATATATATATATATATACATATATATATATATATATATATATATACAGTGCCTTGCAAAGGTATTCGGCCCCCTTGAACCTTGCAACCTTTCGCCACATTTCAGGCTTCAAACATAAAGATATAAAATTTTAATTTTTTGTCAAGAATCAACAACAACAAGTGGGACACAATCGTGAAGTGGAACAAAATTTATTGGATAATTTAAACTTTTTTTAACAAATAAAAAACTGAAAAGTGGGGCGTGCAATATTATTCGGCCCCCTTGCGTTAATACTTTGTAGCGCCACCTTTTGCTCCAATTACAGCTGCAAGTCGCTTGGGGTATGTTTCTATCAGTTTTGCACATCGAGAGACTGACATTCTTGCCCATTCTTCCTTGCAAAACAGCTCGAGCTCAGTGAGGTTAGATGGAGAGTGTTTGTGAACAGCAGTCTTCAGCTCTTCCCACAGATTCTCGATTGGATTCAGGTCTGGACTTTGACTTGGCCATTCTAACACTTGGATACGTTTATTTTTTAACCATTCCATTGTAGATTTGGCTTTATGTTTTGGATCATTGCATTTATACGGAGACTTGATTACACACAGGTGGATTCTATTTATCATCATCGGTCATTTAGGACAACATTGGATCATTCAGAGATCCTCACTGAACTTCTGGAGTGAGTTTACTGCACTGAAAGTAAAGGGGCCGAATAATATTACACGCCCCACTTTTCAGTTTTTTATTTGTTAAAAAAGTTTAAATTATCCAATAAATGTTCCACTTCACGGTTTTGTCCCACTTGTTGTTGATTCTTGACAAAAAAGTTAAATTTCATATCTTTATGTTTGAAGCCTGAAATGTGGCGAAAGATTGCAAGAATACTTGCCGAATACTTTTGCACGGCACTGTATATATATATATATATTTTTTTTTAATTAAAAAAAAAAAAAAAAAAAAAGATATAGATACACTAGGGACACTACGGGCAGTAACCTCCAAGCTGGGTGCATGGTTTGTCGCATTTTTTCCGATATGTTAGATGATAAATAATCGATCCAAACAAAGAAAAATTGGAAAAAAACATTTAAAAAGGTAAATATATGCAAAAGAAAATCTCGACCTCTCCTTGATGTCTGCGATTTATGCATCACGACCCTTGTTATATTACCATGTTTCACCCCTAAAATCCCCCAAAAATCCCTCTGTGGCCATTCCCAGGTGTGTCTTGACACTCGATGATACATGGTACATGGAGTTTTTGGATCGAAACAAGGTAAGTACGCGATAATCTCTCGTTAAAATCATGGCGTCTGTAATTCTGCTCTCGCATGCTTTCACCTTCAGATAGGGTTTGGCTGTTTAAAAGTTTAAAAACTTCAAGTCACCTGAGTGTTTTCCGTTTCATATATATATATATATATATATATATATATATATATATATATATATATATATAAACACATATATACACACATATATATACACGCATATACACATATATATACACACACACACACAGGTATATATATATATATATATATATATATATATATATATATATATATATATATATATAAAATCTGTCTGTCTGTCTGTCTGTCTCTTTGTCTATCTATCTATCTGTCTATAAAATATAAAAATACTTTATAACTTCAAAATAATATTACTTCAAAATAATAATTGCTCAAGTAGTCATCCCAAAAAATGTCCTCGAGCAAAAGTGAAAAAGTATTCGGTGAAAAGAATACTCAAGTAATGAGTAACTTTGTGAGTAACTGCTAAAGATGTTGGTATTGTATTGTTAGTATGGTATTTTTTTTCTCAGCACAAACGTTACCCATATAACCTTGAACATTATTAAACTGTACTATATCCTATTACATAACCACATTAAGCCAAATTAAATACAAAAAAACAAACATTGAATTCCGGCCAGTGGCATTCCTAGCCTACATGGGCGATACTATGCTTTGGTGTCACCCTCCACGCAAAAAAAAAAAAAAAAAAAAAAAAAAAAAAAAAAAAGCAAGAAAATTAAAAAACGATTGACTCACAAAATACAGCGCATGAAGTATACTTATCACAACCCGACAACCAAAACACAGTATTTGCTTAGAATGTTACATTTATTAACACCATTAAACCAGTTGAAAGTGCACAACAATACATATGTGCAAGAGAATATTATTTTAACATCACTAACATTAATAAAATATTGTAGAATTAAAGAGGAAAAATGTAAAGACGAGTGTAGCCCAAAGAAGTGGAGTAGTACTATTCAAGTAAAAAGTATGGCTTAGTAAAAGCACTCTTAGAAGTACATTTTTCTCTAAATGTTTCTCAAGTAGATGTAAGGCGTTACTACCCACCTCTGGGTGTTTGGTCTTTTTTCAACCCAGTAATTTGGTTCGAATGAACCCACATTGGGTTGTTTTTAGAGTGAGTCAAAGAGAAAGACCAGAGTGGAGATTTATGAATAGGGTGAAGGAAGATTAGTTAGAGCAAAAGATGCAGAGAACAGAGAGAGATGGTTGGTGATAATTCACAGAATTTGCTGACCAACGGAGAAAAAAGCAGTGGAAAATCATTGCAACCAATAGATATTACTGTGCGCAATCGCAATTGTAAGTAAAGCAATGAAGATGTTTTTATTAGTGATCTCATGAGAAGGTGCTTCAGTAATTCATGCAGGGAAAGTAAATTGGGCAGGGAATTTGTTGCCACACACGTAGCCATACAACTCGAGTAGAAACAAAGCCCACACAGACTCCCAGAGCAATATAGTCTCATGCCTAGTCAGCAGTTTTTGCATCATTGCTACTGTCATCATGGGATCAATCAAAACCATCATCTATTCTTAATGCCTGTGGTTATGTTCTCTTTTTTATCTCCAGGAATTCCGCTGTGCATACTTGCATACAAGTACATCAAGATACCTCAATTAAAGTTCATTTAAATAAGCATTTCCCTTGTCTCGCTTTCTTTCTTTCTTTCTTTCTTTCTTTCTTTCTTTCTTTCTTTCTTTCTTTCTTTCTTTCTTTCTTTCTTTCTTTCTTTCTTTCTTTCTTTCTTTCTTTCTTTCTTTCTTTCTTTCTGTCACTCACTCACTCACTCACTCACTCACTCACTCACTCACTCACTCACTCACTCACAGGTAGATGCTTCGATTTAGATTATGACGTTTATCACGAGTAATGCTAAAATCTATCAGCTACTGATCATTTTGCCTGGTACACCAGACTCGCCGCTGTTCCAGCTATAGAGTCTGGAGACCGTTACGTGGATCAAATTCCCAGGGCGGAGCAAGCCACAGCAAACAGCCAGCGGAGTGGACCAATCAGTGACGGGCGGCCGTGCCGTTGATAAAGCGACAAGAAACTAGTGCAAAGGAATAAACATATGAGGAGAGCGGAGAACCGAGAAGTTTATTCAACATGGCTAGAGCGACACAGACTGTTGGTTTTAGCGACTTGATGTGTTTTTGGTCATTTAAAACTGAATTTACCGCGGGTTGGAATATATTCTTGGCTCTCCCGTTCGCCATCTGTGTTGTTGTGGAGACAACTTCCGACGCGCAAGAGTGACGTTGCTCGTTAAGAAGACGTCACGCAAATAAGTTGCACGGAGGATTTAGTTCGGGCTCGAGAGGCCAATAAGGAGATGGTCCCAGACTCTTCCCACAGTGTTTGAAAAATACAGGGAGAATAGTCTGGCGGTGCCAGGCAACTGATCATTATCAGCTGGTTTCTGTGTGGTCAGTGGCTGAACCATCCGTTTTATTTCAGATGAAATCACATCAATATCTCCCGACTTTTAGGCAAGCCAACAAGCAGGGCTACAACTATTTTGACCACTTCCCTTCTGTCACACTGTACAGGTAGCAATGGGAGATACTGTGTCTGCAAACCTTAACTCATCGATAGGCTGTCCCCTTCCACTGGGCAAACAAGTCTGCTGCATGGAATTTCTATAATATACAGTGCCCTCCATAATTATTGGATTTATTACAATGATGTGTTTTTTCGCTGACCCACCCCCATACTTCACAGTAGGTATGAGTTGCTGTCTACACGCCTACAAGCTGTTTGGGAGGCATGCATGGAGAAAACCTTTCCTCACTCACTATCATGAACGCAAACGTCTGGAGTTCTCCAAGCGGTATTGGGACTTCAACTGGGACCGCATGCTTTGGTCAGATGAGACCAAGATTGAGCTTTTTGGCAACAAACACTCTGATTGGGTCTGGCGTGCCACAGAAGATGCGCATGCTGAAAAGCACCTCATACCCACTGTGAAGTATGGGGGTGGGTCAGTGATGCTGTGGGGCTGTTTCACTTCCAAAGGCCCTGGGAACCTTGTTAGGGTGCATGGCATCATGAATGCTTTGAAATACCAGGACATTTTAAATCAAAATCTGTTGCCCTCTGCCCGAAAGCTGAAGATGGGTCGTCACTGGGTCTTTCAGCAAGACAATGACCCTAAACATATGGACAAATCTACACAGAAATGGTTCACCAGACACAAAATCAAGCTCCTCCCATGGACATTTCAGTCCCCAGACCTCAACCCCATTGAAAACCTGTGGGGTGAGCTGAAGAGGAGAGTACAGAGGAGAGGACCCAGGTCTCTGGATGATTTAGAGAGATTCTGCAAAGAGGAATGGCTGAAGATCCCTCTTTCTGTCTTTTCCCATCTTGTGAAACATTATAGGAGAAGATTAGGTGCTGTTTTGTTGGCAAAAGGGGGTTGTACAAAGTATTAACACCAGGGATGCTAATAATTGTGACACACATTATTTGATGTCGAATAATTATTTCTTTATGTGGGATTTTCCCCCCACTGAATAAATGCACTTGTATTGAAGGTTGGATTTTTTTTTTTTCCATTAAGGTCCCATATTATTTAGAAAAAAAAATTTGAATCTAAAAAACACATAATTATTATGAATCCAATAATTATGGAGGGCACTGTATACACAGGAAAGCTCCTGGGGTGACAGCCATGCACACCAATTTGATGTAGAGTGCGGTGTATGGTCTGAGCACTAACAGGCTGACCCCCCACCTCTTCAATCTCTGCAGCAATGCTAACAGCACTCCTGTAACAAGTCACATGACATTTTGGAGGGAAAATGACAAGCTGTACTCAATTTGGACATTTAGGGATGTACGTTTTTTAAAGGAGTGTACTCACTTTTGTTGCCAGGGGTTTAGATATGAATGGCTATATTTTGACTTATTTTGAGGGGAAAATAAATGAACTGTATTATATAAGCTGCACACAGACTACTTTTCATTGTGTCAAAGTGTCATTTTGCCAGTGTTGTCCATGAAAAGTGCTCTTTCATGCTCTCACTTCCAGTTAGGGTTTTGCCATATATATGGCGGAAAACACTCAGGTGACTTGAAGTTCTGCTCCGAGACCTCCAATTTGGCCAACTTTCAAAATTGTCCAATATGCATGTGTGATACATCATTGGAAAGCTTAAAATTTCAATTTTCTGGGGGAAGAAAAATTTTGAACAGGAGGGCATTAAAAAAAAAAAAAAAAAAAAAAGTTTTTTAAACAGCAAAACCCTATCTGGAGGTGATAGCATGCGAGAGCTGAATTACAGACGTCATGACTTTAACGAGATATTATCGCGTACTTACCTTGTTTCGATCCAAAAACTCCATGTAGCATGTATCACTGAGTGCCAAGACACAATTGTGAATGGCCACAGCTGCATTTTTGGCGGATTTTATGGGTGAAACATGGTAATATAACAAGCGCTGCGATGCAGAAATCGCAGTTGTTTAAAAGTTTAAAATATGTGAATGAATAATTTAGTAAAGTCTTTTTTTTTTTTTTTTTTTAAACGAAATATGAGACATCAATTAATGATTCTAAACTAAAAACGACAGACATTTTAAATAATAAATATAAGTAATTAATTTAATTTTATGGCTGGGTTGAAACAAAAGCGGTTGCGCGACGTCTGTAAACGGGGGTTTTCAGGGTAAAACGGACAAATTAAAAATAGTTCGGGGGCTTAATGCACCATGAATCTGCTATTGCAGCATATAAACATATTGTTCTATCAAACACAACAATTGTTTTGGCTTAAAATACAGCAGTTTCTTTTAAAAAGGAGTGCAAGAACAGAAACTGCTTTTTCAGTCTTGTTTGTGTTTTCCGCCATATATTTTTTATAAGGTCACATTTTCATGATTCATATCATAATGGTGCTGTTTGTGCTGGGGACAGCGGCTGGTGCCTGTTGATGGTGACTGCTGTCTATGGGCACTGAACCCCTTTTTAAACAGCAAATAACTAACAAAAAATCCTTTTAATTTTTGATGGCTGACAACTGCCATCCATTTTTTTCTGCTGCTCTTTGGTCCTTGGGGAAACCATTACATATGATAGCCCTTTTTGGACAGACGGGTGCATCCAAATGCTGACTTACAATCTGCTAGCTTGTTGTTGCTTGTTGTCTTGGGAAAACAATACTTGGGTGACGGCGCTTCAAGTGTTCGTTCATAGCTGACGTGCTACCGTTGGTATACGAGCTTATCTTAGCAAAGAGTACACACAGTGGCACCCTCCATATTTTCCTTGAAATATTCCAGGCTCTGGCTATTCTGGTCCGCTTTTTTGGCTTTATGCCATTTTCATGTGTCACCAATTCTGCCCTTTTTGGTAATTGGCGATGTTTTCAACTCCTCGCCATAATGAGGAGTGAACCGGCGATTCACTTGGCTCGTTGTCGTTGGTTTGTCCCATCTCCTCCTCAGGAAGGCGGCAGCGTTCATAAAAACACCGAGAGGCTTCGGATGGCTATTTATCGATACTTTTATTGTCCAAAACAAAAACGCAGGGGCTGCAGCCACTGAACTCCACGCTACCCGCGCAGCGCGCACTTTCCAAACTCACCGATCTCACTCCCTCTATTTCGCTCCCTCTCTCCCCTTCTTCCTCTTTGCTCAATCTGACAATTCCGGTCACATTGAAATAACAGCGGCCCCCTTGGGGATGTTCGTCACAACCGCTTGCATCGCGAGCGCCCGCCATTCTAAACTTTATCCGCATGTAATTTTTTTTTAACCCGTCAATACCCGTCGACGGTATGTTTTGCCCGTCGACGCATTTACGCCATCGATGACGTCGACAACGTCAACTAGTCGGGACAGCTCTAATAAAATCCCCGCCAACTCCAAGATTGAGCCTAAAGTCAAAAATTCTGAACTTCCCCTTTAAAATAAAGACCTAGCAGTTAAAATGTTGTTTATAAAAGTTGTAAAGCAATATAACAAAACAACAAACATGAATGAAACGAACAAGAATCCTACAAAGTATTTCATAATGGGTCAAAATCATTTTTCAAACAGATCATGTGACGAGCACCTTAGAGACTGTCCTTTGCTTTGCTTAGCCAAAACTACACCTGAGGAGGCAAGATGGATATTTAGAATTTCTTTAAACCTAAGCTTTCATACACGACCAACAACAACTGTGCTTGAACCGAGGATTGAACACCAACAGTGTCAAGATGTACTAGTATATACAGTGTATATATACAATATAGGCTAAAGTTTGGAGACACCTCAAGGGGGGATACTTTGAAGAAAGTAGGAGATAAAACCTGTTTTCGGTTATTTCACTTTTTTTTCCCAAGTATATGATTCCACATGTTCGTTCATAGTTTTGATGTCTTCAGTGAGAATTAACAATAGTAGTGAAAATATACGAAACGAAAAAAAGATAAGGTGTGTCCAAACTTTTGACTTTTGTTTCGGAGTCATCAAAATGTTTTGCCCCCCCTCCCACAAAAGTAACATCTCCGCCTATGGTTACAAACTGTAACAATAAAATGTACATAAAGGCTGGTTACAAACTATATCTGCTGCTGTCTTGGCACCTGTAGGCTTTGTTTTGAGTTTTGTTGCGTTGTGCTTCCTTGAATTGGATGTCGAACTATTAGCGGTCGACAGTCTTTTTGAGCCAGCGCAGTTTGCAACGCATAGAGATATTTTTGTCATCTTTACTGTACACAAATGTGAAGTATTTCTACTGCCTCTCAGCATTCTGACAGGATAGCAGGCTATGTTGTTGGCTGCCGCCGCAGACAGTGCTCATAAGCAGTTTTTTCCGATGAGAGAACGTGACATGTGATGTCACTCCCAAACTCAAGAGCAATATTTTCTATTCAAATGCTCTTCGTACATGACTACAGTATTCTTCATTCTATATACATTAGGGTGACCAAACGTCCTCTTTTGCCCGGACATGTCCACCTTTCACGTTGTGTCCTCGTCATCCGGCCGGGTTTTATAAATTCATTACAAAAAAGTCCGGTTTTTATGATTTTTCACGGGACCTATTTGAAGAGAATATCTCCGGCCGCTGGGGGGGCAGCGCTTGCCTGCGTTGTCGTGGCTCCTACTACTAGGGGCGGGAGAAGGAGTACAGTTTACCCCCTGTATTATGGGGCATTACCGCCATCTCCTGGGTTGACGGTTTGGCAAGAGAAGAGGCAGTTACAGACTACAATAAGGAGTAGTTTTAAGAGATGTTTATAGTGCTCCGTACACCTTTCTGTAAGTTAATCTTCTGTTAATGTCGCTCATGTGTCTTCTGTTATATATTATACAATATATGGGTACAAAGAGATGCAGTATGTTGAATTAGTCTTGTATTAATTGTTCTGCGTACGTGTATTATGTTGAATTAGTCTTGGAATAACTGTTCTGCGTTCGTGTATTTGGTTTAATGTTAGTTGTATATTTTAAGTAGGAGCGCCTGCCCAGTTGTTAAGAGTTTTTTTACGATAAATACGTATATAATGGCAACTGTTGACTTCTGTCGGAGCTTTGTACTGGTGTGATCTGTAAAATCCCGTTTGATGTCAAATCGTTGTGCTACCGATGATTGTAAACTTAGATAGCAAAGTTTGATTTTGCCTCGTCTCCCGGTACTCGCTAATAGGGTAGCTATCAGTGAGCTAAGCCGCGCTAGGCATTATGGGAAACGTAGTTTTGAACTGCTGCGTTTGCAAACATGCTGGTTGAATAGTTTTTTCGGTTTATTTTGGTTATTGTTTGCGTGTAATCTAGAACATTGAATGAGAATAAAAATTGAGTGGGAATAACAATTTCTCAACGACAATTGTCGTGATAGTAAGCCTACTGTGTGTCTGTATTGACTGTACTATATTTCCACGGGTCTGCATGATATATATTTTTTTGTCATTAAATTTTTTTTTTTTTTGCGTTTTTTTGTTGTTGTTGTTGTTGTTGTAAGAATAAAGCTTGTTAAGTAAAAAAACTTATTTCTGGCATTTTAAAAAAAAATAAAACTGAATTTTTCTGTCCAGAATGAGGAGGCACACTTTAAACATATTAAAGTGATATAGGCATCTTTGAGTGAACTGCGAGTAAAATTCATGTATCTCGAGGCCAGGCCGAGTGTCCTCTTTTTGGAAATCAAAATATGGTCACCCTAATATACATTATGAGGCATCAACAAAAGAGTAACGAACAGGCACTAAGGAAACTAACTTTAATCAGATTACCGGCTTGGAAAAATGAATACGTTAGATTGCTTGTTACTGAAAGAAAGTAAACACATTACAGTAACACGTTACTGACGACAGTGATGCTAAGATAACTGATGATCAATTATTGCAATTTAAATTTGCTAATAAATCAAAAAATTTAGTCTGGAAGTTTTAAAAATGTTTATTTAGTAGTTTTTGAAAACAAAGGTTGCAAACGAATGGTTTACCTGAACCAGTACACATGAAAGTTAGTAGCCTATAATTCATTACAGCTTCAATTTGCATTGATATTTTTTTAGCCTATCAATTAATTAGGTTCATATTTGTGTGAAATGAAGCTCTGACCCCCGTTCACACAATCGGTTTGGTCTTATTAAAGGGCAACTGAAGAGCTTTTCGGATTTCGCTTTTGAGTGTTTTACTCAGTTGAATTGTATTAAATGCATCATTCGCTGTCTCAAAAAGTCACATAAAAAAAAAAAAAAAAAAAAAAAAAAAAAAAAAAAAAAAAAAAAAAAAAAAATTGACCACTTAGTTTTTTGAGTTATGGCCATAGCAACACCACAGCAACGAGGGACGCGCCGCCCTGCCAACCGCTACCTGATGACGTAACTTCCAGGAAGCCTCGCCACCACTCTGAACACGGAAATATAGCACCACGTTATCTTCGCTATATATTGCATACATTTTCTGGGTTTTACTCGCGAGATTCGTCATGCCATCTCGATGTGTAGCGATGAATTGCTCACAGGAAGACTCAAGACTCTATGAGTGGTCCCCAAAAACCTCTCCTGCAAAGGTTTGGACCGTTTTTGTGAGCATGCATACAGGTCCCCAATCGGCTCATTGTTTTCATCATTTCAGCGACGACAGCTTTGAAAACCTACAACAATGCAACATTGGTTTTACAAAAACGTAAGTAGAGACCTTTACTGGCTTTTACGATTCTAAAATTTGATGCACTTCTGTTGATAAACGAGGGGGACTCCTACTGCCTGTTTGTTGAAGCGCGACATTTTTTTTTTTAAGAAGGAACAATAGCATCAAATAGATGCTGATTTGACTGGGGCATTATTATTTGATCACCAAGAAATTATTATTAAAAATTAATAAATTAAAATTAGGATTCATCCAATATTTTCATGCTACTGTGATTTTTTCTTTCCCCAGGAAGCCAAACATAAAAAATTAAGCGGCGGAAACCCTCAACACGATGAAAAAAGCGTTGCAAGTCAGTCGCCACCCAGTTTCCCAAAATCAACAGAGAGTGGGTCGAGTCATATGATGACCCAAGTGATGCGGTGTCCAGCGATGATGACTGAAGAGATCCTATGAGGCCTGCCAGATGCTGAATTTCTTTCGTCTGCGACATCAGATGACGATGACTCAGGAGAAATAAATGTAGCAAATTTTGATGACATGAAATCATAAACTATTCATATATACTGTACACATTTTTAAAAGAAAAATCTAGTTACCTTCATATTTTAATAATGATTTATCTTTGTATGGAGAACACAATGCAACAGAAAAGAGTAAATACATATTTCCCACTGCCATTATCATTTTTCAATGTTGCGCTAGTCCGTTGCTATCCTAACTTTGTGTTGCTTACTAAATTTATGTTTTTTGATGTGTGCCATTGTGTGCTAGGTATAACTTAGCTTTCTATGTTGTGTTACAATCTGACAGCGAAAGCTGATGCTGATTCAACATAAATCTGGTATCATTTATTATTGTGGCCTATTGAATAGTGTTTCAGAATGTAATATAATTACAATATATTATCTACCAATAGAATACATTAAACAGTCAACAAAATATGTCAATGTTGTTTACAATTTATGGTTTTATTTTTTTAAAGTAATTCATGCCCGTGTCAGTGCTTCAGCCTCCTCAAGTTTGGCTCTCACGTCTGGGATCTCCTGACGAAACAGGCGTACTCTTGGAAGGGTAATTACTTGACGGTTTGCAGCAACACCTGGAAAATAAAATCGTTTTGTCATTTATTTTGAAAAATCAATAACATATCATTCATTTAGCCACATTTGGGCTAGCTTTACCATATTTAGATCGGTTGGAGCTGTCCCATTACCTATTATCCAGTTTTAGCTATGTGGAGAGCATAGAAAAATATACAACCATGTAATCGCATTCTCTCAAATAAAAAAATCATGATGCTGGACTTAGGCTTACCACTCACTCTCCCGTTCGGGAAGTGTCGAGTTGTCAATTGGTGTCATGACGACATCTGCTGTGTCAAGCAAATCGTCGTCATCTGACGCCTCAAATTCAAACATGTAGGGATTAATTGTAGCTCATCTTTCCTGGGAGCCTTTGCCATCGGTAGCGTCACGAAAGAGTGATCCTGAATGGTTACCTTTGGTGGAAATATCACTGACATCGTTGTTGCTGCTATTCTAGCTGTGGATAGTCTTCTCTGTTGCATCGGTGAATCTATGTCACACTTCCGGGTTTGCGAAGGGAACATTAACGAAGTGCAAAAAAACTAAAAAAACGCAAATTATCCTTGCAATTACGTGTTGATAATGTCATGGTTGTTTTGACGAACTCGTCCAAAATTTATATTCGTGAAATTACTCCAAAATCCGAAAAGGTCTTCAGTTGCCCTTTAATGTCCTGTCCTCAGCAAAATGTGTACATGCAGGTTATACTGTTCTATTGTTCCTATCAATGTTGAGACCAAACTTACGCCCTTGCTGACTTCCCACTTTCCCCTAATGCTACACGAGCGTTGCTGTGACGTCATCAGCAGACGCAGGACCCCGAGCGGATCGTGCACCTACTCCAGAAAATGAGATCACATCAGTGACCACGCGTTTCAACACGGTGCAGTAACACGTTTCCACGCGTGTAGGAGTTGGAGGAGGCGGAGCGGAGAGGATTCATCAACTCCTGTGGCAAAATATGGCAGATTTATGGCAGTACTTGACCTAACGGAAAAAATCCACAATCCACGATACAACTGACAAAGGTGACTACGGAGTCAGCATGTTTTTGGACCTATCCAAAGTATTTGACACCATTAAGACAGATATACTAATAAAAAAACTACAACATTATAGGATTAGAGGCCTAGTGCTAGAGTGGTTCCATAGCTATCTGTCTGGAAGTCATCAGTATGTCAACACTAATAACTCATCCTCATAAAACAAATCCATCATGCAAACTCATCAATCATGGAGTCCCCCAGGGCTCCATCTTAGGGCAGCTCCTCTTCATCCTGTACATTAATGACTTTAATTCCTCATCCGTTTTTCATAAAGTACTATTTGATGATGATACAAATTTATTCTTTTCCCATAAACATCCCTCTGCACTTGAGCAAATCATAAATAGTGAACTAAAGAAATTAGACACATGGTTCAAATGCAGTAAACTCTCTCTAAATATCAATAAAACAAATTACATTGTGTTTCGCTCCGATAAAAAACAGCCCATCAACAAATCTGCTTAAACATAAATGGAGAAACCATTGAAAGAGTCTGCTCTACAAAATTCCTGGGGGTCCATATTGATGAGTACCTCAATTTAAAAAAAAAACATATTGATGAGCTCACAAATAAATTGTCGAAATATGCTGATCTGTTTTTTAAACAGTGACATTATATCCCACTATCTGCACTTCTCATCCTGTATAAATCTTTATTTGAACCACATTTACAATATTGTAATATCATATGGTGCAACACATTTCCAACCTACCTAAAAAAACTTGAAACACTATAGAAAAAAATTATACGTGCCATAACATGGTCCGGGTTCAATGCTCCAACTAAATACAGTGCCTTGCAAAAGTATTCGGCCCCCTTGAATCTTGCAACCTTTCGCCACATTTCAGGCTTCAAACATAAAGATATGAAATTTAATTTTTTTGTCAAGAATCAACAACAAGTGGGACACAATCGTGAAGTGGAACAACATTTATTGGATAATTTAAACTTTTTTAACAAAAAACTGAAAAGTGGGGCGTGCAATATTATTCGGCCCCTTTACTTTCAGTGCAGCAAACTCACTCCAAAAGTTCAGTGAGGATCTCTGAATGATCCAATGTTGTCCTAAATGACCGATGATGATAAATAGAATCCACCTGTGTGTAATCAAGTCTCCGTATAAATGCACCTGCTCTGTGATAGTCTCAGGGTTCTGTTTAAAGTGCAGAGAGCATTACGAAAACCAAGGAACACACCAGGCAGGTCCGAGATACTGTTGTGGAGAAGTTTAAAGCCGGATTTGGATACAAAAAGATTTCCCAAGCTTTAAACATCTCAAGGAGCACTGTGCAAGCCATCATATTGAAATGGAAGGAGCATCAGACCACTGCAAATCTACCAAGACCCGGCCGTCCTTCCAAACTTTCTTCTCAAACAAGGAGAAAACTGATCAGAGATGCAGCCAAGAGGCCCATGATCACTCTGGATGAACTGCAGAGATCTACAGCTGAGGTGGGAGAGTCTGTCCATAGGACAACAATCAGTCGTACACTGCACAAATCTGGCCTTTATGGAAGATTGGCAAGAAGAAAGCCATTTCTCAAAGATATCCATAAAAAGTCTCGTTTAAAGTTTGCCACAAGCCACCTGGGAGACACACCAAACATGTGGAAGAAGGTGCTCTGGTCAGATGAAACCAAAATTGAACTTTTTGGCCACAATGCAAAACCATATGTTTGGCGTAAAAGCAACACAGCTCATCACCCTGAACACACCATCCCCACTGTCAAACATGGTGGTGGCAGCATCATGGTTTGGGCCTGCTTTTCTTCAGCAGGGACAGGGAAGATGGTTAAAATTGACGGGAAGATGGATGAAGCCAAATACAGGAACATTCTGGAAGAAAACCTGTTGGTATCTGCACAAGACCTGAGACTGGGACGGAGATTTATCTTCCAACAGGACAATGATCCAAAACATAAAGCCAAATCTACAATGGAATGGTTAAAAAATAAACGTATCCAGGTGTTAGAATGGCCAAGTCAAAGTCCAGACCTGAATCCAATCGAGAATCTGTGGAAAGAGCTGAAGACTGCTGTTCACAAACACTCTCCATCCAACCTCACTGAGCTCGAGCTGTTTTGCAAGGAAGAATGGGCAAGAATGTCAGTCTCTCGATGTGCAAAACCGATAGAAACATACCCCAAGCGACTTGCAGCTGTAATTGGAGCAAAAGGTGGCACTACAAAGTATTAAAGCAAGGGGGGCGAATAATATTGCACGCCCCACTTTTCAGTTTTTTATTTGTTAAAAAAGTTTAAATTATCTAATAAATGTTGTTCCGCTTCACAATTGTGTCCCACTTGTTGTTGATTCTTGACAAAAAATTAAAATTTTATATCTTTATGTTTGAAGCCTGAAATGTGGCGAAAGGTTGCAAGGTTCAAGGGGGCCGAATACTTTTGCAAGGCACTGTAAATATTTCACCACCACCACCACCACCACCACCTTCTGAGGCTAAAAGAACACAACTACTTTCAATCTACTTGCATAATGTATCAGGTCATCCATAAACTAAACCATAAATTAAGTGATTTCATCCCAATCTGTCCTCCTCAGCACACAAATACTACCCGAAGAAAAAAATCACATCACTGGAAAAAAACAGAAGGCTAAAGTCTACAAGCTTTGGCATTGTGAGCAGAGGACCACAGATCTGGAATGAACTGGACGAAACACTTAAAATGTCGCACTCCATCTCCATTTTTGAGAAAAAAATGAAAACTAACCTCCTTGCAATGTATGCTTAATATGTTGAGTGTTTGAATAACATTACTGAGGTATTGCATGTCAAATCTGATGTAATCAGAATGTTGAAATTTTCCTTAGTTAATTGTATGTATGTGTGTATGTGTGTGCTGTTTGACTGGGCCCCTACTACAAGCTTCAAAAAAGCTTATTTGGAGTGTCGCTTTCATGCATCTTATCAGATGAACTGCTTGTATATATGACAATGTTCTTGTGTGCACCATGATACTACTGTATGTGTGAATAAACTGAAACTGGATGACGAACTAATTGCAGAAGTTCTAAATCTAAATCATTACGCTGAAACTTAGGGTTCAAAATAAGCCTAAACGATATTCAAAGGTGGGTAGAGCTGCCAAAAAATTTACTCGAGTAGCAGTACTTCAGAATAATATTACAAAAGTAAAAGTAGTCATTCAAAAAATGTACTCAAGTACAAGTAAAAAAGTATCCAGTGAAAAGAATACTCAATGAGTTAACATTGTGAGTAACTGCTTTATTTTTTTAAACAATGGTATTTTTTCTCTCTCAGCACAAACTTATCCATATGAACAGTTGTTATAATACTGTACAATAACCCATTACAAAAATACAAAATAAAATAAAATAAAATAAAAAAGTAATAATAATAATAAATTGAATTTCGGTGAGAGAGAGAGAGAAAAAAAAAAAGAAATGAAGCTTTAGTCGTCCAAAAAGCATTAGTGCCCTCTAGTGGAGAAAATAGTTCCTAGTTTGAATCGTGAAAACTTCCTTCATAGTGACTATTATGAAATTAAAAGGATCATATCTCTGGTTTTCCGTGGTCAATCGGTTCCAGATAAAAACTGGGAGATTTATGTTGAGGGAAGCACTCTACAAAGTTGTGGCAATACATCGATTGTGAGATTCATTCCACCAGTGTAAATGTTATTGTATTGTTGAGAGAAATAAGTACTGCCCTTGAAACAGCTAATGTTTTTGCACCTTCTTGTGAAAAAGAGCCGCTTAGGTCAGCTTTGTGTTGTATAGGCATGTTGAGAAATAAGTACTGCCTTTGAAATGGTTCGTGTTACTGCACTTTCTTGTGTATAGAAAAAACAAAAAAAGTAGCTTAAGGGCAGCTTTTTGTTGTATGGGCATGTTTCAATCGTTCCTGTTGAATCATTAGGATATTTTAAATACATAATTGACATAAATTTGTCTGGCTACTTTATTAATTAATAATGTATGATGCATCAATAATCGTGATCATCGTCAATACCGTGATCATCGTTCAACGATTGAATCGTTGAACCCCGAATTGTAATCGAATCGAATAGTGGGGTGCCTCAGATGGCATACCCCTAGCGCTCTATGTCAAATACTTCATTTTTACGTTGCTTTGAAGACGCCACGCGATTAGGGTTGCCACCTTTCAGAAATAGAAATAAGGGACGCCCCCCCCTCGCGCCCGAAGCCTTACAGGCGCAAAAGAAAAAGGGACATCCTCAAAACTCCTAAAATCCATAGAAATTTAGAAAACTGTATTGTGCACTATGTGGGCATGGCAGTTTTTTTGCAGCAGATTTTTTTTCTTTTTTTTTCCTGCAGTTTAGTGAAAACAGTTGTGAATACCGTAATTAACATTTATGTTGTCAGCACTGAATGCAGTCACGTGATCCATTGACAAGCCAAATTTTTCAAGGGAATGTTCCAGGGGAGCTACAATTCCAGCAGCTGACTCGTCTGCATTCTCTATGAAGTCCAGCGTTTTGTTGGTGAGCCTAGACTCTGGACTTCCTGCTCAATTTATTCGAGGGATTGGTCTATATGGAGAATGGGATGGGTGACGTTAAGATCTTGAGCACAACACCCACTGCCTTCGGAACCAGGACTTGTTTCAACAGTGCCTCTTGCTTTGTTCTCCCCAAAGTCCTTTTCTTCACCATTTTGGAATCACATAGAATCTTTTGATTGAGCTTGTATCCACCGTCAGCACTGTTGTGGCTCTGGCCATGTTGTACTGTGTGGTATACCTGTGTCACCTCAGCTGCAGTAATTTAGAGGGTAGGAGTGGGATGATGTCAAATTATTGCTTTAATTTTGGTATCACTATTAATCAATCAATTGATAGTATATATTCACATTAAGACTATTAATTCAGTGTTTATTTGCTGTTAATCGCTTAGGAATAATTCCAAATGAGGAGCATTAGTTAGCATAACAAAATAAGATGTTCTTTATGGGTACATAAATTCATTCTATATTGACTGATAATAAATGCATGTTTCGGAAATAAAAAAAAAAAAAAAAAAAAAAATCAACATTCCAGCGAGGTAACTTCCGTAACTAGGCAACCTACCCGGAAGTGGAGCACAGCGCAGGGCAGGGCAGGGCAGGGCAGGGCAGGGCAGGGCAGGGCAGGGCAGGGCAGGGCAGGGCAGACGGCAGCGGGCATGCAGATAACTATTTTGCTGTCTTTAATCTCTCCTGCCCTTTTTGTTCATTATTGTTGGCTCATTGTTCACTTAAGAGCGCGGGTCTGTGTTTGCGTGTGACAGACGTGAATGTGCTGGGCGTGCCATCGGAGCCGCGGGTCGCGCGGGGTTGCACCATGGGACAATTGTGAAATACGGAATAAACTGCGTTCCGTATTGGTTCAATATGGAACGCAACTTTTAATTCCCAATTACGGAACGATTCCGTATTTCAAGGGATGGGTGGCAAGCCTACACGCGATTGACGTGCTCATAGTATGGCAAGCTTGTGTACAATAAACAGGAAAAATGTAATGACACTTGCCCAAAGTAGCAGAGTAGCGTTTTTTCTTCACAAATAAGTTTTCTCAAAAAGTTACTCAAGTAAATGTAATCGAGTATATGTAATGCGTTACTTCTCCCCTCTAGCGATATTTAGGAAAAAAACAACAACTATTGTTGGGATTTTTTTGGGGGTGAGGGGTTGCGATATATTACGATATTATACTAAAAATAGAAGAATTTTCACCAAATGACTTGAATAGCTGTTTGGGATAGGCCTGAACGATATATTGCCAAGACTCCACAGTTACTTTTTGCATTGGTTGCACCAGTGCGCCCAACTTTTTTTCTTAAGGTGCACCAGCACAAAATGTAGGCGCGCACACACATTTTTCATCACTCGCCAGAACATTCATATAATTCATTCATCTTCTGGGTCGTGGGGGGTGCTGGAGTCCATCACAGCTAACTCCAGGCAGAAGGTGGGATACACCCTGAACTGATTGCCAGCCGGGCACACCACCATTGACGTACACACTCACACCTATCGACAATTTAGAGTGTTCAACCAGCAGGAACCCCAAAAACACCCCACACAGGCACGGGAAGAACATGCAAACTCCACACAGGAAGGCCACCCACGATCCCAGAACTATGAGGTGGACGTTCTAACCACTGTCCCACCATGCCTCCTTCATAACGGGAATTATTTTCAAACAAGAATGACTTAGAAAAATGATTTTCTTACTTAAATACTTCATTGAGTCCACTCAGCCTCAAACACCTCCCTCCTACTAAGCAATGCGACCAAACTTTTCTTGGTCACCAGTGCAGCTAGCGTTTGGTACTTAAAGTTAACAATGATTGACCGGGTTGTAGCTTTGATCTGGGCATCGACCACTCAGTAGCTCTACGATCAAAGGCAACTCATCCATTGTGTAAGTGAGAGGCTGTTCTCGTCAGCGTGAGCGTCAAAGCGTGAGTGAATCTGTGGCGCCGTATGAGCATGAAGCAGAAAAACGAGTTTGTGTTTTTGCGCTATATTTGAAATATCGCACATCCTTGCGATGCGAGTATTGCACATCGCGGTGACGATCTTCAAACGATATATCGTTCAGGCCTAGTTCAAAATGTTTTGTCCACCAAATTTTTACATACACTTGGCGTGTTCTCAAAGACACAGTCACTGTGCCAAAAATGCCCCGAGATTTGCTTTTAGGAGAAAATCCCGATGTGCCACTTCTTGCTCGAGAGCAATTGCACAACCTCAGTGTAGCAGACTTTCTCCCGAAATTTGAGAGCAATGAAAGGAAAAACGAAATGTTAGATTGTAAATATTTCAAATGACAATTTAACCATCATGAAAAATGAGTGGACATAGATGAAATTTTACAATGAGGTACGATTTTCACGGTCCTTTTCAGACAGATAAAACTGCTCTTAGAAATGCCATCTCATTCCAAGTTAGATAATCTTGAATGAGATTGGCCCCTTTCAGACTTGCAGTATATACCGCTAAATTCATGTGTGACGTGGGATTTACCCGTTTCATGGCTTTTAGACGTGGGGAGGTATACCGGGAATTACCCGGGTTGGACACTTTCCGACGTGTTGTTGGCGACTCGGCGCTCCATATGCAGGATGGGCAGGGGACGGGATTTTATAACCGGACATGTCATTTTTGGTCGGCGTGGCAACAGAATAAACCACACATTTCCAAAGCTGGAGAATGGACTGTCTCTTCCTTGGCTCTAAGATCCAGTAGCAATGTATTTTTGTTATGTTTCCAGTTTAAATTTGCTATCTTTCCAGTTTGCCATGTTGATAATTGCGATTTTTGTTTACCTCTTTTTGTCTCACTGCAAAGAAAGAGGAAATGACGATCAACCCGCCATGATATATACGTCATCAGCCTTCGCGCCGTGACCCGTGAAATAACCGGCTGTTTTCATACATGAATGTCCCAGACATTATACTAGGATGCGACTCATGTCCGTGTCATCTCCATATCAGTCGACCGGGGAAATAGCTTTCAGATATAAGGGCTACCCGTTTAAATCCCAGCACTTAACCGCAGTTCAGCGTGTGTCTGAGAGTGGCTTATTGTTGCAGTCCAGAGATAAAATCAAGAAGAAATAACAAAAAATACAGGATAAATGTTACTCTTGCTCCAGAAACCAAGGAGACAAAATGCAGTTTTGCCTAAAACAGTGTGGCTAGATAAGCCACACAGGTTTGTTTGGTTTAGTTTTAGTCTAGATCCCCTTTCAACTTATGCAGTTTTTCATTGTAGATGGGCACCTCCCTTTTTATGTCCATAGCTATATCATCTTATTTAGCTCATTGGCATTTTTGAAGATACACATTTGGGTAAACACTGACAATACATATAAGTGTCATCCATGAATCTGGAGATGCAGTTGCTCTTCTTCCTCATCAATGTCACTAGTTGAGCCATCTGGGTTATCAGGACTGAACCGAGCTGATCGCATCTTCCCAAACAGACCAGGACTCAGCTGCTGGCGGCGAAGCCTATGACAAAGAAAACAGTCCCACGGGAAAAAGTGTTTAGCCAAAAAGTTTTTTTTAATTTTTTTACATCATTATCTAATCGTGGGTCAAAAATCATAAGACAAATAAAATAGTGAGTGTGTATCATTTAAGGCCGAATAACGAGTACTTTCAGAAATCATGCGTAACGTGAGCAGTCTCTGTGCCTGAAATTTAGTTTGTATCTGGAGGTGGTTGGTCATAAATCTGTCAGTTTCTCTTTACTTCATAGCGTAAGTTAGAGAGCCTATCCATTCCACTTGTTGATATAGAGAACGCCCACATTGCTGAAAATCCAGTCCGCATTTCCCCTGTGCTAGCAGTTGGTACAACCTATGTAACTCCTGGAGGCTATGCCCCCCGTTCTTAAAACCTACTGACGCCTCTGGCTGCAACTTTTATTTTTTATAATCGATTAATGGAAAGATGCAAGTACTGCCCCCTTCATTCCTCTTTCACTCCTACTATTAGGAGCACTGAGCCATCTGGAGGTTGCCTCTTCCTGTATACGTTATGTAAATAATACATTGTTGAAATCTAGACATGCGCAATCGCTGAGGTTTTGTGCGATATTTTTGTTGCACGACCAGTTCATGTCTCTGTCACTTTATCCTCCCACGACCTCCATCCTTCGACGCTCTCTGCCGTTTACGCGGCTCAGAGTAGGCATGTGCCGGTTACCGGTTTCAAGGTTTACCATGGTATGAAAACATCATGGTTTCAAAACCACTAAAATTTTCCGTCATACCGTAGTACGGTATTCGCTATTTTACAAGTCTCAAAAATGCAGCCAGAAGTGTCTTGGAGCGGTAGCGCTCAATCCTCCCTCTCCGGTTGTTGATGTGCTAAACACCAAAAAAGAAACACTCCAAACAAAAGGCGTACTTTTCTTGAATTTATGGAGGTCTCAAATCATGGTAACTGAAATATAAAAAATGAACACTTTTAAAACGTTGTACAATAGTATTTTACACGTGTGAGTAGCTTCATTAGCACAAACACAACAGAATGTGAGGAAGTCATCAATGAAAAAGTTCGCCAAAAACAAAACACACATTTTCCTTTCAAATTCAAAATACAAATTAACTAAAAACTTACAAAGACGAATGTTAGCCTAGACTTAGCTGGGAGAGCAACTTCGTCGAGGTTATAAATCTCACGGCCACTGAGAAACAAGCTTGAATGAAGAAAAAGGGATAACATCAAAGATCGCTAATTGCGACAGATGATCTTGCCCTAAGCACAAATGTACGCTCGCTGGACAAGGAGACGTCTCACTCCCAGTGTTTTTAGATTAAACCTTTACACAACAACATTCACATTTTAACTAACTTATCCATATTTAACTTATTAACTTATGAATTCTGCGTCTTTTTAACACAAAGGCATGACATGTAGACTAGAGTTGACACAGTGGCTGAAAATGGGGAAACTTCACTTGAGCTTTTGCCCCCTCAAATAAAAATAAATAAATAAATAAATTTAAAAAAAATACAGTCAATATAATTTTATTTAGAAGTGTTTTTACTTTTTTAAGGCAATTAATTTAGTTCTTTTTTTTTTTTTTTTTTAACCCATACCTCTCAAAATACATTTTGGAGCTATAATTGCAATACCGTGATGCCGTAAAACTGCGGTATTTTTGCTCACGGTTATCGTACCGTCAAAATCTCATACCGGCACATGCCTAGCTCAGAGACACCTGTGCAGGCTTGTTCGCTGCCAAAAGTCGGCCTCCTCATAGTGTTCTCGCTCGACGGTTTTTCCTCCGCAACACTTCTTGCAGCCTAGACAGCCAAAAGGCACTTCCGGCGGCTTGTTCGCCACCATAAGTCGCTGTCCTCATCTGATTGACTAAAACCACACCCACCGTCATCTCCTGTGTGTTGTCTTCAGACACTTGCAAGTTGCACCATGTAGGCATTAAGTGAGTGATTGTTTTATTTAAGTAGAAATAAGGAATTTGTAAGCACGAAGCATGCGTCCTAACTGAAATTCACCTCTCTGTGCACGCAGAACCCCATTGAAGCCAGGATTGTAAATTTGAGTGAATGTTTTATTTTTGTATAATTGTGAATTAGCGAAGCTTGTCATTTTTCAGAAGAGGGTCGTCCGTGTGTTCGTGATCTCTAAGACACCACGCAAATTGCCAAATACTGACAATGCTTCTTCATTGACAGCCAAAAAGAGCAAAGAGAACGCTAATGAGCACTATTCAGCAGCATATTAATGAGAAACGGAATTTTTGCCGAGGAGCCAGAAAAGGTTTAGGGTTGTTAGATTAGTTAGTAATCAGTTAGAAATACTGTGGCTAATTTTACATATTATCATACTCAAAGGTTTCAGTTAATCAAACCACATTTAATATCACACAAAGACAACCCAAATAGATCCAAAATGCAGATTTTAAAATGAAGAATTTGTCATGCCACAAAAAAATCCCAAACTATCTGGCCATATGTGAAAAAGTAATTGCCCAGGTTGTGCCACCCTTGCCAGCAATAACTGGATGAGTCATAAACACTGATCCCAACTCAGCCAGCAAGGCCTACAGTTTTTTGGATGTTGTTCTAGATTATTTTGTCATGAGTCGTCTTCGCACACTTGAAGTCATTTTAGCTGGTCAACCACTTTTGCCACTGTTCCGCGTTTTCTCCATTTTGGAATAAAAGCTCTGACCGTGGTTCTCTGGAGTCCCAAAGTCTTGGCTTTATAACCTTTTCCAGATGGATTTATTACAATCAATCATTTTTTTAAAAATCTTGGCATGATGTGTTTGTCCTTGAGATCCTGTAGCCTATGTCACTTGACATTATCTATTTTTAAGTGTTTTTTTTTTTTTTAATAGTACAGTGGTACCACGACATCCGATCGCTTTGACACACTATCTTTTCGACGTCCGACGTAAAATATGGCTCTTAATTTGTTTGTACATCCGACAACATGCTCTAAATACGACGGTCTATGACAGCACCGCAGTTTCTTAGTTTTCCCGCAAGACGGACGCGTGGCAGATTTTCTTGTGAGAGAAATCAAAATGGGTTCCAACAATGCTAGTGCTGGTGGTTGAAAAAAGTTGATGCTTACCGTTACCATTAACATGAAGATAGATATGATATGATGATGAGAAAAATATGAGCGT
Source organism: Corythoichthys intestinalis (assembly GCF_030265065.1). Lineage (NCBI taxonomy): Eukaryota > Metazoa > Chordata > Actinopteri > Syngnathiformes > Syngnathidae > Corythoichthys > Corythoichthys intestinalis. The sequence continues at coordinate 82,825,698 of NC_080395.1, forward strand.
GGGGTGCGCATCCTGATATGGCTCGCTCAGTACAGCCGTAGACTGTCTATGACGGTCCTCCTCTGTTCGCGAGTCTTTATAAGTTAAGATGGCAATTATTATTGTGGTAACATCGCCAAAGAAATCGCCAGCTTCTTCAGGTTTCTACTCATTCATTCCATCAACTTGTGCCTAGTGTCTAGGTACACCACGCAAACACATTTGCCACATTAAACAGGTATTATTTTACTATTATTAGGGACCGAGCACCAACTGGCGCAAGAGCCCTATTAGAATGCAAAGGATTATAATTTTTCTATTTCATGGCAAATGAAAATGGCCAATTTGGAGGCCTGAACATGTTTGAAAACTCACCAAAATTTGCACATAAATGCAGCTTTGCGTAATTTTTGATAATTTTGCAACGTTGCGAAAAAATGTAACAAAATGGGTCAGTGGCGTCCCCTTAATATTTCAAAAAGTCCTCTCCTATTGGGTTTTTTCAACATAGAGCAAAGAAATTTGGGGAGTTGATACGTTGTGCAAAATTGCTTCAAAAAGTCTCTCGCACCCATATTCCAAACCCAACAGGAAATCGGATATTGGTGAGACTTTTCATGAGACATATGAGATCTAAAGCTATCAAAATGGTAAGTTTTCATTCACGGGCCTGACCTGGGCGTAGTGCCAAAGACAGCCTTTTTTTTTTTTTTTGCAAAACCCCCCTAATCCTAACCCAAAATTCAGTAAATGACAAATAACGGGAGATTGTGTGGCTCAGTGGGAGAGTAGTTGTCCCCCAACCTACAGGTTGTGGGTTCGATTCTCTGCCCTGATTAACTAGCCTAAGTATCCTTGACCAAGATACTGAACCCCACATTGCTCCTAGTGCTACGTCACCAGTAGGTAGATGGCGATGTAGTGTAAGAAAAGCGCTATACAAGTATAACACCATTTAACTCCCTGACACAAGGTTCAATCTTTTTCATATCTGGTATGTATGTGAGGTATCACACCCTGAACACGACTGTATTGAAATATTACCCATTAGACCTGGCGACAACTGCTGGGAAAAGGAAACGGCCTTTTTTTTTTTTTTAAACGAGAAAGGCTCCTCCCGCAAAGGATATTTTCCTTTGCGGGAGGTCAATTGACCTCAAACCTGTTTCAGGGGAGCCTTGCGTTCAGCTGCATGATAAAAAATATTGAGGTTTCGTTAATGTACAGGGGTCCAAACAGGACCGTGAAAATGACCGTCGCGATTTTGTCTCGCCACAAATTTTGAACAGGCAGACATACAACACATCTGCGCCAAACTTCCCGTGCTTGGTGAGAGTCGTACCCTGAATGGTTCTGTTGGGATCATTTGCATCAACCGTACAGCGCCAACTAGTGGCAACAGAAAGTCATTTCACTTATACATGTCCAGTTCTTTTCAGGTTGGTCATTTTGGTTTCAAGACGTTTTGTAATTCTACATTTTATGGTTCACGTCCACATGTCTCTGTCTGTTGCCGTGACGCCCATTTTGTTCACCGTTAAAAGGAAGATTTTTTCAGGGTTTTGGCAGCTTATAGACCCACAAAATTTGGCCCACTTGGTCAAATTAGCCCAATTAGAAGATTCATTTTGGGTTTGAAAATGGGCTTGGCTGCACAGCTCTGTAGCGCCTCCTTTTTTGTAGGACTGTCTTCAATAGGGGCTTTTTCACCTAGGTGTGTGAATATATTTGTAATCCCAAAAAAAAAGGCGAGTTCCAAGAAGGTTAAGTTCCCAGGAGATGATGAGAGGGGGATGATCTGCCACCACCCTGACCTGCGTGCTGTCTGAGTTGTGCCAGAGTGCGAGGGCCCGTTCAGTCCTGCTTGCAGGCGTAGTTGCTGTTATTATATTATTATTCCTTTTTTTTTTTTTTTCATTATTTATTTGTTTTGCTCTTTGTTATTGATATTTGCTATAGTAACATGAATATTTATTGAGAATTTAGTGTAGGTTTTCGGGCTGTGGAACGAATTACCGTATTTTTCGGACTATAAGTCGCAGTTTTTTTTCATATTTTGGCTGGGGTTGCGACTTATACTCAGGAGCGACTTATGTGTGGAATTATTAACACATTATGATATAATTTCACATGTTATTTTGGTGTTTTGCAGTGACACTGATGGTTTTGTAAAGTTGTTTGCATGTTCTTATGCTATAGTTATCTGAATAACTCTTTATAGCTATGGCCACGTTCGCGTTCTGCCTTTGGCAGTGTATGTTCAATTGTATTATTGACTTTTTTATCTTGAAATGGATGCATTTAGTTTGTGGCGCTTTCACGCTCACGTGAGGGCGCACTCGCACTTGTTTAAATGAAGAAGAGTGCTCACACGCCAGAAGAAGACAGACAGCTACGTAGCTCTGAGTGAGTGAGTGGGCGAGCTAGCGAGAGAAAAGACGGCTGCGAACCTACTTTCATTGTTTATGCTTTTAAATTATCTCTACAGAGGCAACGCCTGCGTGTATCATCTTTTCTGTTGTTGTTGTGTGTTTTCCACCCGCGATCGGACACTTAGAGCCAGTTGTGTGGTTGTTTGAACGATGTGCTAATGATAGCGAACGCATGCTAACCTGTTACTTATTACTGTATTACTGTAATAGTACCTAATTATCATTTATTTACGTTGATGCGAACGTGATTGCTATCGAGGACCAAATTGATTCAGCAAATTATACGGACGTCCAGCATTGTCTTTTGGGAGTTCGCTGGATAGCCAGGACCGAGCCGTAGCGTAGGACAGTATATTCACATTTCGTTGTTCATGCACTGCACACTGTACATTTATTTAGCATGTTGTTCTCTATTGTATTTTTATATTAAATTGCCTTTCAAGATGACATGTCCGTTCTATGTGTTGGATTTTATCAAGTAAATTTCCCCCAAAAATTCGACTTATACTCCGGTGCGACTTGTATACGTTTTTTTTCTCTTCGTTGGGCATTTTATGGCTGGATCGACTTATACTCAGGTGCAACTTGTAGTCCGAAAAATACGGTAATGAGATTATTATGTATTCTTATGGGAAAATCCTGCTCGACATACCACCATTTAGACTTACAAACAAGGTCTTGGAACGAATTAACTTCGTATGTAGAAGTACAACTTTATAGTTTTGTTATTTTTCGGCCCTTAGTAAATAATATCATCATTTAGAAATTGCATTTTTATTTCCTTGGGTTGTCTCTGTGTGACATCAAAATTTGTTTGATGAGCATAAACCTTTGTGGCGCCTTTTCACAGAGTTGGTGTTCTTGCTTGGTCTGGGCTCGTGTTGGTATAAACAAACACTGGCCCAAGGGACTGATAATTGATGCTTAGCAAGCACCAACTCGTTGCTGGGCCTGACGAAGGCCAGCAATGGACCAACTACATCAGGAGGCGGGTGGCAAGGTTAATGTGACAAAGAGGAGCTGTGGGCGAGCAGCAGTCAACTAGTTGACGTCGACAAGAGCAGTAGTCCAGTAGTAGAAAAAGTCTGCTTTACAGCCGGCACCCTTAGTCAAATTATGAACTCAGACCCCCACGCCCTCAAATGACGAGAGATTTCCCTCAAGAATATTCATACAATACATTCCTGCAAGTCTTCTCAAGATCCAGAAATAAATCCAAGTGTATTTTCGAGATCCACGAATATATCGGTCGAATCCAGCCAGTCACCATATGTGAACGTGATTGTGTGCACCCACGGTGAAAGGTTTTGAGACACTTATCACCCTACCCTCATTGTAGCAATAACAAAGGCAATTCCGTTTCTATTAGGACCCCCTCTCCACCTCCTGGAGACCTAGTATGGTGTCCTGTGTGTACTGGTCCTTCTCAAAAAAATTAGCATGTTGTGATGAAGTTAATTATTTTCTGTAATGTACTGATAAACATTAGACTTTTATATATTTTAGATTCATTACACACAACTGAAGTAGTTCAAGCCTTTTATTGTTTTAATATTGATGATTTTGGCAAAAAAGTCAAGAAAAAACAAAAATCCCTATCTCAAAAAAATAGCATACCATGAAAAGATACTCTAAAGAAGCTACTAACCTAATCATCTGAATCAACGAATTAACTTAAAACCAGGGCTGTCAAACAATTAAAAATTTTAATCGAGTTAATTACAGCTTAAAAATTAATTAATCGTAATTAATCGCAATTACTCGCAATTCAAACCATCTATAAAATATGCCATATTTTTCTGTAAATTATTGTTGGAATTGAAAGATAAGACACAAGATGGATATATATATTCAACGTACGGTACATAAGTACTGTATTTGTTTATTATAACAATAAATCAACAAGATGGCATTAACCTTATTAACATCCTGTCAAAGTGATCCATGGACAGAAAGACTTGTAGTTCTTAAAAGATAAGGTATTGAAATTTTATATTAAAACCCCTCTTAATGTTTTTGTTTTAATAAAATTTGTAAAATTTTCAATCAAAAAATAAACTAGTAGCCCGCCATTGTTGATGTCAATAATTACACAATGCTCATGAGTGCTGAAGCCCATAAAATCAGTCGCACCGAAGCGCCAGCAGAGAGCGACAAAACTCCAAAAAACACAAGTAACAAGTGGACATTGCACTGTGCTGTCATTTTAATCTGTTTGAGCGGGGCATGTGCGTTAATTGCGTCAAATATTTTTAACGTGGTTAATTAAAAAAAAATAATTACCGCCCATTAACGCGATAATTTTGACAGCCTTAGTTAAAACCCCTGTGAAAGATTCCTGAGTATTTTAAAAACTCCCAGCCTGGTTCATTACTCAAAACCGCAGTCATGGGCAAGAAAGAAATTTCTGAGCGAATAGGCTGTTCCCAGAGTGCTGTATCAAGGCACCTCAGTGGGAAGTCTGTGGGAAGGAAAAAGTGTGGCAGGAAACGCTGCACAACCAGAAGAGGTGAGCGCACCCTGAGAAACATTGTGGAGAAGGGCCGATTCCAGACCTTGGGGGACCTGCAGAAACCTGGAAACGGGCTACAGGTGCCGCATTCCCCAGGTCAAGCCACTTTTGAACCTGAAACAGCGGCAGAAGCGCCTGACCTGGGCTATAGAGAAGCAGCACTGGCCTGTTGCTCAGTGGTCCAAAATACGTTTTTCAGATGAAAGCAAATTTTGCATGTCATTCGGAAATCAAGGGGCCAGAGTTTGGAGGAAGACTGGGGAGAAGGAAATGCCAAAATGCCTGAAGTGCAGTGTCAAGTACCCACAGTCAGTGATGGTCTAGGGTGCCATGTCAGCTGCTGGTGTTCGTCTACTGTGTTTTATCAAGGGCAGGGTCAATGTAGCTAGCTATCAGGAGATTTTGGAGCACTTCATACTTCCATCTGCTGAAAAGCTTTATGGAGATAAAGATTTCATTTTTCAGCACGACCTGGCACCTGCTCACAGTGCCAAAACCACTGCTAAATGGTTTACTGACCATGGCATTGCTGTGCTCAATTGACCTGCCAACTCTCCTGACCTGAACCTCATAGAGAATCTGCGGGATATTGTGAAGAGGAAGTTGAGAGACACCAGACCCAACACTTTGGATGAGCTTAAGGCCGCTATCGAAGCATGCTGGGGCTCCATAACACCTCAGCAGTGCCACAGGTGATTGCCTCCATGCCACGCTGCATTGAAGCAGTAATTTCTGCAAAAGGATTCCCGACCAAGAATGGAGTGCATAGCTGATATAATTAATTGAAGGTTGACTTTTTTTGTATTAAAAAAACACTTTTTTGTTTTGGTTGGATGAAATATGCTAATTTTTGAGATAGGGATTTTGGGTTTTTCTTGACTTTTTTTGCCAAAATAATCAATATTAAAACTATAAAAGGCTTGAACTACATCAGTTGTGTGTAATAAATCTAAAATATATGAAAGTCTAATGTTTATCACTTCATTACAGAAAATAATGAACTTTATCACAATATGCTAATTTTTTGAGAAGGACTAGTATATGAATGTGAGTGCATTGTATATGTGCCTGCACATTTGTGTCTCTTACCTTGACTGCAAGTGTTCCAGTTGTACTTGCAGGTTCTCGGACTGCTCAACCTGTTCATCCAAAGACCTCTGGAGTTTCCTTGTCTGGTTATGGGACTCGTCCAGCTAATAAAAATACATGTAAAAGTGGTTTTTATACCCACACAATATTTCTTCTTTTTCTTTTTTACCATATTTCTATGTCTAAAGCTCTATGAGTTTGAGTTTCTTCCTTTGTCTCCTTTCCTGGGTCGTTGACGCAAAACTAATACCAGCTCAGCACCAGCCGTTAACACAGCGGCTCCTCGACCATGACCTGACATTACCGCCTTGGACTAAGATATAGTGCTGGGGAAAGAGCATTGAGGAGACGATGTCAACCTGCCCTTACAGCTAGTGCCATGTCTGGTCAGTGGTTGCTTACGCGTATATTCCCCAAAACTGTATATCACTGCACTATACTACATACACCAGATTGCTTTTCTGTGTATGAGGTGTCCTGTCTTCTCTCGTCTACAAACCAAGTCTCACTAGACTTCCTTTTTCTTGTGCTATAGTGAATCACAGAATGCCAAAAGTAAGCCTGTCGTAATATGCAATTAGCTAATTAATCACAAGGTAAATAAAAATGAGGTTGGTAATTTTCCCGTCTGCAATTTATCGCCACATGTGCGCTTGCATACATTTGTGAGTGTGTGTATTTGCGTGTGCTGTGTGCACCCACTAAACCTGTGTGTTGATTGCATATGAGACTCCAGTTCCTTTAACAGATGTTTATTGCTCATCAACACTAGGGTTGCAGCTATCGAATATTTTAGTAATCGAGTATTCAATTGAACATGCTATCGATTAATCGGAAAAAACATTTTTTTAGGTAAAGCGGAATCATAAATATACATGAGAAAACTCGACATTTCATCAAATATTGAAGTATTTTCAGCCAATCAATGTCTTTATTTTCGATGTACATTGTTGAAAACAGCCACCAATTGCATCTCAGATGTGACCAGAAAAAAAAAGTAATTCACTGCTTTTATTCAAAAAACCTCTCGATTTTACAAGAAAAAAAATCTTATTTCTTACCTAAAAATGTCAATACGCTTGATGACACACATAAATTAAAAGTTGGGTGTTTTCCCCACGTGTTTCAATTCAATTTCCATTTGTGTCAAGCTATTTTTAAGTTAGTCTAAAGTCCTGATAGGATTTTGAGTTTTTGCATTGTTCAAAATAAATGTATGATACCTGCTGTATTGGAGCACATTGGGGACCAGTGCTACTTGGTGTTTTATTAAGCAAAGACTACTGAGCTAAAATTGACAGTTAGCTTTATCATGTTTTTATTTTACACCCTCATCACTCTACAGCGCTATGTTTTCACAGATTAAATAAGTAAGACACGTTAGCCACGCATCGACAGTAGTTATAATTAATAGAAAACTAGCCCTCTGCAAGGCTAACGTTACGTGAGCAAGGGACAGCAATGTTAATCTTGTCTATTTATTAGCACTGAGAAGTCTACTGCTTTAAGATGGCGGCTGTTTACTAACGCCGCCATGTCTGTCATTTCGCATCTAGTTCGAAATAAATGTGATATCTATGATACGCCTCAGACGCTACCTGCTACCACTGTAGTATCATGCGGGCATAGTTTTTAGCAACATTGGCATAGTTTGCAGCAGCTGTCTGCTGTATTGCTTCTTCCTCTACACACATGACGTCAGCGCGTTGTCCCGCATTAAAAGTAGTCCGGGCAAAACGTGATGCTTTTAGCTGGCAAAATTAAACGAATCCCCGAGGCAAATAAAATTACTCTGATCAGTTTTTAAACTCGAGTTACTCGAGTTGCTCGAATATTCGTTTCAGCTCTACACACCATTGAACTAAAGTTCAGAGATACACAATGAGAAAACACACCTATATTAAACATCGTAAAATATTAGCATTGCTATATTGAGGCTAATAGAAAAAAGACAATGTACTACTAACCACTTCAGCCTGCTATAAAACATTGGCATTCTTCGCCAAAACGCAAACTTGCAGTTATAAGGTAACACTTCCGACATGAAATCTTGCTGGTTTACAGCATTTACAAACGATGCAAAAAAAAAAAAAAAAAAAAAAAAAAAAAAAAAAAAATCAACTCACACCACATGCATGAGAAAAAATAGAAGGTAAGTGCACTTTTTTTTTTTTTTTTAAAGTTAGCAGCTTAGAGAACGTACTTCCAGTGAACATTTCAAAGATAAAAGCACGCCATAAAGATGTCTGGAGTTACTGTCACCATACTTCCAATTCAACACTAATCTTTAAATTGACACCCAGTTTGGAAAAATCTGATTGAGAATGAATAATTTTACTTCAAATTTGCTAACGCGCGCACTTTGCAGGACAAGATGAAAGTTTGTTTGGATCAAAACAACACTTTTGATGGGCTCTATCTGGCAGAAAACAAACATGGCCTGGGGTTTCACACCTATTTCATATTCTACAAACACTTAGCTAGCTTTCAAATGGAAAATTATGCATTGTGTGTTTTTTTATTCTAAATATTCATTATAATTTTCAATTTCTTTCAGCTTTTATTTGGGAATAACAATTTATGGCATTTGAATGGGTGATTTATTTGGATGTATTGTCACTACGTTAGAGGCTGAACTAGTTAAAAAATGAACTAGTTAAAAAAAAGGACAATAATATCGTATATAGGCAATAATTTATGAGACAATGTATCACCACCTAAAATGTGTCCTTTTCATTGATGCCAAGCTAAAATGGGGACGCATTGCTCATTTATCTCATTCTTTTTCTTCTTTGATTCTATGTTTGTAGTCTTGATGTTTTCTTATACCTTTTTCCTCTTTTTCCAGAGTCGGAACTTTGTTCTTATGTTCTTTCCAAACATCAGATAAGCAGGTGTTTCTCCTGATGCTCAATGCTTCTATGTATATGCCATCATGATTTTTTGGTAATTTGTCCTTCTAGTTCTTTCCTTCACATCTGGCAGTTCGGAAAGTCTTTTTCCCGGTAAAGATGATAACATTCAATTTTGGCGTTACCCTTTCGGTAATATGGAGATGCCTTGATGTGTTTAATTCCACTTGTTTTAAGAAAACTTTCAAACAGCTTTAGATGACATACAAGACAAAACTAGTAGTCGGTAACAGTCTGTATGTACTAATTCTCAATTGATCCAATAATGTCCACTACAGACTTTATCCATGGTCTTGGTGGCAACCAAAATGCATGTCGTGGGTCATTTAGAATCTAGGCATTGCCGTTTCTAATTTTCCTTTCAATACCAATGTCCATGTTTGGCCAGTAAAATGTACTCCTCAGGAATGGCGTACTGCAAGCAACACGTCACTTCCGTTCATTAATATTCATGACATTAGCTACTGTTGCTAAGTAGGGACAAACCAACGGTTGTTCCTAATAGGAAATGAATGGAAATCGTGTACGAAGGAGATGTTTACAGAGGTAAACCTACCAATTCTCTCCAAAAATGATGTGCCTGGTGCCAAATTCACTGGCAAAGATGTGGAAGAACATAAAAATGTTCAGTTAAAGAGACGGCTTGAGTGTCGAAGGCTGAAAAAGACGAAAAAAACGAGCCGACGTAAGCATAGCCTTAGCTTTTTTATCGACGCGACTGACAATGACATTCTCCTGTTTCAACAAGCTATCCTTTACCATCAGCCCTGTCTTTCTTATATATCCTCTGGTTGTCCTATGTCTCTTACTGTTCTTGGGGGTAATTTAGTTAGGTTTGTGTAGCGATCGCAAATGCTACTCAGTGACAGCCAACGAACACTTTTAATTTTTTCATTGATAAAAAATCTTAATTCTATAATTTATTTACACTTCTCCCTTACTAAAGTTGTTTGTTTATATATATATATATACATATATATATATATATATATATATATATATATATGTGTACATACACACACACATATATTTAGATATATATCTAAACGGTAACAGTGGCAGTCAGATACCATTGTAATTCTTTTCAGGTCATTCATTGTCAGACAGAAGCAGTACGGCACAATGTTACGCTAAAAAAATAAGTCAAAATATAAAAATGGCTTACCTCTTGGTCCTCTGAAAGACCATGACAACCCAACAAAATGTTTACTGCATAAGAAATGTGAATGGATTCACCGAGCTGGTGTTAAAGTCTGCGCAAGTTGATTCGCTCTTCACATTTTTTCCTCCCGAGTTTTTGGTTTCCGGAAACGTATGAAGAAAACATCCTTCATGTCTCGTAATGTCTAGAGTCGTTTCTACAAGTTCCAAAAAAGCAATGCGTGATCGTCATGTTCGTTTTTGAAAGATTACTGGAGAAAATTGGCACAAATTACATTGTTTCTATGCGAGGGCTGGTCTATAATGTCCCACTTCGGCTTTACTTCCGCCTTACGATGCGACGTCACGGTCTAAAAATAGCATGCGTGCGGTACGCCATTGATTGGTTCTTACAATTCCTTGATGTGTCACGTGTGCAAAATCCATTGCTTGTTTTAGTTATCCTTTGAGCAACAAAATCCTGTGTGCTCTCATAACGTGATAACTCATCTAAATATCTTTTTTGTGGTTGCTTCCTTTTTTAATTATTGCCACCAGTTTTTGCAATGTCCCTTACTCCACTGTGTCCATCGTGTCCTTTCTAATGTCATCCAATGTCAAGGCAGGTACATCCCTTGAAATAATCAAACGTATTCTGTCCATCTATGTATCCACTAGGGCTGAAAAAACTAACCATTATTTACATGATCGGATGATTAATTTGACATTTAGACAAATGGGCTTAATAAATAGACTAACTACACAATTCAATACTCAGCTGTTTATCTGCACATCCAAGAGAATTAGCACTTTTGGGAACAAAATGTGCATATTCTAAATATGTTAAAAGGAGAAATGAGAGGCCATTTACATTAAGATGGAAATACCAGCAAATTGAAAATGAGCAAACAAATGAACATAATATCAAGACCAAAGGTATTACAGTGAGGAAAAAAAAGTATTTGAACACCCTGCGATTTTGCAAGTTCTCCCACTTAGAATTGATGGGCAGGTTTGAAATTTTCATGGTAGGTGCTTGTCCACTGTGAGAGAAAATCTATTAAAAAATATCCAGAAATCATAGTTTAGGATTTTTTAACAATTTATTTGTATTATACTACTGCAAATAAGTATTTTAACACCTGGGGAAAAAAATGTTAATAATTGGTACAGTAGCCTTTAATTACAATTACAGAGGTCAAAGGTCAACAGGTTTGCACAGACTGCAGCAAGGATTTTGCACCACTGCTCCACACAGATCTTCTCCAGATCAAGAAACACAGAGTTTGAGCTTCCTCCAAAGATTTTCTATTGGCTTTTAGTCTGGAGACTGGCTAGGCCCCTCTAGAACCATGATGTGCTTTTTACGAAGCCACTTCTTGGTAATTTTTACTGTCTGCTTCAGGCCATTGTCATGTTGGAAGACACAACCCATTTTCAATGCTCTATCTGAGGGAAGGAGGTTATTCCCCAAAATCTCACAATACATGGCCCTGGACATCCTCTCCTTAATACAATACACTCGTCTAGTCCTATGTGCAAAAAACACCCCCAAACCATGATGCTGCCACTCCCATGCTTCACAGAAGGGTTGGTGTTTTTGGGATGGTACTCATCATTCTTCTTCCTCTAAATACTATGAGTGGAATTAAGACCAAAAAAAGTTCCATTTTGATCTCATATGACCACATGACTTTCTCCCATGACTCTTGTAGATTATCCAAATGGTCATTGGCAAACTTAAAACAAGCCAGGACATGAGCTGGTTTAAGCAGGGGAACATGCATGATTTTAAACCATGACATCTTAGTGTATTACCAACAGTAACCTTGGAAACCTTTCAGGTCATTGACCAGCTCCACGCAGCCCATTCCTCCTCCTGCAGCCCAGCAAAGGAGCCATCGCTCCCCCGGGATCCAGGGTGGCCACCCGCGCACCCTTCAACCGGCCTTTAGGGATGGCAAGAGGGGACGCACCACCACCGCTTTGATCTGGAAATCTTGTAGTATTTTTTCATATGATATGAATGTACAGTGTCCTAAATGACCGATGATGATAAATAGAATCCACCTGTGTGTAATCAAGTCTCCGTATAAATGCACCTGCTCTGTGATAGTCTCAGGGTTCTGTTTAAAGTGCAGAGAGCATTACGAAAACCAAGGAACACACCAGGCAGGTCCGAGATACTGTTGTGGAGAAGTTTAAAGCCGGATTTGGATACAAAAAGATTTCCCAAGCTTTAAACATCTCTAGGAGCACTGTGCAAGCCATCATATTGAAATGGAAGGAGCATCAGACCACTGCAAATCTTCCAAGACCCGGTCGTCCTTCCAAACTTTCTTCTCAAACAAGGAGAAAACTGATCAGAGATGCAGCCAAGAGGCCCATGATCACTCTGGATGAACTGCAGACATCTACAGCTGAGGTGGGAGAGTCTGTCCATAAGACAACAATCAGTCGTACACTGCACAAATCTGGCCTTTATGGAAGAGTGGCAAGAAGAAAGCCATTTCTCAGAGATATCCATAAAAAGTCTCGTTTAAAGTTTGCCACAAGCCACCTGGGAGACACACCAAACATGTGGAAGAAGGTGCTCTGGTCAGATGAAACCAAAATTGAACTTTTTGGCCACAATGCAAAACGATATGTTTGGCGTAAAAGCAACACAGCTCATCACCCTTAACACACCATCTCCACTGTCAAACATGGTGGTGGCAGCATCATGGTTTGGGCCTGCTTTTCTTCAGCAGGGACAGGGTAGATGGTTAAAATTGACGGGAAGATGGATACAGCCAAATACAGGAACATTCTGGAAGAAAACCTGTTGGTATCTGCGCAAGACCTGAGACTGGGACGGAGATTTATCTTCAAACAGGACAATGATCCAAAACATAAAGCCAAATCTACAATGGAATGGTTCAAAAATAAACGTATCCAGGTGTTAGAATGGCCAAGTCAAAGTCCAGACCTGAATCCAATCGAGAATCTGTGGAAAGAGCTGAAGACTGCTGTTCACAAACACTCTCCATCCAACCTCACTGAGCTCGAGCTGTTTTGCAAGGAAGAATGGGCACGAATGTCAGTCTCTCGATGTGCAAAACTGATAGAAACATACCCCTAGCGACTTGCAGCTGTAATTGGAGCAAAAGGTGGCGCTACAAAGTATTAACGCAAGGGGGCCGAATAATATTGCACGCCCCACTTTTCAGTTTTTTATTTGTTAAAAAAGTTTAAATTATCCAATAAATTTTGTTCCACTTCACGATTGTGTCCCACTTGTTGTTGATTCTTGACAAAAAATTAAAATTTTATATCTTTATGTTTGAAGCCTGAAATGTGGCGAAAGGTCGCAAGGTTCAAGGGGGCCGAATACTTTTGCAAGGCACTGTATTATCTTTAAACAAATGCTGTAACTGGTTTATTCCTGTATCATCCCATGTGCTGAAATAAATAGGAAATTTATTAACTCCAAAGTCTGACTTGTGCCAGATTTGTAAAAATTTACACGGGGCTAGTTGTGATTGCAAAATTTCCATACCTCTCCACCAGGCTTTCAAGGTACATGCTATCATGGGGTTTTCGAAGCAGCTATGGTGCTTAATATGAGAACTAATAAAGGGGAGGTTTGCCAATTGTATTCAGTTGCAGTCTGTTTGCTCTAATTCTAGCCATGATTGTTGATCAGTGTTAAGATGTAACCACCTAATAAGATATTGTATTTGATTTGCTATATAATAGTGTTGGAAATTGGGAGCCTCTAAACGCCTCTCTGGTTTATTTCTTTGAAATTTGGCAAGGCTAATTCTGTTTTTCTTGTTTTTAAAATAGAATTTTGTGACGGCTGAGTCTAGGTCTTGAAACCATTTTTGAGTGGGTTTAAAGGGGATCATTGAGAACAAATAATTTTTTTGTGGTAATATTTTCATTTTGACTCTCGCTATCCGGCCCAAAAGTGAGATAGGTAGATTATTCCAGTGTGTCAAATCTTCAAATATTTTTGCTAAGAGAGGTGTATGATTTAGCCAAGGTAATTCTGTAAGTTATGGTGAAATGTTGATTCCAAGATACTTTATATTCTCTATTGGAATATTAGAATTTAGATTTTGATCTGCAGGATTCCATGAGTTTGTTGATAAGGGCATTATAATTGATTTTGACCAATTTATAGCATAATCTGATATTTGTGAACATTTTTAAGTTAAAAAATCTCATGAAGGGAGGATTCTGGTTTTTCTAGATATTATAGTATATCGTCTGCGTATAAGTTAATTTTGTGTTCTGATGTTTGCGAGTGGATCCCTTTGATATCAGAATTTTGTCTTATTGCAATTGCTAATGGTTCAATAAATAGAGCGAATAATAGGGGTGAGAGTGGACAGCCTTGTCGAGTTCCCCTTTGAAGACAGAAACTTTGTGAAATGACCCCGTTTGTGTTGACAGTGGCTTTTGGGGCGTTGTAGAATGTTTTTATCCAACGGATAAATGGCTCACCAAGGTCAAATTTTTTCAGAATTTTGAAGAGAAAAATCCAATTGACTACGTCAAATGCTTTTTCTGCATCCAAAGAGAGGATAATTGCTTTCTCTTAATAATTCTGTACTCTATTAATGAGATTTAACAGCCGTCTTATATTGTTTGTAGAGTTACGTCCTTTATTAAAGCCGGTTTGGTCATTATGAATTATAGTGGGAAGAGTTTGTTCTAATCTAGTAGCTAAAACATTTGCAAGAATTTTAATATCTGTATTAATTAAGGATATTGGTCTATAGTTTGCTGGTTGGGTTAGGTTTTTCCCCGCTTTTGGCAGTAGTTTGATTACTGCAGTGTTCATATTGTCTCTAATTTGACCCTTGGCACTGATTTCTTGAACCATTCTATAGAAAAGTGGTGCCAGCATATTCCAAAAGTGTTTAAGATATGATGACGAGAACCCGTCAGGCCCCGGTGTGCGACCTGTTGGCATGTCCTTTACGGCATTCCATAATTCAGTGAGGGTAGGGTTAGGGTTAGGGGTATCTACCAATTGTTGGCTTTCTCAAGTTATTTGGGGGATGTCAAGATTACTAACAAATAAGTCAATATCTTCTCGTTATGATTATTTGTCACCGAGTACAAGTTTTTGTAGTAGCTATAGAAAGTTTCGTTAATTTTTTCTGGTGATTTTGTTATTATGCCGGCTGAATCTTGTATTGTTGTAATTAATGTTTTTTCCTTGTTACGTTCAAGTTGGGTTTCTAAATATTTCCAGGATTTGTTATTATACTCACAGTTGGTATATCATAGTTGTTGTAACAGAAACTGAGTTTTTTTAGACACAGTGCTATTGAGCCGTTCTTTGGCGCTGAAAAGTTCTTTTGTGGTAGTGTCTGTGGGATTTTTTTTTTTTTTAATATGGTGAATATGAGATGATCTTGCCTCGAATTACGCATTTCCCTGTTTTCCAAAGCAATGATGGTGAAATGTTTGGGGAATCATTAAGTTCCATAAAGTCTTTCCATTCTTTCTTAACGAATGTATCAAATGCTGGGTCATCTAATAAGGAATCATTACAGCGCCAGGTTGCGTGGGGTATCGTGCGGGAGTCAATTTTAAGGGCTAAAGAGATTGGTGCATGATCACTGATGATTATTTGATGTATTCTTGGCGAAATATTGTTAACAGCGGAGTTTTTCACTAGAAAAAAATCGATTCTTGAGCACGAACCATGGGCTAGGGATTGAAAGGTATATTCCCTTTTTGTTAAATGCTTTGCTATCCAAACATCACTTAAGCCGAAATTGACCGTATATTTCCTAAGAGTTCTTGCAGTTTGTGACTGTTTATTGAGTTTCAAATTAGAGCTATCTATACTTGGATCATGTGTTGTGTTAAAGTCCCCTCCTATAATAATTGTTGAGTTCACTGACATGTCACTCAATTTACCAAAGATATTGTGGAAGAACTGTGTATCCTCGTTGTTTGGGGCATATATGTTCACTAATGTGAACAATTTATTACTTATGGTAGCTTGTACTATAATGAATATACCTTCAGGATATGCAATTGCATTATTTAATGTGAATG
Source organism: Corythoichthys intestinalis (assembly GCF_030265065.1). NCBI lineage: Eukaryota > Metazoa > Chordata > Actinopteri > Syngnathiformes > Syngnathidae > Corythoichthys > Corythoichthys intestinalis. The sequence continues at coordinate 82,841,825 of NC_080395.1, forward strand.
AGATTCTTTCATGTATTAGTATTGATACTCCTCTTTGTCAACTGTTATAGCTGGCTGAATAGATCAAGTTAAAATTTGAGTTACTAAGATATTTCTCTTTGGATTTGGCTAGATGTGATTCTTGCATGAAGAAGAGGTCTGCCTGTAATTTTGTAATGTATTCCATAATTGTAGTTCTCTTTGCCTGCGATCGGAAGCCATTCACATTAAATGAAATAAAATTTATATATGTCATATGCGGATATTTATAAGTATCTTAAGGAAAGTAATGATCTCAAGATGTGTGTTATAGTATTCGGTCCTGAATGTCATCAACCATTCACATTCATTACAAGCCATACAAGTATGAAGCAAATCAAATTTTAATACAACTGAATGCAATTTTTTGTAAACTGCTTGGTATAATTCACATGACATTAAGACGTTGTTGGAAGGATTAAATACATGGGTAGCATCAACACTGAACATCAATGTTTTAAAGTTTGTTCTTAGTGTGTATTTGAAAATTGCGGTGCGGAAAGGGAGGTGAAAAAGATAACCCAGAAAAAGAAGAAAAGATATGAGCGCCAGTACAGGAAAGTGTAATGTGAGACATGCGTGACTCATAGACTGAGTGATTATCATGCAACCCTGATCTGTACGTGTGCATTGCTTAAATCAGATCGACTTAATACGGCATTATGCACATATTGGAAGTGTTTAGGACGTACAGACAAAGTGATTATCATGCAATCCTAATCTAAATATGTGCCTTGCTCAAACCAAAACAACTTAATACAGCATTATATGTGCACTGGAAGTGTTTACGAATAGCAAACGAAGTATTACACATCCCCAAACTATACAAATGTCTTACTTAAATCAGAACAGCTTCACTCAGCATTATTTGCGTACTAGAAATATTTAGGGATTACTTATCGGTCAGAATAGCCATGGGGTGAACACTTGGTCTCGATATAGGTGACCGTCGATGTAGAGCTTGTCGACTGTTATTGTCGTACGTTTGCCATCTGCTCTGGACCGCTTTAGAATTGGGTAGAGGATTTTCAGTCTTTTGTTGATTTCAGGCGGAAAATTATCATTTATACCGAATCTTGTTCCTTTTAATTCTCTTCCTTTGGGTTTCAACAGTACTTTCTGCTGGTAGAGATCGAACTTGGCGATTATTGGACGCGGACCCTTTCCTCTAGGCCAGGGGTCCCCAAACTTTTTCCTGTGGGGGCCACATAACTTTTCCCTTCTCTGATGAGGGGCCGGGGTCAGTTTGATACAGAAAAAGTGTGACGATTGCAGGAGTGCCTAAATGTAAAAATGTATTGTTTTTCAGAAAGCCACAATCAAATAACCTTTTTTGGATTCTTCACGGAACAAAAGTAAATAAAATAATAATATATTATACTGTACTACAATAATAATAATAATAATAACAATAACAAATAATAATAGCTGAAAAAGAGGGTTAATTTGACTGGGGATCCCTCTGTTGGTGTGTGGTATAAAGCCAGCGACGCTATGGAGTTGTGACATCGATCAGAGAATCAACAGGGGACGTTCAGGATTTATTTGTTTCCTTTAATGATGATGAAAGGAGTATGAGATTTATTTTGTTGTATTGTGGTTTCTGTGAATACAAGTTAACCATATAATATGTCGGTAATATAATATGTATATAACCTATAAACATATACTGTATTATAAACATATCTAAATTAACAGGAACAACATTAAATATAATATAAATGTAATACACTGCTTACATAATGCATACAATGCTAATCATTCACAATAATGAGCATACACATTAAGCAGGAAAATAACTAACAATTTAGATAAGTGAATTTGCTACAAACAAAATTCAGCCTCCACAATGTAGCAAAATCGGCCAACGATTAGCATTAGCGATTAGCGCTAGCAGCTAACGGTTAGAACACGGTGGCTAGCCATTAGCTCGTGGCGGCTAACGAATACAAGGGACCCTAAGCAGGTAACTCATCTGCCAAACTTGTTTATGCACTGCCAAGGCACACTTCTGCAATATACCCAGCTCTCTCATTCACACACAACACTTGGATTGTCACGAAACAGGACGGCAGCTTGAGGAACGAACTGCAGGCAGTGAAAGGAGGAAAAAGTGACCCGTGTACACCAGCAGTGAAGGGAGGAGAGACAGTAACTCGTGCGCGCCAATGAAGGGAGGAGAGAAAGTGACTCGTGCGCGCGTCGCTTTTCTTAAAGGGCCAGCGTAGTAACAATTAAAGCACAAACATGCAATGGGGCTTTCCTACAATAACACTATTAATTAAATCGATAATAACCAAATAACCATCTCTGGACGCTCGCGAGGGTCACGACGTCATAGCATGCTGTCCTCCTTCCTGGTTCCGTGTTTCGATTCCGGTACCGAACGATTCTTGATTCTGAATCTTGTAAGAGGCAGGGTAAAAAATAAATAAATAAAAGGCAGGGTAAAAAAATCTATAGTTTAAATTTCTTTTTGGTTTATATCAGGGTTCACTAAATCCGGACCTCGGAGCCACTTTTCCTGTCGTGTTTTCCATTTCTCCCTCTTCCAACACACCTGAATCAAATAATCAGGATCATTATCAGGCTTCTGCAGAGGTTGCTGATGACATAATCGTTTGATTCAGGTGTGTTAGGGGAAAGAGACGTGGAAAACACGACAGGATAGATGGCATCGAGGTCCAGATTTGGGAAACCCTGGTTTATATTAATGTCTTCGATTTTTTTTTTTTTTAATTATATGAATTTAAAATGTATTATTATTATTATTTATTATCAATACAATTAATATGAAATTCATGAATTGTATCAACTTCTCACAGGGTTATTTTTAACTTAAATTTCTTTGAACTCAAATGTGATGGTTTCTTTCCACAGGAGTGCACTTTCACAAAGGAGAAAACATTTACTTATATTCTTTTACCTTAGCTGGGAGCTTCAATGAAGCAATAGTACAAATTCTTCTATTGATTATGATTTGATGTAGATGAGGCAAAATAATAGGGTTTCCTGATTTGTAAAACAGATTCTGTTGTGTTTACAGACACATGCAATGTTAATGTTTTGACAATATCAGTTAGGCCAGTGAGTGCCGCTGTAGTAGTGTGTACGTATAATGCGGAGGAGAAGAGATGAGAGCATCTGGCTAGGATGCTTTGTGATATGATGCTATGTTTTCACTGCTACGAGTTCATTGAAAAAGTAATCGAATGCTTCATACGGCTGCTTCTTTTTAAATAAGCAACACAACAGATTCCAAACAAAAATCCTTTTAATACTGATGATTTTAACGGAGGCGTCTACTGTTTTACGATGGCGGCTGTTTATTAACGCCAGCGAGTCTGTCATTTTGCATCAACTTCTATTTACATGCGATATCGACCTTAGCCCGACGTAATAATACGATTTATTCTCATACTATTCCATCCATCCATCATCTACTGCTTAATCCGGGATCGGGTCGCTGGGACAGCAGAAGACAGACGTAATGCATTGTTTTACTTACCTGGTTCTGACGGCGCAGCGTGTCAACTACGTAGCCCTCAGCTAGCTTTTGCACTTGGCACTATTAATAGACAGGTGTTCAAATACTTATTTGCAGCAGTATAATACAAATCAGTTGTTTAAAAAAAAAAAAATACACTGTTATTTCTGGATTTTTTTTTAGATTGTCTCTCACAGTGGACAAGCAACTACCATGAAAATTTGAAACCCACCAATCATTTCTAAGAGGGAAAACTTGCAAAATCGGAGGATGCTGAAATTCTTATTTTCCTGACTGTACGAGTTCGTGATTTGTCATGCAAGGTAGTTCATCCGATTATGACCGTCACTGTTCTGCATATCTATAATCCAACAAAAAATAATGAATCTTTAGTTCTTACCTCATCTTCAGCCTGTCCTAATTCTTTCTTTAGCTCTTCCACTCGAAGTCGCAGTTTTTTGACCTCAGCCTCATGGCTTTCCACTCTCCGGTTCGCATGGGTTAGCTCTGCTATCTTCTCCTGGAACTGCTTCTTCAGCTTAGCATGAATGTGGCGAAGGTCAGCCAACTCCTAAAAACAGACCAAAATGGATGGCTTACGAAATAACGCAAACACTAAAGGCTTTCAGATATTCTCCACTCTGAGCAAATACACAATCTATTAACTAGGGATGCACGATATCCATTTTTTGAAATCGATACCGATATCACTAACTCCCTGTTCCTCAAAGCCGATACCGATAACGATATATTTTTTAAAAAAATGTATAACCTGAGTTTTTGAACACCTAGAGGTTTAAAAAAAAAAAAAAAAAAAAAACTGGTGGATTCAACATAGAATTGCCTTTGATCTGAATAGATTTTTCATCATGACATGAACAAAACAGTGCTTTTCACTTCTGCACTGCCCGACAGCCAGCTAAGAATGAATGCGCTTCCATTAACCACAAGGCTTGGTCTTTTCTTGCTTTTATGGGAAGACACTCGTCTTAATATTGTGATAGTACAACATAAAAATACATATTCAATACTCAATTTACAACAAACTGCACAATACACTTATATACACAACTATTATATGTATAGCATAGCACACTAGCTTGAGCTACTAAAGTATTGGCTGGCTTCTATAACACAAAAACTTATGAAGTTCTGTACATATGACCCTTCACCACAGAAGTAAACATATATTGCACATCCATATGTTATAGTAAACATAAAACACTTACATATATTTCCGAGGCGGAAACTAACAGAAAGCACTCACGATTGTCAGTGCTACTACTAGACACTGCAATGTGTAAGTGAATGAACAAAACTACTGTAACAAAAAATAGATGCAGTGAATTATTCTGACCAGCAGGTGGCACAATGCCCCGCAAATGGTCAACTGATTTCCCATACTAGTGTGTACTGTACACTGTAAAGCCAGCACAGTACATATTATCGATCCTATTAATAATGTTATTGGATTTATCGGGATGACGTCATAATTCCTATTATCGGACTGATAATTATCGGACAAATAATTATCGTGCACCAGTACTATTAACACAAAAAATGGTAATTTTTGGATCACTTCTTGGTAAAGAAAAGAGGAAGCCAGAGAAACCACATAGGCCTCGCACACAGTTAGGACAAAATAGGATCTAATTTCATTATTAAACGCTTCCTTTCACTTTCAACAATGATCTCAAGATCTCAAGAATAGTATAGTATAGTATTTAAAATCACTTGCTCTAGCATTTCATAGGACTTTTAATATATTAATGTATACGGTTTGCTGATATTTATCTGTCTCTAAGGCTCTTTGGGCTCTTTTTTCCCCTGACGATTTAAGACTATAAATAAATTGGACTTGATTTTTACCTTGTTTTTCTCAAACAACTCAGTCTGGATGGCCTTCAAGTCAGTGCTGATTGCTGATGCAGCCTGGCGACATTTCTTTGCAATCTGTTCTTCTAGATCTTCAGTCTGAGCCTTCAGCTTCTTGTTGTCCCTCTCCAGTGCCAGTTTCTCTGTCTCCAAACGCTCTCGGCGACCCCATTCTGCTGCATTTTCTACCTGCAACCTCTCCATCTGACAGCAGAACAAATTTCATTCATTAATAAAACAACGTCTCCTCCTAAAATATTTGAAAGAAAAGGTCTATTATTTTGTTTTACATTTCAAGCTGTACTGTGAAGTAATTTCATAACATGCCAAATAGGGTCACAATTAAAGTAATTAAACATTGTCCAACAAATAAAGCATGAAAAAATAATTTATATGTTGTATATTTGACAAAATAATCGCGTTTCCAAAGTTCGAGCCTGAAAGGGGACGAACCCGTGATACGTCACACCGAGAACAGCGATGGGAGCGCTCCATACGGCCGCCCTACAAAGCCCTTCAAACAATGCTTCAAACAGCGATATAAGTGATAGATCAAGCGCAAATGAGGAGACCCAAGTTTTTGAAGAGTTGGAGGAAGAGGAGGAGGAGGTTGGAATTTTATGTTGGATCGTACATGTATTAGCCAGACGCTAATCAGGATGCAAACAATGTGCCCAGACTACCTGACATCGAATGGAGACAAGACCCATCGAGATTACAAGATTGGTAAAATATAGGCTGTTATTATTTTCATGATTTGAAGATGCAGGCATTTGCACATAATTTTATGTTTTTGTCTATCTGATGACATTGTTTAAAAAAAATAATAATCAGACTGCATGTTCATTTTGGCAGATCCGGCAGCGCTCGTGCATATAAAATAATAATATAAAAACGTTGGGGGGTGGGGGGGAGTCGTTGATGGCTTTCTCCACTTTATTGTGGCAACAATAAGAAAACAAAATAATACCGGACTGCCGCCACATTCGACCGCGAAGTTTTGCTTGTTGCTCATCTCCGCCTCGCCTCGTACTTCCCGCTACTACTACTTCCTGGGGCTATCGGCAGGAAGTGGCGTCTAATGGCGTGAGGAAATGTAGTTTTTTCACACAAGCGAACAGATTACAAAGCACCACTTCAGTGTTGTCCCGAGACTACATTTCCCATGATTCACTGCGGCTAACGTCGCCAGCTTCTACTGTACATTCCACAACAGTTGGCAGCTCTGCTTTGACAAAGTCATCAGTCATCTATCCAAAAATCACACTTACTTTTTGGCAAATCCTTGATCATAAGCAGACCGGTTAAGGAAGCAGGCATCTTCGAAGTGTTTTCAGCAGAGAACACTACTCGATGATGGCGTGAAATTCATTCGCTTTGTGCAAACGAAAGATGTCCATTTACGTGCCCTGCTATCCTTTGGCCACTCATACAACTTTTCGTTTGAGTGAGAACAAAACATCGCCACACACCGCCGTGGCATCTTACCGAGAAGCAAAGCAACAAACAATACTCTTCTATGGCGGACTTTCTCGCACTTCCCGGTGTGAAGTAATTTCCGAAGATTTCCGAAGATAAGCATTTTCGTTGTCAGGGGCGTTGCTATGGGTTAAACAAACAATCTGGAAGGGTTGCGTTAAAAAAATAATGAAAATATGCTTATAATTGTTTAGCCATTGACATTATTCAAAAACATGGTTGGCCAACCTTAGTTCACATTTGGCCATTAAGACAATTAGGTTTCAGATCTAATTAAACATATGAGACAAACTTCTAAATCCAGTTTGTATTTTCCAGTTTGTATTTCATGGCATTTAGGTGTTAAGGACAGAGCACCCTTTGTGTAAAGGCTGAATGTGAGAATCTGCCGATACAGAGTTCAGATCAGATACCCAAAGAAATTTAGTTTTTGTTTTTATTTGAACAAAAGTTCCAAACATGTTACACTTAGGCCTATCGCGAGAACAAATTTTAGTGTGCGATAATTTACCTCATAAATTTTTGCGATATGCGATATTATTGCGCCCCCCCCCCCCAATTTTTCTTTTAAACCAATTTACAATAACAGTGAGAATACAGTATATATTAATAGATTAAGTACACATTTAAACGCGATAAGAAATCACAACTAAAAACAATAGATCATGCTTCTTAAGTAAAAGACATCAATATTAATACCACACAGAAATAAAGAATACATAAAATGTGTTTTTCAAGAAAAAAAATACAATTGCATTTAATAACTTAAGCACTTAGGCAAATGAAAACTTTTCCCCTCATAGCTTCTGCAATGGTGTTCTATAGTAATGCAACGGTACAGTTAAAGAGCATACGACAGGAGAAAAAAAGTCTTAAATAGCATTATTATGTGAATTAGAATCATATTTTGAGACGATTCGACTATATACACAACAATTTAGCAAAGCGCAGAAGACGACAAATTATTCTATTAATCTGCCGGTTAGCCACGCCTACCATTATAGGGCTCTAGCGTCCCCAACAGGTGGATGACGTCAGCAGGAGAATGCGCTCATCAGTTTTACTATTCAGCCCATTGAGGGGGAATTATTCAGAACAAGGAAAACGCGACGAAGAGAGCCGCAAAATGTCACTGTTTCAGTCTCTCTACTCCAATATTTTTACAGGATATTCTTTTTATCCAAGTATTTTTCCCCAATAGCTAAATAAATGGCTTGAGAAGGACCAGTCAGCCCGTCGAGGGGGAATTATTCACAACGAGGAAAACACGACCAAGAGAGCTGCAAAATGTCATTGTTTCTGTCTTCTACTTCAATATTTTTACAGGATATTCTTTTTATCCAAGTATTTTTCCCCAATTGCTAAATAAATGGCATGGTCATGACCAATAACAGTCTTGTACTAAATGGAATATGAAATAATAAAAATGCACCTATTCAGGACGACATGGCAAAATTACTCCAGAATGGTCAAAACTGTCGACTTCACCTTTACTGTCACACCTACCGAACGATATTTTATGACACCTAAATTGGGCTTATGTCATTTCCCTTCCCCGGCTACGGAGAATGTAAACAAACCAAGAGGCGTGACAACTAGCCGACATGCTAAGCCGAACCGAGTGATGTTTCAAAGTCTTCGAAGCGGAAAATCACACATAACCAGCCCGGATCATTTGACATGACGACTGGGTTGTCGATTGTCTTCGCTGATCAGCAAACCGCCCGGCGGAGAGCAATTTACAGCTCGTTCCCCAAAGGAGGGCGGCTGCAATTGTTGTGCAGCTAACGTGCAGCTAATGTGCATGAGGAGAGCTTTTTACATGCCTATCAATGATCAAACGTAAGTAGTCCTTTATTTAAAGAAAGTCTGTAGTGTTTACTTTGTAATCGCTGTATTTGCCAGTATTTGACATAATAAAAAACAAGACGTTTACTCACTTCCTCGTACGTCCCATGGTCCCACAGTAGTAGGGCTTGTTTTGGTGATGATTTTGAAGTACAGTGCACTTAATTTGCCACTCAAATATCCGGTGTTGTGCTGAAAAATACAGCAGGGCCGAAAACCCAAAATGGTTTTTGCCATGTGGCAAAAAAAATTTCCCATGTGGCAAAATGTTTTCGCCATGTGGCATTTTTTTGGCATGTGGCAAAATGGATTTTGCCATGAGGCATTTTTTTTGCCATCTGGCAAAATGTTTTTGCCATTTGGCAAAATGTTTTTGCCCTGTGGCAATTTTTTTTTTTGGCATGTGGCAAAATATTTTTGCCATGTGGCATTTTTTTTTGCCATGTGGCAAAATGGATTTTGCCATGTGACATTTATTCAGGGTACGTGGCAAAATGCATTTTGATTTGTGGGGGGGTATATGGCATTTTTGGGGGTATGTGGCTGTCTTGCGGGGCATACAAGTCCATGCCATTGACGGCTATGCACGTCCAAATTGTATTTTCATTTTAAATGGCAGAAAAACATGTGTGGCTGTGTTTTTTGACCATACACTTTACACTAGAGCTTATAGACATTCAACTGGCACCCAAGTAAGGCTCTGCCATTGACTGCTATGCCACAAGTTCAAGTTTATTGTCCCCTAAGGAGGGGAAACTTATCTTACAGCAGGTGAGCACACAGATACACAACAACAGATAAACCATACATATAAAATAACAAGGACCACAATTTTAAAAAATGCTATGAACAGCTTTGCCTCTCGGTCCGAGAAATTGCTAATTTAGCAGCCTAATCGCACTTGATAAAAAGGAGTTCTTTGTCCTGTTGGACTAAAAACAAGGGACTCTGAATCTCCTGCCTTCCCATCTCCCCGAGTGAACATCAAGGGAAAAGAGAGGAAGCGCCTAGTTCAGGAGGAGGTTAGGGCAGTTGAAGAGATGTTAAGATCTTGCTTGGCTGTGGCAATGAAACAACAGAGAGCCTGGACAAGATGGGAGAATGCAGTGGAGAGGAATGTGACAAGGGCAGAGCTATGGAGAGCTGAGCCTCAGCGCATTAGGTTCCTCATTCAGGCAGATTACGATGTGCTACCCAGCCCATCGAATCTGCACACTTGGGGCTTAGCCGAAACACCAGCTTGCCCCTTGTGTTTTAAGCGAGGAAGCCTGGAGCATATCATTAGCAGCTATACCAAGGCGCTTGAAGATGAAAGGTACCATTGGAGGCACGACCAAGTCCTTAAAGCCATTGCTGAAGCTATCAGCACTGGATTGGTGTGGGCAAAGCAGGCCCAACCCTCAAGGACAACCATCACCTTTGTCAAAGCTGGGGAGAAGGCAACCCCTGCCAGAATAACATCTGCTGGCATTCTGGCTTCGGCAAGAGACTGGCAGCTACTGGTGGACCTCGGTCGACTAATGAAGTTCCCCAGTCACATCGCTGTCACCACCCTGGGCCAGACATTGTCCTCGTGTCTGTGTCCACCAAACAAGTGGTGTTGCTGGAACTACGGTCCCATTGGAAGATCGACTTGAGGGAGCCTTTGAGAGGAAACTTTCCAAGGACATGGGACTTGTTAGTGACTGCCAGCAAGCTGGGTGGAGAGCAAGGTGTCTCCCAGTTGAAGTCGGATGTAGGGATTTCGCAGTCCGTTCACTACCCAAGGCCTTCAATATTTTAGGCATTGAGGGAGAGAGGAAGAAGAGAGCCATCTGCAGTATGACCGATACGGCAGAGAGAGCCTCGTGATGGCTGTGGCTCAAGAAAGGAGAGCCATGATGTCATTGTAGCTCGTCATCTGGACACAAGCTGGGGTCTGATCAAGCCTGGCTAGGTCACCTAGAGGAGGGTGTATGATGATGACAGACCTGAAACAGGAAGTGACCAGGAAGGTCACTGAAGATGTGTCCAGATGCATCAGTAGATGTATGTACACAGCACACAGTAAAAAGAGAATAAAAGAAAATCGAGATGTACAACGTCTTTAATTTTTCAACATACAACACAATCAAAACCAAACAAAAACAGCGATTAAATTAAGACTTTCCTTTCATTGTTGGCGAGGCTCCTGAAATAACCTAATGGTCCAACAGCGAGCGCAGTGACCAGATACCCAAGATTCATCAGTGCAGAAACAAAGCTGAACCGGAAAGTTGAACGTGCATAGCCGTCAATGGCAGAGCCTTATTTGGGTCCCAGTTGAATGTCAAATCACTCTAATTTCAAGTGTATGGTCAAAAATCATAGCCACACATGTTTTTCTGCCATTTAAAATGAAAATAAAATTTGGACGTGAATAGCCGCCAATGGCAGAGCCTTACTTGGGTGCCAGTTGAATGTCGATAAGCTGTAATGTAAAGTGTATGTGTATGGTCAAAAAACACAGCCACACGTTTTTCTCCCATTTAAAATGAAAATACAATTTGGACGTACATAGCCGTCAATGGCAGAGCCTTGCTTGGGTGCCAGTTGAATGTCGATAAGCTCTAATGTAAAGTGTATGTGTATGGTCAAAAAACACAGCCACACATGTTTTTCTGCCATTTAAAATGAAAATACAATTTGGACGTACATAGCCGTCAATGGCAGAGCCTTACTTGGGTGACAGTTGAATGTCGATAAGCTGTAATGTAAAGTGTATGTGTATGGTCAAAAAACACAGCCACACATGTTTTTCTGCCATTTAAAATGAAAATACAATTCAGAGGTACATAGCCGTTAATGGCAGAGCCTTACTTGGGTGCCAGTTGAATATCGATAAGCTCGAATGTAAAGTGTATGTATATTGTCAAAAAACACAGCCACACATTTTTCTGCCATTTAAAATGCAAATACAATTTGGATGTACATAGCCGTCAATGGCAGAGCCTTACTTGTGTGACAGTTGAATGTCGATAAGGTGCAATGTAAAGTGTATGTGTATGGTCAAAAAACACAGCCACACATGTTTTTCTGCCATTTAAAATGAAAATACAATTTGGACGTACATAGCCGTCAATGGCAGAGCCTTACTTGGGTGACAGTTGAATGTTGATAAGCTGTAATGTAAAGTGTATGTGTATGGTCAAAAAACACAGCCACACATGTTTTTCTGCCATTTAAAATGAAAATACAATTTGGACGTGCATAGCCGTCAATGGCAGAGCCTCACTTGGGTGCCATTTGAATGTCGATAAGCTCTAATGTAAAGTGTATGGTCAAAAAACACAGCCACACATGTTTTTCTGCCATTTAAAATGAAAATACAATTTGGACGTGCATAGCCGTCAATGGCATGGATTTGTATGGCCTGCAAAACAGCCATATAGCCCCAAAAATGCCATATACCCCCCCACAAATCAAAATGCATTTTGCCACGTACCCTGAATAAATACCACATGGCAAAATCCATTTTGCCACATGGCAAAAAAAATTGCCACATAGCAAATAAAAAATGCCACATGGCAAAAACATTTTGCCAAATGGCAAAAAAAAAAAGCCACATGGCAAAAAAAAAAGCCACATAGCAAAACATTTTTGCCACATGGCAAATACCACTTTTGGTTCTCGCTGTCTCTCGAAAAATAGCCGCCCCACGTGAAATGTCACCCCTGACGGGAGCGCCCTCACGTCAACAACACAGGCACGCCGGAGATGGTCCGCAGTCAATCCAGAGCACTGACGCGGCCGGTATACGTTGAACAATAGGATATAATGGGAACGATTGGCTCCGGCGCCATTTTTTGCTGGACCTGGAACAAAGATGCATTTTGCGCAGTTGGTAACAAGGAATCCGAACTTTTAACAGCATGTCTGCCGCACGAGAGGCGATAAATCGTAGCGGAAAAATTACCGCCTTCATTTTTATTTATCGTGCGATAAATGGAATTATTGCATATTGCGACAGGCTTAGTTACACTTCCTCTTCTGCTGTTTCCGGGAGGATTGCGGCGTATAAAATGTATATATTTTTGTATCTTTTGGCAATGCCATTATATTTCTGGATTATTTTGTTACTTTTAAACGCCTGAAAAGTAAATATACTTTATATATACTGTATAGACCCCAATCACCAACGTCACACAATCACGTGATCGCTGTATTGTGCCGCCATATTGTCCATCATTGTGTGTCGTACTGTCAATGATCGTAGTTTATAAAGGTGGATTCACTTGCAAATTATGGAAGCCCCGGTGCTTTCAGACGCTGTAAACTCATTGGATGAGTTGCACAAAAGCCATTATTTGGAAAAGCTTCGGTCGAGCCAATTGCCAGATCCATATTTGATGCCCAAACCGTCATCTTCCCGTCCAGTCCCGTCCCGTGCGTCAGAGCTCGTCCTGAGACCACAAAATTTCCAATCATACTCCAGTTTATGTCACGATGAGGAGTCGGGTACCCAAAATCGGCACCGGCCCGAATATAAACTGACATTTGGTCAGCTGAGCGTCACCGTTGTCACGATTGTAAAATGAAATTTGATCGACAACGGGCCGGTGTGTGCCGAAAAATAGCTTCCCCGCGTGAAATGTTCCCCCTGCGGGAGCGCTTATTTATAACGCTTTATTGACGTGAAAACATCAAATGTTTTCATGGATGCATTATAGTAATGGATTTACGGCTGTAAGATCAGTTTTAAATAATTAAATTACACAAAATATTAGTAATGTATTTTAGTAACAAATCGTGGACTGGGACACATAACCATCTTTGAACAGAAATGTATTAGTCTACAGGTTTTCACGACCATATCCCAATGACAATCACAGAGGTATGACATTTATTAGTTCAAGCAGAGCAAAATAATACATGTTCACGGTACAAGAAAGTCGTTTCCGTGTGGGCGCTCCCGTCAGGGGAGACATTTCATGCATTGCGGCTATTTTTCGGCACAACACCTGTTTTGCGCTCACCTTCTTGCTGCGCGATAATGGCGATGAGCTTCGTAGTTTCCGTCTGATGGTGTCTGCGATCGTGTTGGCATCATATTGATGTTTTCGCCGCTGTCTAACGGCTGTCGACACAAACGCATCATGGACCGAGATAAACGAGCCGTGCTGCTTTCGAGATTTGCCCTTTTAACATTGGGCACACAGCAGCTACTAAAATGACCATTTATCTTCTCTGTTACTGCAACCAACCGCCACACATCCCTTCACCATTTTGATTAATCAATGTTAACGATTGTCAGGAAGGTCTCTGGGTTCGTTTACTAGGCGGTGATTCCTTAGACAAGCAGAAAAACACGCAGTAATAGGAGGAATGCACGTAGCGGTAATATGTAAACCCGATGAGCTGACGGACAATATGGCGGCACCAGTCAGGGGGGCGGAGTTGTGACGTCACGTGATTGGGGTATATATATATATATATATATATATATATATATATATATATAGACTCTAAATTAGGCCCGAACGGTATTGAAATAAATTAACATTGCGATATAGTATATTGCCAAGGTTCCACACGTAGTTTTTGCATTGGTTTGCCTGTGCCCATTAACACACCAACATCCCTGTAACAGCTCAGTAGAACCTTCTATTCCAACCACTCTTCGCTGTGATGACTTCCTAAAAATTTTTAACAATAAAATCTCAACTATTAGAAATAAAATAAATGAATTACTTCCAACTATTAGGTCTGATAAAGCGCAGACTGAAAATTCAGAATCTCCTATAGACCCTACTCACATGACGTCACAACCACGCCTCCGTGACATGTTGTCCGTCTACTCGTCGGATTTTAGCATTACCCCTACGTAAATTCCTCCTATTATGGCGTGTTTTTCTGCTCGTTAACATTAATAATCAAAACGGTGAAGCCGTGTGTGGCGGTTGGTTGCAATAACAGAGAAGATAGACGGAGAGACTTGAAGTTCTACCATATTCCGAGAGACCCGGAGAGGAGAGCGAGATGGACTGCTGCAATTCGACGAGAAAACTGGGCTCCAAACGATTACCACAGACTATGTAATAGTCATTTTATATCTGGTAAGATGCATTTAATATATATTTAGATGGTTTTGGGCTGACAACCGCAATTAAGATCATTGCGAGGCTAATCGCCGACAACATAGTTTCAAATTCAAGATGTTTATTTCTTCCACCATCATTACATTTTGAATAATATTTAGATGGTACCAAGTGAAAGAAGTTGGCCTCGTCTACGGATCATCAGTTAAACAGGTGTATCCAAACCTTTTGCAAAGGGGGCCAGATTTGGTGTGGTGAAAATGCGGGGGGCTACCTTGGCTGTTTTACATAGAACAATAAATTAAACAAATTTTAGCAAGCCCTTCTGTGTGTCACATTTGCTTTATTTATTTATTTTTTAATTCATAATTTTAACAATCTCGTCTTTGTGGCGTTCTCTTTTGACACTCTTGCGAAATACTGCTGCTGTGAAATTAAACTAGCTTCCTAGTTGCTATAATTTCTCGCTGCGTATCTTCCCTGCAATGTCGTACATGTCAGCGTGTCTTGTTCGGTAATATTATCGCGTCACATCGAACTCTTTGAAAACAGCGACTGTCTCTTTGCAAATGAGGCAGACACAGTTGTTGCGTGTTTTATTGAAGAAATAGTCCAATATCCACCTATCCTTGAAGCGTCGGCCATCACAGTCAACTTTTTTTTTTTTTTTTGATTGTCGCCATTTTAGAAATCACACAGGGTAATGTTGCTTAGAGTGCTGCTCTTAATGTTTTTCAAAGTTTCATGAGAATAGCCTGAGTTTCTGTGGAAAAGATAGTTGTAGATATCAGGGTAGCAGATGTCAGGCAGAGAGGACGAACACAGCGGGTCAAAAAATATCGATTTAGGCATCAAATATGGATCTGGCGAATGGATAGACTGAAGCTTTTCCACATAACGCCTTTTATGCAACGCATCCAATGAGTTTACAGCGTCTGAAATAGGGGTGGGCGATATGGCCTTAAACACGTATCACGATAAATGGAGCAGATTTACCTCGATAACGATAAATGACGATAAAGTCGCCCAAGCGGACTGTTATATAATTTGAAAATCTTAATCAATGCATGAAATACAGATTAAGTTTCTTGTTGATTTAGTTACCAGCATTCAATTTGATATATTTAACAATTATACATGCAGTCTAGACATTAGGTTTATAAAAATGTATTGTAAACAATAAGAATTCAAGTATGAGCATTTATAACAGCGTATATGGCTTGAACAATGTACATTGTCAAAATCAATATGCCTGTGCAAACATGTCATTGTAACACAAATGACTTGCAGCTTGAACAGTACACTTCAAAAAGACAATTTATTGTTAATAGCTGCTGTGACATAATTATTCAATACAAGTGTGTACTTTATGGTTTCAGGGTTTTTTTTTCCCCCAGTGCATTTTTTAATAAATACATGCATACATGAACCCCCAAACAGACAGACAGACAGACACACATTAAAGCTATATTGATCTTCTGCAAATGAAACACTTAAGATTTTATGATAGCAATAATGACACAGAATTAAGCACATACAGAAAAATAGCTGGGGCCATTTCTCGGTCATATTAGAAGTTTCACCGTTGGATTGTGCTTTGTGCTGAATGCTTTACCATCACAAAAGCTATCAGAGAAATCACACAGTCAGATACAAAATAACGCGACATAGTAATTGCTAGATGCAGTCCGTGCCCAATCCACTCATTAAATTCAGCCGTTTCGACAAGGTTAGAGCCGCTATCCGACTCCATCACGTTTATTTGTAGCGTTAGCTGCTAGCGGCCGCTAGCGTTAGCTGCTAGCGTTAGCCTGTGGCCTGGCTACCAGTAGAAAGCACTGAAAGCACCCTCTCTGGAAATCCTGAGAACAAGGGAGGACAGCGGGTGAAAGCCCGTCTGGATGTCACCAAGAGTCTATTAAAGGTCGGGTGAAAGTTTGGCGAACCTCCCTTAAGCCACACTCCATCACGTTTTGCTTGTAGCATTAGCTGCTAGCGTTAGCTTACCGGGCTTCTGTTTGATTGGCTTCCTGATGATCACGTGACTTCCTACGTAAGTGCATTCACTGCTTTCTTAAAGGGGAATGAACATAGGCGAACAACACAGAGTCAAAGCGGGATGAAAAGACTATTTTCTTGTTTTATTAATTTACCGAATTTACCGACATGGTCAAAATTACGTCGGTCATCGTGAAGAATTTCGGTGACGGTAAATTTTCGGTTTACCGCCCAGCTCTAGTCTGAAAGCACTGGCGCTTCCATGAATTGCTCTATAAATTGAACGACTAATTGAAACCATTGAGAATAGGGCTAAACAGAGACGGACAACATGGCGGCCGGATACAGCGACACGTCATTCTGTGATGTCGGTGAGTAGGGTCTATAAACCCCTCTATAATATTAAATAAATTCACCACTGTAGACCAAATCGATGTATCTTCAATCATTACGTCCTCCAAATTATCAACGTGCCTCCTAGACCCGATCCCAAACAAACTTTTTAAAGAGACCCTGCATCTAACTATTGATATTATCCTAAATACAATAAATACCTCATTAGTTACTGGCAATGTGGCTCAGTCCTTTAAATATGCAGTAATTAAACCACTCTTGAAAAAACCTACTCTTGATCCTGACATCTTGGCCAATTATAGACCCATCTCTAATCTACCCTTTCTCTCCAAAGTCCTTGAAAGAGTGGTAGTTAACTCTGTCAGCACCTATAGGACAATAGTTTATTTGAACATTTTCAGTCTGGCTTTCGAGCTCATCATAGCACTGAAACTGCATTAGTCAAAGTAACTAACGACTTGTTACTAGCCGCTCATGATGGATTTTTCTCAATCCTAGTTCTGTTGGACCTGAGTGCAGCCTTTGACACAATCGACCATAATATGTTATTGTAGAGACTAGAATGTGACATAGGCATTAGAGGAGCAGCCCTCTGCTGGTTTAAATAATATTTATCTAATAGGTACCAGTTTGTCAATGTAAACCGGCAATTATCACCGTACTCTAGAGTCAGTTATGGTGTGCCACAAGGGTCGGTCCTCGGGCCCATCTTGTTTACGCTGTATATGCTTTCTTTGGGCAATATCATCAGAAAACATAGCATTAACCTTTATTGTTACGCTGACAACACACGACTGTATTTATCAATTAAACCTGAGCAGATCAGGCAAGTGGATAAACTAAGTACCTGCGTCTGAGATATCTGACTGGGATAAGCACTAATTTTCTTCTACTTAACCCTGAAAAGACAGAAGTCCTTATAATAGGCCCAAAAAGTGTAAGAGATTCATTAACTGCCCAGATAGTCACTCTGGACAATGCAAGTATAGCCTCCAGCACCACAGTTAAAAACCTAGGAGTTCTATTTGACCCAGACTTATCATTTAAAGCTCATATTAAACAAACCTGCAGAACGGCCTTTTTTCACCTGCGCAACATAGCCAAAATTAGAAATATTTAATCTATGCATCTACGCGTTCGTCACATCTAGATTGGATTACTGTAACTCCCTACTTGCAGCTTGTCCTAAAAGTTCTCTAAAAGGTCTTCAGCTAGTCCAGAACGCAGCAGCAAGACTTTTAACAGGAACTAATAGAAAAGCGCACATCACCCCTGTGCTCCAGGCCCTTCACTGGCTTCCAGTTGAGTTTAGAATTAAATTTAAAATCCTCCTTCTTACATTTAAGACCATTAATGGGTTGGGGCCTTCTTATCTCACCGATGTTCTGGTTCCATACCGCCCCAACAGAATACTCCGTTCTCAGAATGCAGGTCTACTGGTAGTTCCCAGGGTTTCTAAAAGTACAGTCGGAGCTAGATTCTTTAGCCATCAAGCTCCTGTTTTATGGAATCAGCTCTTAGCTAGTATTAGAGGCCGAGACAGTCTGTACATTTAAGATTAGACTAAAAACGTTCCTATTCGACAAAGCTTATGGTCAGGCTAGTTGAAATCCGACTAGACTAACAATTCAGTCTAAGCTGCACTAAAAGCTATAATGCTGGGGGAAGTACAGCCACTGAGTCCTATCTCCTTTTTCTTACTCTACCTACCTCTTGCTTACTTTATTTGTATTTTCTAATTTTAATATCTAGTTGACTAGTCTCTTCATCACTAGTCACCCGGAGTCCCCTTTCCCCCCTCCCCTATTTTTCAGCTGCAGCCTCCTGACTATCGGGACCCTGGCTGGATGGACGTCCTCGTTGCCCCCCCCCCCCCCCCCCCCCCGTCTCATCTGGCTAGATGGACATCTTCTTGTTCCCTATTGCATCTTTACAAACTGTAACTTCGTCTGCTAATACCCATTAGCAGTCCTGGTGCATCCTGTCTATTTGTCCTGTCTATTCTGTTCTGACTGTAGTACTCCCCATGGTTTCTCAATTCTCCCAAAGAGTTTTGGAGTTTTTCCTTGCCGACATGGAGGGTCTAAGGATGGGGGATGCCCAGGACTTGACCTTTATTTATTTCATCTTTTTATTTCATCTGCTGTTTCTGACTGTGTATCATATTGCCTCTGCAAAGCCCTTTGAGACAACCTTGTTGTGATATAGGGCTATACAAATAAAATTGAATTGTCTCCTCTAGATATAATACTACAGGATAGAATGTCGTCATATAAAATCCATTGATTGGACTGCTAGCAGTACATCTTATTTTGTATATCTATGTGTGCTTGTCCTCGATAATAACATATGACGTAGGTCGGGCGCATCACATTTGTTCCCATAACAATAATAAGCCCTACCCCCCCACTAGAATGACTGAAAAACAGACGTCTTTGGCCAGATTTTTTACAGGGAAAAGGCCACCTGACGAGGCAGAAGATGAGCCTACAACCTCGAAGAAAAAAAAATCTAGCTACTTCCCAATCACTAAAGACCCACGCACTGCGAAGGAGTGGATTTGTGACCCGTTTGTGAATAAACTGAGTGATTCGAGCATGTCTGTGCAACAGGAGGATCAGCTTGTAGAGATCGCAAATGACGGAGATCTAAAATGCACATTTGAGACAACAACTCTACCAAGGTTCTGGATTAAAGTCATTCCGGAATATCCTGACATCGCAACGAGAGCACTGAAAACAGCGCTACAATTTCCATTCGTATCTTTGTGAAGCGGGCTTCTCTCACTCTCCCATCACTCCTAGATGGGACAATCTCGCCTCAACGAAACAAGCTCAGGCCTCTCACTGATTCAGTGGGTAAGTTATATTTTCCCTGCTCTTAACACGACGGGGCTAGAAACAAATGTTATTTTTAGAGCTGAAACGAATCCTCGAGCAACTCGAGTAACTCGAGTTTAAAAACTGATACGAATAATTTTATTCACCCCGAAGAATCGTTTAATTTTGCTCTTAGCATCACGTTTTGCCCAGGCTACTTTTTAATGTGGGACAACGCGCTGATGTCACGTGTGTAGAGGAAGAAGGAATAAAAAAAAATACCCTACTGCAGCCGACAGCTGCTACAAACTACGCCGACGTTGCTAAAAACTAGCCCGCATGATGCTACGCAGAGCATACTACAGTGGTAGCAGGTAGCGTCTGAATCGTCTCATACATATCACGTGTATGTTGAACTAGATGGGAAACGACGGAGTCAGCGGAGTTAGTAAACAGCCGCCATCTTAAAGCAGTAGACCTCTCAGCGCTAATAGAGAGGAGGATAAAAATGATTAACATTACTGTCACTCGCTCACGTAACATTAGCCCTGCGGAGGGCTAGGTTTCTTTTAATTTTGACCACTGTCGATGCGTGGGTAACGTGTCTTATATACAGGCTTTATTTAATCTGTGAAAACATAGCGCTGTAGAGTGATGAGGGTGTAAAATAAAAACTAATTAATGCTGTCAATTTTAGCTCTGTAGTCATTGCTAGATAAAACAAGTAGCACTGGTCCCTAATGTGCTCCAATACAGCAGGTATCATACTGTAACGTTGACAAAGAGTCACCCGCTTCGTTAGGTTGCAATTATTTATTCTTTGGGAACTTGTGGAACAACCAACACACGACTGCTGTCTGCGCAGCTGACGGATGCGCACCTGCCAGAAGGACAACAACAACAGGAAGACACGTTTCTCACTCTCCCACACCTCCGCACGTCACGCGGAGCATTCAGGAACGCATGCAAATATCCCCGCCATATTATAACCTGATATGTTTCAACAAATTTATTTTAAACACTGAAAAAACTCAAAATCTTATCAGGACTTACAGTTTAGATTAACTTAAAACTTAAGTAGAACTTAAAAATAGCTTGACACAAATGGAAATTCAATTGAAACACGTGGGAAAAACACAGAACTTTTAAGTGATGTGTGTTATTAAGCGTAATGGCATTTTTAGGTATATATAATTATTGGCATCCCTGGTTAAGATGTGTTTTATAGCTTCTAATATTTTTTGTTTTATTCAAATAATATGGGACCATAATGGAAAAAAAGAGAAAAATCCAACCTTCAATACAAGTGCATTTATTCAGTGGGGAAAAAATCCCACATAAAGAAATAATTATTTGACATCAAATAATGTGTGTCACAATTATTAGCACCCCTGGTGGTAATACTTTGTACAACCCCCTTTTGCCAACAAAACAGCACCTAATCTTCTCCTATAATGTTTCACAAGATGGGAAAAGACAGAAAGAGGGATCTTCAGCCATTCCTCTTTGCAGAATCTCTCTCTAAATCACCCAGAGACCTGGGTCCTGTCCTCTGTACTCTCCTCTTGGAGAGGTCTCATCTGACCAAAGCACACGGTCCCAAATAGTAATGCACTATTAGCAGTATAGCACCTCTGCTGCTATTTGTAACTCGGTTCTCCTGCTCCTGCCATTGTCTGCCTGGTGTGTATTATTTCTATTATTTCTTATATTGTACTTCATTAGTGATAGCATATTGTATTGAATTGTATTCATTCCATTTTTAAATTACCATTTTATTGTTTTAATTCTTTTTACTTTTTTTTACTATCTTGCACTTTAAACTTTTTATCTTTGATGCTGTGGGGTTTTGGGCGCTGGAAAACTAATTTCCCTGAGGGAACCCTCCCAAGGGATTAATAAAGTTTACTGAATTGAATTGAAGAAAAAAAAAAAAGTTTCGTCGCACTGCTTAGCTAACAGGAGGGAGGCTGTATGATTAATGAAGCAGAAAAAGAAATACATTTTCAAATTAAAAACCCGATCCTTTTCAACAGATTCCGATTTTCTGAAAAATGGCGCGATCGCCACGGATTAGGAGATCTCTACTAAATAGAGTACTATATGATCCTCCTTATCAAATATCCTGATCACTCCCTCTCTACTCACAATTACCATAAGCAGCTTTGGCTTCAAATAATGTTCAATCCACAGTGTTCAACAGAGAATTTCATGCAATTTATATATTTTTAATAAAATGTAAAAAAGACATGATACCTCAGTTCGTAATTCAGCTAGTTTCTTGTCCATGCTAGTACGGGCTCCCAGTTCGTCCTCCAGGTCTTCAGATATACGGCCAAGTTCATCTTGATGCATTTCCCTCAACAGATTTAGCTGGTGGCAATACAAATTATGAAAAAAAAAAAGATTTACTGTTAAATAAAGATATTGATTGGATGGATGGACTGACGGACTAAAACATGCCTTTCAGGCAGGTCGTTTCCTGCCTGTGAGCCTTATGTTTGGCACCTCTGCTCTAGGGCTTTCAAACATGAAGTGCCTTTTGATAATGACTCCCGCATTGGCAAAAATATGGGACAATTGCTTGCTCAGCTGTTTGATGGTGTTGGCATTTATGGGCTGCCAATGGAACTGGTATTCTTGTATTTATTGGTAATTAGACCTCTGACAAAAGCACCATTATGAATAGTGACGTGTTACCGGGAGTACTAGCGTGTCATTCAACCAAAAACTGATTGGATTTAATACCGTTGCAGCAGAAGCCGAGGGATGAAATTCAGTGTCTGTGTTGTTTATGTTTTCCCTAGAATTTGCCACTAAGTAAGCAAGTAGGAACGATTGTTTATTGAATGTGTTCATGCACAACACTGGTTATACCAACAGTAAAACATGATAATGTTAGTTTGGCCTGTCGCGATAACAAATTTTAGTGGCCGATAAATTCTCTCATAAATTGCGATATGCGATATTATTGCCCCCCCCCAATTTTTTTAACCAACTTACAATAACACAGTAAGAATACAGTATATATTAATCCTACTAAGTAATATTAAGTACACCCATTTAAACGCAGTAAACGTTTACTCAATATCAATACCGCAAAGAAACACAGAATAAATATAATGTCTTTTTCAAGAAAAAATAAAATTGCACTTTAAGAACTTAAGCATTTAGGCACAGAGGTTGTAGTAACACAAACAATTGCACTTCAACAACAAGAGAAAACTACATTAAGTAGCAATTACAAAAATTTGGCTTCACTAAGGCTAGGTTCATTCTGCAGGCTGTAATGCACAAGTCTGATTTTTTGTCATGTCTGTTTTTTTGGCGTGCCTGTGCAGACTGCCTTTGTCCATGCAGCCCGTTCAAGTATCACGCATGCGCACTAATTTGCAGTCAGAGATGCACTCAGCAATGTGACCCGCATGCACAGAAGCATCAAAACAAATTACACATGCTAGCTGTATGTCATTCCAGGGTGATCATATTTTGATTTCCAGAAAGATGACACAAATAACAGACATTAATAATGCCCGTTTAGTCTTTTATTCTAAGTTTATATGGACTGATAGAACGCATACACGCACGCACATAAGCCTTGACTTGTGTGCGTGACGTGACGTGGGTGTGTCAATTTGCCCCGTCTGGGCCATTTAAGCGATACTGTAATATTGCTCATTCGGCGCATAGAATGAAAATCGAAAATTGTCAGGCTTATCCTTTTCATCATTTATTTTTTATATGACTGTGGTCAAGCCCGCTTCTGCATAAAAGCAGAGTTCAAGCTAGAAGCTAATGCACAGCTACATCACTCCCGTCCTGCTTGCCGCTTTTACTTTGCTGACGTCATTGTTGCATGAATTCCGATTCGGGACACTTGAAAGTTCAGACCGCCAGCCACATTCTGGAAAAATGTGGCCCAGATCGGATTTGAAATGGTCCACTTCTGTGCGACTTGTTACGTTCAGACCGTCAAGTTAATGCTTCACTTGAGTCGGAAAAACACGAAAAAATCGGATTCAGGCATTAAGACCTGCAGTATGAACCTAGCCTTAAGCGTCAAACAACATTAAACAGAGGTAAAACTGTCTCATTTCTTCAGCAATGTAGCGGACTACACTTTCCGTGAGGGAACGCCATTTTGCGTCATCTTGTTTGTATTTCTCAAATCATGCGATTACTTCTGTAATTGTCGATTGCCGTGATGAGGAAGGCTCCGCTTGTTGCGATGCAGTTTTCTTACCAAGCATTGAAAACTAAACAGGGTGATAGTGTTTCAAATGGGGATGTAGATTTGTTGTGTTGGCCCTCTTTGTTGAAACAACCTCTAAACACATTTAGCAGACTTGTTCATCCTTTTTAGTTGTCTCGCCATTTTCATTTGGTTTAAAATCAAAATATTCCGACACCGAGGCTGTGGTGTTTGGCTTGGAAATCAGCATTTTCTGTCCATTTTGCTGCTCGCTCAATGCTGTACGCCGACAGTGCACTCGGCCCCACCTCTCCCCATTGAATGATGGTCACGCAAACTCAAATGTGTAAAAACGAACATACCCAGAAAGAAGTCAATAAACAGAGTAAATCCTCGTCACAACATATTGCGCTGTTGGTAACAAGGAAGCCGAACGTTTAACAGCACAACTGCCGCACATCTGCCATGCGTGCGCGCACGCACGCACGTTAGGCGATAAATCGCAGCAGGAAAATTACCGCCTTCATTTTCATTTACCGTGCGATAAATGGAATTATTGCATATCGCGACAGGCTTAATGGCAGTATGATGGTCAGAACCTTACCAGAAAAACTTGCTGTGATTGATGGAATAATGAATTTGAAGTTAAAAAACTTTCAGCCATCAGTTTGTGTGCTCTTGGATCATTTAGTAGGACATCGATTTGAAACACATCAGCCACCTCTGAATGGCTCAAAAAAACAAAATGAATGTTTTGGAATGTCCAGGTCAAAGCATGGGTTTAAAAACCAATTAAGATGATGTCGAGTGACCTGAACAAGGCATTTCATGCTAGAAAATCCTACAATATGGCAAACTTAAAACAATTCTTCAAAGCATGGTAGGCAAAATTGTTCCACAACAATACGAAAGACTCATCATCAATTATTGCAAACACTTGATTTCAGTTATTGCTGCCGAGGGCGGTACAGCTAGTTTAAAGGAGACAATTACTTTTTCAAACAGGGCCAGACAGGTTTGGAATTTTCTAACTTGATCAATGATATCTCCATTTAGAAAATGCATTTTGTTTTTCCTTTGGTCGTCTCTGGGTGACATTAATATTTGTTTGATTTTCCTTTGTATAAAATAAATATGCAAAAAAAAAAAATTAGAAGGCAAATACTGGAAATACTCTAAAATAAAGCTGAAAGTCTGCAGAAATAGAACATCTTGTTCGTTTAATTTCTAATCGATTTGAGTGGCGTTTAGAGTAAAAAAAAAAAAAAAAATCAACATCCCCATTGTCATGGACTTGACTGGACAAGTGACAAGCATACTAGAGTGTGGGTTGCTGCTGACCTGCTAACTTAATAATAGAAAATAAGTTATTCAGTTTTGTGTTAACTAGCTTGGTTTGTGTTAACTAGTGAGTTTGGGTTTTTCCTCTTGTAGGTGTTGGAACATCAAGTGGAACATCAAGTAAAAACTAGATTGGATCAGGAGCAATGCAAAGTGGTATAATAATGAAACCATTTGTATCTTACCTGTTTAAGGGCTTCCTGTTTGCTTTTGTTAAGATCCTCATATTTTAGTTTCCACTGGTTGAGATCTGTCTCCAATTTCTCAATGTTCTTAATCAATGAACGCTTGTCCCTGTGAATAAAAGAAAAACCAAAAAATCAGATTTCACAAAAGCCCAGTTCACGTCACCAGAATCTTTAGATTGTTAACTATAAGAATGCATAGGGGGTGGGGGGGTCAACACAACAGCTGGGGTTTTAAACCTCCAGTGGATTTTGCTAAACAATTCAAATCCACCAGCAAATAAAAAGTATACACAACTCACACCTGACTACAAATTTTCTTTTTACTTCATGTAAACCAAGGTTCAAGTGGTGTCGATTGGTTGTGATACTGTGACATACTCTCTCTCCTTCAGCAGGACTTTTTGGGACTCGTCCAGACGAAGCTGTAACACATGGAGTTTGCTTAGGTCATCCTCTGTGGTGCTGTTGATTCCCCACAGCTGCCTTTTGCGTTCTTGTCGGCTCACGAAGGTGCTTGATGGAATAATGTCACTATTTCCTCTCTGGTTATCCCAGGCCCCTTGATCGTTGTCCACTGGAGTTTGTAAATGGAGCACTGACTGAAGAAGCACCATCTGCTGTTGGGAAAAGTAACAGTGGTAAACAACGTCATGAAAACACACTACGTGAAAAACCAAATGCCCGCCAATTTCAGTGATTCCCGATGGAGTTCACAGACAATTTCAACTGTGGATTAAACTGCCAGAAACGCAATCGTACTGTACATCCTTGAAACCGCTGTAAAGGGAGCAAGCTCCAACAAAACTCCTGGATGCCTCATTGCCTAATTGACTAATTTGGTGGTTTGGAGATCGCCAACTGCTATAAAACTGTAAGGAAGAAGACGAAATGGTTCAACAAGCTGCGGACTTGCTAAATGGTGAAGCGATGCGCCTATGGAGTATATCAGTATAAAAGTGGTTCTTTCCCATCGCAAAACTGAGAAAAAAAAAATCTGGATTTCAATGGATTGAACAATCTAATTAACAAGTTTATATATGGGTCGGGTGCGTAGGGAGTTGGCTGGCAGCCAAAGGCGGGGGGGGGCCTTAGCGGTCCGACCCCCACCTGCAGAAGCTAACTCTTGGGACATGGAATGTCACCTCTCTGGCAGGGAAGGAGCCTGATTTGGTGTGTGAGGCAGAGAAGTTCCGACTAGATATAGTTGGACTCTCCCCCACACACAGCTTGGGTTCTGGTACCAATCCTCTCGACAGGGGTTGGACTCGCTTCCAATCTGGAGTTGCCCACGGTGAGAGACGCCGAGCAGGTGTGGGCATACTTATTGTCCCCCGGCTTGGCGCCTGTACGTCGGGGTTTACCCCGGTAGACGAGAGGGTAGCCTCACTCCGCCTTCGGGTGGGGGGACGGGTTCTGACTGTTGTTTGCGCTTATGCACCGAACAGCAGCTCAGAGTACCCACCCTTTTTGTAGTCCTTGGAGGGTGTGCTGGAGAGCGCCCCCTCTGGGGACTCCCTCGTTCTCCTGAGGGACTTCAGCGCTCACGTGGGCAATGACAGTGAGACCTGGAGGGGCGTGATTGGGAGGAACGGCTACTCCGATCAGAACCCGAGTGGTGTTGGATAAAAATATTCTACAACGCCCCAAAAGCCACTGTCAACACAAACGGGGTCATTTCACAAAGTTTCTGTCTTCAAAGGGGAACTCGACAAGGCTGTCCACTCTCACCCCTATTATTCGCTCTATTTATCGAACCATTAGCAATTGCAATACGACAAAATGCTAATATCAAAGGGATCTGCTCGCAAACATCAGAACACAACAATAACTTATGCGCAGACGATATACTATTATATCTAGAAAAAACAGAATCCTCCCTAAATGAGACTTTTGAACTAATAAAAACATTTTCGCAAATATCAGATTATGCTATAAATTGGTCAAAATCAATTATAATGCCCTTATCAACAAACTCATGCAATCCTGCAGATCAAAATCTAAATCACAATATTCCAATAGGGAATATAAAGTATCTTGGAATCAACATTTCACCAAAACTTACAGAATTAACTAAACTAAATCATACACCCCTCTTAGCAAAAATATGTGAAGATTTGACACACTGGAATAATCTACCCATCTCACTTTTGGGCCGGATAGCAACAGTCAAAATGAAAGTATTACCACAAATAAACTATTTGTTCTCAATGATCCCCTTTAAACCCACTCAAAAATGGTTTCAAGACCTAGACTCAGCCGTCACAAAATTCTACTTTAAGAACAACAAAAACAGAATTAGCCTTGCTAAATTGCAAAGAAATAAACCGGAGGGGGGTCTAGAGGCCCCTAATTTCCAACACTATTATATAGCAAATCAAATACAATATCTTATTCGGTGGTTATATCTTAACACTGAACAACAGTCATGGCTAGAATTAGAGCAAATAGACTGCAACCAAATACAATTGGCAAACCTGCCCTTTATTAGTTCTAGTATTAAGCACCATAGCTGCTTCAAAAACCCAATGATAGCATGTACCTTGAAAGCCTGGTGGAGAGGTATGGAAATTACGCAATCACAACAAGCCCCGTGTAAATTTTCACCAATCTGGCACAACCCAGACTTTGGAGTTAATAAAATTCCTATTTATTTCAGCACATGGGATGATATGGGAATAAACCAGTTACAGCACTTGTTTAAAGATAATACATTCATGTCATATGAAAAAAATACTACAAAATTTCCAGATCAAAGGGGTCAATTTCCTTCAATACAATAAAATCAGGGCAGCCATCAGAAGCAAATTCCCATCACTAACGGGTACGTTAGACCCACCACCTTTCGTAAATAAAATAATAAATATCCACCCTGAACAAAAAAAAAATACTTTCAAAAGTCTATAAAGCCCTCTCATGTAACAACTGAACTTGCCTACCAATCGAAAAATGGAATAACGAACTTTCGGTAACATTAGATAATAACTATTGGTCCAACATCTGTAAAAATACATTTATAATGACAAAGAATAAGAACCTTCAGCTTATACAATTCAAAATACTGCACAGATGGCATATTACTCAATCTAAAATGTACAAAATGGGGTGCTCCCAATCAGATAAATGCACAAGCTGCAACGAAGATTCTTCAGATACATACTTTCATGCTCTTTGGCAATGTAAATCAGTGCGAGAGTTTTGGTCACAGGTAACGAAGAAACTCTCTTTCCTATTGAACTGCAGGATTCCACTGTCTCCAACTCTTTGTCTGCTTGGCGATCTGAATACAGTGAATATCTCTAACCATCAAACCCGTCCACTACTAGCAAGTTTAACGATAGCCAAAAAAACCATATTGTTGAATTGGAAAAACAAACAAAACATTAGCATTAACCAATGGCTAAATCTAATCATTGAATATATAACATTAGAGAAAATATCTGCCAAACAGACAAATAAAATGGACAAATCCGAACAACAGTGGGGAACGGTCGCAAGAATGATGAACATAGAATAAGGATTCTCTCTCGCCTGCGAAGGAATGTCACAAAAATAATAGAATGTATACATAAATTGATGTATGCGGGGTGTCCAGGGAAGTTGTATGC
Source organism: Corythoichthys intestinalis (assembly GCF_030265065.1). NCBI lineage: Eukaryota > Metazoa > Chordata > Actinopteri > Syngnathiformes > Syngnathidae > Corythoichthys > Corythoichthys intestinalis. The sequence continues at coordinate 82,871,085 of NC_080395.1, forward strand.
ATCCTTTTGCAGCTGGAAACTGGATATGTTTAAATCCGAACGGAGGCGCCGTGGGTGGTCTGGGGCGGGGATTGATCGGGGCCCTGACACTTCTCCCGCCCTGCGGCCGGTGGTTCTGGTGGGTGGGGCCACGCCCGCGGGAGCCTGCCTCTTAACTCACGCGCTTTTCACTCCGGCACTGTAAATATCTTTCACTCTGGCACTTACATGCTCATACATTTCTCCGGGGAGAGTTGGGACGGGGCTTTACAGTCCCGGCCCGGCTCCCCCCTGTTTTTAATGCACCACACACCAAGGTTGTGGGATGGTTGGGACCTGTTGGGGGGGGGTACCTCACGGTTGCCCCCTCACGACAGGCCCCGCCATCCCTGCACCTTTTTTAAATGCACCACACACATCATACTCCACAGGAGAGCTCCGGCAAAGGGCAGTGGGACGGGCGGCTGGGCAGAAATCCATGCTGCGGTCCCACTGCCCCAAGCCAAGCTCTCCTATTTTAATGCATACATTGCACTACCCTCCCCTCACAATCCCAACACGGTGCTGGGTGATGGCTGCCAGCCGGGAACCTGGCAGCCACAGTAATAGGGTGGTAGGTGGGTCCCACACTTTTTCCTCATGGCGTGGCTCCTGGGGTGTGGCCTCCCCTCTGCCTGAGCTGTCAGCCGCGGGAGTGGGGTGGGGGGGTCGGGGCTCCGATCTTGCATCGCCCCGTGGCAGTTCCTCGGCGTTCTCCTGCCTCCGCCTTCCCCTCTTCTCTGGCTGGGCATCCGCCCTGCGCTCTGTCGCGGGTCGCTGGCTGGGCGCCGGTGTATCAGCAGGGTGTTGCCTGCACCGGCGGGGGGCCCTGCCCTGCCTTGGGCTAAGTGGGCTGCTGGGGTTCCCGTGGCGTGCCGTGCCGGTTGGGGGGCTGCGGCTGTGGCTCGTGGCCCGGGTGGGCGGGCGGGGGTGGGGATGGATGTGGGGTTGGTGGTGCGTCCCCTCCTGCCATCCCTGAAGGCCGGTTGATGGGTGCGCGGGTGGCCCGGGGGACCACCCTGGATCCTGGAGGGGGGGGGGGGGGGCGATGGCTCCCTTGCTGGGCTGCGGGAGGATGTATGGGCTGCGCTGGACCCCCCGACCCCCTGCAGGCCCTCCCTCCCCGGGCTGGCTGGGTGGGGGCCGTTGCCCTGGTTTGGCTCCCGCGCGGCTTCTCCGCCCGTCTGCGTGGCTGTCGCGCGTCCGGTGGGGCTCGCGTGCCGCGGTAGTGCATGCTCGGGTTGGGGGTCTTGGTGCCGGGATTGGCGATGGGGCGGCGTAGGGTTGGTCGCCAACGGGCTTACATTCATAAGAGATTCACATGATTACTGGGTTCTAGATCACAGAACTAATTTGTGTACACTCTACCTCTTTCAATCACTTAGCTTATAGACACCCCTGTCCCCCTCTTTCACTGGCCAATAGGCCCCCACATGGTGTAAACCGGAAATACATCTCGCTGACGATGGCACCAGCATATTAATAATTAGTCTAGATGTTCTATGTATTTCTTGTTGTTGTTTGTGTATGTTTCTTTTCTTTCTTCTCTTGTGTTGCTTTTCTTCTGTCCCCCCATAATCCCTTCCTGTTCGCTGCTTTGTCATAATAAAAAGGTATTTTGAATGATCACAATGGGAGTATATCAGATTCTCAATGTGAAACATTAAAACTGTTAAGACAACCCGGGCACTTAGACTTCCATTCTCTGTGTCAAACAGCTGAACAGGACAGGTTTTAAAAAGAAAAGAACCAGAGTGGTGTTCTGTTATTGGACTTCTGTGCTCGTCACGGTTTGTTCATAACGAACACTATGTTCAAACATAGGGGTGCCAAATGTGCACCTGGCACCAGGACACTGTAGGCCGCAATCGATGATTGACTTTGTAATCGTGTCATCGGACTTGCGGCCGCATGTTTTGGACACTCGGGTAAAGAGAGGGGCGGAGCTGTCAACTGATCACCACCTGGTAGTGTGTTGGCTCCGATGGCGGGGGAAGATGCTGGCCAGACCTGGCAAGCCCAAACGTATTGTGAGGTTCTGCTGGAAATGTCTGGCAGAATCCCCTGTCACAAAAAGTTTCAACACCCACCTCCGGCAGAACTTCTCCCTTGTCCCAGGGGAGGTGGGGGACATTGAGTCAGAGTGGGCCATGTTTCGCACCTCCATTGTTGAGGCGGCCAATCGGAGCTGTGTCCGTAAGGTGGTTGGTGCCTGTCGTGGCGGCAATCCCCAAACCCGCTGGTGGACACCAGCGGTGAGGGATGCCGTCAAGATAAAGAAGGAGGCCTATCAGGCCTTTTTGGCCTGTGGGACTTCGGAGGCAGCTGACGGGTACCGGCTGGCCAAGCGGACTGCGGCTTCGGCGGTCACCGAGGCAAAAACTCGGACATGGGAGGAGTTCGGCAAGGCCATGGAAAACGACTTTCGGACGGCTTCGAGGAAATTCTGGTCCACCATCCGGCGTCTGAGGAAAGGAAAGCAGTGCACCATCAACACTGTGTATAGTGAAGATGGTGTACTGCTGACCTCGTATCGGGACATCGTGAGTAGGTGGGGAGAATACTTTGAAGCCATGCTCAATTCCACCGGCACGCCTTCCTTTGAGGAAGCAGAGTCTGGGGACTCCGAGGTGTGCTCTTCGATCTCTGGGGCTGAATTCACTGAGGTGGTTGGAAAGCTCCTCGGTGGCAAGGCCCCGGGGGTAGATGAGATCCACCCGGAGTTCCTAAAGGCTCTGGATGTTGTAGGGCTGTCATGGCTTACACGTCTCTACAACATCGCGTGGACATCGGGGACAGTGCCTCTGGATTGGCAGACCGGGGTGGTGGTCCCCCTTTTCGAGAAGGGGGACCGGAGGGTGTGTTCCAATTATAGAGGGATCACACTCCTCAGCCTTCCTGGTAAAGTCTATTCAGGGGTGCTAGAGAGGAGGGTCCATCGAGAAGTCGAATCTTGGATTTAGAAGGAGCAGTGTGGTTTTCGTCCCGGCCGTGGAACAGTGGACCAGCGCTACACCCTCGGCAGGGTCCTCGGGGGTGCATGGGAGTTCGCCCAACCAGTCTCCATGGGTTTTGTGGATCTGGAGAAGGCGTTCAACCGTCTGCCTCGGGGAGTCCTGTGGCGGTGCTCCAGGAGTACGGGGTACCGAGCCCTTGCGTAAGGGCTGTTCGATCCCTGTACGACCGATGTCAGAGTTTGGTCCGCATTGCCGGCAGTAAGTCGAATTCGTTCCCAGTGAGGGTTGGACTCCGCCAAGGCTGCCCTTTGTCACAGATTCTGTTCGTAACTTTTATGGACAGAATTTCTAGGTGCAGCCGAAGCGTTGAGATGGTCCGGTTTGGTGACCTCAGCATTTAATCTCTGCTTTTTGCAGATGATGTAGTGCTGTTGGCTTCATCAAGCCGTGCCCTCCAACTCTCACTGGAGCGGTTCACAGTTGAGTGTGAAGCGGTTGGGATGAAGATCAGCACCTCCAAATCAGAGACCATGGTCCTCAGTCGGAAAAGGGTGGAGTGCCCTCTCCGGGTCGGAGATGAGATCCTGCCCCAAGTGGAGGAGTTCAAGTAGCTTGGGGTCTTGTTCACGAGTGACGGTAGAAGGGAGCGGGAGATCGACAGGCGGATCGGTGCAGCGTCCACATTACTGCGGACGCTGCACCGGTCCGTAGTGGTGAAGAAGGAGTTCAGCCGAAAGGCAAAGCTCTCAATTTACCAGTCGATCTACGTTCCTACCCTCACATATCTGTGGGTCGTGACCGAAAGAACAAGATCCCGGATACAAGCGACCGAAATGAGTTTCCTCCGCAGGGCGTCCGGACTCTCCCTTAGAGATACGGTGAGAAGCTCAGTCATTCGGGAGGGACTCAGGATCAAACCGCTACTCCTCCGCGTAGAGAGGAGCCAGCTGAGGTGGCTCAGGCATCTGGTTCGGATGCCTCCTGGACGCCTCCCTGGAGAGGTGTTCCGGGCAAGTCCCACCGGTGGGAGGCCCCAGGGACGACCCAGGACACGCTGGAGAGACTATGTCTCTCGGCTGGCCAGGGAACACCTCCGAATCCCGCCAGAGGAGCTGGTTGAAGTGGCTGGGGTTCTGGGCTTCCCTGTTAAAGCTGCTGCCCCCGCGACCTGACCCCCGAACAACGGAAGACCTGACCCCAGAACAAGCGGAAGAGGATGGATGGATGGATGGATGGATGGATGGATGGATGGATGGATGGATGGATGGATGGATGGATGGAAGTAAGTAAGTAAGTAAGTAAGTAAGTAAGTTAGTTAGTTGGTTTACATACATGTTTTCTTATGGTAAATTGACACCAGATTCGCTACTGTTGTAGCTCAGGTTACACAAACTGTTCGGGGCCCTGTGCCTGCTGAAAGTTTTAGAAATGGACAGTGATGGGCCCTGATATTTAAAGTCCTCCAACATGAGAAACCGACGCGTGCACACACATTTGTTGTTTTTTTAAATATAGCTTTATTATTATTATTAACTTTATTGTTAATAATAACTTTTGTTCGTGACATCATCAGTAGGGATGGGAATTGATAGGATTTTTACGATCCCGATTCCATTATCGATATCGCTTAACGATTCGATTCTTTATCGATTCTCTTATCGATTCTAATTTGGGGAAAAAGAACAACAAACGTTTTGATTGGCATTGAGTTTGTTTAATCAGAACTCACAACCTTACAAACTCACAACGAGATCAAAAGAGGCCCAAAGCCTCAGTGTTAACTGTGGCAATAAGTGGCAAATACACAAGAATGTGTAACATTTTACTGAAACATTTACCTAATAGAAATAAAAAATATTGGTATATATTGGGAGATAGGTTGTTGTTCTGCGTTTGGCAATATGTGTTAAAGCAGAGGTCCCCAAACTTTTTCCTGTGAGGGCCACATAACTTTTCCCTTCTCTGATGAGGGGCCGGGGTCAGTTTGTAACAAAAAAAGTGTGACGATTGCAGAAGTGCATAAATGTAAAAAATTATTGTTTTTCAGAAAGCCGCAATCAAATAACCCTTTCTGGATGAAAGTAAATAAAATAAAAATAATAATATAATAATTAATAATAAAAACACTATTAATTAAATAGATAATAACCAAATAACCCGCTCTGAATTCTTCAAGGAAAAAGGCCAGGAAATAAATAACACGATTGAGGAAAAAAAAAATTCAAAATGGCCGGACCAAATGTGGAGGCGGGCCGTATTTGGGCCGCGGGCCGCAGTTTGGGCACCCGAAGAAATGCCGCATCCAAGCGAGTGAGCGTGCGAAGTGAGAGAGGGAAACACTTCTACAAGCCTACGTTCTTTGTTAATGTTAATATCCACAGAGGCAACGCCTGTATGTATAATCTTTTGTGCTGTTGTTGTTGTGTTTCCACTCGCGATCGGACACTTAAATCCAGTTGTGTAGTGGTTTGAACGATGTGCTAATGCTAGCGAACGAATGCTAACCATACTGTTATTAGCAGCTAATCATCGCTGATTTACGTTGATGCAAACCTGTTTGTTATTGGGGACGAAATTGATTTGTTTCATTTCTATTTTTAGTTTCACTCTTCAAGTGATGGTTGAATAAAGTCAGCAAATCATACCAACGTCTTCTGTATCGTCATTTCGGAGTTTAGCTAGCTGTATAGCTGTCTCAGTGAGGACAGTGCAGTCTATTCCCTCCCGATGCAGTTATCTCCACCTTGCAATGACTGCAAGTCGCTTTGTTGTAATTTTTCCTCGTGAAGTGAAGACACACTTTCGAGCGTTTGAAACTACGTGCTGTCATTGTTATGTTTATGGCTGCAATGCTCGTGCTTACCCGTCGTAACCTTTCATTTTCACACTCTTTCCTGGTGAAGTGTAGTCCAACTTTGGAGCGAGTGGTTCTTGGCGCCATGCTAGTTTGATGCGTCTGGACAACAAGACACGTCACGACGCAATATGCGTCTTTAGGAATCGTTAAAGGGATCGTTAAGGCTTTTTCATTGTGATGTCGAGGCCTCGAAACACTCGGAACCGGTTCCGAATTGGAATCGGATTTCGATTCCCATCCCTAATCATCAGTAGCTATTACATATGCATTTTTAAACACTCTCAAGAACAACTGGCACACTATTAAACAGGCATTTCTTAGGAGAGCATTTAAACTCCTCGGCCAATATGTATGGCGAATAATAAGGTTGGGCCTGTCGCGATAACAAATTTTAGTAGGCGCTAAACTGTCTCATAAATTAGTGCCGATGTGCAATATTATTGGCCATTTGTTTCAACCAATTCAACCACTAATGTAGTGACAATACATCGTAATAAATCACCCATTCAAATGCAATAAATTTTTATTCTTAATCACAATATATTAGATATAATACTTTTTATAAATCAAAATTATTCATTGCCGAACAGATTTTTCATAATGGGTGTCATTTTAAAGCTATTCTTCGGGTAAAATCTGAAGTATGTCAAATCCACTCCAGAAAATCTTTATTTACATGCTGAACATGATGTGCTTTTATTTTAAAATGTTCACCGGAAGTACATTTGCAAACCCGCTAACCATAAGCTTTACACTCAGTGGGGGAAAAAAAGTGCAATTCTATTTTCGTTATGCATGTAGTTTCATGTTTTAAGTGTCGCCTTTTAACCGTGAGTTTGCATTTAGGAGAAGAGTACCAATGTTTTATATCAGGCTAAACTGGTTAGTACATTGTCTTTTTTCAATTAGCCACAATGTAGCAAATCTAACATTTTACAATGTTTAATACAGATGTGTTTCCTTATTTTGTATGTGTGAACTGTAATTCTACAGTGTGTTGATGACCAATAAACATCTGCTAAAGGAACCGGAGTCTTATATGCAGTCAACACGCACGTTTGCCGAGTGCATGCAGCACACGCATACACACGCACGCACAAATAAATGCACGCACGCACACACACGGTGATAAATCGCAGCCGGTAAAATTGCAGCCTTCATTTTTATTAACCGTGCGATTAATTGACTTATTACATATCACGACAGGCTTACGTAACAAACCCCTCAGTTATAGGAACAATCGGTACCTTACACCAGTAGTTTGATTGACAGTCGGCATAGTGGAGGAGTGTGGTTTCAGCAAAGTCATCGGACACGCCTACAGAGTCTCAGAATTAAAAGGCCAAACCTTTTTTCTCAGTTTTTAATCAATTTTCTTACTCATGCAATTTTAGAGTGTTCAATCAGCCTGTTCTGATCTGCATGATTTTGGGATGTGGGAGGAAACCAGAGTCCCCGAAGAAAACCCACACAGGCACGGGTAGAACATGTAAACTCCACACAGGAAGGCCTTTGCCCGGGATTGAACCCTTGACCTATGAGGTGGATGTGCTAACCACTCAGCTACTGTGCAGTCTTATTAATTGTCAACAAGTCAAAAAGGTAAAGCGAGACTGAGCAGCCTTGCCTGCACTCTCGTTGGAGAAACATTTTTGTTAGCTCTCCATTGACCTTGATCGGTGCGATTGGATTGTCATAGAGTGCCTGGATGACCCCTATAAACTTATCCTGAAAGCCAGACTTGGCGAGAAAGACCCATCTAACAGAGTGAAATCCTTTCTCAGTGTTCGGACTCAAAATAAAGGACTGTATTTTCGCCATTTGGATTTGGTTTATAATAGGCCTGAACGATATATCGTTTAAACATCGCCATCGCGATGTGCGCATGTGCAATAGTCCCATCGCAAGGACGTGCGATAGTTTTTTAATTTCATTTTTTTTAATCCACAAACGTTTGTTTTGAGGAAGGAGAGGGAAAAAAAAGCGCACAGCTTCTCTTTCTCTCCAGCAAGTCATCGGCTCCTCCCCCTCCCCCTGCAACAGCGGAGTGGAGGGAGGAGGGGCCGAACAGCAGAGCGGAGGGAGGAGGGCTCGTTCTCAAAGTGAAAGCAAGCAATCAACACGTTGGAGGAGCAAGGAAGACTGTATCCAAAAGGAGTTTTGGAAGTATTTTGGCAAGAACAAGACTATAAGGGACAAAAAACAGCCCTGTCGACAGTGCCTCGCCATGGTTGCCTCAACAAGAAGTAATCTGTCAAACATGTGGGACCATTTAAAACGCAGGTATCTATGCATTCCTGCTACGAGCTCCCCATCAGAGGCTTTTTAGCACAGGTGGGAACATTGTTACGTGCCAACGTTATTGTCTCAAGCCTGCTATAGTGGATAAACTAATAGTCTTGGCCAAAAACCTATGAGACCCAGTTGAGAATTGCTGAGCAAGGAAGGTGGACGATATGCAGACAAATACATAACACAGCTGAAGGAATGTCTTTTCTTCTTTTAATGTGACAGCTATCAGGAAGGCAGGAAATTTGGGAGTTAAAATGGTTCTGTTATTCATCACAGTTATTTGCAGTTATTCAGTTCAATTATTTACAAGTTCAATTGAGTTTGTTTCTTTTATATTTAAATTTATTGTAAACCGTATTTTTCAAATAACTATATATAGTACAGCTGCACATAAAGTTTTGATACTTAATATTTTTGTTGAAATATTTTTACAACTTTGTTGCCGTTTTGCAGTTTTATATTGTTATATTTTGTGTAAACAACTCAGGGGACTAATGCACTTGCACTTTTATTAGTCAGATTTAATATTTAAGTTCAAATATGTTGACAACTTTGTTGTTTAACTGAGGTTTTTATGTATTGTTATAGTTTGTGAACTCTTTTGTCATATTTAATATTTTTGTTCAAATATGTTGACAACTTTGTTGTTTTACTGAGGTTTTTATTTATTGTTATAGTTTGTGAACAACTCTTTTATTTGTCATATTTAATATTTTTGTTCAAATATGTTGACAACTTTGTTGTTATTTTACAGAAGTTTTTATTTGTTATATTTTGTCAAAAACTAAGGGGACTAATGCACCTGCTCTTTTATTTATCATTTAATGTATTTGCTGCTGTTGAAGTGTAAAATATTGTATTCAATAAATGATCTATTTTGTGCAGACATGACTTCTGGATACCTTCATACAGAAATCTTCATCATTAACAAATTAAACGGTATTATATGAATACACTGTGGTCACGGTGTGTTATGTAAAGTATTTCCAAACAACTATTCAAGTCATTTAGTGAAAATTTCTTTAAAAAAGATAGATCTTTTTTTTTTAATATCGCAATATAATATCGCAATATATTGCAAACCTAAAAAAAATCGCAACAATAGTTTTTTCCAATATCGTTCAGGCCTAGTTTATAATATACAAAGTATAACCAATGTTATTGGATGTCAGTCTATGGTGAATGAAGCCGGTCTGCTCCAAAAGGATAAGGCAAGACACCATCTAATCTACAGGCAAATATGGATGCAAACAGTTTATAGTAGGCCTGCACAATATATCGTGAGATTAGTCCCGATCCAATACCGAAAAAAAGTTCGTTTTTTTTGGTAAATGGTGTTACACTTGAATAGCGCCTTTCCACCTTTAAGGCCATCAAAGCGCTTTACACTGTCTCCTCATCTACCTACTGGTGACGCAGCACCAGGAGTAACGTGGGGTTCAGAATCTTGCTCAAGGATACTTGGACGAGTTCATCGGGGGGGAGAATCGAACCCACAACCTCTCGGTTGGGGAACAACGACACTACCCATGAGCCACGCCACACCTCGATACTCACGTTACCGAAAACACTTTAGGCTGTGTACTAAGCTGAACGATGATTAACACGTTTGTTCCTTTGATCGCAGTGCTACCGAGGTGCCTCTGGCCAGATCAAAGCTACAAATCTGTCAAGTACCAAACGCCGGCTGCACTCATGACCAAGAAACTGGTCACATTGCATAGCAGGAGGGAGGGTGAGAGGCTGTGTGAGCATGAAGCAGAAAAATGTAAAACCTGACCCTTTTCACCAGATTCCAAATGGCGGAAAACACAGACAAGACTGAAAAAGCAGTTTCTCCTCTTGCACTCCTCTTTTAAAGAGACTACTGTATTTTAAGCCAGAAGAACAGTTCTGTTTGATAGAACAATACGTGTATATGCTGCCATAGCAGATTCATGGCACATTAAGCACATTTTTAATTGGTCCGTTTTACCCTGGAAACCCCCTTTTTTACAGAAGTCGTGCAACCACTTTTGTTTCAACCCAGCCATAAAACGAAGGTATTTAATTACATTTATTATTCAAAATGTTTGTCATTTTTAGGTTAGAATCATTAATTGATGTCTAATGTTTTGTTAAAAAAAAATTATTCACTCGCGCACTTTTATACATTTAAACAAATTACTTCACGATGAAAAAAATGGCGTCTGTAAAAAAGTCACGGATCTCTACCTCATAACTATTGCTTAATTGATTTTTTCGTTAGTGTCGCATTTTCCCCAATATTTTAGATGATAATCGATCCAAAGGGGGGAAAAAAAGTTTAAAAAGGGGTAAATATATGAAAAAGAAAATCTCGACGACTCCTTGATGTCTGCGATTTTTGCATCGCGACCCTTGTTATAGTACCATGTTTCACCCATAAAATCCCCCAAAAACCCAGCTGTGGCCATTCACAGCTGTATCTTGACACTCGGTGATACATGCTACATGGAGTTTTTGGATCAAAACAAGGTAAGTACGCGATAATACCTCGTTAAAGTCATGCTGTCTTTAATTCTGCTCTCGAGTGCTCTCACCTCCAGATGGGGAATTGCTGTTTAAAAAAAAAAAAACAATTTTTAAATGCCCCCCTGTTCAAAATTTTTTGTCCCCCAGAAAATTGAGATTTTAGGCTTACCAAAGATGTACAGTATCACACATGCATATCGGACAATTTTGAAAGTTGGCCAAATTGGGGGTTTTAGAGCGGAACTTAACTTTCACTAGTTGTAATAGTCATCTTCAGGCTCGCTTATCCTCATGAGTGTCACGAGTATGCTAACTGCGGGCAGGCGGCAAAGTACAACCTGAACTGGTCGCGACAAACAACCTTTTGCGTTCGCACTCGAAGCTTGGGACAATTTTGGAATGTCCAATCAGCCAATCATTTATGTTTTTGGAGGAGGAAACTGGATTACCAGAATACTTACACAGGCACAGTAGAACCCGGAATTGAACCTTTGAACTCAAGAGATTTCTAACCAACCACTCAATCACGCACCACCATCTCGTTGTGAAATTTGAAGGAAAAAAATGTCAAGTCTTACTGATAAAAAATAAGAGTGAATATTAGAACTACAAAGGGGGTTTACAGTTTTAAACAAAATAATTCCACAACACAACTTCACCTTTTGTTGAACTTTTTTTCGTGCGCTCGTATCCATGTCCTTCACTGGTTCTGGCTCTGGTGATGGAGTTACCCCTTCACCTAACTTGTCATGGTGGCAATCAGTGTTGACTTGCATAGTGGAGGGTGAGTAGGTAAAAGCAGAAGGTGAAACAGATGGACTAGAAGAGGCAGAAAAAGCACATATGTGGTGTGGAGGGGAAGACGTAGAACCTCTGGCTGGAAGAGCTGTTGATTCATCGTGAAGATGCATCCCATCATTTCGTAGCATTTCATTCTCCGATGCAAGTTCTTGACGTTCCCGACGAACGTTAGTCAGCTCCTTGGTCAAGGCGTCAAGCCTCTGCCTTAATTGGCGGACATCATCACGTGCACGGTTACGCTCTGCACGAACCTGGGAAAAAGTTCTCTCATCAACTAAAAAGCTCATTTGCACATGTTCACACATACTGTATTAGAAATATTACACATATAGTGTATCACAACAGTGAGTACACCCCTCGCATTTCCGCAGATATTTAAGTACATCTTTTCACGGGACAACACTGACAAAATGACACTGACACAATGAAAAGTAACTATTATATAAGCTGCACACAGACTAATCTATTTTCCCCTCAAAGTAACTCAAAATATAGCCAATAAATCAAGATAAAATGTTTTCAAATAATGTTTCGAACAATATATATTCTTGAATTAAGAACATTTCTGACAAACAAGTTTTTATAAGATTAAATGGAGAAACATGTTGCTTAAAATAAGTCTGTTCAGCTTATTTTCATCCAGCTATTTTTCTTATTTCAAGAAATCTGTCAAATTTACTTGAAGCAATAGCAGATAATTTCACCTACCGGTATTTCTAGTAGATTTACACTGAAAATAAGGGAATTTAAGGTTGTTGTTTTTTGTCAGTTTTAAGGAGCCTTTGTTTTATAAAACTACTAAAGAAACATTTTGAAAACTTCCAGGATAAATGTCTGGAATTTATTAGCAAATTTAAATTGTATTATTTGAACACAAATTGTATTAAGATACACAAGAAATTAGGGCTGCAGCTATAGAATATTTTAGTAATCGAGTAATCGACTGAAAATTCTATCAATTAATCGAGTAATCAGATAAAACGTATATTTTTAGGTGAAGAGCAATTAGAAATATGGACCCCAATCACCAACGTCACACAATCACGTGATCGCTGTATTGTGCTGCCATATTGTCCATCATTGTGTGTCCGTATTGTCAATGATCGTAGTTTCTAAAGTTGGATTCACTTGCAAATTATGGAAGCCCCGGTGCTTTCAGACGCTGTAAACTCATTGGATGAGTTGCATAAAAGCCGTTATTTGGAAAAGCTTTGGTCAATCCAGTCACCAGATCCATATTTGATACCCAAATCGATGTTTCCTCCCGTCCGGTCCCGTCCCGTGCAAAAACCTCCAGTCATACTCCAGTTGATGTTACAATGAGGCGTCGGGTACCCAAATCGGCACCGGCCCGAATATAAACCGACATTTGGGCAGCTGAGCGTCACCATTGTCATGATTGCAAAATGAAACTTGATCCGCGGTTCGACAACGGGCCGCTGTGTGCCGAAAAATAGCCGCCCCGCGTGAATTGTTCCCCATGACGGGAGCGCTTATTTATAACGCTTTATTGAAGTGAAAACATCAAATGTTTTTATTGACGCATTACAGTTAGTGATGCACGATAATGCATTTTTCAACCGATACCGATAACCGATAATTTCCTCCTCATTCCAACCGATAACCGATAATGTCAAGCCGATAATTCTATTAAAAGATTTATGTAAAATTTTAAAGTATACACAAAAGAAAATATTACTGTGCAAAAATATAATTTATTGCTCTTTTTTTCAACATAAAGTATGAACAAGTCGTCAATTCAAACATCTAAATAATGACAGATTGTCTGACATTGTGTAATGGTAAACCTTTGGCAACAATTACAGAGTAAATACCTAAGTTACACAAAAATGCGTTTAAAAGTAAGCCATTCCTAACATATATAACATTAATCCGCTGCAAAACACACCTCCTTAAAACTAGTCAGTTTTAAGTGTAAATCTATTGGCAATAAGTCAAATTATCTGCGATCGCTTCAAGTGTATTTCTCTCAGATTTCTTGGAAGAAAAATAGCTAGCTGAAAATAATCTTAAGAGCCTTGTTTTAAGCAATACATTATTATACTTAATCCTAAAAAAAAAAAAAAAAAAAGCTTCAAGAAGGAAAGATTTTGAATAATATTTGTGGCTACAGAATATTGATTTAAGAATTTGATTATCTACTGTGACTGTAATTGAGCAGACAAATAAGTTAAATAATTTGAAAAGTGATTGCTAATGTTATATGCTTTGTTGCACACTGTGAAAATGATTACCTCAAAAGAGCGAGATGTCATGTACCCATTCTGCAGCGCTTTGTTTACATTTGCGGCTTTCACGACATTTGCGTTACAGCAGCTAAACTGCTACACGGCAGTACTATTTGGACGGAGTTGGAGCTCGCATCCGCGTGCGTGTTGTTTTGTGCCGGAGTTTTATTAAACTGAAAATAAAGGCAGCGTTACAAAGTCATCTGACCGCTCGTCATTTCACATTCTGAATGCATTATTGACTGGCTGACTTCGTTTTCTCCATGTTTAAATGATCTTATAACCACTGTGCCGTCATGATAAGCTTGCTTATCGGACATCACTTTTTCATGAAGAATGGTGGTCGTATAAACTGCATTATTTCTTTTATCCAGGGCTTTGGTTCTCGGGTCATTAAGGTGAAAAAAAACAAAAAAAACACGTGTCTTGTCTCGGCGGCGGCGGCAGCTACATTCGTACCGGATAATCCGCCCGCCCTGGCCGGTTCGCCGCGGCGTATTCGGGTCCTGGCTCTGCTCGCACGCCGTGGGGGAACGCTCGAGAAACCGGGGTGTTCGCCGGAGGTCCAGAGGCCGGGGAACCGGGCTTGGCCCGCCCCGCCTATGGCGAGGCGGCGGCGGCCTGCCGGACTGGCCAGAGCGGCGGGCTCCGTCGGAAGACGGCTACTTGCCGACTATCGGTCTCCAGTAGTGCCGGTGTTAGCCTTACATGCGAATTTACCACCCGCCTTGGGCTGCATTTCCAAACAGCCCGACTCTGTATCGTCACAAGCCCTGTAGTTTAACTTAGTGTTTACAATAGCTTTAGCATTCCTGCTAGCAGCAGCCTCGTATTTGTTCCAAAATTCTTTATGATGCATTTTTAAATGGCTGCTGGGTTAGTGGTTTTGAATGAGGACGCGTTCTTTCTGCCTCGTGGAACTTATACGGTACATGTTTCACAGATGGCGAGAGCGTCGTTTTTTTAGTAACAGCCGCCATAATATTCAACTACTTCTTGTCTTGTAACTCCGCCTCCTCAACCGCTCCTCCCTCAGGGGCTTCAGAGAGGGGAGGGGTTGAGGAGGCGGTGTGCTGAATTCTTTGGTTGCGCACATTTGGAGGCAAAATCAAGTATATAATTATCGGATTGCATTATCGGTTTAATTTTTTTATTATCTGGATTATCTGTGTGACGTCATAATTGCCATTATCGGCCGATAATTATCGGTGACCGATATTATCGTGTATCTTTAATTACAGTAATGAATTTACGACTGTAAAATCAGTTTTAAATAAATAATTAAATTACACAAAATATTAGTACTGTATTTTAGTAACAAATCGTGGACTGGGCCACATCACCATCTTTGAACAGAAATGTATCAGTCTACAGGTTTTCACGACCATATCCCAATGACAATCACACAGGTATGACATTTATTAGTTCAAGCAGAGTAAAATAATACATATTCACAGTACATGATTTATTAGTTCAAGCAGAGTAAAATAATATATATTCACGGTACAAGAAAGTCGTTTCCGTGTGGGCGTTCCCGTCAGGGGGGACATTTCACGCGGGTGGCTATTTTTCGGCACAACACCTGTTGTTGCATTCACCTTCTTGCTGCGCGACCGTGGCAACGAGTTTCGTAGTCTCCGTCTGATTATGTCTGCGATCGTGTTGGTCTCACGACTATTGATGTTTTCGCCACTGTCTGACGGAGACCGAGATAAACAAACTGGAGATGTCGATATGGGCAAAAAAATGCGCATCAGTATCGGATCGGCCGACACGGAAACATTTCGATCCAGACTTCCGATCCAATTTTTTTTTTTCAAATCCGGTCCGGGTTTTCCAGCGCACCGATATACATAAGCCATTACAGTTTTTGCTTCGGTTTCCCTAAAATCCGGTCCGCATTTTACGGCACACCTTCAACAGACTACATTTACATTACCGTCTCCCAATTTACCGAGAGACTTTATCGGTAAAAATGTCAGCTGTGTGGGATCATTTCACCTTAAAGGACAACAAAGACGAAGAGGCAGAGTGCAACATATGCCACAATGAAGTCAAGCATGGTGGTAAAGCTGTAAGAAGTTTTAATACAACCAACCTAATCAAGCATTTAGCGAAATACCACCACAAACAATATGAGGAGTATGTTAAGAAAACCCAAGACAAAAAGAAAGGTCCTACGCAACTAACACTGGCAGAAACTTTTGCTATGCATGACAAACTGGGACTCGACAGTCCCAAAGCCCCGGGAATAACAAGAGTCATTGCCGAAGAATTCATTCTGGATGACGAGCCATTATCTCTCGTGAGTAAAAGACGCACCATCCAACACTTTTATGCTGCATTCCAGAGAAGTGGGAAGTCGGATTTATCCCACTCGGAGGTCGGATACCAGTTCCGACCTCAAAGCGTTCCAAGCAAATGTAAACAACAAAGATGAATGATCGCGACGAGGTGTTTTTTATTTTGGCCATCCAAAGACATTTTGACCTCCACCGAACCTGCCTTCCTATAAGCGATTAAATAGTAGAGGAAAAACGACGGCTGCGTTATTGCCCACACTGTAAACTGCCTTTTTTTTTTTTGATACATCCTTTGCTGATCGTCAATATAAAAACATAGCACAACAAAGATAATTCACTGTATGAGAAAAAAATACATGGCGTCTCAAATAAACTTGATTTACTTCATTATTGTGTTATCATTCAATACGTTTTCTTGAACACCATTTTGTTCATTGACGTCAGATTGAAACAACTTGGAAGTCGGGGTAGTTATTTTTTCTCCGACTTCGCGACTTGGACCTCCCAGTTCGAGTGGCGTTCCAATGATATTTTCCTAGTCGGAGGCCGGAAAAGTCCGACATCATCTTTGTTGTGCTATGATTTTATATTGACAATCAGCAAAGGGTGTAACTAAAAAAAGGCAGTTTACAGTGTGGGCTATAACACAGCTGTTGTTTTTCCTCTACTATTTGATCGCTTATAAAGGAAGGCAGGTTTGCTGGAGGTCAAAATGTCTTTGGATGGCCAAAATAAAAAAAAACACCTCGTCGCGATCAGCCATCATTGTTGTTTACATTTGCTTGGAACGCTTTGAGGTCGGAACTGGTACCATCCGAGTGGGATAAATTCGACTTCATTCGAATTCACTTCTCTGGAATGCAGCATAAACGTCATGCTTGTCTAATAGATATCATATGTATATAGAACTAGATGCAAAATGACAGACTCGACGCCGTTGGCAACACTGAAAACTACGTGCGTTAGTAAACAGCCGCCATCTTAAAGCAGGAGACTTCCCTTGTAGGCTGTTGTATTGAACCTTCCAAGCGAACCTAATTAACTTTTTATCTAAAATACTCCTAAATCGACAAAATCTTGACTTGAATCTATCTTCAAAACCATTTTAAAACTTTCTCATGTCAAAAATAGACAGAAGGGAAATTATGGAATAACGGGAGCAATTTTAACAACTTTAACAGTTGATTCGCAAAATTAAATGAATTGAATGTAGTTTAAAGCTGCTGATACAGAATGGGGACTTGAGTATTTTATTTACTGTTTTAAAATGTTAACTTGATACTTAAATAGTCGTTTATTTAAACCTGAGAGGCTTGTTATACAATTTTTGTAACTAATGCACGAAACATTAAAAGCATCTAATAGCTTGGGAAGTTTGTGGGATTTTCCACTGACAGTTTACAATATTATTTGCACGTTTTACTGACTGACTATGCCATTTCTGTTTGTTATTTAGAATGTTTTGTGTTTGTCACTGAATAAACAGGTCAGTTTCTTGTTACCAACCATTGTGTGTTATTCAAACTCACCTAATTGAGCTGGCTAGTTGTTATCAAGAGTACTAAAACCCTTTTCAACATGAGTCTGACAACTAAGTAAGGAGGCTAAATAACTTTAAACTTTAATACATGCTCAGATAGGCCGGTATCGGTATCGGCCAGTATCGGTATCGGATCAGAAGTGCAAAACAACATCTGTATCGGAAGTGCAAAAACCTGGATCGGGACATCCCTAAAACAAACCGTGCTGCTTTAGAGATTTGCCCTTTTAACAATGGGCACACAAATGACCGTTTATCTTCTCTGTTACTGCAACCAACCGCCACACATGCCTTTACCATTTTGATTAATCAATGTTAACGATTGTCAGGAAGGTTTTGGGGTTCGTTTGCTAGGTGGTGATTCCTTAGACAAGCAGAAAAACACGCAGTAATAGGAGGAATGTACGTAGCGGTAATATGTAAACACGACGAGCTGACGGACAATATGGCGGCACCAGTCAGGGGGGCGGAGTTGTGACGTCACGTGAATGGGGTCTATACATGAGAAAACAAGACATTTCATCTCATATTGAACCATTTTCAGTCAATCAATGTCTTTATTTTCGATGTACATTGTTGAAAACAGCCAACAATTGCATCTCAGATGTAACTAGAATAAAACAAAAGACTAATTCACTGCTTTCACTCAAAAAACTTAGATCTTATAGAAAAAAAAATACATATATATTAGGGCTGTCAAAATTATCGTGTTAACGCACGGTAATTAATTTTTTAAATTAATCACGTTAAAATATTTGACGCAATTAACGCACATGTCCCGCTCAGAAAGTATTCTGCCTTTTGAGAAGTTTTACAGCAAGGCTTTTTGTCCTGTCCAACAGCGAACTCTTGTGGTCGCTTTGCGACATGGTTTATTGTTTTCTTGCCAGTTCATTATGGCTGCACGACGTCTCGGGCTGATAATGTTGTGCTTATGTGATCCTTGGACAAGATTTGTCCGTAAGTATGGTTGTTGTAAAGAATGTACATATTATGTTAGTAAGCGAAATGTTATATTTTTTGTATGAGACGTTTTTGTTTATGTTTAGTGAACATGTATAGCGTGCTAAGCTAACATTGTTGCTATTGCAATGCTTGTGTACTTTTATTTTGTAGTTTTACGACGGTCTAAAGAGGACAATGGTTTGAGGCCATTTTATTAATAAATCAGATGAAAAAGGAAGAAGTCTAATTATTAAGGCGTCGTTCACTAGCTGTCTAGCTTTGGAAAAAGTAGACGCTTTGGAGTGAGGACAGCATAGACAGATTTAAATGACAGTAGAGTGAAATGCCCACTACAGTCCTTATGTACCGTATGTTGAATGTATATATCCATCTTGTGTCTTATCTTTCCATTCCAACAATTTATTTTACAGAATTTATATATAATTTACAGAAAAATATGGCATATTTTATTGATGGTTTGAATTGCGATTAATTGCGATTAATTACGATTAATTAATTTTTAAGCTGTAATTTACTCGATTAAAAATTTTCAGCGGGGTGTCGCCTGCACCGGCGGGGGACCCTGCCTTGCCTGGGGCTGGGTGGGCCGCTGGGGGTCCCGTAGCGTGCCGTCCCGGTTGGGGGGCTGTGGCTGTGGCTCGTGGCCCGGGTGGGCGGGCGGGGGTGGGTGTAGGCGTGGGGTTGGTGATGCGTCCCCTCCTGCCATCCCTGAAGGCCGGTTGATGGGCGCGCGGGTGGCCCAGGGGACCACCCTGGGTCCCGGGGGGGGGGACGGTGGCTCCTTTGCTGGGCGGCGGGAGGAGGGATGGGCTGGCTGCGCATGGCCCCCCCATCCCCCCGCCCGCCCTCCCTCCCCGGGCTGGCTGGGTGGGGGCCGTGGCCCTGGGTTGGCGCCCGCGCGGTTTCTCCGCCCGTCTGCGTGGCTGTCGCGTGCCCGGTGGGGCTTGCGTGCTGCTGGATGTGTTAGGGCATGCTCGGGTTGGGGGTTCCGGTGCCGGGATTGGCGATGTGGCGGCGTAGGGTTGGTCGCCAACGGGCTTACTCATAAGAGATTCACCCGATTACTGGGTTCTAGATCACAGAACTGATTTGTGTACACTCTACCCCTTTCAATCACTTAGCTTATAGTCTTATAGACACCCCCACCCCCATTCTCCTCTTTCACTGGCCAATAGGCCCCCACATGGTGTAAACCGGAAATACATCTCGCTGACGATAGCACCAGCATATTAGTAACTAGTTTAGATGTTCAATGTATTTCCTGTTGTTGTTTGTGTATGTGTTTCTTTTCTTTCTTCTCTTGTATTTCTTTTCTTCTGTCCCCCCATAATCCCTTCCTGTTCGCTGCTTTGTCATAATAAAAAGGTATTTTGAATGATCAAAATGGGAGTATGTCAGACTCTCAATGTGAAACATTAAAACTGTTCAGAATCCAGGCACTTAGACTTCCATTCTCTGTGTCAAACAGCTGAACAGGACAGGTTTAAAAAAAAAAAAAAATTAATCGTTTGACAGCCCTAATATATATATTTCCTACCTAAAAATGCCATTTCGCTTGATAACACACATCACTTAAAAGTTGTTTTTCCCACGTGTTTCAATTGATTTTCCATTTGTGTCAAGCTATTTTTAAGTTCTAGTTAAGTTTGAAATTAGTCTAAACTGTAAGTCCTGACAGGATTTTGAGTTTTTGCAGTGTTCAAAATTAATGTATGATACCTGCTGTATTGGAGCACATTAGGGACAAGTGCTACTTGGTGTTTTATCCAGCAATGACTACTGAGCTAAAATTGACAGTTAGCATTATTAAGTTTTTATTTTACACCCTCATCACTCTACAGCGCTATGTTTTCACAGATCAAATAAAGCCTGTATGTAAGACACGTTAGCCACACATCAACAGTGGTCATAATTAATAGAGACCTAGCCCTCCGCAGGGCTAACGTTACGTGAGCGAGTGACAGTAATGTTATTCTTATCTATTAGCGCTTAGAAGTCTACTGCTTTAAGATGGCAGCTGTTTACAAACGCTGCTGACTCTGTCATTTCGCATCTAGTTCAACATACATGTGATCTCTGAGACGCATCAGACGCTACCTGGTACCACCGTAGCATCATGCGGGCTAGTTTTTAGCAACGTCGGCATCGTTTGTAGCGGCTGTTGGCTGCGTTAAGTTTTTTTTTTTTTTTAATTGTTTCTTCTTCTACTCACGTGACATCAGCGCGTTGTCCCGCATTAAAAGTAGTCCGGGCAAAACGTGATGCTTAGAGCTGTCAAAATGAAACGATTACTCGAGGTGAATAAAATTACTCGGATAAGTTTTTAAACTCGAGTTGCTCGAGTATTCGTTTTAGCTCTACAAGAAATACAAACTTGTTAACTCATTTGCTCCCAGAACCGTATAAATACGTTCTATTTCCAAATGCTTCAGTGTCCCGATTACGTATTTATACGTCTTTTGCGTTTTTTTGTACAAGAAGCATCTAGAGCTTTCGATCTATCGCCAAAACAAAAAACAAGCCTCAAAACGCATTTTAAAGCAGTAAAACTGGCCACTGGAGGGCAGTAGTGCATTTGTTAAGAGCCCACAACTCAATTCAAACAGTACAACTTTATTAGGGAAGCTAGCAGAGCCCCTCCGCAGCTTGTTGCTCATGTCCACCGCACGCTCGAGGGTCCTGCACGGAAACGCGCACGGCCAAACCAGTTCCCCCCCAGGAACATAAGTTCCCCTGGTGAACGAGACAGTGGTCACCACAAAAAAAGACTTTAAAAAAATCCATCTTTACGAGACAGTCGGCAATGAGGGAAAAGTTTAACCGCTGTCGCAGCCACCAAACGTCATCTCTCAGTTAGGTAAGTGTGAATAAATTGTTACTTTGCTATGAAAAGCTCTATTTGGCTGGTTGTTCATGTTATTTTGTAAAAGGAAAACATTATTCAGATGTTTGGGATGACACTGAAGCAAAAAATAGCCGTGTTAAAGTCAAAATTATGTTTGAAATTTTTGCGTTTACAAAAAGCTCATTTTCTCCGTTTTTTCATCAGAAATTGGAAAAATGCTCAAACTAAGCTATTTTCTAATGCTGATTTCTAAAGAATGAAATAACGTATGAACTTACTTTTTTTTTCTGCTGAAAGAAGAGAGTCTAATCTTTCTTTTGGTGGGTTCCATGTTTATATAGCAATAGAACAGAATTTTTTGTGGGCCGTGCAAAATCAGGCAAAATCCAGTAAAATGGCCGGGAGCGAAGGGCCTTGCTCCGGTGAAAATGGCTGGGAGTGAATGAGTTAATCATCTCTTCAGAATCCAGGAATGCAAAAAAAAATAAAAATATTTGTCTTAATACCACTCAAAATTGTCTGTCTAAAGCAGGGGTGGGCAAACTATTCCACAAAGGGCCGCAGTGGGTGCGGGTTTTTGTAGCAACCCATTAAGACGACACATTTTCACCAATCTGCTGTTTTAGAAGTGCAATCAGTTGATTGCAGTCAGGTGCTTCTCATTTCTGCTGAAAACTCACTGGTTATACTATCTGTGCTGGGTCAGTTGGAACAAAGACCAGGACCCACTGCGGCCTTCGAGGACCGGTTTGCCCACCCCTGGTCTAAAGTAATACAACAAAAAAACTTCTTAATCAGGGAATAAAAAAATAAAAAAATAAAAATGGAGCCTTCCTTCAGGAAAATCACTACTGCCTTTGTCCACAAGAGCAGCCAAACTCAAGTCATCAGCCAATCAAACGTGCGTTTGAGGAAAAAACATGGACTGGCACATTCAGTAAATGAAAAAGGGGTTAATCTGAAAATAATGAAAATAATTCACTTAATAATGGTAGGGTCAATTCTATCGTTACAGAATATCTAAATGACCTAGATAACTGAACACAATGCAAATAAGGTTGCTTAAAAGTTGGTGGGGACAATTTGACCATCCTGAAAAGTTGGTAGTGTTTTGTCCCTACCGTGTCTATGCAAACCTACGCCCTTGGCCCCCCCATAAAATTAATAAAACAAAAGCCACCAAGTACAGTTTGTCCTCAGTCGAAACGAAGCGAGAACTTAGGCTGCAGAAACACGCAACATGTTTAGGTTAAGGTCAGGAAATGTGACACGGCTCAAGCCATACGCAATAATGCATCTTTAAATGAGCTTTTCACCCAACCGATAGTCACCTACATCAATATTTTGAACCGATAAGAACTTTGACTATCCGACCCCTTCACAATGAATTCTATCTTTGCACGTATGGTACTATTTGGGGATATTTTCTGAAAAATCCAAATTCCAGAATGTCAGTCCCCCCCAAGTCATTACCCCCCCAAATACTTTAAAGTAAAAATAGTCCTATTTAAGTTTCAGACGCCAAGATAATATTCTTTTCATTTGGAGATTTTGATAAAGATTAGTCATCAAGTCTACTGAGTGTACTACTTCTTAATAATATGGTTGTCAACGATGTACCTTGCTCCATTTCTCTCTCCAATTTGCAGTGCAATCTGACCACCAGCGCATGGTTTTCTCCATCTGAGCCGCTCTGGCCCGGGCTTCCTCCAGCTCTCGCAGTCGCAGCTCTTCTCTGCTCTCCCAATCGGCCCCGGCGGCCTCGCCCATGATGCCCAAGGCTCCCAGGCCTCCAAGCCCCGGCGAAAGCAGAAGCGGAGGGCTGGAACTGGAAGTTTCTCTATTCGGGCTCGGGGCTAGCCCGACACTCTCTGTGGAACAAATCCTCCTATCCGACTCCATACCAAGCCTGCACAGTACTTCACCTCCTGTGGACTTGCTTTCCTCAGATAATTGCGGAGAGTGGTTCATAATCGGCGGTTAATCGGACACGAAGGTGTATGATGGGGTAGAATTTGATTGTGACGAGATCATCATCCACTTCGGTCACTCGTGAACCTAAACACAAAGACAGTAGCTTATGAGGAACAAAATATAAGATGCACAAAAACCTTCTGCTTTGCAATGTTCAGTTGCCTCTCCCGAGAACTCAACTTATATCGGGGACACAGGAGATCAGTCTCAAAAGTCCCAAAAAGATTCCAAATAACTCTGAAGCCCCTTTCACAAACATATGCCGCTAAATTCCCGTGTAAGGTGATGAGGGATTGACCTGCATCATTCCTTTCACGCATGTAGATATCCAGGGAATGACGCGGGTTGGACAATTTCACAGACTACTCCAATGTTGCCCACTGGTGCACTCTGTGCGGGGAGGCCTGCTGGCGTTATTTTATAACCCGTCACTTTTGGTCAGCATCGGCTGTCACATTCTGTTGGTCAAATCTTGTTTTGTTACAGAGGGAGCAGGGGGCTGCGAGTCACATCATCACTCGAATTTTTATCTCAATCTGAAGGGGTGCCATTTGTTTGTGCTGCGTTTGCGCTATTTTTGAGAAAGAATTGTTAATCTCAATTATGATAGCGGCACAAACATTTTTTTTCCCAAAATTTTCTTTAAATTTGCCTCTAATGGGTGGGCCAACTTCACGGTAGTGCCACTTAAATCGGGTTGTATGCTCAAAGGTCACAAAGCAAGAAAGGCAGGGGAATACGCCTGCATGCAGATTCTTGAAAAGCACCCTACCAGTATGTGTTTGTTCTACAAATCAGACATTATTTTCCAGTTTCATTGAAAATGCAGAACAAAGTGCGTCCCTTGTAGGTTTGACAAAGTGTATTTTTGTTTCTGAATACGGGACGATTCAGTTTTTCACGGGACGGTTGGCAACCCTATCACTGACACGCTCCGTTGTCAACACACAACTATGGAGGGTGGCTTTTGCGAAGGTAAGTTTTCAGTGCAGTGGTGCATGATATCAACTGTTTTTTCCTGCCCCCAAGTGCATTAGAGACAAAAATGATGGTGGTTGGTGGTGAACAAAATGAAACTAATATAACACAGGGTCTCTGCAAGTTTCCACAAGCCAAATTTAAGATTTTTAAGACATAATGAATTCAGTTTAAGACCCAGCTCACATAAAAAAAGTACAAAAGACTTACTTGCAAAGTATATGAATTTATTTCTCTTTATTACTCTGTTGTGAATCAAGACTTGTAAACTCTGCAGCCGATGGCCGTTGGCCACTTACCCATGGATAAAAGTACTGTAATTCGGTTCTGTTTAAATTTTTTCCCACTGCTATACTAACTAAGCTGTCAATACACAACTGCTCGTGCGCACACTGCAAATTTGTAACGTCTTGATCAATTATTTTTCATGAATCTAGTCAAATAATTTTCTCCATTTTGTTTTGAGTGTTAAAGACTAGTTTCCAGATGAATGTGTCAGATTCTTCCACTTACTTGAAGCAAAAATATTACAATTTGCTCTTATGAAGCCCACATACAGTGGCGCAAATAAGTATTTAGTCAACCTCCAATTATGCAAGTTCTCCTACTTGAAAGGATTAGAGAGGCCTGTAATTGTCAACATGGGTAAACCTCAACCATGAGAGACAGAATGTGAAAAAAAAAAAACAGAAAATCACATTGTTTGATTTTTAAAGAATTTCTTTCCAAATTAGAGTGGAAAATAAGTATTTGGTTATCTACAAACAAGCAAGATTTCTGGCTGTCAAAGAGGTCTAACTTCTTCTAACGAGACTCCTGTATCCTTACCTGTATCAATGGCACCTGTTTTAACTCATTATCGGTATAAAAGACACCTGTCCACAACCTCAGTCAGTCACACTCCAAAGTCCACTATGGCCAAGACCAAAGAGCTGTCGAAGTACACCAAAGACAAAATTTTAGACCTGCATCAGGCTTGGAAGACTGAATCTGCAATAGGTAAAAAGCCTGGTGTAAAGATATCAACTGTTGGAGCAATTATTAGAAAATGGAAGACATACAGTACAAGACCACTGATAATCTCCCTCTATCTGGGGCTCCATGCAAGATCTCACCCTGTGGCGTCAAAATGATAACAAGAACGGTGAGCAAATATCCCAGAACCACACGGGGGGACCTAGTGAATGACCTACAGAGAGCTGGGACCACAGTAAAAAAAGGCTACTATCAGTAACACAATGCGCCACCGGGGACTCAAATCCTGCACTGCCAGACATATCCCCCTGCTGAAGAAAGTACACGTCCAGGCCCGTCTGCGGTTCGCTAGAGAGCATTTGGATTATTCCAGAAGAGGACTGGGAGAATGTGTTATGGTCAGATGAAACCAAAATAGAACTTTTTGGTAGAAACACAGGTTCTCGTGTTTGGAGGAGAAAGAATACTGAATTGCATTCGAAGAACACCATACCCACTGTGAAGCATGGGGGTGGAAACATCATGCTTTGGGGCTGTTTTTCTGCAAATGGACCAGGACGACTGATCTGTGTTAAGGAAATAATGAATGCAGCCATGTATCGGGAGATTTTGAGTGAAAATCTCCTTCCATCACCAAGGGCATTGAAGATGAGACGTGGCTGGGTCTTTCAGCATGACAATGATCCCAAACACACAGCCAGGGCAAAAAAGGAGTGGCTTCGTAAGAAGCATTTCAAGGTCCTGGAGTGGCCTAGCAAGTTTCCAGATCTCAACCCCATAGAAAATCTGTGGAGGGAGTTGAAAGTCTGTGTTGCCCAACGACAGCCCCAAAACATCACTGCTCTACAGGAGATGCATGGAGGAATGGGCCAAAATACCAGCAATAGTGTGTGAAAAGTTTGTGAATAGTTACAGAAAACGTTTGGCCTCCGTTATTGCCAACAAAGGGTACATAACAAAGTATTGAGATGAACTTTTGGTATTGACCAAATTAGGGCTGCAGCTATCGAATATTTTAGTAATCGAGTAATCGACTGAAAATCCTATCGATTAATCGAGTAATCGGATAAAATATTTTTTAGGTAAAGAGCAATTATAAATATGAGAAAAATGTGAATGGGGTCTATACATTAGAAAACGACATTTCATTTAATACTGAACCATTTTCAGTCAATCAATGTCTTTATTTTCGATGTACATTGTTGAAAACAGCCAACAATTGCCTCTCAGATGTGACTAGAAAAAAAAAGGCCAATTCACTGCTTTCACTCCAAAAACTTTTGGATCTTTTAAAAAATAGATACATTTCTTACCTAAAAATGCCATTACGCTTGATAACACACATCACTTAAAAGTTAGGTGTTTTTCCCACATGTTTCAATTGAATTTCCATTTGTGTCAAGCCATTTTTAATTTCTAGTTAAGTTTTAAGTTAGTCTAAACTGTAAGTCCTGTGGCCTATACTACGAAGCCGGTTTTCTGGCTGAGCAGGGTAACTTCGAGAGTAACTTTATCACGTGCGACGTAAGTTCGCGGCTATGCGAGACTACGAAAGGTGGATATGTTGGAACCGAGAAGTGTTGCCATGGCAACACATGCCACACGCCAAACCTGGTCGTGTCAGAGTTAGATCTTGCTTAACATCAGGATTCCAATTAACCACGCTCTATTTAAACAGCACTCCTCCGCGGACGTGTCTTCCTGACAATGACAGAGTACTTGGACGACCCATACGACATTGGCGCGCGGATTGTGAGGGGCTCTCTCCGGAGGGCACGGGTATTTCGGGACCTCCAGAATCCGCTGGCGTACCCGGAAGATGTTCTCCATGAAAGATATAGATTTTCAGCTGAGGGAATTCTTTACCTGTGCCAACTGATCTAGGCAGACGTCACTAATGTAACCCGCCGAGTCAGGCCCTCACAACCGCGCAGATTGTGTGTGCCTGTCCGTGCGCTCTTTCGCCAGGGGACAATATATGTATTCCATCGGTGATGCTGAATATCTGCGTAAGAACACTGTATGCCGTGCGATTCGGAGTGGGGTATGGAAACGCTTCAAATTGATGCATTTATAATAATCATAGAAATATGTAGACTATTTAAACATTGAGAAAACTTGCGTTTTTTTTCTGCCAACTCGAGGAGATTAAATTAAATGTCAAATCCACTGATAGGACAGACGCACAAATATAAAAGATATACATGTTTATTGAATATGCATCTTACAGTCTTGTTTAACTGTGAAAAATCGTTACAAAAGACGGGCTTTTATTTACGCAACAACGCATGGCATCCCCGCATTTCCTTCTTCTCCTGAGTCCTCACAAATATAACATAATTTTTTTTTGTCGGGCTCGGGCCTGCAAATCAAGTTTATTGATCGGACTCGGGTCGAGTCGGGCTGGATTTTTTAGGCCCAAACTAAAAAAAAAAAAAACATACGTATTCGTACAGTCAAGGGGACTAAACATACAATCATCCTGTTTCGTGTGGTGATGCGTGACAATTATTTCTTACTGTTAATGTACCAAATCTTATTTTATTGTCCTGACAGCAGGCTTTATTTCTTTTCATGGACATAAGTAAACTGGCATATTGACGCATTCACAAATCACACGATCTGTAAATTCGCTGTCAACAGACCCGTTGCGCTCTACTCGCCGAAGCGGTGTTGGATTTCGCGGTGAGGGTTGATTTTAATTCCTCATAATTCCGCATGATCATCGCGCATTCCTCCTCCGTGAAGTAAGGTGCCCGTGCCATCGTCACAAGTAGTGTTTGACTCTGGTCACCGCGCCCTTTTATGTGAACGCGCAGTAACTCTGACTGGGTTGACACAGGTTCGACTAATCAACCTCATAATCAGCGTCGTAGTACCGATTGACCACAAACTAGACAACCAGGTTTTGTCAACTCCGGTTACCCGATGGTAAACTGGATTACTTCTGGGGAGGTTGAACTCGGTTCGTAGTATAGGCCACTGATAGGATTTTGAGTTTTTGCAGTGTTCAAAATAAATGTATTGTAACATATCAGGTTATAATATGGCGGGAATATATGCATGTGTTCCTGAAGGAAGGGAGGGAGGTGCGGCAGAGCGAGAGACGTGCCTTCCGGTTGTTGTTGTCGTTCCACAAGTTCCCAAAAAAGAAATAATTGCAACCTAACGAAGCGGGTGACTCTTTGTCGACGTTACAGTATGATACCTGCTGTATTGGAGCACATTAGGGGCCAGTGCTACTTGGTGTTTTATCCAGCAATGACTACTGAGCTAAAATTGACAGTTAGCTTTATCATATTTTTATTTTACCCCCTCATCACTCTACAGCGCTATATTTCACAGATTAAATAAAGCCTGTATGTAAGACATGTTAGCCATGCATCGACAGTGGTCTTAATAGAAACCTAGCCTCCGCAGGGCTAACATTATGTACGTGAGCGAGTCACAGAAACGTTAATCTTATTAGCGCTGAGAAATGTACTGCTTTAAGATGGCGGCGAGGGTAGGAACGTAGATCGACTGGTAAATCGAGAGCTTTGCCTTTCGGCTCAGCTCCTTCTTCACCACTACGGACCGGTGCAGAGTCTGCATTACTGCAAACGCTGCACCCATCCGCCTGTTGATCTCCTGCTCCCTCCTACCGTCACTCATGAACAAGACCCCAAGATACTTAAACTCCTCCACTTGGCCCCGACCCGGAGAGGGCATTCCACCCTTTTCCGACTGAGGACCATGGATCGGATTTGGAGGTACTGATCTTCATCCCAACCGCTTCACACTCAGCTGCGAACCACTCTAGTGAGAGTTGGAGGTCACGGCTTGATGATGCCAACAGCACTACATCATCTGCAAAAAGCAGAGATTAAATGCTGAGGTCACCAAACCGGACCCCTCAACGCTTAGGCTGCGCCTAGAAATTCTGTCCATAAAAATGATGAACAGAATCGGTGACAAAGGGCAGCCTTGGCGGAGTACAACTCTCACTGGGAACGAATTTGACTTACTGCCGGCGATGCGGACCAAACTCTGACACCGGTCGTACAGAGACCGAACAGCCCTTACCAAGGGGCTCGGTACCCCATACTCCCGGAGCACCCCCCACAGGATACCCCGAGGCACACGGTTGAACGCCTTCTCCAAATCCACAAAACACATGTAGACTGGTTGGGCGAACTCCCATGCACCCTCGAGGACCCTGCCGAGGGTGTAGAGCTAGTCCGCTGTTTCACAGCCGGGCGGTCATTGTCCAGCTGCTTCCCCGCAAACGAGCCCTCTGCCCGCAGCAGGGAAACGATGAGCTCTAACTCGCTCGCCGCCGGGCGGGTTGCTGATCGGCGAAGACAATCAACAACCCCGCCACCATGTGAAATGTTCCGGGCTAGTTTTGTGTGATTTTTCGCTTCGAAGACTTTGAAACATCACTCGGTTCGGGTTAGCATGTCGGCTAGCTGTCACGTCTCTTGGTTTGTTTACATTCTCCGAAGCCGGGGCAGGGAAATGAAAAAAGCCTGGCTAACTACAGTGGCATGAAATATCGTTCGGGAGGTGAAGTCGACAGTTTTGACCATTATGGAGTAATTTTTGCCACGTTGTACTGAATAAATGCATGTTTATTATTTCATTTTCCATTTAGCACAAGAATGTTATTTGTCATGATCATACCATTTATTTAGCTATTGGGGAAAATACTTTGATAAAAAGAATATCCTGTAAAAATATTGGAGTAGAGCGACTAAAACAATGACATTTCTGCGGCTTTTTGTCGCATTTTCCTCGTTCTGAATAAATCCCCCTCAATGGGCTGAATTCTAAGTCAGATGAAACCATGACCCTGCCATCGTCATCCTCCTGTTGGTGACGCTAGAGCGCTATAATGGTAGGCGTGACTAAACAGCGGATTAAAAGACTAATTGCTCGTCATCTGCTCTTTGCCAAATTGTTGTATATAGCTGAATCGTCTCAAAATATGGTTCTATATCACATAATAATGCTATCTAAGACTTTTTTTTATCTGGTTGTACGCACATTAAGAAAGTCTCAAGCTTATTTCCAGAAATTGGGTAGATTTACACTGAAAACAAGGGGATTTAACCGTGTTTCTGCAGTGAAGCAATAACTGGTGCTGTTCGATTAATTCTGACAGGGCAGCACAGGAAGTTGTTCCTCTGTAGTTACGCTACAGTGTCCCCAAAAATCAAAACATTTAAAATCGAGACAGGAGTTTATGCGTGTTCTGAATGAAAGTAAAGTCAATAGATTTTTAAGACCTTTCACGGTCGTATTTAATACCTTTTATGAAATTTTAGGATAATTTTGGACATTTTAAGACCATAAACGTTGTCAGACAGCTAACAATGCAGCAAAGTGTTTGCGAAAATCGCGGGAAAAAAAAAAAAAAAAAAGACAGGTAATATTTTTAGCCGTTATTTTGCAAGTGCACGGGTGAGGCCAGCTTTCACTTGACACCAACTCAATGGTCTGGTAATTCATTTAAATATCGACAGAAAAAAACATTACATTATGGTTTTTCAACAGATTTTCAAAACCTTGGTGTCACTGTAGTTTGCTTTCCAAGCCCTCACCAGTCATCCATCCAGTCATTCAACATCCCACGAATAAAACTTTTTTTTTTTTTTTTTTTTAAATAACATTTAAATATATATTTTCGAGGTGGAGACCACTGTCAATTTAACATTTCACTCTCATCCACATGCTTGAAAATTGTATGCACCGTTACAAAATAATCACAATTGCTCAAGTACAAGCCGAAAACACAAATTCTGAACATAAAAAGAGACCTTTCAGTGGCTCGATAAACCAAAATGCTCGACCTTTTCTTTTCGCCACAACTATAGGGAAAGTGTGCAACGACACAAACGGGGTATATGTTTATACATTTCCCCCTTTGACACCAAAGGAATAGTTATGTGCAAACTGTGAACAATAATAAAAACATCACATTGATCAACGTACCGGTCTTTCTCTAGAAGTGCAGATTTGATTCCGTCGAAATAGTTCATATTTCCTCCAAAAAGTTGTTGAAATCTTGGTCCGATGTTCGTTTTCCTTCCACTGTTTAATTTCGGTGGTAAATTGATCTGCGCTTGCGCTACGGGTCGACCATCTTGGATTGCAAACGACAGCAAACTCAGTGGGACAAAACACATTGTCACTTGCGCGAGCCCTTTTCCTTGCAGAACGGTCAGTAAAAGGGGTATGATACGTGCCACCATGGGGGAAAAAATCGTTGATGGAATAACCCTGTTATTCATTATATTTTTATCATGTAGTCAGCTGACCTCATGCTTTAAGCACATAACCTAGACCTCACCAGAGGTTGGTAGAGTAGCGAAAAATGTAATCAATTAAGGACAGTGGTGGATGAAGTACTTCCTTTTTTTAACTTAAGTAAAAGTATAAGTAAAAGTATAAGTAGGATGACCAAACGTCCTCTTTTGCCCGGACAAGTCCTACTTTCACGGAGTATCCTCGTCGTCCGGGCGGGTTTTATAAATTCATAAAAATGTCCGGCTTTTATGATTTTTCACGGGACCAATTTGAAGAGAATTTCTCCGGCCGCTGGGTGGCAGCAGTTGACATGGCTCCTACTAGAAGGGAGGGAAGGAGTAGTTCTTCTTGTTTTTGAGGCATTACCGCCATCTACTGGGTTGACGATTTGGCCACAACGCCTGCCCAGTTGTTAAGTTTTTAATGATAAATACGTATATAATGGCAACTGTTGACTTCTGTCGGAGCTTTGACTGTAAAATCCTGTTTGGTGTCAAATCGTTGCACTGCCGATGATTGTAAACTTTTATAGCAAAGTTTGATTTTTGCCTCAGCTAGCTATCAGTAAGCTAAAACACGCTAGGCATTATGGGAAATGTAGTTTTGAACTGCTAAGTTTGGAAACATGCTGGTTGAATAGTTTGTCAGTTTACTTTGGTTATTGTTTGTGTGCAATCTAGAACATTGAATGAGAATATCAATTGAATGGAAATAACAGTTTGTCAAGGACAATTGTCGTGATAGTAATTTATAAAAATGTTTAGTTGGCACATAGCCTACTGTGTGTATGTGTATTGACTGGACTACATTTTCATGGTCTGCATTATATATAATATATAAAGTATATTTTAGTCATTATTATTATTATTTTTTTTAAAACTGCATTTTTCCATCCAGAGTGCGGGGGCACACTTTAAATATTTTAAAGTGATATAGACATCTTTGTGTGAACTTCGAGAAGTGCGGGGGCACACTTTAAATATTTTAAAGTGATATAGACATCTTTGTGTGAACTTCGCGTAAAATTCAAGTATCTTGAGGCCAGGCTGAGTTTCCTCTTTTTTGGAAATCAAAATATGGTCACCCTAGTATAAGTATCTGATGAAAAACGTACTCACGTAAAAATACAAAAGTCCATGCGTTTATATATATATATATATATATATATATATATATATATATATATATATATATATATATATATATATATATATAAAGGGTGTATTGGTACATGTATTTGTATTGAACCGTTTCGGTACTTGGTGCTCAGTTCGGAACGGACCCAACGAGTTTCTGATGTAATGTAACCCTTACTTTTCGAGGCTGTGAGTCGATCAGGTTACAGTTTCTTTGTGTAGATTATATTTACTCCGTCTTGTCTACTATAATGAGGACCAACACGGTAGGACATTAAGAAATGTCAACGGCGCGACAACGTGGCCGCTGCGGGAACCCAGTGAAACGCGGCCGTTAAAGTCAATCAGCCAATGCACACCAGTCGCAGTGCGGCCGTTAGACGCGTCCCAGAAGCGGCTCATGCACGCGAAAAGAATGGCAGACGCGAGACGCGGCCCTCCTGCGTCAATAATACTAGCTAGCAGACCGGACAGACCGGAAGTCACTCGTGTAAAAATACGGTGGATCTGGTGTTCTGCCAAAATCTTCTACATCGGCGAAACGTCCTACTTTAGTCGAATTTGACACCCAAAGTACTACCGCGTAAACCTGTCGCTATATGCAATAATTCCAGTAATCGCGCGGTATATAAAAATGATGACGGTAATTTTCCTGCTGCGATTTATCGCCTCGCGTGCACGTGCGCGCGTGTGCGCACGTGAAGCACGCGGTTGCCGCTGATGTGTGGCAGACGTGCTTGACAGCGCTGTTTAAAGTTCAGCTTCCTTGTGCCACTCTGTTTTATTAACTTCTGGGTATGTTCGTTTTATACATTTGAGTTTGAGTGACCGTCATTTAATGGATGGAGGCTGGGCCGAGTGCACTGTCGGCGCACAGCAATGAGCGAGCGGAATGAGGAAGAGGACGAACCAGTCTGCAAAATGTTTCTGGAGGTTGTTTCAACAAAGATGGCCAACAGAATAAATCTACATGATCATTTGAAACACTATCATCCTCTCCAGTTTTCACTGCTTAGTTTGAAAACTGCATCGTAACAAGCAGAGCCTCCTCCTTGCTTTAATTGACAATTAGAGGTATTCGCTTAATGTGAGAAATACAGACGACACCGCGCAAAATAGCGTTCCCTCACGGAAAGTGAAGTCAGCTTCATTGTTGAAGAAGTGAGACCGTTTTACCTCTGTTTAATGATATTTGATACCTTTGGGAGACAAATTTTTGGTTGTTGCTACTTAGTCTATTTTTCTCTGTTGTTGTTGAAGTGCAATTACAGTGACTGCAACTTTATACCTATGTGCCTAAATGCTTGTTATTAAGTGCAATTTTATCTTTTCTTGAAAAAAGACATTTTATTCATTATGTGTTTCTGTGCGGTATTAATATTGTTGTCTTTTACTTGAAAGAGGCATGGTCTATTGTTTTTAGTTGTGATTTCTTAAAAGGTATTTTTTAATTTAAAAGTAAACATTTATTATTTATTTAATTGGGTGTAATTGATCTATCAATATATACTGTATTCCCTGTATTCTATATTGTTATTGTAAATCAGTTAAAAGGGGACGGGACTTGATAAGCATATGCTTCTCTCGTCAGCCCTTGTCTTTTCTTCGGTTTTATCGGGTTACTCATATCACATCTTGCAACTGTCAATGATACCGATGATGATGACAATAAATAAATAAACGCAAAAAAAATATTTTTTGGGGGGGGGTACCGCAATAATATCGCATATCACAATAATTTATGAGATAATTTATCGCCCACTAAAATTTGTTATCGCGACAGGCCTACTACCGTGCGCTCTAAACTTGTTTTGTTTAGATGCATACAGGCATAACATACAAAAAAAATGCCTGAAGAAAATACTTAAATGTAGTTATATCAAATAAGGATGGTTTAAATTCGCTACGTGACTAATGTGGTCAACTGCTTCAAAGCTAACACAAAAAAAAAACACAATGGTGAAAAGTATTAGAGGGTAATACATGCAAAAAGTATCTTTGAGGCAGTAAAAAGGTTCTAAAAAACTAAATAAAAACAAAAATAGTGAGTACTCGCCACTTCTAACCGATGTGCGCATGCGTGCGGATGCTTGCGCAAGCGCGCTGAGCATTGTGTAGGACGTTTCGCCGCATAGTAAGGAATGGCCGAACACCGGTCGATTTTCAAACTAAAATGCCATCGTAACCCACTTTTTGAGTCCATCAGATCTCTTGAGTGGTAGATCGGGGCACAGTTGACTTGTCTTTGTTCATTTACAGTTGTCTTCTGTGCTAAAATAATAACCAACACGGCCCTGTGTTCAATACAAAACCTCCTACCACAACAAACCAAGTAGGAACTAATATTCACATAGGAACTAAAGTTATTCAACATAAAACATACAATATAAATGAATACTAAATCACATTTGTAAAATACAAACGCATAATAAAATAAATAATAGCCCATTTAAATAAAATAAATCGAAATGAGCTGAAACACCTGTAATTAAATAATAATAATACAGATCCTGCTTACAAAATTAAATTTATTAAAGGGCAACTGAAGAGCTTTTCGGATTTCGCTTTTGAGTGTTTTACTCAGTTGAATTGTATTAAATGCATTATTCGCTGTCTCAAAAAGTCACATAAATAATAATAATAATAATAATTGACTGCTTAGTTTTCGAGTTATGGCCATAGCAACACCATAGCAACGGGGGACGCGCCGCCCTGCCGACCGCTACCTGATGACGTAACTTCCAGGAAGCTTCGCCACCACTCTGAACACGGAAATATAGCACCACGCTATCCTTGCCATATATTGCATACATTTTCTGGGTTTTACTCGCGAGATTCGTCATGCCATCGCGATGTGTAGCGATGAATTGCTCACAGGAAGACTCGAGACTTTATGAGTGGTCCCATAAAACTTCTCCTGCAAAGGTTTGGACCGTTTTTGTGAGCATGCATACAGGTTCCCAATCGGCTCATTGTTTTTATCATTTCAGCGACGACAGCTTTGAAAACCTACAACAATGCAACATTGGTTTTACAAAAACGTTAGAAGAGACCTTTACTGGCTTTTATGATTCTAAAATTTGATGCACTTCTGTTGATAAACGAGGGGGACTCCTACTGCCTGTTTGTTGAAGCGCGACTTTTTTTTTTTTTGAAGAAGAAGGAACAATAGCATCAAATAGATGCTGATTTGACTGGGGCATTATTATTTGCTCACCAAGAAATTATTATTAAAAATTAATAAATTAAAATTAGGATCCATCCAATATTTTCATGCTGCTGTGATTTGCCAAACATAAAAAATTAAGCGGCGGAAACCCTCAACACGATGAAAAAAGCGTTGCAAGTCAGTCGCCACCCAGTTTCCCAAAACCAACAGAGAGTGGGTCGAGTCATATGATGACCCAAGTGATGCGGTGTCCAGCGATGACGACTGAAGAGATCCTATGAGGCCTGCCAGATGCTGAATTTCTTCCGTCTGCGACACCAGATGATGATGACTTAGGAGAAATAAATGTAGCAAATTTTGATGACATGAAATCATAAACTATTTATACAGTATATACTGTACACATTTTTAAAAGAAAAATCTAGTTACCTTCATATTTTAATAATGATTTATCTTTGTATAGAGAACACTTAATGCTACAGAAAAGAGTAAATACATATTTCCCACTGTCATTATCATTTTTCAATGTTGCGCTAGTCCGTTGCTATCCTAACTTTGTGTTGCTTACTAAATGTATGTTTTTTGATGTGTGCCATTGTGTGCTAGGTATAACTTAGCTTTCGATGTTGTGTTACAATCTGACAGCGAAAGCTGATGCTGATTCAACATAAATCTGGTATCATTTATTATTGTGGCCTATTGAATGTGTTTCAGAATGTAATATAATTACAATATATTATATACCAATAGAATACATTAAACAGTCAACAAAATATGTCAATGGTGTTTACAATTTATGGTTTTGTTTTTTTAATGTAATTCATGCCCCTGTCAGTGCTTCAGCCTCCTCAAGTTTGGCTCTCATGTCTGGGTTCTCCTGACAACACAGGCATACTTTTGGAAGGGTAATTACTTGACGGTTTACAGCAACACCTGGAAAATAAAATCGTTTTGTCATTTATTTTGAAAAATCAATAACATATCATTCATTTAGCCACATTTGGGCTAGTTTTACCATATTTAGATCGGTAGGAGCTGTCCCATTACCTAATATCCAGTTTTAGCTATGTGGAGAGCATAGAAAAATATACAACCATGTCATCGCATTCTCTCAAATAAAAAAATCACAATGCTGGACTTAGGCTTACCACTCACTCTCCCGTTCGTGAAGTGTCGAGCTGTCAATTGGCATCATGACGACATCTGCTGTGTCAAGGAAATCGTCGTCATCTGACACCTCAGGTTCAAACATGTAGGGATTAATTGTAGTTAATCTTTCCTGGGAACCTTTGCCATCGGTAGCGTCACGAAAGAGCGATCCTGAATGGTTACCTTTGGTGGAAATATCACGGACATTGTTGTTGCTGCTATGATAGCTGTGGATAGTCTTCTCTGTTGCATCGGGGAATCTACGTCACACTTCCGGGTTTGCGAAGGGAACATTAACGGAGTGCAAAAAAACAAAAAAAAAAACGCGAATTGTCCTTGCAATTACGTGTTGATAGTGTCATGGTGTTTTTGACGAACTCGTCCAAAGTTTATATTCGTAAAATTACACCAAAATCCGGAAAGGTCTTCAGTTGCCCTTTAATTTCTGTGTGGCGCTTTAACTTGAGAAAATCCACCAATAAAGCTTTTGAAAACCGTTCATAAGGGGAAAAAATGATTCATTGAGGCATTTAATTTGTAAAATACATGTTAAAATCTTTGTCATTGGGATTGCTTTTCTCTTTAGCACAGGACTTCTTTTTTCTTATTTCTTTCAGAAAGCAAGCTGACCAATACGCGGGGTCTGAAAGGCAAATTGTTGTTGGATTATTATCTTTAAATAGCTGCTACTTTTTGAGCAGAATTCTAGCTTTCTATAGGCTAATAATCCTATTGTTGAATGCACAAAGGTGTGTAATAAACAACTAGCACTTTTATATTTTGCATTTTGTTTTCTTACTGTACCGAAAATGAACCGAACCGTGGACTGGAGGCAAGAGATCATTACTGCGCAGTTTTAATTTCAGAAATTTCTGGGTGCATTCAATGATAGAGCAAAGCTGTGTATAGAGAAAATGCACGCCGAACAGAGAGCTCAGCGTTGCTTAAAAGGAGGTGTGTCTGTTTGGTGATTAATTGATCATGCAAAATAGGTCGTGAGCCCTGCTGGTTGGCAGTTAAAAGTCCATGATTATTGTTGGCAGTTAAAGTCCATGATTATCTGAGGCAAAACTATCTATCATGCTTGCAAGCATATCAGAAGATTGCGTTAGGCGAGATGTATACTGACTTCAATATATATACATATATATACATATATACAGTGCTGCTCAAAAGTTTGTGAACCCCCTCAACATTTTGGAATTTTCTATTATTTCAACCTGATTTCCTAATCAATCAATTCAGTAGTTTTTTTTTTGTTTTTTTAACAGTTGTGTTGTCGAGACTAAATTAAAAAGAGTTTTCATCAACTGATGTAGGTGCAAAATTGAACTGTTTGGTCACAACCAAAACCGCCATGTCTGGCGAAAAGTCAACACTGCATACCACCAAAAGAACCTTCTCCCAACAGTGAAGCATGGAGGTGGGAATGTCAAGATCTGGGCTTGCTTTTCATCCTCAGGACCTGGACAACTCCACATAGTCCAGGGAATCATGAATTCTGAGGAATATTGTCAAATCCTAGAACATAACCTGACGCCATCTGTTTTGAAGTTAAAGCTTGGCAGAAGGTGGATCATGCAACATGATAATGATCCAAAGCATTCCAGCAATACAACCAAGGAATGGCTGAAAAAGAAGAAGATTCGTGTTCTGGACTGGCCCAGTCAAAGTCCTGACCTAAATCCCATTGAAATGCTGTGGCGGGACCTGAAGCGAGCAGTTCATGCCAGACGCCCATCAAACCTCTCTCAACTGACTGCGTTCTGCAAGGAAGAATGGGCAAAAATCCCCCAAAGTAGATGTGAGAGGCTGATTAGTCACTACAGAAACCGTTTGGTTGAGGTAATCTCTGCAAAAGGAGGCGCAATATCCTATTAACTGAAGGGGTTCACATACTTTTGCACACATGATATCTGAGTTTTTCTTAAATCAACCACTTTTGTTAAATAAAGAATGACAATATAACTATTTCTTTTGTTTCAGTCCATTATTTGGAATGTCAGTATTGTGGATTTGGGTATAACTTAACATTTAATAAGGTTATTTTAGTTTTTTTTTACAAAAAATCTGACCATCGCTGTGGGGTTAACAAACTTTCGAGCAGCACTGTATATATATATATATATATATATATATATATATATATATATATATATATATATATATATATATATATATATATATATATATATATATATATTAGGGCTGTCAAAATTATCGCGTTCACATTATTGACATCAACAATGGCGGGTTACTAGTTTATTTTTTGATTGAAAATTGTACAAGTTTTATTAAAACGAAAACATTAAGAGGGGTTTCAATATAAAATTTCTATAACTTGTACTAACATTTTTCTTTTAAGAACTACAAGTCCCTCTATCCATGGATCGCTTTAACAGAATGTTAATAATGTTAATGCTATCTTGTTGATTTATTGTTATAATAAACAAATACAGTCCTTATGTACTGTATGTTGAATGTATATATCCGTCTTGTGTCTTATCTTTCCGTTCCAACAATAATTTACAGAAAAATATGGGATATTTTATAGATGGTTTGAATTGCGATTAATTGCGATTAATTACGATTAATTAATTTTTAAACTGTAATTAACTCGATTAAAAATTTTAGTCGTTTGACAGCCCTAATATATATATAATTTACAGAAAAATATGGCATATTCTATAGATGGTTTGAATTGCGATTAATTACGATTAATTAATTTTTAAGCTGTAATTACCTCGATTAAAAATTTTAATCGTTTGACAGCCCTAATATAAATACATGGTGGAAAACACATACAAGTCTGAAAAAGCAGTTGCTGCTCTTGCACCCCGCTTTAAAATAAACATCTGTATTTTCAGACAAAAGAACTGTTGTGTTTGATGAAACAATACAGTATTGGTATTGGTACAGTATTTGTCTGTTGTACCCTGGAAACCCCCGTTTACAGATGTCGCG
The DNA here is from genome assembly GCF_030265065.1 of Corythoichthys intestinalis. Taxonomy (NCBI): domain Eukaryota; kingdom Metazoa; phylum Chordata; class Actinopteri; order Syngnathiformes; family Syngnathidae; genus Corythoichthys; species Corythoichthys intestinalis. Next base: position 82,911,042 of record NC_080395.1, read on the forward strand.
CGACCGCTTTTGTTTCAAGCCAGCCATAACAAGAAGGTAAGTAATTATATCTATTGTTGGAAATGCCTGTCATTATTGGCTTTGAATCATTAAACAATGTCTAATATTTGGTTTTTAAAAGGAAAACGACTTTAAAAAGTTATACACTCGCATATTCTTAACTTTTAAACAAATTATGTCACATTTAAATAAATGGTGTCTGTAAAAAAGTCACAGATATCTACCTCATAACTATTGCTTAATTGTATTTATTTTTGTTACTGTCACATTTTCTCCGATATGTTAGATGATAAATAATCGATCGAAACAAAGAAAAATTGAAAACGTTTAAAAGGGTAAATGTATGAAAAAGAAAATCTCGACCACTCCTCGATGTCTGCAATTTCTGCATCGCGACCTTTGTTATATTAACATGTTTCACCCATAAAATCCCCCCAAAAATCCAGCCAGCCTAGGTTTCCGACCCCTGCTCTAAATTGCCCCTAGGTATGAGTGTGTAGGTGAACGGTTGTTCATCTCCTTAGGTCCTACAACTGGCTGGCAACCGATTCATTGTATACAGCGCCTAATGCCCATCGTTAACTGGGATAGGCTCCAGCACCCACGCGATCCTTGTGAGGTAAGCGGTTCAAAAAATGAATGAATGAATGAATGAATGAATGAATGAATGAAGAAAAGCGACATGCTTGGATGCAAAAAACAACAACAACATGAAGCAATAATTCTATTCTATTCTATTCTATTCTATTCTATTCTATTCTATTCTATTCTATTCTATTCTATTCTATTCTATTCTATTCAAGGGCGTAGGTTTGGATAGGGACGGTAGGGAGATAACACTACCAACTTTCCAGGATGCTCAAATTGCCCCCACCAACTTTTAAGCATCCTTATTTGCACTATAGGGTGATTCAAAACGAATGTGCCAAAATCATAACACATGTCAAAAATGAAAAACATTTCAAAACTCTAGCTTGGACACGTGTGTTGAACATCATTTCAAGTTTTACAAACTATTTTGGCTCGATGGCTTTCTCAAAAATGTGTATTTACTGCCATCCTGTGGCAAACACATGTCATGGCATACATTCATGTTTATGTACATGGCCACACTGAGTACTTGTAAGTAGTCGTTTGAGCACTTATAAAACTTGAAATGATGTTCAACACATGTGTCCAAGCAAGAGTTTTGTAATGTTTTTTTCATTTTTGACATGTTTTGTTATGATTTTGGCACATTCATATTGAATTACCCTATAGGTAATTTAGATTGTCTTCCTACATGTTGTAAGGATATAATTGACCCTACCATTATTAAAGTGACGTATTTTTATTATGTTCGGACTTACATTTACCCCTTTTCACTTGCTGAATGTACCGGTCCATTAGCCCCCCCAAACATACGTTTGATTGGCTGATGACTTGGATTTATTTAAAATGTATTTATTTATTTTGTTACAATATTTATATTTATATTTATATATGCCTACGCAGATATTTTTGACAGATAATCATACATTAATCATTATCAAGGTAAAAAAAAAAAAAGCTATCATATTTATTGATTTTGGGTGTGCTTGTGGACAAAAGCAGTAGCGTTTTACCTGAAAGAAGGCTCCATTTTTATTTACTTTTTTTATTCCCTGACTAATACGTTTTTTCAGTTATATTTAATTTCTTTCTACAGTTAAGCTGCATTAAGACAAATGTTTATATTTTGCATTCCTGGATAGTTTGTATTTATTGTGCATGTTGATATAATTTATATTCAAATATTGCAATTTACCCCCCATGAGTCATCACCTTATCGTGGTGGAGGGGTTTGCGTGTCTCAATGATCCTAGGAGCTATGTTGTCTGGGGCTTGAAAGCCCCTGGTAGGGTCACCCATGGCAAACAGGTCCTAGGTGAGAGGCCAGACAAAGTATGGCTCAAAAAGACCCCTTATGATGAGCAACATTAATGAACCCCAGTTTCCCTTGCCCGGACGCGGGTTACCGGTGCCCCCCTCTGGAGCCAGGCCTGGAGGTGGGGCTCGAAGGCAAGCGTCTGGTGGCCGGGCCTGTCCCCATGGGGCCCGGCCGGGCTCAGCCCGAAAAGGCAACGTGGGTTCCCCTTCCCATGGGCTCACCACCTGTGGGAGGGGCCAAAGGGGTCGGGTGCGTAGGGAGTTGGGCGGCAGCCAAAGGCGGGGCCTTGGCGGTCCGACCCCCAGCTGCTGAAGCTAACTCTTGGGACATGGAATGTCACCTCTCTGGCAGGGAAGGAGCCTGAGCTGGTGTGTGAGGCAGAGAAGTTCCGACTAGATATAGTCGGACTCTCCTCCACACACAGCTTGGGTTCTGGTACCAATCCTCTCGAGAGGGGTTGGACTCTCTTCCACTCTGGAGTTGCCCATGGTGAGAGGCGCCGGGCAGGTGTGGGCATACTTATTGCCCCCCGGCTTGGCGCCTGTACGTTGGGGTTTACCCCGGTAGACGAGAGGGTAGCCTCCCTCCGCCTTCGGGTGGGGGGACGGGTTCTAACTGTTGTTTGCGCTTATGCACCGAACAGCAGTTCAGAATACCCACCCTTTTTGGAGTCCTTGGAGGGTGTGCTAGAGAGCGCCCCCTCTGGGGACTCCCTCGTTCGACTGGGGGACTTCAACGCTCACGTGGGCAATGACAGTGAGACCTGGAGGGGCGTGATTGGGAGGAACGGCCCCCCCGATCAGAACCCGAGTGGTGTTCTGTTATTGGACTTCTGTGCTCGTCACGGTTTGTCTATAACGAACACCATGTTCAAACATAAGGGTGTCCATATGTGCACCTGGCACCAGGACACCCTAGGCCGCAGTTCGATGATCGACTTCGTAATCGTGTCATCGGACTTGCGGCCGCATGTTTTGGACACTCGGGTGAAGAGAGGGGCGGAGCTGTCAACCGATCACCACCTGGTGGTGTGTTGGCTCCGATGGCGGGGGAAGATGCTGGCCAGACCTGGCAGGCCCAAATGTATTGTGAGGGTCTGCTGGGAACGTCTGGCAGAATCCCCTGTCAGAAAGAGTTTCAACACCCACCTCCGGCAGAACTTCTCCCTTGTCCCGGGGGAGGTGGGGGACATTGAGTCCGAGTGGGCCATGTTCCGCACCTCCATTGTTGAGGCGGCCGATCAGAGCTGTGGCCGTAATGTGGTTGGTGCCTGTCGTGGCGGCAATCCCCGAACCCGCTGGTGGACACCAGCGGTAAGGGATGCCGTCAAGCTGAAGAAGGAGGCCTATCGGGCCTTTTTGGCCTGTGGTACTCCGGAGGCAGCTGACAGGTACCGGCTGGCCAAGCGGACTGCGGCCTCGGCAGTCGCCGAGGCAAAAACTCGGACATGGGAGGAGTTCGGTGAGGCCATGGAAAACGACTTCCGGACGGCTTCGAGGAAATTCTGGTCCACCATCCGGCGTCTGAGGAGAGGAAAGCAGTGCACTATTAACACTGTGTATAGTGAAGATGGTGTACTGCTGACCTCGACTCGAGACGTCGTGAGTCGGTGGAGAGAATACTTCGAAGCCCTCCTCAATTCCACCGACACGCCTTCCTTTGAGGAAGCAGAGTCTGGGGACTCTGAGGTGGGCTCTTCGATCTCTGGGGTTGAAGTCACTGAGGCGGTTGGTAAGCTCCTCGGTGGCAAGGCCCCGGGGGTGGATGAGATCCGCCCGGAGTTCCTAAAGGCTCTGGATGTTGTAGGGCTGTCATGGCTGACACGCCTCTACAACATCGCGTGGACATCGGGGACAGTGCCTCTGGATTGGCAGACCGGGGTGGTGGTCCCCCTTTTTAAAAAGGGGGTCCGGAGGGTGTGTTCCAATTATAGAGGAATCACACTCCTCAGCCTCCCCGGTAAAGTCTATTCAGGGGTACTGGAGAGGAGGGTCCGTCGGGAAGTCGAATCTCGGATTCAGGAGGAGCAGTGTGGTTTTCGTCCCAGCCGTGGAACAGTGGACCGGCTCTACACCCTCAGCAGGGTCCTCGAGGGTGCATGGGAGTTCGCCCAACCAGTCTACATGTGTTTTGTGGATTTGGAGAAGGTGTTCGACCGTGTGCCTAGGGGAATCCTGTGGAGGGTGCTCCGGGAGTACGGGGTACCGAGCCCCTTGGTAAGGGCTGTTCGGTCCCTGTACGACCGGTCTGGTCCGCATTGCCGGCAGTAAGTCGAATTTGTTCCCAGTGAGGGTTGGACTCCGCCAAGGCTGCCCTTTGTCACCGATTTTGTTCATAATTTTTATGGACAGAATTTCTAGGCGCAGCCAAAGCGTTGAGGGGGTCCGGTTTGGTGACCTCAGCATTGAATCTCTGCTTTTTGCAGATGATTTAGTGCTGTTGGCTTCATCAAGCCGTGACCTCCAACTCTCACTGGAGCGGTCCGCAGCTGAGTGTGAAGCGGTTGGGATGAAGATCAGCACCTCCAAATCCGAGACCATGGTCCTCAGTCGGAAAAGGGTGGAGTGCCCTCTCCGGGTCGGGGATGAGATCCTGCCCCAAGTGGAGGAGTTCAAGTATCTTGGGGTCTTGTTCACGAGTGACGGTAGGAGGGAGCGGGAGATCGACAGGCGAATCGGTGCGGCGTCTGCAGTAATGCGGACTCTGCACCGGTCCGTAGTGGTGAAGAAGGAGCTGAGCCGAAAGGCAAAGCTCTCGATTTACCAGTCGATCTACGTTCCTACCCTCACCTATGGTCACGAGCTTTGGGTCGTGACCGAAAGAACAAGATCCCGGATACAAGCGGCCGAAATGAGTTTCCTCCGCAGGGTGTCCGGGCTCTCCCTTAGAGATAGGGTGAGAAGCTCGGTCATCCGGGAGGGACTCGGCGTCGAGCCGCTACTCCTCCGCGTAGAGAGGAGCCAGCTGAGGTGGCTCGGGCATCTGGTTCGGATGCCTCCCGGACGCCTCCCTGGAGAGGTGTTCCGGGCATGTCCCACCGGCGGGAGGCCCCGGGGACGACCCAGGACACGCTGGAGAGACTATGTCTCTCGGCTGGCCTGGGAACGCCTTGGGATCCCGCCGGAGGAGCTGGTTGAAGTGGCTGGGGAGAGGGAAGTCTGGGCTTCCCTGTTAAAGCTGCTGCCCCCGCGACCCGACCCCGGAACAAGCGGAAGATAATGGATGGATGGATGGATATTGCAATTTATTTATTTATTTATTTATTTATTTATTTATTTATTTATTATTATTATTTTTTTAAACCTGTCCTGTTCAGCTGTTTGACAGAGAATGGAAGTCTAAGTGCCCAGATTCTGAACAGTTTTAATGTTTCACATTGAGAGTCTGACATACTCCCATTGTGATCATTCAAAATACCTTTTTATTATGACAAAGCAGCGAACAGGAAGGGATTATGGGGGGACAGAAGAAAAGAAATACCGGTACAAGAGAAGAAGGAAAAGAAACACATACACAAACAACAACTAGAAATACATTGAACATCTAAACTAGTTACTAATATGCTGGTGCTATCGTCAGCGAGATGTATTTCCGGTTTACACCATGTGGGGGCCTATTGGCCAGTGAAAGAGGAGAATGGGGGTGGGGGTGTCTATAAGCCTATAAGCTAAGTGATTGAAAGGGGTAGAGTGTACACAAATCAGTTCTGTGATCTAGAACCCAGTAATCGTGTGAATCTCTTATGAGTAAGCCCGTTGGCGACCAACCCTACGCCGCCGCATGGCCAATCCCGGCACCGGGACCCCCGACCCGAGAATGCCCTACCACATCCAGCAGCACGCAGGCCCCACCGGGCGCGCGACAGCCACGCAGACGGGCGGAGAAGCCGCGCGGGCGCCAACCCAGGGCCACAGCCCCCACCCAGCCAGCCCGGGGAGGGAGGGAGGGCGGGCGCGGGGGCGGGGGGCCATGCGCAGCCCATCCCTCCTCCCGCAGCCCAGCAAAGGAGCCATCGTCTCCCCCCCGGGACCCAGGGTGGTCCCCCGGGCCACCCGCGCACCCATCAACCGGCCTTCAGGGATGGCAGGAGGGGACGCATCACCAACCCCACGCCTACACCCACCCCCGCCCGCCCACCTATTATATTGCAATTTAAATTTGCTAATAAAATCCAGTCATTTAATCTGGAAGTTTTCAAAATGTTTCTTTAGAATTGTTTAAAAACAAAGGTTTGAATCGAACGGAGGGTCACCAGATGGGACACACGTGAAAGTTAGTATGAATAAATACAGATGTTTTTTTTTTCATAGATCATTTGGCAAATCAGTTATTAGTTTCATATTTGTGACAAATGTAGCCCTGACCCCAGTTCAATAATCTGTTTGGTTTTATTAATGTCCCGTCCCCAGCAAAACGTTTACATGCAGGTTATGCTCTTATATCGTCCCTGCCTATGTTGAGACCAAACCTACGCCCTTGATTGTATTCTATTCTGTTCTGTCTGTGGTAGAGGCCAGCCACAGAGCAGAACGCACACTCCACTCGATTGGTGGCGGTAAAGCACCAATAAACTGTTTGCCAATATTGCAAAGAACCCAGAGCCCGCCCAGAGGAGTCCCCCGACGCAAGATGGCCGTACGTTCCTTATGTCGCCGACTTCGCCTTAAGAAATCTATCCATATGTATTTGAACTCTATGTCTACACCGGCACCACATTAAAAAGGCAAGTGTCTTAGATATTTGATAACAGTTTATCCTTTGAAATATTTTACAGCTAACACAGTTATGCATCGGCCGCTTGGAGTCAGCATTCATTGAACTTGTTGATATTCTCTGTAATCATCTCAGGTGTTAGCTGATGGCATAGTGTTGGCCACGCTATCAACAGCTAGCCGCTGTCAGATAACATTGAGCTCCATTTTAATATTGGTGTCATTCAACATTTAGAGTAATGTACTTAAAATTTCAGTGTCACACAAGTGTGCGAACGGATAATTTTGTTCAGAGCAATACATTATCGGATTACTTTGTATTCGATTAGCTAAACAGACCACTATTATGAAACGACCATCTACGTGTTACACACAATGAGTATAAATTGCTCATGGTTTTCATTTGAAATTATTCTTTGAATGAAGTAACTAAAAATATAAGTTGTTGTTGATTCACCGTGAGAGCGCACCATAGAATAGGAACTAAAAGTATATGGATCCTCAGCCTTTCAATGCCAAATACAAAGCCTTACAATGTTTTCTACCGAATTACTTGTAGATGAAGGCCTTCTTCGGGTTGCCGTTTTGGCGATGGAACGTTCTTATGCCATCAACGCGAGATCACCAAAAGCTTGCAGAATTTGCAAAACAATACTAGAAAGATACACACGGTGGATATAAAATAGTAGAGCCTCAAGAGCTCTTTCCCAGTATAGATTTAAAAGGGATCCATTTTACAATTTTAGGTATTTTTGCAACATATTAATAGTTAGTTGATTGAAACATAATTGTAATTAAAATACGTATAGTTTTATATTACTATTTATACACACAGAGAGGACGTTACAATGCTCGAGAATGAGGAGGAATACAGTCATTTTTCAATTATCACTCTTAATTGGGACAAGAACCGAACGCGTAAAGTGAAAAACTGGCAAGTTGTTTCACCCCCCACATTTTTAAAATACATTTTTTATGGTGTACTACATATAATATTAATAAGTATATATATATATATATATATTTATTTATTTATTTATAAGCTATATATATTTATAAACTATATAAATGAATGTTGTCGTTGGAACATTTAAAGAATAGTTTGAAACATGTAAATAAAATAATAGCTAAAAAAAATTACAAAATAAATAATTGTAAAAATAAAATAATTGTACTGTACATTAGGGCTGCACAATATATTGTTTGAACATCAGCATCGCAATGTGCGCATAGGCAATAGTCCTATCGCAGGACATGCAACTTTTTTTATTTTTTTTTATTCATAAAGGCAGCAAGTGTGCAGAGACGTGGCCTCCTGGATCCTTTTGATCAGAGTTGGATAGAGTAGCCAAAACTTGTACTCAAGTAAGAGTAGCGCTACTTCAAAATAATATTATTCAAGTAAAAGTAGTCATCATCCAAAAATATGTACACAAGTACAAGTAAAAAATTGGTGAAAAGAATACTCAAGTAATGAGTAATATTGTGAGTAACTGTTTACAATGTTAGGTTTTTATTCTTAGAATTATCTTTTAAATATGGTATTTTTTTCTAAGTACATACAGTACATACCTAACTTTTTACGGTGCTTCAAAGACGTGATTGAACAGGCTGGTGTGATACAAGAAAGGCAAGCTTGAGTCTGATTGGTATAATGGAGTCATGATTATTGTTGCGACAGCTCATTGGTGAAACTGGTAGAGCTACTGGTGAAACTGGTAGAGCTACTGTTGGCATCTCTGACAAAAAGGTCAGTTGCGGTGGTTATTTCTGCATTTGATGATTTTTGGTTCATCAAGCGTAAAATTTGAGAATTTTATAGCCTTTTTAAGTTTGTTATACTTATATAAAAAATAACCGTGCTTTTATTAGGGAACAAATTTGATTTTTTTTTTTTTTTTATGCCGCTGCTGATGAAGACTCATATATGCCTATATGTATATATATATATATATATATCTCTATATATAGATATATATATTTATATATACACACAGTGGGGAGAACAAATACTTGTTCTCCCCACTGTATAACATTTTCGAAAATAGGCCCACTACGGAGCGGCTACTTGCCCCATTTCCCGTCAACTGATGGTAAAGTCCTTTAACTGATTAGAAAACACATTGGCTGGACCAAAATTGAAAAAACATGAATTACCATTTATTGTCCCCCTTATTACTCAATGGTTTTTATGTCTTGTAATGTTAAAATGGAGAATGGACAATTTTCATTTTATATCCTGTATTTTTTTTGTGATCACCAAGCTCTTATAAGCCTTGTTCCCTTTGACTATCTAGCGTGACCTAATGGACACAGAAGAACTTTGTGGGATTGATGTGGAGACCAGAAGAATTTTGGGGGAAATTGATTCACCAACAGAAGAAGACGGCTGTGTTGAGGTAAACGCCTTTTTCAGGGATGGGAAGTCATTTTCAAAAGGACCATTTGAAAAACTTGATTATTTGTCAAGGGCCACTCCAACAGTTTCTAAATTGGGGCAAGTCACTTAGGCATGTGCCGGTTACCGGTTTCAAGGTTTACCGTGGTATGAAAACGTCATGGTTTCAAAACCACAAAAGTGAAGCACGGTATGAGCTACTTTTTTTATGTCCCAAAATGCAGCGACAAATCCGTGGCTTGAAGGGGCAGCGCTCACCCCTTCCCTTACCGTTGTTGCTCTGTCCTGTGTCTGCCCCCCCCCCCCCCCCCGTCCCAAAAAATAGTCGCTAGTATGGGAGTACTACGTCTACCGAAAAGAAACAGACGGCCGCGGCTTTGAGGAGGAAGGACAGAAGGACCTCCAACATGATTTCACATTTACGTGTCCATGATTCGTCACTTTACACAAAATTTAATGTAAGCTAATGCTGTCATGAACATTTCCCATCAGGTACGAGAATCGACTCCAGCGTGTTTAGTGTGTCTAGCGATGGTAAAACAAATACAGTGGTACCTCGACATCCGATCGCTTCGACGCACGATCTTTTCGACATCCGACGTAAAATTTGACTGGCCATGTGTTTCTACATCCGACGACATGCTCGAAATACGACGATTTTTGACAGTGCCGCAGTTTTTTTGTTTTGCCGGAAGACTGACCCACGGCTGATTTTCTTGTGAGAGAAATCAACACTGGATCCAAAAAGGTTAGTGCAGGTGGAGGAAAAAAAAAAGAAAAGGTGACACTTACCATTGAAATTAAGATGTAAATGATAGCAAAATATAAGCATGGTGTGTGCGTCATTGAACTGGGTTGACAGTAGGGCCGTAGAATGTCGATCTCGGCCGGTTGTCCTCCTTCGTTTGCCAGTCTTTCCGGTTGTCGTCCTTCGTTTGCCAGTCTTTATAATTCTTATTGTGGTAACATCCCCAAAGAAATCGCCAGCTGTGTCAGGTTTCTAATAAAAATAGAGCCGCGCTCTGTTGCTCACTGTCACGTCAGCCTCGCGTTCAGGTACAGCAAAAAAGTCCACCACATTAGAACCCGATTCGTTACATTATAACAGGTATTATTACTATTACTATTATTATATCATTATTATTATGATTTTTATTCATAATTTGTTTGTTTTGATCTTTGTAATTGCTATTTGCAATAGTAACAGCAGTATTTATTAAGGATTTAGTGTACCTTTTTGGGCTGTTAAACAAATTAATGGAATTATAATGTATTCTAATGGGAAAATCCTGCTCGACATACAACCATTTCGACTTACAAACAAGGTCCTGGAACGAATTAACTTCGTATGTAGAGGTACCACTGTACTATAACGTAAGCTTGTTAACGAGGCAGATAACATTGATAGTTAGGATGCAAAGACGGCTCACTAGTTTCCTCTCTACCATTAGCCTACTTTTGTAAAGTCTTTCGCCATTGTAAACATCTGTTCAAAATAGCATTTTCATAATACAGCCTTTGGTGTTTTTTCTCTCTGGCAACTTTTTGTGTCAAGAGAGTGTGTGTGTGATGGTATATAATGTGTAAATAATGATATGAGTCATACACAAGCATGCTTTTTCTCACCCTAGCTCTCGATTATTATTCAGCTAATTAATACTAATAGTAGTAGTGGTATGTGTTTTACATAAACAATATATGATCAAATTGATTTTAAGTCCAGTTCTATATTACCAAGCGTTCTTGTTCTAATGTTGAGCAACTTGATCTTATGTTGGGCTGTGGCTATGGGTTTTGTCTATAAGTTATATTTATTTCAATTTTATTTAAAATATTTGTAAATTATTTTTTGTTTTAGTTCTTTTAAACATTATATTCAAGTTGATGTTCAAAGTATGTTGTGAAAAAAAAAAAAAATCCTGTTCAGTGGAAAAAAGTTTTTTTTTTTTTTTAACCCGCATACATTACAAAATAACACATTTCACAGCTATAATTGCAATACCGGGATAACGTCAATAAGTGAATAAGTATTTTTGCTTAAGGTTTTCATACAGTCAAAATCTCATACCGGCACATTCCTAAGTCACTGTATTTGAATATTTACGGACAGGACATTACAATAAAGAGAAAAACGTACTTGGGGTCACAGTATTGACCTTTAAGGGGCTGTGTGAACAGAAAACATAAAATTTTTTCCCGTTACCGTCGAACAGTTTGCAAAATGGCTTTTTAGTTGCTTTAGGAAAATGAAAAGTTTTCTCCAACTATGTAGAATTCCAAATCATTTTCTCATTCACATTCTTGCTAAAGTTTCCCTAGTCCGTAAAATGAAAATGTCTGGGGGAAAGAAAAGACTTATGTTTTTTTAACCAGTGGGCGTTATTTTATTTTGACTAAATTCTTGTGATTTTGTCCAAAGTATGGTTTTTCCTTTTGAAATGTGATAACTAAGTCATTGATGAATATTTTTTCACTTTCAACCACTCAAAAATGTTCATTGACATCAGACCTATCTACACATATATAGCTTTTATTATTATTATTGTTTTTTCTTCATGTCCCCTTTACCTTGTTTTGATCCAAAAACTCCATGTAGCATGTATCACCAAGTGTCAAGACACAGCTGTGAATGGCCAAAGCTGGATTTTTTTGTGGATTTTATGGGTGAAACATGGTGATATAACAAGGGTCGCGATGCAGAAATCGCAGACAACAAGGAGTGGTCGAGATGTACTTTTTAATATATTTACCCTTTCAAACTTTATTTTTCAATTTTTGTCTGTTTGGATCAAATATTTATCATCTAAAATATTGGGGAAAATGCAACCAGTAACGAAAAAAATACAATTAAGCGATAGTTATGAGGTAGATATCCGTGACTTTTTTTAGACGCCAATTTTTTCATTGTGACGTAATTTGTTTAAAAGTTTAAAATACGCGAGTGAATAATTTTTTTAAAGTCGTTTTTTGTTTTTTTAAAACTAAATATTAGACATTAATCAATTATTTTAAGCTAAAAATGACAGACATTTCAAATAATAAATACGATTACTTACCATCTTTTCATGGCTAGGTTGAAACAAAAGCGGTTGCGCGACGTCTGTAAACAGGGGTTTCAAGGGTAAAACGGACAAATTAAAAATAGTTCCGGGGCTTAATGCGCCATGAATCTGCTATGGCAGCATATAGACATATTGTTCTATCAAACACAACAGTTGTTTTGGCTTAAAATACAGCAGTTTATTTTAAAAAGGAGTGCAAGAGCAGAAACTGCTTTTTCAGTTTTGTGTTTTCCACCATATATATATATGTAAAATAAAAGTCTAATTTGAATATTTCATATGACATAGTTAGAGGCCCAAATAAGTCCACAAGTCTTAACAACAGAATTTATTTGCAAGCAAATTCATGTATTGGCCAATGGCGCCCCCTAGTGACTTTTGGGTGTTAAGACTCTCAACACACAAATTCCTCTATTTCCATGTTTTTGACTCGCCAAAGAAGCGATTGCATCAGTAATCACGGAAAATGCATTATAAAACATCAGGTTTACAGCATATCAAAAATTCTGATTTATAATGGGAGTCAATGAGCCATAACATTGCATAATTACAAGAATTTAGTGCGAATCTCCCCAACCTGTTTGCAATAAGTTAGAAATTGCAGCATGGTGCCATTTTGATCTTTACATGTTTTTACTATCCCGGGGAAATATGTTCCCTAGTGTAACTTTTCCAATGCTTTTTGTTTGACGAAACACAGAAAAAAACTTAAAAAAAAAAAAAAAAAAAAAAAAAAGCCAGTGTATGGACAAATAACATCGGCGGGACTGGGTTTGATGGAGTTTTTGCACATATTTTCAAGTAGGACTAGCATTTTGTCCATAAATCAGTTTTATTAGGAATCAGTTATCAAAAATCAATATAGATAATAATAATTACACGTGGGAAAGAGTAACTTTCTTGCATTTCCAATGTAACAATTTTTCAATATTACTAGATCACCTCAAGCACTATACTAGTAATAAAGAGTTGCCACCAATCAAACAGATGATGGATTTTATGTATAGTGTAATTAAGATTTCAAATTTGTGGTTATTGGGAAGAATTCCACTGCTGTCAGCACATTAATCGTCCTCGAAACCCTGGTAAACGAAAACATTTTTTTAATTCAATGTCTGAATTGCTGAAGAAAAACGAGTTGTCCGACAAGTTGCTGTCTGCGGTGATTGTATGTTCTGCTGCATAAACCCACACTCCCGCGCGTGACGTAACAGCTTCTAACAAATGATGTTTAGTCACGCTGTTGAAATGGCAGAGTGAGTTTTTCCATGATCAAAGTGAAGCCTTCTTTCTGCCTTTGTTCAAGGGCTGGTTACAGCCTAGTACAACAGTTATGCTTATTACCATTAGATGTCTCTAAACTAAGATTTGTTGTGAGCATACCATTTGCATTCATGGTGCAAAAATTAAATTAACAATAAATGATTGAAAGATAATTATACAGTAGACTCATTACATACCTCATTCACTGTACTGAAACTGTGTGCCTTTGTTGTTATTTTGAGCCAGAAGCACTGTGTGAGCCATATGTGGTATGGCAGTCCCTTATTGGCATTTTGCACTTGCACTTGATCCACTATTTTGATTTCAACAAAAAATAGATATGAGCGGGCCGCCACTTGTGTTGTTGGTCTTAGTGGTTTTTCAATGCCATATGTAGTATGGCAGTCCCTTATTGGCATTTTGCACTTGCACTTGATCCACTATTTTGATTTCAACAAAAAATAGATATGAGCGGGCCGCCACTTGTGTTGTTGGTGTTAGTGTGTTGTCGGTGTTAGTGGTTTTTCAATGCCCCCTTCGCCTTCCTTCCTTCCTTTTGTTGGTTCGAGTTGCACATTTTTGATTGTTCAGTTCCTTCCTATAGTGCGTCGTTTTTATGGGTGCATGCGGACGAGTTTTCAGTCTTTTACCTGTCAGTTAATTCCTTTTTATTGGTCTTTTTCTTTCCTAGTTTGACTTTACAGCTGACAAACAAGCGTTGACACTGTTGAAAAGGTATTTTTTGACTGACTATATAACAGTAAATTTACGACGGAAAACACTCTGGTGACTTGAAGTTCCGTTCCCAAGTTTGGCCAACTTTCAAAATTGTCTGATATGCATGTGTAATACATAATTGGAAAGCTTAAAATCTCAATTTTCTGTGGGAAGAAAGTTTTGGAACAGGAGAGCATTTAAAAAAAAATAAACAGCAAAACCCTATCAGGAGGTGAGAGCATGAAAGAGCAGAATTAAAGACGCCATGACTTTACGAGATACTATGACGTACTTACATTGTTTCAATCCAAAAACTCCATGTAGCATGTATTACCGAGTGTCAAGACACAGAGGTGAAAGGCCACAGCCGGATTTTTGGGGGATTTTATGGGTGAAACTTGGTAATATAACAAGGGTCGCGATCAGGGGTGAAAGTGGTTAGAATTTCTTGCCGGAACTCCCCGACGTGAAGGTCGCCACGGAGCAAGAAATTTTATTTATATATTTTCTGGGGGGGGAGTGTCGAAACTACTGAAATGCAATTGTTTTGGTCAGTTATTTCTATAACACATACCAAAACTGATTTTCATTCAAAATTGTATTTTTTCAATGATTTTCCCTCATTTACTCACATACTAAATGACAAATCTCAATTTTAACTACTTAACAACACAGGATGTATATTAAAATTGAAGATAATGTGAACATTTACTTTTTGTTTTTTAATAATCAGGATATAAGTAATCTGCTTTAAGAAAAATAAGTACAAATGACTTATATTATGCGGAGTGAATTGGAATATATTTTGAAGATCGCGCAAACATTGACTTTTTTAAATCATAAGGAAATGAATAAAAAGCCTAACATAAATGAACAAATATAAGTCCAAAGTGCACATTGACAGCTAAGATGTTCTGAACCTCCCCATCAGCGCAAATAAAACTAAATATGATAAATACGCCTTCTCAACTCTTTCCTTGCTCTTAAAGATTTGATCCATTTTCTGTTGCATTGCCCCTTTTTTTTTTTTTTTTGCTGTTTCAGAAAACATGCACATTTGAACCAATCAGAGCTAACTATGTCTGGTGATCACATGTCAGTATGTCAGCCAATTGAATGGATAATTGAGTCCAGGCGTTTTGCTTTGCTCCGTGCATTCGCACGTTGGCGTGACTCGTCATCGTCAGACTCTGATAACTGCAGCAGCTGGGGAAACCTCCATGCCGTTCGTGGAATAAAATAAATAATAAATATCGGTGGAAACGGATTACGCTACACAAGCACTTTATTATGCTTGTTGTTAACACGTGTGTATGTAAATCTGATGTTTGTAGATTGTTTTCTTCTTGGAGATGAAATGCACGTGTGACAGCTTTGTATTTTTTATTTTTTTTTACATAGCGTTTTGACAGTTGCCGTCATATTTTCGGAATCAAAGCACCGTATACAGGAACAGCGTTCTGGCCCTAAATCTTATACCGGAACTGCGTTCCGGCCCTGAATGTTATACCGGAACTGCGTTCCTGACCGTTCCGGCCTACTTTCACCCCTGGTCGCGATGCAGAAATCGCAGACATCAAGGAGTTATCGAGATTTTCTTTTTCATATATTTACCCTTTTAACGTTTTTTTTTTCTCCAATTTTTCTTTGATAGGATCAATTCTTTATAATCTAACATCGGAGACATGCAACAGTAACAAAAAAAAAAAAATACAATTAAGTGATAGTTATGAGGTAGATATCCGTGAGATATCGGTGACTTTTTTTACAGACACCATTTTTGTCATTGTGACGTAATTTGTTTAAAAGTTTAAAATATGCGAGTGAATAATTTTTTCAAGTCGATTATTATTATTATTTTTTAAACAAAATATTAGACATCAGTTAATGATTCTTAGCTAAAAATTACAGACATTTTGAATAATATAATTAATTACTTTCGTTTTATGGCTGGGTTGAAACAAAAGCAGTTGCGCGACGTCTGTAAACGGGGGTTTCCAGGGTAAAATGGACAAATTAAAAATAGTTCGGGGGCTTAATGGCCCATGAATCTGCTAGGGCAGCATATACACCAGGGGTGGGCAAACTATTCCACAAAGGGCCGCAGTGGGTGCGGGTTTTTGTTCATACCCATCATGAGGACAGCCTTTCACCAATCTGGTTTCTTACAAGTGCAATCAGTTGATTGCAGTCAGGTGCTCCTTGTTTCCACTGAAACCTCATTGGTTATACTGTGTGTGCTGAATCAGTTGGAACAAAGACCAGGACCCACTGCGGCCCTCGAGGACCGGTTTGCCCACCCCTGATATAGACATATTGTTCTATCAAACACAACAGTTGTTTTGGCTGAAAATACAGCAGTTTCTTTTAAAGATGAGTGCAAGAGCAGAAACGGCTTTTTCAGTCTTGTCTGTTTTTTCCGCCTTATGCTCATTTGCTGGTGTCATCATATTCATAGCAGCATAGAAAATGCCGGTGTTTTTACATTTTTTATCTTTTTTAGTAGGACCTTTTATTTGCCGTCGTCAAGCAAAGTATATTCACTGTAGGGTGGAATACTTGCTCAAATAGACACAACAATAGTCACATTTTGAATCCGTTGGTTGCTTCTCCACTCCCACTCAAATGACACATCTAATCACCTCAATTTGTGCATAGCTCCAAAGGTATATTTTTTTTTTATTTGCTTGCTTAGTCGGGCATGTTCTATGTTTCGTCCCCTTTGCGAAGGAATGTTTTTTTACTTGCCCTGGGCAATTGGCCGGTGGTTTCATTCAAGACGTTTGATTTTCACTGTACATTTTCTCTTTGTCTCTTCTCAGGAAGTTGCACAGTTTGGCTTAGAAATATGTTGTGCTGAGGAAGAAAGAGGAGAGACTCCTGGCAGAGAAGGCAGCCCAAGTGACTTGAAGGAGACGGAGCTTGAGCCTGGAGGTGAACCTAAATCTGCTGAACACGATGCCTTTGGTGGGAACTCTATAATGGAGGGCTGTCACTTTATTGAATGAATTGTATTAAATGTAGTTATTGTCATTATAGAAAATGCTCAATGAGATTTGAAAACTACTCCGGTGGTGCAAAAGTAAAAAAAAAAAAAAAAAAAAAAAAAGTAAAAACAAGTGTGAAGATCAGGCAACGTAAATCATGAGGGATGCCGTTATGCATCTGCAGTAGAGAGGGCAGCAGAGCAACAATAGAGTAGAATAAATTAAATAAATACATTGCACAGTAAGCAGTCACTGAACATAACGCCGTGCAAACAATTACTGCGTGTTCATTACCCTAATTGCACTGGGAAGGAAAGTGTTCATAAATCTTGAAATCAGAGCTTTGATGCATCTGTACCTCTTCTCTGAGGGCAACAGGGAGAACTGGCTGTACCCGTGGTGTGAACTGTCACAGGCCATGCTTTTGGCCCTACGTGGATACCTGATGATATAGGTGTCTGACAAAGAGGACAGCTGCACTCCAATGATGCTCTGTTCTGATTTCCTGACTCTTTCCAGAGCCTTCTTGTCATTCTTAGAGTTGCTCCTAAACCACACTAAGGTGTTGTGGGTCAGGATGCTCTCTACAGAGCATCTATTGAAGGAAAACAGCAGATCCTCTGACTTGTTGACCTTTCTCAGTGACCTTAAAGGGATCCACGGATAGAAAGACTTGTAGTTCTTAAAAGATAAATGTTAGTACAAGTTATTATAAATTGATATTGAAACCCCTCTTGATGTTTTCGTTTGTATACAATTTGTAAAATTATTTGAACTAATAAGTCAACGTTGTTGTTGACGTCGAAGGGTGGTGACGTCACAGGGCCAAGCTGCCAGAATTCACCTTTCACTCTTAAAAGAGAATTATAATACTAAGGGGCTGTGAGATATCAATAGAACCGTTATGTGGCATGGTAACAAATATTAATAAAGTTAACAAAAAAATAAATCACATTCATGACCAATTATCGAAAATAGATCGAAAATTACGAACATTTCCAAATGTAGCCCGGAAACAGCCGAATGGGGCTGTGATGTCACAACCAGGAAGCAAAAGGTCGAGGCAGGTGCCATCATTGTTTATCGACGAGAGAGCTGCGTTCATGTTTTATCAAAAAATCGCTAAAATGGTTCAAACTTGTCGTGCTAAGTGGTGTACAAATAGCCATTTGTCGCAATATAGTACCCATGAGTTCCTGAACGTGAGAAGAAGAGCTGGACTACGCAGACAATGGGTAAAGTTTGTCCGTGCAAAGATGGCTAATTTTGCAGACCCAGTCTCCGGCACGGATTTTTGTGGTGCGCATTTTACACCTGAAAGCTATTCGAACTAAGGACAAATGAAATCAGGTTTTGCTAAGAAATTGCTGCTTAAAGCAGATGTGGTGCCCACCTACACGCGCAGCCACCTAAATGTCCCGAGATATCAAGAAATAGGACGATGACTGGCACTGATGAGACCACTCCACCACCCCAGGCAAAGCAAAGGAGGGGAGCAGCAAAGCTCGAAATGGCCGGAGTGAGTACTCTTTTATAATAAAAAACATATCACGCATTGGATATAGGACTGGACACATGTATAAATTATCGCTCGTAAAATATACAGAACAAATCCTTTAATCCCATTCATATTTGTGTCTGTTGGCAGAGTGAAAACCTATGATAGCACAATAAATGATAATTATTCTAAATATTACTTTATTTTGCGGTCACGGTGTATCCGCTTCACAAAAAGAAATGCAAAACAAACCATTCGGTGTTTCCCACACGATCTGTTGTCGGTGTTTCATCAGTGTGATTGCTCCCCTCAATGATCGTTTCAGTAGACTGCATTGGCTTTCGTTTGGGCTCAAATTGATAACCCAAAACACCAAAGAAAGGTTCACAACTCTCCTCGTCACCATTAGAAGAACGTTTGTTACGTCGGATTCGTCGCTGCAACTAGAAACAAAATTGTCCGCCATTATTGCCGCCATTCAGTACTTTGTCAGGACCCAAGCACTGAGCCGGTGTTTCCTAGTTGTGACGTCACGCACACAATATGCTAGATTACGGGGATCTCGGGCGCCGGTCGTTTTAGCTTGACAATCGATCCAAATTCCTATAATTTTTTTGGGTGTTGCGATGTGTGTAATTACACGAAGTGGCATGATATGAATCCAGAAGGCATGCGTGTATTGATAAATGATGGAATGTTAGCATTTCCCCAGGTGTTTTAATACTGTTTAAAAAAACAAAAAAAACCAACAAAAAAAACCTCACTCTTTAATTATGTAAGGTAGTGATTTAAATACGCCACAAGGTGTCAATGGCGAGTTTGACCTTAATTAGGGATCAAGCCAATGAGTGTGTTTTTTTTCCCTTGACTGACTAGTTTCTTTAATCCACAGTGGGAGAGAGAAAGCAGAGTGGACCTAGGCATTCAGATTCGTAGCTTGGACTGCGCCGTTTATTGGCATAAGCTTCGGCAACTCTTTCACAACACATATAAGTATCATATGGTGAAAATACTACAGAACTAATACTCATATCTCTCAAAAAAATGTCACCAAGAAGAAAAGTGCTTCAATCTGTATTACTGAGGTCCTATTCTCACACCGTTAACTCAACAATGCAAAGAAAACTGGTAGTCACAATCAAAATACCGTATTTTTCGGACTACATGTCGCACATGAGTATAAGTCGCACCAGCCATAAAATGGCCAAAGAAGAGGAAAAAAAACATATATAAATCGCACCGAAGTATGAGTCGCATTTTTGGGGGAAATTTACTTGATGAAATCCAACACATAGAACAGATATGTCATCTTAAAAGACAATTTAATATAAAAATACAATAGAGAACAACATGCTGAGTAAGTGTTGAGTGTATTGTGCATGAACAACGAAATGTGAATATACTGTCCTCACCAGGACGCTACGGCTCGGTCCTTGCTATACAACGAGCTAAACTCCCAAGTTACGATGCTGGATTTCGTCCTCGATACCAAACAGGTTCGCATCAACGTAAATAAATGATAATTAGGTGCTATTACAGCAATGACACAAACGTTTAGCATGCGTTCGCTAGCATTAGCACATCGTTCAAACAACCACATAACTGGCTCTAAGTGTCCAATCGTGGGTGGAGAAAACACAACAACAACAGAAAAGATGATACATACAGGCGTTGCCTCTGTAGAGAGATTTTACAAGCATTAACAATGAACCTAGGTTCGCAGCCATGTCTTTCTCTCTCTCCCTCTCTCTTGCCCACTCGCTCTCAGAGACGCTGCGTAGCTGTCTTTCTTCTTCTGGTGTGTGAGTGCTCTTCTTCACGTAAACAAGTGCGAATGCACCCCTACGTGGGCGTGAAAGCGCCACAAACTAAAAGAATGCATTTCAATATAAAAAAGTCAATAATACAATTGAACACACGTTGCCAAAGGCAGAACGCGAACGTGGCCATAGCTATTAAGATTTATTCAGATAACTATAACATAAAGAACATGCTAACAAGTTTACCAAACCATCAGTGTCACTCCAAAACACCAAAACAGCATGTGAAATGATATCATAATGTGTTAATAATTTCACACATAAGTCGCTCATGAGTATAAGTCGAAAAAACTGCAACTTATAGTCTGAAAAATAAGATGCGCAAAATACACATAAAAGTTACTCAGACTTTGGTCAACCTATATATAAACATTTTAGCTACTCCTTTAGCTCAAACACTGGATGGCAATATTTAGTCATACACAAACTATGATGCTGGGAGCCATTTTCAGGAGTCTTGTGAAGACAACACTCAAATGAACGTGAATCACAATAGACCCAGTCTAGAAAAAAAACACAGGGAGCCACGGCGTCAGTCGAGGGAGAAAACACACTCATTGGTTTGATGTCTTAATAATGTCTAACACGCCATTGACACCTTCTGGTGTATTTAATCACTACCTTACATAGTTAGACTGTGAAATACAGCAGCATGGCCCTGTGACGTCCCCGCCCTGCGACGTCAACACCAATAACGAACTACTAGTCACTGGTGATTGCAGGTCAATTTTAATCATTGCAGGCGAGGTGCTGAATGAGGCCTTTTAGATAGCGTCGGATGAGGCGTCCAAGTTATCTTTGACATCTAGTATGGTGAGGAAAAAAAATCACCAGTTATACAGCGATGTAAAGAGCGTGGGAGAACAACTGTTGGCAGGGGCCTGCCACAGTGCCTTAAAGTGTATATGACGTGAAAAAGCATGTTCATTTCATTCTACATGAATTATTTTAAGCTCCTGATTCTGAATGAAATGGACCGCTTCGTTGTGTGCAGCCGAAATCGATATGTTTATTCAACATGAATGCTTCACAAGTTTTGTATATTTTGCATTTACCCTTCATTTTTTGGTGTCATGCCATCCGATATTCAGCAGGCTTTTGTTTTTACACCCGGGAGAGTGAACCTTTTTGGGTTTCCAAAACATCCTGTTCACAGCCAATAACGGGCAAAACAAGTCTGACAAATGAGGGACATTGGATTGACGTTGACACTATACATTTTCATGGATCAACTATATATCAATAATAAAACTAGAATCTGACGTTATATTTTACAAAAAAAAATGCCATGTGATCCAACCCAGTCCTTCCAAATAGAAATTGACTGTTTGATTCACAGACTAAGGCAGGGGTGCCCAAACAGGTCCTCAAAGGTGGTCCTGGTTTTTGTTCCTAATGACTGACCACAGACCGTTTAACCAATGAGGTTTCTGCGAAAACAAGCAGCACCTGATTACAATCAACTGATTACACTTGTAAGTCACCGAATTAGTGCAAATGTGTCGTCCCACCGTGGCCCGATGTGGAATACTTTGTGGACTCCTGGGCTAAGGCTTTTAGTCATATTAGTGAATTTAAGTACAGATACCTGCTTACTGATTTTACAATGAAGCCAGTGATTTCTGGTTTTCCAAAATGTCACAAAAATATTTGTGTCCCTCTCTAAGAGCAGCCCTTTCACAGAAGCATTGCCCAATTATGTTGGGCCTCAGCTTCGACCACTGGTAGAGAAACTGCCCTCATACAGTACCTCAAAGATGGAGACTTTGGGTTCATCTTGCACGTCTAATTGCAATCTTCTAGGTTCTAGCTACTCTGTTTACACGCTAGCAACTCCCACCAGAAATTTCATCAAGGAGACGTGGATTACAGTGGATATTGACAGAAGAGCTACGCAGGAGGAGCTTCATTTCTTTGGAGAAATGAGACAATACTTCCTCGACGACTCCACCTAACGGAGACGACAATTGACATCGCAAAGCATTTCACAAGCGTGTCGCAAAACATTTGTCTGCAAATATTTAAAAACTGATACCGATTTCGATTCTGCTAGCTTCACTAAAACACCTGTTCCTGAACAATACTTTTTAATACCAATAAGGTCAGTCCTAGCGACCCGCCAAGCTAGTTTTTCACAGAAAAAAATAACAATGAACAATATCTCTGGCAGAAAGACATTTGCAGACAGGTGAGAGGTCTTTTCTAATTCTTAAGTCTTTGTAGTTTTTCTTCATTGTCAGTCGTAAGTCGTTTTCATTTCCAGTGAGGGTTGAACTGCTGTTTGTCACCCATTCTGTTCAAAAGGGTTAGACCTGGACATGTTGACATCGCATAACATTACATGAACAGAATATGCTGAGTCTGGTTTGGCGGCCTCAGTATTCCATCTCTGCTTTTTGCAGTTGATGCAGTTCTGTTGGCTTCGTCAAGCTGCAATCTTGAACTCTTACTGAAACTGAATTTTAAAGAATCTTTTTTTGTCATTATGCGGTACACAACACAACTCCGTTACAGCTCTTGGACCACACAAGGAGACATCACAAAAGATTGAAATGGAAGGCCATCATGCGATTGCACAAATTTATAGTTAATGGACATACTGCACAGCATATTGCACATATCTACCACTGTATGAATGAGATACAATTTAAATTGCAGTGCAGGGATTCAACTCCATTATAACAGGGGTGGGGTAATATCTGTGAGAGGTGGGGTGTGATTGGTTGGCAGCGCTGGGGAAGAAGCTGTGTTTTGCTGTTGGAGCAAGCTTTGATGCTGCTATATCTCTTGCCAGAGCAAAGAGGCACCAAAAATTTATGCCTGGGTTGGGTGGGGTCTGTTCCGATTCGACTGGCCCTCATCTGGACCCGGCTGTCATACACAGAGTCAGGGTGTGGACTTTGACTCCCATACCACACTGTTGTGCTCAGACAGATGTGGTTGGCAGCTGGTAAGAATCAGCTCCTGCAAATCTGAGACCTTGGTTCATAGTCAGAAAAGGGTACAATGCCCTCTCCGTGTCAGGGATTAGGTACTTCCCCAAGTGGAGGAGTTTAAGTATCTCGGGGTTTTGTTCACAAGTGAGGGAAGAATGGAGCTGGAGATCGACAGGCAGGTCAGTGCGGCGTCTGCAGTGATGCAGACTCTATTGGTCCATCATGGTAAAGAAGGGGCTGACCCAGATGGGTTGAGTTTGAAATGTCCAATTGTGTGAGTGGTCTTTAGTCCAGCTTTTACTTTAGCTTTACTTACAGTATTTTTTCAGCAATCATTGGGCAACAAGCTCAACAGGTTGGGGAAACTGGGTGGGAACAGTGGAAAAAATGATGCAGTAGACCGGTCCATTTTGCCAAAATGTCATTGTAGTACCTCAAAAATGATTCTCAGTAGTTTGTGTGCAATGTTGGTGCATGCTCCTAATAAGATGACTGATGGTTTGCTGGTGGATCTCCTCCCAGATCTGAACAGGGTATCACTGAGCTCCTGTGCGAGGATGCAAACTGGCGGCGCCGGATTGACCTTAACAGAATGTCCCAGAAGTTTTCTATTGGGTTTAGGTCAGGTGAAGGTGGGGGCTAATCAATTGTATCAATTCCTTCAACCTCCAGGAACTGCCAGCATACTCTACCCACTTGCATCCATCTGGCATTCCCGTGGACCAGAAGGAACCCAGGTCCTGCTGCACCAGCGTAGGTTCTGACCATGGGTCCAAGGGTTTCATTCCGATACCTGATAGCAGTCAAGCTTCCATGACCTAACCTGTAGCAGTCTGTGTGTTCTTCTTGGGATATGCTTCAACATACCATCACTGACCCACCACCAAACCGGTCATGCTTAATGATGATGCAGACAGCATAATGTTCTCCATGGCATCTCTAGACCTTTTCACGTCTATTGCATGTGCTCAGATTGAACCTGCTCTCATCAATGAAGAGCACAGGGCGCCAGTGACAAATAACCATCAAACTCTGCTGTGCTGGCCAGTGAACACAGAGCCCACGACAGGACGTCGGTTCCTCAGGCCATCCTCATGGAATCTGTTTGTTTCTGATTGTTTGGTCAGAAACATTCCCACCAGTTTCCTGATGGAGGTCATTTTGTAGAGCTCTGGCTGTGCTCATCCTGTTCCTTGCACTTGCAATGAAAAACTACAGCAGTAGAAAGTCGGTCAATAAAAAAAATCAGCCAAAAGAGATGAAGAGGGGAAAAAAGTATCGGCGGCCTCAACCTCGTTGCCTTTCTGATGCTCCTGTTGGTAATTTCATTAACAAAAAAACAGCTATTGATTGACTGATTAACAACCCCCTCTGCTACCTAACTGACCTAGCAGAAGTAAATGTTTCTTAAATACACTACGTCCCCTTCAAAACTGCGTTATTTCAGAAAGAAATTAATTGATGTAATTTATCATGAGTGGTTGATTTGATCATGTCACAGAGACATAGGTACTTGGTGAAGCAAATGGATGTCTGCTTTAAGAGTGGAAGATAAAATATAATAACACATGCTGACTTTGCTCGCTGTTGCCTTGCATCCTTTATATCATGCTACTTTCCAATCTGGACACTGGCTAGTGAGTAGTGTGTTATATCCAAGTTCAGTTGTTCTTGTATTGGCTTGTATAAGATATTACACAACAGTTGCTGAATAACTTGTATAATTACCTGTTTTTGTGAAATACTAACGCGCTTTGTTTTGATTTTGTTTTTCAGGGAAGGAGGTTGTCCTTCTTATGCAGGCGTTGAATTCCTTAGCCACACCTGAAGAAAAATTGGCTGCTTTGTGCAAAACATATGCCGACCTGGTAAGATTTCTATTCAGGATTCACATTTTGTAGCATAAATAGAACTTTTGAAGTTTTAAATTTAATAATTGTGTGTCTGAACTCCAAGTCCAAATATTGACTTAAATTTCAAAGGAATGGTGGGATGACATTAAATGTACAAGAAGACTTAAAAGGAGCACATCCTTGGTTCCTGCTTGCTAATGCATTCGTGCTCAGGGAACACTAAAATAGTCTTGATTACTAATCTGAAAGCATTGCTATAAAATATGAGTTGGTGTTTTAGTACAGTAGTAGAGAAAAGTATTAAAACACAAAAACCACAGTAGTGTTACTTTGATTTAAAGTGTGCCTATCACGGTTTCAAAACAATTGTCAAGACTCTCATAGATCCATAACTATTGAACTTGTGCAAAATAATTTTTGTAACTGTTTGTCTCCTTATCACTGAAACCGATAACGTAGTCCAAGGCAAGGGTTCCGGCAGATGCTGTAGGACTCAATATAAAATAGCAGTCAAGACTCGTTGACTTTATTGTGCAACGGTTCGCAATGCGAAATTGAAAGTGGGTAGGAGGAGGAAGTAAGTCCTGAAGAACATGATTTTGGGGAGATTTTACCACAGAAGTTCAGCAATTTCCTACATACTGAGCAGTTCCCTACACAACACATATTAACCATTATAGCTGAAACAAATACTCGAGCAACTCGAGTAACTCGAGTTTAAAAACTGATCCGAGTAATTTTATACACCTCGAGGAATCGTTTAATTTTGCCAGCTCTAAGCTAGAGGAGTTCCAAAAAATCGATTATTACATGCATATCGATTCGACACGTGACGATTCGATTACGATGTTTTTCCCTCATAACTTTATGACAGCCGCTCATAGCAGAACAAAATTCAAGACACGTCTGCCGCCGGGCACCGTTAACGGGTGCGCGCACGTTATGATGGATGCTGCTGGTTACTGAGAGAGAGATTTACTCCTTTTGAAAAGACTTGAAAATAAATTTGTGTACTAGACAGGCAGGAACAGAAACGCGAATCGGTGGTCGGTGCTTTTGTGCACAAGTTTTTTTTTTTTGAGCAAGAGGGGAAGAGAGAGAGAGAGTTGCTCCTTGTCATTTAGATGTCCAGCAGTAGTTTTAAGGTATCTCAATTGAAAAATGTCCTGAGACTGTGTGCATCTAAAAGAGGTGAGTACACGAACCCTCTTGTACTGTACCTGTGTAAATTTTATTGTATTGTTGAGTGAAATAAGTACTCCCTTTAAAATGGTTAATGTTTTTGCACTTTCTTGTAAAAAATAAAATAAAATAAAAAAGCAGCTTAAGGGCAGCTTTTGTTGTATGGGCATGTTTTCATTGTTCCTGTTGAATTATTAAGATATTTTAAATAAATAATGGACATAATTTTTTTTTGGCTACTGTATTAAGTAGTAATGTGCGATGCATCGATAATCGCGATAACCGCGATCACCGTCAATACGGCGCTCATCGTTTAATAATCGGATCGTAGCACACTGAATCGTAATCAAATCGAATCGCGGGGTGCCTAAGATGGCCCACCCCTACTTTAAGCATCACGTTTTGCCCGGACTACTTTTAATGCGGGACAACGCACTGATGTCACGTGCATAGACGAAGAAGCAATTTAAAAAAAAAAAAAAAAAAAACCTTACTACAGCCGACAGCCGCGACAGACTATGTCCGCATGATGCTTCAGTGGTAGCAGGTACCATCTGATGCGTCTCATAGATATCACATGTTGTAGAACTAGATGTGAAATGACTGACTCGGCGGCGTTAGTAAACAGCCGCCATCTTAAAGCAGTAGACTTCTCAGTGCTAATAAATAAGATTAAAGTTACTGTCACTCGCTCACGTGATATTAGCCCTGCAGAGTGCTAGGTTTCTATTAATTATGACCACTGTTGATGCGTGACTAACGTGTCTTTATTTAATTTGTGAAAACATAGCGCTGTAGAGTGACTAGGGTGTAAAATAAAAACTTAATAATGATAACTGTCAATTTTAGCTCAGTAGTCATTGCTGGATAAAACGCCAAGTAGCACTGGTCCCTAATGTGCACCTATACAGTAGGGGTGCAACGGTTCGGTTTGAACCTCTGTTTTGGGATCACAGTTTCGGTTCGGTTTCGATTTGTGTTTTGCATATAAAAAAACAAAAAAACAAAAACCAAGTCCGACTTTCCAAAACACTGCCTTTATTTTGCTTTTTAGAAAATGAAACACTTCAAATGTAAGCATTTACAACTGTTAAAATGCTTTTTAGCTCTCTGGCTAGTGTAGTGACTGACTATTGAAATACACACACAGTAGTAAAAGCGTGTTTTTTTTTTTTTTTTAAGATTTTATTTCATTCATATAGGACAGGGGACTCAACATTTGCGGCCCAGGGACCAATTGCAGCCCAATTTGACCTCCAAATGTTGTATTGGTGATGCCCACACATATTTTGCTGTGGGCAAAAAAAATAAAAGTACCGTATTTTCCGCACTGTAAGGCGCACCAAAAAGTCTTCAATTTTCTCAAAAGCCGATAGTGCCCCTTATAATCCAATGTGCCTTATACAGTGGGGCAAATAAGTATTTAGTCAACCACTAATAGTGCAAGTTCTCCCACTTGAAAATATTAGAGAGGCCTGTAATTGTCAACATGGGTAAACCTCAACCACAAGAGACAGAATGTGGAAAAAAAAAAAAACAGAAAACCACATTGTTTGATTTTAAAGAATTTATTTGCAAATCATGGTGGAAAATAAGTATTTGGTCAATACCAAAAGTTCATCTCAATACTTTGTTATGTACCGTTTGTTGGCAATAACGGAGGCCAAACGTTTTCTGTAACCCTTCACAAGCTTTTCACACACTGTTGCTGGTATTTTGGCCCATTCCTCCATGCAGATCTCCTCTAGAGCAGTGATGTTCTGGCGCTGTCGTTGGGCAACATGGACTTTCAACTCCCTCCTCACCCCGTGGCGTCAAAATGATAACAAGAACGATGAGCAAAAATCCCAGAACCACACGGGGGGACCGAGTGAATGACTTACAGAGAGCTGGGACCACAGTAAGAAAGGCTACTATCAGTAACACAATGCGCCACCAGGGACTCAAATCCTGCACTGCCAGACGTGTCCACCTGCTGAAGAAAGTACATGTCCAGGCCCATCTGCGGTTCGCTAGAGAGCATTTGAATGATCCAGTAGAGGACTGGGAGAATGTGTTATGGTCAGATGAAACCAAAATAGAACTTTTTGGTAGAAACACAGGTTCTCGTGTTTCTACCAAAAAGGGAGGAAAAAGAATACTGAATTGCACCATACCCACTGTGAAGCATGGAGGTGGAAAGATCATGCTTTGGGGCTGTTTTTCTGCAAAGGGACCAGGACAACTGACCTCTGTAAAGGAAAGAATGAATGGGGCCATGTATCGAGAGATTTTGAGTGAAAATCTCCTTCCATCAGCAGGGGCACTGAAGATGAGAAGTGGCTGGGTCTTTCAGCATGACAAAGATCCCAAACACACAGCCACGGCAACAAAGAAGTGGCTTCGTAAGAAGCATTTCAAGGTCCTGAAGTGGCCTAGCCAGTCTCCAGATCTCAACCCCATAAAAAATCTGTGGCGGGAGTTGAAAGTCCGCGTTGACCAACGACAGCCCCAAAACATCACTGCTCTAGAGGAAATCTGCATGGAGGAATGGGCCAAAATACCAGCAACAGTGTGTGAAAAGCTTGTGAAGAGTTACAGAAAACGTTTGGCCTCCCTTATTACCAACAAAGGGTACATCACGAAGTATTGAGATGAACATTTGGTATTGACCAAATACTTATTTTCCACCACGATTTGCAAATAAATTCTTTAAAAATCAAACAATGTGATTTTCTGTTTTTTTTCCACATTGTGTCTCTCATGGTTGAGGTTTATCCATGTTGACAATTACAGGCCTCTCTAATATTTTCGAGTGGGAGAACTGGCACAATTAGTGGTTGACTAAATACGTATTTGCCCCACTGTATATGGATCAATATTTTTATTCCCTTTAACGCAGCTTCAACTAGTGGATGCATAATGCAGCCCCAAAAACTACTACTACTGCGTCTTATAATGGGGGTGTGTCCTATATATGAAAACAGTTTTAAACTAGGCCATTCATTGAAGTTGCGCCTTGTTCTCCGATGCGCCTTATAGTGCGGAAAATACGGTATATCCGTAATTTTAAATAAAATGCATGAGTTGATTGAATGAAACATTTTGGGATGGCTGCCAATGGCACTCTCCTCACTTTCCCCAGGAGGCGGGACACAGCAGGGTTGTTTGACAGTGCTCTTTTGGCTACCGGATTAACAGTGTGGGCAAAGCAGCCAATCTGTGGCCCTAGTCCCTCAGTTTCGTTCACTGCGTTGACAATGTTGGATGCGTTATCTGTGGAGACTGGTATATATATTAGGCCGCTTCAACTTCCACTTATCCACTGCGGTGCACAATTCCTAAACTAATTTGGCGCTGGTATGGCTTTCATAGATAGGAGTTTGCAGGACTGCACTTTTCATGTCCCAACACGGGACGTCCAACTATCAGTGGTCAGGTTGAAACTATGTGCTTTAGCGAAATCATCTTCAATGGCTTTGCGTGCCATTTCACAAATGTCAGGGATTACGTTGTTGGAGAAATATGTCCGCGAGGGAACAATGTAACGCGGGTCAAGCATTGCAATTAAATGAACGAAGCCTGCATCTTCAACCCCGGAATATGGCTGCATGTCTTTTGGTATGCACATCCCCACTGCACGGGTTATTTTCTTGTTTTCTCTCCCTCCGCATTGTAGTCCACTGGGAAACCGGAATGTTGCCACACCGCAGATTTGAAAGAAGCCGGTGCTTCCTCAAAATTCGGTCTCGCCACTCCTCCGCTCGCCATAGCTTTTTCTGTTTTCTTTCTTGTTTCACTTTCACATCGCTTGTAAGCGAGAGAGGGCATTACTCGGCTCCTATTACGCAGGTATTTGACAGCGATTGGAAATTTACTTGCGGAGCGGGAATTTCTCCACAGCTGTGCTTCACGTCACAGTCACACACAGGCACACAGAGCTCAACCAATTTATTCCACAAGCGTTCGGAAGAAATTGATTGCGAAACCGAAAAGGCGCGGTTCATAAAGGCGTTTTGAACCGTACAGGGCGAACCGTATGGTTCGGCTTTGAACTGCACTGCTACTATACAGCAGGTATCATACATTTATTTTGAACATTGCAAAAACTCAAAATCCTATTAGGACTTACTGTTTAGAGTGCCTTAAAACTTACAGTGCCTTGCAAAAGTATTCGGCCCCCTTGAACCTTGCAGCCTTTCGCCACATTTCAGGCTTCAAACATAAAGATATAAAATTTTAATTTTTTGTCAAGAATCAACAATAAGTGGGACACAATCGTGAAGTGGAACAAAATTTATTGGATAATTTAAACTTTTTTAACAAATAAAAAACTGAAAAGTGGGGCGTGCAATATTATTCGGCCCCCTTGCGTTAATACTTTGTAGCGCCACCTTTTGCTCCAATTACAGCTGCAAGTCGCTTGGGGTATGTTTCTATCAGTTTTGCACATCGAGAGACTGACATTCTTGCCCATTCTTCCTTGCAAAACAGCTCGAGCTCAGTGAGGTTGGATGGAGAGTGTTTGTGAACAGCAGTCTTCAGCTCTTTCCACAGATTCTCAATTGGATTCAGGTCTGGACTTTGACTTGGCCATTCTAACACCTGGATACGTTTATTTTTTAACCATTCCATTGTAGATTTGGCTTTATGTTTTGGATCATTGTCCTGTTGGAAGATAAATCTCCGTCCCAGTCTCAGGTCTTGTGCAGATACCAACAGGTTTTCTTCCAGAATGTTCCTGTATTTGGCTGCATCCATCTTCCCGTCAATTTCAACCATCTTCCCTGTCCCTGCTGAAGAAAAGCAGGCCCAAACCATGATGCTGCCACCACCATGTTTGACAGTGGGGATGGTATGTTCAGGGTGATGAGCTGTGTTGCTTTTACGCCAAACATATCGTTTTGCATTGTGGCCAAAAAGTTCAATTTTGGTTTCATCTGACCAGAGCACCTTCTTCCACATGTTTGGTGTGTCTCCCAGGAGGCTTGTGGCAAACTTTAAACGAGACTTTTTATGGATATCTTTGAGAAATGGCTTTCTTCTTGCCACTCTTCCATAAAGGCCAGATTTGTGCAGTGTACGACTGATTGTTGTCCTATGGACAGACTCTCCCACCTCAGCTGTAGATCTCTGCAGTTCATCCAGAGTGATCATGGGCCTCATGGCTGCATCTCTGATCAGTTTTCTCCTTGTTTGAGAAGAAAGTTTGGAAGGACTGCCGGGTCTTGGTAGATTTGCAGTGGTCTGATGCTCCTTCCATTTCAATATGATGGCTTGCACAGTGCTCCTTGAGATGTTTAAAGCTTGGGAAATCTTTTTGTATCCAAATCCGGCTTTAAACTTCTCCACAACAGTATCTCGGACCTGCCTGGTGTGTTCCTTGGTTTTCATAATGCTCTCTGCACTTTAAACGGAATCCTGAGACTATCACAGAGCAGGTGCATTTATACGGAGACTTGATTACACACAGGTGGATTCTATTTATCATCATCGGTCATTTAGGACAACATTGGATCATTCAGAGATCCTCACTGAACTTCTGGAGTGAGTTTGCTGCACTGAAAGTAAAGGGGCCGAATAATATTGCACGCCCCGCTTTTCAGTTTTTTATTTGTTAAAAAAGTTTAAATTATCCAATAAATGTTGTTCCACTTCACGATTGTGTCCCACTTGTTGTTGATTCTTGACAAAAAAATTAAATTTCATATCTTTATGTTTGAAGCCTGAAATGTGGCGAAAGGTTGCAAGATTCAAGGGGGCCCGAATACTTTTGCAAGGCACTGTAACTAACTGGCGGAAAACACTCTGGTGACATGAAGTTCCGCTCTAAGACCCCCAATTTGGCCAAATTTCAAAGTTGTTCGATATGCACATGTGATACATCATTGGAAAGCTTAAAATCTCAATTTTCCTGTGGGAAGAACATTTTTAATCAGGAATGCATTAATAAATAAAATAAAATAAAAATTAAACAGCGAAACCCTAACTGGAGGTGAGAGCATGAGAGAGCAGAATAGAAGGCGCCATGATTTAGCAAGATATTATCATATACTTACATTGTTTCAATCCAAAAACTCCATGTAGCATTTATTATATTTATATGTGTCAAGACACAGATGTGAATGGCCACAGCCGGATTTTTGGGGGATTTTATGGGTGAAACATTGTAATATAACAAGGGTCGCGATGCAGAAATCACAGACATCAAGGACTGGTCGATTTTCTTTTTCATATATTTACCCTTTTAACCCCTTTTTTTTTTTTTTTTTTTCCAGTTTTTCTTTGTTTGGATCAATTCTTTCTAATCTAACATATCGGAGAAAATACGACAGTAACGAAACAAAACAAAAAAAAAATACAATTAAGCGTTAGTTATGTGGTAGATATCCGTGATAGATATCCGTGACTTTTTTTTACAGACGCCAATTTTGTCATTGTGACATAAATTGTTTAAAAGTTTAAAATATGCAAGTGAATAATTTTTTTAAAGTGTTTTTTTTTTTACATGATATATTAGAAACCAATTACCGACTCTAAGCTAAAAATGACACTTTGAAAATTAAATATAATTAATTTAGTTTCATGGCTGGGTTAAAACGAAAGCGGTTGCGCAACGTCTGAAAACGGGGGTTTCCAGGGTAAAACGGACAAATTAAAAACAGTTTTGGGGCTTAATGCGTCCAAACTTGTTTTTAATGAATCTGCATAGCATGAATCTGCTATGTTAGTTTATAGATATTGTTCTATCAAACACAACAGTTGTTTTGGCTTAAAATAAAGCAGTTTATTTTAAAGAGTAGTGCAAGAGCAGAAACTGCTTTTTCGGTCTTGTCTGTTTCCCGCCATATATCAAAATATCATCAAATAGCAATTTTTTTTTTTTGTTTCGTGAAAAATTTATTAAAAATAAAAATACATTTTAAGAAATTTGGCGATTATTTTGAGAAATAGTGGAGCAAACATGCACAAGGACACTGGTATCCACAGCACCAATATTGTAATAAATGGAAAAAGTAACCTTGTGTGTGCGTGTGTTTGTATGTATTTGGGATAGATATTGATGAGAACAGATGGAGCAAGTTATTTGAACTGCCAATAACACCAATTGTTACTGGCTTGTAATCATTTTATTTGTGTTAGTTGGGTCCAAATAACTGAAAAAGCGGCACTGAAAGGGTAAAAGTTTGGTTTTGCTCATATTAGAGGCTATATTCTGAATTTCAGAGTTTACGTCGTAGTTATGCAAATATTTGTTAAATGTCATTTCTTTGCATTTCAGGTCAAACTAAGTCCGTGAAATAAGGAGGAAATCTACATATAAAAAGCATTTGAAAGCACAACAGTAAAGAAAAGTGGAAAATAGAATTTCAAAGTTGTGACCACAAACCCAAACTTTTTGGGAAACAAAAGTGTTTTTATATGTCAATGCGACCAAACAAACTAGGAAATACCACTTAGAAGCTGGGAACAAAATATATGACTTAAACCCACTGTAGCACACATCAGACTGAGAATTCAAGGTTTCCCCGAGGATTTTTTGAAGCTGCGGTGGTGGGCTGCATCGAAGTCAGACCGCCTCACCATGTCGTGCCACGGCAAAATTGCATCATATCATGACAAATTAATTTTTTTTCCACATTTTGTTTCCCAAGAAGAACTATAACAAAGATCTATTTGAAATATTTCATTAGCCAGGCTAATGTCATAGCTCTCAGCTACGGTACATGTATGTAAAATGCGTGGCTGATTACAGCTACATTACACTACGTAATAATACGACTTTTTTTTTCTTGTAGCATTAGTACTACTTACATCTCGTAGTCCTTCTTTTTCCTTTTATTTGGCCCTAATACTGTATGTACTACATTAACACAACAATGCTAGTCCTTCTGTTAATAGACCAATGGCATTTGGTTTGCATAGGGATGTTGGAGCCATAACACTAGGAACTTTTCAGGATGCTCAAATAGTCCCCACCAACTTTTAGGCAAACTTATTTGCTTTATATAATGAGGTCAGTTATAGAGGTCATTTAGATTGTCTTTACATATTTTGTAAGGATAGAATTGACCCTATGATTATTAAGTGAATTATTTTCATTATGTTCAGACTTACACAATGACACCTTTTTTTCCTCTCAAACACACGTTTGATTGGCGGATGACTGGTTAAATTCTCTTGTTTTCAGTGTATTCCTAATAGAAATAGGTGAAATTATCTGCAAGTGCTTCAAGTAAATTTTACTCGGATTTCTTGAAATAAGAAAAATGGCTATCTGAAATTAATCTTAACACTCGTTTTTTAAGCAAAATGTGAGTATATTTAATCTTTAAAAAAATACTTTTTTTTTTTTCGTCAGAAATGATCTTATTTCAAGAAGTGATATTGTTCAAAACATTATTTGAAATCCTTTTCCCCCTTAATTTTGGTGAAAAATGACCAACCTTTAGATGTATGGGCTCTAATTACAACAAATGGTAATATCTACCTAAAGTAAATTGAATAATCTGACCCATTAATCTGTTAGTCTTTAACACTCAAAACAAGATGGAAAAAATTATTTGAATAGATTTAAGTAAAATCATCAGATTAAAACGTTAAAAATTTGCGGTGTGAAAGTTGGTACAAGTCAATACAGATTTATTTGTGCATTGATCATTTAGCCTATCAAATAATTAGGTTCATATTGGTGAGAAATGTAGCCCTGACCCCCTTTCACCTAATCAGTTTGGGTTTTTTTAATGTCCTGTCCCCAGCAAAAAGTGTACATGCAGGTTATGCTGTTATATCGTCCCCACCAATATTGAGAGCAAACCTACGCCCTTGTAATGGACCCATTTCAAGGTGTAGGGGGAAATTCTAATTGCCATGTAAAGAGTTTTACTAGTTTCGGTGAGAAGGTGAATAGTTTTTTTGTTGTTGTTCATGAACTACATTTCCACACAAACGCACATCGAGGTACCATTCAGCTTAGCAAGGAGAGGTATGAGGGACATTTTTCGAGTGTCCCAGAGCTTAAAAAAAAAAAAAAAACTTGGGGGGGAAAAAAGCGCATTTATCAAGATTTCGTCAGCCATGATTGCGTATATCCGTCCGCTGTAACAGTCCTGCCCTTCTAAAGAAAAACAAGAACAAAATAACTGCGGGCTTCCGCGACATGCGACCGCTATCTCCTTCTTGCTTCCTTCTACATCACAGCTCCCCGTCCGATCGTCTCTTAAGGGGGCCTCGTATAGTTACGGACATGACAATACACAATGAATAGGTTGCTGCTCAACCCTTCACACTAGGCTGCCAATAGTTTGAAACGGCCTTAAAAAATAAATAAAATAACAAAATAAAACATTTCTTTTGTACAAAAGCGTATTGCATTCACATGAAAAATTTAAAAAATGGGGGGCTGTTTTTTTAATTAATTTTTTTCAACTCTCCGTTTTTCTAATGTTTTTTGGGGGGGGGCTGTTTTTTGAATTAATTTTTTTTTCAACCCTCCGTTTTTCTTAGTAATTTATTTTTGAGTTCATTTTTTGAATTAATTTTTTTTCCCCAACTTCGTTTTTCTGAGTAATTTATTTTTGGGTTTGTTTTTTGAATGAATTTTTTTCCAACTTTTGTTTTTCGAAAATAATTTATTTTGAGGGTTGTTTTTTAAATTGCTTTTTTCCAACCTTGTTTTTCAAAACAATTTATTTTCGGGTTCGTTTTTTGAAATAATTTTTTTCCAACTTTGTTTTTCAAAATAATTTATTTTTGTGTTTGTTTTTTTAATAATTTTTTTTCCAACTTTGTTTTTCAAAATAATTTATTTTTGGGTTTGTGTTTTGAATTTTTTTTTTCCTGAGCTTGGCTCCCAAGGAAAAAATATTTATCCAAAATTCAAGCACTTGGAAGTCTCGCGCGAACTCTATCCTACATGTTCAATACTGGAAGACACCTCTCGCGAGACCTTCAAACGGTTGTTTTTCAAATGAATATTTTCTTCTGAGCTTGGCTAATGCTAATGGCTACCAAGAAAAAAAAAATTATTCAAAATTCAAGCACTCGTGAGTTATCGAGGTACTTGGACGTCTCGCGCGAACTGCGTCCTGCAAGTTCAAGAATGGAGTGGAGGACACCTCTCGCGTACACCTTCAAACTGCTTATGACGGTCGCATGACTGGCTCAATTAAGGTAAAGTATCAATATGAGTCATGCTTATTATGTTCTAGTTATAACGTAACCAGCTAAGAGATGCAATTGGATGTAAACTGCTCGAAGCGTCTCCGTTTTTTAGAACATTTTCTTCTGCCCGAGTAACATAACCGAATGCTTACAGCAGCGGTTTTTCACACGTAAAATGGGCGTCCAAATTGCTATACAATTCTCATAATAATCGTGTATAATATGTGTTATCCATTTGTGTAGTCAATTGCAGTGGCTGCATTCTTTTTGCGAAGAAAATGCTTTTGCACAAACATGAGGTATCTCCTCCTCCAATGGATATGTTGAGGTGTCCCGCTAGCTTAATGCAAACCTACAAGAAATACGACATTCAGGCGCCAGCAAACGGCATTGATTAGCCTTATATAACTCTAAAAAAAATTTATTTACACACACAAATGCCAACACGTCTTGTCAAATACAAATTTTAAATTTAGCAGCAGATACGCCTTCTATTGCAGATTTACAAGTTACGAGCAAAGTTACACTGTTGTACTTAAATATATCAAAATATTTTTCCACAGATGGCTCGAATTTATGAACTTTTCTCACGTGTTGTGCCCATTTTTTCAGAGAACAGCAGGAAGTTCTTCACCGCTGGATCAGAATTTGACCAAGCAGGAATG
Source organism: Corythoichthys intestinalis (assembly GCF_030265065.1). Lineage (NCBI taxonomy): Eukaryota > Metazoa > Chordata > Actinopteri > Syngnathiformes > Syngnathidae > Corythoichthys > Corythoichthys intestinalis. Next base: position 82,948,187 of record NC_080395.1, read on the forward strand.
CTGTACCTACAGCTGGGGGTCTAGTACCAACCCTACCCCATTTTTTTTGGCGCCAAGAGTACCTTAAAGAGGTATCTCAAATAAAGATAACCTACAGAGAAGATTGTCTGCAGAGGACCCTATCCCTGTGTGTCTGCAGAGAGGACTGTGTTGACATATATACTGTATATATTTTTTTGTAGATTTGTTGCCTTGCCATGACAGAAAATGGTCTTCATCCTCTCACTTTTCCAGAGGAAGCCATTGACCTATGTTTTTACATTCTTACATACTATCTCTGATAAGTGTTATAAACTGCACAAGCTATCAGTTGTCCTAATGTATATCAAAGTGTGCTGACAGTGCAGTAACTATGGGGAAAAGCTGATTATTATAAGAATTGCAGTAATGTCCATAATCGTATGTTGAAACATTTACTGTCAACTCGTTTTCTTTAAATTGCAGGCAAACAATTAATAGTAACGATATTCTTTGAATACTAATACTTTATCAAGCAGTCTCTCAATTAAAAACAAATTAATCTATATAATACACATTGTATTGAAATACATATCTGAACTGTATTTTTAAATTTAATAGCAAATGGTAAATAAATACTGTGAAACTTTTCATTATTTCGCACATTGTGGACTGATAACATGCAAGCACTGGCAGAAATATCTGTAAGTTTGCCTCATTGGCTGAACTGACAGCGACAGGCAGTACATCTTAGGAAACATCCAGAAACAGTAATGCGTCTCGCAGAGCAGTACTGAACTACCTGACTCAGCAGTAAAGACACGATCAGTTGGCAAAAATTGATTGATTGATTGATTGATTGAATTTATTTCGAAAACATGCATCACATTATGGATATACAAGAATACAAACAAAACATAAGATTCGAAAAGGAGTAGGAAGAAGTAAAAACTTATATGAATCCTACCCCTTTGTCCGCTACATACTCATCAGCATGAATCAGACAAAACAAATACAATTCACAGCAGTTCAATAATGCCTAAAGAACAATTGTTGGCATCACTCAACATTTTCTCAACATAAATACTATAATTCATTTCTATAATTACAGAAAACAAGATCTTTGTATTTTCTCTTAAACACGCTCAAATTAGCGCTTTTCTTTTGGTCCTCAGTAAGTTTGTTCCACAAGTCCACACCTAAAATTGAAGGACAAAAACTCTTTTTTTTGTTGTACGGTGGTGTTAGGTCTAAACTTACTTGTATCTAGCAAAATAATAAAGACCTAGAGGAGCACGAAGACAAGGATCAGACAGTAGACGGAGATACGTTTTTACGCTGACGGCCGTCAGGAGGACGGTTGATGCGGAGCGAGTGGCTCCCAACAAGCTTCTCTGCCTCCAACTTGGGGACCGCGTCTTTTATTGAGAACAGAAACCAGAATGAAACATTATGGTGACGTCTACTGAAAACAGAAATATTATGGTGACGTCTACTGAAAACAGAAACATTATGACTTTTTTCATTGTGTAAGCACTAAAGCACAAGCGATTTGTAACGCGTGGCAGGGCAGGATGAGTGCATAAAAGGTAAAAAAGGGAGTAGACGTCCACTTATGCACTTTTAATAGACAAAAATAAATAAATCCAGCTCAACCACTCGTCACTTGGGAGTGCAACGGACCATGCACACATGATCACACTTGACTCCCCAAAAAGTAGGTAGCAACTGAAAAAGAAAGTGAACATACAACATAAAGAGGCGCCACCGTGTGGTGGATGTCCTAAGGAACAAAGAGGATCACAGAAGTGACCGTTACATAGTCCCCCCTGATGAGAAAAAGGCTGTCCACAGCCGTACACAGCTGAAGATGAACCATAAAACAGCTAAACAGCATGCTATACATAGACGACTGTAAAGGCTGAAAGGCACATAGGGCAAAGACTATATGAAAAATAACAAAAACAAATGCACAGTGGGTTTTACTCTTTGAACTTCAAAAGCTTTGAAAAACATGAACCTCAATTTCAACAACAAACATGGGCAAATATGGTAACCAAATCAACACATGACAAACAAAAAAGAGCAGCACAAAACATGGCCAACAACCAGAAACGGCTCACTCCAGGTCAAGTCTGTCAGTGTGAAAGGCATTGGTCCATTGGTCCAACCAGACGCCATCCTAGGGCAACGTCTGGGCCTGAGGTCGTATCGTCTTGACGATCCAGGAAATAGACGGATTCCAAACCAATGTTGAAACAGCGGTCGGACCATCACATCCAAGAAATAGACTGATCCTTCTCACGTTAATGTCGCAGCCGCGGTCGGGAAAACTCCGATCCTCAGAGGCACAGGAATCGCCAACCACCATCCACGTGAGGCAGTCGAAGTCACCTTCGAATCCAAAACTCGGGAATTTTAACTGCTTGGATTCCAAGAACAGTCTATTTGTATGTTCGAGGTATTTAGCCTTGTGCACTATTCTTATTGCCTTTTTTTTGAAGTACCACAAGTGACTGTAAATTGCTGGGATATGTATTGCCCCAAACCTCCACACAGTAGCTGAGGTATGGCATTACTATTGAAGAGAACAAGATATGGCGTGCTTTATAATTTAAAAAAGGTTTCGTTTTGTTCAGTAGTCCAACACTTTTTGCCAGTTTTGTTTTTATGTGCTTTATTTGTGACTTCCAATTCAACTGTTCATCCAGTATTACACCTAAAAATTTAGTCTGTTACTCGCTCAATTTCGCTATTGTCTATAATGATCTTTTCTTCAGTTTCTGTCTTTTTATTTCCAAACAAAATATATTTAGTTTTTTCCATATTTATTGATGATTTGTTTAGCGTGAACCAGTGATTCAGATATGTTAATTCAGTCATTACCTCATGCATCTTTAAGAATTTTCCTGAGCATAGGATGCTGGTGTCATCTGCAAAGAGTAGAAATTTTAATTTTTTAGATGTCATACATAGGTCATTGATAAATAGTGTAAAGAGTTTTGGACCCAATACAGAGCCCTGTGGTACTCCAACTGTAATGTCCGATAATGATGATCTGTAATCACCAATCTGTACGTACTGTTTGCGATTTCCCATGTAACTTTTTAACCACTCCAGAACAATGCCTCTAAACCCGTATCTTTCCATTTTCCCAAGTAATATATCATGGTTTATTTTATCGAATGCCTTTTTTAAATCCACAAAAACACCAGCTACGTGATTACTTTTGTCAATACAACTAGATATTTCTTCAGTAAGGTCAAGCAATGCAAGTGCAGTTGATCTTTGTTCTCTGAACCCATACTGGCTTTCCTTTTTTTTTTTTTTTTTTTTTTTTTTTTTTTTTAAACCTGTCCTGTTCAGCTGTTTGACACAGAGAATGGAAGTCTAAGTGCCCGGATTCTGAACAGTTTTAATGTTTCACATTGAGAGTCTGACATACTCCCATTGTGATCATTCAAAATACCTTTTTATTATGACAAAGCAGCGAACAGGAAGGGATTATGGGGGGACAGAAGAAAAGAAATACAAGAGAAGAAAGAAAAGAAACACATACACAAACAACAACAAGAAATACATTGAACATCTAAACTAGTTACTAATATGCTGGTGCTATCGTCAGCGAGATGTATTTCCGGTTTACACCATGTGGGGGCCTATTGGCCAGTGAAAGAGGAGAATGGGGGTGGGGGTGTCTATAAGACTATAAACTAAGTGATTGAAAGGGGTAGAGTGTACACAAATCAGTTCTGTGATCTAGAACCCAGTAATCGTGTGAATCTCTTATGAGTGAAAGCCCGTTGGCGACCAACCCTACGCCGCCGCATCGCCAATCCCGGCACCGGAACCCCCAACCCGAGCATGCCCTACCACATCCAGCAGCACGCAAGCCCCACCGGGCACGCGACAGCCACACAGACGGGCGGAGAGACCGCGCGGGCACCAACCCAGGGCCACGGCCCACACCCAGCCAGCCCGGGGAGGGAGGGCGGGCGGGGGGATCCATGCGCAGCCCACCCCTCCTCCAACCGCCCAGCAAAGGAGCCACCGTCACCCCCCCCCGGGACCCAGGGTGGTCCCCCGGGCCACCCGCGCGCCCATCAACCGGCCTTCAGGGATGGCAGGAGGGGACGCATCACCAACCCCACGCCTACACCCACCCCCGCCCGCCCACCCGGACCACGAGCCACAGCCCCCCAACCGGCACGGCACGCCACGGGACCCCCAGCGGCCCACCAAGCCCCAGGCAAGGCAGGGTCCCCCGCCGGTGCAGGCGACACCCCGCTGATACACCGGCGCCCAGCCAGCGACCCGCGACGGAGCGCAGGGCGGACGCCCAGCCAGAGAAGAGAGGGGAAGGCGGAGGCAGGAGAACGCCCAGGGACTGCCATGGGGCGACGCAAGATCGGAGACCCGACCCCCCAACCCACTCCCGCGGCCGGCAGCCGAGGCAGAGGGGAGGCCACACCCCGGGAGCCACGCCATATAGAAAAAGTGTGGGACCCACCTACCACCCTATTACTGTGGCTGCCAGGTTCCCGACTGGCAGCCATCACCCAGCACCGTGATGGGGGTGTGAGGGGAGGGTAGTGCAATGTATGCATTAAAATAGGAGAGCTTGGCTTGGGGCAGTGGGACCGCAGCATGGAGTTTCTGTCCAGCCGCCCGTCCCACCGCCCTTTGCCAGAGCCCTCCTGTGGAGTATGATGTGTGTGGTGCATTTAAAAAAGGTGCAGGGATGGCGGGGCCTGTGGTGAGGAGGCAGCCGTGAGGCCCCCCCCCCCCCCCCCAGCAGGTCCCAACCATCCCACAACCTTGGTGTGTGGTGCATTAAAAACAGGGGGGAGTCGGGCTGGGACTGTAAAGCCCCGTCCCAACTCTCCCCGGAGAAATGTATGAGCATGTAAGTGCCAGGGTGAAAAATATTTACAGTGCCGAAGTGAGAAGTGCGTGAGTTAAGAGGCAGGCTCCCGCGGGCGTGGCCCCGTCCACCAGAACCACCGGCCCCAGGGCGGAAGAAGCGTCAGGGCCCCGATCAATCCCCGCCCCAGAACACCCACGGCGCCTCCGCGACCGCCCACCCCCCTCCCACCCACCCCGCACCCCGAGCAGGCGCCACACCAAGCGCCGGCGACCAGGGGGCGTCCACCCCACCGGCAAGGGACAACAAGCCTCACCCTAGGCCCCGCGGGCCCCGCTAACGACCCCGCCGGCCGGGGGGCAGCCGCGGCCGCCGCGGCCCAGGGAGGCAGACAGGGCCGGAAACAGACCAAGGGGAGAGAAGCGCACCCCCCACAACCCACCCCCGGGCCAAGAGGGGCGCGCGGTATGGCACCAGAGGGCACCTCCCCGGCACCCGGTACAGGGAGACGCGGCTCCGGCCGGGCGGACCTGGGAGGGAACCATGGCTGCCGCATACACCCCCCGGCCCCCACCCCAACCCCACCCCGGCCGGCCGGGGAAGGGCCGCGGCCCCGGACCGGCACCCGCACGGCCCCCCCACCCGCCCACGACACCAGCGCACGCCCGACGGGACCCCCCGCACAGCCAGACGCAACCGGACAAGCCCCGGCCGAAAATCCCGGGGGCCAAGACCCGCGGCGGGACGGCCCAGGGCAGGACGCCAACAAACTCCACCTGTAAAGCTGATAGAAGAAGAGGTTTATCAAACACCATTAGATGTATGCCAAGGACCAGTGAAGTGTATTATTTACGCATAGTTCCTTAATTGTTCCAAGTCTGATAAGTAATATATAGGGTGTTCCAAAAAAAGTTGCATATGATCCCCAGCAGCTGGAAACCAAATTGTCCATGAGTATCCTTGTAAAATAAGCCCATTGACCGACTAAACTGTGAAGGAAGAAAAATTATTTATTACATGCTGTTGGGAGTGTATAAAACAATTCGGATTTAAACATGTCCAGTTTCCAGCTGCAGAAGGATGCATACAACTTCCCTGGACACCCCGCATACATCCATTTATGTATACAATTTTATTATTTTTGTGGCATTCCTTCGCAGGTGAGAGAGAATCCTTAGTCTATGTTCATCATTCTTGCGACCGTTTCCCACTGTTGTTCGTATTTGTCCATTTTATTTGTCTGTTTGGCAGATATTTTCTCTAATGTTATATATTCAATGATTAGATTTAGCCATTGGTTAATGCTAATGTTTTGTTTGTTTTTCCAATTCAACAATATTGTTTTTTTGGCTATCGTTAGACTTGCTAGTAGTGGACGGGTTTGATGGATAGAGATATTCACTGTATTCATATGGCGTGCTTTATAATTTAAAAAAGGTTTCGTTTTGTTCAGTAGTCCAACACTTTTTGCCAGTTTTGTTTTTATGTGCTTTATTTGTGACTTCCAATTCAACTGTTCATCCAGTATTACACCTAAAAATTTAGTCTGTTACTCGCTCAATTTCGCTATTGTCTATAATGATCTTTTCTTCAGTTTCTGTCTTTTTATTTCCAAACAAAATATATTTAGTTTTTTCCATATTTATTGATGATTTGTTTAGCGTGAACCAGTGATTCAGATATGTTAATTCAGTCATTACCTCATGCATCTTTAAGAATTTTCCTGAGCATAGGATGCTGGTGTCATCTGCAAAGAGTAGAAATTTTAATTTTTTAGATGTCATACATAGGTCATTGATAAATAGTGTAAAGAGTTTTGGACCCAATACAGAGCCCTGTGGTACTCCAACTGTAATGTCCGATAATGATGATCTGTAATCACCAATCTGTACGTACTGTTTGCGATTTCCCATGTAACTTTTTAACCACTCCAGAACAATGCCTCTAAACCCGTATCTTTCCATTTTCCCAAGTAATATATCATGGTTTATTTTATCGAATGCCTTTTTTAAATCCACAAAAACACCAGCTACGTGATTACTTTTGTCAATACAACTAGATATTTCTTCAGTAAGGTCAAGCAATGCAAGTGCAGTTGATCTTTGTTCTCTGAACCCATACTGGCTTTCCGACAAAATGCTGAATTTTTCCAAGAAAATTTTAAGTCTCTTTTCGAATAGTTTCTCCAGTATTTTTGAGAACTGGCACAATAAAGACACCGGGCGATAATTGGAATATAATTTGCTGTCACCTGATTTATAAAGTGGAATGACTTTGGCCGTTTTCATTTTCTTTGGAAAAACTCCAGCACTAAAAGAGAGGTTGCAGATGTAGGTTAGTGGATTTACTATACCATGTATTACAGTTTTTACAATCATCATGTCAATCCCATTGCAATCAGTTGAAGTCTTGTTTTTGAATGTTTTTACTGTATCAATAACCTCCTTGTTTTCCACCTTGCTTAGAAATCCTAAATTTGGATTTCTTGAGATATTTTTAAAAACAGTTGGATCAATGATCTGATTTCCCCCAATATTCGCAGCCAGCTTCTCCCCAACCCTTACGAAATAGTCATTGAATCCCTCAACTATGTCTTTCGTCTTGCTAATATGTTCGTCCTCCCTAAGGAAAATGTTTGGATAGTCTTGATTAGTTGTGGTGTTCCTGATTAAATTATTAATTAATTTCCACATACCCTTTGTTATCTTTTTGTTTTTCTAACTCTTTAGTATAATAGTCTTTTTAAAATAATTGCAATATACTATTTAATTTATTTTTATATTTTTTATATTTGAGCTCTGACTCTTTTGTTTGTTGTTTTATAAATTGTTTATGTAGCAAATTCTTTTTCTTACAAGCATTTTTTAGACCCTTTGTGATCCATGGTTTATCATCATTTTTCAAATTAAACTTCTTATTGGACAGTTTTTGTTGTATAAAGATATAAATACCTGTAAAAAGTATTCGTAAGCATCATCAACATTTTTCTTGCCATATAAAAATTCCCAGTTAAACTCTTGCATCTCATTTTTGAGAGAATTTATTGTCTCTCCTGTTCTACACCTTGAATATTTAATTGTTTGTTTTTCTTTTTGTTTTAGTACAGCACAGTCATATATAACGAAGATCGGCAAGTGATCTGAAATATCATTGATCAGTAATCCACAGTTAAGACTGCTTCCCATGTGGTTAGTGAAGATGTTGTCAATCATTGTCGCACTATGAGCAGTTATTCTGGTAGGCTTGATTATCAGTGGATATAACCCCATACTAGAAATGGTCTCTATAAATTCGTCAGTTGTTTTATCTTTTCCTTCTTTGGACAAGTCAGCATTGAAGTCACCACACACAAACATGACCTTGCTTGTTGTAGAAAACAAATTCTCTAAACTGTTCCTGAAAATGTCCATATTTGAATTAGGCGCACGGTACACACAGTTTATAATCACATTTTTCTGTTTTTCTAAATACAAATCCACAGTCAAACATTCCATAACATCAGAAATAGTTAGTGTCATATCTTCTCGTATCTTATATTTAAGATGTTTATCTATGTACAATGCAACACCTCCTCCTTTTTTATTTGTTCTGTTTAGAAAATGTGGCTCATAACCATCAAGAGGAAAATCTGTTGTACCTTTTGAAAGAAAAACATTCACAAACACTTTTGGTATTAATTTCACATGAGGTAGAACTTCAAATGCTAAAATTTATAAGAGGACAGGGTCAGATGAAGACAACTGATTTGCTGTGGCCACCCCTGAAGGGAAAAGCCGAAAGGAAAGGAAGAACAGTGAAATACACCAAAGTATTTATTCACTACATTCTCAACTGCAAAACAAATGTTTATGCAATGTCTTTTGCCGGGCAATAAAGCAGAGAATGATCCCTGCCTGCCCACCAACGTACAATGGATTGCTCTCAAACATCGATCAGAATCTTTGTGTGCCTCATTCATTAAAACATGTGTTTGTTGTTTGACCACACCCTGAGACTGTCAGTATTTGTGTGTAGATTCCGTTTTTATTAAAGCCTCCAGAACAGAAAAATAATGCGCGGTGTTGAAGGTACAAGGTCAAGCGCCAACGCCAACACCGTAAAAGACGTTTTGGGCTTTGTTCTTTCTGTGCCAAGAAAATTCATGTCTAGCAAGCCAACACAGTGAAGTCGCTCAAATAAATAACGCAAATCCATCCATTCTTTCTTTACATAATTTACTTATCCCAATCTCGAGTTCAGACACATCAACATACTCGTCGTCGGAGAAACCTCATACTTGTGCAATCGTATTTTCATTGTAAAGACGGCGACCAGTGCAATGGACGACACACGTAGTCCACATGGCGTGGATAATATCTATTTTACACAATTAAAGTACAGCATTATGAGAATTATAAAATCATACAATTTTATTTGTGGAAAGGCGCTGTAATATGTACGCCTTCGGGTATGTTACTCTGACCGACTGGTAGCCTAAAAAACGGAGGCATTTCGAGCAGTTTCCAGCCAATCGCATATCTTAGCCCGTAACTCTTTAATTTACCTGCTAATGCTGCATTATAATATAAAGGCTTTACACAGAAGGACAGTTTTAGCATTACTGATATTGATGACTTACCTTAATTGAGCGAAAATAGAAGACCGTTTGAAGGTGTACGCGAGAGGTGTCCTCCACTCCATTCTTGAACTTGCAAGTCTTGCAGGACGCAGTTCGCGTGAGACGTCCAAGTACTTTGATAACTCACGAGTGCTTGAATGTTGAACTATTTTTTTTCTTGGTAGCCATTACCATTAGCCAAGCTCAGGAAAAAATATTTATTTGAAAAACGACCGTTTGAAGGTCTCGCGAGAGGTGTCTTCAAGTATTGAACTTGCAGGATAGAGTTCGCGCGAGACTTCTAAGTGCTTGAATTTTGAATAAATATTTTTTCCTCGGGAGCCAAGCTCAGGAAAAAAAAAAAAAAATTCAAAAAACCTGAAAATAACTTATTTTGAAAAACAAAGTTGGAAAAAAAAATTAATTCAAAAAACAAACCCAAAAATAAATTACTCAGAAAAATGGAGGGTTGAAAAAAAAAAAAAAAAAAAAAAAAAAAAAAAATTAAATTGGTCAGAAAAACAGAGTTGAAAAAAAATTAATTCAAAAAATAGCCCGCCATTTTTTAAATTTTTCATGTGAATGCAATAGGCTTCCGTACTTTTGCATGGCTTTTAATTTGGTGTGGCGGTGCGCCATAATATTTAATATCTAGGGGAAACCCTGAGAATTATTTCATTGTTATTAGTCAAGGGGCATAACTGAATAGAAAGTAGCACTCATGGAAAGTGCAAACAAAAACTGTAACGACCAATGGATAATAAATATGCGATAAATGAATAGATGAAAGAGCGTAATTGTTCTTTAAGTATAACACACACACACAAGAAGAAGGTGTGCTGCTGCTGTTGGTGTTATTCATTCATTCTTGGCAATGACGGCTCTGGTTTAGGATTTTTTTTGTGTGCTCTGAAACATTTGTTTAAAGGAAGGAATATAAGATCGGATTCTGCTCTCCATTCCTCACCCCCAAAAAGTAATGTTTTAACTTGTTCTGTAGTCAGTTATTGGCGTATGAAAATAAGTGATTCAAGTGATCTCGGACCAAAATATGGAGGAAATGAGCCTATAGTGATTATATTTTGTGCAGTACAGTGACATTGACACTAACATTTTTTGCTTTTTTGACAACTCTTAATCTAGTCCTTGCCATTTACAAACCCTTAAAAATGACCTGAATGTGTTTGATGGCCAAATAGCATTTTCTCTTCCATGGCCACTTGCCTTCACGTCTTCTGCTTGCGATTGCTGCCATCAAGTGGCCACAGATATTAGTTTCAGTGCTCCCTTTGTTAAAGATGAACACCATAATTGGCCAAGAGTCTCATCCACTCAGTCATCAAATAAATAAATAAATAAACGTGAACTTTTTTTGTAAGGTAGACTGACAACTGTAATTATTGCTAATAATTGCTGATTCTCAGGGGTACAAATACTTATGAACTCCATTAAATTACAAATAAGTTACTTTAAAAAAAATACAATGTGGTTTCTGGATTATTTTTAAGCCCGTCTCTATGAGATGAAATGCATCTATGATTGACATTTCAGACCTCTACCTTTTTCTTAATGGGTGAACTTGCAACATCACAAAGGGTGCAAATACTTCTGCTCCTAACTGTATGTACGTATGGATTAGGGCTGAAACTCTTTCACGCAAAAAAACAATCATATCTTTATTCACAGTCAATTCAAGGAAGAGACATAAAAAGTAGTAACCAATTTTAACCAATTCGAACCGATTCTATTCAATACAAGGTGAGAATTTTAACGCCAAATACTTAATGTGCGTGAGAGAAAAAAAATGGAAAAGGAGGGGGAAAATCATTTCAAAATAGTAACATTGTTATTTGGTGTCCAAGAAAATACTGTTCGAGCCTTATAGCCTACATACGCACTTTCAGACAACAGTTACAAAAAAAATAAGTAGCAGCTGTTATAAAACAATTAACCTTTGAAGCACACAAGAACGTTGCTGACTTTACCAAGCACAGAGCTGCAAACTTTATGCCTTATTTGCGCCTGCTGTGCGCCGAAAGACATCTCCCATATTTACAACCCCTAGCACAAAGTATGGAATCACCAGTCTCGGACAAGCACTCACGCAGACATTTTATCATGTAGAACAAACTCTGATAAAAAGCTTGAAAAAATAATGAATTAGTTCAAAAGTGCAACTCTTTAGCATTCGAGAACACTAAAAGAAATAGTGGTGTCAACAATAATCGATGCGGTGATGCATCCCAATGCGGGGCATGGACGATTCGATTCGATGCGGGCAACAAGCCGAATCGATTCAGCGCATTTTAAAATATACGTATAAGTACGTTAAAAAATCTTCCCTGCGCAATTCCGGTGATGCAACGGATTTGGTCTCCCCATTTGTATTATTCTAATGTTTCATTTTTTTACACACTGCATAACTCTGGTCAAGTTTCCCACCAACCTCGTAGAAGCCAAAATGTCTGCAGATGTCTGCTTTCAATGTCTTAGGTGCATCAATAATCTTTCTCACTCCATCTTTGTTCGCTTAAGCCATTGCTATGTTATGTCCTATCTCTTTGAGGTTAGATATTGTGCCCGAACCCGAACGGGTCGGGTCGGGCCCAAAATGTTAAGCATTCATGTTCGGGTCAGGTTGGGCCGCCGCGCTGGACTAATAAATTATAAAAAAAAAAAAAAAATGGGATAAAACCGAGAGCAGGCGCCAGGGGCGGACTGGGACTAAAAAGCAGCCCTGGACTTTGACTCAGCCCAGCCCACAAGAATCGCTATACGAAGAGAAACACAGACCCCCTAGGGGGGTCCGGGGGCATGCCCCCCCGTGGAGAATTTTTTTTTTTTACATTTTATTGTAAAATGCATCAATTTCGTGCACTATGAGAGAAAATGTGTTTAGACTGTGACTGTCTGACTTGGGGCGCTCAAAGTACTGCAAGGCTGAACTGGAGTTGGATTCATTTTCTGTACTAGCTCTATGATCAACCTGAATAAACAAATGAAAGAATTTTTTTCGAAGCAAGTTTTATGTATCCAATTGATTATAATATATCTCTATATATCTCTGTCTATAAAATGACTTCATTGTTTATGCCATAATTCAGGGGTCTCCAAACTATTCCACATAGGGCCGCAGCGGGCGAAGGATTTCAATCTAACAAAACAAGACAACATCTGTCCACCAATCTGGTGTTTTACAAGTGTAATCTTTTGATTGAAGTCAGGTGCTGCTTGTTTTAGCAGAAACTTCATTAGTTAAACTGTCGGTACTCGATCGGTTGAAACAAAAACCAAGCCCCACAGCGGCCCTTGAGGACCGGTTTGGAGACCCCTGCCATAATTAATCTTGCCATACAAATAATAAATTTCAATGAAAATACGATAAACATTTCAAGACAAATCCTGTATACATAACCTTCATTGGAAAGTATTAACTAGAAAACAAAACGATATATAAATGATTAATAATATACTGTATATCCCATCAATTTAACTACCTAAACTTTAAAGTAAAATCATTCATTTTATTAATATTTTGTTACATTTCTTCTGAATTAATATTGCTGCTGCGTGTGCGTACGTTGTTTTACAGCTAAAATATTTTTCTTAGGAGAGTGATAGTAGTACTCGCATACTGTAACTTGACACGATTGCAAACGGGTACATGGACTCACTGGCACTAACCCTTTAATTGTCATTTATTTCATTTAAAATGTAGCTACCTGATGGATAACAATTGCCAGTATACCGAGGAAGTAACCCACTTCATCCCTACTTACTTTCCCAGCGCTTGTCTGGGGAACTTCCATATCATTACCCCCCTCCCTCTTCTTTTCTCTCTCCCTGCACCGGCTGCACGTCAGAGCGGCTGCCGCTCCCACACTCACCATCGCTGGGGGCTGGGCTGTTAACTTGTTATCCGACGTGGCCGTTGCAGCCAGACTGCTGCTTGCGAAAATATTTGTCAACTTATGACATTTTAATGCTTTGCTCTCCAGTTTCTTTAATTTTTTTCTCCCTAACCTTCTCCGCGCCTTCTCTTTTCTTTTTTTGCCACCACCATCCATATTGACGCTCGTCGCTATTTTGCTTCCACAAGGAACCAATGAAGGCTACTCTGTGCTTTCTTCGTTCTTAGATTGGCGGTGAACAGCCAGGCGCATTGCTGCCACCTGTCGGATTGGATGCGAACTGTAGATAATCAGAGGATAGGTGGGATAAAAACAGTGATGTATAATGGATGGCGGCCGCCGGCCGTCCGGGGCACCGGCCGTTCTGTGATCCTCCAGAACCCACAGATTACCAGTCCGCCCCTGGCAGGCGCTCTGTATTGTGCATTTGCTTGTGCACGCACATGAACGCAGTGGCGCCGCCGCTTTTTCTTCTTCTCCTCCCCCTGTGGCGCTTGCGATTTGTTACAAAAGACACTTTTATTTATGCGCACAAAGGCAACACAAATGTGATCCTTTTGAATCTTCTCTGTATGTCTGCAAAACCGCATGTTTCTTTTTATATTAAACTTTTCCAGCGTTATTTCGTTGTGTAAATGCTTTTATAATGATCATAAAAATATGTTGACTATTTAAATATTAAGAAAACTTGCGTTTTTTCTGCCAACTCGAAGAAATGAAAATAAATTGCTGCTCCTGCGTTTTGTTTTTTTTTTCCACGTCACTCCAACAACAACAACAAAAAATTCAGGTTTTTCAGGCTGGGCCTGCAAATCTAGTTAATTGATCGGGCTCAGGCCGGGTCGGGCTTCAATACCAGCGGGCCGTGTCGGATCGGGCTGGATTTTTTAGGCCCGATCTAACCTCTACTATCTCTCTGCTCTCTCGATTGCAAAAAAAATGATATTTCCTCATGTTGAAACAGATTGTTATGGCTGCTAAAATGCTGCTGCACTTCATTTTAATTCATTATTTTTTATTGTTATGTGGTATTTACTGATTGCATTTCTAAGTTGTTTGCACATATATAGTGGGCTAAGCCTACATTTTACTTTTGTTCTACATTGCTATTTAGTTGATGTTTTGTTTGCAACTGAACTGATCCCTGGATTGATATTACGATAAAGATGCTGCTGCAATACAATATTTTCTTTGTCGTTTTCTTTAATATTTACTTGAATATTTTTATTAATGGGTCGTTGTGACTAAAATACAGTGACTGTTATAACTGATTTTGCACTGTGTGAAAGGCTGCTACTGTGTGTAAAAAAAAAAAAAAAAAAAAAAAAAAAGCCCTGGTCTCATTCAAAGCACTAATTAAATGCTGTGATGTTTTTTATTATTTTTTTAAATACATATATATTAGGGCTGTCAAACGATTAAAATTTTTAATCGAGTTTATCACAGCTTAAAAATTAAATAATCGTAATTAATCGCAATTCAAACCATCTCTAAAGTATGCCATATTTTTCTGTAAATTATTGTTGGAATGGAAAGATAAGACACAAGACTGATATATACATACAACATACTGTACTTAAGTGCTGTATTTGTTTATTATAACAATCCACAAATGGCATTATTAACATTCTTTCTGTTTAAGTGATCCACAAATAGTAAGACTTGTAGTTCATAAAAGATAAATGTTATAGTTACAAGTTATAGTAGTTTTATATTAAAACCTCTCTTCATATTTTCGTGTTAATAAAATGTGTACAATTTTCAATCAAAAGTAGAGTTAATATAATAATAAAAAGAATAAAAATAACAATAATAACAATAGAGTGACCAAACTCTGAGTAATGCCAGTTCACTTTGCATTGTTGTTTAGCTGTGTGAGAATAGGGCGTCATTACTACAGACTGAAGTGCTTTTCTTTTTGTGAATATTATTTTTTTAAGAGATAGCAATATTATTTATTATTTTTGTTGTGCTTTCACTAAATGATACTTGTTTGTTGTGAAGGAGTTGCAGAAGCTTATGCCAATAAACGGCGCAGCCCAAAGAACGCCTGTGTCCACTCGCCTTTATAACAGATACAGTGCTGCTCGAAAGTTTGTGAACCCCACAGCGATGGTCAGATTTTTTGTAAAAAAAACTAAAATAACCTTATTAAATGTTAAGTTATACCCAAATCCACAATACTGACATTCCAAATAATGGACTGAAACAAAAGAAATAGTTATATTGTCATTCTTTATTTAACAAAAGTGGTTGATTTAAGAAAAACTCAGATATCATGTGTGCAAAAGTATGTGAACCCCTTCAGTTAATAGGATATTGCGCCTCCTTTTGCAGAGATTACCTCAACCAAACGGTTTCTGTAGTGACTAATCAGCCTCTCACATCTACTTTGGGGGATTTTTGCCCATTCTTCCTTGCAGAACGCAGTCAGTTGAGAGAGGTTTGATGGGCGTCTGGCATGAACTGCTCGCTTCAGGTCCCGCCACAGCATTTCAATGGGATTTAGGTCAGGACTTTGACTGGGCCAGTCCAGAACACGAATCTTCTTCTTTTTCAGCCATTCCTTGGTTGTATTGCTGGAATGCTTTGGATCATTATCATGTTGCATGATCCACCTTCTGCCAAGCTTTAACTTCAAAACAGATGGCGTCAGGTTATGTTCTAGGATTTGACAATATTCCTCAGAATTCATGATTCCCTGGACTATGTGGAGTTGTCCAGGTCCTGAGGATGAAAAGCAAGCCCAGATCTTGACATTCCCACCTCCATGCTTCACTGTTGGGAGAAGGTTCTTTTGGTGGTATGCAGTGTTGACTTTTCGCCAGACATGGCGGTTTTGGTTGTGACCAAACAGTTCAATTTTGCACCTACATCAGTTGATGAAAACTCTTTTTAATTTAGTCTCGACAACACAACTGTTAAAAAAACAAAAAAAAAAACTACTGAATTGATTGATTAGGAAATCAGGTTGAAATAATAGAAAATTCCAAAATGTTGAGGGGGTTCACAAACTTTTGAGCAGCACTGTATATCTCTGTGTATATCTTACCCAAAATACAACGAGACACATAATTGCCACTAAAAGAAAGCAAACTTACCGAAATATGTGTGGAGCACAAAGCAACAGCATAAACGTCTCACAACTACTAATTCTCCCACTATTAGAAGGAATAACATTAGTATGGAACGGCGCTGTGCTGCCCCCAAGCGGCCGGTGGCATTCTCTTCACTCTTAATGTCCATAAAAGGTGTCATTGAAATCTGAGGCAATGCGAGAGCGGCTCATTCAGTGCATGGGTTAATTGTGTCAAATATTTTAACATGATTAATAAAAAAAAAATAATTAACGCCCATTAACGCGATAATTTTGACAGCCTTAATATATATATGAAAGTATTTTCATTTGACTTCAACCAGGAGTAACACAAGAGCCAATAAAAAGTTGTTTTGATGTCTGACCGCTTGTGTTGCCTCATGATTCACGCAAAATATGCTTTGCTTTAGAATGATAATGCATCCCAGGCTTTAATGCATTGCGATGCATTGCCGAATCGAACCGAATCGTGACCCTCTGAATCGAATCGAATCGAATCGTGGCCCTCCGAATTGTAATCGAATCGAATCGTGAGGGCAGTGCCGATGCACACCTCTAAAAATAAATGAATAAAAACATTGTGGTGGTCAGTAAATGTTACTTTTATAGAGCAAGTGCAGGGAAATATATGGAACCACGCCATTCAGAAGGAAAAAATGGAATCATGAGAAACAAGCAAAGAAATAACTATCACAACACATCTCTAGTATTTAGTAGCACCACCTCTGGCTTTTATGACAGCTTGCAGTCTCTGAGGCATGGACTTGATGAGTATTCTTCATCAATTTGATGCCAAGTCTCTTTGATTGCAGTTGCCAGATCATCCTTGCAGGTTGGAGCCTTGCTCTGGACCTTTTTTTTTTTTTCAATTTCCACCACAGGTTTTCAATAGGGTTGCGATCTGGGCTATTTGCAGTCTTGAGTCTTTTCTCCAAGAATTGCACTGTCATCTTGGAAAATGACAAACATATTTTCAATTGAAGAAATAAGAAAGCTGTGTAAAATTTCAATGTAAACTTGTGCATTTATTGAAGATTTAACCACATCCATCTCCCCAGTGCATTTGCCTGACATGCAGCCCCATATCATGAAGGACTGAGGGAATTTTTATGTTTTCTTCAGGCAGTCATCTTTGTAAATCTCACTGGAACAGCACCAAACCAAAGTTCCAGCATCATCACCTTGTCCAATGCAGATTCTTAACTCTTGACCCCTTCAGTTGAAAATATGTCATTTTCCAAGATAATGCATCATGCCACAGAGGTAAAACTGTTAAAGCATTCCTTGGAGAAAGACTCCTCCAGTCAATGTCATGGCCTGCAAATGGCCCAGATTTCAACCCTATTGAAAACCTGTGGTGAAAATTGAAAAAAAAAAAAAGGCTCTGACCTGCAAGGATGATCTGGCAACTGCAATCAAAGAGACTTGGCACCAAATCGATGAAAAATGCTCATCATCTCCATGCCTCAGAGACGGCAAGCTGTCAGAAAAGCCAGAGGTGGTGCTACTAAATACTAGAGATGTGTTTGCATTGTTATTTCTTTGTTTCTCATGATTCCATATTTTCTCCCTCAGAATGGAGTCATTCCATATATATTTCCGTGCACTTGCTCAATAAAAGTAACATTTACTGACCACCACAATGTTTTTTATTCATTTCTTATTGTGTTTCTGAAGACTAAAGAGCTTCACTTTTTAACTAATCAGTTTTTCAAGCTTTTTATCAGTTTGTTCTACATGATAAAATGTCTGAGGGAGCGCTTGTCCGAGACTGGTAATTCCATACTTTTTGCTAGGGGTTGTAATATAATCGTTACATACTAAATGAAGTGGTTGATTGAACTCAACGCACATGCATCGGTGGTAATTGCAATGCTCTCTGCTAGGGTGAGTTCTTGTTTAACCTCGTTCTTGAACTTGGCATATAGTTTAGGCACACACTTTTCAGTAAATGCTGCCTGAAAGGCAACTTGTGACTGTTAATCATGTCATGAACAGCTTGCTACACTATATGGTCATAATCCATGGGATGATGTTTAAAAAAAGTGACTGGAAGAACTGAAAAATTGGTCTTGAAAGTCTTTAAAAAGTGCTTGATTTTGGACATGTAAAAGGTGGACGACCCTTGCACCTATGCATATTTTATCCCAGCCTACAAAAGACATACTGAATCACATACTACTGTAAATATCACTGAACTTGTAGAGGGATTAGCCATTGGACAGCGATTTTTAGCTCCCATCCCCAATGCTGTGTGCGGATGTAAAGTAACTTGTTGATGTAGCAAAAGGGATTGTTGCCGTAACTAGCATCATAATGGGATGTTACTTGTATTTTGGATTCAGTTGGAGGAGAGCCGTTGCATGCAGAAGCGTCTGAAAACGCTGCAGAAGAAGCAGTCTCAAATTGTGAAGGAAAAGATCCACCTGCAGGGGGAGCACAGCAAAGCTATACTGGCCCGCAGCAAGTTGGAGAGCATCTGCAGGGAGCTCCAAAGACACAACAAGACTTTGAAGGTGCACATCTGACTCCAATCATGAATAGAAAAAAAATCTAAATAGTCAGTAAAAAAAAAAAAAAAAAAAAAAAACGTCATGATTAGATTTGATCTGCTCCAAGAGCCTTTGATTGATTTAATACCAATTTATGCCACTGATTGTTAAAAGTTGTGTCCACGGGTATTTATAATTGGCTAACGATAACACCACTATAGGAAGCATAGGTGTGTAGTAATGTATTTCTCGTTGTTGTTCTTTTTCTCTTCTCTCTGCTTCCTTCCTTTCTGTCCCTTCGTAACCCCTTCCTGTTTGCTACTTTCTCCAAATAAATATAACATAATGAACAATAGAGGTGTCACAAAACAGATTTTCCGTGAATGGATCGGATCACTCGCCACGGTTCGGGACGCGAGTGGCCGGTGGATCAGCGGGTGGGAGTGTTGTTCGTGTTCACGTGACGGCTGCAGAAAGGAGAAGCCGAGGAATACCCACTGTGAAGTATGAGGATGGGTCAGTGATGCTGTGGGGCTGGTTCGCTTCTAACTGCCCTGGGAACCTTGCTAGGGTGCATGGCATCATGAATGCTTTGAAATACCAGGACATTTTAAATCAAAATCTGTTGCCCTCTTCCCGAAAGCTGAAGATGGGTCGTCACTGGATCTTTCAGCAAGACAATGACCCTAAACATATGGCCAAATCTACACAGAAATGGTTCACCAGACACAAAATCAAGCTCCTCCCATGGCCATCTCAGTTCCCTGACCTCAACCCCATTGAAAACCTGTGGGGTGAGCTGAAGAGGAGAGTACAAAGGAGACGACCCAGGTCTCTGGATGATTTAGAGAGATTCTGCAAAGAGGAATGGCTGAAGATCCCGTTTTGTCTTTTCCCATCTTGTGAAACATTATAGGAGAAGTTGTTGGCAAAAGGGGGTTGTACAAAGTATTAACACCAGGGGTGCTAATAATTGTGACACACATTATTTGATGTCAAGTTATTATTTCTTTATGTGGGATTTTTTCCCCACTGAATAAATGCACTTGTATAAAAGGTTGGATTTTTCTCTTTTTTTCCATTAAGGTCCAATATTTAGAAAAAATATATATATTTGAAGCTAAAAAACACATTATAAATCCAATAATTATGGAGGGCACTGTAATTACATTGAATCCTCGAACAAATCACTCCTGAGACAATCCTTGTTATTAGTTTGCGGTCCAGATTTCGTACTTTTTGAAGGTAGTTTCACCTGTGTGTTAAAAAGCATGTGAGAGTCATTCCCATTGACTTCTAATAAATGAAGCTGACTCACATAGCCCCCTACGGGCTGGCGGTGTGCGGAGAATACCTCATCTGACCTGTCAAGTAAATTATGATGTCTATGCTTCAAGGTTTTACAAAAATAGGCATTCATTCATTTTCCACACGAGGGTTGCGGAGGTGCTGGAGCCTATCCCAGCTAACTACAGGCACTAGGCAGGGGACACCCTGAACTGGTTGCCAGCCAATAGCAGGGCACAAGGAGACATACAACCATTCACGCACACACTCATACCTACGGACAATTTAGAGTGTTCAATCAGCCTACCATGCATGTTTTTGGGAGGAAACCGGAGTTCCCGGAGGAAACACAGGACGGCCAAAGCCCGTGATTGAACCCTTGATCTCAGAACTGTGAGGCGGCTGTGCTAACCACTCAGCCACCGTGCCGCCCAAAAATAAGCATTCTGTGAAAAATAGAGAACAACTTCAACTAAAGTTCTGGAAAAGGTGCATATATTGCAGCTCTATATTCAGGGGTGCACATAATTTTTTTGCCCAGGTTCTCAGAGGAGGACCTGGAGATGTGACCTGGTCCTCATTGAGCTTAAGAGCCGTCCCGCCTGATGCGATAAATTTATGACAAGCTTTACTTAGAGCCAATTAACTTTAATTATATTAACAATTAATGCTTGATTAACATCAACTGGCACAACAAAATTGCCATTACTTTGAAGTGAAATGTAAAGAAATAAAAAGCACCAATTCAAAATAAAGGGCATTATGCGGCTCCCACATTAACTCCAAGCCTTTTTAAAAGTGGGATGTCCTCCTCATAAGACCTCATTGAACATGCATGTTTAGCTTTGTAAAATGCGAGCAAAAACAAAGCGAATGAACAGCGACATGCACGTCAGTGCATGTCGCTGTTCATTACCTTTATTCCGCCACTTGTCCATAGGGCGAGTGGGGTCCTGTTTGACATCGATAGTTTGCGTAATTGCCACATGCGCTCTGTTTTTTTCGTGCTTTTCAAAGTTTGGATGGCTGAAATTCTTTGACCCTACATAAAATGCGCTGCTCTTATCGGCGACATTGGGATTCTCACGGCACATTTTGTACCGCATTTCCGTGCGAGCATAATTTGCTTCTAGCCATGGTACCTCCTGTAGCCACTTTTCAGCAAAAGTCCTTTTTTTCAGTAGCTCCGGTGATGTCTCTGTCGTCTGTCTGTCTTTTGACGGGGGTGGGGGGACACGGAAGTAATTACTCAGTGTGGCCTGCATCTTCGACATTTTGAGAAGTTATTTTCTCGTGTCCACCGCAAATACAGTGGTCAGCCATCGGTACGCAAAAGCGTATCTAAGCCGTTGAGGGCCAGTGCGTTTGTCTACGTCCAGTATGCATGCGTGCATGCGGACCACTTATGTGCACCCCTGTCTATATTTATTGTTGAAATAAAAATAGTGCAGACCTCAGTTTTTTTGGTGCAAAGTGCCAATAAAGCACTTGCTGTCCTCAGTGTGTGTGTGTGTGTGTGTGGGGGGGGGGGGGTGTACACAAACCTACAGATAGTGCAACACCTAGTATAGTATATAGTATAGTGCTAGATTCGTCTACTGAAGCAGTAATTTGCATAAACCAAATTAATGACACAGACCAAGTACCGTAATGAGTTTGAACTGCCGGCCTGTTTTTTGTATACGAACAAAACACAGAAGAGACATACAGTTCACATAAAAAATTGAGAAATACAAATTCAAAATAGGATTTTTGTTTGTTTTTTTATTGGTAATGTTTAAATTTCTATTAGATTTTTTTCATCCCTTTTAATGTTATTTTTTACTATTTGTAGGATGTATTTATCAACCCGGGTTGTTTTTGTTTGTTTTTCAGATTATTTTTTTTTTAATCAATTGTTTTCTTCAACTTTTTTTTTTAATTTTATAGATGCTTGATTTCTATTTTGAGTTTCAATCTTCAATTTTCCCCATAAAATGTTTCTTTTGTTGATCAACAAAATTCTTAAGTTAATAACACTTAAAGTATTAAAAACAGATGCATAAAAAATAGAAGTGACAAGAAGAGTAAACTCAAAACAAATTCAAAAAAAGGCTGAACGGCTCCAATACAAAGGAGTCTGCTTGGTCGCAGTATCAATGTCTTTTTTACATTCTTTCTGGCAGTTTTCTGGTGATCCAAAGGGAAAAAATCCTCCGCTGGGTAATAAAAATGTTGTGGATCCTACCAGGTTGAAGGATGTCAAACCGAAGTCACGCGTTCGTCTCGCTCCTGCGTGAGGCACAGTGTGGATAGCTCGCCATCTTGTCTGTCAATTGGGCAGTGTTCTCCCCAACAATAGTTCAGTCGTTTCTGAATCGAGCTTTAATAGCCTATAGAATTAACAGAAACACAAACTATTTCGCACACTAAAACGGTGTAAATACAATTTAAAAATAAAGTTATTGTCGAGTGAAGTCAACAATATTGCAATGACACACATTAAAAACCAACAGAGCAGGTGGCTAGGAAAAAAGGAGACATTTTGCAATGTTGCACGTTCACTTAAACACCAATTATCGGTGTACAACAATCGTGTGACATAAATATCACAAATTAAACACTTTTAACATACATTGACCAATACAATATGAATTAAAATATTCAACAAATATAATTAAGTATAATTTTGAACTCCCTTTCAGCAAAGCGGTTTTGTCACCAAGAAAGCTTGTGAAAAATACACCTTTCACAGTTAAAAGAAACGTTTTAGTGTCATTGTTTTAATCATTTTAATCTTTTCATCAGTAACTCTAAGTGGACTCACCGCTTTCCTTCCTTAGTCAGGTATCAGCAACAGCGGTGAAGTTGTGCACATTTTACGAGTTTCCATGTCAGTGTATTTCGCCAAATGAGATTTTCAAAATAAAAAACTAGCGGAAAATTCTAACTTTTTCTTTTCAATTAAATAGTTGTTAGTATACTGATTAAATCAGGTTTTGAATCTTTTTTTAAACATGGATTTTTGAAAACATTTTTCATTTTTATGTTAAACAATTTATTCTTTTAATGGTTGTCTTTATGAATGAAATCTTAATTTTGTGAGACTATGTTAACCTGCGTTACAATAGCAAACGCACAAGACTAAGGAGTAGTCAGATGCTGGAGTAAAGTTACCATTGTCATCTTTCTCTTGACAAGAACACTGATACTTTTTTAGTAAACCTTTAAACAACAAAACATTGCATCAATGGTGTGAAAGTCACAAAATAAAGCAAAGTAGCCTATACACCACGTGTCAATTTATATAGCAACTGGTAGTACAGCTTGCAAGCAATGAAATATTGGAACCACATTTTACCACATTTGCAAACAAAATGAAATATACACACACTTCTATTTACTGCACAACGCTCACGGATATAAAACAATGAAAAATTATAACTTACAATTGATGCTTGTACAAGGCACAAACAATATGGTGAGATGGCAACAATTGCTATGGTACGCTGGCTGCAGGTGTTAACTTGTTTATTTAGGTATATTCGCAGTGAGCTCGCATCGACATATGATTAGGTCAGCAGAAAGTACTGGAACTCATCAAAACTAATTACACCTAATTGCCAGCAGGGGGCGACAAAATACCAGAAACACAGGCAGGCAATATGGGGACATATTGCATATTGGCACAAAACTGATAATGAAAAACCGATGTTGAAAGTATCCGATGTCATTCTAAAATGCTTTTGTTGGCTACCCGATAATATCGGACAACTCTAGGACACTCAGATTAAAAAGTTAAAAGTAAATTTAAAAAAAAGTTGGGACACAAATTGTCCTTCATAAAAGTGTGATTTATTTATTCATGTGAAAAAAAGTATCTGTGGATACTAGGGCTGTAACGGTACACTAAAATGTAATTTCGGTTCGGTTCTGTCTTTGAAGTATAAAATTAAAGCATAAACAATTGTAACAACTATAAACTCTTAAAATCACGAATAAACAAGCAAGCTTTGAATCCTGAGCAGCAACAACCTGAACATGACAAATTTTATGACCCAAGTTTAAGGTTTTTTGCTAGAGAGATGAACACATTTCTCTAGAAGTTCATTTTCTTACATTTAGATTTGACATTCATTGTTTGTTGTCCTGTTTTAAGTAAGTTAACATAGCCGCCCAGCAATAGTAAACAGTGCATTGTTAGTGTCTCTTAGCTGCTGTAGCAAAAATCATGCTTGCCAAAGCAGTGACAGCGAAATATTAGTCATTACGGTCAGACACCCAGGGTTTAGAATGAAATACAAACAAGGTAAGTAAGTACCGTATTTTCCACACTATAGGGCGCACCTAAAAGCCTTCAATTTTCTCTAAACCACACAGTGCGTCTTATAATTCGATGCGCCTTATATATGGATCAATATTGGTTAATCATGGCATGACATTCCCTTTTGTGCAGCACTACCTAGTAGATGTATACTGCAACCCCAACTACTACTACTACTGCACCTTATTATGTGGTATGCCCTATATATGAAAAGTTTTTAAATAGGTCATTCATTGAAGGTGCGCTTATACTACGCCTCATAGTGCGGAAAATACGGTAGTTTAGACATTACAGGCAGGACAACTTTAAACTTTGATATTTCCCAATGATCTCCCTTTGTTGATCCAAATAAAATATTCTGTTGCAAAATGTTAGTTTTTTTTTATTATTATTCTGTACCAGTATGAGTGTCCAAAACTTGTTTTAAAATGAGAAAGTTTCAAGAGTATCAAAAATGTGAAGCTCACATATTTTGACCGACTTTTAAAAAGGTTTCAAGAAATGCCCTCCTGCACATTTTTTTCTCCCAAAATAGCGATTTTTAGCTTTACTATCAAGTATATTTACTATAAGCTTTGTATCACACATGCATGTTTGACAATTTTGATATTGGGTCGAACTGGGGGGTCTCAGAATGGAACTTTGAGCCATCTGAGTGTCTTGCCAGAGACATTTAACACAATCAGTTAAATGGTAAATGAGCTTACCCTTGTTCAACCTTCAAAGTACTCAAATGACATTTTCACCTCAAATTAATCCCAGGCCTCAATCCCTTTCACTAGGAGGAAAATTCCCAGAGATCCAGGGAGTATGAGGAACAACGCAAGGAAGCTATGCTTCACTTCCAGATGACTTTAAGTGATATTGAAGTCCAGATGGAACAACACACGTCTCGCAACACTAAGCTGAGACAGGAGAATGTGGAGCTTGCTGAGAAGCTGAAAAAGCTCATTGAGCAGTATGAGCTCAGAGAAGAGGTGGGAGATCGCCTGTGCCACATTACTCTAACAAAAAGTTGCATTTTGGAGGATTGTACTGATACACAGCTTCAATAATGATACAGGTAATATGATATTCAAATATTGTACAGATGAATGGGTTGGCGACCCGCGGCTCTGGAGCGGGTTATAGTAAATTAATATTTGATTAAAATTCATTCTGGCGCTTGCGAGATTTTAAGAGGTTTGGCTTTCCTTTAGTAGGTAGATCATAACAAGCTCTCTGTTTGGTATGATTGTGAAGAGAACACTCGCGCAGGTTATGAAATCACCAACTATATCAAGTAAAGATACACGATAATATCGGTGGCCGATAATTATCGGCCGATAATGGCAATTATGACGTCACACAGATAATCCAAATAATAAAAAATTCAACCGATAATGTAATCCGATAATTATATACTTGATTTAGCCTCCAAATGTGCACAACCGAAGAATTCAGCACGCCGCCCTGAGGGAGGAGGGGTTGAGGAGGCGGAGTTACACGACAAGAAATAGTTGAATATTATGGCGGCTGTTACTAAAGAAACGACGCTCTCGCCATTTGCGAAACATGTACCGCAGAAGTTCCAAGAGGCCAAAAGAATGCTAAAGCTATTGTAAACACTAAGTTAAACTAGGGGCTTGTGACGATTCAGAGTCGGGTTGTTTGGGAAAGCAGCCCAAGGCGGGTGGTAAACTCGCATCTAAGGCTAAACACCGGCACGACTGGAGACCGATAGTCGGCAAGTAGCCGTCTTCCGACGGAGCCCGCCGCTCTGGCCGGTCCGGCAGGCCGCCGCCGCCTCGCCATCGGCGGGGCAGGCAGAGCCCGGTTCCCCGGCTTCAGGACCTCCGGCGAACACCCTGGTTTCTCGAGCGTTCCCTCACGGCGTGTGAGCAGAGCCAGGCCCCGAATACGCCGCGGCAAACCGGCCGGTGCGGGCGGATTATCCGGTACGAACGTAGCCGCCGCCGAGACGAGACACGATTTTTTTTTTTTTTTACCGAAATGACCCGAGAGCCAAAGCCCTGGATAAAAAATAATGCAGTTTATATGACCACCATTCTTCATGAAAAACATGCCAATCACATTTTCACCACTACATTTGGAAAAGTGATGTCCAGTAAGCAAGCTTATCATGACGGCACAGTGTTTAGATGATAATTTAAACATGGAGAA
Organism: Corythoichthys intestinalis; assembly: GCF_030265065.1. Taxonomy (NCBI): domain Eukaryota; kingdom Metazoa; phylum Chordata; class Actinopteri; order Syngnathiformes; family Syngnathidae; genus Corythoichthys; species Corythoichthys intestinalis. The sequence goes on from NC_080395.1 coordinate 82,974,859, forward strand.
AACGAAGTCAGCCCGTCAATAATACATTCAGTATGTAAAATGACGAGCGGTCAGATGACTTTGTAATGCCGCCTTTATTTTCGGCTTAACAAAACTCAGGCACAAAACAACACGCACGGAGATGCGAGCTCCAACTGCATCCAAATAGTACTGCCGTTTATCAGTTTAGCTGCTGTAAAGCGAATGTCGCGACTCGTGAGTGCCGCAAATGTAAACAAAGCGCTGCAGAATGGGTACATGACATCTCGCTCTTTTGAGTTAATCATTTTCACAGTGTGCAACAAAGCATATAACATTAGCAATCACTTTTCAAATTAATTTAACTTATTTGTCTGCTCAATTACAGTCACGGTAGATAATCTAAACTTATTGGCACTTGTTAACACGTATTAATTTAAATATGCACATTCCTGTTGTAATGAAATAACAATAATATTCTGTAGCCACAAATATTCAAAATCTTTTCTTCTTCCAAGTTTTTTTTAGGATTAAGTATAATAATGTATTGCTTAAAATAAGGCTGTTAAGATTATTTTCAGCTAGCTATTTTTCTTCCAAGAAATCTGAGAGAAATACACATGAAGTGCTGGCAGATAATTTCACTTATTTCCAATAGATTTACACTTAAAACTGACTAGTTTTGAGGAAGTGTGTTTTGCAGTGTATTAATGTTATGTTAGGAATGGCTTACTTTTAAAGGCATTTTTGTGCAACTTAGGTATTTACTCTGTAAGTAATTGTTGCCAAAAGTTTACCATTACACAATGTCAGACAATGTCATTATTTAGATGTTGGAATTGAGGACTTGTTCATATTTTATGTTGGAAAAAAAAAAAAGCAATAAATTATATTTTTGCACAGTAATATTTTCTTTTGTTTAAAATTTTACATAAATCTTTTAATAGAATTATCGGCTTGACATTATCGGTTATCGGTAGGAATGAGGAGGAAATTATCGGTTATCGGTATCTGTTGAAAAATGTATTATCGTGCATCACTAATATCAAGTCACGGTTGCAACTCAGGAGCAATGTTGTTTTTGGCAGCCCTTTTAATTTTCGTCTCGGTCGTTTGGACAAAAGTACTTATTAGTCTTATTAGTCATATTTTAGTCCTTTCAAAATGTGTTACAATTTCTCAAAATGTTTTCATCTTTAAACTTCAAAAGTTTTAGTCAGTAAATAAATATAAGGTCTCCCAACTATTTCAAATGAACATGGACTAACGAGCACACAGTTCTAGAGTCTACAAGGACATCACCATCATCATGATGATAATACACACTCAGTAGGAAAACAGCACATTATTTTCAATTAATTAAACTCACCTGGACCCCACAAACTGTAGGTAACAAGTTTTCCAAAACTTTAAGACGACACTCACCAAAATAAATGTTAATATTAACGCGAACACTATGCTAATGCTACAAGTTACGAAGTATGTGATGATCACCCAGCACAGACCTTTAGAGGCTAAAGAAACATGACATATCTAGCCAAGATAAGAAAACAAAACTTACCAAGCAGCAGCTGAAACATGTTTCACAAAAGGAGCCTGGAGTGAGCAAAAGCTTACTCAATGGCCGGTGAGTAAGCGCGTGTGGGAGGTGAAGCACGGCACATGAGTGACACGACCAACACTGCTAAGATGCGTGCTAACTACACATACTGTAAGAAAATATCACACATTGTGAACTTAGGACGGAAACTATGGCGAATTTTGATCATGTTCTCTTCTACTCAGACGACAACTGGCATCCATCTCGTTATGTTTTAGCCTCCCAAGACACGTTTTTAGCTCGTCTCGTCATTGTCATGTAAAAAATTGTTCATTGACGAAATATTTCCGTTATCGTCATTGTTGACGAAAACAACACTGCTCGGAAGTCTGCACCACTCACAATATGCACCTTATGTATGGATAGAAATGTAAAATTGATAAGTCACACTTTCACTGATGCTGACAGATAGACAGGAAAAAGCAGTACATAGCAGTAAAAAAAGTAAATTAAAATACTAGCAATTTACAATTTTTGTATGAAACAAGAGGCTTTACACCAGGGGTCTCCAAAGTATTCCACATGCAGTGGGTGCAGAATTTCATTCCAACAAAACAAACGACACCTTTCACCAATCTGGTGTCTTACAAGTGTAATCAGTTGATTGCAGCCAGGCAGTGTTGTTTTTGGCAGCCATTTTAATTTTTGTTCATGATTGGTCAGTAAAGTTGCCTGACCGTAACCCAATTGAAAATCTATGGGGAATTGTGAAGACGAAAATGTGAGTTATCAGACCCAACAATGCAGAGAAACCTGTGGCCTATACTACGAAGCCGGTTTTCTGGCATAGCAGGGTAACTTCGAGAGTAACTTCATCACATGCGACCTAAGTTCGCAGCTAAGCGAGACTACGAAAGGTGGATATGTTGGAACCGAGAAGTGTTGCCATGGAAACACACGCCACACGCCAAACCTGGTCGTCTCAGAGTTAGATCTTGCTTAACCCCAGGATTCCAATTAACCATGCTCTATTTAAACAGCACTCCTCCGCAGACGTGTCCTCCTGACAATGAGAGCGTACTTGGACGACCCATACGACATTGGTGTGCGGATTGGGCACGGGTTTTTTGGAGACCGCCAGAATCCGCTAGCGTACCCGGAAGATGTTCTCCATGAAAGATATAGATTTTCAGCTGAGGGAATTCGTTACCTGTGCCAGCTGATCGAGGCGGACGTCACTAATGTAACCCGCCGAAGTCAGGCCCTCACAACCGCGCAGATTGTTTGCCTGTCCGTGTGCTCTTTCGCCAGGGACAGTATATGCATTCCATCGATGATGCTTGGGCTCTGGCTAGCAAATCAAGTTCTTACAGTTTCTTACAGTTAACGTACCAAATCTTATTTTATTGTCCTGACAGCAGGCTTTATTTCTTTTTATGGACATAAGTAAACTGGCATATTGACGCATTCACAAATCACACGATCTGTAAATTCGCTGCCAACAGACCTGTTGCGCTCTATTCGCCGAAGTGGTGTTGGATTTCCCGGTGAGGTGGATTTTAATTCCTCATAACTCCGCATGATTATCGCGCATTCCTCTTCCGTGAAGTAAGGTGCCCGTGCCATCGTCACAAGTAGTGTTTGACTCTGGTCTTCGCTCCCTTTTATGTGAACGTGCAGTAACTCTGACTGGGTTGACACAGGTTCGACTAATCATTGCAAACGCAATGATGATTGGCTAGGTGGTCCAGTTCTCGCCTCAATTCAATGGCAAAGTCAGACAGACAGACACACAGACTCGCCAGATTGCTTATTCCTTGGACAATTTATTTGAAGCTGCTAAACACTGGTGGATGCAACGATCACCTTTTTCTGAACTGCCCACAACTTGCCTCGTCTCTTTTCTTGCTCTCCCTTCTTCTACTGTCATTCATCCTGTTACTCCGGTCCGACTAAAAAAGAATAGTGGCCCTTGGTTATTGCGGTAACACAGTGTTCAGTTAGGAGCAGAGGATTTTTTTTAATATGGGAGAATTATAGGATTTTTTTTATATATGGGAAAATTATAGGAAAATAGCAATACAGGAGGATGGCGGGAAAGAGGGGTAAAAGCCAGTAGTTTCCCGGGCAAAACGGGTGCCTTGACAGTTTGAATAGAATTTCTGAAATCAGCTTTTTCATTATATTCTAATTATTTGACCAGCACATGTATATGTTCCTCTCACAGCATATAGATAAAGTGTTCAAGCACAAAGAGCTACAGCAACAACTGATGGACGCCAAATTACAGAGAATCACTAACATGATGACAGAAGTGGAAGAGAAACAGCAGCGAGAAAGAAACTCTGTGAGTAAATTTTGTGCCATTTTTAGTGCATTGGGGATTCTGATCCTAAATAGAAACATCATGATGTACACCTCAGTTCAATACACAAATGAATCTGGATCAAAGTGAAAGCTAGAGTCACAAACTTGTGGAGTAGAGTTGTTGAGCTGGCGATGATGTGAGGCCAAGGACTGGTTTAAGTAAGCTGATAACGATGATCACCTGCACCTTGTGCCAGGCTCATCCATCTGTCCAATCCTGCAATTGACGTTTCGCAAAATCACGCCCCCAAATCACAGAGTTCAGACACCTAGCTATAGAGTTGCATTGGAATACTGTGTGGTTTTGACTTAAAACGTATTTTTTCTAACTTTAAAATGGCAAAATCCTGATGGTTTAATGCTGTGCATGGGGTACCTGTAATTCTGACACCAAGTACCCTGAATGTTTGGGGGAGGGTTTTTTGTGTGTGCCTTTTTCAAACCCTAAAAGGAGGCTCGCCAAATACACGCTATTGCTCAGGCTCTATCGTCGACCACATAAACAACTGAAGGTCAAGACAGTCACCCAAGGACACTTGCTCAAGTTAAGGTCCAAGTCTCTGGAGATGCACTGAATCCACTTTTCTTGAAGTCCAGTTAAATTTCCACAGTCACTATTGATTTGAGGTGACATGTCATGCACTTATTTTGGCACACCGTGTTCTGAAGTGTATAGTAGAGTCCTAGAGCATGTCATGTTCTCCGTGGTGACAAAATACAGTGCCTTGCAAAAGTATTCGGCCCCCTTGAATCTTGCAACCTTTCGCCACATTTCAGGCTTCAAACATAAAGATATGAAATTTAATTTTTTTGTCAAGAATCAACAACAAGTGGGACACAATCGTGAAGTGGAACAACATTTATTGGATAATTTAAACTTTTTTAACAAATAAAAAACTGAAAAGTGGGGCGTGTAATAGTATTCGGCCCCTTTGCTTTCAGTGCAGCAAACTCACTCCAGAAGTTCAGTGGGGATCTCTGAATGATCCAATGTTGTCCTAAATGACCGATGATGATAAATAGAATCCACCTGTGTGTAATCAAGTCTCCGTATAAATGCACCTGCTCTGTGATAGTCTCAGGGTTCTGTTTAAAGTGCAGAGAGCATTATGAAAACCAAGGAACACACCAGGCAGGTCCGAGATACTGTTGTGGAGAAGTTTAAAGCCGGATTTAGATACAAAAAGATTTCCCAAGCTTTAAACATCTCAAGGAGCACTGTGCAAGCCATCATATTGAAATGGAAGGAGCATCAGACCACTGCAAATCTACCAAGACCCAGCCGTCCTTCCAAACTTTCTTCTCAAACAAGGAGAAAACTGATCAGAGATGCAGCCAAGAGGCCCATTATCACTCTGGATGAACTGCAGAGATCTACAGCTGAGGTGGGAGAGTCTGTCCATAGGACAACAATCAGTCGTACACTGCACAAATCTGGCCTTTATGGAAGAGTGGCAAGAAGAAAGCCATTTCTCAAAGATATCCATAAAAAGTCTCGTTTAAAGTTTGCCACAAGCCACTTGGGAGACACACCAAACATGTGGAAGAAGGTGCTCTGGTCAGATTAAACCAAAATTGAACTTTTTGGCCACAATGCAAAACCATATGTTTGACGTAAAAGCAACACAGCTCATCACCCTGAACACACCATCCCCACTGTCAAACATGGTGGTGGCAGCATCATGGTTTGGGCCTGCTTTTCTTCAGCAGGGACAGGGAAGATGGTTAAAATTGACGGGAAGATGGATGCAGCCAAATACAGTCATTCTGGGAGAAAACCTGTTGGTATTTGCTCAAGACCTGAGACTGGGACGGAGATTTATCTTTCAACAGGACAATGATCCAAAACATAAAGCCTAATCTACAATGGAATGGTTCAAAAATAAACGTATCCAGTTGTTAGAATGGCCAAGTCAAAGTCCAGACCTGAATCCAATCGAGAATCTATGGAAAGAGCTGAAGACTGCTGTTCACAAACACTCTCCATCCAACCTCACTGAGCTCGAGCTGTTTTGCAAGGAAGAATGGGCAAGAATGTCAGTCTCTCGATGTGCAAAACTAATAGAAACATACCCCAAGCGACTTGCAGCTGTAATTGGAGCAAAAGGTGGCGCTACAAAGTATTAACGCAAGGGGGCCGAATAATATTGCACGCTCCACTTTTCAGTTTTTTATTTGTTAAAAAAGTTTAAATTATCCAATAAATTTTGTTCCACTTCACGATTGTGTCCCACTTGTTGTTGATTCTTGACAAAAAAATTAAAATTTTATATCTTTATGTTTGAAGCCTGAAATGTGGCGAAAGGTTGCAAGGTTCAAGGGGGCCGAATACTTTTGCAAGGCACTGTATTTTGTCTCAAGTTTCACAATTGGTTCCCTTTCAATCAATGGAGACATTACTGTAAATGGATTTTAATTGTATATATGAACTTTTATGATTTCAGTTGCTGAAGGATGCCACAGAATCGAGACGCAAGTGTGAGATGATGAAGGAACAAGAGGTTCAGCTCAAGCATCAGGTCCATCACCACATACCTTAATATATGCTGAATGTTTATTTTGCATGGGATTTCTATGGATATGGTTGCAAAACATTGTAGTAAGCCTCATTTCAAGGTGTGCGAAATCGACACAAATTGTTTACTGTAAAAGCTGTTCTTTCAATTTTTGGCATCCAAGATATTTTATTTTTTATTTATTTATTTTTAAACCTGTCTTGTTCAGCTGCTTGACACTGAGAATGGTAATCTGAGTGTCCGATTGGTCTGAACACTTTTTATGTATCACATGGGAATATGACATACTCCCATTGTGATCATTCAACATGCCTCGTTTATTAGTAGAAAGCAGCGAACAGGAAGGAGTAGTGAGGGGACAGAAGAAAAGAAGGAGAGAGAGACAGAATAAGTACAAACAACATCATGAAGTAGATTGAAGGCCTACACTAACAATGACTATGTTGGTGCTATCGTTAGCCAGTTGTATTACCAGTTGACACCATGTGGGGGGCCTGATGAACAAGGAATCATGTTTTAAACTTAACTACAATATTACTATAATTATTATACTTTGGGTCCGAAATTCCTTTTAGGGTATATCACTGATTGTAAAGACACAGCTGTAAAATGTCGCTACAAGGCTGTATTTAAATTTGAAATCTTAACACGCTCATTTAAAAGTAATTTCATGAGTACAACTTTTCCATTAAGTTGACACCCTATCAAAGAAAATTATACCCAGTTTGTTTGTTCTACTGCCATGCAGGGCATCTCATTATCTAGGCCTCTTTTTGGCTACTTGCTTGTCACTATTATACGTTGTTATTATTATTAGAGTGATTTATTGAGTCGTCCAGTAGTGTTGTATCGGTCGTGAACGATTCGTTCTTTTTGAACGAATTGTTTGGGTGAACGAGACCGAACTAATCACCTTCTGCACTGATTCGTTCTATGAAGTTGGGGCTTGCCTTGTTATCTGCGTGGGAGGGTGTTGAGCATACTGACATAGCACACGACCAATCAGACGCCAGCCTCATCGCGGGCAGGGGAGGGAGCGGAAACAGAATCAGGGCGTCTGTCACTCACTCACTGTCACACACAGCCAGCGTGCAGGAAGGGGGCAAGACTGAGTTATGTCACTTCCCGTTCACTGACTCTCTGTCCTACCGAGAATGCTTAGATGATTCGTTCTGCTAGACGGCTACGCTAATTTATAGTGCGCCTACACCGGCAGTCACGCAGCAGCGCTGCGGCAGTGAACGAGCTAAGGACTGAAAGGAAAGGGCTTTATCACATATTCTTTCATGTTGAGCCTATCATATGCACCTCAAATGCACAAAAATCACCACATAAACACAGTGAGCAAAGTTTACTGTGCTTTTATCAACAGACTCGAGACTACATATGACGACATTGTATCCACTTTACAGTACGTTAAAACTTTCGCCAGTAGCTACAAGGCGATAAGGCTGAGCTATGGAGACGTCGCAGGGGCGGGCGAGAAAGCTGTCAAGAGACTAGCTGGACTTCATGGCAGCGAAATTTATCTAATCTGTGCCCATAGAAAATAACTATTTAGTATGATCACCATAATACTGATTTGCTATGAAACGGTAGTTTCATGACATATTTTTCCGAGAATTTTTTTTTTTTTTCCCCGTGTCACAGCTTGTCGGGTTGGGGCGCAAATTAATTAACGTTGAGTCCATCAGTCCATCCTGTGCGACTAAAGCGTCCAAAAATTAAACGCGGGGACTTAGGATGTGTATATATACATGTATGTCTCCATTTTCTTAACATACCAATGAGAGTGGAATGGTTACATTGTAAAGAGCAAACAATTCTTTTTTCGTCAGCATTTGGCGATATGAGATCGGGAGGGGATGACTGCGTGGAGTTGATGGGATTATTTATATATTAATACCAGTGCAAAAATGACATTTCAACACGATTTTTAGGTAATATTTTTTCGAGTGTTGTTTTATTTATTTATTTTCGTGTCAGAGAAGCCAAATAATAATAATAATAATAAATTTTATTTATAACGCTGATTTAATATATTATTAATATACATTATAAATTGATTATTTATTAATATTTTTTATATTTTCTTATTTGTGTGCAATAAATCTCACTCAACCGAAAAAAATAGCCGAAGACAGTTTATTTAAATTCCACATTTATTTGTTCTTCAGCCAAAATGACTTGGTGGTATATCAAGTGGCTTTCACGAGCAGCCAGCTCACGTAAACACGCGTTTAAGCTACGAATCCGGAAGGGAGCGTACACGCAATTTAGCGTGATTGAAAAAGTTTGTGCTTAAAAAAAAAGGGAAATGTTTAACCGTTTCCTATATCAAAGTGAAGCAAGCACAAGCCATGGCTTTGATCCCATAGAAATATGATAGACGCGGAAATTCTCATTGCTGCAGCGGCTGGGGAGACCCGGGCGCCGGCAAAGACGAGGCAGTGAAAAAAAAAAAACAGAAAAACACAGTCTGTCACTCACTTCTGAATCTACGAAGAGAGCGGCCAATGAAAAGCCTGTGTACTGTGCAAGAGGGGGAGGGACCAAGCCTTCCTGTTCAGTTATATATGCTAAGCGGTCTTTTGGTGATTCGTTTGGCAACGTCACTTCCCGTTCACTGACCGAACGATTCATTTGGGCGGTTGTGGGTGGTGGGGATGAGGAGGGCGAACGATTCGTTGAACGATTCGTTGAACGATTTGTTTGAACGAATCTTTTTACTGAACGAACCGGAATTGATTCGTTTCCTCAGGTGAACGACTTTTCCCGTCACTATCGTCCAGTGCCACGAGGCAAAAAAAATCCAGCCTTTCATTTATAAGTGGGCTTTTTTTTTTTTTTTTAAATATACCTTCAATATTAGCTGCCACTGACGGTGATAAACGTCCAATCCATTTCAAATACAGTTGGGCAAAAAGTATTTAGTCAGCCACCAGTTTTGCCAGTTCTCCCACTTAAAAAGATGACAGAGGCCTGTAATTTTCTTCATAGGGGTACCTCAACGATGAGAGACAGAATGAGAAAAAAAAAATCCAGAAAATCACTTTGTCTGATTTTTAAATAATTTATTTGCAAATTATGGTGGAAAAGAAGTATTTGGTCACTTACAAACAAGCAAGATTTCTGGCTCTTACAGAGCTGTAACTTCTTTTAGAGGCTCCTCTGTCCTTCACTCGTTACCTCTATTAATGGCACGTGTTTGAACTCATTCTCAGTACAAAAGACAACTGTCCACAACCTCAAACAGTCACACTCCAAACTCCACTATGGCCAAGATTAAAGAGCTGTCAAAGGACGTACGAGAAACAAAATTCTAGACCTGAATCTTGCTGGAAAGACTTCATCTGCAATAGGTAAGCAATTTGGTGTGAAGAAATCAACTGTGGGAGCAATTATTAGAAAATGGAAAACATGCAAGACCACTGATCATCTGCCTTGATCTGACGCTCCCTACAAGATGTCACCCTTTGGGGTCAAAATGACCCCAAGAACAGTGAGAAAAAAAAATCACAGAATCACACAGGGGGAGCGCGTAAATGACCTGGGGAGAGCTGGGACCAAAGTAATAAAGACTACTACCAATACCACACTCCGCCACCAAGAACTCAAATCCTGCAGTGCCAGATGTGACCCCGTGCTTAAGCCAGTACACGTCCAGGCCCATCTGAAGATTGCTAGAGAGCATTTGGATGATCCAGAAGAGGACTGGGAGAATGTAATATAGTCAGATGAAACAAAAAATGAACTTTTTGGTAGAAACACAACTTCTCGTGTTTGAAGGTAAAAGAATGCTGAATTGTATCCATACCTACTGTGAAGCATTGGGGTGGAAACATCATGCTTTACCTCTTTTTTTCTGCAAAGGGACCAGGACACCTGATTCGTGTAAAGGAAAGGATAAATGGGGCCATGTATTGTGAGATTTTGAGTGAAAACCTCCTTCCATCAGCAAGGGCATTGAAGATGAAACGTGGCTGAGTCTTTGAGCATGACAATGATCCCAAACATATTGCCCAGGAAACAAAGAGTGGCTTCGTAAGGAGCATTTCAAGGTCCTGGAGTAGCCTAGCGGGTCTCCAGAGCTCAACCATATATGAAATCCTTGGGGGGAGTTGAAAGTCCATGTTTCCCAACGACAGCCCCAAAACATCACTGCTCTCGAGGAAAACTGCATGGAGGAATGGGCCAAAATAGCTGCAACAGTGTGTGAAAACCTTTGAAGACCTACAGAAAACGTTTTGACCTCTGTCATTATCAGTCAAGGGAATACAAACAAAGTATTGAGATGAACTTTGGTTCTTGACCAAATACTTATTTTCCATCATAATTTGCAAATAAATTCTTTAAAAATCAGACAAAGTGATTTTCTGGATTTTTTTTTCTCATTCTGTCTCTCATCGTTGAGGTACACGTATGAAGAAAATTACAGGCCTCTGTCATCTTTATAAGTGGGAGAACTGGCACAATTGGTGGCTGGCTAAATACTTTTTGCCCCACTGTACGAGGATTGGCAGTGATCATTCGCAACCAGCAATCCCAGTCAAAATGGATTGGAAGTTTATCGCCGGCAAGGGCAGCAAATGAGTGAAATGATTTAAAATGTGCTAGCTAAAAAATATTTTGGCGTATTGGAATGGATTAATAGTATTCAGTGTTAATGTATGGGTAAATTAAGTTGTTCCACAACTCGGACCCTCTTCGCGAGAGCATAGACCTTTCCTGGGTGGCCGAGAAGTGTAGTAATACCACTCTGTAAAAAGTACATTTCATGAGTACAACTTTTCCATTAAGTTGACACCCTAACAAAGAAAATTATACCCAGTTTGTTTGTTCTACTGCCATGCAGGGCATCTCATTATCTAGGCCTCTTTTTGGCTACTTGCTTGTCACTATTATACGTTGTTATTATTATTAGAGTGCTTTATTGACTCATCCAGTGCTACGAGGCTAAAAAAATCCAGCCTTTTATTTATAAGTGGGCTTTTTTTTTTTTTTTTTTTTTTTTTTTTTTTTTTTAAATATACTTTCAATATTAGCTGCCATTGACGGTGATAAACATCCAATCCATTTCAACTACAAGGATTGGCAGTGATCATTTGCAACCAGCAATCGCAGTCAAAATGGATTGGGTGTTTATCGCCGGCAAGGGCAGCAAATGAGTGAAATGATTTAAGATGTGCTAGCTAAAAAAATTTTGGCGTATTGGAATGGATTAATAGTATTCAGTGTTAATGTATGGGTAAATTAAGTTGTTCCACAACTTGGACCCTCTTCTCGAGAGCCTTAGCATAGACCTTTCCTGGGTGGCCGAGAAGTGTAATAATACCACTTTGTAGTTGGAACATACTGTATTGTCAAGCTCCCCCATTAAAAGAGCAGAGCCCCGTACAGTGTCCATATTATGCCATGTAACATAGACATGTCAGCCAGTCTCAAAACATCTAGACATCAGTAACTATGGGTTCATCTAATTCACCTTTCATCCAAATTGGTGAGCTGAACCCCAAAAGATAGGAAGGACAGCCCTTTCTCTGCATCCTCATTGGATTATGGGTCAGTGGAAGACAGGTTTTCTAAGTTTACTCCCCTACCACTAATGATGTCATCAGTGAATTAGGCATACTGTCCGCTATGTTAAACCAGACTTTGAGTGGAGCATTGAGAGAAAATAAAAATGACGTTGGCAACTCCCACCCAAACAATGATTATGCACATGCGTGAAACAGCATAGGCTTTCTAGGCTACAGTATGTTGTATGGTGTCACTTAAATTTTTCCATACATACAACAAGAGCTGAGGAATGGGAGCAAATTAGTGGCCAAGTGATTATAGTTGAGAGCTCCACTGGGGTAAAAGGGCTAAGGGCTCTTTCATTTTGACATTAAGCATCCTTTGCCTCTGCTTTCCACCAACAGAGTGGTGATTTGCCCAAAAACTGCAACTTGTAATTCCACTTTTAGGCTATGGATACTCAGGGGCCGTTTACATGGTGACTCTCTGAGAATACGGAAAATTTCAAATTTGCATTAATATGGTTCCGTTTCCATTCGAACAATATTGCAATCCAGCATTAAAACGATGTAGTATTCATGCCAAGCCCTAGGGGGCAGTGCATATTTACAATGTGACACCCAATGATGCACATTGACCCCAACAACCTCCTCCGCCCGGAAGACAACATACCTGCCCACTTCAAGCAACAGCATTTTTCTTTTGCTCCAAAAGGCACAAAAATGGAAAGATTCAACATATTCAAATTAAAAATAGTACAAAAACAGTGAATTAAAGGCAATGATCTGCCATATTTGCTGTTTTTAATGTTTAGTAGCACCGCTGCACACGCCTAATGTGACATGTGCGAGTGCTGACGTTATCTGTGCGGGAGCTTTCCATTCATATGGATGTGGAGCAAGCCCTCCCTAGCCCCTGCAATCAAATGTTTCCACTTTGGAGCCTGGGTTTAATGGTTTGCGTTTTCACAGACACCATATGAAGGCAAGGCCATTCCGCAACACAGTCATTGCGTCTTGGTGTCGCAGAGTCGACATGTAAACTGCCCCTCAGGTATATGAAAAAGTGGACCCAAATCCACAATTACAACATTAGCACTTGGTGTCTGTCTGCAGGAGATAATGGCTTAAATGACAAATGACTGCCTTTAGCCAAGAAGTGCCAAACTTCAAAAATGCATCTACAGTCATGTGAAAAAATTTGCACACCCCATTAACTTCAGTGAGACACTTTTTGTAGCCATCTACCAGTCTTTGACATCGGTCTAAAGAAAGTTTGCCCCACTCCTCAACGCAGAATACTTTCAACAGTGACTGACTGTTGGAGTGAAAACACCATGTTGAGATCAAAGGAGCTGTCTGAGGCCTTCAGAATGAAATTGTAGACGTTTTTGAGTCTGATAAGGGATTTCAAAAGATCTCAAATCAGCCATTCCACTGTCTGGAAAATAGTCTACAAGTGGAGCACATTCAAAACAACTGCCAATATGCCAAGGTTTGGCCGTATAAGCAAGTTCACCCCTCGAGCAGACCGCAAGATGCTAAAAGGAAGTCTCCAAAAACCCTAAAATGTCAGCACGGAACCTACTGCAGGCTGTTGCTACTGTTGATGTGAAAGTGCATGCCTCTACAATCAGAAAGAGACTTTACAAGTTTAAAGCGTGAGTTCAGAATTTTTGACATCAGGCTTAATCTTCGAGATGGGGGGGGGGGGGGGGGTTGATTCGTCAGTGGAGTAGATTGAAAAAAATTCTGTATCGTTTGTTAGTCTTTTATTATTTTCAGGGCTCCACAGTGATTATGCTAATGCATGTCAATATGGCCAATTGGCATGCTAATAAAAACCGATATTCACAGATCGAACATAGTCAAATAAATTCCAAATGCAGCCCAATGTTCCCAAACCTCCTGCAGCCAAAACAATGTTTCACCAAACTGCCATAGTTCATTTAATTCTGCGGGACTTTTTTATATGCGTAATGGCACCACAATAGAGGGGAGTGCTATGGCCACTCGTATTCACCTTGGTCTGCTATGCGGAGTGTGGAAGGACGTCAAAATGGTGAAATGTGCTTTTAGAAGTTGTTGAAACATACAGAAGAAATGGACAAAGGAAAGTTTCCACCGCCTGCCTGTGAAGAACAAGGAACGATATAAAATGTGGTTACTCTGCTGGATATGACATACACACACCGGTGGAAAAAGTACTGCTTTGGAGTATTTGCAGCGCGCATTTTCATCGGTATCCTCTCCTGAAACCAAATGCTGTGCCTTCGACTGTCCAAACGTCTTCAAAAGCTTCTGATAAACAGGTAAAAAAAAAATTCATATATGAAAATATATCGCATACATGTGCATGCACACCTTGATATCGCAGCTCGCGTTAGTGAGGCTTGTAACAAACGCCATGCATATTTATGGTTCGCATTTTTAAATTGGAGACAATGGTCAATGTTCTGTCCAATATCTCACGAAGTGCATTTTTCCTTCATGTTATTATTTTAACAGCCGTTTGACAGGAAGGAAGTACTGCGGCGGCCATTTTTGTAGTATTTTCGTCAGTCCGTCGTTTGGTGAGAGCTGGTTGTGTTGTTTGCACCTTCGAAGGCATCGTCTTTCATTCCGATTCATTTTTGGATGCGACAGTGCAGCACAATAAAGCACCTGGAGCTCGGACGCTACCTCCCGACTCCCGTATTCATTTTGAATGGAGTTTGGCTGACTGTACACTTGTGTTCAGTCACACACGCACGCACACACACACACACACACACACACACACACACACACACACACACACACACACACACACACACACACAAGGTGAACAGTACAGTCAACTTCCGGATCACCATCCCGAATGCAGAAAATCAGTGGTCGCCAAACTATTCCACACAGGGCTGCAGTGCATGCAGGATTTCACTGTAACAAAACAAGACCACACCTTTTCACCAATCCGGTGTTTTATAAGTATAATCAGTTGATTGCAGTCAGGTGCTGCTTGTTTTAATAGAAACCACATTGGTTAAAAGGTCTGTGCTTGATCGGTATAAACAAAAACCAGGACCCACAGCGGCCCTCGAGGACCGGTTTGGAGACCCCTGCAGTAAATCCTTCCACTTCGGGTTGGGATTTGGTTTATGAATGGTTCATAGGTTATGTGCGTTAGCAACCGCCGTTTTTTGCACACCCCCACACACAGTCAAACTCTGACTCTGACTAGTAGTCGGTAGTATGTAAATAGGCAATGTGTCAATCATACAATATTTTTTTATCCTTTACTATTCGCCCCAGACACCTCACGCAATCAGTTATTGAAGTGTTATTTATAATAAGGATTGTGAGAGATCTGGGTGATATTGGAATAATTTATCACTTTTATGAAAAATTGAAAAGAAACCTTTTGAGCGTACACTGAGTGATAATTTAGTTTTCTATGTCCTTAGATAAGGGACACCTACCTAGCTTGTAATAAATAAAGGAATAAACCAAGAAGTAATCTCCGAGTTGGTCTTTGGGAAAGCATTGAACAGCGCTCCTAAATACGATTTAAAAAATAATTCTAAAACTTTTTTGCTGAACATGACAATCCTGGATGTTTTTTTAGAAATTAGGGTTCACCTTATTCCGTGGTGCGGTTGTGTCTACAACACAGGCATATTATCATGACACATCTAACAAGCTACTTTTTACTGTGATCTCTAGGTGACCTGGAGATGCTGAAAGTACACCCAGAAGAGGCTGCACTTTGTTTTCAACTCCATGAAGGCAAGGGCGTCAGCAAGCAAGGAATGCTGATGGTAGGCTCAATCAACATTTGTCCCATTAACAATTGCACTGTACCTTTCTTATGTGTACATATCTCAGTCAAATTTACTCTATTAGGGACTTCGAGATACAACTTCGAGTTTCCAAAGCAAACAAAAAGATGGGTTGCCCGGAGGAGTTACGAGCCAACAACGCAGACATTCTGACAGAATTTGTTGGCGCATGTCCTCGAACGACAGGATTCATCAGTAAAGTTTGATGATCCAGACTTTTATTTCAAGCCTGCAATTACAGTACATTCCCCAAAACATTGCAGGCATCGAAAGGCATGATAAAGAAAAAGTCATTTTACAACATGTCAGTAGATTTAAAAAATGAGTAGGCTGACATTTTCCTTTTTAAATTTTTTTTATAATGGATATTTTTGAATGTACTACAATTAAAAAAAAACAACATATTGTCTTATTTGTGAAATGTGAAGGTTGAAAAGATTAAAAGTTTCTGGGTATGTAGGAGTTGTACTTAGAACAATTGCAGAGCATTTTCAGCTTCCCCAAAACCATTGTAGTTCCCACTGACAGAAGTGTACTTGTCACGGATGAAGGAGACGACACACGATGAAGAACACGTCGCTGGCCTCTTCCCAGATGTTTGCCTTTCAACGCCAACTCAAGAACAACCCTATACGTCACCAATTGGAGTTCCCTAAAACAAGAAAACCATAATACAGGCTTATTAAAAAAGAAAGTGCCAAAATCATCATGTGATTGATCAAAAGTATATGATTTAAAAAGGTTACAAATCTCTAGTTTGGACACATGTTCAGTATTCCCAACAAATAAGCAGCACTTGACTATAAGCAGCAGGATTCAAAATGAGGGGGAAAAAGTAGCGGCTTATAGTCCGCAAATTACGTAACTTCGTTTTTAAATCAAGTGCTCTAAGGTGACCATCACCGGCACTTGAAATACATGAAATGATACTTGAAGTCATGTTCAACACATTTGCCTATGTCAGAGTTTTATAATGTTTTTCCATTATTGACATATTGTGTGATGATTTAGGCACATTCTTGAAAATAATTGCCATACTGCTACTGCTTTTTATATTGACATGCTGTTACGCTCACAATGCATTACTGTTGAGATGATATCGCTTCTTTCCTGAAGTAGAACTAAGCTTAGAGTATACAAATATTCACTATATTATTCACGTCCTTAAAAATTCAAAAATGTTTATATATTCTATAAAGGTGTCAAAAGAAATGGAAAAATATTAAATGAGGGTAATTCATCAAAATATCAAAAATCAAAAATTCAAAAATGAAACCATAAAAATTGTCTTATACTGGGGAAATTGTATTTATAGGCAGTAGATTTGGAAATAATAAGTATTCTGAAATTAAAGTAACTCCTATCTAGATTCTATCTAATTATAGTTTACAGTCTCCGAAAATTATATTAAACATTTAGTATAAGCAATTTCCCCGGCATAATAAATTGCATTCGGCACAATGCCAGTGTCTGTTTAGGTTCTCAAATTTTGTTACTCCCCTCTTATGTAATTTATTAGTTAGATTTCTACTGTGGTCTTTCTCTTAAAAAAATGGCTGCTAATTTCCCCAATAATTTCAAAGCAGCAAATACATTGTACTTGTCTTTTCATCCCAGATCATGAAATTGGTAAAAATGTCCCCCCCCCCCCCTTTTTTTTTTTTTTTTTGGGAGGAGGGGGTCGCAAGGATTGCCCAATTCCATCCGCAGTTGATCCAAAAGATTATATTTTAGTGAAATTTAGCATTTTCAAGTCCTTTAAAAACCTAAATCAACTTTTACATTGTCCAGTATTTTAAAAATACCCCATGAAAGAGATTCTCCCTTCGCATTCTTTAGGGAGTCAGTAGTGGCTAGGGAAGGACTATCTTATCTATTGTTTTCCCAAAACAACCAGAGACTTGAGCTTGAGATGGCCCACTTTAAAACTTTGCTCTTTCCTAAACTTTAACCCGTTAGGCAAGTTATCTCAAACCAAAATTAGCTTCTATAAACTCCAAATTAAACGGAACTACAAAATAAATAAAAATCAGTTTTACAAAAGTGCAAAAGAAAAAGAAAATATATATTAAATGAAACTATTTTCTTCAAAAGGTCAACAATGAAAAGCAAATATCCACATTAAAAATAAAAATAAGACTTAAAATTTATCTCATTCTGGGAACGTTCTCTCCGATGTAAATTTGGAATCGTATTAAGTATTATGGCCTGTCTAGACAAAGTTGGGTATTTATTTCCTATTATAATTTCATGACAGCAAAAATTAGGTCAATTATAATTGTCTTCTGATGTCAGAACTAAAATCAATTAGGATATACTGTTGTTCTTTGGATCACAGCTGAATTCACGACAGCTAATTCTATCAACATGTGATCCAAAAGTGACACCTTCCCCCTATTCATCATGCTCAAATCCCTTAAAAATTCAATTCAATTTCAAACTATTCGTTATACTAAGAGGGAGCCATGATGCCAATTCCCCGTTATTAACTTTAAGGTTTTCTTTGCTTTTTCTGCTCGCTTTAGGAGACTCTCCACATTGTTTTGTGAGTCAAAACATTGGCTCGAGAAAGCTTATCTAATCTAGGACTTTACCAAACATCCAGGAACTTCAGCCTTCTCTGTTTCTTAACCTGCATTTAAAAGAAGTATCAGTTTTTCAACATCCTCATAAAGTTTATCAAACTATCATTTATGTTATATTTCTTCACAAACCTATTTCAATCTTTAGTCAAGACTTATGAAACTACGGGTATTCTTTTTGGTTCTGGGTTTCTGGCCGGAGCTGGAATTGTTGTTACCGTGTGATCAAGCCGACACCGACACGCCAGCCCCGCCGAATAAAACCAATTCCATTGTTTTTAAGCAATATGAGCGGCTTTTGTAATTTTAAAGCATTCTATCATTTCCAATCAAGCTCACGGGTTTATTTTTCTCTAATGCCGCCTCTTTTTCACTTTATTAACTTTTCATCTCGAGTTCTATTTTAATATTCAGTTTTTTTTTCATTAGACTGTCAATTTGATATCACCAATAGTAAAATGTACTTGAATGTGAGCGCGTGCGCCCCCAAGCACGGGTACGCGGGTAAAGAGATGAAGAAGCCCGAGCGCACACAAGCGCATGATATCAATCCATAAATGGAGTACTACGTCCTAAAAGAGGGACTGTCGCCCTTTACTCAGTTGTTTCAAGTCTCCGCAAGCTAAACCAGAAAAATCGGGGTTTTTAATTTTTCGTGTCACGGGCACTTATTTTGGGGCGAAAACGTCCTTTACTCAGTTGTTTCAAGTCTCCGCAAGCTAAACCGGACAAATCGGGAATTTTTAATTTTTCGTGTCATGAGCACTTATTTTGGGACGAAAACATCCTTTACTCAGTTGTTTCGAGCCTCCCCAGCTACACTGGTGAAATCGGGGTTTTTTAATTTTTCGTGTCACGGGCACTTATTTTGGGATGAACCCACTAATTTTGAAAATAGGTGCATAACAGGAAAAACGACAGGAATGAAGGAGAAAAAAGGCGCGAGTGGGAGGGAGGAAAAAGAAGCTCCCGAGTGCAGGCTCCTTTAGGCAGCATCTCACAATTTCTGGCAATTGTTAGCCTCTCGCAATTTAATTGGTTTCCGGGGACACCCGCTTCCTAATCTAAACTTGTCCTTTTATCGTTTTTTTTTTTTTTCTTTTTATTCGCCGAGCCTAAACTACAAAGATGGATGTTGTACTTCATGCACAAATCTAATACTACCAAATTATTGTAAGACTAATGTTACCAAACTATTTCTCTGTATCCCTTCAAAAGAAAGCAACAATCACGGTTAGACAAAACACAAAAATGGTCGAGGGTCGCTCAGAGTCAACCGTTGCCCGCCTTACATTATGACCAGACGTCTTTTTACCTTTTGGAGGTGCACCCAAAGGGCTTCAGTTGATGCTTCCGCAGCCGCTCGTCCATCACCTCCGTCGTCTGGGCTTATCGCGTCGGGGTCGCCAACTGTTGGAATTTAACCCCTCCTGGCCAAGGCGCACGGAAACAGCGACACCCGAACAAAGTGCCGCTCTGCCGATGCTGCCCCCGCGCGCGCCAACCGGGAAGGCGGAACTCCGCGCGTTCATCTCTGATGTTAACCCTTCGTACTGACTCCATGTTCCAAAAGTTTGAAGAAGACTCACTGAAACCAGGTTGACAATTTATCCGTCGACAATGGTCAAAAAACAAGGCAAAAACAGACGACGGAGGGACCATTCTGGATCCAAAACAAGGCTACATAGAAAAGTTTCCGAGCAGCGAATCACGTTTGTTATCTCAGTGTCCAGTCTTTTTGAAGTCCGTAGTGGAGTGGGCCGGGCTGAAGGTGTTGCTTTGGGACCATCCCTCTTTAGCCGGTTTTAGGCGGTTAGGTTTGTGTGTCGATAGGACGTGGTTGCCACAGCGACCGACGTTGGTCTTAATGTCCCAGGCGCCCGCTATCAACTTTGTTATCCGGGCTGGCTCTACTTGTTTCAGGACAAAGCGCGCTGGTCTTTGTCATTGTTTGTTTGTCGGGAGAACTGATTGCCAGAGTTGGTGCGTGGCGCACACGTTGGGCTTCTGTGATAAGATGGCGTTGTGTATCTATTCTGTTTCTTTAAACTATGGTGTGCTATTTATTTTACTTTAGGTGTGTTAGAGTAATGCAGTCCTACAGTGAATATGAGAAATGATACTATTCCCTGATTGATCATATTACGTGAGTTCGAGTAATGCAAACAGTTAGACGGTGCCTACGAGAAACTGTACCATTTTTCCTTTTCCCTCTCATGAGCGCCGATAAGGTGATTCACTTTACTGTGTTCAAGGCCACTGAGTGAAGTCTGCCTAAACTATAGTTACATGAATGTGTGAGACTAATGCAAACAATTATATGGTGTGTGCGAGAACGGTACCTTTTCCCTTCAATTGCATGTGTCATCTTTGATTCTCCTGCATGCATACATTTTTTTTTTTATTAGTATGCTAATTGGCCATATTGACTTGCATTAGCATAGGCACTCCAGAGCCCTGAAAAATAATAGAAGACTAACAAACGATACGGAATATTTTGAAATCAACTCCACTGACAAATTAACCCCCCCTAACTCGAAGATTAAGCCTGATGTCAAAAATTCTTAACTCCCCCATTAACCTTTATGGGAGGTGTGCAAGGAGGAAACCTTTGCTCTTCAAAAGAATATGATGGCCAGACTGAAGTTTGCCAGAGTGAATGTAGACAAAGACCATGACTTCTGAAATAATGTTGTTTAGACAGATGAATGTAAAATTGAATTTTTTGGACACCAGAACAGGACATGTTTGGCGTAAACCCAATACAACTTTCCAGGAAAAGAGTCTCATACCAACTGTGAAGTGTCATGGTTTAGGGATGCTTTGCTTCGGCAGGACCTGGCCAGCTCTCCATCATAGATTCCACCATGAATTCTAACGTGTATCAACGGGTTTTTGAAGAACATGTGAGATCATCCGAGAAAAAATTAAAGCTGAAGCGAAACTGGACCTTGCAACATGACAATGACCCAAAACATACCAGTTAATCCACCAAGGACTGGCTGAAAAGGAGGAAATGAGTCCTCGAATGGCCGAGTCAAAGCTTACTACAAAGCTAAAACTTAATCCCATTGAGATGCTGTGGGGTGACTTGAAACGGGCTGTACATGCAAGAAACCCCTCAAATATCTCACAGCTGAAAGTATTCTGCGTTGAGGAGTGGGGCAAACTTTCTTCAGACCGATGTCAAAGACTGATAGATGGCTGCAAAAAGCATCTCACTGAGGTTATTTCAGCCAAAGGGGGTAACACGAGCTATTAGGTGGTAAGGTGTCCCAACTTTTTCCTCAGTTTTGTTGATAAATTTGGTTTAATGAGTATAACAATGTTAAATTTTGTTGTTTACCTGCTATTAAATCACTTTCTCTTCCAGAGATAAAGAAAAACAAGATCAGGCATTGATATGTAAACATTTCTTAATAAAGAACAATATTCAATGGAGTGTTCTAATTTTTTTCACATCACTGTATGTTAAACCCATTTCTTCTCTTTGGCAAGCGGTACAATTTAAAAGCACAAATTTCCCTCTCCTCTGCCATTATTCTATCCAATTGTCAATGTCTTGTGTAACATATTTGACATCCAAATTTGCCATCTCACTAAAATTTCCTTTTTCCTTGTAGAGCTGAACTCAGCCCATTCCTGTCCCTTCCCAGGGCTCTTCACAATCCTTTCCTCTGGTAGCATGAGTGCAACTCACTTTCATTTAGCTGCATTGTCTTTTGTATCCTAATGAATAGGACATAACTCACTGGCAGAGAGGTCCCAAATCTGCTGAGACTTTATATTGAGGTGGTTGCAGCATAACGTTGCATTCGTAGGAGTAATTGACGGAGCCAAAACTCGGCGTATTTAATTTCCATTGACATGCGGATACATGTCAGTGGAAATTAAACACGCCAAGTTTTGGCTAAAAGACAACTTATTCTCCGTCAATTCTTCCTACGAATGCAACGTTGAGCTGCAACCACCTCAAAAACTGATTTTGCCATCTTAAGTGGGTTAACATATCCGTACAGCAATGTCGACATAACTATGGATCCATCCACTTGCCTTCGTCCATTAGTAAGTTTAACAAGATTTGTCATGCCTGGATTTGTGACATTAGGCTTAATCTTCAAGTTAGCTGGGGGTTTAATTCGTCGATGGACTTGATTTCAACAAATTCTGTTTGTCAGTTATTTGTTGGTTTTCAGGACTCAGGACCATTGAGCTTAGCCACTCCAATCTTAACATGCCAATTAGGGGTGTGACAAAATATCGAAATGGTGATATATCGTGATACTTTGTATCCCAAAAGGTTATCGATATGCTCCTGCCAAGAATTGAGATTTCGTTTTAAAAAGGTGTCAATATCTAAAAAAAATAATAAAAAGGAACAAACAAGTTGCTACCAAAATCTTCCACCATAATAGTGTCTCAATTAACACTAAGGCTGCATTGATGGTGCTTGATGCCCAATCCATTTAGACTAGGAACGTTCGTTCATTCGAAACCAGAGCATTCACAGTAATTCTGTGATTTTTAGGGCATTTACAGGTCACTTGCTGTTCATTTCAGGGCATTTACTGGTCATTTCCTGTTGAGTGTGAGTCACTGCCTATTCCTTTGGGTGATTCCCAGGTCACTTGCTGTTCTGTAACTCAAAATAAAGAGGAAATGACCCATAAAATACCCTTAAATTAACAGGAAGCAACTGAAAATCAACAGGTAAATTACCTTAAATTGCCCAAAATTACCTCATTGCCTGGCATTGGCTGCCATTGACAGCCATAGACGTTCAAACCGTTTAAAGTGGGAGGGATGGCAGCGAATTAACATTGAACTGCCACTGAAACTGTACACAAGTGAACTCAACCGAACATGCAAAACCGAACTGTTGCACTGATGCATTACATCTAATTCCATACCAACCTTCAAGTAGCTCGGAGTGTGGATTGCTTTCGCTCTGTATCAATGACCGCAAGTCCTCTCTGGGCATTCTCAGTTGAAGAAATAGCAAGGAGGACTTTTACTTCCTGGTTGCTCCACGGAGAATGTGCTGGCTCCAATTTTTGGGTGTCTTCTTAATTACCACTGGGTATTTTTTTTTTTCTTTCTAATATGGCGGCTCCCCGAGACAAGCAAGTATGGAATGGGCATAGCTGCTGATAGTGAATCACCAAACAGCTACGTAATCGAGTTCCTATGGCCCCATTGAAAGTCTCTACCTCAGTGTCGTAGTCGTCTCCCTTTATTTTATGGTCTTTTCAGTTTTTTTGGAGGGAAGGGTTCATTGAGAAGTCAGTTCAATTGCAATCTGATGGTTTCGTTTCAAATATTTAGTGGTAGTGTTTAATGGCAAAAATATGATTTTCCTTGAAGTCCAAAAATATTGACTTAACTAACTCCAAAACTCATCTTATGTGTCTTAGCTTTCCATGTACATGGATAAGTTTGAAGAGTTTCAGAGCACTCTGGCTAAAAGCAACGAGGTCTTCGCCACTTTCAGGCAAGAGATGGAAAAGGTAATTATCACGAATCTCAAACGTGAACTCTTTTTATTTTCTCCTTTCTATTTACTGCACACTAATGAATCTGGTGGAACTCGACTGAACACTTGCACACTGTGACGTTTGACACTTAGGCTAGGTTCATACTACAGGTCTTAATGCACAAATCTGATTTTTTGTCATATCCGTTTTTTTGGCGTGCCCGTTCAGACTGCCTCTGTCCATTGAGACCATTCAAAATTATGCATGCCTTCTTAATTCGCGCTGAGCAAGAAGACCCGCATGCGCAGATGCATCAAAACAAATGGCCGCACATACTGGCTGTCATCCGTCATTCCAAGGATATCATATTTTCCTTTCCAAAAAGAGGACACAAATAACAGACATAAATAATCCCCGTTTAGGCTTATATTCAAAGTTTATATGGTTTGATAGCATGCACGCACTGTCTGTGCATGTCACAAACACATGCGGAAAGTTTGCCCCGATGCTCAGTCGTGTAGGCAATGTTGAAATATTGCTCACATAGAGCAGAGAGAAAACCGATCATTCTCAGGCTTATCCTCAACCCATTTTTATTTTTTTATGACTGTTGTCAAGCCCTTCCCCAAAAGCCGTGTTCACTGCAAGCTAGCCGCTAATAACGCACAGCTGCACCGCTACCGTAGCGTCTCTCTCGCTATTTGATGCCGTAATTGCTGCATGAATTCCGATTCGAGAGTCTTGACAGTTCAGACAGCCAGTCACGTTCTGAAAAAATGTGGCCCAGATCGGATTTGAAATGGTCGTCTTCTGTGCGACTTGTCACGTTCAGACCGTCAAGTTAATGCCTGGCTCGAGTCGGAAAAACGCGAAAAAATCAGATTAGTGCATTTAGACCTGTAGTATGAACCTACCCTTAGGTTCCCTGAGAGCTTCGGCTTCTGAATGTTTGGCAAGAGCGATGTCAAAAATTACATAGAATATATTGGTCAGACTTATCCATAGCAGTACTCTTGAATTGCATCTGAATTTCAATGGCAATACTGTACATGCAACAACACGAGGGCCGCAGTTATCGATTAATCTATCGTTTATTTTAGTTAATTCAGTCATCAGAGAACAAACATTTAATGCACTGAAAGATAATTTTAGGAGGTATAAAAAAACAAACACATGTCCATGCTTACAATAACATTGATTTTGACCTACAAATCCACTGGCGCCAGATTGCGTTTTTAACACAGCAAAAAAAGGCAATTACTAAATAAAATACATGAGTGTTTCTTCCAACCCTAAAGAATTGTACTTTCATTTCACAAGAGCAATAAATGCATTTAAAACAAATTACCTGTGCATCAATGGTGAAACAGTAATAATAAAATGAGGATCTAAGTACAACAAAATATTTTCTGAAAGCTATGGCAATGTATCAAAGAACAACCATTTATCGATTTGGTTTTTTTTTATGTCTGATGTTTTTTACACATTCATGCACACCCCCCACACCCCCCTACACAAACTACACAAGTCATCCTAATGCACTAGTTCTGTCCTCACTAAATGTGATGTTATTCCGTTAGACAGACGCCAAACAAGACAATTTGTGAGTCTCCGTTATTTGATTTTTTGTAAAGCTGTAACACAAACACTTGTACAACTATATGCAAAATTATATACATTGATACCAGTTTTGTTTTTGGCTGCCCTTTTAATTTTCGTCTTAGTCTTTTGGACCAAAATATTTATTAGTCTTGGACATATTTTAGTCATTTCAAAATGTGTTGGTCTTCGTCTAGTTTTAATCAATGAAAACTCAGACAAATTTCATCTAGTTTTAGTCGACAGTTACTCAAAATGATTTTGTCTATAAACTTAAAAAGTTTTAGTTCATGAATAAATAAGTAAATAAAAGGTTTTCAACATTTCTGAATAAACATTGACAAATACTGCTAAATATACTTCTAAAGTAAATTATGAATGCAAAAAAACAAACATATTAGCTAAAAAAAAAAAAAAAATTACAGCCTTATGTTGCCTTAACAGGGAGCATCTGGATTCAGCCATGTTAGACAAGCAATGTAGTATTTAACGTTGCCTCCAAGGGGGCAGTACACCCTCCCAAATCAATAAGACTAAATACACCACTTTGAAAACAAACCTTTACACGCCACTCGAATTAAATGATTAATTGAAGCAGCAAAATTTAATTCAAAGCTTTTTTCTCATCAAATGACTCTATTTGACCAATAATCGTTGCGGCACTAAAAACACGCAACAACGACGACAACATACTGGTTGAGCCCCGGCCAACTGCCAGGTGCTCTCTAGCTTGCTACAATAAGCAGTAGATTGCACATACTGTACAATACATTCCCAAACTCTATGCTAGGTCAGATTGTGTTAGTAGAACTAGTTTGTCAGGTTCGGCCATGTTCCACAGTTATGGTGGGTGGGCCTAACTTTTTTTTTCTTTTCAGATGACCAAAAAGATTAAGAAGCTGGAGAAAGAAACAACACAGTGGAGGACAAAATGGGAGAGCAACAACCAGACTTTGCTCCAGATGGCAGAGGAGGTATCATTGCTAATTGTTCATACTTTTAAGAGTTCCAATAAGAATATGACAATTGTCATGTTAAAGCATTTATTTATTAAATCGATATGAACAGTAATCCCTCATTTTTCGCAGTTAATGGGGACTCAAGTGCTAATATGCGTCTGAAAAACACACTGATTAGCATAATTGCAAAATACCCTAAGTAGTAACGTTTCATCAACCAAAAATACAAACAATACAATTAGCTTCATTTACTCACCTCTGACGCTTCATAATTTTATTGATTCAGCAACCCAGCCTGAGTGGAGCAGTGAACTCGCTCTAATCCCTGGTACGCCCAGCGTACCATGACACACAAACAAGGACTGCTCATAGCTGCCGGCAAAAATTAACAATCATTTGACAACAAATTTATTAATCCATTTTTATCAATTTAATCGATTAGGTGTTGCAGCCTAAGTGATGTTTGGGGGGGATTTGGCACACCTGGATGTGGCGGAGGTCAACTCTCAACCGAAGCAAGCGTGTAGACAGGAATATGTTGCTTAAGTTGCAGGTAATAAATAAGTTTAAATTCACCCAGATATGTTGGAAGTTTTCTAGGTGACTTTTAGTGCTGTCGAAGAGGGTAAAAAAGGCGAAAAGTATTGTTGAATATCCCCCAGATGTCTTAGAGGTGTTTGACGAAGATATTGCTCCATTTTCGTGGAGGTTTGTAATGGGCTTTGGGAGTGCTTAACCACAAAAGGATTTGGCTTTATTCCTTAGAGGCACTTGGCAGCAAATTCAAGTGCTTTTTTTACTATGCACCAATTCATGCAAACTCTTTTTGACATTTTAAAGCAGCAACAACTTTTTAAAAGCAAACTTTCCTCACACCTTTACTTAGACTATGCAATTAGAATAGCAGTGGTTCTCTAAAGCCCCTTTCACACACGCCGAAATACTGTGAAAATCGAGGGATTTAAACAGACAGCCCTTGTAAGTGAACGCAATTTCCCGGGTCAACTGACATGGAGATTATGCGGACATTTCACTGGTCGCGTTTTAGTATAATTCCCGTGAAAGTCCCGGGACAAGGCTTATGTGAAAGCAAGTGTTAAATTTCCGTGTCGCGGCACGATGGCTGATGATGTAAATATCATGGTATGCCGATCGTCACTTCCGCTTTCTTCGCAGTAAGACAAAAAGTGGTAAACAAACATCGCAATTATCAACATAGCAAGCTGGAAATAGCTAAATTAAACTGAAAACATAACGAAATTAAATTGCTACTGGATCGTAAAGTCAAGGAAGAGAGTATCGTCCGTCTTTGTGGTTTATTTTGTTGCCGATCGAAACTGCGGAAACATGGTTGTACCTCAAAGCAGAAAACAATGGAAGATTCGTTCAAGGGTTTATTAAATAAAAACAAAAATACATGGGATTGCCGAAAAGGGGGAATAACACGATGGGTTCGTGACAGTAGGTCGACGGGGATCAAGAATACTGACGATTGCCGATAAAATAACAAAACAAATACACTCAAATACCAGCACTACTACGTAGGGGATTTCAAAACGAGGGCGGCAGAGGTGTCGAATGGCGCCCAGCAAGTTAATATCTCGGCACCCTTCTCTTGGATAACCTGGACTTAAATAGTCTTGATGAGCTTGAATTGGCTGCAGTTACGACGTCGGAAACGCTTCCTCTGGAACAAAACACGATTTGACCAACATTGTGACAGCCGATGCCGACCAAAAATAACGAAATGTCCAGGTTATAAAATCTGGCCAGCAGCCCTCCCCATACAGAGAGCGCCAGTGGGCAACACGGTATAAGTGTGTGAAAGTGTCAAACACGCGTTATTCTCGGGACATCTCTACATGCGTGAAAGCAATGACGCGAGTAAATCCCGGCTCACCTTACACAGTAATTTCCCGGGTTATGTGTGTGAAAAGGGCTCAACTTTTCCATTTCAAAGACCATCATCATCTGATCATTCTGAGTACACAAATGAACCCATTAGTGTCATTTGGGCGACACAACAATCTCACTTTGTTGTACAAATCAGGAATATGTTTGTCATTGAAGACAGAACTGTCTGGTGTTTCATACTTGGGTTCCAAAACATGCACGAGCTGTATGAAGCGCTCCCTGTAAGGGTCCTCGCACATCTAGTTGTTTTCCCTTTTCCTTTACTGAATTCATGATGAAACTTCTTTCTTTTCTAGAAAACTCTACGCGATGGCCATTTCAAGGCTTTGCAGGGTAAGTTGGAGCTTTTGGAGAGACTCTGCAGAGCTCTACAGAAGGAGAGGAATGACCTCAACAACCAGCTGAGCCTCATGCAGGAGCATAGTGATGAGCCTCCTCCACAGTTGGGAAGTGAGGAAGACGTAGGAGAGGATGAGACAAAGGGAATCCGCAAAACTCCGACACTACATGAGATGGAGTCCGTAATGGCCTTTGAAAACACCACTGCTTCAGCATCGTCAAGCTAGACCGCAGAATCTGGACTAAGCCTGGACCGCTGTGGTGCTCGCATCTGCCCGTTTTTTTTAAAATTACTTATACACTTACGTCTCTAGTTTTCTACATGAATGAACAATTAGCCAATATCTTATTTGTATGGTAGTTTAAGAATAATCATTTGAATGTATGATTCTTCTCTAAACCTTTGTTGTCCATGTTTGCAGTACAGTAGTTTTAAAGTTTGGGGTTTGTGCTCTGTTTTCTACTATAGATACAGTATTTTCAGAGGTAATGGTATTTTCACACTTTTTCATGAAGTGCATATGCATTCAGGTCTCATTGATCATTAAAAAATAGTGGGTATTTTACCACTAATGTCATTGCTATCTGTAAGTGTAAATGTTTTCTGTAATGAAATTGATTTTCATACCTTACATTAATGATAAATGAACAAATTGCCCGTTAGCAAATACTATTTCTTTATTTCAAATGTAGTCCTAATGATCTTATGAACTTAAATTCATTCCTGAACTTTGCATGTTTTCCCTCAAGGGATGCTCCTGTGCTATTTTGAAGAATAAAGTTTTTTATTTTTATAATTGTTCATTCATTCTCTTTACCACTTATCTCACGAGGGTGCTGGAGCCTATCCCACATATATACAGTATGGGCAGGAGGTGGGGTACAACACAAACTGGTTGCCAGCCAATTGCAGGACACACACGCTGTACAGACAGTGTTCAATCAACCTATCGCTTAGTCTTTGGGAGGAAGCCTGAGAAATTCCTCAGACACGGGAAAAAATACAAACGCCACACTACAAGGCCGCAGCCTGTGATTGAACCCTTGAGCTCAGAACTGGGAGGCGGATATGCGAACCACTCTTCCACTGTGCCGCTTTTTAATTATAATTGTTTACAAATCCAATCACAGAGCCAATGACTGATAGTGCCCATATTAAATCCATCCAGCTTCTACCAATGAGGCCTCTGTGCATATATAACTTTCTGCCAACAAGGGAATACATCAAATGACCCAGAAGGAGCCAACGGCAAGAACCAGGGATGGGTGTCTCACTTGCCAACAATTTTGTTCGATTAGCTGTATCACTGAAATAAAAGTTACTGAATAACAGTCCCGAATATAGATTTTTTTTTTTTTTCATTTTTTTTAAGGTAATGCTGTAGGTTAACGCAACCCTCCTTTGAACGCCCGATTAATTATGGCTGCCCCCCCCACCCCCCCGTAGTTTGGACTTGACCATGCAGATGCTCTCGTGGCCAGCAGAGAGCCAGAATGAAATACTGGTTTTAAGACTAAATACTGGTTTTTAATGACCAAAATGGCACACGTTGAGGCAGCGACACGAGCGAGAACCCTCCAGGCAACTTGGCGTGATCCAAGCTCTACTAAATTTCTGCAGAAGTTATTTCCCAAATCTTCTTAGTTATTTGAGAGTTTTAATGCTTTATTTGCATTGCTTAATGCCATTACCATCCTTTGCTCCCTCAGGGGGCTGTCTCCCATGTCCTCGGTACCTAATGACGCCCTTGGTTCACAAGGAGAGGTACAAGATTAAACCATGCAGGCATGGGGGGTCTGAGGCCGTGGAATCTTAAAAGACGTTGCGTGATGTAAGTAGGCAAATCAGACCGGCGTAATGGGTCAGAGACTGTAGAATAAATATGGTGCCAGAGGTAGAAGCGTGGAGTCGGGCAAAAGGACGAAAACAAAGGGTCATGATCGAGCAGGCAACACAATAGACAAAAGGAGAATGCGAGTAGTGACTAACGGCAAGCTGCAAGAGATAATCCGGCGATGTGTCAGAGCACCGGCTGATTTAAGGAGCTGGATATTTTTAATTATTGACACGTGCCATTGCTCCAGCTGCCCAGAGCTAGACATGTTATTGGATGAAACACACACACGAACACGCGCACAGCCAAAAAGTCGGCCGGAAATGTCCGATACGCAGTATGAAATTCGGGGGCAGAACGGGTCGGATTCAGCTGATGCTGCTGTGATTTACAGTTAGTTAAAAAATTTGGTAATACATAGAGTATAATGTTTATACATTTGTAACATTGGACAGTAAACTGTAGGTACTAGTTCACATCGACACAAAAGGCATGTTTTTAATTTTACTTGTAGTTATGTGTTATACATACCTGTCAACCCAAGGCTGCTGGCAATCTTACGAATAGTGACTTATGCCCTTACAAATTGGTGACTAATCTTACAACGTTGTGTATAGCGTTTAATATGAAACAAAACTGAATGTTTAAAATAATATGAATTAATTGGTAATATTGTCCCACATAATCTGGTGCAATCAAAGAACAATCAATATCTTCAGCTACACCATGATTACTAAAATTTAACAGTGACTTTTGTTATAATTGTATGTAGCACTTTTGGCAATTTCTATCATGTCTTTTGATGGCTGCACTTCAGCTCGCAATTCAGTTTGGCTTGAAGGTAGTTTGTTAGTGTGTCCAATTATAAATTAAAAAGGTCAATTGATACTTACCGATGCAATCTTTGAGTCAGGGAACATTTCTTTTGCTAATTCTGAGAAGTGATCAGCAATAGGCAAATTGTGTTCAGCAGCAAATTGGCAAAATAAAATCTCTGCTTTCGTCACTTTTCATTCTGTAGACTGCATCTTTATGACCAGTGTTGTTAATCTTACTTTAAAAAAGTAATTAATTACAGTTACAAATTACTTCTCCCAAAAAAGTAACTGACTTACTCAGTTACCTGAATGTAACAGTAGTTAGTTACTTGGCAAAGTAACTGGTGTTACCTTTCATGTTTTTTTTTTTTTTTTTTCTCATTAAAAAAAAACAGTAACCTTTGCTATGTTTGGAAGTCATTTAATGTTGTGAATCAACCGTTAAAAGCTGTTAAAATTGTGTATTATTTTATCAGTTCCCTTCTGTCTCCTTGCTTGCCAAGATTTTGCTGATTTAGGAGTATTTTAGATAAAAAGTTACTTAGGTTCGCTAGGAAGGTTCACTACAACAGACCCCTTCTGAGAAGTCTACTGCTTTAAGATGGCGGCTGTTTACTAACACTGCCGAGTTTGTCATTTCGCATCTAGTTCAAAATGCATGTGATATCTAGTGTAGGATCAAGTGGGCGTAAATTGTAGGCTGTCGGTTCCAGTCAGGAAATATTGGAGCCACCTAGTCTAGCATTGCGTTTGCAACAGCGTCACAACACTCTTCCTTCCTTCCCACTCCCGTTCTTCTCTCGCCGTGTCTCTGACTTTTCTCGCGTCATTCAACCAACGTAGTAACGCACATTGTCTCGTTGCCGAAACGGTGACAAAATCCGAACGGAGAAAAAAAGAACGTAATGCACGAAAAACATACAGATCATGAACGTACGGCGTACACAGAGGCGTAGCAAGGGTCCCAGGGGGCCCCAGGCAACAAGCAACATGGGGCCCTTTGAGCGTGTGCAAGTAAGGGGGACAGTTGGAGCAATAGCATATTTAATAAAAGTATAATAACGCCTCAGTCTCATAGAGTGCTTTTTAGGACACTCAGAGTGGCCGGGTCCTACTACATTAGGACATAAAACTACAGTAACATAGTACACTCACCGCTGTCTTGCTTCATTTTCTCGTCTTCTGCTTTTTTTTCTTTCTTATTTCATTTCCAGACGGATAACTAAGCTCTCTATCTGAGTCACGTGACACACATACATATTTGCGCAGTAAAATGAACACGAAGGTGGGTGGTGGGCCCCGTTCGAGTGCGCGCTGCGTGCGGTCATCTTGGCCATAAAAGTGGCAAAAACTAAGCACTTTACACTCATGGATGTACAACATCATTTTAAGATACTAAACTAACAACTTCCCTCTTAAAGCAAATGTGCAATGCGAATATAATGTGAAGAACGCTCTCCTCGACGCAGCGGGAACGAGTGGGGTAAACCAGCCGACGTAACATGAAAAACACGAAACGGTCGCACTGATAACGGCTCTAACTTATCATAAGAACTTTATGGCATGAAGAGGAAATACTTACATTAGTTCATGGACCCACAGATTAATCCTCGGGTGGGGTGGCCGTCCTCTGCTGGACTGGTTGCTATGGGAACGTATGCAGCAGCATACCGCATACCCAAGGAACCTTGCTAAAAGGAGTATTAAAATTGCTAATAAAATCGTTTAGGATTATTTTAGATGCATATATGTTATATTTTTCTTATAGAGTATTCAACGAGGATTACGATAGACCCATTAATAGACTTTCTTGGAAAAATCACCGCTTCTTTAAGTAGTCACATGAATAATGAGATGGCCTGTGAAAACCTACGTAAAATATTGCAGCAAGGACTTTTCACAAAGTTCTTGGTAAATCGTTTCTGGCTCTTGACCTTAGGATAGTATTGCTCAGTGATGGAGCGGTTCTACCCGATCCTATAGAATGTAAGTTCGATTCTCCACCCTGATGAACTCTTCTAAATATCCTTGAGCAAGTTAATTGACCCTGCCTTGCTCCTGGTACTGTGTTACCAGTAGGTATATGGCAATAAGTGATAAGCACTTTGAATACCTTGAAAAGTAGAAAAGCATTCTAAAACACCATTTACATACATACAGTGTTAAAACTGATTGGACTTGCATAAAAACACATGATAATTAGGACCGATAACAGAATTGACAGTTAATCTGCCAAATGATTCAGTGGTGTTGAATCACTCCCAATACTTGTCGCTACGACAGTGCGGTGAAGGTGAGTGTGCTAAATCTTTGTGTGCCAAATCTGTTGGCCCTCTGGGGGCCCCTGCTGGTTGGGGGCCCTAGGCAATTGCCTGCGTATGCCTAATGGGTTGCGACGCCTCTGGGCGTACATATTTAAAAATCTGTGCTCACTTGTACAAATTACGCTGAAACCGTACAACTTGACAGGTACTGTATGTATTACTGTATATCCCAACTATGTGATACGTTCTTTTGACAAATGATAGCTGTTTGCATAGTAGTGCTCGACTCCACTGGTAATTTGCAAACCAAACAGTAAAGATCAGCAAATGTTCTTTTTTCCTTATTATTCTTTTAACCATAGCTTTTAACTTTATTATTTTCTATTTTCGGCCTAGAAGTATATTCCATACAATTATTGACTGTAAATGCTCTACTATATGACTATACTTGTGCCTTGTTGTTTGCGCAAGGGTGAGTTATTAGACATGTAAACTTTGGCACTTTGGAATAATCTGGTATAGCGTACCAAGGATGACCGGGACGTTGACTGGTTCATTTGCAGATACGCACACATGCACTCTCACTCCAAACAAGTGGACAACCCGGACACACATACAAAACAGAATAATGACTGCCACTGGCCACTGCCAGCCAACTCATATGATCTTAAATAGTAGCAGGCACAAAATAGCCTAAAAACCAGCACTTCCCAGCCCGCCATCAGACACTATGCCCTTTCACACTTCTCTCTACAAAACCTTCAAATGGCATTACTGTTCAAATGAAAACAGCCCCTCCGACACCAATCCTAATGCACCTTCTGAAAGTTGTTTATTCTCAACCTTAAGCGAAATATGTAGCGCGAACCCCGGCATATAAATGAAGGCAATTTGGTTTGCGGTGGAACTGTATATATGATTTAAATGCTTGTCAGACATTATTATGTCACAGCTGCCCCTGAGCATTGAAAGGGGGGTGAGGTTGTGCTTTTTAATACCCTGCCATGCCTGTGGTCTTGTGATGGCCAGCCAGAATGAATATGAGGAAATGAGGCAAACATCCAGTAAATATTAGTTGCCATTCTGCCCTTCAGCAAGTACTGGGGCATGAGCTCAAAGATGTAGGGTGGTGTGAGGCGTTCACTCCGTATCATATGTCAGGGCCTGACATGAGACCGAAACCCAGAGCTCTGATCCCTGTCACCTCCGCAATTAGTGTACTTAACACTTCAGTTGGCGTACGAGAGGTGCTAATTTGATAAAATAGGTTACTAAGCCAGTGATAGTTTTAGAGCAATTACACAACATTTTCAAATGACTGTTATTCGGTGCGCTTTACATTTTGCCACTGTCCATGGTTGTACACACCAGCGGTGGCGGTGCTAGCCTAAATGGTGCCGTGGGCGAACAGCGGCTTTAGTTAGTGGGCGTGCCCTTTGACAAGACTAGGGTGAGCTCACTTGCGTGCCCCTTGAGCCTAGGGGATGGGGGTCTGCTAGCGGAGAATCACTCACACCCCCCTCAAAACGATCGGTCAAGCGTGGATGGTGGGGTTGGGTGCTCGTAGACAATCACTCGCCTGCCCCCGAGCTCCGCCCGTAACAAATTTCTGGCCTGCGCAACCCGCCCGTGTCAGGAACCACCACTGCACACCAGTGGATTCATGCATAAACAGGGGTGAAAGTGAGCCGGAACCGGCCGGAATACCATTCTGGTCGAGGATTCGGGGCCAGAACGGGGCGGAATGGTGCTTTGATCCCGAAATTATGACGAAAACTGTCAAATCCCCATGTTAAAAAAAAAACCTGCAAGGCTGCCGCTCATGCATCTCATCTCCAAGGAGAAAACCAACCTATCACCAACCAATCTACCAACGTCAGATTTACATACTAGTACTACACACAAGTATTAACAACAAGCATAATAAAAGTGTGGCGTCAGCCCTTTCCACCGACATTTATTATTTATTCATTCCACGGATGGCACCGAGCTCCCCCCAGCTGTATTTGACGAGTCGCGTCGATGTGAGCATACGCGCAGCTGGACTCAGCTGCAAGTTCAATTGGCTGACAATCTGACCTGTGATCAGCATAGATCGTTATCTCTGATTGGTTCAAATGCACGTTTTCTGGAACAGCAAAAGAAGAATAGCTTGTTGAATTAATGCGATAAAAAGGGGCAATTGTTTTATTTTATTTGCTCTGATGGGAAAGCTCAGAATATCTTCCATGCACTTTGGACTTATGTTTGTTCATTTATATTAGGCTACTTTTTTATTTCCTTATAATTTAAGACAAATGTTTATGTTTTGCATTCCTGGATAGTGAAGAGATTATTAACCATGTTTTGCTTTTATTGTGTAGGTTAATATAACTTATATAAATATTGCAATTTCAATTTGAAAAAAAAATAAAAAAATCCAGATATTTCTTCTGGAAGTTTTCAAAAAGGGTTTCTGTAGTAGTTTTTAAAAACAAAGGGTTGAATTGAACGGTGTATCAACTGAACCAATATACATGAAAGTAGAAAGAATAAGTCAAAACAGATTTATTTTTGCATTGATCATTTAGCCTATCAATTGTTTAGGTTCATATTCATGAGAAATGAAGCCCTGACTGCCAGTCACACAATCTGGTTTTATTAATGTCCAGCCCGCAGTTTTTGATCCTGAAGAACTGAAAAATAAACACTTTTGTTTGGACTGAACTGTCGCGCATTTGAGTCATTAGTGCATCTTTCTCACTGTACGTTTTGTATTTCCTGGAACGACTGCAGACTGTTCGAAAAAATTAAAGTTCTTGTTGAGAAGGTCTCTTACCTATTCGCCCTCAAGGACTGTCCGAGAAATTGTAATCACACTTGTCATGCCAAAGTCCTTTACTTTTTATTGTCAAAGTCACTCTTTCATCTTCATAGTTAAATCCCAAGACGGCAGTTGACAATTATAAACAGAAGTGGGAATGCGTCCCGTTTTGTCCTTGTCAATCACAAGAATTAATGACGCTTCCTGCAAGCCACAGGGAAGGCTGCAGGGAATGATTGTCAGGTGGCATTACTGTCCTTCTAACACTGCAGAAAGCCTGTTTTTTGCATTACAGAAAAGATGTATGCATTATTTATTGGAGGATCTTGAATTCTTTGACTGATGGTGGGTGAGGGCAGTTTGCCCCCCCCAGCATATTTTTCATCATTATTGGGAATCTAAATGTGGATCTTCTGAATTTTTGTGTAATGTTACATTCCCAATTTTTTAAAGATTTTGTATAAAGTTATATGAAGCTGTTAAATCAATATTCTTGCGAAAGCAATTGGGTGTGCTATGGATTGTTAAAGCATCTATCAAAATCAGTTTCCTCCACTGTTTCATGCACTGCAAATTTATATTGTCTTAATCAGATATTTTTTCTTAAATCTAGTCAATTTTCTTGTTTTCAGTGTATAAGATAGTTAATATATAGATATAGTGTCAGATTATTCCAATTACTTTAGGTAAATATTGCTATTTGTTCTTAAGGCCATAATTGCCAAGATACGTTATATACCCTATTGGAATATTGTAATTTAACGATTTTGATCTACAGGATTCTATGAGGTTGTCATTAAGGGCACTTAGTTGATTTTGACCAATTAATAGCATCGTCTAATATTTGTGAAAATTTCTTAATGAGTTCAAAAACCTCTCTTGTTTTTCTAGATATATCGTCTGTGTATAATTTTATGTTCTGATATTTGCGAGCGGATCCCTTTAATCTTAGCATTTTGTCTTACTGCAAATGCCGATGATTAACCTAACCCTAAACTCAACATAAAGACATTTCATGATGAGATCATATAGGGTGCGCAATTCTTTGCAGTGCCGTTCAT
The DNA here is from genome assembly GCF_030265065.1 of Corythoichthys intestinalis. Classification (NCBI taxonomy): domain Eukaryota; kingdom Metazoa; phylum Chordata; class Actinopteri; order Syngnathiformes; family Syngnathidae; genus Corythoichthys; species Corythoichthys intestinalis. Next base: position 83,012,228 of record NC_080395.1, read on the forward strand.
TATTGCAATTTACAACACAACCATGTTTAAGTTTCCTTTTGTAATGGCACAGAAGCTAACAAAATATCAGTGTTGTTTTTGTGTCTGCTGATAATCACATCCATTTGATTTGACAAGTTAAATTTACCCAAAAAAAACTGTCTCCGTTTTCATCTGCACATTGGTATATTCTCCACTCTGAGACACATATATATGTTATTGACTTTTTAGAGGAAACATCTTATCTTGGCTGGGCAATGAAGGCGTATGGAGCGCGGACTCGCCGCAGCGTGTCTATGTGGGACTCCAGAAAGTCACTTAATCAAAACTACTCTAGTGTGTTTCCGCCTTAAAAGTATTTTTGCATTTAATCAATGTTTCTCTACTGACGAGCAGGGAGAAGTCAAAAGCCTTGCACACATGAACAAACACAAACACATTGTACAAGTTGACAAGAAAATGCTGTGGATTATAACACAGACACACTTAATTATGCTTTGCTTTTCCAAGACATGTCAATTGCACATAAATACCAATTGCTCTAATGACCTTTAAAGGTTTCTCAGTTTGATAATTACGAGTTGGATCTTCTGTATAAATTAACACCTAATCATATATGTAGCACAACTTGCCCTACTTTAGAAAGAGTCCTGTCACTTTCAGTGAACCTGACTGTTGTAAATATGTGTAAGAATCTTACAACTGTGCCAGGAAAGGTTGGAAATCATCCAGAAATATAGCATTACCTTGATGCGTTTTGTCACTTCTTCCAGTTCTCTGAACAACCACTTGTATTGGTGCTTATGCTCCAGGGCCAGGAAGTGTCGTAGCACATCTGTTGAGGCTGTTTGATCATTGCTACCTCCTCTTTATGACATATGAAACTAGCCAGAGTTGTTCTGTTTTACACTTGTAATGCTCAGACCTCTCAATCCTCTGAGAACAAACTGTCAATCAGACAGCTGAGGACCTTGAAGCGCTGAGCTGCACGGTGAATCTAACTGTGGCCTCCTGCTTGGATTTTATGGGTAATATTCCCCGCTATAGTGTGCTTCACTCATTGCAATCCTGCTTAATATCAGATTTTTTACGTCTGTTTCCCTATTTCTCTCAGTGGATATAATGTGAAAAACACACAACACAAATATAGCACAAAAATATTTAGCAGTCTCTTTTTGAAAACAACAGCAACTTTTGTTTTTAATGCGGCAAGTGCCTCATCTTTTCCCACACATGTTCAGCCTTTTAGAATTAAAATCCACAAATTTGGAGAACTTGCTTGGTTCTATTCTTTAGGGGCATAACGTGCGTCATACAAAGGGGCAGGTGTTAGGGTTAAAATGCATTATTGTGTTTGCGTGTCTGTAAATATTGTAATTGGTATATAAGGAGCAAGATTCCACTGATCTTCCCGTATCAATAAAACATAAATTTCTCTTCAATCTTGACATGCGTTTCTTTAACATAGACCACTCTGCTAGGGGCCAGCAACTTGCTGAGACAGAGAAAAAGGTGATAATCATAAATTAGAAAACATTTTGGCTTTAAGTGTGTGTTTGAGAGATAGATTAGCAGGGTCCATAATCTAGTTAGAGGGAAAAGTAGAGTCAGTAGCCAGATGGGTGCCTAGCCTCAAGCCTTACAGCAAGCCAGTTTACAGGTCGTTGAATCCCCTCATCTTGGCGTCCTTCTCCTTATGGCCTTTCGGCACAGGGAAAATTACAGAGGAGGGGAATATCTGCAGTCAAGATAAACAACAGCCTGAAACGGAGATGTTGGATGTCAACATTTTGACTCATATTTCAATATTTTCCCCATCTTAAAATGAATAATGGAACCCCTTTGATCCTGTTTAGTTAAGTGTACTGCATACTGCTATGAACACAGTTAAGCCGTTTACCTACAGGGGGGCAGCGCTGTTGATAACAGCATCATGGTGAGGGCTTTTGAAATTGTTGTGAAATTGAGCTATCCTTAAATGCACCGTCACACTTCGAAAGTGACATTAAAATACTTTATTCAAGACGTATATTGCAAAGTTTGTAATATTTGATATAAATGCCTTTGGCATTCATGTAAACAACTCAGATGTGACCAAAGCTGTGCAATAGTGTTTTTGATGCCAGCTTTGATCTGTCTTGGAGTAAAACATCCCCTGCATCCGGCTGGAGCAGCAGTGTAATTGCCTTTGCTGTGTTAGTAAGCCATAACCAGTCCCACAAATTAACTAAACATACTACACCGTTTACGTTTTTGCATTATGCCCTTTGCGCTACACAAAGTTGTCCACTAATGCTCTATAAAAAGTACGTTTAAAGATAGCTCTGGAGATCATTTATTCTATTTCATCTTCTAATATTAAAGTATTATTCGTACAAAATAAGCTCTAATAAAAGAATACGAGGCACTGTGTTAATATATTTGAACCTCAGGACACCTCTGATAACAAGAGTTGGGTTTTTATTAGTGGCACTTCGGCAAAATAAATAAAAAAAAAAGGGGGGGGGGTGCGCTAATTGAGTCTGAAAGCAGTTACTGCTGGGAGGAGACAAGAGAACTGGTGTGCTACGAAATGCCTATTGATGGTAAGCATCAAAGAAAACCTCTTTGAAATGCTTCAGTCGTGTCAGCGAGTAAGAGACAGGTTCTTCTTGACCGTACTGCTGTAAGGTGAGGGGAAAGTGACTGTGAATATACATCTTGAATGTAATTTGGGGTGGGAGGCCCCGGGGACGAGCCAGGACACGCTGGAGAGACATGTCTCTCGGCTGGCCTGGGAACGCCTTGGGATCCCGCCGGAGGAGCTTGTTGAAGTGGCTGGGGAGAGGGAAGTCTGGGCGTCCCTGCTAAAGCTGCTGCCCCCACGACCCGACCCCGGTTTAAGCGGTAGATAATGGATGGATGGATGGATGGATGGATGGATGGATGGATGTAATTCATGCTGAAAATCTGATAAATGTGTTATTCATCTTTCTTTAGTTCATTCTTTCTGGTTTGATTCAGTGTTGTTTGGAAAACATACCCACCGGGTTTGGTTCTTCTTCCACGCGAAAATTGGATTCCATCACATAAAGCCACATGGCATTGGTCCTTTCGCTTGTCTGGTGTGGGTTTAAAATTATATTTAAAGTTATATTTTGCCGCACCCCAGTGACCGGTCCCACGAGGCTCCCCACAGGGTTTCAGCACCATGAACAGCGACCTCACCACGAAATGTACAGGAATCATCAGCACCATGGGAAGCAACACTCCAGAGAGGTGACCACCACAACTGCAGCCAATTGACAACCCATGGTCACTCATCACCAATCAAGGGGCTCTCCCCAACATATAAAAGGGGAAAGAAAACCACAACCAAGGAAGTTGTGAGACATAACCCCTGAAGGAGTGGCTGTGATCCCCAAAGTTTTGTTTTGCTTTTTGGTCCATTCTTTTTTTTTATTGAATAAAAATGCGCCACAAACGCTCAGCCTTTTCTTAACCTCATCGTGCCTGTCTTCCTTCTGACCCCCGTGTCCACAATTTATGTGGCAAATTTGGTGTGACTAGAAACTCAAAGGGGTTACAAAATCACTCCCACCTAGTCAGACATTAGTAAAGTATAAAACCCAAACATAAGCTTTGTCTCAAGTTTATATACTGTATAAACCTGATCATTAAGGCTACAAGAATGAAATAAAAATATAATGTACATATTATATCGGAAAAGAAAGTGTAAGTGAGCACTAGATGAATATAGGGTATGATGAATTCCTCATGTTATATATATATATATATATATATATATATATATATATATATATATATATATATATATATATATATATATATATATATACATATATATATATATATTAGGGCTGTCAAATGATTAAAATTTTTAATCGAGTTAATCACAGCTTAAAAATTAATTAATTGTAATTAATCGCAATTCAAACCATCTCTAATATATGCCATATTTTTCTGTAAATTATTGTTGGAATGGAAAGATAAGACAAGACGGATATATACATTCAACATACTATACATAAGTATTGTATTTGTTTATTATAACAATAAATCCACAAGATGGCATTAACATTATCAACATTGTTTCTGTGAAAGGGATCCACGGACTGAAACACTTCTTAAAGGATAAATGTGAGTTTGTATATTGTGACTGAATATTGCCATCTAGTGTATTTGTTGAGCTTTCAGTAAATGATACTGTAGCGACTTAACTGTTCTGCCCAAATGCATGATGGGAAGTGGTGCAACCATGACTGTGTGCGGTGGTTGCAAATGTTATATCTTCTCTGCGTTGGGCGTAATTATTACAGGGTGTTAAGAAAAAGATCAACTCTGTTGTGTTTACAGACACATGTAGTACCAATTATGCCACTAAGTGCCGAGTGGCGCTGTGGGAGAGTGAACGTAGAATTCGGAGAAGAAGAGGTTAGCCTTGCTAAGAATGCTTGTTTATGTCTGCATGTGCTGACGGCAACGAGTTCATTAAAAAAAGTATTCGAACTGTTCACACGGCTTCTTCATTCAAATCAAGCATCACAACAAATTGGCGATGAGGATGGGATCTTCTGTACCGAGCCCACCGCCGTTCCTTCCACATGCGGGCGAGCCACAAATTCCCTTTGAAACATGGTGGAAAATATTCGACAACTATATGCTCGTCATTAATGCCAGAGAGGACGCCTGGCCAGATGCACGACGACGGGCTGCACTTCTTCATTGCTTGGGTCCGGAAGGACAAAGGCTTTTCTACACTTTGCCAGCACAAGGTACGACGTATGATGAGGCTATGGCTGCCCTCGTTACGCACTTCGTTCCAAAAGTAAACGTCGTAGCCTGCAGACACACATTCAGACAACGCACTCAATGAGCGGATGAAACTGTGTCGCAGTATGTGGCGGCTTTGAGAGCGTTAGCTTCCCCGTGTGATTTTGGACTGATGGAGCAGGAAATGATTCGGGATCAATTAATTTCTAATGCTTATCTCATGGCTGTGAGAGAAATGTTGCTGCTGGAGAGAGCGCTTGCAAACGCCTGCCAGATGGAAGCAGCGGTTAAAAATGCTACACTGCTTTCGTCAGCCAAGACGGTCCCGACTGTGCCGGTGCAAGCTGTCGGCGCGTCATGTGGGCGTTTCCAAAGACAAAGAGGAGATCGTGCTGCTGCAGCACCAACTCCTGAGAGGGATAAAAAGAAAAATGGGAACCAGCAAAAATGTAAACGCTTCAGATGTGGCTCCAAATAAGCACTTGGCTAATGATACAAAATGTCCAGCTGCTTCAGTGAACTGTAATAAATGTGGTAAAAAGGGACATTTTGCCAAAGTTTGTAACTCTTCTGCTAGTGAAATAAGCGGTGGTTGTTCCAGAATTAACTGTTCTGCAAGTGAATGATGTGAAATCTTCAGTAGCAAATTATGACAAAATTACCTGTAATGTCAATACTGAAGCTCCTAAAGAAAACTTTCATGTCCTAGAGTTAATTATTAATACTGGGGCGTCTGTATCTATCCTGCCAGAGACAATGTACAGACAGTATTTTGCAGACTGCTCACTGACAGAACCTCAAGTCAAATTGGTCACGTATGCTAAACGTGAAGTGCCTGTTATTGGTTGTCTACTAGCAACAGCAGCCATAGCAGGGCAAGACTGCAGGGTTCCAGCCTCCTTCCATATTGTTAAAGCTGGATCACCTCTGCTGGGCCTGGACTTGATTAAATCATTAAATGTCAGCATTATTGGAGGCAAAGTGAAACACAGTGCTAAGACTGATTCAAATACAGATGCCAGTCAAAACACAGCATTACAAATGGTTGATTTAGCTCCAGCGCAGCAGCTTGGATGTGTAAAAGGGTTCAACCACAAAGTACAAGTAAACAACACCGTGCAGCCAGTACGTCAAAAGTTGAGACGCCTTCTACTGAGCATACGTAAGGAGGTGTCAGCAGAGCTCAATCGCCTACTTCAAGCTGGCATCATAGAACGTGTGGACGCGTCTGAATGGGTGAGTCCCCTGGTGGTGGCACGGAAACGTGACGGAAGACCACTGCTGTGCGTGGATTTGCGTGAGCCCAATAAAAGTGTGATCATGGATTGTTATCCACTCTCTCACATGGAGGACATTTTTGCTGAGTTGGCTGGTGCTACACATTACAGTCAAATTGACCTAAGTTCTGCTTACCACCAACTGCCTTTACACCCTGACAGCCAGAATCTCACTGCCCTCATAACACATGATGGTGTCTTCAGATATACACATGTACCCTTTGGCCTGGCATCAAGACCATCTGCTTTCCAGAAAATGATGCAAACAATCTTGAAGGACTTGCCAGGAGTTCAAAACTACTTGCATAACATCATAATCTATGGTGAGTCAAAAGAAATGCACGATCGACAACTACAAGCAGTTTTGCAGAGGCTGACAAATGGCGGACTTCAGATAAACTTTAACAAAAGCTAATTTGGTCGGACCAGCATTCCTTTCCTCGGACATGTTGTTTCTAAGGAAGGTCTACGCCCAAGCCCAGATCACCTGACTGCCATCGCTGAGGCTCCTGCGCCAAAAGACATGGCAGCACTGCGCTCATTCCTGGGCTTAACTTCATGGTTCAGCAAGTTTCTTCCCAACTATGCAACACTAGTCGAGCCACTACGACAACTACTCAGAGCAAACTCCTAGGCTGAATTACAATGGGATGCAGCATCAGAAAATAGTTTTGTCAGACTGAAAACTATGCTTCTTGAGAGTCCTGCACTTTCCATCTATAACCCAAAACTTCTACCTTCATCACAACAGATGCCTCAGACTATAGGTTAGGAGCCGTCCTGAAGCAGCTACATTCAGACAACAATGAATACATCGTTGCTTTCGCTTCTCGTACACTGCCAGCTGCTAAGCGGAAATATTCTACGACTGAGAAAGAAGCTCTAGCCTGTGTTTGGGCTGTAGAACGATGGCGTACTTATGTGTGGGGACACAGATTCACACTCAGAACCGACCATCAAGCTCTCACCACCCTTCTCAACACCAAAGGCATGAACAGAGCTGGTATGAGAATTGCCAGGTGGTCTGCTAGACTGATGTGTTTTCAATATGACGTGCAGTAGCGCCCAGGTACATAGAATGTAATGGCAGACTGTCTTTCACATGTTCCTGTCGCTACCTCCAACACTGTTGAACAGAATAGAATAGAATAGAACACCTTTATTGTCATTACACAAGGTGTCATGAGATTCAAAGCTGCCCCATAGAGTGCACACACACACAAATAAAATGGATTAAAACGTATGTACACAATAAAAAATACCATAAAAAGACTTGTAACAGTGGTCCTCTTGTAGTATAGGTAAGGTGATAGCAGCAGTCAGTAATGAGTATTGGTTATTAACAGTGCAAAAAGTCAGTAATAAGTATTGGTTGTTAACAGTGCAAAAAAAGTAAAACTGTTCTCGTTAGCAGTATGCGTCCATTTGAAGACTGCCACAGTGATATAAGTAAAGTGACATGTGCTAGCATTCAGTACTGATATTGGTTGTTAGGAGTGCGGAATACAGTTTATTACAGTTATTGTGCAAATGGCAGTTTGCAGTTTTCTGTCTGAGTTAAAGTGTCCTATGTCAAGAGGTTCTGGTGACCCCCAGTGCAAATATATCAGTTTTTCAGTGCAAACTAGAGTTGAGTATCGTGACAGCTTTAGGAAAGAAGCTGTCTCTGAGTCTGTTTGTTCTCGCTGATATGGACCTGTATCGCCTGGCAGAGGGTAGCAGGTTGAATAGGTGGAAGCTGGGGTTTGTACTGTCCTTAATGATGCTTTTTGCTCTGTTCAGGCATCTGGAGTTGTAAATGTCAGTCAACGAAGGCAGGGGGTTGCCGATGATCTTTTGTGCAGTGTTGGTCACGCTCTGCAGCCTCTTCCTGTCTGCCACTGTGCAGCTTGAGTGCCACACTGACACAGCGTAGGTCACCAGGCTCTCTATGGTGGAGCGGTAGAATGTCACCAGCAGGCTTGTGCTCAGTTTTTCCTTTTTGAGCACTCTGAGAAAATGTAGTCGCTGCTGGGCCTTCTTGACCAAGGCAGACATGTTGGCTGACCAAGATAGGTCCGCTGAGATATGGACTCCTAGGAATTTGAATGATTGCACTCGCTCCACAGATTCGCCGTTGATGTAGAGGTGGGCAGGGGTAGCGCTGTTCCTCCGGAAGTCCAGGATGAGTTCCTTTGTCTTGGAGATGTTTAGTGCCAGATTGTTGGTTTCACATCACCTCAACAGGTTCAGGACCCCATTCCTGGAAGCCTCCTCATTCCCCCCTGTTATCATCCCCACCACCGTTGTGTCGTCAGCGAATTTGACAATGATGTTCTCCGGGTGGGAGGGGCTGCAGTCGTATGTGTAGAGCGAGTACAAGAGTGGGCTCAGCACACAGCCTTGCGGTGAGCCGGTGCTGAGGGTGCGGACAGATGAGAGGTGGCGGCCCAGTTTGATCTGTTGGGGCCGGTTGATTAAAAAGTCTTTGATCCAGGAGCAGGTAGATGATGGGAGCCCCAGGCTGAACAGCTTGGGGATCAGGATGTCCGGTATGATGGTGTTGAAAGCTGAACTGTAGTCGATGAAGAGCATTCTGACATAGCTCCCTCGTCTCTCCAGATGGCTTAGTGCAGAGTGGAGAGCTGTGGCTATTGCATCCTCTGTCGATCTGTTAGGCCTGTATGCAAACTGGTGTGGGTCCAGGGTGGGGGGGAGACAAGTTTTGATGTGACGAAGAACCAGTTTCACAAAGCATTTGGTTATGACTGGGGTGAATGCTACGGGACGGAAGTCGTTGAGGCAGGTTGTAGGTGACTTCTTGGACACAGGGATGATGGTGGCAGATTTCAAACAGGTCGGGATGATGGCTTGTTCCAGTGACATGTTGAAAATGTCTGTGAAGACCTGGCCAGTCATCCAAGGTTTTTCATTCGGGAACACACAAACGTTTTTTACCCCAATGACTGTGTCAATGCAGTGCTTGATGTAGGACAGCACTGTATCCGTGAATGTGGCCAGGTCCTCATAGTGGAAAATGTCCCATTGTGTTTGCTCAAAGCAATCCTGTAGTCGGGGGAGGGCATCGTCAGGCCAGGTGGTGATTGACTGTCTTTCTGGCTTTGATTGCCAGCTGAGTGGGGTGTATGCGGGGGTTAGGAACAGGGAAAAATGGTCAGACTGTCCAACGTGTGGGAGGGGGATTGCTCTGTAGGCATGTTTTAGGTTTGAATTAACATGGTCTAGAGTGTTCTTACCCATTGTTGCACACTTCACATGTTGGTAAAATTTGGGCAACACAGTTTTGAGGTTTGCCTTATTAAAGTCTCCAGCTATGATGTGTGCACCATTTGGATAGACACGCTGGTGGTTATTTATGACGTTCGCAAGCAGAGAGAGGGCAGTTTTAACACTAGAGTCCGGTGGTATATACACAGCAGTGATGATAACAGCAGCTAGCTCTCTCGGCAGAAAGAAGGGTCTGCATCTTACTGACATGAACTCTAGGTCAGGAGAACAATGTTTGTCTAGGACAGTATTGTTTTTGCACCAACCTTCATTCACGTAAATGCAGAGCCCCCACCCCTCGTTTTTTTCCGGAGTCGCTATTTCTGTCCCATCTGTGTAGCGTGCGTCCTGCTAGCTGAACCGAAGCGTCGGGGATTTGCGGTTGTAGCCATGTCTCTGTAATGATGAGTGCGCAGCATTCACGGATGTAGTGGTTACCAGCCAGCTGTAATTTCAAGTTGTCCGTTTTATGTACAAGGGATCTGGCTTGGTAACGGCGGCTTCAGTGGCCGCTTCCTGAGCTTGGCTAGCAGGCCCACTCTGCAGCCCCGCTTTTGCTTCCTCTCGCGTCTCTGCCTTTTGCGCCTGCCAGACCCAATAACAATCCACGTAGACCCCGGTGTTCTCGCTAGCTCCTCCAGAATGTTAAATGTGCGGTGGAATTCGCTGGAAGTAGTCAATTTTTGCTGATTACCGATGTCTATCAGCTCAGTGCGAGTGTAACTTAAGTGCAAGTTCGTAGATGACGCGAAACTAACAGTTAAAACACACATAAAATACAAAAACGCGCACTTCGAGGGAGAGCTGTAAGCCGCTGCGTCCTGACGCGCCGCCATGTTGGGACGGAAGCTGAGCAGAAGTTGCAGAAGCTGAGCAATAATTATTCACGGAGATAGCTGAAATTTCTCCTCTCCTAATGGCTCTGACACTTGCGGATTTTAAGGCTGAATGTGAGGACTGTCCTGGTCTTACAAAGCTGCGACAAGTCATTCAGTCTGGATGGCCAAAATCTAAAAAAGCCCTTCCAGGTGATGTGCAGGCATACTTCCTGGTGCGCCATGAACTTGCTGTTGAGGCGCCGCTGATCTTCCGCAAAGCTCGCCTCGTGGTTCCTAAGGCTCTACAACAGAGGATTGTTCAACTGGCACACGAAGGGCACCAGGGTTTGGTTCGCACTAAACAACGCCTGAGAGAACTGTACTGGTGGCCACACATGGATAAGGTGGTTCACACAGTTTTGTCTGCCTGCCAATCTTGCGACAAAACAGCCAAAACGCCAGCGGCCCCAATGCAACCGGTGGAATTTCCAGGGGGCCCTTTCCGACATGTGGCTGTGGATATTGTCGGTCCTTTTGAACTGGGGACCTATGACTGTAGATTTGCTATCACTCTAGTTGGCTATTTCAGTAAATGGCCAGAAGTTGCCTTCACTTCATCTGCAACTACAGACACGGTCATAATGTTCCTGTCTTCCATCTTTGCACGTGAAGGTAATCCCTGTGCCATTACAACTGATAATGGCCCACAATTCACGTCCTCAGCCTTCGCCGGATTTCTGAAAGAAAGGGGCATTAAGCACATCAAAACGAGTGTTTACCATCCTCAAGCAAACGGATGTGTGGAACGCTTTAACAGAGTGCTTAAAGACTGGGTTCAAGCAGCTCATGTAGCTCAACGCCCATGGAAACCAGCAGTCACTGAAATGCTGCAGTGCTACAGAGCAAATCGTCATGCAACAACAGGTGAATCTCCGTTCCAGCTTCTGAGAGGACGTCTGATGTGGACGAAGTTGAATGTTCTTCCCCCTTCAACTGACGGTGGGACATATGCTCGCGTGGCGACTGGAGTTGCCAAACAACAAGAAAAGAGCAAATGCTACACAGACAAGAGACGAGGTGCACGGCTTCCCAAGATCAAAGTCGGTGCCAAGGTCCGTGTGCGCAAGCCTTTTCATGTGGGAAAAGGAGAGAGACTGCATACTGACTCGATGTCTGTGGAGCAACAGACAGGACTGAGCACCATCGTCCTGAGTAGGGATGCGAATTGATACAATTTTTACGATTCCGATTTCATTATCGATATTGCTTAACGATTCGATTCTTTATCTATTCTCTCATCGATTCTAATTTCGGGAAAAAGAAGAACAAACATTTTGATTGGCATCAAGTTTGTTTAATCAGAAGTCACAACCTTACAAACTCACAACGAGGTCAAAAGAGGCCCAAAGCCTCAATGATAACTGTGGCAATAAGTGGCAAATGCACAAGAATGTGTAACATTTTACTGAAACATTTTTCTAATAGAAATAAAAAATATTGGTATATTTTGGCATATAGGTCGTTGTTCTGCCTTTGGCAATGTCCCCAAACTTTTTCCTGTGAGGGCCAAATAACTTTTCCCTTCTCTGATGAGAGGCCGGGGTCAGTTTGTAACAGAAAAAGTGTGACGATTGCAGGAGTGCGAAATGTAAAAAAATTATTGTTTTTCAGAAAGCCACAATCAAATAACCCTTGTGGATTCTTCACGGAACAAAAGTAAATAAAATAAAAATAATAATATAACATAATAATAATAAATAATAATAGCACTATTAATTAAACAGATAATAACCAAATAACCCTCTCTGAGTTATTCACTGAAAAAGGCCAGGAAATAAATAACACTACTGAGGGAGAAAAAAACAAAAAAAATTCAAAATGCTCTCTGGAATTGTTCAGGGGGCCGGACCAAATATGGAGCCGCGGGCCGTAGTTTGGGGACCCCTGTTTTTATTTACCAGTATTTTGAAATGCATGCCTTTTAGTTTTTATGGCGCTTTCACGCTCAAGTGGTGGCGCCCTTGCGCTTCCTCACGCGAAGAAGAGCGCGAAGAAGAAATGCCGCATCCAAGCCAGTGAGCAAGTCAGTGAGAAAGGGAAACACTGCCATGAGTCTACGTTCTTTGTTAATGTTTGTAAAATATCCACAGAGCCAACGCCTGTATGTATCATCTTCTGTGTTGTTGTTGTGTGTTTCCACTCGCGATCGGACACTTAAATCCAGTTGTGTAGTGGTTTAAACGATGTGCTAATGCTAGCGAACGCATGCTAACTGTTTGTTATGACTGTATTAGCAGCTAATCATCGCTGATTTACGTTGATGCGAACCTGTTTGTTATTGGGGACGAAATTGATTTGTTTCATTTCTATTTTTAGTTTCAAGTGATGGTTGAATAAAGTCAGCAAATTATACCAACGTCTTCTGAATCGTCATTTGGGAGTTTAGCTAGCTGTATAGCCAGGACTGAGCCTTAGCGTCTCGGTGAGGACAGTGCAGTCTATTCCCTCCCGATGCAGTTATTTCCATCTCGCAATGACTGCAAGTCGCTTTGTTGTAATTTTTCCTCGTGAAGTGAAGACACACTTTCGAGCGTTCGAACGCTCATGCTAAACTATCGTAACCTTTCATTTTCACCCTTTTTCCTGGTGAAGTGTAGCCAAACTTTGGAGCGAGTGGTTCTTGGCGCCATGCTGGTTTGATGCGTCTGGACAACAAGACACGTCACGACGCAATATGCGTCTTTAGGGATCGTTGAAGGGATCGTTAAGGCTTTTTCATTGTGATGTCGAGGCCTCCAAACACTCGGAACCGGTTCTGAATTGGAATCGGATTTCGATTCCCATCCCTAGTCCTGAGTGACGGGAAAAAGTGGATTTCAGCACGTCTTTCTCTCTGCCTGGAAGGCACAGAGGAAGCACCGAGAGCGGGTACCAGTAGTCCTGCTAAGACTATGAAAAGACAAACAACTCATAGAGACAGACAGAAACCAGCTTGGACAAAAGATTTTGTAATGGAGTAGCTCCAAGCATACAGTACAACTAAGTTGAGTGACAGTAATTTCAGTTACTACATTTTGAGTTTAAATGTCACATTTTCATTTATTCTAGTAGGCGCATAAGGTTAATTGGAAATGCCTGAATAATTTATGTTGTTATACAAACTGTATGAGTCAGACCTTATTTCAGGATGAGAAGTAATACATATGGTTATAGTATTTGATTTGAATTTGTGAATACCTGACATACAGTAAGACTGTGAAAAAAAAAACAAAAAACTAGTTTATTTGTTTGCATTGAATACGGTTGAAGATTGTTCAGACAGAGAAGTATTCTTTCTGAGTAACAGGGGAGATGTTGTGTTTACAGACACATGTAGTACCAATGACGCCACTAAGTGCCAAGTGGCGCTGTGGGAGAGTGAACGTAGAATTCGGAGAAGAAGAGGTTAGCCTTGCTAAGAATGCAATGTCTGCATGTTCTGACGGCAACGAGTTCATTAAAAAAAGTATTCGAACTGTTCACACGGCTTCTTTATTCAAACCAAGCATCACAACAAACTCCTGCCATTCTTCCCTACGTCGCTGTCCACAATAGATATAGTCAGGGGTGCACATAATTTTTTTGCCCAGGTTCTCAGAGGAAGACCTGGAGATGTGACTTGGTCCTCATTGAGCTTGAGAGCCGACCCGCCTGATGCGATAAATTTATGACAAGCTTTACTTAGAGCCAATTAACTTTAATTAATTATATTAACAATTAATGCTTGATTAACATCAACTGGCACAACAAAATTGCCATTACTTTGAAATGTAAAGAAATAAAAAGCACCAATTCAAAATAAAGGGCATTATGCGGCTCCCACATTAACTCCAAGCCTTTTTAAAAGTGGGATGTCCTCCTCATAAGACCTTATTGAACGTGCATGTTTAGCTTTGTAAAATGCGAGCAAAAACACGTTTGTCAGTGCATGTCGCTGTTCATTACCTTTATTCCGCCACTTGTCCATAGGGCGAGCGGGGTCCTGTTTGACATCGATAGTTTGCTTAATTGCCACATGCTCTCTGTTTTTTTCGTGCTTTTCAAAGTTTGGATGGCTGAAATTCTTTGACCCTACATAAAATGCGCTGCTCTTATCGGCGACATTGGGATTCTCACAGTACATTTTGTACCGCATTTCCGTGCGAGCATCATTTGCTTCTAGCCATGGTACCTCCTACTTTTCAGCAAAAGTCCTTTTTTTCGGTAGCTCCGGTGACGTCTCTGTTGTCTGTCTGTCTTTTGACGGGGGTGGGAGAACACAGAAGTAATTACTCAGTGTGGCCTGCCTCTTTGACATTTTGAGAAGTTATTTTCTCGTGTCCGCCGCAAATACGGTGGTCAGCCATCGGTACGCAAAAGCGTATGGAAGTCGTTGAGGGCCAGCGCGTTTGTCTACGTCTGGTACGCATGCGCGCATGCGGACCACTTATGTGCACCCCTGGATATAGTTATTGTGGAAGAGATGTTATGCTTTTGCCAATTAAAGGGTATGTCATGCCCTGGGAAAATGTTAATATTCCATCATTTATCCATAAACGCATGCCTTTTGTATTCATATCATGCCACTTCGTGTAATTACACACAAGAAAATGAGAGAAATTTGGCTCGATTGTCAAGCTAAAACGACCGGCGCCCGAGATCTGGCAGATTGTGTGCGTAACGTCACGACAAGTGAAGAGAGTGCCACCGGCCACTAGGGGGGCAGCGCCTGTCTGCATCAATATAATTCCTTCTAGTGAGGGGAGAATTAGGGGTGTTTTGAGCTGTTTATGCTGATGCATTGTGTTCGTCCTGCACATATTCCAGGTTCCCTCATGAAGAAACACCCCTCGTTGTCAATAAAAGAGAATTCAGAATTGACAGTGAGGGGTGTTTCTTCAACAAGAAAAAGGCTCAAGGCTTTAATACTGAATGGCGGCGATGATTGCAGACAATTTCGTTTCTAGTTTCAGCGACGAATCCGACGTAGAAGGACGTAACGAATGTTCATCTAATGGTGACGAGGAGAGTTACGAAGCTTTAATCGGTGTTTTAGGTTACCAATTTGAGCCCAAACCAACGCCAATGCAGCCTAATGAAACGGTCATTGAGGGGAGCAATGACCAGTGCTGTTAATAACGGCGTTACAATATAACGGCGTTACTAACGGCGTTATTTTTTTCAGTAGTGGGTAATCTAATTAATTACTTTTCTCATCTTGGCAACGCCGTTACCGTTACTGAGAACGGAAAGGCATGCGTTACTATGCGTTACTAAGTTGGTCGAAAAGTCTGAGGGAGACGGACTCACCGAGACGACAGAGCAGAGCAGGAGTAGGGAGGAGGCAAGAAAGTTGTGACGCCGAGCAAACGCGATGCTAGGTAGCTCCAATAATACATGTTGTAGCCGATAGCCTACAAACTACGCCCGCATGTTATGGTAGATATGGTAGACATGGTAGATATCACATGTACTGTACATAGATATAACTAGATGCAAAATGACAGACATGGCACTAAATGAGTTAGTAGACAGCCGCCATCTTAAAGCAGTAGACTTTTTAGGACGGCTCTGTTGTAGAGAACCTTCCTAGCGAACCTAAGTAACTTTTTATCTAAAATACTTCTAGATCGGCAAAATCTTGACTTGAATCTATCTTTAAATAATGAAACAGTTTTAAAACTTTCATATGTCGAAAGTAGAGAGAAGGGAACTAATGCAATCATGGGAGCAATTTTAACAACTTTTAACAGTTGATTCAGGGTAAAGGGTAAATTAGGGTAAAGAATTGGGCTCGGGCCAATTGTACCAAAAACCTTCACAAAAAACTTCACATAGTGTGGCCAATGTTTTTTTTTTTTTTTTTGAGGAAAAAAAAAAAAAAAATTATCACCAATTACTTTGCCAAGTAACTAATTACTCTTACATTCAGGTAATTGAGTTACTAACGCAATTACTTTTTGGGAGAAGTAATTTGTAACTATAATTAATTACTTTTTTTCAGTAAGATTAACAACACTGGCAATGACACTGATGAAACATCGGCAGCAGATCGTGTGGGAAACACCAATGATTTGTTTTGCATTTCTTTTTGTGAAGCTGATACACCGTGACTGCAAAGTAAAGGAATGCATAGAATAATTATCATTTATTGCGCTATCATAGCTTTTCGCTCTGCCAACAGACACAAATATGAATGGGATCAGAGGATTTGCTCTATATATTTTACGAACGATAATTTATACATGTGTCCAGTCCTGTATCCAATGCGTGACATTTTTTTATTATAAAAGAGTACTCACTCTGGCCATTTCGAGCTTGGCTGCTCCCCTCCTTTGCTTAGCCTTAGCCTCCTTTGCCACTCATCGTCCTCTTTCTTGATATCTCGGGACATGTAGGTGGCTGCGCGTGTATGGTCGGCACCGCATCTCCTTTGAGCAGCAATCTTTTACCAAAACCCGATTTCACTTGTCCATAGTTCGAGAAGCTTTCAGGTGGAAAATGCGCACAATAGAAAACCGTGCCGGAGGCTGTGTCTAGAAAATTAGCCCTCTTTGCACGGACGAACTTTACCCATTGTCTGTGTAGTCCAGCTTTTTTTTCGCGTTCAGGAACTCATGGACACTATAATCCGATAAATAGCTATTTGTACACCAAATAGCACAGCAGTTTTGAACCATTCTAGTGATGTTTTGGTCAAACAAACCCGAACGCTACTTTCTCGTCGATAAAAAACAATGGCACCTGGCTCCCCCTCGACTTTCATTCACTTGTCGTGACGTCCCTGCCCCATTCGGCTGTTTCCGGAACACTTTTGGAAATGTTCGTCATTTTCGATCTATTTTCGATAATTGCTCATTAATGTGATTGATTTTTTTGTTAACTTTATCAATATTTGTGATCTTGGCACATAACGGCTCTATTGATGTCTCACACCCCCTTTGCCGCTACATACCCTTTAAAAGCACGGCTCCAATGAATCCTTGCATCTACTACATTCATTTCCTGCCTCTTAGCTCTGTATATAAGTAAAACGGCGCCATTGTTGGCTGTTTGCGGCAATGTGTGGGTTGGTCGTGCCGCGGATGCGTTAATTGCGTAAAAAATTTTAACGTGATTAATTTTTAAAAAATAATTACCACCCGTTAACGTGATAAATTTGACAGCTCACTGGCAGTGTATCAAATACTTGTTCTCCCCACTGTATATATATATATGTATGTATATATATATATATATATATACAGTGGTACCTCTACATACGATCACTTCGACACACGATCTTTTCGACATCCGACGTAAAATTTGAGCCGCCATTTGTTTCTACATCCGACGAGTTGCTCGAAATACGACGACATGAGAGCACTGCAAACGAACCCACGGTGGATTTTCTTATGTGAGAAATCAACACAGTTTTCAAAAAAAGTTGATACAGTTGGAGAAACAAGGAAAAAAGTGATGCTTACCTTTGAAATGAAGATGCAAGTTATAGAAAAATATGAGCTTGGGGTGCGCGTCCCTGAACTGGCTCAACAATACAGCTCCATGATCCTCTTATGACCACCGTTCGCCACTATTTATAAGTTAAGGTGACAATTATTATTGTGGTAACATTGCCAAGGAAATCGCCAGCTTTGTCACGTTTTTATCATTTATTTAAGAACTTATCCAACACAAAACGCTCATTGTCTTAAGCAGTTGACTGCTCTCAGGAAAACGAAAGTATTATCTCTATCGCACCGACCTATCTCACTGGAGACGTCACCTTCGCGGTGCGTTCAGGGACAGTAAAAAGTGTCCGCCATATTAGAATCCGATTCGTTACATTATTTTCAGGAATAATTATTAATTCTTCTTATTATTATTATATTATTCTGAATTATTTATTTATAACTTATTTGTTTTTCTATGTTTAATTGCCATTTGTAACAGTGCCAGCAGTATTTATTAAGAATTTAGTGTATGTTTTTAGGCTTTGGAACGAATTAATGGAATTATAATGTATTCCTATGGGAAAATCCTGCTCGACATACGACCATTTCGATTTACAAACAAGGTCCTGGAACGAATTAAATTCGTATGTAGAGGTACCACTGTATATATATATATATATATATATATATATATATATATATATATATATATATATATATATATATATGTATATATATATATATATATATATATATATATGTATATATATATATATGTATATATATATAAAATATAAAAATCGTTGTCTCATACATATAAAAAAAATATAAAAATCATTGTCTCGCCCACCCGGGTGGTATGGTCTCTCCTCTCAAGCTCGGGTCCTCTACCAGAGACCTGGGAGCTTGAGGGTTCTGCGCAGGATCTTAGCTGTCCCTAGGATTGCGCTCTTCTGAACAGAGATTTCGGACGTTGTTCCTGGTATCTGTTGGAGCCATGCACCCAGCTTGGGGGTTACTGCCCCTAGTCCTGATCCCTACTGGCACCAATATTGCCTTCACTCCCCACATTTTCTCCAACTCTTCCTTCAACCCTTGATATTTCTCCAGCTTTTCGTGTTCTTTTTTCCTGATGTTGCTATCGCTCGGGATTGTTACATCTATCACTACTGCCGTCTTCTGATGTTTATCCACCACTACGATGTCAGGCTGGTTGGCCATGTAAATACATATATCTATATACAGTGGGGAGAACATGTATTTGATACACTGCCAATGGGAAAACCATTGACAAGTATTTGATACACTGCCAATGGGAAAACCATTGACAGTGTATCAAATACTTGTTCTCCCCACTGTATAATACAGACAAATCACCTTGGGTAGGAGTGTGCATTCAAGACAGTTTATATATATATATACAGTGGGGAGAACAAGTATTTGATACACAGTCAATGAGAAAACTCATTGGCAGTGTATCAAATACTTGTTCTCCCCACTGTATATATAATGGGGAGAACAAGTATTTGATACACTGCCAATGGGAAAACCATTGACAGTGTATCAAATACTTGTTCTCCCCATTGTATAATACAGACAAATCACCTTGGGTAGGAGTGTGCATTCAAGACAGTTTATATATATACAGTGGGGAGAACAAGTATTTGATACACAGTCAATGAGAAAACCCATTGGCAGTGTATCAAATACTTGTTCTCCCCACTGTATATATAATGGGGAGAACAAGTATTTGATACACTGCCAATTTTGCTGGTTTTCCCACTTGCAAAGCATGTAGAGGTCTGTAATTTGTATCATAAGTTCTCTTCAACTGTGAGGGACAGAATCTAATACAAAAAAACAGAAAATCACGTTCTATGATGTTTAAATAATATATTTGCATTTAATTGCATGAAATAAGTATTTGATACATCACAAAAATCGAACTTAATATTTGGTACAGAAACCTTTGTTTGCTATTACAGATACCAAACGTTTCCTGTAGTCCTTGACAAGGTTTTCACACACTACAGCAGGGATTTTGGCCCACTCCTCCATGCAGATCTTCTCCAGAGCCTTTAGGTTTCGGGGCTGCTGCCGGGCAACACAGACTTTCAGCTCCCTCCATAGATTTTCTATCGGGTTCAGATCTGGTGACTGGCTAGGCCACTCCAGGACCTTAAGATACTTCTTACGGAGCTACTGTTTAGTTGCCTTGGCTGTGTGCTTTGGGTCGTTGTCATGCTGGAAGACCCAGCCACGACCTATCTTCAGGGCTCTCTCTGAAGGAAGGAGGTTGTCAGCCAAGATGTGGCGATACATAGCCCTATCCATCCTCCCCTCACTACGGTGCAGTCGTCCTGTACCCTTGGCAGAGAAGCAGCCCCAAAAAATGATGTTTCCTCCTCCATGTTTCACGGTTGGGATGGTGTTGGGGGTCTACTCATCCTTCTTTTTCCTCCAAACACGACGAGCCGAGTTTAGACCAAAAAGTTCAATTTTGGACTCATCTGACCACATGACCTTCTTCCATTGCCCCTCTGGATCATCCACATGGTCAGTAGCAAACTTCAGACGTGTCTGGACATGCACTGGCTTCAGCAGCGGGACCTTGGGTGCGCTGTAGGATTTTAATCCATGACGGCGTAATGTGTTTCCGATGGTTTTCTTCAAGACTGTGGTTCCAGCTCTCTTCAGGTCATTGACCAGGTCCTGCCGTGTAGTTCTGGGCTGATCCCTCACCTTCCTCATGATCAGTGATGCCCCACAAGGTGAGATCTTGCATGGAGCCCCAGAACGAGGCAGATTGACCGTCAACTTGAACTTCTTCCATTTTCTAATAATCGCTCCAACAGTTGTTACTTTCTCACCAAGCTGCTTGCTTATTTTCCTGTAGCCCATCCCAGCCTTGTGCAGGTCTATTATTTTATCCCTGATGTCCTTGCACAGCTCTTTGGTCTTGGCCATTGTGGAGAGGTTGAAGTTTGTTTGTTTGAGCATGTGAACAGGTGTCTTTTATACAGGTAACAAGTTCAAACAGGTGCAGTTACTTCCGGTAATGAGTGGAGAACAGGAGGGGTTCTTAAAAAAGAACTAAGAGCCAAAATATATACTAGTTGGTAATGTATCAAAAACTTATTTCATGCGGTTAAATACAAATTTATCATTTAAAAATTATACAATGTGTTTTTCTGGATTTTTGTATTCCGTCCTTCACAGTTGAAGAGAACTTATGATACAAATCATAGACCTCTACATGGCTTGCAAGTGGGAAAACCAGCAAAATCGGCAGTGTATCAAATACTTGTTCTCCCCACTGTGTATATATATATATATATATATATATTTTTTTTTTTTTAAAGATGCAGACATTTTGAGTGTATTTATTCCATAACTCTTGGCCCTACGGAGAATTGAAAAAGCTCAATGTGAAATCTTGATCTGATTTGCATATCTAGTATTGAGATTATGAGCATCACTTATTGAGCTGAAAAAAACAAAACAAAACAAAACAAAACCTAAAGACTGATACTTGAAGGACTGGAAAGATTTGGACAAACCGTATACAGTGGTACCTGTACATATGAATTTAATTCTTTCCAGGACCTGGAATTTAAGTCGAAATGGTCGTATACGTCGAGCGGGATTTTCCCATAAGAATACATTATAATTCCATTAATTCGTTCCACAGCCCAGAAACCTATGCCAAATCCTTAATAAATACTGCATGTACAATTACAAAACAGGAATTACACATAACAAAACAAATAAATCATAACTACAATACAAATATATATATATATATATATATATATATATATATATATATATATATATATATATATATATATATATATATATACAAATAAAATAAATTATAAATACAAATCATAATAATAATGTATCGAATCGGGTTCTAATGTGGTGTTTGTGTTTTGCATGCTGTTTCTCGGGGGCGTGGTGGTTGTGCGCTATGGGGCTAACCTTGAATACTGCTTTAACCAATCAAATGTGAATATTCTTGATAGCTCGACATTCCTTGTGGCATCATTAATACCTATTAATACATGCACCTGTGTTCGAGTCTATTTTTGCGTATGTATAAGTAACTGAGAATATGATATGGATGCACTTGTGTCATTTTTTGTGTGTTTAACATTATTTTCTCCATTAATAACAATGTCTCAATTTGGATACTAAAATATTTTAAGCAACTGTCTTCCACATAAAGCTCATAGATAGTTACTGTTGTCTTTTTCTTTAAGACTATCGGTGATGTCCCATTCTTTTTAAGGCAGGCCCCAATCGCCTAATTTTCCACAATGCATTTTGACTCCAAATCCAAACCTCCATGGGTTAATAAATTTGATTTCCTTAATTTCTGTGTGATTTCTATCTTGGATGTGTAATTTTTTAAATAGTCCTCTTATATAGTTTTTTGTCTTTTTTAGCAGTGCATTTTAGCGCTTTGACATATTGGTACCTCTGATTTGAATTTCAACATGCTGTTTGACATGTTTGCATTATAATATTGTGATCTCAGAGGGCCATGGCCTCAGGCTACTTGAATACGCTTACTAGGGTAAGAGATTTCAAAAGGATTATAGAGCAGCCTTGGGACTCATCAAAATTAATGGATTTTTATCAAGGCAAAAGTAACGGGGCGGCACGGTGGCTTAGTGGTTAGCACAGTTCTGAGATCAAGGGTTCAATCCCGGGCTTCGGCCTTCCTGTGCATGGTAGGCTGATTGAACACTCTAAATTGTCCGTAGGTATGAGTGTGTGCGTGAATGGTTGTATGTCTCCTTGTGCCCTGCGATTAGCTGGCAACCACTTTAGGGTGTCCCCTGCCTACTGCCCGTAGTTGGCTGGGATAGGCTCCAGCACCTCCGCGACCCTCGTGAGGAAAAGCTGCATGGAAAATGAATGAATGAATGAAAAGTAACGGGATACTGTCACCGTGATAAAATTCATTACCATTTACTGCCGCACATTCATAGTTCAAAAATAGCAAATTAACCTAACCCACATTTTTTTTTTCAGAAATAAAAGCCTTAATCAGCAATGAGCAGCAGCTTTCTCAGAACACAACCCATGTCATTATCATATTTATGGGTCCCAGTTGTTGAGAGGGTATGTGAATATCTCCAAAACAAATATTCACAATAAGTTAATTACTGCCATTTTAATTAAAAGGTGATGTGTT
Source organism: Corythoichthys intestinalis (assembly GCF_030265065.1). NCBI lineage: Eukaryota > Metazoa > Chordata > Actinopteri > Syngnathiformes > Syngnathidae > Corythoichthys > Corythoichthys intestinalis. Next base: position 83,034,999 of record NC_080395.1, read on the forward strand.
TCACCAGAAAACGTGTGTCTAGTGCTAGATATTATATCATTATATCATCACTATTTTATTAAAGCTTTATAAAAGATTTCAATGAAACATGCGGTCCATAGGGCAAGGTAGGCAAATGCTAGCGGCATCACAGTGTCCAAAAGGGCGTCAAGAAACAAATGTTAAAATAATTTGACTATAGCAGTCTTAAAAAAAATATACAAGCCAATAAAACAAAAGAACCACAATACATACTGTGCTGGCCAAAAGTATTGGCACTCCTGCAATTCTGTCAGATAATGCTCAATTTCTCCCAGAAAATATGTAATTAACAGCACCTGCTACTTACCTGTGGCACATAACAGGTGGTGGCAACAACTAAATGACACTTGCAGCCAGTTAAAATGGATTAAATTTGACTCAACCTCTGTCCTGTGTCCTTGTGTGTACCACATTGAGCATGGAGAAAAGAAAGAAGACCAAAGAACTGTCTGAGGACTTGAGAAGCAAAATTGTGAGGAAGCTTGGGCAATCTGAAGTCCATCTCCAAAGAGCTAAATGTTCCTGTGTCTACCGTGCGCAGTGTCATCAATAAGTGTAAAGCCCATGGCACTGTGGCTAACCTCCCTAGATGCGGACGGAAAAGAAAAATTGACGAGAGATTTCACTATGCACCCTATTCACATACCTCTCACAGGGCAGACACTGTGCTTGCACTATATTGTTAGGACCAGGTTCGATGCCTGGTGTGATCATCACCTCCACACCATTGATCCCCAGGGAAGAGCCAGGTGACATAGCCGAGGACGATGAGATGCCAGCTCGCTGTTGCCTACAGCAATTTTGTCGTAGGAAATAACAAGCAGGTTCCTCCAACAAGACCTACATACAAGAAACGGGGTACGCTAGCTGACATCCCAATTCCCCTACAACCATAGGCGGAGTTTGACTTATGGGGCCGGGGGGGCACAACATTTTGATGACCCCAAAACACAGTGTCAGCAATAAAATTAACTTACAAGAATATTTATAACAATAAGTTGAACATGACCATTTTTTCTATTTCCCATCATTCTTGAGGGGAATTCCAAATCAGGCTAAGCCAGTATTTTTCAATCTTTATTTCGTTGAAAAAAAATCCTGTGACACACCACCAGCTGAAAATGTGAAAGAAATGCTTATATTAACAATTTAAATGTTATATTGTTTATATAAAAAAAATAATAAAGCATTTTTTTTTAAAACTTAGGAATGATGTTTTAACATCTTAGATAGGAATAAAATGAAAAAAGACAATTGTTTCATATTTATTCACTCAGCCTATAACCTGGGCCTGTTTGGATAATCACAGAGCTGATACCCTGGCAGGAATCGATGAAAGACACACACGAAGCCCCTCCTCCACAGCTCTCAGTCTTTCTCTGTTTTGAGTTTTTACAGCAGTCAGTCTTGAAAAGGTCGCCTCGCACAGATATGTTGTAATGTAAAAAAGCTTTGTTGGCAAGCATGGGGAACTCCTTGGCATCTGCCAACCCAAAACGTATTGAAAAGTTAAATGGCATCATTGCTCTGCCACAGTGGGGACTTTGTTGATTTAGTCACACGTACAGCAATGTGGTAGCGAGCTTTAAAGTGCGTATGACAGCAAAAGCATGTTTATTTAATATTTTATGCGGTATTATATACTCCTGAATGAAATGGACCGCTTGAATGTGTGTAGAAGTGATCCATATATTTATTCCGTTTTTTGAATCCAGCGCTATGAAAAGGAACGACTTCCTGGATTGACGAGGATTCCGAATGTGACGTCAGTGGGATAGTCATCTTCAGTATACTTCCAATACTACAGTACGCAGAAGGACTGCGGATTCATTTGATTTTGCGGATTAATATGTTTAGTTTTCACATCACGCCAGTCAAATGTGCTGGGGAAAAATTTTGCTGCACCAGGAAGAGGCGTATGAGCCTTTTTTGGTTTCAAAAAGTTCCCGTACCCTGAGATTGGCGTACACAATTCTGACACCTGTGGGACCATTAGATGTATGACTAAGTGAGTAAGGTTTGTATTATGCCAAATATGGCATCATCATCATGGCACACGTTTTAAATAGGTAGTGGCTTGCATTTTGTGGCCGGCGATCAGCGGTTGGCGTTGACATTGTGTATTTACAGAATCATCTTCTTTGGCTGCCTGGGGTCCCAGAACCTGAAACACTCCAATCACATACAGGGGTTGAAAACGTCTATTGATATTTTACACCAGGCCATCCAGATAGTGCTCCATCACCTAAATATTTTGACAGATTATAAAAACATTTTTAAACAATTACCTTTTTTGATTGACAAAATGCTTTGATTTTGGTTTGATTCCCAATTTGTAATATCAATTTTCACACCCATCCAAAATGTACCTGAGTCTTAAGGTGAAACCAATACCCATACCTTGTCTGCTCCTCTTCTTGGCCTCTGCATCTCTTGTGCCTCTCCTCATCATGTGTTCTGAAATGCACCTAGGCAGGGGCGCCGTATAGGGGTGAAAAGTGAGACTGATTCTAAGGGCCCATGCCCTGATGGGGGCCCTCAAAGAAAATTAGAACATTAATCGTTTGCAAATTTAAATATTTATCATTATAATTTTAATAGAACTAAAACTAAGGGTTTCGTTTTCTTGTTTTGTTTTTGGCAAAAAGTAAATACCCAGAGAGCATATGTATTGCCAGTCACCCCCCACCCCAACCCCCTGTATTTTCATTAAATGGTTTGGTCCGCCCTTCCTTCGATCAGAACGCGAGCAGCGGTCCGCACTGACACCAGTCAATGACTCAAAGCGCGCAGAGCATGGTAGTGCAGAAATGTTTTCAAAACAAAATTCGGGTTTTCAAAAAAGGAAAGAAAAGAAAGCAAAACAGGAGATGGGTAGAAAAGGCCAACAGGATGTGACAAAGTACTTCACAAAAGAAGGTTGGTGTCTTGTGTCAGTGCAGTGCTTAAAAATTAACCTGTTATCTTAGCTCCGAAGTGAGGTCCCAGCTCACTCCGTAAGAAATATGGGATTTTCCCGGCCTCAATAAGCGACATGCACCTATTCAAAAACATGAATTCCAAATAATGACGGCATTTTTTTTTGGTATCCTACAGATGTTGAAAATTGGTGTGGAAATTTTCTTTTTTAAAATTGGCTTGAATCCAGTTTGTCATCAATTGAATTTAGTTTGTTAACAAGGGACCTCGCTTCCAGATAAGGCTAAGACTTCTCAATAATGAAATACTGTAATTGTTTGCTAGCTAGTGTTTGCTCCACTTTTAGCCTACATTCAATCAGTACAGCAGGCAAATCCAGAGCAATCTATTCATACTAAAACAGTTGTATACTGTAATGTATACTATAGTCAAGGGCGTAGGTTTGGTCTCAACGATGGTAGGGATGATATTGCAGCATAACCTGCATGTACACTTTTTCCTCAGGATGGGACACTAATAACAACAAACAGATTGGGTAAACGGGGGTAAGGGCTACATTTCTCACGAATATGAACCTAATTAACTGATATACTAAATCAGGGGTACTCATCACAAAGCTAGTGTGGGTAGCTCCGGGCACCCCCCCAAAAATATATATATATATTTTAATGTACATAATTATGATTGTTGTGTGGATGTTGTGTTGTGTGAGCTACGTACGAGGTTATGCAGCACCCCCCCCCTCTCTCTAAGCAGCTTCTTGCCAACGTTTTTCTAGTCCCATAGTTGCCAGCAGAGGTTACTACATTTCTCACAGTTTATTTAATGTTAACAGTAGAAAACACAAAGAGGAGGACACTTCTCCCGAAGCAGCTTCCTACTTGAGTTTTGCAGGTTAGCAAGTTCACACAGTTTAATGTTATGCTAACACTGATGCAGGTTGGACCTACAGTAGCTAAATTAATGGTGTGTTCCCCACTTCCAAAACAATGATGTCTTTTTACATCTCTAACAGTGGCTAATGCTGGCTGAAAAAAAAACCTTCTCATATCTCTAATATCTAATGTGGGTGTGTGTGAGGGTTAAATCATCAGCCAATCAAATGTGCGTTTAGGAGGAAAAAATGGACCGGCACATTCAGCAAGTGAAAAGATGTACATGTAAATCTAACAATAATAAAAAATAATTCACTTAATAATGGTGGGGTCAATTACAACAATTAAAACATATGGGAAGACAATATAAATAACCTATATAACTGAAGTCATTACATAACGCTTATATCCATCCATTATCTTCCGCTTAGTCCGGGGTCGGGTCGCGGGGGCAGCAGCTTTAGCAGGGAAGCCCAGACTTCCCTCTCCCCAGCCACTTCAGCCAGCTCCTCCGGCGGCATTCCAAGGCGTTCCCAGGCCAGCCGAGTGACATAGTGTCTCCAGCGTGTCCTGGGTCGACCCCGGGGCCTCCTGCCGGTGGGACATGCCCGGAACACCTCTCCAGGGAGGCGTCCAGGAGGCATCCGAACCAGATGCCCGAGCCACCTCAACTGGCTCCTCTCAACGCGGAGGAGTAGCGGCTCGACACCAAGCCCCTCCCGGATGACCGAGCTTCTCACCCTATCTCTAAGGGAGAGCCCGGACACCCTGCGGAGGAAACTCATTTTGGCCGCTTGTATCCAGGATCTTGTTCTTTCGGTCACGACCCACAGCTCGTGACCATAGGTGAGGGTAGGAACGTAGATCGACTGGTAAATCGAGAGCTTCGCCTTTTGGCTCAGCTCCTTCTTCACCACAACGGACCGGTGCAGAGTCCGCATCACTGCAGACGCTGCACCGATCCGCCTGTCAATCTCCCACTCCCTCCCACCCTCACTCGTGAACAAGACCACAAGATACTTGAACTCCTCCACTTGGGGCAGGATCTCATCCCCGACCCGGAGAGGGCATGCCACCCTTTTCCGGCTGAGGACCATGGTCTCAGATTTGGAGGTGCTGATCTTCATCCCAACCGCTTCACACTCGGCTGCGAACCTTCCCAGTGAGAGTTGGAGGTCATGGCTTGATGAAGCCAACAGCACCACATCATCTGCAAAAAGCAGAGATGCAATGCTGAGGTCACCAAACCGGAAACCCTCAACGCTTCAGCTGCACCTAGAAATTCTGTCCATAAAAATTATGAACAGAATCGGTGACAAAGGGCAGCATTGGCGGAGTCCAATCCTCACTGGGAACGAATTCGACTTACTGCCGGCAATGCGGACCAGACTCTGACACCGGTCGTACAGGGACCGAACATCCCTTACCAAGGGGCTCGGTACCCCGTACTCCCGGAGCACCCTCCACAGGATTCCCCTAGGCACACGGTCGAACGCCTTCTCCAAATCCACAAAACACATGTAGACTGGTTGGGCGAACTCCCATGCACCCTCGAGGACCCTGCTGAGGGTGTAGAGCTGGTCCACTGTTCCACGGCCGGGACGAAAACCACACTGCTCCTCCTGAATCCGAGATTCAACTTCCCGACGGACCATCCTCTCCAGCACCCCTGAATAGACTTTACCGGGGAGGCTGAGGAGTGTGATTCCTCTATAATTAGAACACACCCTCCAGTTCCCCTTTTTAAAAAGGGGGACCACCACCCCGGTCTGCCAATCCAGAGGCACTGTCCCCGATGTCCACGCGATGTTGTAGAGGCGTGTCAGCCATGACAGCCCTACAACATCCAGAGCCTTTAGGAACTCTGGGCGGATCTCATCCACCCCCGGGGCCTTGCCACGAGGAGCTTACCAACCGCCTCAGTGACTTCAACCCCAGAGATCGAAGAGCCCACCTCAGAGTCCCCAGACTCTGCTTCCTCAAAGGAAGGCGTGTCGGTGGAATTGAGGAGGGCTTCGAAGTATTCTCTCCACCGACTCACGACGTCCCGAGTCGAGGTCAGCAGTACACCATCTTCACTATACACAGTGTTAATAGTGCACTGCTTTCCTCTCCTCAGGCGCCGGATGGTGGACCAGAATTTCCTCGAAGCCGTCCGGAAGTCGTTTTCCATGGCCTCACCGAACTCCTCCCATGTCCGAGTTTTTGCCTCGGCGACCGCCGAAGCCGCAGTCCGCTTGGCCAGCCGGTACCTGTCAGCTGCCTCCGGAGTCCCACAGGCCAAAAAGGCCCAATAGGCCTCCTTCTTCAGCTTGACGGCATCCCTTACCGCTGGTGTCCACCAGCGGGTTCGGGGATTGCCGCCATGACAGGCACCAACCACCTTACGGCCACATCTCCGATCGGCCGCCTCAACAATGGAGGTGCGGAACATGGCCCACTCGGACTCAATGTCCCCCACCTCCCTCGGGACAAGGCAGAAGTTCTGCCGGAGGTGGGTGTTGAAACTCTTTCTGACAGGGGATTCTGCCAGACGTTCCCAGCAGACCCTCACAATACGTTTGGGCCTGCCAGGTCTGGCCAGCAACTTCCCCCGCCATCGGAGCCAACACACCACCAGGTGGTGATCAGTTGACAGCTCCGCCCCTCTCTTCACCTGAGTGTCCAAAACATGTGGCCGCAAGTCCGATGACACGATTACAAAGTCGATCATTGAACTGCGGCCTAGGGTGTCCTGGTGCCAAGTGCACATAAGGACATCCCTATGTTTGAACATGGTGTTCGTTATGGACAAACCGTGACGAGCACAGAAGTCTGGGGGCCGTTCCTCCCAATCACGCCCCTCCAGGTCTCACTGTCATTACCCACGTGAGCGTTGAAGTCCCCCAGTAGAACGAGGGAGTCCCCAGAGGGGGCGCTTTCCAGCACACCCTCCAAGGACTCCAAAAAGGGTGGGTATTCTGACCTGCTGTTTGGTGCATAAGCGCAAACAACAGTCAGAACCCGTCCCCCCACCCGAAGGCGGAGGGAGGCTACCCTCTCGTCCACCAGGGTAAACCCCAACGTACAGGCACCAAGCCGGGGGGCAATAAGTATGCCCACACCTGCTCGGCGTCTCTCACCGTGGGCAACTCCAGAGTGGAAGAGAGTCCAACCCCTCTCGAGAGGATTGGTACCAGAACCCAAGCTGTGTGTGGAGGAGAGTCCGACTATATCTAGTCGGAACTTCTCTGCCTCACACACCAGCTCAGGCTCCTTCCCTGCCAGAGAAGTGACATTCCATGTCCCAATAGTTAGCTTCTGCAGCTGGGGGTTGGACCGCCAAGGCCCCCGCCTTTGGCTGCTGCCCAACTCTCTGTGCACCCGACCCCTTTGGCCCCTCCCACAGGTGGTAAGCCCATGGGAAGGGATAACGCTTATAAGGTTGCTTAAAAGTTGGTGGGGACAATTTAAGCATCCTGAAAAGTTGGTAGTGTTTTGCCCCATCCGTCCCTATGCAAACCTATGCCCTTGACTGTAGTATAGTTAAGTTCAGACAAAACATTTATTCCAAGTCATTCGTTATGGTATTTGCTTTGAGAATATTTCTAGTAAAAATATATTTAGATTGTAAAAGATGGCCGTCAGTATATTTCTTATAGATGATATCAGTCTATTCATTATTGCTCTATACGCTCTATGTTTACATAAATATATTTTCATCTTAAATTAATGCAGAAAATGCACAAATTAGTGTGTAATGATTCACCAGAATGCAGGAAATTACGTAGTTGATACACTAAATGTGTGTGTGTGTCCCAGCCCTGGTGGTGGGGCCCAAAGTGATATCTTACCTGGCAGCGCCCCTGCACCCAGGGCAGCAGGTGCTTCCAGTCCTCATGTAGCCGAGCAAGAAAAGGGCCTAGTGGCTTGTTATCTGCAGCATCTTTAATTAAACTAAGGCATTCCTTTGTCACTGGAAACTAATGAAGTATTATGTATTCTTTTTTATTTTAAGAATACATAAAAACTATTAAAAGTGTCTTGACTAGTACCTACCTGATATTTGATGGCTAAAAAGTTTACATTCTCCCTTTGAAAAATCTTTGAGAGGCGAACCAGATGTGGCAACACATCAGCTTGCATGTAGATTGCTTAAAACAATCTCTATGTGCAGCAAAAACCAAGAAGGCCATTGGCCAAAGACAATCGTTGACCTCAGTCTCTTCAGCCAAAGCAGCCAAAACTGCAGGTAACTTTCTCTGCAGTGTGGCGATTGCCAAATGTTGAGAGAGCCAGGAGGTGTCTTTTACCTCCTTTTTACATGAGATAAAATTCACTGTGCTTCTATACGACTGCAATATTTTATATCTCTAAATATTCATTTTTGTCAATCTCACCGTTACTTTTAAAGGTATCCAATCCAAGGGTCAGTGCTGCACTTTTTAAGACAGCTGTTCTATTGGCACTGTTCTAAAAAATACACATGTAGCTGCTGCACGTGGTCTCTGAAGGTGGACATGTAGGCAACATGAGATGAAGCATCCCTACATGCCGGGCCCAGGTGATTTGCTGCACATGGTACTTGCAGCAGCCAGGGGAAGTCATCCTGCGGCTGCTTTGCCACACCATTTGTCCTCCCTGTTAAAAAAACAATACAAAACAAAACAATAATGATAAAAAAAAAAGCCAAATATTTAGATGAAATATTTCATGTTTAGGTCAGCTTCTTGCATCAGTTCTCACATACCAGTCATCACAGCCGCTCCATCTGTCCCCAACCCATACAGTCGTTCAGTAGGGATCCCTTTTTTGTACAGCACCTCTTTTATCATTAGCACAATAGTATTAGCCTTTCCATCATTAATCGGAACATGGTCAATAAACTGGCTGAAAAGGTCCCCTTCCTTGTTCAGCTATCTGAAAGCAGAGGTCGGGAGCCTATGTCTCGCGAGCCATATCTGGTTGTTTTGATGAGTGCCGGCGGGCTTGCTTGACATTGTTATCGGCATCCCCAAGGGGCCGCTGTACTTTTCAATATGACCGGCATTGCTAATTTAGCGTAGACAAAATAGTGGACGAGCGAGAAAGAGAGGCAGGTGTTGAGAGAGAGTTGTGTGCAATGCGCGGGAGCACGATGTAAAGTGGCTGTGTTGCCCGGTGTTTTTGTTTTTGTTAATAAAGTCCATGCAAAACCATCCGACGCGTCTATGGGCGCCGTTTGTAAAGCAGCACATGCTGAAAATTATGACATTTTCTCATATTTAGAGCCACACAGTGTTTAAAATGTGGTGTGTAACTATTAGTCCCTTTTTTTTTTTTTTTTGCAACATTGTATAGCCACTTAAATATTTATTTTCAAATAATAAGTACTGTACTTGAATGTTTAATCCAGAACTAAATATTTATTTAAATGTAAATATTAAATATGTAAATATAAAATTTATATTCTAAAAATATATATTAAATTTATATCCTAAATATATCTATTAAAGTTATATACTAAATTTATATGTTAAATCGAAATGGTAAATTTATATGTTAAATCGAAATGTTGAATTTATATTTTAAATCTGAATGTTAAATTTATATTTTATATATAATTCTTAAATTATATCCTAAATGTAAATCTGGAAAAGCTTGAAACTAAATATTTAGCTTAATATGCAAAGTCCAAGACCGGAAGTGACGAAATAAAAGCTTGTACCAGCTTAGACTGTTTGTTCACGTTGCTTGAAAATGAATAAAACCTACTTAACGGTGGACTCTTGAATTCTTGGACATGAGTCATTGTGCTAATAACAATATCTAGGTTAAATACACATTTAGGAGAAACTATTTAAAGAGTATTTTGTGTTTTTCGTGTCACTTTTACGTACATGAGCCCAGTAAAGTAACTAAAAATAGCCACGAGGGGTCTCTGTTGGACTGGACTGTAGAGCAAGGTTTCTCACTTCAACTGCAAAAATCCCACGTTTCTCACAGTCGGCGAAGGTGGGCTGAAAGAAAATATGTCGGGCGAGTCAAATTTATCAGAGACTATCGGCAGAGCCGTTCTCACAGCAATACAAAATTTTCCCACAGCTACAGCGTCGGCGACAGCGGCTTCCACTTCACGATCCACTTGGGTAAGTTAAGTGTATTGTGACTGTTCTCTAAATCACTTTTATTAGTGTTAGATTCTCAGCTATGCTAATTTACCAGAACTAGCTAACATGCGCCAGGATTGACTTGTTATAAGAGTCAATGCAATCAAAGTAGATCATTTCCCACTATAATATAAGCAGTCAAACTATGGGGCCGTTTAGATGTAGACGCTCCGAGATTATGACATATTTCATGTTTGGATGGTTCCGTCTTGATAGTTTATATATATTGTCATTTGATATTGTGGGCTCCCACTAGCTGCAACAACGCCAGCACCCCTCACCACCTCCACTGGGACATACCATTCGGTAAAAGTTTATGTTCTTTTTTTGTGTATTTTACACATAAATTCTGATCATGGTGCCAGGTTTTTGCTTGCTTGCTTCATGAAGAGATAACATATTTGGTAGTTTGTTTTCATTAAAAAAAAAAAAAAAAAAAAAACAGAGTTCCAGCTCCATTAATACCATACCTTTACCAGCAGCAGACATTGCTCAGATGGTAAGTGCTAATTAATATTCATGTTCATATTTATTAACAGCAGCTCCCAGGGGGTTTAATCACCTCTTAAAAAGAAACACCGCCAAGGTTGATTTAAGAGTTTTAAAAACAGCTCTAAGGGGGTGAATAATGAAGAAGCGAAGAGGGAGACTAATGCGAACACTGAGGAGGATGTTTTATCCTCATGTGAGGGCGATGACCATGCCGCAAATGCTACTGAGCTAACTCAATCGGCGAGCATGGAGGCTATGAAGATTAGCAAAATCCCCGAAATTAAAGAGGAGATCAATGAAGCCACCGGACAAATTCCGAAAGATCTTTTTGACTTCAGAGAAGAGATCAACAAGAAACTCTTCGCTCTTAACACCGACCTGAAAGACGTGAGTCACAGGGTTGAGGACGCCGAGTGGAGAGTTACGGAAATGGAAGACTTCGGCTTGGAGTTGAGAGAAGCACTCACGCACAACCTGGAGCTACAAGAACGTTTGCAGGACCGAGTCAACGACTTGGAGACACGTTTGAGGAGAAATAATATCCGTATCCACGGCATGATGGAGGGTTCGGAAGGAGATGACATCATGGAATTCATCGAGCGTTTCATTAAGACTGAACTTGATCTCCTGGACATGCCGTTGGGGCTACAGCGATGCCACCGTTCGCTTGGCCCAAAACCACCGCAGGAGGCCAACAAGAGATCGGTGGTACTTTGCTTTCTGGAGTTCAGGATGAAACGGATAACGATTAGAGCACTAGAAGAATACGGAACCTTCTCTGGTTATAAAATTAATGTAAATAAAACACAGATATCAACTCTGAACTACAATCCACCGCAACATATTAGGAGGAATATAAGTGGAATTGGGATGCAGAAATGGTCAAATATTTAGGCATTATATTACATAGAGATTTCTCACAGTTGTATGAGTTTAATTATGGATCTCTAAATGCCAAATTAAAAGCAGATCTCCTAAAATGGAATGCGGTGCCATTTCTTGATCTCAATTCCAGAATTGAATCAATAAGAATGAATGTCCTCTCTCAATTGCTGTATTTATTTCAATGTCTACCATTCTTAATACCACATAAACAATTTTTGGAATGGGATAAATTGATATCAAGGTTTATTTGGATGGGCAAAAAGCCTAGGGTAAAATATTCCACATTACAACTGAAGAAAGACAGGGGTGGTAGAAACCTCCCTTGTTTACGTGAATAATTTTTTTGCTGCCCAGTTAAGACCACTTGTTTGTTTTTGCTCCCTAGTTTACATATCAGGGTGGAAAGATCTCGAGGACAAGACGAGACAAAATACTCGATTGACCAACTGCAAAGTAGACTGATTGATAACTCTGAATTGTCCATAGGTGAGAGTGTGTGTGAATGGATGTTTGTCGATATATTCCCTGCGATTGGCTGACAACCAGTTCAGGGTGTACACCACTTCCTTCCCGAATTTAGCTAGGATAGACTCCAGCACCTCCGCAACCCTCATGAGAGCGGTTCAGAAGATGGATGAATGCTTGCTATATCGGGCAAGCATTTAATCCTTTTTTTGTTATAAAAACATGCTGAATGTCATATTCTTTGCTGTGTTCTAGAATGAAGGAAGGAGGAGCTTGAACATGTTCTTTCACTGAAAACCACCTTCACAGAAGCAGCATCTATTCTTTCCATCTCAAGGCCAACTTTCTATAAGTTACTACAAGACTTCAATATCACACCGTCCACATTTAAAAGCATCAGTGATGAACACTTGGATCGTGAAGTGCCCCAAATAAAAACTCAACACCCAAATGTTGGAGAAGTGAGGCTTACGGGACATCTCCGCTCCAAAAACATTGTGGTTCAGAGAAAACGTGTAAGAGATTCTCTGCGAAGGATTGACCCAATTTACGTCCTAAGCAGGAGAAGAACAGCAATAGTCCGAATAGGTCTGTCCCACATCCAAATTTTATATGGTGGAAATTGGTCATTCATGGTGCAACAGATGGCTACAGTAGGATGTTGCTTTTTCTTCACTGTTCCAACAATAATCGTGCTGAAACTGTGAGAAATCTCTTTAAAACAGCTGTTGAACAGTTTGGCAGACCACTACATATTAGAACTGATCACAGAGGGGAGAATGCTCAAATCTGGGCAGACATGCATGCAAGCAGGGGTGAAGGCTATGTTTTTACAGGAAGTTCTGTACACAATCAAAGGATCGAGCGTTTTAACCGAGACTTGAATAAAAACTGTAGCCACATTTATGCACCCATTTTTTTATGAAATGGAATCCCTGGGTATCCTAAATGTAGACAATGAAACAGACATATTTTGTCTCCATCATGTCTTTATACCCAGAATCAACCGCACCTAGGAAGAATTCAAATCTGGATAAAACAGTCACTCAATCTCAATTGAAAAAAAAAAAGAACACCACTTCAGCTTTTTGTTCTGGACAGTGATTTGCCTCATCTTCAAATAGCAGAACTGTTTAGCTCTGCACCAAACTCTCAAACAGGATTCTCTCCATTGAATGCCAGAGATTTTAATGAGCTGAACGATGCCATTCATCCTCTTCAAGATGACAACAACAATGGCATAACACTGTTTCAGAGAACACAAAAGTTCGTTTTCAACAAACTTGTCAATGTGTGATCTTAACATGGAACCAGGTAAATAAATAAATAAAGTAGTCTGTGAAGTTCTGCCAGTATTCTTTCTGAACATTTCAAACATACGTCATATTATCATTAATCATGTATCTGTGAAAACATTGCTCTTTTTTTGAAAAGAAAAAAAAAGTTTTTATCTTTGTGATTATTTTAGTGAAGACCTTAAAGGGCAACTGAAGACCTTTCCGGATTTTGGTGTAATTTTACGAATATAAACTTTGGACGAGTTCCTCAAAACAACCATAACATTATCAACACGTACAGTAATTGCAAGGATAATTTGCGTCTTTTTGTAAAAATTTTTTGCGCACCGTTAATGGTCCCTTCGCAAACCCGGAAGTGTGACGTTGGCAACAGAAGACTACCCACAGCTAGCATAGCAGCAACAACGATGTCAGTGATATTTCCACCAAAGGTAACCATTCAGGATCGCTCTTTTGTGACGCTACTGATGGCAAAGGCTCCCAGGAAAGATGAACTACAATTAATCCCTATATGTTTTAACCTGAGGCGTCAGATGAGGGCGATTTAGTTGACACAGCAGATGGCGTCATGACGTCAATTGACAGCTCGACACTTCACGAACGGGAGAGTGAGTGGTAAGCCTAAATCCAGCATCGTGATTTTTTTATTAGAGAGAATGTGATTACATGGTTGTATATTTTTCCACGCTTTCCACATAGCTAAAACTGGATATTAGGTAATGGGAGAGCTCCTACTGATCTAAATATGGTAAAGCTAGCCCAAATGTGGCTAAATGAATGATATGTTATTGATTTTTCCAAAATAAATGACAAAACAATTTTATTTTCCAGGTGTTGCTGTAAACCGTCAAGTAATTACCCTTCCAAGAGTATGCCTGTGTCGTCAGGAGATCCCAGACGTGAGAGCCAAACTTGAGGAGGCTGAAGCGCTGACAGGGGGCATGAATTACATTAAAAAAATAAAACCATAAATTGTAAACAACATTGTCACATTTTGTTGATTGTTTAATGTATTCTATTGGTATATAATATATTGTAATTATATTACATTCTGAAAAAAATTCAATAGGCCACAATAATAAATGATACCAGATTTATGTTGAATCAGCATCAGCTTTCGCTGTCAGATTGTGACACAACATATAAGCTAAGTTATACCAAGCACACAATGGCACACATCATAGAACATAAATTTAGTAAGCAACACAAAGTTAGGATAGCAACGGACTAGCGCAACATTGAAAAATTACAAATGGCAGTTGGAAATATGTATTTACTCTTTTCTGTAGCATTAAGTGTTCTCTATACAAAGATAATGCATTATCATTAAAATGTGAAGGTAGATTTTTCTTTTTAAAAATGTGTACTGTATATATGACTAGTTTATGATTTAATGTCATCAAAATTTGCTACATTTATTTCTCCTAAGTCATCATCATCTGATGTCGCAAACGGAAGAAATTCAGCATCTGGCAGGCCTCATAGGCCTCAGTCGTCATCGCTGGACACCGCATCACTTCCGTCATCATATGACTCGACCCACTCTCTCCTGATTTTGGGAAACTGGGTGGCGACTGACTTGCAACACTTTTTTCATCGTGTTGAGGGTTTCCGCCGCTTAATTTTTTATGTCTGGCTTCCTGGAGAAAAAAAAAATCACAGCAGCATGAAAATATTAAAATAAATTAAAATAAATCCTAATTTTAATTTAATATTAATTTCTTGGTGATCAAGTAATAATGCCCCAGTCAAATCAGCATCTATTTGATGCTATTGTTCCCTCTTCAAATAGGAAGACCTTGATGTTGAAGTATATAATAATGTTTTATTGAGATGTATTTGATACATTAGGGCCTGGCAGAGGATTGGTTAATATATAGGCTTTATATTTACCCTGTGACAGGCCAAAAAACAACGAGCCAAGGACCTATTTGGTGCTGGGAATATTTGAATTTACATAATACCTATTGATGTAGTCATAAAATCCCATGAGTAGACCTGTCAGCAAACCTATCTACTTATGACAGGGCAACAGCAACAACAACAAAAATGTCGCGCTTCAACAAACAGGCAGTAGGAGTCCCCCTCGTTTACCAACAGAAGTGCATCAAATTTTAGAATCAGAAAGGTAAGGGTCTACTGACGTATTTGTAAAACCAAGGTTGCATTGTTGTAGGTTTTCAAAGCTGTTGTGGATGAAATGATGAAAACAATGAGCCGGTTGGGGACCTGTATGCATGCTCACAAAAACAGTCCAAACCTTTGCAGGAGAAGTTTTTTTGGACCACTCCTAGAGTCTCAAGTCTTCCTGTGAGCAATTCATCGCTACACATCGAGATGGCATAACGAATCCCGCGAGTAAAACCCAGAAAATGTTTGCAATACATGGCGAGGATAGCGTGGTACTATATTTCCATGCTCAGAGTGGTGGCGAGGCTTCCTGGAAGTTACGTCATGAGGTAGCGGTCGGCAGGACGGCGTGTCCCTCGTTGCTATGGTCAGAAAACAAAAGAAGACCTGAAATTTGTTTAAATTGTGCTAAAAACAGATCCATTAATTAGTGCTACTAGAAAATAGTAGTCGAATTCATCATCATCAGTTGTTGTTTTTGAGTTCACAAAAAGTTGGAGCTCATTTGCAGACGTGTGTGCAATCGGAAGATGTTTTCATCATGAACAAATACTAATTTAGGTGTTGGATGAAAACCAGTTGCTGGGACTCTGCTGCTTCCCGTTGCAAATGCCAGGATGTGAGCAGGACTCGAGGTCTTCAGGAATGCCTCCTCATCCTTCGTTAAAATCCTCTCTCCAAATGCCTCTTTCAGCTGTCCATCTAACAGCAAAGGGAAGCCATTGTTTATTTGGACAAATTGAATACTGTGCTAAAGTTTAAAAAAGACTGAACTGAGGTAGTCATGGATTATTGTGTAGGTAATTTGTTGAAAAATACTTTTCCACTTTCAACAAATTAGAATTACAGTGGTTGTGTTTGAAAAATAAAATGAGTCCATTTTTTTCTGGATTATACTTACTTTGAACACAAAGGAGAAACTCCCGAAATTTTATGACAGTCATCTCCTCTAAAGATCTTTTGTTGCTTCCAAGGACAGAGTAGCTTGGTTTCAGCGACTGAATCAGCTGCTAGAACTTTGCCCTCTTTAGGTCTGTCAAAAAGCACACGCAAGCTGGGGGTCTCTGTCAGTAGTGATAAAACCTGCAGGTACAGGAAGTTTAAAAAAAGTTATGATTAAATATGACTCTTTTAAAAAATATATTTTAACAGCGTATCCCCGAAATGATACAATTGTAAAGTAAATCTTACGCCATAGTGGTGCAAGCCATCAATGAGCTGGTCAAGACAGCTCTGCCGTTGCAGAACAGTATGGTAAAGAATGGCGTTTGTCACAAAAAGATCTCTGTTGTTCATGCTGACAGTGAGTGGAAGACCCTCAAGTTGGTATAGCTATGAGTCATAGCAGCTGATTGCACACTCCAAATCATTTGGCAGAATTTCATTTTGAACCTAAACAGTACAGGTCAAATCTTCAAAATCTTACTTTCTCAAATTTCACTTAAGAGATACTTGTCTATGACAAGAAACCATAAGAATTTTGTATTTTTTGGTATAATAGGAGAAATAAAAAAAAAATAAAACAGTATATAATAATATTACCTTTCACCGAGCTATGATTATCTGTGTTTGAAAGAATTGAAATATTACCAATTGTGCCTGGCGCCTCCGAGTGGGAACAGGAAATGCCCTTTTTTACGGGACACACTCCTCCTTTTAGGGGAAAAAAATTAATCGACCTCAAACCTGCATAAGGGGAGCCTTAAGACATCTGTTCAGATGCTTGATGAAAATTATTAAGGTGTGGTTGAAGCAGAAGGGTCCAACAGGAAAGTGATAATGACCGTCACCATTTTGTCTCTTCACACATTTTGAACAGTCATAACTTGGCAGATATACAAGATATCTACTCCAAACTTCCCGTGCTTGGTGAGAGTCTTACCCTGAAGAGTCCAGTAATGGTCATTTGCATCAACTCTTTAGCGCCAACATGTGGCAGCAGAATTTGGGGTCTTTACATGCTCCAAAACTCAAAACAAATTCTCATCCCCACAAAAGAGGCGAGTTTAAAGCATGTTAGGTTCTCATTACATGATTAGAGGGGGGCTGTCTGCCACCACCCCGACCTGCGTGCCGTCCGAGTTTGCGTGACGTCCGAGTTGCGCCAAAGTGCGAGGGTCAGTTCAGTCCTGCTTGCAGGCCTAGTTATTATTAATCCTTCTATTTTTAAAATTATACTCTTTTGTTGGATTTTTATTTCACAATAATTGCTGTGACTTTTTATTTTAAACTAATAGACTGCATGGTCTGAAATTTGAGAACATGTTTTATATTGCTTTTATTGAATTCCAAGTGTCTTCCTGTCTAAATCATCAGATTAGAGATAATTCCATTATCCACATCATTGCAGGCGCTCTGCTGGGCTAAGAGAAGGGAGCTTTCCACCTGCTGTTTACTGGCAGGATCTGCCACAATAAATTTGCCCAAGCCTTGTTAAATACCAACATGATTTCCTGACTCTCTCACCCTACATTGACGACAAACCAATAAAAGGAACTAAAAACAGCAACTGAGACAGCGGACCCAGGATTTTAAATTTAAACATGGCTTGAGTTTGATGAAATGATACCATGAGATGTCTTCATTTTTGTGAGTTTTTTTGCAGCCAGCAGTGGGTCTGATTAGACATTCATCCACTCCAAAGACAACTAAAGTGAGAGAAGGGAGAAAGGATGAATATTGTCGCATGCTAAATCAAGGAAGTAGTTTTGCAACCACAGTAGAAACCCCATTGTAGTTTTAGCTAAGCAAAGCAAAGAACAGACTTTAAAGTGCTAGTCACATGATCTGTTGGAAAAATAATTTGGACCCATTGTGAAATACGTTGTTTGACTTGTGTTTATTTCATTCAGTTCTGTTGTTTGTTTTACTGCTTTACTTCTACAAACAACATTTTAACGACTAGGTCTTTTTTTTAAAGGGAAAGTTCGGAATTTTTACATCAGACTTAATTTTCGAGTTAGCGGGGGGTTAATTAGTCGGTGGAGTTCATTTCAACAAATCCAGTGCAGTTTGTCAGTTATTTGTTAGTTTCTGGGGTCCGGACATTTAAACATTTAAACATTTTCGGTTTTTTGGGATGCATGGACTTTCTCTAGCATGATCTTGATCACATACTGTATTTAGTCAACCACTAATTGTGCAAGTTCTCCCACTTGAAAATATTAGGGAGGCCTGTAATTGTCAATATGGGTAAACCTCAACCATGAGAGACAGAATGCAGAAAAAAAACAGAAAATCACTGTTTGATTTTTAAAGAATTTATTTGCAAATCATGGTGGAGAATAAGTATTTGGTCAATACCAAAAGTACATCTCAATACTTTGTTATGTACCCTTTGTTGGCAATACGGAGGCCAAACGTTTTCTGTACTTCTTCACAAGCTTTTCACACACTGTTGCTGGTATTTTGGCCCATTCCTCCATGCAGATCTCCTCTAGAGCAGTGATGTTTTGGGGCTGTCGTCGGGAAACACGGACTTTCAACTTCCTCCACAGATTTTCTATGGTATATTTTCTAAATATGGCAAATGGTGTTATACTTGTATAGCGCTTTTCTACCTTTTAAGGCGCTCAAAGCGCTTTACACTACATCGCCATCCACCTACTGGTGACGCAGCACCAGGAGCGACCAACATATCATATTTACCTCATGCTAGAAGCGACCAACACATCATATTTACCTCATGCTCCGTTGAATTTTTGTTTTCATGCTAATAACCAGGGCTGGAGTGGGACTCATTTTCAGCCCGGGAATTTCATGCCTCAGACCGGCCCACTTTATATCAATTAAAATAGAGATGTCCACATCGCAAATTTTTACACCCGCGTCAGAGTCTCCTGATTTTGATAATCTGCCGATAAAGCGTCCCAATCTGAGACCAAATTATTATTATTATTATTTTATTTATTAACAAAAGTTTCAAACATGTTACAGTACTGTATTTCTTTTACCACTTTTCTAGGAGTTTTGCAGAGAATAAAACATGTTTTTTTTTCTTTTGAAAATGCCATTGTATTTCTGGATTTTTTCCCCCTTTTTAGCTCTTAAAAAAATACAAAAATATATAAGTGTACTGCCCAAAACAGTGCGTTTTCTTGTGAACTGCCCGACAGCTAGCTAACATTGAATGTCATACAATAAAACACAAGTCTTGGCCTTTTCTTGTTATTATATGAAGTAATTCGCTTAAGTTTGTGAAACTGTAACCAAGAAACACGCATGCATTCAACACAACTGCACAATCCACGCTGGTATACAAATACCATGTAGACGCCACACTTCAGTTGAGCTACAAGCTATAAGTATAGGTGAGCTTCCACACAGCAGGATTTATCAACAAATTGCGTTCATATAGCTTTTCCCCTTAAACACACGGATAGATGTAAAATACTTACATACATATACCTGTAGTGTTCAAGGCAGAAATGCAACAGAACCCCCACCTTTTTTCTTTTTCTTTTTTTTTTTTTTTTTTTCAAAGCGTTCTGCTCAAGTCAATTTTATGGCACTTTAAAGACGTCACGTAATTGATTATATTAATTCTAATATTTACTCACTGAACATTGCAATCCTACCATTCTGTTCTGCACCTGTGATAGGCTCATCATGGCTGGTGTTTGCTACTTCATCTCCCTTGTGAGGTGCTACAAGCAAAAGTTTCCACAGTATTTCCACAGTGTATCACAAAAGTGAGTACATCCCTCGCATTTCTGCACATATTTAAGTATATCGTTTCATGGGACAACACTGACTAAATGACACTTTGACACAATGAAAATTAGTCTGTGTGCAGCTTATACAATGAAGTTATTTTATTTTCCCCTCAAAATAACTCAAAATATAGGCATTAATATCGAAACCCTTCGCAACAAAATTGAGTACACCCCTTAGAAACTACGTACATCCCAAATGTCCAAATTGAGTACTGCTCGTCATTTTCCCTCCAAAATGTTATGTGACTCGTTACAGGAGTGCTGACAGCATTGCTGCAGAGATTGAAGAGGTGGGGGGTCAGCCTGTTAGTGCTCAGACCATACGCCGCACTCCACGTCAAATTGGTGTGCATGGCTGTCACCCCAGGAGGGTCTTCTTCTGAAGACGGTACACAAGAAAGCTCGCCCGTCCCATCAGACCATAGGACATGGTTCCAGTAATCCATGTGCAGTGTTGACATGTCTTCAGCAAACTGTTTGCAGGCTTTTTTGCATAATTTACCACAGATTTTCCCAAAGTTTAACAAAGATTCCAACTTGCTAGAAACACATACTGCAAATCATAACAAGCAAGACTGAACGAGCCCTCGCAGTTTGGCACAACTCGGATGTCACTGAAGTCTGATAGCATGCAGGTAAGGGTGGTGGCAGATCGTCCCCCTCTCATCATCTCATGAGAACCTAACTTGCTCCAAACTCACCTCTTTTTTTATGATTGGACATACACATCTGGGAGGAAAAAAAACCCGATTGAAGAGTGTTCTACAAAAAGGAGGCGCTACAGAGCTGTTCAGCCACGCCCTCTTTAAAAACCAAAACAAATCTTCTAATTGGGCCAATTCGACCAAGTGTGCCAAATTCCGTAGCTCCATGAAAAAAATCTACTTCCTTTTAAAGGAGAACAAAGGCTCTTCATGTCAACAGACACAGACATTTGGACATGGGCCATAAAATGCAGTATTACAAAAGGTATGGTAACTACAATGACCAACCTGAAAACAACTGGACATGCATGAATAAAATTGGTGACTTTTTGGTGCCTCTAGTTGGCGCTGCAGAGTTGATGCAAATGACTCCTACTGGACCGCTCAGGTTACAACTTTTACCAAGCACGGGAAGTTTGGCGCAGATATGTTATATACCTGCCAAGTTATGACTGTTCAAAATTTGTGGCGAAACTTTCCTGTTTGGACTCCTCTGCTTGAATGAAACCTGAACACGTCTTAAAGAGCATACAACATGAGAAAAAAAGTCTTAACTAGCATTATTATGTGAATTATAATCATATTTTGAGACGATTCGACTATATACAACAATGTAGCAAAGCGCAGATGATGAGAAATTAGTCTTTTAATCTGCCGGTTAGCCACGCCTACCATTATAGGGCTCTAGCGTCCCCAACAGGTGGATGACGTCAGCGGGAGACTGGGCTCATCGGTTTTACTATTCAGCCCATTGAGGGGGAATTATTCAGAACGAGGAAAACGCGACAAAGAGAGCCGCAAAATGTCATTGTTTCTGTCTCTCTACTTCAATATTTTTACAGGATATTATTTTTATCCAAGTAATTTTCCCCAATTGCTTAATAAATGGCATGGTCATGACAAATAACAGTCTTGTGCTAAATGGAATATGAAATAATAAAAATGCAAAATTACTCCATAATGGTAAAACTGTCGACTAGACCTTTACTGTCGCACCCCCTGAACGATATTTTATGACACCTAAATCGGTCATTTCCCTTCCCCGGCTTCGGAGAATGTAAACAAACCAAGAGGCGTGACAGCTAGCCAACATGCTAACCGGAACCGAGTGATGTTTCAAAGTCTTCGAAGCGGAAAATCACATATAACTAGCCCGGATTATTTGACATGACAACTGAGTTGTCGATTGTCTTGGCTGATGGGCAAAACGCACGGCGGAAAGCAATTTACAGCTCGTTCCCCGGAGGAGGGCGGCTGCAGTTTTTGTGCAGCTAACGTGCAACTAATGTGCATGCGGAGAGCTTTTTACATGCCTATCAATGATCAAACGTAAGTAGTCCTTTATTTAAAGAAAGTTTGTAGTCTTTACTTTGTAATTGCTGTATTCGCGGCTATTTTTAACACAAAGTTACAATTTCTGATCGGTGGAAAATCTGACAGAACATCGAGCACACCAAGAGTGCAAAAGCTCAGTACAGTGCTCGCCCGGCGGGGGTATGTTCGACAAGGAGCATGTCAGCCAAAAAATGCAAGCCACCTCCGTATTAAAATGATCCCAGTATTTGACATAATACAAAACAAGATGTTTACTCACTTCCTTGTAAGTCCCATGGTCCCCCAGTAATAGGGCTTGTTTTGGCCAATATCCACGGTGATATTGGCCAAAACAATATATATATTTGAAACTCCAAAAAGGCGCACACGCCTCTCAGTCATACAGCAAGATTATTCTGCAGCCGTTTGGCTGGCGTGATGTGAAAAATAAACATATTAATCTGCAAAATCCACTGAGTCATACAACAGTACGGCTGTATAGTGAAGAGGACTCCTTCTACCGTACACGTCACACCACTCTCTTTCTCAACCCGAGACTGTTGCCGGAAGTCACTCATTTTCATGGCGCGGGATTAAAAAACTAAATAAATATAGCGATCGCTTCCACCCAAATCCAAGCGGTTTATATCATTTAGGAGCATAAAATACCGTGTGTATTATGAAATAAACATGCTTTTTTGTGTCACATGCACTTTAAGGCTCCCCTAATGCAAGTTTCAGGTCAACTGATTTTTTTCCCTTCAAGGAGGAGCCTGTCTAGTAAAAAGGATGTTTCCTGTTCCCAGCAGGGGGTGCTGGGCCTAATGGGTAATATTTTAATCAAAGGAGATACCTCACATACATGCCAGGTATGAAAAAGATTCAACCCTGTATCAGGGAGTAATTAGTCATTTACTGAATTTGGTGTGTCAGGCCCGTGAATGAAATCTCACCATTTTATTACTTGAGATCTCATAGGTCTCATGAACAGTCTCAACAATGTTGAGGAGGATCCAAGTAACTCCCGAGGCGCTAAGGTCTTAAATGTGCACCCTGTGAATCGATAAAAAATTCACATTCGATCCAAAATACCCGATTTCCTCTTGGATTTGGACTAGACGTAAGAGACTTTTTGGAGCAGTTTTATGCAATGTATCGACTCCCGAAATGTCATTGCTCGACGTTGAAAAAACGTTATAGAAGATGCCTTTTTGAAAAATCCTTTCTGTCGCCGCTAGTTGGCGCTGTAAGGTTGATGCAAATGACCCCTAAAGAACCCTTCAGGGAATGACGCTCAACAAGTACAGGAAGTTTGGCACACATGAATGAATGAAATATTTATTGTCATCATCATCGGTATTATTGACAATTACAAAATGTGATATGATTTGCCTGAAGGAAGAAAGAACCGAAGAAAGACAAGGGCAGACGGGAGAAGCAAATGATTATCCTTTTCCCGTCCCCCATACAGCTAAAGACGCACAATCAAGCATGGTAGAGTTGCATACGTCACATTATATGAGCTTTTCCTTTTTCACATGAATTATCTTCCCAAAAGTTATTAATTGCATGACACTTAAGCAATGTTGTCAATTAGTGTGATTTCCTTGATTAGGGTGATTGTCAAGTTTGTGTAGGGAGGGATAGCCGAGGGTGTCATAGAGGCCCACACCCTCTGCAATCAGCTCAGGTGGGTTAATCGTCATCTGCCCTGGCCCGGTTCCCGCGAGCAAGCCTTTCTTGATCCCGGATCTCTTTAATGATTTTCGTCTCCATTTGAGCGGCGGCACCACTAAACGCTGCTTGTTCCTTCCTCACCTGGGATAATTCATCACAGGCCTTGTTGACAGCGACCATTGCCTCTTTGTGTTGCCGCATCACTCTCACCGAGAATCGGTGTATCCAGAGGGCACCAATAAGCAGCAGGAGGGAGAGCGCCAGCAGTGAGCCGAAGATAAAGAGGTCCACATCCTCAATCTGGAGAGCCGTCAAGCATATGGGCCTCCATTTTCCCCAGGCATCCTCCACGGAACCAGATGTGAAGGCGTTGGCTGGACATGGCTGTTGGTTAGGAGTATGCCGCATTGTTGAGAAAATTATGTCCAGTGAACTCAGCGTCCAATTAAGCATCTCCATTGTGCGGTTGTTGAGATCACACAGCAATCTCGTGCACAAGCAGATTAGTGGTCTGAGTTTCAGGGCGTACAAAGTTATGGCTTTGTCATTGTCCCTGACATTCCAGCATCTATTTGTTGAGTGAACATTTTGTTGTGGCTGTGTGTGTGGCAAAAGTGTTTTGTGTTATCACAGCTGGTGTGCAAGTAGCGACTCAAAATGCTTTTCTTATAAGTCTCTTTGAAGTAACCAAATGATTTTATACTCGTAAGTGCTGGGTCACTGGTATTCCATAGGTGAGCGCCAATGTTTGTAACCGAAAATGATTTTAAGGTTGTTCTGACTTTCCGATAAGAGAACAACCTGGTTCCTCTCAGGTCGTAATTGGATTCCCTCAGTTGGAAGCGAACTTGTAGGTTAGGCGGGAGACAGTTTGAGTGGGCTTTGTACATCATTTGAACAGTTTTGAAGTTTATCAGGTGATAAAGTTTTAATAGTTAGGATTTGATGTAGAGCTCATTTGTGTGTGCTCTTAACGGTGCGTTGTGAATGATCCGAATCGCTTTCTTTTGCAAGATCAAAAGAGGATAGAGATGAACCTTATGTGTATGCCCCCAAATTTCCGAACAGTAACTAAGATGTGGCAAGATAAGTGCACTGCAGAGAGTTTGGAGAGCCTTCTCATCTAGCATATTTTGGGCTCCAAAGAGAATAGAAATGCTTCTGGCAAGCATATTGCGCAGCTGGTCCACATGGGCCTTCCATGTTAGTAAATCATCTAGTACTACACCTAAGACTTTGTGCTGCCTTACTCTTTGTATCATCACATTGTTTATTTGTAAGTTTAAGTGCTTCTTGAGACCTTTTCTGCCAAATAGCATGTATTTACTTTTTTCAAGATTTAGAGATAATTTATTAGCGTCGAACCATTGCTGCACTTTTGCTAGTTCAGCATTTATTTGCTTAGTGAGACCTGTCAGATCCTTCCCCGAACAAAAGATATTGGCGTCGTCCGCAAAAAGCACCATTTTTAGTAGTTCAGATGCTTTGTATACGTCATTTATGTATATGATGAACAGTTTCGGTCCCAGGACGGAGCCTTAGGGCACGCCACATGTGATTTGACGTGTAGTTGATTTACACCCATCGAATGTTACATGTTGCGATCGGTTATGCAGGTAGCTACGTACACAATTTAGTACAACGCCTCGAATTCCAAATCTCTCTAGTTTGTCGAGTAGGATATTGTGGTTAACTGTGTCAAAGGCTTTTTTCAGGTCCAGGAAAATTCCCACGGAGTATTATTTTTGGTCAATAGCATCCGTGATAATTTCTGCTGACTCTGCAAGTGCCTGCGCAGTGGAGTGGTTTTTCCTAAACTCGTATTGGCTATCATGTAGTAAATGATGCTTTGTTATGAATTTGTCCCGTCTGTTGTTGAATAGTTTTTCGAGGATTTTGGATAATTGAGGTCGGATTGAAATGGGTCTATAGTTATTGAACTCATGTGAGTTTCCTCCTTTGAAAATTGGGACAACTTTCACAATTTTCATTTCATCAGGGAAGACTCCTGTCTCGAAAGATTTATTGAAGATATGGGTTATGGGCAGGAGTGAAAGGCCAGAACGTAATTCCGGTATAAGATTCAGGGCCAGAATGCTGTTCTGGTACACGATGCTTTGATTCTGAAAATATGACGGCAAGTGTCAAAACGCTATGTAAAAAAATTTTTTTTTTAGATGCTAAGCTGCCACACTTACATTTCATCTCCAAGAAGAAAACATTCTACCAACATCAGATTTATATACACAAGTGTTAACAACAAGCACAATAAAGTGCTTGTGTTGCGTAATCCATTTCCACCAATATTTATTATTCATTTTATTCCACGAATGGCATGGAGATCTCCCCAGTTGCTGCAGTTTTCTGAGTCTGACGATGATGAGTCATGTCAATGTGCTAATACACGCAGTAAGGCAAACGCCTGGACTCATTTATCCGTTCAATTGGCTGTCATACTGACATGTGATCAGCAGAGATATTTAGCTCTGATTGATTCAAATGTGCATGTTTTCTGGAGCAACAAAAAAAAAGGTTGAATTGATGCGACAAAAAAGGGCAATTAGGCTATATTGGCACTATGGAAAAGTGCTTAGAAAATGGATTTCGTTCCACTGAAGTGGATCTACATGACCTCTGCTTTATAATATACATACGTTGCTAATTAGTACCAAAAAAAAAAGTTCTACTCACGGTTTCCAGTCACTTTTTTAGTAATTAGCGTTCTCGTGTCGGTCTTTTTTTCCCTCGTAGCGCAGTGATATTGATACGGCGGAGTCGTATTGTCAGTGTCTGAAGCCATTTTAGGTCACGTGCACCAATAGGAGACGAGGATTGTTGCTATCGGTTTCGAAAACAAACAACATGGCGGCGACCGTGTCAAGCTACGACACGAGCGAAGATGTACAAAAGATAAGAAAACCGCATTCGAAATTTAGTCAAAAGGCATCGAAACGATGCTATATGCATCTCATCTGTCCAAGGGCGAAAAAGGGCAGGAATTTGGCCGAAACGGTGGGCAACTTGCTAAGCCTTCGTGGCTACGTCAGGCAATGGCTTTCTCTCCAGGCTCCGTCGAAGGATCTTGCTGATAATGTTAACATTGCGTCGACATGGATTTTTAACGACATTGACAACAGGTAAGCCACACACACGCCTTTTGTTGTGAATAACTACGGGAGTTGGGGGGCTTCTGGTTAGATCACATATGAAGTTAAGACTTGCAATATGAATTCTGGGCTGTAGCGGTCATTATTATGATGTTAGATTGTTAAATTTGAGCAAAAGGTTTAGATTGACAAACAACATAGTATTTAGTTTGTTTTACTGTAGTTCCAAAAACCTATTTGATAATTTTATTCAGGAAAAAATGGCAGAATAGATAAGCCTAGATAATTTGGATTGGAATATTATGTAAATATGATATGGATGAAACAGTTCTCACATGTGTGTGTGTGCGTGTTTTTCAGAACTGAAACACCCTTCACTGACAGCTACAACTTCTTCTGTGAGACCGTCGTCCATTAAAAGATTAGAGTTGACCAGGAAGTGCTGCGAATGGACAAGCCTGTGGAAATATGGCTTTATTGGGACCATGGAAAAAGTGCTTAGAAAATGGATTTCATTCCACTACGCTGGATCTATATGTTCAATGCATTTTTTCAAAGCCAATACCCTCCTAACTCAGTCACCAGCCAGAAATGTATCTTGATGTGAATACACAAAAATACAGATCTAGTGTTGCTGTTTTTGCTTGTTTTAAGTGTTATATTACTTCTGGCAACACGAAATCTTTGTCAAATGTCATAAACACATCTACCAAACATTTGAAACAAGTATTGGTGCCTTAGTATACACATAGGTGAATTCAGAAGGAGAAATGTAGCTAATTTCTTGAAGGAAAAACTTCAACATTAATTATTTGCACCCAGCACAATGAAATATATATTGAATCAAGCTAAAGGTTTATCTGTCATATATTAAAAATATCACAACCTACTATGCAATGAAATATATAAAATAAAAAATGCACACCATGATCATAAATGGCTGAAAATCAACCGAATTGCTACCACACCCTCCTAAATCTGAATCATGGCAAAAATGGAATAAGACAAAAAATTACAGGGTGATCAAAAAATAATGTGCCAAAATCATCAGGTGATATTTAAAAAATGAAAGACATCATAAAAGAAGTGATGGACACATGTGTTGAAGATAACTTCCAAGTTTTATTTCATGTTTCACAAGTGCTCAAATGAGCACACCCAGCAGCACGGACAAAATCAAGCCACGATGAGAATTCCTCTCAAACGTGTGCATGTCGCAGTCATTGTCTTGATTGCAACTGTTGTTCGATATTTCACATCATCAGTACTTGCTGGACGTGTTGGTATGTTAAAGACAAAGTTCATTATCCATCTTCATGGCACATAACGTATGTTATACACTAAGTGTATGTTCCACCACTTCCAGCAAATATTGATGACATGACTGAGATAAGTTGCTCGTGGGAGCTTGGAAGGGTGCGTCTGCACACAGCTTGAGCTGAATCAATCACATATGTTGTATATCTGCCAAGTTATGACTGTTCAAAATTTGTGTTGAGACAAAATGGCGAAATTCTTTTCACTTTACTGTTTGGACCCCTCCACTTCAACGAAACCTCAATATTTTTCATTAGGCACCTGAACACATGTCTTAAGGCTCCCCTGATGCAGATTTGAGGTCAATTGATTTTTTTTTCCCTTGGAGGAGAAGCCTGTCTCATAAAAAGGGCCTTTCCTGTTCCAACTAAGGGGCGCCAGGCCTAATGGGTAATATTGCATTGCAGTCGTTTTCAAGCCGGGATACCTCTCATATATGCCATATATAAAAAGGACTGTGTCAGGGAGTCATTTATTGAATTTGAGAAAACATTTCTGTTTTCAGTGGCCGTGTGAAGGATGATTAGCAATGAGGCTATGAATCCATTGTAGCTAAACAATAGCATATGAAGATGTTGAAAATAAATATTTGATTTTGTATTATTGACATTATGAAGGCAAAATGTCACGGGGGGATGTCACACACGGCTGGACTCAAATGCAAGAGACGACGAAAAAAATGCTGTTCTCAATGTCTGTTTTATTTTACTGTCATTTAACAGGCCAGCTTCAAAGTCCAAAAGAAATCAAAGAAACAACATAAAATCTTCGGCAATGTAGACTTGGAACAAAACATGGCAAGAACAAGACTTACTGAAGATGGCGTCTTAGCTTCTTACAGCTTCTCTCACTAGAAAAACGCACTGGCACAAGACAAGGCAAAAGAGGGGAATTTAAGGCCTAGGACTAATGATACACAGGTGTGGGCACTCAGGTGATTAAGGGGAAGGCAAGACAAGAGTGACAAAGGTAACACTGAGCAACAAAAGGGAACCCACCAAAATAAAACAGGACATGAACTGACATGAATCACAAAATACCCTTTTCAGATATTTGTTTTTCAATACATAAGAATAATTCAACCAAAGTCAGAAAGGTATATAGCATCCATGCATGCATCCATCCATCCATCCATCCACCCACCCAGCCGTCCGTCCGTCCGTACATCCGTCCGTCCGTCCGTCCGTCCGTACGTCCGTCCGTCCGTCCGTCCGTCCATCCATCCATCCATCCATCCATCCATCCATCCATCCATCATCTGCCGCTTAATCCGGGGTCGGATCGCGGGGGCAGCAGATTTAGCTGGGAAGCCCAGACTTCCCTCTCCCCAGCCACTTCAACCAGCTCCTCCTGCGGGATCCCAAGGCAAAGGCCCAGGCCAGCTGAGAGACGTGTCCTGGGTTTTCCCCAGGGCCTCCCGCCAGTGGCACATGCCCGGAACACCTTTCCAGGGGATAGGGTTAGGTAGGTAAGTGGATGGCGATGTAGTGTAAAGCACTTTGAGCGCCTTGAAAGCTGGAAAAGCGCTATACAAGTATAACACCATTTGCCATATTTAGAAAATATACCATAGAAAATCTGTGAGGGAGTTGAAAGTCCGTGTTGCCCGACAACAGCCCCAAAACATCACTGCTCTTGAGGAGATCTGCATGGAGGAAAGGGCCAAAATACCAGCAACAGTTTGTGAAAAGCTTGTGAAGAGTTACAGAAAACGTTTGGCCTCCGTTATTGCCAACAAAAGGTACATAACAAAGTATTGAGATGAACTTTTGGTATTGACCAAATACTTATTTTTCACCATGATTTGCAGATAAATTCTTTAAAAATCAAACAATGTGATTTTCTGTTTTTTCCCCACATTCTGTCTCTCATAGTTGAGATTTACCCATGTTGACAATTACAGGCCTCTCTAATATTTTCAATTGGGAGAACTTGCACAATTAGTGGTTGACTAAATACTTATTTGCCCCACTGTATTCACAGTTAGTGTAGGTTCAATATATTTCTCGTTGTTGTTTATACTTCTGTCTCTCTTGCCTTCTTTTCCTCTGTCACCCCATAACTCCTTCCAATTTGCTACTTTCCTACTAATAAATGAGGCATGTTGAATGATCACAATGTGAGTCTGTCATACTCCCAGGTGATACATTAAAACTGTTCAGACAAACTGGATACTCAGATTTTCCGCCCCAGTCAAGCAGCTGAACAGGACAGGTTTAAAAATAAACAAAATAATGGTGACCCATAGAAGTGTGCCGAGGACTAGTGAAGGGTATTATTTAAACATAATTCTGTTATTAATCTGGTTCATCATGGTTCATATCAATGTATGTATACATTTTTTGTTGCTGTTATGGCATTCCTTCAAAAGCAAGAGAGAATCCTTATTCTATGTTCATTATTCTAGCGACTGTTTCCCATTGTTGTTCATAGCTGTCCAATTTATTTGTCTGTTTTGCAGATATTTTCTATGTTATATGTTCAATGATTACACTTAGCCATTGGCCTGTGTTAAGTTCTGTTTGTTTTTCCAATTTAACAATATATATATATTTTTAATATCGTTACGCTTGCCAGTAGTGGATATACACTGTATTCAATTCAATTCAATTTTATTTGTATAGCCCTAAATCACAACAGATGTCTCAAAGGGCTTTGCAGAGGCAATATGATACACAATTAGAAATGAAGCAACAAAGATGAATAGACCCTACCCACCGACGTCACAAAACCACGTGCTCGCTGTATGGTTCCGCCCACTTGTCCGTCATTTTGTCTCTGTATTAGCATTGGTTTCAATTGATCGAGGAATTTAAAATGCATTTCATGGAAGACCCGGTGCTTTCTGATGCCGTAAACTCACTGGATGTGTTGCATAAAAGGCGTTATGTGGAAAAGCTTCGTTTTATACAGTCGCCAGATCCATATTTGATGCCCAAATCGATGTTTTTCGACCCACTGTCTTCGCCCTGTCTGCCCGACATCTGCTACGCTGATATTTACAATTATCTTGTCCACACAAAATCAGCCTATTCTCACGAAAATTTGAAAAACTTAAAGAGCTTGGAGGCTTATAAATACTTCGTTGCTGGTTGGGTGAAACAGGTCCTCGTCCACGAAAATTCGGCAGGAATCTATCCTGTGCTTGAAAAGGTGAGTTACGAAATGTTCAATTCAAAATCTTTTGTTATTGCTAACATCCACTGTCAAGTCTAATGTATTTCATGTCGCTTGTCAATGGAGTTAAGGCTTTTAATGTTTATATGGTTTAGCGATAGCACTCTCACTACATACATACGTGTATGTTGTCGGCGATTAGCCTAGCAATGATCTTAATTGTGGTTATTTGTCAGCCCAAAACCCTCTAAGTATATCTTAAATGCATCTTACCGGAATAAAATGACTACTACATAGTCTGTGGTGATTTTTTGGTGCCCAGTTTTCACGTCGAATTGCAGCCGTCCATTTTGCTCTCCTCTTTGGATCCCTCGGAATACGGTAAAACTTCAAGTCTCTCCTTCCATCTTCTCTGTTAGTGCAACCAACAGCCACACACGCCTTCACCATTTTGATTATTAATGTTAAGGAGCAGAAAAACACGCCGTAAATAGGAGGAATGTACGTAGCCGTAACAGGTTAACACTATGTTTTGACGGACAATTGGGCGGCACCAGTCAGGAGAGCGGAGTTGTGACGTCACGTGAGTAGGGTCTATAGATACAGTTCAAGTCCTGGGTATCCCCTATCCTTAAGACCCTCCATGCCGGCAAGGAAAAACTCCAAAAACTCCAGAGTCAATTGGGAGTCAATATTCAGGTCATCAAGCAGACAAAGATGTGGAAACAATGTTACATTCATGATAACAATTTTTTCTTTGGACTGAAAGAGCAGCAATTTATTTTCTGATAACTCTGTACTTTTTAATTTGTGAAAATGAGATGTTTCTGTAAATGTTTCTTTCATTAGGTCATTTGGAAGCTAGTATACAACATAAGTATAGTTTGTATACCTGTTTATTCTAAATATTAATTTTGTGATGCAAACTTTATTAGAAAAAAAGCCTTGCATAGCATTTTCTTTTACATGAAAGGCACATCATTGTTTTTTTCCTCCATTACAAAAAATAAAAGTGCACTGAAGACTTGAACACAACTAATTGGGACTGTGTCATGTATTGAGAACAGTGTAACAAATATACTTTTACTGTCGTGTCACTGCGGTCATTGATAGAGCCAGAGGTGTCACAGTCACACCACCAATTGCAGTACAAACTACATGTGTTTTTTTTGCTATGATATTTGGCCTGTTGGTGACTTAAAGTCCTCTTTCATCATGTCTCTCTGTTTATTCCTTTGTGTTGGCTTGCGTGCTCTATTGCTTGCCACATCAGGGAACGCCCCCAGGCCTTATTGTTTTCAGGGATGAATTGGTGATCATCAGTCTCTCGGTCTATCAGTGTGGGTGGCACATAGGGTTCTGATCTGTGTTTCTTCAAGAAATTGTGTATCACACATGATGCGAGTGTAATTTTGACAACATTGACAAAAATTTTTGTTCTGAAGACCCGGAGCCTGTTGACACGAATGGCAAATGCATTGTCCGCTAGTCTCCTCGTTGTCGACAACCTGTAAAGGTTCTTTGGTCATGGTCTCGCAGTAGATGTGTAAATAGTTTCTGCAGGTCACTGCGCAGGGAGAATGCATGCTCTCCAACAGGCACGTATAGCATTACCATTGTTCGGTTAGATTTTACAAAAGAAAATTTAAGTAGAAAGTAGTATTTTCAGAGGTCAGAGTGACCAAACAAACCACCATCTGACAGTCTGCCCTGACTTTCCACTTTCACATGCACGCTAAGGATGTGGAAAATAATTGATGCACATTGCAAGTGCATGGGCTCATTTAATGAGTATGATGCAATTAAGTGGTCAAATCTATATTCATCTCGACGCATTGGTGGGTATCGGTAAAATCTGATTCAATCGCCGTTTTGTTCATGGGAACACCCATCTGCTGTTCTCCATGCACAATACATGTACTATCATTATTTCCCGCTTTGTATTGAGTACGGACGGTAGCTCTGTGGTACAGCAGCAAGGAAGCTTCCTTATTTAATGCACCTGTAATGTTTAAATCATATGTTTGGAAACACTACGGATTGGCAAAGCTTGACAAAACCTTTGTCATTTGCAAAGAATGCTGCGTTAACTCAAACAGAGTACACCAAATCACCGACAAGTCTATCGCCTCCCCATCTAGTTCTTCGTCGGACACTGGGGGAAAAAAAACAAATCGCGTCAGGATCAGAATATTGTCGCTTCTTTTTTTGGGGGGTCCTCTCACAGCAAAATGTGACTGCACAATGGCTATAACTAAGGCCACTGCTTACTTCATATGCAAAGACATACAGCCTATTTATGTTTCTACGTCGCGGTGACGGCGGATCTACGCCGTTAACGCAGACCCAATTAATGACCCGACGCCGTAGCCTGACGTGCGGCTCCTAAAAATCCTTACTACGCATCACATTAACGCGTCGTGACATGAAAGTCAAAAGACTGTGATGGTCCACTCAGAACGTTGTTTGCGGTTCAGCACAACAACACCGTCATTTTCAAACATTTGTAAACATCTTCTGCGTCACCTACCTTCAACAATTGTATTAACAACAATTGTTATTCAATATTGATTAGCTGCAGTTGTAAATACCCCCAATTGCAGGTGTCTCCGTCCAGCCTCAGCTCGCTAGATTCACATAGCAATCACGCCCGCTGAACGTCAGTGAGCCACATGCGGCCCGGATTATCAATCTGACCGTTCTATTAATAGGTTACGCACTGGTCCGGGGCAGACCATGCAGACCGGACGTGCTAAAAATCTCAAATTTAACAGCCGAAGTGTAACGTAACAGCAGCGTGCACACTGAAGGCGGGCACCCACTGTGACACTAAACAGAAGAACATGCAGGATTCAGGACACGTGTTCTCGGTGTATGGAAATTTTTATGGTAAGTGCTTTATTCAAAGTCATAAATAGATTTTGAAGTCACTTCTTGACTGCTAATAAAATGGCCGGTGTTTTCAAGTGATCTGCCATGTCTGCAAGTAATTTGAAATTTGTTGCATTACAACAAATGGAGGGAGAAAGCATTTACTCTGTGTTGCTGTAAATGTTTCAATGTTTGATTACGATTATTGAAACTGTATGAGGGGCCGTACAAGACATTTTTCATTCTGGCCCTCTCACACACATACATTCTCCTTTCACAAACATATATATTCACTCTCACACACATACATTCTCCTCTCACATGCATACATTCTCCTTTCACATCCATACATATTTACTTTCACATTCACACATTTTTACTTTCACATTCATACATTTTTACTTTCACATTCATACACTTTCACTCTCACACTTATACATTTTCACTCTCACATTCATACATTTTTACTTTCACATTCTTACATTTTCACGCTCACATTCATACATTTTTACTTTCACATTCATACATTTTTACTTTCACATTCATACATTTTCACTCTCACACTTATACATTTTCACTCTCACATTCATACATTTTTACTTTCACATTCATACATTTTCACGCTCACATTCATACATTTTTACTTTCACATTTATACATTTTCACTCTCCCATTTATACATTTTTACTTTCACATTTATACATTTTCACTCTCACATTTATATATTTTTACTTTCACATTCATACATTTTTACTTTCACATTTATACATTTTTACTTTCACATTTATATATTTTTACTTTTACGTTCATACATTTCCTCTGTCACATTCATACATTTTCGCTCTTATATTCATACATTTTTACTTTCACGTTTATACATTTTTACTTTCACATTTATACATTTTTACTCTCACATTCATACATTTTTACTCTCACATTCATACATTTTTACTTTCACATTTATACATTTTTACTTTCACGTTTATACATTTTCTCTCACGTTCATACATTTTCACTCTTATATTCATACATGTTTACTCTCACATTCCCACGTTTTTAGTCTGTGAAATGTATGTTGGTATAAATAAAATGTATGTTTGTATAAATAAAATATATGTGTATAAGAGTGAATATATATGTATGTGAGGAAAGTATGTATGAACGTGAGAGGAGAATGTATGTATGTATGAGTGAAAGTATAGTGAAAACGGAAGGAGTCTAGTTGAAACGGAAGCCAGCTCTGATTGGCTAGCTCTGACTGGTAAGCTCTGATTGGCTGAGAACATGACGTGGGTTACTCTTCATAAAATAACAACTAAGGGTTGGCGTGGAAGAGGACGCACAATCACTTCGGCAAGCAGTTGGACTTTTGCAAAACATTTTGTCGACCCCAGAAACTGTAACTTCTTTGGCTTCCTGTCTCGAGCGGCGGCAAAGGACACAATCAACTGCACCCAACAGTGCTAATTATGACGCAGTTGAAAGTGAAATGAGAGACATTTTTAGACCGAGCAACTCTCGAACCTCTTCAACTGTCCAAGCGGGAGCTAATACCACCCGCTCCCAAACTACTGCGGTCGAGCCACCCTCCACTCGTAAAAACGAAGTCAAGCTAGCCGTCCCTCATTTGGATCATTGTTTGCATTGTGTGCATTACGGTAATGCAACGCGCTGGCTTCATAATGGAACGCGGTGGCTTCACAGCGCAAGTCCCCCGGTGGCTTCACAGCGCTAGTCCCTTTATTGGAAAAAAATAAATATGAATAAATAAAAAACGGGAAGCCATCCAAGAACGGGTCCACTTAAGAGAGGCACTCGAGCACCCCGAGACCCAAACTAAAGTATTATGATATAAAAAATAATTTAGGAATTCCGAGTAATACTACTTAGAAAATTGCTAGTTATTTCTGTCATTTACCCTTATTTCAAATATTAATTTAAAAATATCTGGCTGATATCCCGGGACGGGTCCACTTCTGAGGTATACTAGATGACCCCAAGACTCGAACTAAAGTACTCTGATAAAATTCTGATGTATCATTTCAAAATAAAAGTACCTTGAGAATTGTCCATTTTTGCTGTCATTTCGCCTGATTTCAAAAATGGATTTAAAAAAATCTGGTTGATATCCTGGGACGGTTCCACTTCTGAGGTATAGACCCTACCCACCGATGTCACAAAATCACGTGATCGCTGTATTGTTCCGCCCCCTTGTCCGTCATTTTGTGTCTGTATTATCAATGGTCTCAATTGATCGAGCAATTTATAATGCATTTCATGGAAGACCCGGTGCTTTCGGATGCCATAAACTCACTTGATGCGTTGCATAAAAGGCGTTACGTGGAAAAGCTTCAGTTTATCCATTCGCCAGATCCATATTTGATGCCTAAATCGATGTTTTTCGACCCACTGTCTGCGCCTTATTTGCCAGACATCTGCTAGCTACCCTGATATTTAAAACTATCTTGTCCACACAAAATCAGCCTATTCTCACGAAAGTTTGAAAAACTTTAAGAGCTTGGTGGCTTATAAATACTTCGTTGCTGGTTGGGTGAAACAGGTCCTCGTCCACGAAAATTCGGCAGGAATCTATCTTATGCTTGGAAAGGTGAGTTACGAAATTTTCAATTCAAAATCTTTTGTTCTTGCTAACATCCACTGTCAAGTCTATTGTATTTCATGTCATTTGTCAATGGAGCTAGTGCTTTTAATGTTTATATGGTTTAGCGATAGCACTCTCACTACATACATACGTGTATGTTGTCGGTGATTAGCCTAGCAATGATCTTAATTGTGGTTGTCAGCCCCAAACCCTCTAAATATATATTAAATGCATCTTACCAGATATAAAATGACTACTACATAATCTGTGGTAATCGTTTGGAGCCCAGTTTTCTCGTCGAATTGCAGCAGCCCATCTCGCTCTCTCCTCTCCGGGTCTCTCGGAATCCAGTAGAACTTCAAGTCTCTCCGTCTATCTTCTCTGTTATTGCAACCGACCGCCACACACGCCTTCACCATTTTGATTATTAATGTTAACGAGCAGAAAAACACGCCGTAAATAGGAGGAATGTACGTAGCCGTAACAGGTAAACACGATGTGTTGACGGACAATTGGGCGTGAAGGGGAAACGATATCGTCATCGCACACACCATATAATTGTCTGCATTAGTCTAACACATATATAGTCTAACACATACAAATGACACCGTCTAAGTGTTTGCATTACTCTAACACACGTAATATAATTAATCAGGAAATAGTATCATTTTCATATTTACGGTAGGACTACGCTACTAATATAAAATAAATAGAACACCATAGTTTAATGAGAGGAAATAGAAGAGATACACAATGCCGTCTTATCACAGGAGTGATGCACCAACTCTGGCAAATCTGCTCTCCCAGCAAACTCCAAGGACAAAGCGCTTTGTCCTAAAACAAGCACAACCAGCCCGGACAGCAAAGTTGATAGCGGGCGTCCCAATCCGCGCATGAACCTAAGCCGCCCAAAACCGGCCACAGCGGGGGTGGCACAAAAGCAACGCCCAGAAACGCCTTCGACAAGACCCGCGTCAGCAAAGACTTCAAAAAGACTGGACACTGAGATAAGACAGATTTCTTCTGCTCGGAAACATGTAGCCTTGTTTTGGATCCAGAATTGTCCCTCCGTCGTCTGTTTTTGCCTTGTTTTTGACCATTGTCGACAAATAAATTGTCAACCTGTTTTCGGCGAGTGTTCTTCAAGCTTTTGAAACATGGAGTCAGTGTGCAAAGGGTTAACACAGGAACGCGCGGAGTTTAGCTTCCTCCTGGCCTGGAGCACATTTCCGTTCTTTTGCCGGCCTCCCCGTGCGGTTTGGGCTGGGAGGACTAAATTCCTTCAGGCGGCACCAGTCAGGAGGGCGGAGTTGTGACGTCACGTGGGTAGGGTCTATACTAGACGACCCCAAGACTCGAACTAAAGTACTCTGATAAAATTCTGATGTATCATTTCAAAATAAAAGTACTTTGAAAATTGCCGATTTTAGCTGTCATTTCGCCTGATTTCAAAAATTGATTTAAAAAAATTTGGTCGATATACTGGGACGGTTCCACTTCTGAGGTATACTAGACGACCCCAAGACTCGAACTAAAGTACTATTATAAAATTCTGATGTATCATTTCAAAATAAAAGTACTTTGAAATTGCCGACTTTAGCTGTCATTTCGCCTGATTTCAAAAATTGATCTCTAGTATAGAAGTGGAACCGTCCCAGGATATCAGTCAGATTTTTTTTTTTAATCAATTTTTGAAACCAGGCGAAATGACAGCTAAAATCGGCAATTTTCAAAGTACTTTTATTTTGAAATGATACATCAGAATTTTATCAGAGTACTTTAGTTCGAGTCTTGGGGTCGTCCAGTATACCTCAGAAGTGGAACCGTCCCAGGATATCAGCCAGATTTTTTTTAATCAATTTTTGAAATCAGGCGAAATGACAGCTAAAATCAGCAATTTTCAAAGTACTTTTATTTTGAAATGATACATCAGAATTTTATCAGAGTACTTTAGTTCGAGTCTTGGGGTCGTCCAGTATACCCCAGAAGTGGAACCGTCCCGGGATATCAGCCAGATATTTTTTAATTAATATTTGAAATAAGGGTAAATGACAGAAATAACTAGCAATTTTCTAAGTAGTATTACTCGGAATTCCTAAATTATTTTTTTATATCATAATACTTTAGTTTGGGTCTCGGGGTGCTCGAGTGCCTCTCTCAAGTGGACCCGTTCTTGGATGGCTTCCCCTTTTTTATTTATTCATATTTATTTTTTTCAATAAAGGGACTAGCGCTGTGAAGCCACCGGGGGACTTGCGCTGTGAAGCCACCACGTTCCATTATGAAGCCAGCGCGTTGCATTACCGTAATGCACACAATGCAAACAATGATCCAAATGAGGGACGGCTAGCTTGACTTCATTTTTACGAGTGGAGGGTGGCTTGACCGCAGTAGTTTGGGAGCGGGTCGTATTAGCTCCCGCTTGGACAGTTGAAGAGGTTCGAGAGTTGCTCGGTCTAAAAATGTCTCTCATTTCACTTTCAACTGCGTCATAATTAGCACTGTTGGGTGCAGTTGATTGTGTCCTTTGCCGCCGCTCGAGACAGGAAGCCAAAGAAGTTACAGTTTCTGGGGTCGACAAAATGTTTTGCAAAAGTCCAACTGCTTGCCGAAGTGATTGTGCGTCCTCTTCCACGCTAACCCTTAGTTGTTATTTTATGAAGAGTAACCCGCGTCAGGTTCTCAGCCAATCAGAGCTTACCAGTCAGAGCTAGCCAATCAGAGCTGGCTTCCGTTTCAACTAGACTCCTTCCGTTTTCACTATACTTTCAATCATGCATACATACATTCTCCTCTCACGTTCATACATACTTTCCTCACATACATATATATTCACTCTTATACACATATATTTTATTTATACAAACATACATTTCACAGACTAAAAATGTGTGAATGTGAGAGTAAACATGTATGAATATAAGAGTGAAAATGTACGAACGTGAGAGCGAAAATGTATAAATGTGAAAGTAAAAATGTATAAATGTCAAAAGTAAAAATGTATGAATGTGAGATTGAAAATGTATAAATGTGAAAGTAAGAATGTATGAATGTGAAAGTAAAAATGTATAAATGTGAGAGTGAAAATGTGAAAGTAAAAATGTATAAATGTGAAAGTAAAAATGTATGAATGTGAAAGTAAAAATGTATGAATGTGAGAGTGAAAATGTATGAATGTGAAAGTAAAAATGTATGAATGTGAGAGTGAAAATGTATAAATGTGAAAGTAAAAATGTATGAATTTGAAAGTAAATATGAATGGATGTGAAAGGAGAATGTATGCATGTGAGAGGAGAATGTATGTGTGTGAGAGTGAATATATATGTAAGTGAAAGGAGAATGTATGTGTGTGAGAGGGCCAGAATGAAAAATGTCTTGTACG
The DNA here is from genome assembly GCF_030265065.1 of Corythoichthys intestinalis. NCBI lineage: Eukaryota > Metazoa > Chordata > Actinopteri > Syngnathiformes > Syngnathidae > Corythoichthys > Corythoichthys intestinalis. The sequence continues at coordinate 83,075,018 of NC_080395.1, forward strand.
GCCCCTCATAAAACTGAGCCCCTCCTCCTTGTTTTTTTGTATTTGTGTCACTGCCTTGATTGCACACGTGGGGGAGCCTAGGAACAGGTGCCACTGAAAATCGTCAGCAGATTACTTAAACCGGTTGTTGGCCTCACATCATTCCCAGAGCAACAACTCACTGACATGACTTTCAGCTAACAAAGAATCCTGTAATCCTGATACTGAGCTATTTTTTAAAGTTTTTTATTTTATTTTATTTTTTTTACCCTAGATTCCGTACTACTTGCCTGCCAGAACGCCCGCCTGCCCGTTCACCTGTTTTATCACCAAACTGCCCTCCGGATTCTTCGGACACTATCTAGCGCTTTCTATCATCGTCCAAAAACTGTTACCACTGCCAGTTAGCCTCTGTCTCTGCGCTTGGGTCCCCTGTTACCCCGAAACCTTAACAAATACAATATGACATATAATATTGTTTACAGTCTAAAAATGGGTAGTTTTTAATGTGGAGTTGCTTGTTACAATTGAAATATTTTGTGAAAAAACAAAGTTGTTGTATGTTGCATTAATATGTTAGCATTGATAAATATCATGAAAAAGAAGTGTTGTCATTATTGCTTTTAATAGACAAATTTAATTTGCAATGTAAACATATACAAACACACAACTTTGTTCTAACTTTGAATAAAGCACTTTCCATACAAATTTGCCATCTGCTGATTTGTCGTGACTCCTCCGTGCTCTTCTGTTCAGTTGCCTTTCAGGTGTGAGCTGACATTGACGTTACACGTCGACTGTTAAATTTCAGATTTTGAGGGAGTCTGGCCTGCACGGTCCGCCGCGGAACAGTGTGTCACCTGCAATACAGCTGTTTTTTTAGAGAGGGGTGCAAGAGCAGAATCTGCTTTTTCAGGCTTGTGTGTGTTTTCTGCCATATACACCACCAATGGGCAATGAATTGAAGCATATTATTGCAGATCATTTTTGCATTTCACTTTGCTTCAACAATGACATCCATCCGTTTTTAAAACATTGTTTTTAAGATTTTTTAAAAATGTACATTTTTGTCTTTCTGTAGTGAGGCCAGTTTTAATTGATTTTTTTTTAAGTTATTCATCTATGTCCTTCATTATTTTCCTACATTCCTACAATCAAGGCAATTCCCCTTTACTTTATGTTGAGTCCTTCTGGTGAAATTCGACATTATGTCGTTCATCTTTGTCATGAACAAGTTGCTAGATATCTCTATAACCTTGCTTTGTAATGACTCCAGTCTGTCCTTTGCAGAGCAACCTTCAAGTTTTGCATTTGTTTTTTGGGAATTGTAGAATTAAAAACTGAACTTCAACTAGTCAATGTCGAAAAATGAACAGTCCCAAGACTGTAGAGCGTAAGTTAATAAGTATCTCCACTAGATTTTATGATTTGATACAACAATAGTTACATGATTTTTCAACACAGTCACCCTGCTTTTTAATGTACTTGCTCCATTGTTGCACAAACCTCCTGACAGGCATAAGTTGTGTTGACTGTTCACAGGGCACTTAGATATTACAGTAGTTTGGGTATGTGCATTCAGACGTGCACCATTGAATACTCAGAAAGAGAGAGTAGAGAGGTATGATTGTTCCCTGATTGCATTAGAAGAGCCTAAAGCCTATGCGGTTCCTCACATCTTTGTGAAAGATGATTGTCATCCCCTTTTCTAGCCAGCTGTGGGGTGACTGCACTGTGACTCTAAAGAGGGAAGATGTGTGTGTGTGTGTGTGTGTGTGTAGGGGTGCGTGTCTGTGTGTGTGTTGTGTAAAGTGTACATACTATGTACTATGCACTTTGTACGGTATGTGTGTTAGTGTAGTATGTTCAAGCAAAGGTAGGTGAGAATGTGGAGTAGGAGGATGTTATGTCGTTCCAATCCCATGTGCCCAGTTTCAAGCACACACCCACGCCCTAGCTGAAAAAGTGCCTGTGTCACTTTTTGAGAGAGAGAGAGAGAGAGAGAGAGAGAGAGAGAGAGAGAGAGAGAGAGAGAGAGAGAGAGAGAGAGAGAGAGAGAGAGAGAGAGAGAGAGACAAGAGTAGTTTGTGCGGGAGAAACTGGTCAGTGTGATGGCACTTTTGCTGTGGTGCTTGGGCAAACAGGAGAGTTGGGAACAGATGTTTTGTGGGACTCAAAGGGATTAGCCAATTTGTTGGTACCCTTTGAAACACCCTGACTGAATGAAAATGGCTGAGGTAAGATGAGATCATTTAACTATTTTTCACTCGTTAGAATTCAAGAAGTAGTGAACGAACTACCAATTAAAGAAGTGGCAGATCAACTCACAACAAAAAAAAATGACAATTCAAATAGCTGAAAAGATTTTCTTTTTAAAAATCATGGACTTATCTAAACACACTCCAAAAATCCCAAAAAATGCAATATATTAATCTCATTCATTTAGTCAATTTACTTCCATTTAAAAGAATTATATTTTTAATGACAAATGATGCTATTTAAGTGTGGATTATTAAGATATCATGCAATAACACTTATTTTAACATCTTAATATTTCATTTTTTATTCTAATTCTTATTTAAAATTCAAATTTTACCAATCAAAGAAGTGACCGATAAACTGACAACAATGACAAATCAAATAGCTGAATAGATTTTTTTTTTGGTTTGTTTTTTAATTACGGAAGCATGTAAACATTCCAAAAATGAGATTTATTAATCTTAACCATTAAGTCCATGAACTTCCTTTTAAAAGAACTACCTTTTTAATGAAAAATGATGCTATTTAGGTGAAAATTTTTAAGTCATCATACTATCATACTTATAATACCAATATTTCTTAAATTTTGATTTCCTCCACAAAGTTTTGATTGGATTAAAAAATTGAGTCTTTGCATGCATTTACATTGTGTCATATTTGTGTACGATGTCCAAATAGTGTGTTTATAGACCACACAAATGGGCCTTTTAGGCTATGTTTTGGTATTGTGGGTATTTTGGCATGCGCCACTGTGTGTTTTGGAAAGAGCAGGATCCACCCATGTCGTTGTGAATTTGCCAATTGTACTAAATAAGAACACATAAATATTCTCATCCCTGTTAAAAGCTGGCCCACCTGTTGTGGCGCTTAGTCTTGAACCTTAAGCACACTTTCATTGGTGGAATCTATTGAATTGGAAAGCAGAAATATTGTGAATTAATCTTCACATGGTACAATGAAAATTGCTGCCCAAAGCTAGAAGTGTCCAGTGTACCACCATACACGTGTATCAGTAGTGAAATGTATGTACTGAAGTTGGCGTTCAAAAAGAAAAAAAGACATTAATTAAAATGTGCTAAACTTTGGTCATTTACCCCTCTTTTCCTCAAAAATAGTATATTTCTGTTTGTTCACACATTCTACTTATTTGTGACCAATTTCTACTTTGAAATTGGTGGGCTCCAGTTTCTGAACATCCAAAGGCCTACCTCATTTGAGGTAACGAAACCAAGTAGAGTGGTACCTCTACATACAAATTTAATTGGTTCCAAGTCGAAATGGTCATATGTCGAGTAGGATTTTCCCATAAATATAGATTATAATTCGATTAATTCCTTCCACAGCCCAAAAACCTACGCTAAATCCTTCATAAATATTGCAGGTACAATTACACACAGCAAAACAAATAAATTATAAATATAAATCAGAATAATAATAATAATGCAACAAATAGGGTTTTAATGTGGTATTTGTGTCTTGCATGCTGTTCCCGTGTGATGGACGAGTGTGAGAGAGGTGCTGAAGAGTGGGAAAATTTTAATTTCTCTTTTTATGTTTGTTGTTGTAGGTTTGTTGTTGTAGGTGTCGGGTACGGCGGACAGTAGCCGTGTTATGTTGCACAAGTTCTGAAATAAATGATTTAAAACCTGATGAAGCTGGCGATTTCCTCGCCAAAGTTACAATAATAATAATAAGAAGAAGAATTACTAATAAATTGGATTTTAAAAAAGTGTTTTTAGTTTCACCTTAATTTATAGAAACTGGCCTACGGAGGTTGGAAGGCACGGCGGGTAGAGTATAGGAGGATACATCTGCTTGAGGACCGTCAAAATCGTAGACATATTCCAGCCATATTGTCGAGCCAGTTCACTCACAGGCACACCATGTTCATATTTTACTATCATTTCCTTCTTAATTTCAATGGTAAGCGTCACCTTTTTTCTTTTTTCCACCACCTGCATTAACCTTCTAGGGACCAATGCTGATTTCTCTCACAAGACAATTCACCGTGCGTCCGTCTTGCGGGAAAACAATGAAATTATATTTTGAGCATGTCGCCATATATCGAGACAAATACAAGTTGAATTTTATGACGGATGTCAAAAGGATCGTATGTCGATGCGTCGTATGTTAAGGTACCACTTTACATTTTTTGTTTTTCTTGATTCCATTATTTTTTTTCTCAAACAAATTGGCAGGATTCAGTATTTTTTTTTAATCCTCTATGTGGTCTATAAATTATATGAATGAAGATTTTTTAAAAATTGGCCTAATTAGTTTTGTCTTGCTTTAAAGGGGTTGCATGGCTCTTCAGTTTTGAGCCGGTCAATTCCAGTGATGTAAATACAGAGGTGGATAGAGTAGGCAAAAATTTTACTCAAATGAGAGTAACATTACTCCAAGATAATATTACTGAAGTAAGAGTAAAGTCGTCATCCAAAAAAATGTACTCAAGTGCAAGTAATAATAAGTAGTATAGAAGTATAGTAATGTGTAACATTGTGAGTAACTGCCTCTGCCTTTTGTATTTTTAATTCTATCTTTTTTCTCCATCTATATCAGGGGTCTCCAAACTTTTTGCAAAGGGGGCCAGATTTGGCGTGGTAAAAATGTGGGGGGCTGACCTTGGCTGACGTCCTTTACGTAGAACAACATATTTAAACAAAAATTAGCAAGCCATTCAGTGTGTCACATTTGCTTTATTATTTTTTTTAATGAATAATTTCAACAATCTCGCAACTAGCCTTTTCGGCGTTCTCTTTCGACTCTCGGGCTGTTGCGAAATACTACTGCTGTAAAATTAAACTAGCTTCAAGTTGCTTCAATTTCTCGCTGTGTATCTTCCCTGTAATCTTGTCATACATGTGAGCGTGTCTTGTTTGGTAATATCGCCTCATTGAAATCTTTAAAAACAGCGACTGTCTCTTTGCAAATGTGGCAAGACACAGTTGTTGCGTATTTTAGTGAAGAAATATTCCAATTTCCATCTATCCTTGAAGCGTCGGCCATCACAGTCAACTTTTTTGTTGTTGATTGTCACCATTTTAGAAAATTGGAAGTAGAGGGTCACACGGAGTAATGTTGCTTAGCCCTTAAATACCTGCAACATGAAGCAATTATCAGAGAATCCCAAAATTTGAAAAATAAGGTCCTAATGAAATAATTTTTTCAAATTTATGAAAAGAAAAGTCAAAATGAATATGTGTAGTAAGCACTCTAATGTCTATAATCCATGCTAAATCATGTTTTTTTCTCATGGAACCTGCAGATGCATGTGTTGACTTGCATCTATAATTTATTATTATTTTTTTTTCAAAAAGAAATGTCAAAATTCTAAATTAGTCTGAAAATCATGAAATTTTAGGTGTATCAAATGTGATACATTTGGCAAAAAAGGGTTAAAAAACTGCTGCCTTTTAGTGGGTAAATGAGGAGCAGCATTTTGTGTGTAAGCTACTTCATATGCTGGTTGCAGTACTGCTGACCAATTTATTAAGTCTGTGTGCGGGCCAGATGTAATTGATTTTATGACAGAGGCTGGGGGCCGGATGAAATTTGACCACGGGCCGCATTTGGCCCCCGGGCTGGACTTTGGACATGTCTGATTTATATGAACTGTTGTTATTATTATACTGTACTATAACCTATTACTTAACCACATTAAGCTAAAGAAAAAAAAAATCATTAAATTCCGGCAATAGAAAAAAAAATCTGCAGAACTGAAGTGTCTTTAATCCAAAGAGCATAAATGCCCTTTAGTGGAGAAAATAGTTACTTGTTTGAATAGTTCAACAGTTCCTTCATAGTTCCTATTATGACATTAAAAAGGATCATATCTATAGTTTTCCATGGTCAATCTGTGCCAAATAAAAACTGGGAGAGAGGTTAAAATCCGTGCTTTTGAGTCATGTTGAGGGCAGGGCTCTACGTCAAACACTTAACCAGTGCTCTAAAGACGCCACGTGACTGAACAGGCCGGCGTTATCAAAGAATGGCAAGCTTGAGCCTGATTGGTAGAATTGAGTCATGTGATTATTGTTGCGACGTCTCATTGATGAAACTGGTGGATATACTGTTGGCATCCCTGGGAAAAAAGTAAAATCTAATATGTAGAATCAAGAGGAAAAATGTAGCATTGTGTAGCCCAATGCAGCGTAGTAATACCCCTTTCCCACTGAAACTAGTGGGTCAACGCGCGTTTTTCCAAGCCGATGCATCCCACTAACAATTGGCATTTGGCACCCTTCCCATTGACGAAAAAAAGCCGTGTCTTTTTTTTTTTTTTTTTCCACCCGTCTAACCCCGTCCCCTCCTCAGCCGTGCGTAAGGTGCGTGACGTCACCACGCTAAGATGCGCTTCGACAAGTGCGACCAAATTCATTCAGTTCGAGGAAGTTAACAATGCAAAGCAACATGGAAGCCTCCTTTCCGTTTGTGTTCTGTTTTCATGCTTTTTACTGCCCGCAAAATGGTCAAAATGCAGCAAAGGATCAACACTGTGCTTGTGCTGACGCAACGTAGGCAACGTAAATTTTGGTTTGAAATTGAAAGGAGTCGTGTACGTCACAGAAGGAGGAGAAGAGCCTTTGTTTAATCTGTTATGGCTATTGCTAACGCTGCTACACCGACTGTGCCGTATGTGGATCCGGGCTAGAGCACATGGTTTTTGTTTATTGTTATGATGCATCACGTACTAGCCTACGTCACCACGTATATTAGGGTGTTGACTGTTGACCCGGGGTTTTGCTTTCCCACTGCATGGCGATCAGAGCCGAGGTGATTTTAACACGGGTTGCTTGGCGGGTTGATTGACACGGGTCGAGGCGGGTCGCTGCACCTTTCCCACTGCCACCAAAAGCCGATTGTTAGCGGGTTGACACGGGTTTTTTGGCCAGTGGGAAAGGGGTATAAGAGTAGCGTTTCCTCTTCACAAATCTACTCAAGTAAAAGTAAAAAGTATGGCTTAGTTAAACTACTCTTAGAAGTAAATTTTCTTCAAAAAGTTACTCAAGTAAATGTAACGGAGTAAATGTAATGCATTACTACCCACTACCCGAATACAGTATTTTGGCTGTCATTTGGACTGCTCAGCTAGTGAATTTGATTCATCCATAAAAATGTTGAGGCAGTTACTTATTTTTTTTTTGTCTATGTGAAGCACTTTTGTCTGAGAAAGGTTCTATACAAATAGTTCAATGACTTACCAATGATATGTGTGCAACGGCACCAGCCTTGTACTGCTTAGTGTCTCCTAAGACCCAGTGCTATATTTCACCATCGCTCCAAAGGAACAGCACAGAAACACTGGTTCAACGCTATCACTGCTATCCAAAGGTTTGCGAGGATTTGTCAGCCATATGTGACAAGATTGTCAAGAGGCTAAAAATCTGATCAGAGGACAGCCATGTGCCAAACTCATTCACTCACTCAAACACATTCGATGTAGCAATGCCCCGCCACCACCAGCAGCCCTAAGACTTTTTACATTTTGCTTTTGTCTTGTATTCACTTCCGCCTGACCTCGACTGTCACTACTTGCACTTAGTTAATTTCTCATTGTAATTTTCAGTTAACATTGAATTACTCAATGCAGTTAAGCTCGTTGAGGATTTCCAAATGTCAGAATTGTGTGTTAACACACTTATTAATAAAATGGAATTAAATCTCAAACAAAGGTGTAATCGCTTAGCCTCTTATATATTGGTATCATAACCCCATACATGTACCACTTGTCCTAATTTGGGTCACGGTTTAGGTGGAGCCTTTAGAGTTGAAAGTGAGGTACACAATTGTGGACAAAATTCTGACAATCTGTGCAGCCTGTGAGGTGTTGCCACTCGTGTTAGTGGCCAAAATGAGGCGAAATTACAAATAATATTACAGTTGCCTAATGTTGATGTGCTGCAACAAATTTTGTTGTTACTAGAAAACATTAAAGGTATTTTTCACCTTATTATATTATATTTGTGGTATTGTGAGCTCATCACTCATGTACATCCCATACAGACACAAGTTGTATGTCATGCCTCTATTTATTGCAGACAGGGGCGTAACTTACGTGTGCTGTGGTGCGACCACACCCGGGCTCGGGCCTCTTAGCAGCCTGGTGTGTGGCCGTAAAGTGGGCATGGTTGGGCGAGGGGAGGGTCAAACAGAAAGGTAAGATGATGCGCTGAGCTGTCTATAGTGTTTAAGTGGTAAAATATCTCTAGTTGCACCCCCCTTGATCGGTTGTCCACTCAGGGGTCCCGTTTATGCTCATTGCACCCAGGCCCTAATCACATTTGTTCCGCCATAATTGCAGATATTGATCACAATAAAACATTTGGACAACATGATTTCTTGTTTGTTTTATTTATAACAATTGGTGCATGGGCAAAACAGGTCAATGAATCTCAATTTAGAAAATTAGCAAACTGCTGTCATTTAACATTATCTCTCTGATGATCATTGTTAGTATTACACATTGGACAATTGGTCTTAGTTTGCCAGGAGTCCAAAAAATAAATAAATAAATAAATACACAATTAAAAAAATAATCAAAAGTGTCATTAAAATGCTTCTATTTCAATATTTATTTATTTATTTAAATATTTATTCAACATTTATTTATTTATTCAAATTCATATTTATTTCACTTTTTCTTTATTTCAATTAATATTTATTTCAATTGCTATTTATTTTTTCAATTTTATTTATTTTAACATTTATTTATTTATTCCAATATGTGTTTATTTATTTAATTTTTTATTTATTTCAACATGTATTTGTTTATTTCACTTTTTATTCATTTCATTCTTGCACTCTTGTTCCCCGTGTGGCCGTATGTTTGTAAGCCACCTGCTCAGGGTCTAAATTTCCTGTGTCAAAGTGTCCTGCTTAGTCTAACATGTCCGTTATTAAATCCCGAGAAAGCTGATGCAGAACCTCAGCAATCGTTGAAGTTTTGGGAAGGAGCATTATCTTGACCCCAGAGCCATGTAGCTTGACTCGCTCAACTCAAACCTCGCCTAGTTCACGCCTGCCCACCGAGTTTGATGAGCTAATTACAGATAAAATTATTTTATGCAGCCACACGGAGAACATGAGTGCAAGAATGAAATAAATAAAAAGTGAAATAAATAAATGTTGAATTAAATAAATACAAATTGGAATAAATAAATGTTGAAATAAATAAAAATGGAAATACGAATTGAAATAAAATTGGAATTAATAAATATTGAAATCGACAAATATTGAAATGACACTTTTAATTATTTATTTAATTGTTTATTTATTCATTTAATTTTTGGACTCCTGGTCCTCCATAGGAGCGCTGGTCAGAGCGCTACTTCATGGCTAGTATGTCCAAGGATGGATGGAAGACGGCAGAATAATGAGGAGGCACATTGCAGTAACTCAAATTCTTTTATCCAATATATCACATTCCCAGACGTACAACAGATGGCGACAATGTCCGCTTTATGGAGATAGTGTTGGTGATAGTGTTAGTGAGTCGACGTCGATGGGTGTGTGTGTGTGTGTGTGTGTGTGTGTGTGTGTGTGTGTGTGTGTGGTTTTGGTCAGTGTCTCTTTTGGTAATTGGATATTATAAACTGGTTTGAAAAACAGAGAAACGGCTGGTTATTTGGTTTTCGTTTTAAAACGGAAAAATCAAAATTGAAATACAGCTTGATTTTCTTGTTTCTTATCTGGAACGAGCAAGGAAAAGTCCCGAAACAGTTTGATTTTTTCATTTTAAGTTCTTTAACCAAAATAGAATTTAGCACGAGACAAAAATCGAAAAATGGATCTGGCGAGCTGAGGCCGGATCCGGCACGCAGTCGCCTACTATTGGGGATCATACTGTAATGTGTTTATATTCAAGTTAAATTTCTCTATTAAAAGCAATTATAACACACTTTTTTCATGGCAAATATTAATGCTAACATATTAATGCAACGTACAACAATACAACATTGTTTTTTCACGAAATATTTTAATCGGAACAAGCAACTCCACATTAAAGATGACTCATTTTTAAACTGTAAACAACATATTGTATTTAAGGTTCGCGGCACCTAAACACAGAGACACAAAAGCAAACTGGCAGTTGAAACAAGAGTTCATTGAAGATGAGAGGGAGTGGTAGATAGTGATGTAACGAGGTGCGCTGAGTCTTCGAAGTGTTTGTCGAGTAATGAAGAGACTTTTCTGCGAAGCGCGTACCGAGGCTTGCTTAATTTAGGAGAGGTTCCAAAAATGATGACATCCGATGCCTTGCTGCCCAGCTGTACCACGTGATTGCTTTAGATTTGCAGCGCGGTTTGACAGCTCGCTACACTCTATCAACACCTTTGGCTACATTCAAAATGTGGGTGTTTGAAAGAGAGTTGCGATCAGGTAAGCGTTTAGAGAGAGAAGGGTACAGTAGTTGACAGGGGCGGACTGGTAATCTGTGGGTTCTGGAGGATCACAGAACGGCCGGTGCCCTGGACGGCCGGCGGCCGCCATTCATTATACATCACCATTTTTATCCCCCCATCCTCTGATTATCTACATTTCGCATCCAATCCGACAGGTGGCAGCAATGTGCCTGGCTGTTCACCGCCAATCTGATAGAAGAACGAAGAAAGCACAGAGTAGCCTTCAATGGTTCCTTGTGGAAGCAAAATAGCGACGAGCGTTAATGTACAATATGGATGGTGGTGGCAAGAAAAGACAAGAGAAGGGTGGCGCGGAGAAGGTTAGGGAGAAAAAAAACAAAGAAACTGTAGAGCGAAGCATTAAAATGTCACAAGTTGACAAATATTTTCACAAGAGAGTGGGAGCGGCAGCCACTCTGATGTGCAGCCGGTGCAGGGAGAGAGAAAGAAGAGGGAGGGGGTAATGATAAGCTGGTGGAAGTTCCCCAGACAAGCGTCGGGCAAGTAAGTTAGCCTGGTACTCCAGACTCACCGCTGTTCCGGTTATTCTCTCAGTGTTTGAAAAATACAGGGAGAAAAGTCTGGCCGTGCCAGGCAACAAGTACGTAGGGATGAAGAGGGTTACTTGCTCGGTATACTGGCAATTGTTATCCACCAGGTAGCTACATTTTAAATGAAATAAATGACAATTAAAGGGTTAGTGCCAGCTAGTCCATGTACCCGTTTGCAATCGTGTCAAGTTACAGTATGCTAGTCCTACTATCACTCTCCTTAGAAAAAATATTTTAGCTGTAAAACAACATATGCACACGCGGCAGAAATATTAATTCAGAAGAAATATAACAAAATATTAATAAAATGAAAGGTTTTACTACTTTAAAGTTTAGGTAGTTAAATTGATATGATATATATATTTTAATTATTTATATATTGCTTTGTTTTCTGGTTAATACTTTCCAATGAAGGTTATGTATACAGGATTTGTCTTGAAATGTTTATTGTATTTTCATTTAAATTTATTATTTGTGTGGCAAGATTAATTCTGGCATAAACAATGAAGTCATTTTATAGACACGGGATAGGTGCTATTATAATCAATTGGATACATAAAACTTGCTTTAAAAAATAAATTCTTTCATTTATTTATTCAGGTTGATCATAGAGCTAGGGCAGAAGATCATGAATCCAACTCCAGTTCAGCCTTGCAGTACTTTGAGCACCCCAAGTCAGACAGTCACAGTCTAGACACATTTTCTTCATTTTTCTCTCAAAGTGCACGAAATCGATGCATTTTACAATGAAATGTAAAAAAAAATTATCCTGGGGGGGGGGGGGGGGGGGCATGACCCCCAAGAGGCTCTGTGTTTCCCTTTGTACAGCGATTCTTGTGGGCTGGGCTGAGTCAAAGTCCAGGGCTGCTTTTTAGTCCCACTCCGCCCCTGGGTACCATGTATTTTTATGACTGTTGTGGTATTGTTTGCGTGTATGACTGTGGTTTTTGTTTCGTATATTTTTGTTTTTTCTTTTTGTTTCAGGGGGTACTGTCCCTTCATACACTATGGTCACACAGGTTATGACTTTGATCTCATTGTTGAAGATGTATGCCAAATTTAACTTCTGGGAATGAAAAACCGTAAAAAAAATGTTGAACAAAAAATATACCGGTACACACAATTGTGATAATCTGTGTACATAGATGACATAGTCAGACAATATTGAGCAAAACAATTCCTTCCCAACACACACACACACACAAATCAACAAATTACTCATGTGGTTGGGAGACAACTGACTGTGATTATACACTTAGCCAGCCACATAAAAGGGGGCAGAGACCAGAGTCAAATACTACTTGTGACGATGGCTCGGGCACCTTACTTCACGGAAGAGGAATGCGCGATAATCATGCGGAGTTATGAGGAATTAAAATCCACCCTCACCGCAAAATCCAACACCGCTTCAGCGAGTAGAACGCGACTGGTCTGTTGGCAGCGAATTACAGATCGTGTGATATGTGAATGCGTCAATATACCAGTTTACTCATGTCCATGTAAAGAAACAAAGCCTGCTGTCAGGACAACAAAATAAGATTTGGTACGTTAACTGTAAGAAATAATTTATCGTGCATCACCACATGAAGAAGGATGATTGTATGTTTAGTCCCATTGACTGTATGAATATGTAGAGTATGTCCTTTGAACATCTTCAGAGTAGATGTTAGATCGGGCCTAAAAAAATCCAGCCCGACCCGGCCCGAGCCGATCAATTAACTTGATTTGCACACCCGAGCCCGAACCCCCCTGCAATTTTATGTTATATTTGTGAGGAAAGAAGGAAATGCGGTAATGCGATGCGTGGTTGCGTTTTGTGTGATCACATTTGTGACGATTCCTGTTGCATAATGATAAAAAAAAATCAAAGCCCGTCTTTTGTAACGAATTCCCACAGTTAAACAAGACTGTAAGATGCATATTCAATAAACATTTATATCTTTTATATTTGTCTGTTCTATCTGGCGGATAGTGGATTTGACATTTATTTTAATCTCTTCGAGTTTCTCAATATTTAAATAGTCTACATATTTCATGATTATTATGCATTTTCACAACGAAATAACGATGGAAAAGTTTATTAAATATATTTCTTTTATGAGAGCAAAGCTCCACATTCGTTTACATGCAGCGAAGCTGACACAGGTTTCTGAATAGCATTTTCAACAATCAATTTCAAGCGTTTCCATACCCCACTCCGAATCGCACGGCATACACTGTTCTTACTCAGATATTCAGCATCACCGATGGAATACATATATTGTCCGCTGGCGAAAGAGCGCAAGGACAGGCACACAATCTTGTGAGTGCCTGACTTCGGCGGGTTACATTAGTGATGTCCGCCTCAATCAGCTGGCACAGGTAACGAATTCCCTCAGCTGAAAATCTATATCTTTCATGGAGAACATCGTCCAGGTATGCCAGCGGATTCTGGCGATCTCCAAAAACTCGTGCCCTCCAAAGAGAGCCCCTCACAATCAGTGCGCCAATGTCGTACGGCTCGTCCAGGTACGCTGTCATTGTCAAGAGGACACGTCCGCGGAGGAGTGCTGTTTAAATAGAGCGTGGTTAATGGAATCCTGGGGTTAAGCAAGATCTAACTTACCAGATCTAACCAGGTTTGCCGTGTGGCGTGTGTTGCCATGGCAACATTCCCCGGTTTCAACATATCCACCTTTCGTAGTCCCGTTTAGCTGATAAATTATGCTGCACGTGATGAAGTTACTCTCGAAGTTACCCTGCTAAACCAGAAAACCGGCTTCGTTGTACAGGCCACTGGTCGCAGGCTCACCCATTTGGAGAGACAGCGAGAACCAAAAGTGTTTTTTGCCATGTGGCATTTTTTTTTTGCCATATGGCATTTTTTTACCATGTGGTAAAATGGATTTTGCCATGTGGCATTTTTATTTTCGCCATGTGTTTTTTTTTTTTTTGGTAGGTGGCAAAATGTATTTTGGTTTGTGGGGGGGTATATGGCTGTTTTTCAGGCCATACAAGTCCATGCCATTGACGGCTCTACACGTCCAAATTTTACTTTCATTTTAAATGGCAGAAAAATGTGTGGTTGTGATTTTTGACCATACACTTTACATTAGATCTTATTGACCTTCAACTGGCACCCAAGTAAGGCTCTGCCATTGACTGCTATGCACGTCCAAATTTTATACTCATTTCAAATGGCAGGAAGGTCTGTTCTTTACCTCATTCTCTGCAGCCTATTTGGCATAATAAATAAAACATCATAAACAATTCTTCATTGACGGCTATGCACGTCCAAATTTTATTTTCATCTTAAATGACAGAAAAACGTGTGGCTGTGATTTTTGACTATACACTTTACATTAGAGCATATTGACGTTCAACTGGCACCCAAGTAACGTTCTGCCATTGACGTCTATGCACGTCCAAATTTTATTTTCATTTTAATTGGCAGAAAAACATGTGTGGCTTTGATTTTTGACCATACACTTTACATTAGAGCTTATCGACATTCAACTGGCACCCAAGTAAGGCTCTGCCATTGACTGCTATGCACGTCCAAATTTTATACTCATTTCAAATGGCAGGAGGGTCAGTCTCTGCAGCCTATTTGGCATAATAAATAAAACATTATAAACATGTTTTTAAAGTCGATATGCAGAACATAAAAACAATATGTTGTTAGTTACTATACATCCTGTCCCATGGTTGGTCAGTTTATTTAGACGAAGGAACATTTTATTTTCGCCATTGTAACATTTTACTACCTTAACAAACCTGACATTATCAAGTCTGCATTACTTTTGTATCCTATAAATACCTAACCCATTCTCTTACGCTTATCCAGAGGTTGCGCTAGACTTTTTCGTTGTCTGTCATTTTGACTGACAGGGTCATAAAAATCCGGTCATAATCTATTTTTACCCGTCACTTAAATTTGGCCGAGCACGTTACCGGCTACGACAGTCACGTGACAGAGACACTTAAGGACCGCGCGCGGTCCCCTCACTATCCACTCGCTCTCGCTATATGATTGGCCGAAGAGTCAAAATGCTCTCCCGTGAAATGCCTGTTTAAAAATGTTCCCGTTGTTACTTCTTGCGTTCGCTTATAAGTGCTCATTTAAAAAGGAAAAGCGATGGATGGTACTACACACAGAGCGTATTATTAACAAATATTAAAGTTGTATAATCATATAGCGAGAATAAGGAACGTCACTGACAAGCGCAGGCCCCCGCGAGTGGATAGTGAGGGGAATAGGATAGTGTGCCTACAGCTAACAAGACTCTTAACATTGCATACCGCTTCAACATATTCAATAGTGTTTAGTTTTCATTCATTTTAAATTAATATTCTGTCCGAACAAGCTTAACAGAGAATCCACACCGTGCCATAACACATCAAGCAGATGACTATCTAACTTTTTCTCCGCAGTGACAAAAACAGCTGACTGTGGCCCCAGTATGTAGGTAGCCTACCATATGTAGCATATGGAGCAATGAAATGAACAGTTCACCTGCTGTGGCCTGAACGTCGTCTCACTCTTTCCTCCTGGTGCGCATGGACTTGAATTGCGTGCCCGCTTGTGCAGTCCCTGTTTTTTCACCTCTTTTATCAACACCATCGTCGTTTTGGGGCTTTTTGAAGAAACTTCGGACACTCAGTTGCCTTGACATTTTTCAGAGTAAGGCCAACGACGTCATGCATAAAGAGAGACAATAGCTAATTAATATGCTTACTCGCCACCCTGTGGTCTGGGGTGTGAATTGCAACCGGTCAAAATGACGGATGGACTTCAGTTTTTTCCGTCACCGTTTTAAAAAATCGGTCAACGACGGAAAATATTCGGTTAACGCGACCCCTGGCTTATCCTAACTTTTAAAAGGTAATGTAACGATCGCCCAACATATAAATATCATTGCCTTATCTTTTCATACCTTACCTAAAATTAGTACACTATACGGGCGTTACCCTATGTGTCGTTAAATTAAGGTTGAGAACTTAACACAACGGGATTTCGACTGAAGATTTTCAAACAACTGACCACTCATGTTCTCAGATTTTTAAATTGGGTTATACAACCAATTTCACTTGGTGCCCGTTTATACAGCGGCGCAGTGACCGAACAGCACGAGATGCTAAACTACTGCTTCGGGTTCACCTCACCCGAGGGAGGACGCCCTCCGCCCGCATGCAGCCGCAATTTCACGTAAAAATAATGTAGCATTGATGTCATCCTCCTTAGCTCTTTTTGGCACATACATTATTTTTTATTTCTAGCGGTGAAATTGGAGTGGCAGCCTTACAGTTGTTTGGACGGACAAAATTAGAATGAATACATGGCGTCAGAGTGTTTCAGTATATTGTATGTGTAAAAAGAGAATAACAGAAAAATGAGGACCAAGTGGCACTTCATACAAAGTGTATAAGAACTGCCCCAAACTCCTACAACATCTGTGGAAACTCCTGCGAGTTATCTGGAGAAGGGCAAAGATTGCAAAGCAATGGCGAGTGGCGGAGGGGGTGTCGATCCCGACGGAGGGGATCTCCACCCAGTTAGATCACTTCTGCATCATTTCCCTGCTGAGCGTCGAGGCAAAGGTCTTCTTCAGTGTAATCTCAAGACAGCTGAGCACCTACCTGGTAAAGAATATCTACATTGATACATCAGTCCAGAAGGGTGGTATTCAATGGATGCCAGGCTGTATGGAGCATACCGGTGTGGTGACACAGTTAATCCGAGAGGCCAGGGAGAACAAAGGCAACCTGTCGGTGTTGTGGCTCAGAATGGCGAATGCATTTGGCTCCATTCCTCATAAGTTTGTCCAGTTTTCTCTGGCAAAACATCATGTTCCCAGCAGGTGTAGAGACTTCATCGCTGACTACTACAACAACTTCAGGGTGAGGGTCTCTTCAGGAACAACAGCATCTTCATGGCACAAGGTGAGGTCGGCATCATTACAGGGTGGACAATCTCTGTGGCGCTTTTCTCCCTGGCCACGAACATGCTCACCAAGTCTGCTGAGCCAGACTGCAGAGGGCCTCAATCGAGATCCGGGCAACGGCAGCCACCCATCAGGGCATTCATGGATGACCTCACAGTCACAACAGAATCAGTCCCTTGCTGCCGGTGGATCCTGAAGGGTCTAGAGAAGCTGGTGAGGTGGGCCTAGATGAGTTTTAAACCAGCCAAGTCAAGATCTATGGTATTGAAGAAAGTGAAGGTGAAGGACAAGTTCCGGTTTAACATCTCAGGAAAAGTCATCCCCACCATCTCAGAGAAGCCAGTCAAGAGCTTGGGCAAGATTTTTGACTGCTCTCTGAGAGATGCATCATCAATTCAGTCAACTTGCATTGAGTTGGATGGCTGGCTGAAATCTGTGGACAAGTCAGGCCTTCCCAGGAAAGTTCAAAGTTTGGGTCTACCTGCATTGCATTCTCTGCAGGATCCTGCGGCCCCTCCTCAGCTACACCATCCCAATTTCGGCAATGGAGACACTGGACAGGAAAGTCAGCAGTCACCTCCGAAGATGGCTTGGGTTACCAAGGAGCCTAAACAGTATAGCTCTGTATGGGCATAACAACAAGCTCCAGCAGCCCTTGAGATCCCTGGAGGTGGAATTCAAGGTGTCAAGAGCCAGAGAAGTGTTGCAGTACTCATGTGACCCAAAAGTGGCCAACGCTGGGATCCAAGTAAAAACTGGCAGAAAGTGGAAAGCAGAGGATGCTGTCCAAGAAGCCGAGGCAAGGTTTAGCAATAGGAACCTAGTTGGTGTGGTCCCACGAGGCTGAGCCGGGCTAGGGTCCTTCCCATCTCCCTGAGTGCACATCAAGGGAAAGGAGAGGAAGCGCCTAGTTCAGGAGGAGGTTAGGGCAGTCGAAGAGGAGTCAAGACCCTGCTTGGCCGTGGCAATGAAACAACAGAGAGCCTGGACAAGATGGGAGAATGCAATGGAGAGGAAAGTGACATGGGCAGAGCTATGGAGAGCTGAGCCTCAGCACAATAGGTTCATCATTCAGGCAGTTTACAATGTGCTACACAGGCCATCGAATCTGCACACTTGGGGCTTAGCCGAAACACCAGCTTGCCCCTTGTGTTCTAAGCGAGAAAGCCTGGAGCATATCCTTAGCAGCTGTACCAAGGCGCTTGGAGATGGAAGGTACTGTTGGAGGCACGACCAAGTCCTTAAGGCCATTGCTGAAGCTATCAGCAGTGGATTGGTGTGGGCAAAACAGGCCCAACCCTCAAAGACAGCCATCACCTTTGTCAAAGCTGGGGAGAAAGCAGCCCCTGCCAGAATAACATCTGCGGGCATTCTGGCTTTGGCAAGAGACTGGCAGCTACTGGTGGACCTCGGTCGACTACTGAAGTTCCCCAGTCACATCACTGTCACCACCCTGGGCCAGACATTGGCCTCGTGTCTGAGTCCACCAAACAAGTGGTATTGCTGGAGTTAACGGTCCCATTGGAAGATCGACTTTAGGAAGCCTTTGAGAGGAAACTTTCCAAGTACATGGGACTTGTTAGAGACTGCCAGCAAGCTGGGTGGAGAGCAAGGTGTCTCCCAGTAGAAGTCGGATGTAGGGGTTTCGCAGCCCATTCACTACCCAAGACTTTCAATATATTAGGCATGGAGGGAGAAAGGAGGAAGAGAGCCATCTGCAATATGACCGATACATCAGAGAGACCCTTGTGATGGCTGTGGCTCAGGAGAGGAGAGCCATGGTGTCATGGTAGCTCGCCATCTGGACAAAAGCCGGGGTCTGATCAAGCCCGGCTAGGTCAACTGGAGGAGGGTGTATAATGTTGAAAGACCCGAAACAGACAATGATTCCAGGAAGATCACTGAAGATGTGTCCAGATATATCAGTAGATGTATGTACACAGCACACGGTATAAAGCGAATAAAAGAAAATTGAGATGTATAAAGTCTTTAGTTGTTCAACATACAAAACAATCATATACAAACAAAAGCAGCAATAAAATTAAGACTTTCATTGTTGGCGAGGCTCCTGAAATAACCTGGTGGTCCAAACGCAAGCGTAGTGACCATATACCCAAGATTCATTAGTGTAGAAAGACAGCTGACATGGAAAGTTGGACGTGCATAGCCGTCAATGGCAGAGCCTTACTTGGGTGTCAGTTGAATGTCAATACACTCTAATGTAAAGTGTATGGTCAAAAATCACAGCCACACATGTTTTTCTGCCATTTAAAATGAATGTAAAATTTGGACGTGCATAGCCGTCAATGGCAGAGCCTTACTTGGGTGCCAGTTGAACGTCGATAAGCTCTAATGTAAAGTGTATGGTGAAAAATCACAGCCACACGTTTTTCTGTCAAAAATCACAGCCACACGTTTTTCTGCCAAATAAATGAAAATAAAATTTGGACGTGCATAGACGACAATGACAGAATGTTACTTGGGTGACAGTTGAACGTCGATATGCTGTAATGTAAAGTGAATGGTCAAAAAACACAGCCAAACATGTTTTTCTGCCATTTAAAATGAAAATAAAATTTGGACGTGCGTAGCCGTCAATGGCAGAACGTTACTTGGGTGCCAGTTGAACGTTGATATGCTCTAATGTAAAGTGTATGGTAAAAAATCACAGCCACACATTTTTCTGCCATTTAAAATGAAAATAAAATTTGGACACAAATAGACGTCAATGGCATTAACTTGTATTGCCTGCAAAACAGCCATATACCCCAAAAAATGTCATAACCCCCCACAAACCAAAATACATTTTGCCACATACAAAAAAAAAATACCACATGGCGAAAAAAAAAAAAAGCCACATGGCAAAATCCATTTTGCCACATGGCAAATAAAAATGCCACATGGCAAAAAAAAAATTGCCACATGGCAAAAAAAAAATTGCCACATGGCAAAAAAAATTGTCACATGGCAAAAAAATTGTCACATGGCAAAAAAAAAATGCCACGTGGCAAAATATGCCACATGGCAAAAACATTTTTGCCACATGATAAAAACCACTTTTGGTTTTCGGCCCTGCTGCCCATTTGTGCAATCAAGGCAGTGACACAAATACACAAACACAAGGAGGAGGGGCTCAGTTTCAATAACAGTATTCGAACATTTACAAACCATTTACAGCAACACAGAGTAAATGCTCTCTCCCTCCATACGTTGTTATGCAACAAATTTTTAATTGCTCAACTTGCAGACATGGCAGATCACTTTAATACACTGGCCATCATATTGACTGGATGATAAACTGTAAACAATGACTGTGGAAAAGATAAGAGGAGCAGGAATGTCACGTCTTGATCGTCCACTTCCATTGTTTACAATTCTGTCATGCCGCACTAAAAATGGCAATAGCATTCACTTCCTTCGTATTCAACTGTTGTACGGAGACACTCGTCTATATTACGTGGTGGGTAATATTAACCGGCTAGCTTATCTTGCACGGATAAGAGGGCAAATTAGCCAACATGCCGTATAGTCTAACTAATTACATGTTTAAGGCCATTATCTGTCCTAGTGTAGACGTAGCCTAAAGTACCCGCTAGTGATGGGAATTTGCTTTTAATGCCTGCCCTGATTTTGCCCAATTGTATTGAAGGAAATTGACCCCTCTGATTTGGAACTCTTGTAGTATTTTTTCATATGACATAAATATGTTATCTTTAAACAAGTGCTGTAACTGGTTTATTCTTTTTTCCTACGATGTGCTAAAAGAAATAGGAGTTTTATTAACTCCAAAGTCTGGATTGTGCCCGATTGGTGAACATTTACATGGCGCTTATTGTGAATGCGTAATGTCCATATCTTTCCACCAAGCTTTGAAGGTACATGATGCCATAGGATTCTTGAAGCAGCTATGTCGCTTGAGTTTGGAACTAATAAAAGGGAGGGTTGCCAGTTGTATTTAATTGCAGTCTGTTTGCTCTAATTCTAGCCGTGATTGTTGTTCAGTGTTAAGAACCACTTAATGAAGTATTTAATTTGATTTGCTATATAATAGTGTGGGAAGTTGGGAGCATCTAAGCCCCCTTCTAAAGCCTAAATTATGCTTCAGCGTTGCAGTGACAAAGTAGCGATGGCATAGACCCCACGTCGTCAACGACCATTCGAAGTTCTGTGTCAAGCAAACGCGTTGCTCTGTAATTCACCGCCAAACCACTAGAGGGGTGTTGCCTTGTGTTTGTTCGGTTTTGGGGGACTCGTGTCAAATTCAGTTTTTTTTTTCCGGTTAGACAACAATGGCAACGAAGATGGAACGCTTAAATGTGGATATTCAGCTTATCTTCATTGAACAACAAATGTTGATCATAAAAATATTGAGGTGCAGGCAACGCTCCACGGTTGTGGAGGTGGTCTGTGCGACTGTTGATACCGCACAGAGACTGGCAGTCACATTACACATTACAACCAGCCAGAGGGAAGCCATAGCACATTAAAAAGAAAAAAAAAAAAAAAAAAAAATTAATGACCGTTGCTTCAGCACGAGATGTTAACCACTCTATAGGGTAGCACACATCACTCTGAATTTAAGATGTATTACAAGAGAAACAATGTAAAAGGTTTGGCACTCTTCTGTATTGTGCATAAAACCACACTTATGAGAGGGGATGATGTTTTTTTCTAAAACTAGGTGGTGTGTACGCAGAATTTCTTTTTTTGGATGGAGGGGGCAAAACACTGATTTTTAAAGCCTTGCTCCATTTGTACTAGGCTTAAATTGAGAACCTTGTGTGAGACCTTGTTTAACTAGAGAAAAATTGGTGTTTTATCCACTATATAAGAGATGCACAAATTTAGCATAAGATTATATTTATTTTATTTTTGAATCAACTAAACTACGACCACTGCTACTGTACTACTACTAATCTTGATTGCACCATCCTTTTTTAAGATGACCAGTTTTTATGTTGTAAAATTGGACTAGGACACCTTCCCCCCCCCATGATATTTACAGTGGTACCTCTACTTATGAAATTAATTGGTTCTGGATGTAGTTTTGTAAAGTGAAAATTCCGCAAGTAGAGACACGTTTTCCATGTATATGCCCTAATCCGTTCCAAGCCCCCCTAAATTTAGACATAAATCTTTTATACAGGATAAAAATGAATTAAATCATGAAACAAATACGTTACAATTAGATTATTGCACGAAAGCAATAAAATAAGAGTTGTGCATAATGTAAAAAACAAAACAAAAGAATAAGAAAAAAATGAAGTTAATACACCCACGTAAAGCTGTTGGAACACGAGGGGCAAATGGAGAGGATGCTGGGATACACACATACACATATCGTAGAGGTCCCTCTTAATCAATGTCAGGAAGATGCTAGGCAATAGCCAATGGCAGAGCAACTATACGTATGTTATGTTAAGTAAACTCTGGGAGCTGAGTGTAGAAGCCCATACTGTATTTTTGCCTTTCGTATCCTGAAATTTCTTTCGTAACAAGAGGCAATTTTTTACCATTGAGGCGTGTCTTATTCTGAAAAGTCCTGATGTAGAGATGTTCGTAAGTAGAGGTACCACTGCGTACATATAATATATATATTGACCTTTTTTTCACTAACAAAGCAAGAATTTAATTGGTGTGCATTACCATTATGTTTACTGTTCACATGACAAATAAAAATGTGAATCTTGACATTCTGTTATTTTTTGGTAGGGTATCTGTTGCACTTTGTTGAATTGCAACTGTGAAAACTTTAAACCTTGCAAGATGAAACAACGGCAGTGTGAAAACTGCATGCACGGTTGGGTTGCACACGGTAAGCTGAAATCATACAACTGAATGGGTCTTTAAAGGGTATTAAAACACTAAGGGGCTGTGAGATATCAATAGAACCGTTATGTGGCAAGATAACATATTAATAAAGTTAACAAAAAAATAAATCACATTCATGAGCAATTATCGAAAATAGATTGAAAATTACGAACTTTTCCGAAAGTATTCCGGAAACAGCTGAATTGGGCGGAGACGTCATAACATGGAAAAAATAGGTCGAAGTTTATCGACGAGAGAGTTGCGTTCGTGTTTCATCAAAAAATCGCTAAAATGGTTCAAACCTGTCATGCTATGTGGTGTACAAATAGCCATATGTCGCAATGTAGTACCCATGAGTTCTAGAACGCAAGAAAAAGAGCTGGACTAAGTAGACACTGAGTAAAGTTCGTCAGTGCTAAGAGGGCTAATTTTGCGG
This sequence comes from Corythoichthys intestinalis, assembly GCF_030265065.1. Classification (NCBI taxonomy): domain Eukaryota; kingdom Metazoa; phylum Chordata; class Actinopteri; order Syngnathiformes; family Syngnathidae; genus Corythoichthys; species Corythoichthys intestinalis. Next base: position 83,098,383 of record NC_080395.1, read on the forward strand.
ACCCAGCCTCCGGCACGGTTTTGTGTGGTGCGCATTTTACTCCTGAAAGCTATACGAAACATGGACAAATTAAATCAGGTTTTGATAAGAAATTGCTGGTGAAAGCAGATGCGGTGCCCACCTACACACGCTGTCCCAAGATATCAAGAAACAGGACGATGACTGGCTCTGATGAGACCACCCCACCACCCCAGGCAAAGCAAAGGAGGAAAATGGCCAGAGTGAGTACTCTTTGATAATAAGAAACATATCACGCATTGGATATAGGACTGGACACATATATAAATTATCGCTCGTAAAATATATAGAACAAATCCTCTAATCCCATTCATATTTGTGTCGGTTGGCAGAGCAAAAACCGATGATAGCACAATAAATGATAATTATTCTATACATTACTTTTTTTTGTGGTCACGGTGTATGAGCTTCACAAAAAGAAATGCAAAACAAACCATTCGGTGTTTCCCACACAATCTGTTGTTGCCAGTGTTTCATTAGTGTGATTGCTCACCTCAATGATCCTTTCATTAAGATGCATTGGCTTTCGTTTGGGCTCAAATTGATAATCCAAAACACCAAAGAAAGGTTCATAACTCTCCTCGTCACCATTAGAAGAATGTTCGTTACGTCGGATTCGTCGCTGCAACTAGAAACAAAATTGTCCGCCATCATCACCGCCATTCAGTACTAAGCACTTAGCCGGTTGTTTCCTTGTTGTGACGTCACGCACACAATATGCTAGATTTCCGGGATCTCGGGGGCGGGTCCTTTTAGCTTGACAATCGATCCTAATTTCTATCATTTTCTTGGTGTTGCGATGTGTGTAATTACACGAAGTGGCATGATATGAATCCAAAAGGCATGCGTTTATGGATAAATGATGGAATATTAGCATTTCCCCAGGTGTTGTCATACCCTTTAACAGCTTTGAATTGGTATAGAATGGAATTGAATCTTTATTGTCATTGTAACATGATAAGAATACTGAACTGTTCCTGATTGTTATTTTGGTTGAGAAACTGTTAAAAGATTAATATATGAGAATTTGGGAAATCTTGTCAAAGAGCTGAAGGCGAAATTCAGATAATGTACTCTATGTACAGTAATTTCAGGACTACAAAGTGCACCTGACTGTTAGCGTCATTGCTCAAATTTTACAAAATTTAAGAAAAAATCCATCGATATGCCACACCTGACTATAAGCTTTTGCAAAGTCATACAATGGAATTAATGTGCGATTCTAACGACAGTAAATACATGACATATTTTTCAGACAGTAAGTTGCTACTCTGATCTCTCCGTTTGTAACCTGGGGCAATTATAACAACAATAAACCACAATAAAAAACAATAACCCTTATCATTACGGAAAACCCATCTAAGTCTAACCATGGATTATTAGACATATTTTAAAAGTTTGGATAACCAAATGCCATGACAGCCAAGGCTAAGCTAATTGCATGTTTGCAGAGTTCCTTCTTTTCTTCTTCAGTGGCACGCCTGTTTAGGGCTAACGGTGGATCTTGCGTTGAAGTTTCTTGATTTCGTGTTTGTGTTACTCTACAACAGGGTTCACCAAATCCGGACCTCATGGCCACTTTTCCAGTCGCATTTTCCATGTGTCCCTCCTCCAACGCACCTGAATCAAACAATCAGGATCATTATCAGGTTTCTGGAGATCTTGCTGATTCATCATATCATATGATTCAGGTGTGTTAGGGGAAATAGACATGAAAAATACATTAGATCTGGATTTGATGAACCCTGTTCTACGATTTTGTGAAATTTGGGTGGTGCAGCTTATAGTCAGTATATACTGTATGTATGTATATAGAGTTTAAAACATATATATAGTGTATATCTGTTATATTAAGTGACATTCTTTTTTAACATTACAACAGGCTTTCAAAGAGCATAAAACCAAATGATATTACGATAAAAATGTATTAATGAAAACCTTAGTGTTATTACCTATATATGTTACATATGATGCATTTCTTTTATTGTTTACTTAAAAAAAAAAAAAAAAAAAAAAAAAGATATTTTTTTAAATGTGGCAATACATCTGCATATATACGTCCTTTTATTGCTGTCCCTATGTTCCTCATCAAATGAATTAGTTCCACATCAAATGAATTACAGGGGTTGGACAAAATAATGGAAACACTTTTAAAAAATCCACAAAAAGTAATTTAATATGGTGTAGGTCCGCCTTTTGCGCCAATTACAGCCTCAGTTCTCCAAGGTAATAATTTATACAACTTGTGAATTGTTTCCAAAGGAATTTACGGCCAGAATACCCTCTAACTCTTTTAGAGATGGTGGCGGGTGAAATTGATGTCTTAAATCTCTAAAACTGACCATAAATGCTCAATGTTGAGGTCTGGGGCATAGACTCCATAACCTATTGACATGACACGGAAAACAGGGCCAATTTGTAGGGGGCCTATTTTCATAAACTTTAAATTCAAATATTTTCAAAACCAAAGCTGCTACCGACCTAAAACCAAAAAAGGCACCTACCTTAGCCATATATGAGTCTCCATGAGCAACGGCCTTAAAAAAATTCAAAGTCGTTCCCTTATGAAATCTTGATTAATTATGTTTTAAATAAGTATAACACAACTTAATACGGCTATAAAAGTCTGATTTTATACTAGATGCACAAAAAAATCAACAAATGCAGAGATAATTATCAATCACCAATATTTTGAGGATCAATAGCAATATTTAACATATAATATTTTTTTACGTTTAAGTTTTTGTCCAAAATAGCAACTTAATTTTTTTTTTTTTTAATTTACTGCGAGTTTTCAACAGCTAATAAATCACTCAATTTAACATGAGAAATTTAATACTTAAGGAACACATGCAGAATCTGTTATAATTAATATGTAAATAGATTATGAATAAATTCTACAGTATAGACAATCACAACCTATTATAGAATAGAATAGCCCTTTATAGACATTATACACTATATAATGTCAGTGCCGCCTGGCGCCTGGCGTAAACAGCTTTTCTGGCAAAAATTCTTGTGAATAAATGCTTGAATCCCCGAATTCTTCATAGATATGGACATAAAACAATCTCGATTCTTGGTTAAAAGCAAAGAAACCGTGCAGTTAGCGTTTATTTTACGTATACTGATAAAGTACAATGCTACCGTGTTGGCGAATGAGGCTAGCGGCCGCTTGGCGTAAAAGGAGCTTCTTCCTTGAACAAATCATTTCAGAGACAATCCTTCCTGTTTGTATGCGGTACAGTTTTCGTAGTTCTTCCAAAATTCAAGCTTAATCTCGGTTTGACATGACCGTGTGCCGCTTTCGACTGACTATATGAAGATTCAAGCTCGGCCCCCTATGGTAAGGCACCGCTCAAAGAATGATGATGTGTCACGTCAATAGTAATGATGTCTATGTCTGGGGATTGTGCCAACCATACGAGATGCTCAACTTCATTGGAATGTTCCTCATGCCATTCTTTAACAATATGTTCAATGATTATGAGGCCAAAATGTTAGGTGTATTTGGTCCAACCCCTGTACCTTGGAAAATCATACCTCACATAGGTACGGGGGAAGTAACATAATTTTTAGAAGTGATATAATCTCTTTATCTCTCTCTTTGTGAGATGTTGCCAAAAAAGTGCTCTTTTTAATGGATTTCATGTGAATATTGCTTAATTTGACTGGGGGGGGGGGCTATTCATAGTGTGTCAACTTACATTATCACAATATTATGACTTAATAAAAGCACGTCTGCCTCACGGTTCTGAGATCAAGGGTTGAATCTCGGGTTCCGTCCATCCTGTGTGGAGTTTGCATGCTCTCCTGCATGGGTTTTCCATGGGTGCTTCAGTACCCTCCCACATCCCAAAAACATGCATGGTAGGCTTATTGAAGAATCCAAATTGTCCATAGGTATGAGTGTGTGCATGAATCGTTGTCTCCTTGTGCCCTGCAGTTGGCTGGCAACCAATTCAGTGTTTACACCGCCTCCTGCACATAGTTGGCTGGGATAGGGTCTAACACCCCCTGAGACCCTTGTGTGGGTGAACGGCACGGAATCAAGAAAAGAAATGATGCCTATCCAAATTTGGGGCTTGTTTAGTCTTGAGGTCACCATATACTACTGCTATTATAATTAAAATGATAAAAACATTTATTTTCGATCATCGCTCCTTTTTGTTGTTAATGTGATATTATTTTACACTGCATTGTAAAGTCATCCCAAATTTTGTGCATATGTTCTAGCTCTGAGTAAATTGAAGGTACACCACATGTATCACAACAGCCAGGTGGAGATTGTGCATTCCGATGTGGTGTTTGACATCTGCAGCCTGATGCTATATGGAACCCATGCTATTCCAGTGCGCCTGAAGATCCTCTTGGACCGGCTGTTTTCCGTTCTCAAGCAGGAAGAGGTTATCAAAATTCTCAATGCACTTGAATGGACACTACAGGACTACATCCGAGGATACATACTTCAGGTAAATGAGGGCGGGTGATGGGTCAACTTCCCCACATAGATGTATTTGTGGTTACCTTAAATAAGTACACATGCACACAACACCAACTTGGACTTGAATCATGGTGAAAAGCTTCCCAATTTTTTTTTTTTAAATGATTTTGTCTGTTACTAAAATAATCAGTACACATTTATCATAGTTCATAGAGGTGCGTTGTGTCATTATTTTTACATAATTATCAGCATTTCTTTTCTTCACACACACACAAGCACCCACGCACACACACACACACACACACAGGAATATTCATATATATAGTGGAGAGCAGAAGTATTTGCACCACTTGTGATTTCGCAAGTACACCCACTTAGAAAATAGGTAGAGGTTTGAAATTTCAATCATAGAAACATTTCCACTTTTAGAGACATAATCTAAAAAAAAATACATAACTCACATTGTATGATTTTTATTCATTTATTTGTAAATTAATGGGGTTCATAAGTATTTGTACCCCTGTGAAAATCAGTGCTAATAATTAGTTCTTATTTGCAATTACAGAGGTCAGAAGCTTTCTGTAGTTTTTCACCAGGTTTTCACATTCCTCTACACAAATCTTCTCTAGATCTGTCTGGTTTTTGGGCTGTCGTTGATCAACACAAAGTTTCAGCTCCATCCAAAGATTTTCTATTTGATTGAGGTCTGGAGACTCGCTGGGCCAATCCGAACCTTGACATGCTTTTTACGCAGCCACTCCTTAGTCAACTTGGCTGTGTGCTTCGGATCATTTTAATGTTGGAAGATACAGCCACGACTCATCTTTAAGTCCCTGACTGAGGGAAGGAGGTTGTTGCTCAAAATCTGACAATACATTTCACCAATCATCCTTTGCTTTACGCAATACAGTCGTCCTGTCCCCTTTGCCAAAAAGCAGCCCCAATGCATGAGGTTTCTACTCCCCTACTTCACAGTGGGGATGGTGTTCTTGGGACTCATACTTCTTTTTCCTCTGCACACGATGAGTAAAGTTTGCACCAAAAAGTTATACTGTGGTCTCATCTGACCACATGACTTTCTCCCATGACCCCTCTGCATCATTCAGATGGTCCCTGGTAAACTTCAGAAGGGGCCTTCACATGTACTGGCTTCAACATATGAACCTTCTGAGCAGTGCGTGATTTTAACCTATTGCACCATAGTGTTCTACTGACTGGTCTTTGAACCTGTGCATCCAGTTCTCTTCAGGTCATTCAACAGCTCCTGCCATGTAGTTCTAGGCTGAGCCCTCACTTTTCTCATCATAAGTGATGTCCTACACTGAGCCCCAGTCCGAGGTAGATTATCAGTCATGTTTATCTTTTTCTATTTCCTAGCAATTCCTGCAACTGTTGATTTATTCTCACCAAGCTGCTTTCCAATTGTCCCATATCCTTATCCAGCTTGTGTAGCTCTACAATTATTTTTCTGGTGTGTTTCGAAAGCTCTTTGGTCTTGGCCATGGTAGCAGTTGGATTATGACTGACTGTGGGGTACACAACTGACAATATTGAGCTTAAACGGATGGTGGGTGGGTGGTTATTCATGGGGTAAAGGTGGACTTTTTTAAAGGTAGACTGACAACTCCTTAAGTGTCATAATTATTGCTGATTGTCAGGGGAACAAATATTTATGAACCCCAGTAAATTACAAATACATTATTAAAAAAAAAAAAATCAAGTAATATGTACTGTAGTACTCCATGGTACTTTCCGATTGGGAAAAGGACAACAAATGACAAAAACTTTCCTCTGTTTGTTGATAGGATGTAGCAGGGAAGGTACTGGACCGTTGGGCCATTATGACGTATGAGGAGGAGATTGCAACACTACAACAGTTCCTGCGCTTTGGTGAGACCAAGTCTATAGTTGAGGTCATGGCTCTACAAGACAGACAGGGACAAGCAGTACTAGTTCCCAGCACTCGGACCATCTCAGATATTCGCAATTTCATTGAGCGTAACAGTCCATGCCCTACGGCTGTGTCTACAATCAAAGAAGAGAAGCAGAATGGCGAGAACATGCACCACTTTGAGAACTTAATTAATAGCATGGCATTCATAGTACCTTTCCAGCTGTTGAGCTCTGTTCCAGCCCCATTTCTTGGCTCCCCTGCCAGTTTAAGCCATCAGCGTCAGCAAATATACAAGGAGTACTGCCACAGGTCAGTAGATCATCAGAGTCAGAGGCAAGTGGATCAAGACCAGAATAGTCATGCAAGTCAAAACCCACCGTGTTCAACAGACATCAGCCATATCGATGCCCACTCTGTAATATGCAGTGAGGATCAAGACAAATCAATAGAATGTATTTCCTGGACAAAAATGGTTGAGACAGAAGATTTTTTAACAAGTGACAACTGCTCTGATGTCCCCATGACCTCTGACTCTACTCAATTTTCACCTTCTTCTAAGCTGCACAATCGAAGGAGTGGAGTGGGGATTTTAGTAAGCAGTGGAAGTGGAGGATCTCTGAAAAAGAGTCGTGTATTTTGCAATGCTTGTGAGAAGACATTCTATGACAAAGGTACACTAAAAATCCACTATAACGCAGTTCACCTGAAGATTAAGCATAAGTGTACAATCGAAGGATGCAACATGGTGTTTAGCTCATTGCGAAGTCGCAACCGCCACAGTGCCAATCCCAATCCACGACTCCACATGCCCATGAATCGCAACAATCGAGACAGAGACATACGGTATAGCATGCATACCTATGAGCGTCCTGCAGAGACACCCTCTGGCTTTGACACATCCATTTCAATCTGCTCTGCAGAAAGCCATAAGTCGGTTCCAAGTGCTTTCCAAGGTATGAGCCAGAGCGGACTTCTCTTTCCTAACCTAAAGACAGTACAGCCGGTCCTGCCTTTTTACCGCAGTCCTGTTACACCAGCAGAGCTTGTAAGTACCCCAGGGACGCAACCCTCGCCTTCTCTAATAGCATCCTCAACGTCTGTAAAACTGGCCGCTGTTCCTGAGCCCCTACCCCAATCAAAAAAAAAATCCCGAAAGTCAAACACGCCAATAAAGATAGAAAAGGAAATGGTAGCGAGAGATGATCAAGTTGATCAAGAGAGTCATTTAGAAGAGGACATTCTTTCATGGGAGGGAGACTATGAAGAATGTGAAGGTCACAGAGCAGAAGGACAAATGTGTTTTGTAACAAATAAGATGAAGACCCAAGAGAAAACTAGGTATTTTGATGAAGTGCGAGAAAGGAAAGGTAGCAAGTCTTTGTTGGACCATTCTATTGGAATGTTAACGGGAGAGCACAAAGATGACATCACACAGAAGGTAGAAACAGTCACCACCATTACCTCTCATTTAAAAAACAAGTTGATCAAAAGCCTTCGGGACAACCAATCTGCTAGTCAGGAATGCTGTTTTAATGAGGAGAGTGATAGCAAAGAGTGTCAAAATGCACTACAAGGAGCTGATCACTTTTCAAAGTTACAGTGGAGAGAGCAGAGGATGACCGACAGGAATGGTTTTCAACTCTCAGACGACCAAAAAAAGGAAGGCTCTCAGGCCAATGAAAACTCAAGTCCCTCAGATCTTGACCTGAAAGCTGACCAGTTTCACGACTATGAAACCACTTTTAAGAACCACGACAAAGTGAACGGCTGTCCTGCCACATTTTCCTCACGCGGGAGCCGAGATAGGTGAGATGCTGAGGCATGTATGTTGTTTCAATGTATTAAAGTAAATGGAGATAGATTGGGTCTATGAATTGTTATAGAATGAGGTGGTGCAATTCCGTGGCTTTATGGGTCCACAATTGTTAAATGCACACATTAAAGCATTTGACCCAGCCACAAGGCATGTAGCTCATACATTAATGATTTTTTTTTTTTTAGGTTAAACATTCAGTAATGTGTTTTTTAAACCACCGATAGAGAAAATAGTAGTTCTCAAAGTATAAATGTTAGTATGAGTTAAAATAATTAGATATTAAAACCCCTCTTGATGTTTTTGTTTTTATAAAATTTGTAAAATTAGTTTAACTAGTAGGTCGCCATTGCTGTTGGCACCGCAAAGCGCTGTGGGCGGCGCTGCCGGGCTTTCAAAATATGACTGTCGTGCAGGGGTCGGGAACCTATGGCTCGCTCGTGAGCCAGATATGGCTCTTTGACGGCTGCATCTGAATAGACTAGACTAGACTAGACTAGACTAGACTAGACTAGACTAGACTAGACTAGACTAGACTAGACTAGACTAGACTAGACTAGACTGGACTACAATAGAACTGTCAGCAAAACATTGTCAACAACGAAATTTGACTTGGCACTCCAGTATAAAAATATGAATTGAAAATACTTAGGAAAATACTGTATATACAAGTTTTTGTGACAAAACATTAAATTTCTGCATTTTAGACACTACTAACATTCACTCATCGTCTGCTCGCCATTACGAATCCATCTGCAGTCATACATAAACATACTTAAAGTGCATGTGACACGAAAAAGCATGTTTATTTCATAATACACGCGATATTTTTTGCTCCTGAATGAATAGGACCGCTTGGATGTGTGTGGAAGCGATCGCTATATTTATTCAGTTTTTTTAATCCCACGCCATGAAAATGAGTGACTTCCGGCTTCGGTCTTGCATTGAGGAGGAGGGCGCTGTGACGTGTACGGATGAAGGTGTCCTCTTCACTATACAGCTGTACTGTTGTGCAAGAGGACTAAGGATTCAGCTGATTTTGCGGATTAATACGTTTATTTTTCGCATTACGCCAGTCAAACGGCTGCAGAAAAATCTTGCAGTATGAGGGAGAGGCGTGTGCGCCTTTTTGGAATTTCAAAAGGTTCCCATTCACAGTGGATATTGGCCAAAACAAGCCCTACTACTGTGGTACCATTGGACTTACGAGGAAGTGAGTAAAAGTCTTGTTTTGTATTATATCAAATACGAATACAGCGATTACAAAGTAAATACTACAAACTTTCTTTAAATAAAGTACTACTTAGGTTTGATCATTGATAGGCATGTAAAAAGCTCTCCTCATGCAAATTAGCTGCACGTTAGCTGCACAACAACTGGATCCGCCCTCCGGCGGTGAACGAGCTGTAAATTGCTCTCCGCCGGGTGGTTAGCCGATCCGCGAAGACAATCGACAACTCAGTCGTCATGTCAAATAATCCGGGCTAGTTATTTGTGATTTTCCGCTTCGAAGACTTTGAAACACCACTCGGTTCGGGTTAGCATGTCGGCCAGCTGTCACGCCTCTTGGTTTGTTTACATTCTCCGAAGCCGGGGAAGGGAAATGACATATGTCCGATTTAGGTGTCATAAAATATCGTTCGGAAGGTGCGACAATAAAGGTGAAGTTGACAGTTTTGACCATTATGGAGTAATTTTGCCATGTCGTCCTGAATAAGTGCATTTTTATTATTTCATATTCCATTTAGCACAAGACTGTTATTTGTCATGACCATGTCATTTATTAAGCAATTGGGGAAAAATACGTGGATAAAAAGAATATCCTGTAAAAATACTGGAGTAAAGAGACAGAAACAATGACATTTTGCGGCTCTCTTCGTCGCGTTTTCTTTGTTCTGAATAATTCCCCCTCAATGGGCTGAATAGTAAAACCGATGAGCCCAGTCTCCCGCTGACGTCATCCACCTGTTGGGGACGCTAGAGCCTTATAATGGTAGGCGTGGCTGACCGGCAGATTAAAAGACTAATTTATTGTCATCTGGGCTATGCTAAATTGTTGTATATAATCGAATCATCTCAAAATATGATTCTAATTCACATAATAATGCTCTTTAAGACTTTTTTTCTCCTGTCGTATGCTCTTTAACGATTAACATATTTTGAACTATATTAACACACAGTACACATAACAATCATCCTAAAATAAAGTAATCCACTAATATACACAGTCCAATTATACTCTTTTTCTCACCTGAAACCAGAAAAAAATACTTTTAACAACAACGTCCGTCTCGCATTGCTGCACAGATGGCTCATTTCTTATTCGCTCTAAAATGCACACTTATCACTCATGCACGCCAAGAAGTGAACGCTGCCCCCTGCTGGTTTAAAACCGTAAGTACAATATTGTCTTTTCAGGCTGAAACTTGTGTGTATATTTTCCACAAACACAACGAAATCAGATGAAACAGTTTCTCTGTGGACACAACAAAATATTAAAATAACTATTTTAATATTATTTAATTATTATTTATTATTTAATTTAATTATTATTTATATGAGCTATTAAAATGAATTCAGAGACTTATTGTACTTTAAAAGTGTTGAAATTACATAAAATGCACATATTACTTGTATTTTTAGTTTGAAACATATTGTATGGCTCTCACAGAATTACATTTAAAATATGTGGTGTTCATGGCTCAGCCAAAAAGGTTCCCGATCCCTGCGCTAGTGACATGAACACGTCATCTGTTCATCCCTTTAAATTTGAATCTGAGATGAACATTAATGAACAGGTCAAGACTGTTGATATTTCACAAAATGAGCATCAAAAGCAAAATGAACAGGAAAGATGGGATGAGACATGAATAGACAAAACCAGGGTGGAATGTTTTGAACATTCAATAGACACTCTGGGTTCACAAGAACACGAGCTTCATTTCTCTCGAACATGCCACAGTCTCATCAACCACATTTTCTCTCATCAAAGTCTTTTTCTCACACCCAAAGATCCTCAAGAGATCTTGAGTGTGCATTTCAAGTAACATAGGAATTTCCATATATTACACTGGTGTTCTGCCAAAATGTCCTACACCGGTGAAATATCTACAAGAGGCGAATTTGACACCTTGAGTACTACCGTGCGCTTTCATCTTATTTTGTATAGATGCATAGAGGCAGAATGTACTAAAAATGTCTTAGGAAGATACTTAAACTTAATAACATGAAATAAGGGGGATTTAAATACGACTAATAATAAATAAGACTAATGTGGTCAACAGCTCAACAATCTGCTTTATAGCTACCACAAGAAAACAATTTACAAAAGAATGAGAGGGAAACACATGCAAAAGGTATTTTGAGGCAATGAAAAAGTAATATAGGCTGTCTTGGGACCATGGAAAAAGTGCTTAGGAAATGAATTTCGTTCCATTAAACTGGATCTACACAGTCAATGTATTTTTTCATAGCCAAATCTCTTCTTGACTCTGGGTTAAAAGGTCTACTCAGAATATTTCTCCAAACCTCGTCACCAGCCACAGATGTATCTTAATGTGAATACACAAAAACAAAAATCTTGTGCTGCTGTTTTTGCTTGTTTTAAGTGCTATATTAATTCTGGAAACACAAAATTTCTATCAAATGTCATCAACACATCTAACAAATATTTGAAGTATTGGTGCCTTAGTGTACACATAGGCAAATTCAGAGTGAGAAATGTAGCTAATTTCTTAATGCAAATGGTTCAATATAAGTGATTTGCACCCAGCACAATGTAATATATATTAAATTTAGCGAAAAGCTTATATATTAGAAACATCATAAACTACTATGTAATAAAAGTAGGGCTGCAGCTATTGAATATTTTAGTAGTCGATTAATCGATGAGCTAGTTAGTTAGATTATTTGAGTAATCGGATAAGGAACATAAAAATTTAAAATACCTGAGCTGAGCCTCAAACGGTATAAAAAAACAAAAAAATTGGGATTTATGTCCAACAAAAGAACATTTGGCTAACTTACATAGCAAAAGGCTGCTAGCTTAAATGCTATAAAACGCTAATGTTTTGTTTTTTTTTTGTTTTTTTTTTACACAATGCTCTTAACAAATGGTTCATGACACATATTCCCACAAAAAACAACTAAATATACCTATAAATTACTTTAAGAATGCATTAAAAAACATTAGGCCAAACAAAAACTTAGCTTATGTTGGTCTTAACAAGGAGCAGCTGGATTTAGTCACATAAAATGAGGCAGACTAGAGGGCAGTGTATCCACCCAAATCAATTAAACTAAATGCAAACACTTTCAAAACAAACCATTACAACCCCACTTTAATTAAACGAGTACTCAAAGCAGAAAAAATTAATTCGAATATTTTTTTCTAATCGAATACTCGAGTTAATTGATTAATCGTTGCAGCACTAAATGAAAGACATAAAAAATGAACATCAAGATCGTAAATGGCTGAAAATCAACCGAATTGCCACCACACACTCCTAATTCTGAATCATGGCAAAAATTTAATAAGACAAAAAAATAAATACACAAAAGGTTTGAATCATTCACAAGTATAGTATAGCACATTTATTCAAATATGGCAGCGTGTCTGAATATAGATTATTACACATTCAAATATTTAAAAAAAAGATAAAGCACTGTACATTATGACATTGTGTGAATATTACTCCTCAATATCACTTTCAATCTGTCCTCTGTTTCTTTTGAAACATTCTCACATGCTTGGCACTGACATAAATCTGTACAAGACAGTTCTGCTGACATACACGAACATCCTTCCGTTTCACGTTTGGTCGCCTTGCAACTCCAGTGGACTACTTGCAAAAAACTTTCAGGGGTAGGATTCGTAGTCATCCATGTCACTGCCAACTGCCCCTCCCTAATGTGCCACCCATTCAAAATGGGTGAAGGAAGGGGCACACATTTTGTCATAAAATGTTTCATAATTGCTGCTTGGTAGTTTGCTCTCCTGCAGTGTTGGAGTTCTGGCAAGGCCATACAGAAAGATTTGTATCATGCATCATTTACATTCTTGGCAGACTGGCCATACAGGTGTCACACATATTTACTTATTTAAATTCAATTCAATTTGTATAGCCCTCAATCACAACAGAGGTCTCAAAGGGCTTTACAGAGGCAGTATGATACACAATTAGAAATGAAGCAACAAAGATGAATAGATACAGTTCAAGTCCTGGGTATCCCCTATCCTTAAGACCCTCCATGCCGGCAAGGAAAAACTCCAAAAACTCCAGAGTCAATTGGGAGAAAAATGAGAAACCTTGGGGAGTACCACAGTCAGGAGAGATCCACTCCCAGGACGGATAGACAGGAACCCCAGAACGGCTAATGGGAATTAGCAAGCGAAATTGTAGTCCGTAAAAATACAGTGGAGTAAAGGAGCAAGAAGAGGTCCCTCTGGTCAGATGAGACGGGGGTAGCGTGTTAAATGTCTGTAGTTCAAGTTTAAAATCTCTGCACAGCTTTGTAACCCAGTCAGATATTCGTCTTTATGAAATGCAACAGAATTTTTTTTTTTTGCCTTTGCAATATAAGGCACTGGTCGAGTCACAACCTGTAAATGTATGGATGCCAATAAGTACTGAACACACACTAGTGCCAAGAGCTGCTGAGACCTTAAAGACATCAACAATCCACCTTCTATTGCCTATTTCTGTAGGTGCTGTAGAATCTTTCTGCAGACTTACAGCATTGATCCTGCCTGAAACACAAAAAAAAATACAAGGAAAATTGAGTATGTGCATGTGCATGCACATGTGTTTTTAATTAAAATATGCGCACACAATTTAAATTGATAACAATTAACCTTGTAGTATTTTACTTTTTTTGTTTACAAGAATCATGGGGAGACACATTATATTTTAGTTACCTGTATTCTGAACCATCAAGATCCTCTTGGTCCTTCACTATGTCCACAAATATCTTTTGTAGCTTGTCCATTCGCAGCACTTCCTGGTCAACTATAATCCTTTGACGGATGGCGGTCCATCCATCCATCCATTATCTTCCGCTTAGTCCGGGGTCGGGTCGCGGGGGCAGCAGCTTTAGCAGGGAAGCCCAGACTTCCCTCTCCCCAGCCACTTCAGCCAGCTCCTCCGGCGGGATTCCAAGGCGTTCCCAGGCCAGCCGAGCGACATAGTCTCTCCAGCGTGTCCTGGGTCCAGCGTGTCCTCCTACCGGTGGGACATGCCCGGAACACCTCTCCAGGGAGGTGTCCAGGAGGCATCCGAACCAAATGCCCGAGCCACCTCAACTGGCTCCTCTCAACGCGGAGGAGTAGCGGCTCGACACCAAGCCCCTCCCGGATGACCGAGCTTCTCACCCTATCTCTAAGGGAGAGCCCGGACACCCTGCGGAGGAAACTCATTTCGGCCGCTTGTATCCGGGATCTTGTTCTTTCGGTCACGACCCACAGCTCGCTACCATAGGTGAGGGTAGGAACGTAGATCGACCGGTAAATCGAGAGCTTCGCCTTTTGGCTCAGCTCCTTCTTCACCACAACGGACCAGTGCAGAGTCCGCATCACTGCAGACGCTGCACCGATCCGCCTGTCAATCTCCCGCTCCCTCCTACCCTCACTCGTGAACAAGACCCCAAGATACTTGAACTCCTTCACTTGGGGCAGGATCTCATCCCCGACCCGGAGAGGGCACTCCACCCTGTTCCGGCTGAGGACCATGGTCTCGGATTTGGAGGTGCTGATCTTCATCCCAACCGCTTCACACTCGGCCGCGAACCGCCCCAGTGAGAGTTGGAGGTCACGGCTTGATGAAGCCAACAGCACCACATCATCTGCAAAAAGCAGAGATGCAATGCTGAGGCCACCAAACCGGACACCCTCAACGCTTCGGCTGCGCCTAGAAATTCTGTCCATAAAAATTATGAACAGAATCGGTGACAAAGGGCAGCCTTGGCGGAGTCCAATCCTCACTGGGAACGAATTCGACTTACTGCCGGCAATGCGGACCAGACTCTGACACCGGTCGTACAGGGACCGAACAGCCCTTACCAGGGGGCTCGGTACCCCGTACTCCCGGAGCACCCTCCACAGGACTCCCCTAGGCACACGGTCGAACGCCTTCTCCAAATCCACAAAACACATGTGGACTGGTTGGGCGAACTCCCATGCACCCTCGAGGACCCTGCCGAGGGTGTAGAGCTGGTCCACTGTTCCACGGCCGGGACGAAAACCACACTGCTCCTCCTGAATCCGAGATTCGACTTCCCGACGGACCCTCCTCTCCAGCACCCCTGAATAGACTTTACCGGGGAGGCTGAGGAGTGTGATCCCTCTATAATTGGAACACACCCTCCGGTCCCCCTTTTTAAAAAGGGGGACCACCACCCCGGTCTGCCAATCCAGAGGCACTGTCCCCGATGTCCACGCAATGTTGTAGAGGCGTGTCAGCCATGACAGCCCCACAACATCCAGAGCCTTTAGGAACTCCGGGCGGATCTCATCTACCCCTGGGGCCTTAGTTTAGTTTAGTTTAGTTTAGTTTATTCACACATCGTATCATGGTACACACATGAACATGGTCATATATACAAGCAATTCATCTGACAAGATGTATGAAAGGGACACTCCGAATAAGCTATTTAAAGCTTTTAGTAGGGGCCCAGTCAAACAACACACACTCATTCATACACATACATGCAATTAACTATGGGAAATTTCAAAATTCTGATTACATCGGATTTGACATGTGATACCTTAGGAATGTTATTCAAAGACAGCATATTAAACATACATAGCAAGGAGATGAGTTTTCAGTTTTTTCTTAAAAATAGAGATGGAGTGTGACATTTTAAGTGTTTCGTCCAGTTCATTCCAGATCTGTGGTCCTCTGCATACAATCCCAAAGCTTGTAGACTTTAGACTTCTGGTTTTTCCTGTGATATGATGTTTTCTTCTAGTAGTATATGTGTGCTGAGGAGTACTGATTGGGATGAGATCACTTAATTTACGGTTTAGTTTATGGATGACCTGATACATTATGCAAGCATTTTGAAAGTAGTTGTGTTCTTTTAGCCTCAGAAGGTGGTGGTGGTGAAATATTAATTTAGTAGGAGCATTGAACCCAGACCATGTTATGGCACGTATGACTTTTTTCTGTAGGATTTCAAGCTTTTTTAGATAGGTTGGAAATGTGTTGCACCATATGATATTACAATATTGTAAATGTGGCTCAAATAAAGATTTATACAGGGTGAGAAGTGCAGATAGTGGGATATAATGTCGCAGTTTAAAAAACAGCGCAGCATATTTCGACAGTTTATTTGTGAGCTCATCAATATGTTTTTTAAAATTAAGGTACTCATCAATATGGACTCCCAGGAATTTTGTAGAGCAGACTCTTTCAATGGTTTCTCCATTTATGTTTAAGCAGATTTGTGTGATGGGCTGTTTTTTATTGGAGCGAAACACAATGTAATTTGTTTTATTGATATTTAGAGAGAGTTTATTACATTTGAACCATGTGTCTATTTTCTTTAGTTCACTATTTATGATTTGCTCAAGTGCAGAGGGATGTTTATGGGAAAAGAATAAATTTGTATCATCAGCAAATAGTACTTTGTAAAAAACAGATGAGGAATTAACAAAGTCATTAATGTAAAGGATGAAGAGGAGTGGCCCTAAGATGGAGCCCTGGCGGACTCCATGATTGAGGAGTTTGTATGATGATTCGGAATTGTTAATCTTGACATACTGATGTCTTCCAGATAGATAGCTACTGAACCACTCTAGTGCTAGGCCTCTAATCACATAATGTTGTAGTTTTTTAATTAATATATCGGTCTTAATAGTGTCAAATGCTTTGGATAGGTCCAGAAAAACGCCGACTCTGTAGTCACCTTTGTCAATTGTATCGTGGATTTTTTCTGTTGGATCAAGTACTGCCATATATGTGCTATTTTTCTTTCTGAATCCATACTGCAATGGTACAATGATGTCTAGCTTGTCTAGATAGTTACTGAGTTTGTTGTAGACTACTCTTTCCAATACCTTGGAAAGGGTAGGCAGAATAGATATTGGTCGGTAATTGCTCAGATCATTTTTATCTCCAGATTTAAAAATTGGTGTGATTCGTGCAATTTTTGCTATTTGAGGCACTACTCCAGAGAGTAGTGATAAGTTGATACAGTGGGTAAGAGGTGCAGTGACAATGTTGGAAATGTGTTTCAGAATTATGTTAGAAATTCCATCTGCTGTAGCTGAATTTGAATTCTTCATGGTCATGATTATTTTATAGACTTCATCATAGGTAGTTGGATTAAGGAAGAAGGAGCCCAGGTAATTACCTGATAAATAATCTCTAAAGGAGGCATCTTGAGGCTGACTGATTTTACTAGATATATTACTACCAATAGAGGCAAAGTAATCATTGAATTTGTCAGTAAGACTGTTATTTGTGGTGGCTGTAATTATATTATTATCATGGGCAGGGAACACAGGAGTTTTTTTGTTTTTTGCTTAGGACCTTGTGTAGTACTCTCCAACATTTCTTACAGTCACCCTGTGATGCGTTTATCAATTCTACATAATGGTTACTCTTTCTTTTCCTGATAATGTGTGTAAGTTTATTTCTATAATTAATATATTCATTTTTATTATTATAATTAGGTGTGTTTATATATCTTTTGTATAATTTATTTTTGTGCTTAATCGATTTTAGTATACCCTTGGTAATCCATGGATTTTGATTGAATGTGCTGCATTTGATGGTTTTTTCAGGAATTGTCCTTTCAATCGAGTCACTTATTTCTTTAGTAAGCGTCTCAAATGCGGTATTAGCATCACTACAACTGTATATTTTATTCCATGCCTTGTCCTTCAAATCCTCACTCAAATTATACATAGTTTCTTCATTTAATATTTTTATTTTTATTTCATGTTGTATGGGTGATGATTTAATATGAAGGTCAGCAAATAATACAATGGGGTAATGATCCGAAATGTCAGAGAGTAAGGCTCCAGACATAAGTGTAGAGTTTTGAATATTTGTGATGATGTTATCAATAATTGACTTTGTGGATTGAGTGACTCTGGTATAGGTATTAATTGTAGGGAAGAAGGATGAAGAATATAATACAGTACATTTATAAATTCATTCTGAGCAGTAACATCCCTAGAGAGGTCAATATTGAAGTTGCCAAGGATGATACAGCTCTTGCTTTTGCTGTTTATATAGAATAATGCTTCCTCCATTCTGGTCCTAAAGATTTCTAGGTCCGCGTCTGGGGGACGATAGATCACGCCGATAATAAGGTTCTTCCGGTTTTTACCACTTATCTCAACAAAAAGGGAGTCACTATGATTGTCTGCTATGACAATATCATCACAGACATTCACATTGTATGCAGAGGAGATATATAGGCACACACCACCACCAGATCTGCCACATCTGTTCTTGGTGAACAACTTATAACCATTAAGACTTAAGATGTCAATGTATGATCTATCATTCAACCAAGTTTCACTACAACCTATTGCATCAAAGTTGCAGCCTGTACTTGTAAGAAGAGTAACTAGATTGTCATAGTGCTTGTTCAGGCTTCTGATATTTAAATGTAGGAATGAACAATTATTCCTATTCGTTAATGCTTTTAGTTGCTCAGGTTTATACTGTTTGCAACTTATGTTTCTATAATAGTCAATACACTGTGTCACCTCCTCTCCTTCGCTGTCTAATTCATTAAATACCATTAATAAAGTAGCTGGTGCAATTTACTGAAATCCTGTAATCAACACACATCCTTATGAAAATGTAAATATACATATACTCATCCATTCTGAAAACGACCCAGCCGTCATACACACATACAGTCATACACTCAGATTCACAGTAATCCTCTGTGAACATTACCAAACTATATTGCCACAGAGCAGACAAGCAAACAAGGAGAGCCTTGTTCTGTTCAGTTAAGTAGTATTTGTGCCTATTCCTAAGCCAAATTGAGAAAAAAAAGAAAAAAAACCAATAATAGTAATAGTAGTAAATAAAATAGAAGAGAGAGTGAGAGAGAAGATGAGGACTGATGAGAGAAGGAGAAGAGAGAGTGTGGGAAATTAACCGTCTTCCAAGGTCCTCAGTTGTCATGGTGACAGAGACGCGATTTGAAGACGTCATCACCATGCGTCTGTGTTTACACTTGCGGGGCGGCCACATGTGACATCTTGACGGACTGTTCCTCTTGGAAGTTAGGCATGATGTTTTTGTCTCCTTTACTAAGCCAGTTAGTTATTCGGGGGTTCGTGTAAAGTTTGCCGTCGATGTAAAGCTTGTCAATGGACAGACGAGCGTTCTGTTTGGCTTTCCTCGCCTCGGCCATGATCGGGTGTAGCAACCTTCGTCTGTTCATGATCTCCGGCGGGAACTGGTCGCCGATGGAGTAGTTGGTGCCCTTTAGCTCTCTACCCCTCGACATGACGGCATACTTCATTTTGGAGTCAACGGCTTTAGCCACAATGGGACGGGGCCGCTGTTGGCCACTTTTAGCCCTCCCAAGGCGGTGCACCCTGGAAAAGCGAATAGCCCCGGCGTCCTCGGGCTTCATTTTCAGCTCGTTGACAAGGAACGTCTTAAGAAGTTCTTCTGATTTTTGGTGAGTTTCATTTTTTGTTTCTGCAAGTCCGTGTATAATGATGTTGTCTCTCATGCTTCGGCACTGCAAATCAATTATGGAATTTGCCATGTTGATTTTATCTTTTTGGAGTTCAGCTGTCAAATGTTTGAGATTGTTCACTTCGGCCCGAAGAGACGCATTGTCAGCCTTTAGCATCTCGATGAGCGAGTTGTTAAACTCCACAGACTCCTTTAGTTCTTTGACATCTGTTGTGAGTTGCTCGAGTAAATCGAGTTTCTTTAGTTGTAGCTTTATAGCTGCGATAGATTCGCCGATGTCTAGAGATTCCATTTCGCCTGAGCTCATTTTAGCTCGGGTGACTTTAGCCTCGGATTTGTTGCTAGGCATAACGCTTTTATGGTGGAAGATGCGTTAGGCTTCAAATCCTCTATCAGTTCCTCAACAGGCAAATCCGGGTTATTTTGGTTCTGGTCAGTGATCAAACTGGATATGATGGCATACTTAGGAGATTTTTGGCAGGGAGTACAGCTCAGCACTTCATGCGGTCGGCCATCTTGGATCTTCTACGGCTCGTTCTGTGGTCACCGAGGAGCTTACCAACCGCCTCAGTGACTTCAACCCCAGAGATCGAAGAGCCCACCTCAGAGTCCCCAGACTCTGCTCCCTCAAAGGAAGGCGTGTCGGTGGAATTGAGGAGGGCTTCGAAGTATTCTCCCCACCTACTCACGACGTCCCGAGTCGAGGTCAGCAGTACACCATCTTCACTATACACAGTGTTAATGGTGCACTGCTTTCCTCTCCTCAGACGCCGGATGGTGGACCAGAATTTCCTCGAAGCTGTCCGGAAGTCGTTTTCCATGGCCTCGCCGAACTCCTCCCATGTCCGAGTTTTTGCCTCGGCGACCGCCAAAGCCGCAGTCCGCTTGGCCAGCCGGTACCTGTCAGCTGCCTCCGGAGTCCCACAGGCCAACAAGGCCTGATAGGCCTCCTTCTTCAGCTTGACGGCATCCCTTACCGCTGGTGTCCACCAGCGGGTTCGGGGATTGCCGCCACGACAGGCACCAACCACCTTACGGCCACATCTCCGATCGGCCGCCTCAACAATGGAGGTGCGGAACATGGCCCACTCGGACTCAATGTCCCTCACCTCCCCCGGGACAAGGGAGAAGTTCTGCCGGAGGTGGGTGTTGAAACTCTTTCTGACAGGGGATTCTGCCAGACGTTCCCAGCAGACCCTCACAATACGTTTGGGCCTGCCAGGTCTGGCCAGCAACTTCCCCCGCCATCGGAGCCAACACACCACCAGGTGGTGATCAGTTGACAGCTCCGCCCCTCTCTTCACCCGAGTGTCCAAAACATGTGGCCGCAAGTCCGATGACACGATTACAAAGTCGATCATTGAACTGCGGCCTAGGGTGTCCTGGTGCCAAGTGCACATGTGGACACCCCTATGTTTGAACATGGTGTTCGTTATGGACAAACCGTGACGAGCACAGAAGTCCAATAACAGAACACCACTCGGGTTCTGATCGGGGGGGCCGTTCCTCCCAATCACGCCCCTCCAGGTCTCACTGTCATTGCCCACGTGAGCGTTGAAGTCCCCCAGTAGAACGAGGGAGTCCCCAGAGGGGGCGCTCTCCAGCACACCCTCCAAGGACTCCAAAAAGGGTGGGTATTCTGAGCTGCTGTTCGGTGCATAAGCGCAAACAACAGTCAGAACCCGTCCCCCCACCCGAAGGCGGAGGGAGGCTACCCTCTCGTCCACGGGGGTAAACCCCAACGTACAGGCACCAAGCCGGGGGGCAATAAGTATGCCCACACCTGCTCGGCGCCTCTCACCGTGGGCAACTCCAGAATGGAAGAGAGTCCAACCCCTCTCGAGAGGATTGGTACCAGAACCCAAGCTGTGTGTGGAGGAGAGTCCGACTATATCTAGTCGGAACTTCTCTGCCTCACCCACCAGCTCAGGCTCCTTCCCTGCCAGAGAGGTGACATTCCATGTCCCAAGAGTTAGCTTCTGCAGCTGGGGGTTGGACCGCCAAGGCCCCCGCCTTTGGCTGCCGCCCAACTCTCTACGCACCCGACCCCTTTGGCCCCTCCCACAGGTGGTGAGCCCATGGGAATGGCAGATGGCGGTCTCACAGAAGAAATTGTGGCTGTCAGTGAAGGGTGTTTCATTTCTGAAAAACACACACTAACATAAACCTTGAGTGAACTGTTTCATCCATGTCATATTTAAGGCTCTAATTAAATAATACAGTAACAAAGGGGTATTCAGAGACCACTATAAGACTGATCATAATAATACTGTTCATTATAAAGCAGAGTTTGTATAGATCCACTTGAGTGGAACAAACCAACACAATCTCGTTCAGCCAATACAATAAAAGTACTCACCGCTTTCAATCAATGTGCGTATGTGTAGATGTCTCGCTGTGTTGGAAGGAATGGCAGAACAATTGTTCTTCCAGTGACAGCTGTGGACTGCGCACTGTCGCTGCGTGCGACAATAACGGCAATAGCGGCAATAACACTAACACCATAAGGGGCTTGTTATTTTTTTCCACATTGATAGTATGTGTACTGTTTATCAATCAGTTAGCTGCAATCAGTCACAACTCCTCAGATTAAACCTACCAATCTGTTACTGTCCGAAAATGCGGAAGCTAGCAGACAACAATAACATAGGGATTACTACCTGTACCATATGTATGTGTTAGACTAATGCAAACAATTATATTGTGTGTGCGATGACGGTACCTTTTTCCTTCACTACGTAAAAGGGTTGATTGAAAACACAAAAAATAAAAACACGCAATCGCAAAAAGGGAGACACAAAAAGGGTCTGTGACCGTAGGTCAGGATCATTAAAAAAAAGAAAAAAAAAACGAGGGATAACCGCGATGAGAGGCAGACGAACGGAAAAACCAAGGCAAAGATGCAACCTGCAACAAAGGGGTCAAGAATACAGACTTATTTATAGTCCAAATAATTTTTTTAACAGATCATGTGACTTGCACCTTGGAGACGGTCCTTTGCTTAGGTAAAACTACAGCTGAGAAGGCAAGATGGATATTCAGAATTTCTTTAAATTTAAGCTTTCAAAAGCTTCAACAACAACCGAGCTTCAACATGAACAAGTGTCAAGATGTAGATATACTGTATACGTCACAGGGGAAAATGGTGAAATCGGGTGGAGAGCGACACCGTGAGACCAAGGAAATGATTGAGACTTTTCACAAGTCACAATGTTTATTACAATTACAAAAGCTAAAAGGCTAAAAAGCTCCAAATACAAAAGTTAAAGCATAAAAATCACGAACAAAACATTAAAAGGAGGCACTGGAAGTCGTTGGTATATGGTTCCAAAGTCCTTCGTGGCTGCAGCTCCCGTTGGCGCTCTCTACTGTAGGCAGGCCTGCGACGACAAAATAGCGACCACCAGTGCGGGTTCAAGAATCTCAGACGCCACCGATGCGATAATTTTGCTCCGCTGCGTGTCACACTTGTTTTCCCAATACTCACAGCCCAGGCAGAGCTTCTTGCCCTGTGGTTGTCTCGCTGTGACACGTCGGACAGAGCCTCCACACAGTTGTCTGTCACCTTTCCATTACTGCCTCTCCTCTCGCCTTGGCTTCCTACTGGCTTTTTCTCTCTCCTTGTGTCCACCTGATCTGTGCTTTTTATTGACCAAGGTCATTCCTTTCTTTTGCCCCTGTCGGCCTCCAGTTGGCTTATTCTTCAGTCTATTTACCCCCTGTGTGCGCCGCACATACATTATGCGTGCGCGGCGCTCAGCTCTGATGCAGACCGCCTATGATGCCCAATGCCCACTGCATACGACTCTCATGCGCTCCATACACCCGCAGACTCTAGACGTGCATGCACAAAACAGAGGAGACTACGTGATCAGATCAACACAAAGTTTATTATTTGTGTTGTCTATCTTATTATTTTAATAAGACTAAGCGTTGTAATTACGCTGACATTATAATAAACACTTTCGTTTTCTCATTCGTGCCACTCGCGCTGTACAGACTCACCTTCTGTCAACATGACATGACGACACTCAGTGTGTAATCACAATGCATGCTGGGTAATGTAGTCCTGTCCTGACACCACATTAATGTGACAGTATATTCAGGGAAAAAAAACACGCACATATATGTGCCAAAAATGCACAAAGGCTAATAATTCACTTCAACACACACTAAAGCACCCCACCCCCCACAAATCCATGCACGCACACACACAAACATAGTGTAGCACTTGCAAGAATTGGCAGCGGAAATCAATAGAAGAGTAACGCTGACAAATTGCGTTGCCGACATTATTCCTAGTGACGCTACACAGCTCCCATCTAGCCGGTTAGTTGTCCTCAGCAACTGCAACTTCCAGAATGTCATACCGCAATTGGAAAGGAAGTCTGCGACGCTGGGTTAAAACGCTCTCTTCCAGCCGGCGTTGGAAGCATCCAAGGGTCCTTAGCTTGTTCCTCTAGCCTGGCTTCCATCTATGGAGATTGATAGGGGGCGAGCCGGTCTCTGTGAAGGACGATCACCCAGTTTCTCCTCACTCGTGGTTGCCATCCAACATCCCACCAGTGTAGTTGCAAGAGTTGGTAGCTTACTTTTTACTGTTTGTTTTCCCCGCACTCAAACGTGATGTCAGTAACCCATCAATGCGAGCGTCGCGTTGCTGCACCAATAGGAGAGTCATGCTGACGGTCAATGCAGCATTTCCTAGTGACGCTACAAAAGTTTTAGGAATAATGTCTTTCCCTTTAGTCATTTTAATATATAGTGTTTGGAGTTACACAAGGGCACTGTACATCCCATGCAAATGACCTGTATACATTTTGTTTGGTGTACATTTCAATAAAGTATTGTTACATTTAAATGCATAATACTTTTGTAAACATTATTTACTTTGAAAGACCAGATATTGCTGCCGTTCTATTTCCTGTTTGGTGCGTGCTAAACAGCAGGGCTTGATCCGGCAGCAGGTTGACGGACCAGAAAATAGACTTTATTTTAGTTTTGAGAGGGCCGAACTCGGGCGGATCCGGTTCGGAGCTGAGCGATCATGTGGACCACCTCGTACTGAAAACAATACAAACGTATTTGTTGCGTCATTCGGAACGGAGCTGAGTGTAGCGCAGCGGACCCTGTGGGATTCAGGGGTCAGAATGGCCAGAGTGCTACAGGTGTCCTGCATAAGTGTTCTAGTTGGGGTCAATTTGGCTGGAACTAAACATTACAAATGCACTTTCAAATATTTTTAACCAATTTTTTTTACGTACATAGACAAATGCAAAATTACAAACAAAATAATCATGAAAATAAACAGAAGAATAAATGAAACACTCAACAACCCACCCGCCCACAACCCAAACTCTCCTGAATAGCTATATTATATAGGCAAACCATACATAGCAATGATGAGGAATTAGCAGTGCATCACACAGAATCAAGGCTGTTGTATTTATGTCCAAATAAAACTCACTGGCCACTTTATTAGGTACACCTATCCAACTCAGCCAATCACATGGCGGCAACTCAGTGCAATTAGGCATGTAGACATGGTTTAAGACAATCTCCTGCAGTTCAAACCGAGCATCAATATGTGGAAGAAAGGTGATTTGAGTGACTTTGAACGTGGCATGGTTGTTGGTGCCAGAAGGGCTGGTCTGAGTATTTCAGACACTGCTGATCTACTGGGATTTTCACGCGCAACCATCTCTAGGGTTTACAGAGAATGGTGCGAAAAAGAAAAAAATATCCAGTGAGCGGCAGTTCTGTGGGCGGAAATGCCTTGTTGATGCCAGAGGTCAGAGGAGAATGGCCAGACTGGTTCGAGCTGATAGAAAGGCAACAATTGCCACGTTTACATGGAGCCAAATATTCCAATTACAATCGGAATATTTGTTCAAACCGAATAAATGTGTTCCATATAAACACCTCATTCGGAATGAACAGGCCCAAACCGAATGGAATTTCATTCCGATTCACAGGGGTGGAATATTCCTTTTCCCAAACCGATTAGAAGTAAAATTATATCATGTAAACAGGGAAGCGGAATGGTGTCTGGTTGCGTTCTTTCTGTGCATGCTCCGTACTGACGTGGTGACGTCACTTGGTGACGTAAGTAACGTCACTTGCAACATGGCTTCCAAGCACACGCACAGCGCACCCACACAACTTTTTAAATGAACGGCGTGTCATTCTGAAGTTTTGTTTCCACTCGAAAAGTTAAAACAGCAGCTGATCTGACGATCGATCTCCATGTTTTGCAACGTGACGCTTTGTTTTGATTAATCTGCGCATGTCAGACGGCAGTTGTCAAACGTCCTTTCGGAATAAAGGCAGACACATGTAAACGCTGGATCGGAATAGATAAGGTGACATGTAAACAGCTGATGTTAAATTTCCATTCGGAATGATTTGAATCGGTATGAATAAAAGTCAGCATGTAAACGTGGCTACTGACTCAAATAACCACCCGTTACAACCAAGGTAGGCAGAAGAGCATCTCTGAACGCACAGCATGTCTAACTTTGAGGCAGATAGGCTACAGCAGCAGAAGACCACGCCAGGTGCCACTCGCTTCAGCTAAGAACAGGAAACTGAGTCTACATTTTGCACAAGCTCATCGAAATTGGACAATATAAGATTGGAAAAACGTTGCCTGGTCTGATGAGTCTCGATTTCTGCTGCGACACTCGGATGGTAGGGTCAGAATTTGGCGTCAACAACATGAAAGCATGGATCCATCCTGCCTTGTATCAACGGTTCAGGCTGGTGGTGGTGGTGTAATGGTGTGGGGAATATTTTCTTGGCACTCTTTGGGCCCCTTGGTACCAATTGAGCATCGTTGGAACGCCACAGCCTACCTGAGTATTGTTGCTGACCATGTAAATCCCTTTATGATCACAATGTACCCAACTTCTGATGGCTACTTTCAGCAGGATAATGCGCCATGTCATAAAGCTGGAATCATCTCAGACTGGTTTCTTGAACATGACAGTGAGTTCACTGTACCCAAATGGCCTCCAGTCACCAGATCTCAATCCAATAGAGCATCTTTGGGATGTGGTGGAACGGGAGACTCGCATTATGGATGTGCAGCCGACAAACCTGCACCAACTCTGTGATGCCATCATGTCAATATGGACCAAACTCTCTGAGGAATGCTTCCAGCACCTTGTTGAATCAACGCCACGAAGAATTGAGGCAGTTCTGAAAGCAAAAGGGGGTCCTACCCGTTGGTTTTCCCATTGGCAGTCTATCAAATACTTGTTCTCCCCACTGTATATGTATACACCTTCACCTTTAGAGAGAGAAGGAAAAAAAGGGGGTGAATCATTATATTTATACATGCGTCTCATGGACTGTCTCCACACATCTAAGCATATCTCATGGCTTTGTTTGAGTATTGTGAAAATATCAAAAAAAGGATATTAGATCCCAAAGCCAATGGTCAAGCGTGGGCAGGGCAGTACCCTTTGATCTTAGTAAAATTGTGCGTCTGGCCAAGAGCAGGGCAAGTGACCAAAGAGTGTTCTTTAGATGACAAGTGACCATTATCTTTACCAAAAATATCAAACAGAATAAGGAAATAATTAATGCTAATATCCTTTTCGACATCAGACGTAAAATTTGACACACCATGTGTTTCTACATCTGACAAAATGCTCAAAATATGACGATTCATGACAGCGTCGCAATTTCGTTGTTTTCCGGCAAGACTGACACAGGGCGGATTTTCATGTGGGAGAAATCAACATGGGTTCCAAGAATGTTCAAGCCGGTGCTGAAAAAAGAAAAAAAGGTGATGCATACCACTGAAATGAAGATGGAATGATAGAAAAATATGAGCGTGGGGTACACGTCCATGAACTGCTTGACAATACTCCTTAGACCTCTGTTCACCACTCTTTATACGTTAAGGTGACAATTATTATTCTGGTTCCATCGCCAAAGAGATCACCAGCTTCGTCAGGTTTTTAATAATTTATATCAGAACTTGTGCAACACAACACACGTCGCCAACTGATAGCAACAACGGGACGGGAAAAGAGAAAGTCAACTGTACTCTCTCACACTGTCGTCAGCCCCACAGTGCGTTCAGGTACAATACGCAAAATACATAATGTATTTGTTTTGCTCTTGTAATTGCTTTTTGTAATCGTAACAGCATTATTTATTAAGGATTTTGAAAAAAAAAAAAAAAAAAAAAACACTGAGCTGGTGTGACTAGAAGAATGGATACCACTGCAGATATTCCTGTTCGAACAATAATGATGCCCGTTCCGAATTAATCAGCCAAAACTTTCTCTTCATCAATGCGTTGGCTTTTTATTTTCTTTCAATGAGAGCGTAGGTCTTGGCTTTCTTTAGGTGGCCAAAATATGCCTGATCAGAAAAACAACAAATTGCAACTCGCCACCAGGGGGATCCAAAACACGTAACATGCAAACAACCTGGCATTTTTAACCGATCTAGTGTAGGTTTTTGGGCTGTGGAACAAATTAATGGAATTACAATGTATTCTTATGGGACAATCGTGCTCGACATATGACCATTTCGACACAAACAAGGTCTTGTAATGAATTAACTTCATATGTAGAGGTACCATTGTACATATGTATCAATGTAGCGTCCCCTAATTTGCATTTATCACAGGTGGAAGTTATGTTCGGGTAAAAACTGCACAGCTTAGCTTTCTACATGTGAGCTCTGTGCACCACTTTAAGATGAAGAAGGCAGTGCCTAGCACTGTTTGATGATTTATGTATTGAAGACAATATGGAATCCCACAGATTATCAGGGAGGTGCCCCAAATCCTGTTCCCAAGCTGCCCTTAACCTATCAGTCGCTGAGCCCAATGACACAGTGAAATATAGTTATAAAGTTTCGACAGTGCACCTTTATTAAGTGGATCAAAGGAAAGATAGCGGTCGATTGGATTGGTACTGGGTACTAAGGACAAATTGGGCACATTCGAGCGCACATAATGCCTGACTTGCAGATAAAGAAAAAAAGTGAGTTTTGGGCAGGTTATATTTCTCAGTCAGTTGAGTAAATGACACAAAATGTCCATCTTCAAACATTTGCAAAGGATTTGATACCCTTATCATGTCATATCTGAAAGTTATAATCAGAGGAAGAGGGAATGAAAAGGTGGTGTGAGGCAATCGGACTCAAGAGAGAGAATACTTTGTAGTTAAAGAATCTCGTAAACTGGACTAATATCCGAAGGATATGACGTACCACTGGATTAAGTGAATTTAGTATATGACAGTTGGGTGTTACTCTCACCACTTGGAAATTAACAAATAGAAACATATGGTATGGCGCTGAGTATATATCCTGGAAGCTGCAACCAGGAGTGCTTGTGCATAACAGTGGCAATCCTACAAGTGGCGACAGTTTTGACTGTCAGAAATGTCATTACAAAAATCATTGCGTGCCTCTTTTCGGGGTTTAATTTTCCTCTACGCATGTTCATATACTCATGTTCGGTCGGCATTGAGTTGGGAGGGGCCAGCCCCGCAGCTGGCTGATAGGAAACAACGCAGGAGACGAGCTCTGGAAATAAAATCGCTCATCTTTGTGTCATCCGCAATGCAAGGACCACAAATGGGCACTGAATTGAAGCATATTATTGCGATGTAGTTTGAAGGTTCAAGAAAAATGTGTGAAAAAGAAAAGAGGAGCGGGAATGCCACGTTGTGATTGTCTGCCTCCATTGTTTACGTTGCGCAGCATGACGTCACTTCCTTCGTATGTGATTGCTGTACCATATTAGGCGGCAGGTAATATTACCTGCCTACATTATCCGTGTAACCACTAATCCGGATAATAGGCATACTAGTGTAGCCGACATGCAGTATAATCCAACTAATTACACGTTTAAGGCCATTATAAATACTTGTATAGACGTAGCCTGAGTTGATCTAGTCAAGCTATTGTTCCTTCCTTCCCAACATGGCAGCATGGCAGTGATTCCCAAGGTTCTGCATGAGTTCTCTCGGCATTTAATAACGGACATGTTAGACTTAGCAGAACACGTTGACACAGGACATTCAGACCGTGAGCACGTGGCTTACAAAACAAGAGTGATGGCTTACAATGGGAACAAGAGTGCAGGAATGAAATAAATAAAAAGTGAAATAAATAAATGTTAGTAACTGACTGAATGAATAAGAAAATGTAGAAATATATAAATATATTAGAATAAATAAAAAAATAAAATAAAACAAATAAATAAAATCGGAAATAAATGTTAAAATAATGAAATAAAAAAAATAACTAAATGAATAAATATTGAATATAAATTAAAATAAATACATGAAAAATTATATAAATACAAATTGAAATGAATAGACATTAAATGAAAATGGAAATAAATTAATATTGAAATAGAAGCATTCTAATGACGCATTTGATAGTTTTTTTAAAAAATGTTTTTTAATTTATTTAGTTTTTTTGCACGCCTGGTCCTCCATAATTGTGAAGAGGAAGATGCAATGCGCTAGACCCAACAATTTTAAATATATCATTCTGTGTGCAATGCATGAATAGTTTCACTATTTTTATGCTTTTACAGAATTTTTAACTCATTTGCTCCCAAAAACGTATATATACGTTCTATTTTTAATTGCTTCAGTGTCCCAAAAACATATTTATACGTCTTTTGTGTGGTTTTTTTTTTTTCAAAATCTGCATTTATAGGTTCCCATGTATCGTAAATAGAATGCACAAAGCTCAAAACCCATTTTAAAGCAATAAAACTGGCCTCTGGAGGGCAGTAGCACATTTGGTAAGACCCTCCAACCCCATTCAACCAGTACAGGGTCGTTGTGACCGTGCTGCTCGCCGAGCAGAGCCTTGAGCAGAGCCCGCGCCGCAGGCTCGCCGCTCGCTTTCCCTACACCCTCCAGTGTCCCGCACGGAAACGCGCACAGCCAAACCAGTTCCCCCCCAGGAACACAAGTTCCCCAGGCAACGAGGCAGTGGTCACTAAAAAAGAAAGACAAAAAAAATCCATCTTTACGAGACAGGCGGCAATGAGGGAATAGTTTAACCTGCTGTCGCGGCCACCAAGCGTCATCTCAGTTATGTGTGAATAAATTGCTACTTTGCTATCAAAAGCTCTATTTGTCTGGTTGTTAATGTTATTTTGTAAAAGGAAAGTGTTAGTCAGATGTTTGGGATATAAAGAAAACAAAAAAATAGCTGTGTTAAAGTCAAAGTTATGTTTGAAATGTATGTGTTTACAAAAAGCTCATTTTCTCCGTCTTTTCATCAGAAAATTGCTCAAACTAAGCTATTTTCTAATGCTGATTTCTAAAGAATGGAAAAAGATTTGAACTTACTTTTTTCTGCTGAAAGAAGAGAGTCTAATTTTTCTTTTGGTGTTTATATTGCAATAGAACATAATTTTCTGTGGGCCTTGCAAAATCAGTCAAAATCCAGGAAAAAAGTCGGGAGCGAAGGGCCTTGCTCGGGTGAAAATGGCTGTGAGTGAATGAGTTAATGATGATCAAATTCACTGTCAGCACCTGTAATCAAGGTATTTAAAAATTTAAAGATTAAGTTGGACAATTGAAAGGACAAAGATGTAGCAATAAGCAGGTAAAGGACAATGAAGAGGACCCAGAAATTCTATAGCATGCCCTCAAAGCAGTGATGAGAGGAAGGGGGGACCTCATTTGCCACACTTGCAAAACAGGGGAGACTGGAAACATATCAGAAACAAACTAGAGAATGAAAACAAAAGGAACAACAACATAAAGGGACAAATGATCCATATTTATTGAATGAGATGAAAAATATTCCAAATTTTGTTTGACAGTATTTTATTAGACGAGGTGGAAAAGAAGGCAAGTTTCCAAAAACAAACTTGATGGGGGGAGGGAGGGTATCCAAAGCCGCTAAAAGACAGCACCAACAGTATTAATAAAAAACATCCTGCATAATTTACTCCAAAAAATTGAGGTAACAATTTACACTCAGTTTGATTTGTGTAAAATAAGTTAGTAAATATTACCTAAATGCATCAACAATAATATACTTAAATAATTTAAGGTTTACTTAACCTTTTGAAACTTATCACAGTATATCACTTAATAACTATTAAAACTGAGTATTATTTATTAATGATGGAAGTGTAGTGTATTGTATATTTTACCTTTTTTTTTTTTTTTTAATTAAAAAAAAAAATTAAATATCTTAACTTAATTATTACTATTGTAGATCAGGTTTGTTTTACCCCAAAGTCATTGCACACAAAAGAGAAGCACTTGATTGTCAATTGTTTTTTTTTTATTGCCCATTTGGTCATTACATTTAACAAATTGTCTGCCCATAATAAATTGCATGCAAACACCTTTTCATCCTAGTATGAGTTAAAGTACAGTATTAACTAATGAGTGAAGAACACGAGGGCATTAGTCCAAAACAAGTAATATGCAAACAACAGTTTTAACTGGTCAGTGAAAAACATGAGTGCATCAAACCTCTTTCAGTTTGAGATACAAATAAGGCATAAATGCTGTACCATAGACGTTTTAACCCCACAGGAGTGCTATGTTGTAGCATGTTAAAACTACAGTGCAAAATATCTTCATGAAATTAGTTTGAAAATTTAAGAAACAAATGTAAATGAAATACATTAATAGCGGAAATAGATCTGGAGCAGGGGTCACCAACTCCAGTCTTCGAGGGCACCTAACTAGTCTATTTTCCACATCTCCCTTCTCCAAAACACCTGAATCAAATAATCAGGATCATTATCAGCAGGGGGGAAAGTGGGCCGGAACGGTACGGAATGCCATTACGGTGTAGGATTTGGGGCCGGAAAGCCGTTCCGGTATACGGTGCTTTGATTCCAAAAATATGACTGCAACTAAACAACTCAATAACCATTTAAAATAAAATAGCAACTAAGGCAAGAATAATGAAAAACAAGAGGTCTCACGCTGGCAATCAGGCATTAAACATCAGAAAATGCTCGCGAACCTACAAACTTCTTTCATAGGCACACAGTTGAATGATATACACACACACACACCCACACGCACACACACACACACCCACACACACACACACACATATATGTAATATATATAGATATGTTTTTTTTTTTTTTTTTTTTTTTAAATAACATCACCAGCCACCCCTCCAAAAAGAGGTGATCCCCCTTCAAGGATTGAAACTGCTTGATTAATCATTAGAAACCCAGAGGAAAAGCACTTTGTCACGTTGTCACATCCCAAGATTGTAGTGACCAGTAAAATAATGTTAAAATGCTCACTGCGTGAATAATCCTGTTGAATTGAAATGCTGATATTTTTTCCTGCAGGCACAGTGCAAATTTCTACCTTTATCACAAGCTGAAGACCAAAGACCATGAAAACCAGAAAAACTTCCTCTACGCTTATTCAACGTGCTGCAAAGAGAGAGAATGTGTTCCCATGGATGACTGCCAGAACCAAGATCTTGGTTACCAAGACCCCACATGTCAGAAAAATGTGACATTTGGAGGACACAATAACATGGGTTTGGTATACCCAATTAGCAAATTTCCTGCACCCTTAGAAATGACTGAAACGTTTAATAAAGCAGATGTGCGATTTTTAAAAGGGGGGAGTGACGATAGCAAAGTACTGAATCCGAGCAGTTCTTCTATTCCAACTCACTGCAGCAAGAATGGTCGATATTGCTGGGAAAATGATGTTGACATTGAGGAAGGAGCTAGACCTGATGAGAATTTGAAGGTGTTCCATATGAAGGACAGTGATGGTAGCTTTATTGGGAAGACTATGGGAGGTACATTCTTACATAGGGAAGGCGAGCTCTTGAATAGTGTTGGAGAAGCACATAAAGTACTTCGATTTGGATCTCCTATTACCTGCCACATTTGCCAAAAGGTCTACAGTAACAAAGGGGTATTCAGAGCTCACTATAAGACTGTTCATTTGAAAATGCTTCATAAATGTAAAATTCCTGGGTGTGAGACAACATTTTCTTCAGTACGCAGTAGAAACAGGCATAGCCAGAACTCAAACCTCCACAGAAAAGTAATGGAAAGCAAATGTTCCTCTATAGACAAGGCATAGACATTGAGACACATTTAACTTTGAAGCAACTGTAAGAATCTCCGATTAGGACTTCTAAAATTTGAGTCTAGCTAGAAAGTGTTTGGAGGCAAAGAAAATGAAGAACACTGTATACAGGAAAAAAAAAACCAAACAAACGAAAAATACATGTTACTGTGTAAGTAGACTTGGTTGTATACAGTTCATATGATGTGATTTCAGTTGGTAGTAAGATTATCTTGAGTTTAGTCTGTTCCTGGTGGTTTGGTATTCGATTATTTTATACATGTGCGCATTGTGAACATTTTGATGAAAACACAAACACCAGCGCACAGAATGAACCGTCTAAATTAGGGGTCGGGAACCTTGTTGACCGGGAGAGCCAAAACACCGTACACATTTTAAATGTG
The DNA here is from genome assembly GCF_030265065.1 of Corythoichthys intestinalis. Taxonomy (NCBI): domain Eukaryota; kingdom Metazoa; phylum Chordata; class Actinopteri; order Syngnathiformes; family Syngnathidae; genus Corythoichthys; species Corythoichthys intestinalis. Next base: position 83,132,703 of record NC_080395.1, read on the forward strand.
ATTCCACAAGAGCCATACAGTGTGTGTGTGTGTGTCTATGTGTGTATATATTCAATGGGGCAAATAAGTATTTAGTCAACCACTAATTGTGCAAGTTCTCCCACTTCAAAATATTAGAGAGGCCTGTAATTGTCCACATGGGTAAACCTCAACCATGAGAGACAGAATGTGGAAAAAAAACTGAAATTCACATTGTTTGATTTTTAAAGAATTTATTTGCAAATCATGGTAGAAAATAAGTATTTGGTCAATACCAAAAGTTCATCTCAATTCTTTGTCATGTACCCTTAGTTGGCAATAACGGAGGCCAAACATTTTCTGTAACTCTTCACAAGCTTTTCACGCACTGCTGCTGGTATTTTGGCCCATTCCTCCATGCAGATCTCCTCTAGAGCAGTGATGTTTTGGGGCTGTCGTTGGGCAACACGGACTTTCAACTCCCTCCACAGATATTCTATGGGGTTGAGATCTGGAGACTGGCTACGCCACTCCAGGACCTTGAAATGCTTCTTACGAAGCCACTCCTTTGTTGCCCTGGCTCTGTGTTTGGGATCATTGTCATGCTGAAAGACCCAGCCACGTCTCATCTTCAATGCCCTTGCTGATGGAAGGAGATTTTCACTCAAAATCTCTCGATACATGGCCCCATTTATTCTTTCCTTTACACAGATCAGTCGTCCTGGTTCCTTTGCAGAAAAACAGCCCCAAAGCATGATGTTTCCACCCCCATGCTTCACAGTGGGTATCGTGTTCTTCGGATGCAATTCAGTATTCTTTCTCCTCCAAACACGAGAACCTGTGTTTCTACCAAAAACTTCTATTTTAGTTTCATCTGACCATAACAAATTCTTCCAGTCCTCTTCTGGATCATCCAAAAATTCTCTAGTGAACCGCAGATGGCCTGGACGTGTACTGTCTTCAGGAGGGGGACACGTATGGCAGTGCCGGATTTGAGTCCCTGGCGGTACATTGTGTTACTGATAGTAGCCTTTGTTACTGTGGTCCCAGCTCTCTGTAGGTCATTCACTAGGTCCCCCCGTGTGGTTCTGGGATTTTTGCTCACCGTTCTTGTTATCATTTTGACGCCACGGGGTGAGATCTTGCATGGAGCCCCAGATCGAGGAAGATTATCAGTGGTCTTGTATGTTTTCCATTTTCTAATAATTGTTCTTACAGTCGATTTCTTTACACCAAGCGTTTTACCTATTGCAGATTTAGTCTTCCCAGCCTGGTGCAGGTCTACAATTTTGTCTCTGGTGTCCTTCGACAGCTCTTTGGGCTTGGCCAGAGTGGAGTTTGGAGTGTGACTGACTGAGCTTGTGGACAGGTGTCTTTTATACCGATAATGAGTTAAAAGAGGTGCCATTAATACAGGTAATGAGTGGAGCCTCGTTGGACCTTTTTAGAATTCGTTAGAAGAAATTAGACCTCTTTGACAGCCAGAAATCTTGCTTGTTTGCAGGTGACCAAATACTTATTTTCCACTCTAATTTGGAAATAAATTCTTTAAAAATCAAACAATGTGATTTTCTGTTTTTTCCCCACATTCTGTCTCTCATGGTTGAGGTTTACACATGTTGACAATTACAAGCCTCTCTAATCTTTTCAAGTAGGAGAGCTTGCACAATTGGTGGTTGATTAAATACTTATTTGCCCCACTGTACGTATATATACTTATATACAGGTAGTCCCTGGGTTACGATGTGCCCGACTTACATGATTTCAACTTTGCGATGTCTGAGTCTCGTCTGGCATTCTGTCACCAGTTTTTTTTTTTTTTTAGTCACGTAAACTACCTAGTTCCCATTGCCGTTCTTCATAACCCCCTGGTGCGTTGTCGTTTCTTGGAACCGCAATAGAGTCTGGCAAACGTCCCGCAGATCAAATTCCCAGGGAGGAGCAAGCCACGACAAACAGACAGCGGAGTGGACCAATGACCGACGGGCGGACGTGACGATGGTAAAGCGACAAGAAACTCTAGCGCGAGGAAGCACATCTTCTTTTAAAAGAAATGCCTCCAGTGCTGTAAGTTGCTGGGGTTTTAGCGACTCGATGTGTATTTGGTCATTTAAAACTGAATTTACAGTGGATTGGAACATATTCTCGGCCTTCCCGTTCACCATCTATGTCAGGGGTCCCCAAACTATGGCCCACGGGCCTTATCCGGCCCCCTGAACAAAAAAAAAATTTTTTTTTAAATTTTTTTTCAATAGTGTTATTTATTTCCTGGCTTTTTCTGTGAAGAACCCAGAGAGGGTTATTTGGTTATTTTCTATTTAATTAATAGTGTTATTATTATCTAATATTATTATTTTTATTTTATTTACTTTTGTTCCGTGAAGAATTCAGAAAGGGTTACTTGATTGTAGCTTTCCGAAAAACAATACATTTTTACTAGGACTATCAAAATTATCGCGTTAACGGGCGGTAATTAATTTTTTAAATTAATCATTTAAAAATATTTGGCGCAATTAACGCACATGCCCGGCTCAAACAGATTAAAATGAAAGCACAGTGCAATGTCAACTTCCTACTTGTGTTTTTTGGAGTTTTGTCACCCTCTGCTGCCGCTTGGGTGCGACTGATTTTATGGGCTTAAGCACCCATGAGCATTGAGTAATTATTGACATCAACAATGGCGGGCTACTAGTTTATTTTTTGATTGAACATTTTACAAATTTTATTAAAACAAAAACCTTAAGATGGGTTATAATATAAAATTTCTATAACTTGTACAAACATTTTTTTCAAGTCTTTCTATCCATGGATCGCTTTAACAGAATGTTAATAATGTTAATGCCATCTCGTTGATTTATTGTTATAATAAACAAATACACTACTTATGTACCGTATGTTGAATGTATATATCCATCTTGTGTTTTATATTTCCATTTCAACAATAATTTACAGAAAAATATGACATATTTTAGAGATTGTTTGAATTTCGATTAATTAGGATTAATTAATTTTTGAGCTGTAATTAACTCGATTAAAAATTTTAATCGTTTGAAAGCCTTAATTTTTAAATTTAGGCACTCCTGCAATTGTCACACCATTTCTGTTACAAACTGACCCCGGCCCCGCATTAGAAAAGGGAAAAGTTGTGTGGGCCTCACAGGAAAAAGTTTGGGGACCCCTGATCTATGTTGTTGTGGAGACGACTTCCGACGCGCAAGAGTGACGTTGCTCGTTAAGAACATGTCACGCAAATAAATGAATCTGATTGCACGGATACGTTCGTTCTGGCTGAAGGAGCCAATGTGGACCTGGGTCTCAGACTGTTCTCTCTGTGTTTATAAAATACAGGGAGAACAGTGTGGCCGTGCCAGGCAAGCGTTGTCGCCGTCCTGCAGTTCCTGACAGCGTCAAGTCCCACTTCCTTGTTCTCATGCTGCTGCTTCTCTCACAGCGCCAACACCTTTTGCGAGTCCCGATCCATTTTTTTTAGTTCGGAGGGCGGGCTTGAGTTGAGCGTCACTTTCTTCAAGCAAAGCAACTCACTCGCAAGTAAAGCCCCAATAGTCGATGAATACAACGGTATTTAACACAACGTACCTCATAGTATCTGATTTTTTTTTACTGTATTTTATTAATATGACGTATAATTCATATTTTTGGATTGATATTTTGAGATTTAGGGAGTATTTTGAGGTGCTTAAAGGGTTAATTTTGACTTATGTGGAAATTCGGGTTATATTGCCAGCGTAGGAACATAGGTAGTTGTTTTTTTTTTTTTTTATTATTATATTTTGTCAAGTTCAAAATTAGATCCTTAGGTAGACATTGTAAAATTGCCCAAAAATAAGGAGAGAAGACACTCAGTTTTCTTGGCCAAGGAGGTCAAACATGTGGCTCTTTAGCCACCAAGATTGATCTAAAGGAAAAAAAACCCTCCTTGGTATTTTATTTAGGGGTTTTCCCTGAACAAAATGGGCGTCGCACTGAGGGAGGGGAAAGCAAGCTAGCGACACCCATGTGGTTTTTTATTGGCTATGTGTGTGCATGTAGGTGGAATTTAAGTGATACACGTGTGTGGAGCAAGAGCTTATGTAAACCAGGGGTTCCCAACCTATTCCACTAAGGCACACTGTGGGTGCAGGATTTCATTCTTACCAAACAAGATGACAACACTTTTTCCCCAATCTGTTGTTTTACAAGTGCAATCAGTTGATTGCAGTCAGGTGTGGCTTGTTTTAGCAGAAGCCTCATTGGTTCAACTGTCTCTGCTGGATCGGCTGGAACAAAAACCAGGACCCACAGTGTGCCTTGAGGACTGGGTTGAAAACCCCTGATGTAAACAATCAAAACAATCATATAAACAGTCAAAATAATATATAAGCAGTCAAAATAATGCAGACACTTTTAGTTATGCAACGTTAAACAATCAGCAGAATAGTCCAAACACTTCCAGTTGTGCACCGCTGTGGCCCTGGAAGATGTCCTCGGATGGAAAATCGTCCTCGAAGGGCTAGGCGAAAGTCCAAACCCCAGGTGCTGGGGTTGTCTGGAAGGTCTAGTTATGCAACGGCGCGGCCATGAAGCCACTCCGACCCTCTTTCTACACTTTGTAACACTTAAGCATTATACTACAATCTGGTATAGCAAGCAATGATCATTTACTGGTTATATATGTAAGAAAAATATGGCAATATGTATTATTTATGGTATATATGAGCATAAGCATAACTAGAAGTAAGAAGAATATGGCAGTATGTATTATTTAAGGTATATATGAGCATAAGCAAATATTCAATCAACCAACCAAGGAAACATTTAATGAATCAAACCCCGATAATTATCTTAACATTTCCCGCCTGTTTATTCAATATTTGCGACAAAAACATCATCAAAAAGAACCTCCTAAAAAAGGCTTTATTCAATCGAATCATTAGACATGTCGACGCATATTGTCGCCACCCGGAGTTGGAGGCGTTGGCGGGGTCTGAAAGAAAGTTTCCGGAATGGAGAAACCTTCATTGTCATCGCCGTCGTCAGGGAGATCGTCACCATTGAGAGCCACTTCGCAAACTACAAACTCCGTATGGGCACCTGTGTCATACTCCTCTCCCAGGGCCAAAAGGGGTATAATTCCTGTAAACGAGGATCTATAGTCGCGGAAACAAACCGGTGAAGTACAACACGAATGCAGGGAATGCAACAACAACCACATAATCCCAGAGCCATCAGGAACACTGTCACAGAGACTAGAATAGTATACAGCTTTGACCTATACTTACCGAACGTTGCTTCCCACCAACTGGACACATCGGGGGTCCACTCCCCAGAGTGACCCTACATCGTTCTACCAGGGGAGCTGATTGCTCTGAGGGCCTTGTGGAAGTTCTCCTCATTAGAGGAGATAGCGTTTGGAACAAATGTCGATGTGACCACAAACGCCGCCTTTTTCGGCTAGCAACATGTCCACGGCCACCCTGGTTTGGAACGCCATGAGAGAGGTGGCATCCAGCAGGTGTTTTATGGCTGTAAAGGCAATCTCTGAATTGTTATTAAGTCTCTGGAGATTAAAATGGATGTAGTTGATCCTCTCAACATTCTTATTAACAGTGATCCAAGGGAGTATAGATTCAAAACCCGAGGCAATTGGGTTAGCCAACCTACACTCACTCGGCACACCACGGGGAACTCCGATCGCATCTATGTAAGTTGGTTCAACTGCCCACTGGGCACTACGTTTATTAACACGCAACTTAGAGGGGTCAAACTTTGATGTTGCGTCCAGGATATCTGTAGCCGAAACAGGATAAATAGACACTGGTAAGAGTAATGACACAAGTGCACATACCCCCACTGAGTTCCTTAGGGTGTCGTAGAGCCTGCTGCCACCGCACCACCACCATACGTCACTACGCGGCACTAAGGGACTCGTTTGATACACGGTCGTCTTACACCATGAGGGATCTAGATTCCCCACTGTGCTCAATGACCCTGAAAGTTCAATACAGGAAAAGTTAGCCATTGCAACTTTGTCGGAGAATATAGGCTTTTCCTTCGCAGCTTTGGTTAGTGGATATACCCCATCCCATTTCTTGCAAGCCTTACTCAATATGGTTCTAGTCATAACTTCCAGAAGGCAATGTGGCGGAAGGAGAGCTGGCACTACGCGCAACATACATACAACACAGCTAGAATTAACCATTCTTCCAGCAGCTTCCGTTAACAAAAGCCAGTTATTAGCTTGTTGAGTAACCCCAGTAACCGCTACCATTCTATCATCGACAGTAACTTTATTTGTTGCCTTTACTATCAACCCAGACGGCTTAGTCTCTACATTTTTACTCAAGGGCCTGGCCTCCACTGGGTCTCCCAATAAGGAGGATACACAGACGATTAGGAGATGAAAAGGATCTCCTCTTGGGTCAGTCCATCCTTCGTATGGGGAGAGGAAAAAATAAAGACAAGGTTTATTACCACAATTCCATTTTCCGGACCTAATTTGTATTTGAATTCCCGGCTCTAAACAAGTTAAATTGATTTGAGGGCGAATGGAAGTGGCACAGGTGTCGGAGGTCCAATCAGCCCATTTGTGACCGTCCTCCGCCACCAGCGCCCTCCAGGCCCTCCTTTTAGCCGTCACATACCAAGTAGTTTTCTGACCGTAACTTTGTGCATCGCGAGCGTGAAAAGATGACTACATAGGTGATCAAGAGATTTCTTGCCCACCTCAGCAGTGTCATGTCGACCGAGTTCCCCTAAACAGGAAGAGCGCCCTGGATTTGCTTAATACCTCTGATGCTTAATACCTCTCTTCACTGACCTGCAGTATTTATGAGCACTATAAGCTCACCCCCACCGTTCAGTCAGACTTCAGTTAGATAGCTGCTCGACCTTGGGACTCGGTTGAGATGACCTTTTTGCAGTGGGCAAGGTGAACCCCGGTTTCCCTCTCTGCGATCTTTACGGCTGTAGGAGCCGTGAGGAGCTCTTGGTGTTTTCTTTTGATGCTGCAGATCAAGACCCAATCTCCAGTGAACACCAGGTCATTCTGCTGGGAAGAGTCAGAATCAACTTGTGGCAAACACAAATCCTGTCTCACTTCCAATGTCTTTCGCATATAATCGGCTAAATTAGCTTCTTCATCTATTTCCCACTTAGTGGAGAAAATCGGTAACCGGTATGGTCTCCCGAAGAGAATTTCAAAAAGTGTTAATCCCGACGTACTAGTAATATTAATATGTAACTTTACAAGATCCAAACACTGTGTCCATGGTTTTTTCGTTTCCTCAATGCATTCCTTTAATCTATTTTTAATAGTACCGTTCATTCTTTCCACCAAACCCGCGCTTTGAGGATGCCATTCACAGTGATTTTTTAAGGAAATGCAAAACAATTTCCCAATCTTATCGATTACTGTGTTTACAAAATGCGTTCCATAATCATTTTAAATCTAAGTGTTTTAAATCAATATTTGCAAAAAAGTCTGAAGATTGAGATTCCTTATTTTTGATCAGCAAAAGAACTATTTAAAAAGCAAGTTTTAATAAATGTAGGAATATTTGCATTCTATTAGAAAATACTGTAATATGCCTCAATGAATAAAACACAAGCAGCAGGGAATAGACACTTACCAATTATCAATGAACAAGATTTGTCAATACTCAACAAAACATTAATCTTCTGATTCATGCATTTTTAAACTAAATCGTATCAGTGCAAACACTCCAGTTTAAGATCTCCTGCGAATGCACAGTCTTCAGAAGCGGGGCTCGTAACAGTATATTACAGTATGTTACAAATATCACATTATACTGCTCAAAGCTATACACAATGCAAATATTAATATAGTACTCTACCTTCTGTGTTCAGCCGAGTACATGTGTGTCAGAATTATTTTTTTGTGTTCACAGTCTACATTGTGTGCAAAGTTACATTACTAGCAGAATAAAGAGCAAGGGGAAAAAAAAGAACACTGGATGAGGCAAAGACTGACGCGATAGGAGCTGGGTCAGCTTTGCCTTCTGAATTGCACAGCGCTAGCCAATTAAGGGAAATAGCATTTTTGCTAACATCCTAATAAATAATCATAGACATGCCTGCTTCTATTGTTTTACTACATCATTAGAAATAAAGTGATTAAAACCATATTGTAACCAACAATAAAGTACATCTAAAATATGAGTGCATGGGAAAAAATGTTTGTGTGGGCAGACAAAAGAGCCCTTCTATGCAAGAAATTAGTGACTAAGACTTAAGAGACCACCATGCTGACAGTTGACAAACCAAGTCACACCCTTGCCATATACATAATAATGGATGGGCATAAAGTTATAAACTAACGATGCCCGCTCCTGGCTGATGCCGAAAGAAGATAATCAGCGTCAACCCGACAATAGTGACCGTAAACTCTTTTTCCCAATCCAAGACTGATGACACGTGGGACAACACCCTAACATCCCTTCCCATCTGAACCCCCGCCATCTGTCACCATCAAAAAGTAAACAAGTAAAACTTCTGGATGCATGCTGCTAGAATAGGACCCTGGGCCCAGTTTTCTTCCTCTGTTTTCCTAAAAGTTTTCATTGTTGTTCTTGTTATTTTTAACTGTTCTTGACTTGGATTAAATTGTTAATCTTTTGGAAAGTCGTCATTAGATCTTTACTTCAGATGATCAAAGTCAGTGTTCTAGTAGTCAGATATGGTTACAACATCAACACGTAGCGTAAAAGTTCATTTGCCAAGACCACCTACGCAACTAATCTAAACTAAAGTTGGCAAAGTAGTGTTACAATCTAAACAGAAGTACAATAATAATATATGTAAAACATATATACACATTACTTGTATTAGCGGACACCAAGTGTGTCACTTACAGCCTGTTTGTCTATGAAAGGGATCAAATTATGGTAGCGTTTAGACCCCGCAGTCCATATGACCAGCACCCCAAACTGATGCTACCGTGGAGGTCCAAAAGTACCTACCTGAAACAGAATATTGATAGTATGAAAGCTCAGTTGGTGTACTGGGAGACACCAAAAAACACACAACCACATTTATATAAACTGGCATTTGCTTTTCTCTGCACTCCAGCTTCATCTGTGCCCAATAGTGATGTGTCGTTCGCGAACGAACAGGCTCTTAGAGCCGGCTCTATGAAGTGAACAACGGGAGCCGGCTCCTATTGGGAGCCGACTTTTTTTATTTTTCCTGTTTTTTTCACCCCTTTGGTTAAAGCCGCACGTGATTGGTCAAGATCCGTGGTAGAAAAGGGAGGAAAGGGTTACACACACACACGCTGCAGTGAGCAGAAGGGGGAGGGGTTAGATATATACTAATATATATATATATATAATATACTTAGATAATATATGGTTATGATATGTTTTTTCTTAATGCCAATCTTTGCTAAAGACTAGCTAAAACTTTTACCTGGATGCTGCTTTTTTCTTTTTTTTGTTGTTCTTTTTTTGTGTGCAAATTTTAATTTATAACTTGTTGTGTGGTAATCAACGCGTATGTTGTTTTACTGTAAAAAGTTAAAAGCTTATCAATATACACAATCAGAGATTGAAACTTTTTGTTGACCTTGTTTTGAGATGGGTCTTTGTTTTTGTTCTTTATAATTTATTTTTTGTAGCACTCCATGTTGAGTATGTTCAGAAGAATATGAATAAAGCCATATAAATAATAAATATTTGATATACTGTATATTTTTTATATTAGTAATTTGTTTTGCATATAATTTTACATTATTTTTGGTAGTAAATCAATTTAAGCAACAAAAAAACTGAGGAGCCATTTGGGAGCCGAAAGAGCCGGAATTCCCATCACTAGTGCCCTGTGAAAAAATCTAAAGCTGATGAAATACTTTCAAAAAAAAAAAACAAAAAAAAAACGTTTAATGGCAAAAACCGTGGGAAAGCTGTTATTTTTAAATAAAAATGAATAACAGTTAACAACCCTACAGCACTGGTTACATTATGTCTTCATATAGTAACACAAGCATATTCATATAATTTTCCTAAACAAATCACCATAGAATTCTCTGTTGAATTCACTGTTGACACTTGAGTTTATAGAACACTTGATGGCGCCATAGAGCAATTAACCAATGAAGCTTTGAACCATGTGCAAACCAGTTGCCTGCAAAGAAGCTTAATTTGGACTCTCCGTCTCCTGGTCAGATAACACCACATCAACCATCAATCAAGAAGGCTCAGCAGCTGCTGCACTTCCTGCGAGTCTAAACAGACTGGCTGACATCACACATATCATGGCTCACACAGGTGCAACACCAGTCAGTGAGCTCCCTGTCCCAGCCAGCTGAGGACCCACTTCTGCCACTTCCCGTGCACGCCACAAAGTCAACATATGTACAAAGTCTATTGAGTGATGTACCATGCAGTGTTTGTTTTGTAACTTCACAATTCTGGACACACAATTTTTGTGTTGTAATGGCAAGTAGGTACTGCTTCTTTTGGTTACAGGTTCACATAAAAAGAGAACACGATAGACTGTGGAGATGAACTTGAAAAAGAGTTCCTCACCAACAACACCGAATCCAAGTCCATTTCTGCAGACTTTGCAAGACATTCTGGACACACTTCCAAAGTCGAAGCAGCTTGAGCTACAGTTCAAAATCCACAAAATGGCATTTGAGTTTTTGCAGCCACAAGACAGCTCTGAATACCTTTTTGTTTTTTCCCCAGCCAAGTGCATGCTTGTCAGTTGTTTTTTTCACCTGTTCCAAATGTTTTCAACTATGTATGTGTGTTTTTGATTGACTGGGCAAGTAAAGTGCTGGATCTCTTTCGCAGTTTGGTCTTTTACTTTACTTTTACTACAATCAGAAGAATAATAAATTCCTTGACCAAAAAATGAACATGACAAAAGGAAGAAGTGTCTATGTAAGCATAGATGAATGATTTGCATTCCTCTACATATTGTGGCAGAGGTTCTGCACGAAGAATATTAAGGTAAAATTAGATTTCATTTTTCTGATCTTCAGCTATTGATAACTTATATATGAGGTAATTGTTAATACCCTGCTCAGCTGGCCTGGGAATGCCTTGGGATCCCGCCGGAGGAGCTGGTTGAAGTGGCTGGGAAGAGGGAAGTCTGGGCTTCCCTGCTAAACCTGCTGCCCCTGCGACCCGACCCTGGATTAAGCGGCAGATGATGGATGGAAGTATTGTTAATGCCTTGTTGCTTCAAAAATAAGACTTGTAAATGTACTTATAGTTTTGCTTTTATGTAGATGCCAAATCAAGTTGAGAAGATTTCAATTCATCAAAAAAAAAAAAATCAAAATAAATGAAGTTAATCCCCACAAAAGAAATAATCCATATCATTTTATGTACAAGTGAATAGCAAAATAGGTTTTTGAGGTTAGATAGGTTCTGGTGGCTCTTTGCACAAGGGATATTGTGATGCATTTGATAGTTTTTATGATTTGAGATTTTTTTTTGGTTTGTATTTTTGCACTGGATGGTTTGGCACTTTTTGTTGTAGATTTTACAATGATAAAGATTGTACTGTATTGCATTGTATTGAGAGTTTGTATTAGTGATGTGATAGTCTGTTTGGACATGCCACCTGTCAACTTACAAGTTTACTGCACACATAAAGGACAACCAAAGCTACCATCAATCCTCACGGTCGACATCTTTGGTTGTTCTCTACATCTGGGTGTACTGGATATAAAAAAACGGGTGAAGTGAAAGTTCTTGTTTTTCCTCTTGAACCGGAATCCCGCGAAACCAAACAACGTCCGGTTCAAGAAGAAGAAGAAGACGAACTTCTGCTTAAAAGCGACGTAACGTTGCTGTGAATACAAAACAACATTTGGCGATGGGCATAGCAGAGTGACGTGATATCACGCGACAAATTGTGGCCAATGTGAACGCAGAATGAGGGTCTGCTGGGAACATTTGGCAGAATCCCCTGTCAGAATGAGCTTCAACACCCCCACCTCCGGCAGAACTTCTTCCTTGTCCCAGGGGAGGTGGGAGACATTGAGTCAGAGTCAGCCAAGTTCCGCACTTCCATTGTAGAGGAGCTGTGGCCGAAAGGTGGTTGCCCATAGCAAAGCAAAATTGACGATGAGATCTCGTTCATGTCTCATTTACATCTCCGAGAAGTGAATAAGTATCAATCGAGCAACGATTGAGACCAGAAGTTTTCTCAGTTTTCTCAAATTTGTCTCGTGAGAAATAAGTCTCATAGTGAGCATTGCGTGAGAAGGTTTTGAGAAATAATTCCAGTGGCACGATTTCTCAATAATTTCTTACAGCTGTCTCCTTTCAATATCTCACCAAGAGACAACTATGAGCTCTTGTGTTGATCTCAAACGCGTCTCAATTTGATCTCCCTTACTTGTACTCAGGATCTCAGTCATCTCTCAGTGAAAGATATAGATGAGCAAAGTATTTTATTTCTTAAACTTGTCTCAAAGCTGCCTCCTTTCCTGATCATGCCAAGCAGCCCTTAATAGACATATGCCAGTTACAAATATTTCTCAATTTGATCTTTTAGTCTGCAATTGCTCATTTTGGGTTTTCAAGATTCTTTCATTGTAAGAAAGAGTAGTGTCTGCTCTGACATGTCCAATCACATCTTATTTCATCTCATGCCAAACTCTGAGAAAATATTATAATCGGTCAAATAATTAAACAACATCTGGTTCATTTGGTTCTTCTTGTTCAATGTAAAAATTAGAGATGTGACCAAAAATTCGGCGCCGAAAACTATCAGCCGCTACAAATGCATTATCTGTTTTTGATTTCGAAGACTGAAAGTTTACCACAAAAAAACAAAAAAACAAAAAGAACCTTCATCCTCTTTTTGATGACATCATCAAAACAGGCAACACGCTGGCTGACAAAGTCTCGCTAAAACTACTGGCTCACAGGCAACATGTCTGCGATTTGGAAGGGTTTTTTTGAAATATGAAAGAAATATAAGTTATTAAATGAACAAAAATATAATAAATTTTCTTCATCGCTGCTACACGCTGTTTCTAAAGTTGCTTTCCATTTATGTGCCACGTCACATCGAGCAGTGTGGCTCAGTGGTAGAGAAGTCATTCCCCAACCCAGAGGTTGTGAGTTCAGCTCTCTGTCCAGTTGAATTCATCTAAGTATCATTGAGCAAGACACTGAACCCCACGTTGTTGCGTCACCAGCAGTTATATGAGGATTATAACTCCCTTTTTAATTAAGAGAATTTCTCTTCTCAAATATTGCTCAAACCTGGCTTTCTCAAATCAACCTCCTTTGTCTCAATGATGTCTTTGCTCAATTTGACTCATCACTTGCTCCTAAGGGTACCCTTAGGAGCACAAACTCAGAAACAAATAAGCAGAGAATGAGATAAATTTGAGATGATCAAATTCGTCTCACGAGACGAGATTAAGCAACAGATGAGTAGCAAATTTTTGCTATGGGTGGTGTCTGTCGTAGCGGCAATCCGAAAACCTGCTGGTGGACACCAGCCGTAAGGATGTATGTATATATATATATATATATATATATATATACATATATATACATATATATATATATATTTTTTTTTTTTTTTTTGTCAAACTATATAAAGAAGCCTACCAGGCCTTTCTGACCTGTGGTACTCCAGAGGAAGCTGACATGTACCGGCTGTCAAAGCAGAATGGAGCTTTGGTGGTCGCTGAATCAAAAACTCATGGGAGGAGTTCGGCGAGGCCGAGGAAATTTTGGTCCATCATCAGGCGTCTCAGGAGAGAAAGGCAGTGCACCATTAACACTGCGTATAGTGAAAATGGATGGAAAATATTTAAAACCTGATAAAATCAGTATCCTAATAATTCTTTAGTTGAAAAGAATAAAAAGTTTGAATTTTCCACGAGACGTTTATTTTGAAAATCTCAATTGACGAAATGCTGTAACATGGACACTGGTAAAATGTGTACAACTGTTGTGTTGTGTATACCTGATTGAAGAAGCAAAGCCGTGTGTTTTCGATTGTTCCCAAGCTTTGTTCATTGTTGTGACAAACCGCTTTGCTGAAAGGGACTTAGCTATTAAAGCTTGATTCAGAAATGTCTGAAAATTTGATGGAGTGAAAACTTTCAAGAATCAACATGGCGAGCCACCCACAGACAACCTAATGAACTGTGTCTCACGCAGGAGCGAGACACATCCGCGACTTCTGTTGCAAATCTGTCAACCTGGTAGGGTCCACCATATTTTTTGTTACCCTGCAGAGGATTTTTTTTTTTTTTTGCTTAATCTGGAGCACCAGAAAAAAACAGAAAGACTGGAAATAAGACATTGATACAGCGACCAGACCTATCCATGGGAGCCATTCAGCTCTTGCTGAATTGTTTTGAGTCAACTATTTTTGTCATTTTCATTTATTTATTTTTTTGCATCTGTCTTTAATACTTTATTGTGTTATTGAACTAAAACTTTGATCAACAAAAAACATTTGATGGAAAAAAATTGAATATTGAAACTCAAAATAGAAACCAAATGTTAAGTTATATAATTAAATTAATAAAAATGATTGATTAAAAATTAAAAAAATCTTAAAAACAACAACCGGAGTTGATAAATATATCATACAAATCAAAAACCTAAAAGATAAGTCGGAAGAGTTCAAAGAGAAATTTAACCATTACCAATACGGGAATTTTCCTTTTTTGAAATTTATCATTTTCTATTTTGTCTGTTAATTGTATGTCTATTGTGTGTGTGTGTTTACTGTACAGTGATCCCTCGCTACTTCCCGCTTCATGCTTCGCTCCCTCAGTCCATCGTGGATTTTTTTTTTTCGATTTAAAAAAAAAATACAGATGAGCTGTCCCGAGCCGATCGCGTAGTCTCACTCTCCCTCCCTCTCCCTCCCTCTCCCTGCTCTTTGTTGTTCAAGCTATGGACTTGAGTTGCTCATTAAAGTTAACGATGATTGATAGACGACTTTTGTTTGATCTTGCAACAGATCCCTGGAAACCTCAGCATCAACCTGCTGCATGAGTCAATCATAGTTTAATTTGTTAAACAGTTGCTGTGGCAACTCATTGTGTTTAAGTGAGGAGATGGAGCAGAATTTAGTGGACAAACATTTTTATACTTTATTCTTGTTTAAAAATAATTCTGTAGGACATTAACATGTTTAAAACATATAATTATTACACTTGAAGTGCTTAAAAAACATTTCATAAAATTTACATATACATAAGTTTTCATTCATTCATTTATTTTTCATGTCGCTTCTCCTTACGAGGGTCGTGGGGGTGCTGGAGCCTATCCCAGCTAACTCCGGGCAGGAGGCGGGGTACGCCCTGAATTGGTTGCCAGCCAATCACAGGGCACAATGAGACATACAACCATTCAAGCACACACTCATACCTACAAACAAATTTAGAGTGTTCAATCAGCCTGCTACGCATGTTTTTGGGATGTGGGAGGAAACCGAAGTCCGGAGGACATAGTTTTTTTTTTTTTTTTTTTTTTTTTTTTTTTTTATACTTTGGGGGGAAAAAAGGGAAAAAACATGTTTTATATGTATCTCTTTCCAATGCTAAATTTGAATAAATAAATTTAACACACACAAATACAATAACAAACTAGGCCTGCAAGCAGGACTGAACGGGCCCTCGCAATCTAGCGCAACTCGGACGTCACGCAACTCGGACTGTGTGCAGGTCAGGGTGGTGGCAGATCCTCCTCTCTAATCATCTCATTAGAACCTAACATGCTCGAAAGTCGCCTATTTACATTCCCACACCCAAGAGATAAAAACCCCTATTGGAGAGAGTACTACAAAAAAGGAGCCACTACTGAGCTGTGCAGCCAAGCCCTTATTCAAAACCAAAATTAATCTTCTAACTGGGCCAATTCGACCAAGTGTGCCAACTATTGTGGCTCTATAAGCTCCCTGAGTCTCTGAAAAAAAATATTTCCTTTAAATGGCGAACAAAGGGTCGTCACGGCAACAGACAGAGACACGTGGACATGGGCCCTAAAAAAGTATTTTAATAGGTCTTGAAACTACAATGACCAACATGAAAAGAACTGGACATGTTTTGGAAAAACGAGTGACTTTCTATCGCCACTAGTTGGCGCTGTAGGGTTGATGCAAATGACCCCTACAAGGCCCTTCAGGGTATGACTCTCAACAAGCACGGGAAGTTTGGCGCAGATATCTTGTATATCTGCCGAGTTATGACTGTTCAAAGTTTTTGGAGAGAAAAATTGTTGACAGTCATTTTCACTTTCCTGTTTGGACCCCTCCGCTTCAACGAAACTTCAATATTTTTCATCAGGCACCTGAAGACAGGTCTTAAGGTTTCCCTTATACAGGTTTGAGGTAGATTGATTTTTTCCCTTTAGAGGAGGAGTGTGTCCCGTAAAAAAGGGCATTTCCTGTTCCCACTAGGAGGCGCCAGGCACAAATGGTAAATTTTCAATCCAGTCCTGCTCAGGCTGGTATACCTCACACACATGCCAGATTTAAAATAGATTGAAGGTTGTATGAGGGAGTTATCAGTCATTTTCCGAATTCGGTGTTTTGCCGAAAAAATGGAAGAATTTGGCGCCCCGCCCAGGTCAGGCCCGTGAATGAAAACACACCATTTTTATAACTCAAGATTTCATATGCCTCATGAACAGTCTCACCAATTTTGAGAATGATCAAACTAATTCCCTAGGTGCCAAGGTGTAAAATGTGCACACTGTAAATCGATAAAAAGTTCACATTCAATCCAAAATACCCGATTTCCTGTAGGATTTGGAATGTGTGTGCAAGAGACTTTTTGG
Organism: Corythoichthys intestinalis; assembly: GCF_030265065.1. Taxonomy (NCBI): domain Eukaryota; kingdom Metazoa; phylum Chordata; class Actinopteri; order Syngnathiformes; family Syngnathidae; genus Corythoichthys; species Corythoichthys intestinalis. The sequence goes on from NC_080395.1 coordinate 83,149,454, forward strand.
AGCAGTTTTGCACAAAGTTTTGACTCTCCAAATTTCATCACTCTATGTTAGAAAAACCTAAATGGAGAGGCCTTTTTGAAAATTTCAAGGGGGCGCCACTGAGCCATTTTGTTAAATTGTTTCGTAACGTTGCAAGATTATCGAACGTTATCCAAAGCCGCATGTATGTGCAAATTTTGGTGAGTTTTTATGCATATTCAAGCCTCCAAATGTAAACTCTTACTGTGAACCCATGAAAATTTCACATTCGATCCAAAATACCCGATTTCCTGTTGGATTTGGAATATGGGTGCAAGAGACTTTTTGGAGCAGTTTTGCATAAGGTATCTACTCCCCAAATTTCCTTGCTCTATGTTGAAAAAACCCAATAGGAAAGGCCTTTTTTAAAACTTCTTTCTGTCGCCACTAGTTGGCACTGTAGAGTTGATGCAAATGACCCCTACAAGACCCTTCAGGGTATGACTCTCAACAAACACGGAAAGTTTGGCGCAGATATGTTGCATATCTGCCGAGTTATGACTGTTCAAAATTTTTGGCGAGACAAATTGTTGACGGTCATTTTCACTTCCAGTTTGGACCTCTCCGCTTCAACGAAACCTCAATATTTTTCATCAGGGACCTGAACACATGTCTTGAGGCTCCCCTGAAACAGGTTTGAGGTCAATAGATTTTTTTCCCTTGGAGGAGGAGCCTGTCTCGTAAAGAAGGCCATTTCCTGTTCCCACTAGGGGGCGCCAGGCCTAATGGGTAATATTTCAATGCAGTCGTGTTCAGGCTGGGATATCTCACATACATGCTAGAAATGAAAAAGATTGAACGTTGTATCACGGAGTTTTTAATCATTTTCTGAATTTGGTATTTTGCCCAAAAATGGCCGACTTTGGGACCACGCCCAGGTCAGACCCTTGAGTGAAAACTCACCATTTTGAAAACTTAAGATCTCATATGTCTCCTGAATAGTCTGACCAATTTTGAAGACGATCCAACTATTTTCTTCAGCGACAAGGTCTCAAATGTAAATCGATAAAATTTCACATTTGATCCAAAATTTCCGGCTTCCTGTTGGGTTTGGAATATGGGTGCAAGAGACTTTTTGGAGCAGTTTTGCACAATGTATCGACTCGCCAAATTTCATTGTTCTACGTTGAAAAAACCTAATAGGAAAGGCCTTTTTGAAAATTTCAAGGGGGCGCCACTGAGCCATTTTGTTAAATTTTTTTGTAGATTATCAAAATTTACGCAAAGTTACATGTATGTGCAAATTTTGGTGAGTTTTCGTGCATGTTCAGGCCTCCAAATGTAAACTCCAACTGTGAACCGATAAAAATTTAACATTTGATCCAAAATATCCGATTTCCTGTTGGATTTGGAATATGGGTGCAAGAGGCTTTTTTGAACAGTTAGGCATAAGGTATCTACTCCCCAAATTTCATTGCTCTACGTTGAAAACCTGAGAGGAGAGGCCTTTTTGAAAATTTTAAGGGTCAAGGGGGCGCCACTGAGCCATTTTTTGACATTTTTTCAAAACGACACAAGATTATCGAATTTTACGCAAAGCCGCACGTATGTGCAAATTTTGGTGACTTTTCGTGCATGTTCAGGCCTCCAAATTGGCCATTTTCATTTGCCCTGAAAAAAGAATAATAATAATAATAATAACTAGGCCTGCAAGCAGGACTGAACGGGCCCTCGCAATCTAGCGCAACTCGGACGTCACGCAACTCGGACAGTGTGCAGGTCAGGGTGGTGGCAGATCGTCCTCTCTAATCATCTCATTAGAACCTAACATGCGCGAAAGTTGCCTCTTTACATTCACACACCTAAGAGATAAAAACCCCTATTGGACAGAGGACTACAAAAAAGGAGCGAATAAAGGGTCATCACAGCAACAGACAGAGACATGTGGACATGGGCCGTAAAATAAGTATTTTAAAAGGTCTTGAAACTACAATGACCAACCTGAAAAGAACTGGACATATATTTAAAAAAATGAGTGACTTTCTATTGCCACTAGTTGGCGCTGTAGGGTTGATGCAAATGACCCCTACAGGACCCTTCAGACTATGACTCAACAAGCACGATATGTTTGGCGCAGATATGTTGTAGAAGTTATGACTGTTCAAAACTTGTGGTGAGACGAAATGGCTTCAGTCATTTTTACTTCTCCTGTTGGACCCTTCTGCTTCAACCAAACCTCAGTATTTTTCATCAGGCACCTGAACACATGTCTTCAGGCTCCCCTGATGCAGGTTTGAGGTGAATAGATTTTTTTTTCCTTGGAGGAGGAGCCTGTTTCGTAAAAAAGGCATTTCCTGTTCCCACTAGGGGGCGCTAGGCCTAATGAGTAATATTTCAATGCACTCGTGTTCAGGGTGGGATCCCGCACATACATGCCAGATATGAAAAAGATTGAACGTTGTTTCAAGGAGCTATTAGTCCTTTACTGAATTTGTCATTTTGCCGAAAAAATGGCCGACTTTGGCACCACGCCCAGGTCAGACCCATGAATGAAAACACACCATTTTGAAAAGTTTAGATTTCATAGGTCTCCTGAATTGTCTAACCAATTTTGAAGATGATCCAATTGATTCCCTCTGTGACAAGGTCTCAAATGTGCACCCTGTTAATTGATAAAAATTTCACATTCGATCCAAAATACCCGATTTCCTGTTGGGTTTGGAATATGGGTGCAAGAGACTTTTTGGAGCAGTTTTGCACAAGGTATCGACTCCCCAAATTTCATTGCTCTACGTTAAAAAAACCTAATAGGAAACGCCTTTTTGAAAAATTCAAGGGGGCGCCACTGAGCCATTTTGTTACATTTTTTTGTAACGTTGAGAGATTATCGAAATCCACACAAAGCCGCATGTATGTGCAAAATTTGGTGAGTTTTCGTGCATGTCCAGGCCTCCAAATGTAAACTGTACTAGAAATGGACAGAAATTTCACATTTGATCCAAAATACCCGATTTTCTGTTGGATTTGGAATATGGGTGCAAGAGGCTTTTTTGAGCAGTTAGGCATAAGGTATCTACTTCCCAAATTTCCTTGCTCTATGTTGAAAAAACCCAACAGGAAAGGCCTTTTTTAAAACTTCTTTCTGTCGCCACTAGTTGGCACTGTAGAGTTGATGCAAATGACCCCTACAAGAACCTTCAGGGTATGACTCTCAACAAACACGGAAAGTTTGGCGCAGATATGTTGCATATCTGCCGAGTTATGACTGTTCAAAGTTTTTGGCGAGACAAATTGTTGACGGTCATTTTCACTTCCAGTTTGGACCTCTCCGCTTCAACGAAACCTCAATATTTTTCATCAGGCACCTGAACACATGTCTTGAGGCTCCCCTGAAACAGGTTTGAGGTCAATAGATTTTTTTCCCTTGGAGGAGGAGCCTGTCTCGTAAAGAAGGCCATTTCCTGTTTCCACTAGGGGCGCCAGGCCTAATGGGTAATATTTCAATGCAGTCGTGTTCAGGCTGGGATATCTCATAAACATGCTAAAAATGAAAAAGATTGAACGTTGGATCACGGAGTTTTTAATCATTTTCTGAATTTGGTATTTTGCCTAAAAATGGCCGACTTTGGGACCACGCCCAGGCCAGACCCTTGAATGAAAACACACCATTTTGAAAACTTAAGATCTCATAGGTCTCCTGAATAGTCTGACCAATTTTGAAGACGATCCAACTTTATCCTTCAGCGACAAGGTCTCAAATGTAAATCGATAAAATTTCGCATTTGACCCAAAATTTCCAGCTTCCTGTTGGGTTTGGAATATGGGTGCAAGAGACTTTTTGGAGCAGTTTTGTACAATGTATCGACTCACTAAATTTCATTGTTCTACGTTGAAAAAACCTAATAGGAGAGGCCTTTTTGAAAATTTCAAGGGGGCGCCACTGAGCCATTTTGTTAAATTTTTTTGTAGATTATCAAAATTTACGCAAAGTTGAATGTATGTGCAAATTTTGGTGAGTTTTCGTGCATGTTCAAGCCTCCAAACGTAAACTCCAACTGTGAACCGAAAAAATTTCACATTCGATCCAAAATACCCGATTTCCTGTTGGATTTGGAATATGGGTGCAAGAGGCTTTTTTGAACAGTTAGGCATAAGGTATCTACTCCCCAAATTTCATTGCTCTACGTTGAAAACCTGAGAGGAGAGGCCTTTTTGAAAATTTTAAGGGTCAAGGGGGCGCCACTGAGCCATTTTTTGACATTTTTTCAAAACGACGCAAGATTATCGAAATTTACGCGAATCTGCACGTATGTGCAAATTTTGGTGACTTTTCGTGCATGTTCAGGCCTCCAAATTGGCCATTTTCATTTGCCATGAAGAAAGAATAATAATAATAATAATAATAATAATAATAATAATAATAATAATCCTTTGCATTACAATAGGGCCTTCGCACGTCTAGTGCTCGGGCCCTAATAATAATAACTAGGCCTGCAAGCAGGACTGAACGGGCCCTCGCAATCTAGCGCAACTCGGACGTCACGCAACTCGGACTGTGTGCAGGTCAGGGTGGTGTCAGGTCCTCCTCTCTAATCATCTCATTAGAACCTAACATGCTCGAAAGTCGCCTATTTACATTCCCACACCCAAGAGATAAAAACCCCTATTGGAGAGAGTACTACAAAAAAGGAGCCACTACTGAGCTGTGCAGCCAAGCCCTTATTCAAAACCAAAATGAATCTTCTAACTGGGCCAATTCGACCAAGTGTGCCAAATATTGTGGCTCTATAAGCTCCCTGAGTCTCTGAAAAAAAAAAATTTCCTTTAAATGGCGAAAAAAGGGTCGTCACGGCAACAGACAGAGACACGTGGACATGGGCCGTAAAAAAGTATTTTAATAGGTCTTGAAACTACAATGACCAACCTGAAAAGAACTGGACATGTTTTGGAAAAACGAGTGACTTTCTATTGCCACTAGTTGGCGCTGTAGGGTTGAAGCAAATGACCCCTACAAGGCCCTTCAGGGTATGACTCTCAACAAGCACGGGAAGTTTGGCGCAGATATTTTGTATATCTGCCGTGTTATGACTGTTCAAAGTTTTTGGAGAGAAAAATTGTTGACAGTCATTTTCACTTTCCTGTTTGGACCCCTCCGCTTCAACGAAACTTCAATATTTTTCATCAGGCACCTGAAGACAGGTCTTAAGGCTTGCCTTATGCAGGTTTGAGGTAGATTGATTTTTTCCCTTTAGAGGAGGAGTGTGTCCCGTAAAAAAGGGCATTTCCTTTTCCCACTAGGAGGCGCCAGGCACAAATGGTAAATTTTCAATCCAGTCCTGCTCAGGCTGGTATCCCTCACACACATGCCAGATTTAAAATAGATTGAACGTTGTATGAGGGAGTTATCAGTCATTTTCCGAATTTGGTGTTTTGACGAAAAAATGGCCGACTTTGGCACCCCGCCCAGGTCAGGCCCGTGAACGAAAACACACCATTTTGATTACTTAAGATTTCATATGCCTCATGAACAGTCTCGCCAATTTTGAGGATGATCAAACTAATTCCCCAGGTGCCAAGGTCTTAAATGTGCACACTGTAAATCGATAAAAATTGCACATTCAATCCAAAATACCCGATTTCCTGTTGGGTTTGGAATACGCATGCAAGAGACTTTTTGGAGCAGTTTTGTACAAGGTATCGACTCTCTTAATTTCATCCCTCTACGTTGAAAAAACCTAAATGGAGAGGCCTTTTTGAAAAATTCAAGGGGGCGCCACTGAGCCATTTTGTTACATTTTTTCGTAACATTGCAAGATTATCAAACGTTATTTAAAGCCGCATGTATGTCCAAATTTTTGTGAGTTTTCGTGCATGTTCAAGCCTCCAAATGTAAACTCCTACAGTGAACCGATAAAAATTTCACATTCGATCCAAAATACCCGATTTCCTGTTGGATTTGGAATATGGGTGCAAGAGACTTTTTGGAGCAGTTTTGCACAAGGTATCGACTCCCCAAATTTCATCACTCTATGTTAAAAAAACCTAATAGGAAACGCCTTTTTGAAAAATTCAAGGGGGCGCCACTGAGGCATTTTGTCACATTTTTTTGTAACACTGCAAGATTATCGAACGTTATCCAAAGCCGCATGTATGTGCAAATTTTTACGAGTTTTTGTGCATATTCAAGCCTGCAAATGTAAACTCGTACTGTGAACCCATGAAAATTTCACATTCGATCCAAAATACCCGATTTCCTGTTGGATTTGGAATACGGGTGCAAGAGACTTTTTGGAGCAGTTTTGCATAAGGTATCTACTCCCCAAATTTCCTTGCTCTATGTTGAAAAAACCCAATAGGAAAGGCCTTTTTTAAAACTTCTTTCTGTCGCCACTAGTTGGCACTGTAGAGTTGATGCAAAGGACCCCTACAAGAACCTTCAGGGTATGACTCTCAACAAACACGGGTAGTTTGGCGCAGATATGTTGTATATCTGCCGAGTTATGACTGTTCAAAGTTTTTTGCGTGACAAATTGTTGACGTTCATTTTCACTTTCCTGTTTGGACCCCTCCGCCTCAACGAAACCTCAATATTTTTCATCAGGCACCTGAACACAGGTCTTAAGGCTCCCCTGATGCAGGTTTGAGGTCAACAGATTTTTTTCCCTTGGAGGAGGAACCTGTCTCGTAAAAAAAGGCATTTCCTGTTCTCACTAGGGGGCGCTAGACCTAATGGGTAATATTTCAAAGCACTCGTGTTAAGGGTGGGATACCACACATACATGCCAAATATGAAAAAGATTGAACGTTGTGTCAAGGAACTATTAGTCATTTACTGAATTTGTCATTTTGCCGAAAAAATGGTCGACTTTGGCACCACGCCCAGGTCAGACCCGTGAATGAAAACGCACCATTTTCAAAACTTAAGATTTCATATGTCTCCTGAACAGTCTCACCAATTTTGAAGATGATCCAACTAACTCCCTCGGCGAAAAGCTCTCAAATGTGCACCCTGTAAATCGATAAAAATTTCATATTTGATCCAAAATAACCGATTTCCTGTTGGGTATGGAATATGCGTGTAAATGCTTTTTTGGAGCGGTTTTGGACAAGGTATAGACCCCCCAAATTTCATTGCTGTACGCTGACAGACCCTAATGTTATAGGCCAATTTTAAAATTTCAAGGGGGCGCCACTGAGCCATTTTGTTATAATTTTTTGCAACGTTGCAAAATTATCGAAATTTACAATTTTCCGGATGTATGTGCAAATTTTGGTGACTTTTCATGCATGTTCAGGCCTCCAAATTGGCCGTTTTCATTTGCCCTGAAAAAAATAAAAAATAAAAAAAATAATCCTTTGCAAAACAATAGGGCCTTCGCACGCTTAGTGCTCGGGCCCTAATAATAATAATAATAATAATAATCCTTTGCAAAACAATAGGGCCTTCGCACGTCTAGTGCTCGGGCCCTAACTAGGCCTGCAAGCAGGACTGAACGGGCCCTCGCAATCTAGCGCAACTCGGACGTCACGCAACTCGGACTGTGTGCAGGTCAGGGCGGTGGCAGATCCTCCTCTCTAATCAGCTCATTAGAACCTAACATGCTCGAAAGTCGCCTATTTACATTCCCACACCCAAGAGATAAAAACCCCTATTGGAGAGAGCACTACAAAAAAGGAGCCACTACTGAGCTGTGCAGCCAAGCCCTTATTCAAAACTAAAATTAATCTTCTAACTGGGCCAATTCGACCAAGTGTGCCAACGATTGTGGCTCTATAAGCTGCCTGAGTCTCTGAAAAAAAATATTTCCTTTAAATGGCGAACAAAGGGTCGTCACGGCAACAGACAGAGACACGTGGACATGGGCCGTAAATAAGTATTTTAATAGGTCTTGAAACTACAATGACCAACCTGAAAAGAACTGGACATGTATTGGAAAAACGAGTGACTTTCTATTGCCACTAGTTGGCGCTGTAGGGTTGATGCAAATGACCCCTACAAGGCCCTTCAGGGTATGACTCTCAACAAGCACGGGAAGTTTGGCGCAGATATGTTGTATATCTGCCGAGTTATGACTGTTCAAAGTTTTTGGAGAGAAAAATTGTTGACAGTCATTTTCACTTTCCTGTTTGGACCCCTCCGCTTCAACGAAACTTCAATATTTTTCATCAGGCACCTGAAGACAGGTCTTAAGGCTCCCCTGATGCAGGTTTGAGGTCAACAGATTTTTTTCCCTTGGAGGAGGAACCTGTCTCGTAAAAAAAGGCATTTCCTGTTCTCACTAGGGGGCGCTAGACCTAATGGGTAATATTTCAATGCACTCGTGTTAAGGGTGGGATACCACACATACATGCCAAATATGAAAAAGATTGAACGTTGTGTCAAGGAACTATAAGTCATTTACTGAATTTGTCATTTTGCCGAAAAAATGGTCGACTTTGGCACCACGCCCAGGTCAGACCCGTGAATGAAAACGCACCATTTTCAAAACTTAAGATTTCATATGTCTCCTGAACAGTCTCACCAATTTTGAAGATGATCCAACTAACTCCCTCGGCGAAAAGGTCTCAAATGTGCACCCTGTAAATCGATAAAAATTTCATATTTGATCCAAAATAACCGATTTCCTGTTGGCTTTGGAATATGCGTGTAAATGCTTTTTTGGAGCGGTTTTGGACAAGGTATAGACCCCCCAAATTTCATTGCTCTACGCTGACAGACCCTAATGTTATAGGCCAATTTTAAAATTTCAAGGGGGCGCCACTGAGCCATTTTGTTATATTTTTTTGGAACGTTGCAAAATTATCGAAATTTACAATTTTCCGGACGTATGTGCAAATTTTGGTGACTTTTCGTGCATGTTGAGGTCTCCAAATAGGCCGTTTTCATTTGCCCTGAAAAAAAAAAAAAATAATAATAATAATAACTAGGCCTGCAAGCAGGACTGAACGGGCCCTCGCAATCTAGCGCAACTCGGACGTCACGCAACTCGGACTGTGTGCAGGTCAGGGTGGTGGCAGATCCTCCTCTCTAATCATCTCATTAGAACCTAACATGCTCGAAAGTCGCCTATTTACATTCCCACACCCAAGAGATAAAAACCCCTATTGGAGAGAGTACTACAAAAAAGGAGCCACTACTGAGCTGTGCAGCAAAGCCCTTATTCAAAACCAAAATTAATCTTCTAACTGGGCCAATTCGACCAAGTGTGCCAACTATTGTGGCTCTATAAGCTCCCTGAGTCTCTGAAAAAAAATATTTCCTTTAAATGGCGAACAAAGGGTCGTCATGGCAACAGACAGAGACACGTGGACATGGGCCGTAAAAAAGTATTTTAATAGGTCTTGAAACTACAATGACCAACCTGAAAAGAGCTGGACATGTATTGGAAAAACGAGTGACTTTCTATTGCCACTAGTTGGCGCTGTAGGGTTGATGCAAATGACCCCTACAAGGCCCTTCAGGGTATGACTCTCAACAAGCACGGGAAGTTTGGCGCAGATATGTTGTATATCTGCCAAGTTATGACTGTTCAAAGTTTTTGGAGAGAAAAATTGTTAACAGTCATTTTCACTTTCCTGTTTGGACCCTTCCGCTTCAACGAAACTTCAATATTTTTCATCAGGCACCTGAAGACAGGTCTTAAGGCTCCCCTTATGCAGGTTTGAGGTAGATTGATTTTTTCCTTTTAGAGGAGGAGTGTGTCCCGTAAAAAAGGGCATTTCCTGTTCCCACTAGGAGGCGCCAGGCACAAATGGTAAATATTCAATCCAGTCCTGCTCAGGCTGGTATACCTCACACACATGCCAGATTTAAAATAGATTGAACGTTGTATGAGGGAGTTATCAGTCATTTTCCGAATTTGGTGTTTTGGCGAAAAAATGGCCGACTTTGGCACCCCGCCCAGGTCAGGCCAGTGAATGAAAACACACCATTTTGATAACTTAAGATTTCATATGCCTCATGAACAGTCTCGCCAATTTTGAGAATGATCAAACTAATTCCCTAGGTGCCAAGGTGTAAAATGTGCACACTGTAAATCGATAAAAATTTCACATTCAATCCAAAATACCCGATTTCCTGTTGGGTTTGGAATACGCATGCAAGAGACTTTTTTGAGCAGTTTTGTACAAGGTATCGACTCTCCGAATTTCATCCCTCTACGTTGAAAAAACCTAAATGGAGAGGCCTTTTTGAAAATTTCAAGGGGGCGCCACTGAGCCATTTTGTTACATGTTTTCGTAACGTTGCAAGATTATCGAACGTTATGCAAAGCCGCATGTATGTGCAAATTTTGGTGAGTTTTTATGCATATTCAAGCCTCAAAATGTAAACTCTTACTGTGAACCCATGAAAATTTCACATTCGATCCAAAATACCCGATTTCCTGTTGGATTTGGAATATGGGTGCAAGAGACTTTTTGGAGCAGTTTTGCATAAGGTATCTACTCCCCAAATTTCCTCGCTCTATGTTGAAAAAACCCAATAGGAAAGGCCTTTTTTAAAACTACTTTCTGTCGCCACTAGTTGGCACTGTAGAGTTGATGCAAATGACCCCTACAAGAACCTTCAGGGTATGACTCTCAACAAACACGGAAAGTTTGGCGCAGATATGTTGCATATCTGCCGAGTTATGACTGTTCAAAGTTTTTGGCGAGACAAATTGTTGACGGTCATTTTCACTTCCAGTTTGGACCTCTCCGCTTCAACGAAACCTCAATATTTTTCATCAGGCACCTGAACACATGTCTTGAGGCTCCCCTGAAACAGGTTTGAGGTCATTAGATTTTTTTCCCTTGGAGGAGGAGCCTGTCTCGTAAAGAAGGCCATTTCCTGTTTCCACTAGGGGCGCCAGGCCTAATGGGTAATATTTCAATGCAGTCATGTTCAGGCTGGGATATCTCATAAACATGCTAAAAATGAAAAAGATTGAACGTTGGATCACGGAGTTTTTAATCATTTTCTGAATTTGGTATTTTGCCTAAAAATGGCCTACTTTGGGACCACGCCCAGGCCAGACCCTTGAATGAAAACACACCATTTTGAAAACTTAAGATCTCATAGGTCTCCTGAATAGTCTGACCAATTTTGAAGACGATCCAACTTTATCCTTCAGCGACAAGGTCTCAAATGTAAATCGATAAAATTTCGCATTTGACCCAAAATTTCCGGCTTCCTGTTGGGTTTGGAATATGGGTGCAAGAGACTTTTTGGAGCAGTTTTGTACAATGTATCGACTCACTAAATTTCATTGTTCTACGTTGAAAAAACCTAATTGGAGAGGCCTTTTTGAAAATTTCAAGGGGGCGCCACTGAGCCATTTTGTTAAATTTTTTTGTAGATTATCAAAATTTACGCAAAGTTGAATGTATGTGCAAATTTTGGTGAGTTTTCGTGCATGTTCAAGCCTCCAAACGTAAACTCCAACTGTGAACCGAAAAAATTTCACATTCGATCCAAAATACCCGATTTCCTGTCGAATTTGGAATATGGGTGCAAGAGGCTTTTTTGAACAGTTAGGCATAAGGTATCTACTCCCCAAATTTCATCGCTCTACGTTGAAAACCTGAGAGGAGAGGCCTTTTTGAAAATTTTAAGGGTCAAGGGGGCGCCACTGAGCCATTTTTTGAAATTTTTTCAAAACGACGCAAGATTATCAAATTTTACGCGAATCTGCACGTATGTGCAAATTTTGGTGACTTTTCGTGCATGTTCAGGCCTCCAAATTGGCCATTTTCATTTGCCATGAAAAAAGAATAATAATAATAATAATAACTAGGCCTGCAAGCAGGACTGAACGGGCCCTCGCAATCTAGCGCAACTCGGACGTCACGCAACTCGGACTGTGTGCAGGTCAGGGTGGTGGCAGATCCTCCTCTCTAATCATCTCATTAGAACCTAACATGCTCGAAAGTCGCCTATTTACATTCCCACACCCAAGAGATAAAAACCCCTATTGGAGAGAGTACTACAAAAAAGGAGCCACTACTGAGCTGTGCAGCCAAGCCCTTATTCAAAACCCAAAATTAATCTTCTAACTCGGCCAATTCGACCAAGTGTGCCAAATACTGTGGCTCTATAAGCTGCCTGAGTCTCTGAAAAAAAATATTTCCTTTAAATGGCGAACAAAGGGTCGTCACGGCAACAGACAGAGACACGTGGACATGGGCCGTAAAAAAGTATTTTAATAGGTCTTGAAACTACAATGACCAACCTGAAAAGAACTGAACATGTATTGGAAAAACGAGTGACTTTCTATTGCCACTAGTTGGCGCTGTAGGTTTGATGCAAATGACCCCTACAAGGCCCTTCAGGGTATGACTCTCAACAAGCACGGGAAGTTTGCCGCAGATATGTTGTATATCTGCCGAGTTATGACTGTTCAAAATTTTTGGAGAGAAAAATTATTGACAGTCATTTTCACTTTCCTGTTTGGACCCCTCCGCTTCAACGAAACTTCAATATTTTTCATCAGGCACCTGAAGACAGGTCTTAAGGCTTCCCTTATGCAGGTTTGAGGTCGATTAATTTTTTCCCTTGGAGGAGGAGTGTGTCACCGTAAAAAAGGGCATTTCCTGTTCCCACTAGGAGGCGCCAGGCACAAATGGTAAATTTTCAATCCAGTCCTGCTCAGGCTGGTATACCTCACACACATGGCAGATTTAAAATAGATTGAACGTTGTATGAGGGAGTTATCAGTCATTTTCCGAATTCGGTGTTTTGGCGAAAAAATGGCCGACTTTGGCACCCCGCCCAGGTCAGGCCCGTGAATGAAAACACACCATTTTGATAACTTAAGATTTCATATGCCTCATGAACAGTCTCGCCAATTTTGAGAATGATCAAACTAATTCCCTAGGTGCCAAGGTGTAAAATGTGCACACTGTAAATCGATAAAAAATTCACATTCAATCCAAAATACCCGATTTCCTGTTGGGTTTGGAATACGCATGCAAGAGACTTTTTGGAGCAGTTTTGTACAAGGTATTGACTCTCCGAATTTCATCCATCTACGTTGAAAAAACCTAAATGGAGAGGCCTTTTTGAAAACTTCAAGGGGGCGCCACTGAGCCATTTTGTTACATTTTTTCGTAACGTTGCAAGATTATTGAACGTTATGCAAAGCCGCAGGTATGTCGAAATTTTTGTGAGTTTTCGTGCATGTTCAAGCCTCCAAATGTAAACTCCTACTGTTAACCGATAAAAATTTCACATTTGATCCAAAATACCCGATTTCCTGTTGGATTTGGAAAATGGGTGCAAGAGACTTTTTGGAGCAGTTTTGCACAAGGTATCAACTCCCCAAATTTCCTCACTCTATGTTGGAAAACCCAATAGGAAAGGCCTTTTTTAAAACTTCTTTCTGTCGCCACTAGTTGGCACTGTAGAGTTGATGCAAATGACCCCTACACGAACCTTCAGGGTATGACTCTCAACAAACACGGGAAGTTTGGCGCAGATATGTTGTATATCTGCCGAGTTATGACTGTTCAAAGTTTTTGGCGAGACAAATTGTTGACGGTCATTTTCACTTCCAGTTTGTACCTCTCCGCTTCTACAAAACCTCAATATTTTTCATTAGGCACCTGAACACATGTCTTGAGGCTCCCCTGAAACAGGTTTGAGGTCAATAGATTTTTTTCCCTTGGAGGAGGAGCCTGTCTCGTAAAGAAGGCCATTTCCTGTTCCCACTAGGGGGCGCCAAGCCTAATGGGTAAAATTTAAATGCAGTCGTGTTCAGGCTGGGATATCTCATATACTTGCTAGAAATGAAAAAGATTGAACGTTGTATCACGGAGTTTTTAATCATTTTCTGAATTTGGTGTTTTGCCCAAAAATGGCCAACTTTGGGACTACGCCCAGGCCAGACCCTTGGATGAAAACTCACCATTTTGAAAACTTAAGATCTCATATGTCTCCTGTATAGTCTGACCAATTTTGAAGACGAGCCAACTATTTTCTTCAGCGACAAGGTCTCAAATGTAAATCGATAAAATTTCGCATTTGATCCAAAATTTCCGACTTCCTGTTGGATTTGGAATATAGGTGCAAGAGACTTTTTGGAGCAGTTTTACGCAATGTATCGACTCACCAAATTTCATCATTCTACGTTGAAAAAACCTAATAGGAAAGGCCTTTTTGAAAATTTCAAGGGGGCGCCACTGAGCGATTTTGTTAAATTTTTTTGTAGATTATCAAAATTTACGCAAAGTTGCATGTATGTGCAAATTTTGGTGAGTTTTCGTGCATGTTCAGGCCTCCAAACGTAAACTCCAACTGTGAACCGAAAAAATTTCACATTTGATCCAAAATATCCGATTTCCTGTCGGATTTGGAATATGGGTGCAAGAGGCTTTTTTGAACAGTTAGGCATAAGGTATCTACTCCCCAAATTTCATCGCTCTACGTTGAAAACCTGAGAGGAGAGGCCTTTTTGAAAATTTTAAGGGTCAAGGGGTTGCCACTGAGCCATTTTTTGAAATTTTTTTCAAAACGACGCAAGATTATCAAATTTTACGCGAATCTGCACGTATGTGCAAATTTTGGTGACTTTTCGTGCATGTTCAGGCCTCCAAATTGGCCATTTTCATTTGCCATGAAGAAAGAATAATAATAATAATAATAATAATAATAATAATAATAATAATAATAATAATCCTTTGCATTACAATAGGGCCTTCGCACGCCTAGTGCTCGGGCCCTAATAATAATAATAATAATAATCCTTTGCAAAACAATAGGGCCTTCGCACGCTCAGTGCTCGGGCCCTAATAATAATAATCCTTTGCAAAACAATAGGGCCTTCGCACGCTCAGTGCTCGGGCCCTAAATATCATTACTATTATGATTTTTTGGGGGGGAGGGGGGCGCTAATTCACAGTTTTTTACTTATCGCGGCGGGTTCTGGTACCCATTAACTGTGAAAAACAAGGGATCACTGTATATCATCAAATACATTACTTTGTCCGTGTCATTTATTTGCGTTATGCCATCACTGCTTCAGTAATTGAAACTAGCACGGATCCATAGTCATATTGACTGTAATTACTTCATAGGTGTTACACTTGGTTGGAAGGCGATCTTTAAAAACAAGTTTGTTTTTTTCCGTTATTTAGCAGTTGAACATCATAAACACCATTGTTCATACATCGTTGGTAGTGAATGAGGTCATGAACGGATCAAAAAGATCCATCTCCCTTTAAAGAGCCATAAATGCCATCTCCAGTTGTTTGACTTAACCCATGGCAACAGATACAATACAAACACAGCAACTTGTTCAATTGTGGTTGAGAAAAAAATGGACAGCATTACACAGGTATATAAACGAGTTTTCATCAACGACATTGACTCTTTCGTGTCAAAATGTATTGCAAAGGTAAATCCATATTATTATTTTAATTTGGCATTAGTCGCTGTGAAATGTGTGTCGTAAAAGAAACGGTGGTTTTTGTCTACAGCTTCTCTCTAAAAATACGCTCGAAGCTGACGGCACCGTTTGGCCGCACAATTACAGGGTTGTAGGGACGACTTCATCTGACTCAGAAGAGCACAGACCATACTTGGTCGAAGCCTACATTGTAAGTATCGTCACAAGATCAATACCATACAATACAATACAAAATAATAAACCCACATAATGGATGCAAAGAACAATGACAGTACGTCAATTTTATCAAACAGTATTTAATTGATAAAAAGGAAAAAAAAATAAACCCGCAAAGTGACTTTTTGATTGCTTTCTTGATTTTTGATTGCTTTCTTGAATGCAAGCGGCCAAAAAGGGAAAAAATTCTTCAAAAATTGATGGAATGTGACATTATCATATACAACATCACTCAGCATCCGGACCAGGTAGAAGAAGCTCGCTGGGCAGTTACAGGTAGGCATTTGGAATGCACGTTGAATGGAAATGATATATACCGTATTCGGACTATAAGTCGCGTTTTTTTTTTTCATATTTTGGCTTGGGGTGCGACTTATACTCAGGATCGACTTATGTGTGAAATTATTAACACATTATGATATCATTTCACATGTTATTTTTGTGTTTTGGAGTGACACTGATGGTTTGGTAAACTTGTTAGCATGTTTTTATGCTATAGTTATCTGAATAACTCTTAATATCTATGGCCACGTTTGCGTTCTGCCTTTGTCAACGTGTGTTCAATTGTATTATTGACTTTTTTATATTGAAAAGCATGCTTTTACTTTGTGGTGCTTTCACGCCCACGTGGGGGCGCACTCGCACTGGTTTACGTGAGGAAGAGCGCTCACAAGCCAGAAGAAGATGGACAGCTACGTAGCTCTGAGTGAGTGGTAGTGATGGGATTTTCGGCTTTTTTCGGTGATCCGGTTCATTTGGATCGGCTCAGTGAAAAGAGCAGGCTCTTTTTGCCTCTCAAACGGCTCTTTTAACTTTAGCTTGTCTTTTAAATATTTATGACAAATTTAGCATACATTTTGATTAATGACTTGAACTAATCATTGCACTCTACTGACTGCAAATGGCAACAATTATCAACAATTATTATAATTAATAAAAGGGTTTTTACTTATTGAACATTAGAAAAGCTCCAAACAATAAACAAGCAACAAAATTAAATTTCAACCAACAACAATCAAACATGCTGCATTACAACAAAAAAAGTGAGTAGAAACTGCAACAGCAGCAGCAAACAAAACAAACAAACTACTCCTTGCTTTATTTTAAATTTGCATTCAAGAAAACTAAATACTTCAACTTGGATGGGCTGATATGGCTCCTTCTCTCAGTAATTATTTGTCCAGTCTTTGAGAACACCCTCTCTGACGGTACAGATGTTGCTACAATGCACAATTTACTCTCCATTACTTTGATCAAACGGGGGTAGACGGAAGCTCGGTATTTCCACCAGCTCAGTGGATCAGATGCCCTTGAAATGTGTGGTTCCTCAAGATATGCCCTAACTGCCATGCTGCCAAACCTCGCTTCAGACACATGAAAAAGAGAGAGCGACATCGAGAGGGAGAGAGGAAGAGAGAGAGAAAATGACAGAGGGAGGGAGGCTCTCATCGTTCACTTTGTACCGGCTCGTTTGCGACCGACACATCACTAGTGAGTGGGCGAGTTAGCGAGAGAGAAACAAGGCTGCGAACCTACGTTCATTGTTTATGCTTTTAAAATATCTCTACAGAGGCAAAGTATGTGTGTATCATCTTTTCTGTTGTTGTGTGTTTTCCACCCGCGAGCGGACACTTAGAGCCAGTTGTGTGGTTGTTTGAATGATGTGCTAATGCTAGCGAACGCATGCTAACCGTTTATGTCATTGCAGTAATAGCACCTAATTATCATTTATTTACGTTGATGTGAACCTGTATGGTATCGACTATCGAGGACCAAATTGATTCAGCAAATTATACAGACATCCAGCATCGTCATTTGGGAGTTCGCTGTATAGACCCTACCCACATGACGTCACAACTCCGCCCTCCTGACTGGTGCCACCCAATTGTCCGTCAACACATCGTCTTTACCTGTTACGGCTACGTACATTCCTCCTATTTACCGCGTGTTTTTCTGCTCGTTAACATTAATAATCAAAATGGTGAAGGCGTGTGTGGCGGTCGGTTGCAATAACAGAGAAGATAGACGGAGAGATGAAGTTCTACCGGATCCCGAGACCCGGAGAGGAGAGAGCGAGATGGGCTGCTGCAATTCGACGAGAAAACTGGGCTCCAAACGATTACCACAGATTATGTAGTAGTCATTTTATATCTGGTAAGATGCATTTAATGTATATTTAGAGGGTTTGGGGCTGACAACCACAATTAAGATCATTGCTAGGCTAATCGCCGACAACATACACGTATGTATGTAGTGAGAGTGCTATCGCTAAACCATATAAATATTAAAAGCCCTAGCTCCATTGACAAATTGTTAAGGCAAGGTAGGCAAAGTTGATTTGGACCAAAATGCGAGCCGGAAACAGATGAAGTGTGAAGTGGTATTTATTGTACAAGGACAAAGTGTTGAGCGGCTGGTGGGTTGAATGATCAATGGCTGTGGCTGCGAGGGCTTTGATGAGTGGGTGTCCTGATGGCAAAAAACAGAATTAGTAAAAAGTTCAAAGACCAGAGTCACAAACTACAAGCTTAGTTCGCCGATGTACCAATGGTGACTGGTAGAATCATCTGGCACCTGCTTGCTGCCCAGGCCGCTCCTTAAAAGCAGAGTTGATTGTGATGAGCTGCAGGTGCACTCCCAGGTCTGCCAAGGTTGAGCTCATGCCACATAAAACTGGAAGTGTAATAACAATAAAAGCCAGTAGAGGGGAGTGTGGGCTAGGACCACCACAGTACCCCCCCCCCTCAACGGACGCCACCGGGCGGCCTGCCCGGCATTTCCAGGGTTGGCGGCATAGAAGTCCCGCAAGAGGGACGGGTCCAGAATGAGGCTACGGGAAATCCATGACCTCTCCTCAGGGCCATAGCCCACCCAGTCCACCAGGAACTGGAATCCACGGCCGCGAGGCCGGACATCAAGAATCCTGGAGACTGCAAAAGCGGGGTGGCCATCAATGAGAAGGGGCGGGGGAGGTGCAACGGCAGGAGGACACAGGTCACTGGAGGAAACTGGCTTGAGAAGGGAAACGTGAAAGGTGGGGTGGACATTCATGGATGCCGGGAGGTCCAACCGAACGGCAGATGGGTTGATGATCTTTGCTATTTTGTACGGGCCCACGAAGCGGGGGGCCAGTTTGCGTGACTACCTGCAGGGGGAGGTCCCGGGCAGACAGCCAGACCTCCTGTCCCACCTTGTATTCTGGGGCTGGTGAACGATGGAGATCAGCCAGTCTCTTGTTTTTCTCAGCGGTGCGAGCGAGGGCAGCCCTTACAGTCTTCCAGATTTCCCTAATCCTGCTGACGTGGTCCTTCACAGCAGGAACGGCTATCTCCTTTTCCTGCTCTGGGAACAATGGAGGCTCAAATCCATTACAAGCCATGAAAGGGGACATACCAGTGGCCGAGCAGATGAGCGAATTATGGGCATACTCGACCTAAGGAAGAAAAGTCCTCCAGGAGACCGGATGGTGGGCGGTAATACAACGCAGAGCAGCTTCTAGGTCCTGGTTTGCCCTTTCTGTCTTGCCGTTGGTCTGGGGATGGTATCCCGAAGAGAGACTGGCTGTCGCCCCCACCGCCTTGCAGAACTCCTTCCACACCACCGAGGAAAACTGGGGACCACGGTCTGAAACGATGTCTAAGGGGATGCCATGAAGCCTGAAAACATGCTTGACCAAGAGATTTGCAGTTTCAAGAGCAGAGGGTAGTTTGGGAAGGGGAACATAGTGAACGGACTTGGAAAAACGATCGATAACGGTAAGTATAACTGTGTTACCTTCAGAGGGAGGCAGACCGGTTACAAAATCAACTGCGATGTGGGACCAAGGTCGACTGGGAACAGGGAGAGGGCGTAACAGACCAGTGGGTGGCTGATGGGAGGCCTTCCCTCGAGCACAGACAGTGCAGGCATTGACAAAGTTGCGGGTATCTTTGGCCATACCAGGCCACCAGAACGATTGTTGGAGGAAACAGAGGGTCCTATGGATACCAGGGTGGCAGGTTAGCTTGGAGGAATGGCCCCATTCCAGGACTTGAGACCGAACGCCAGATGGGACATATAGGCGGTTTGGGGGACCGTTTCCTGGATCCGGATCAGCCTTTTGAGCTTCCCTGACCAGTGATGTGATCTCCCATCTAGCTGCACCGACCACGCAGGCCGAGGGGAGAATGGGCCCAGGGTCTTCTGTGTCCAGATTTGGAGAATGTAACCGTGATAGTGCATCAGCTTTACCATAGCGTGAACCTGGGCGGTATGAAAGTGTAAAACTGAACCGGGCAAGAAACAGTGACCAGCGGGCTTGTCGGGGGTTTAGACGCTGTGCGGATTGGATGTATGAGAGGTTCTTGTGATCTGTCCAGATTAAGAATGGGATCTTAGCACCTTCCAGCCAGTGACGCCATTCTTGCAGGGCCAAAACAACCGCCAGCAATTCGCGGTTTCCCACATCATAATTTCTCTCGGCAGGGCTCAGCCGCCGGGAAAAAAAAGGCACATGGATGCAATTTCTGGGTAGTGGGATCCCTCTGGAACAAAATAACCCCTACCCCAGCGTTGGATGCATCCACTTCCACCACAAATTGGCGTGAGGTGTCTGGGTGTTTGAGGATAGGGGCAGAGGTGAAGAGGGACTTTAAACGTGAAAAGGCGTTACCTGCGGCTTCAGACCAGGCAAAGGGGTGTTTGGTGGAAGTGAGTTGGGTCAGAGGGAGTGCCACCTTGCTGTAGTCCCTAATGAAGCGACGATTGAAATTGGCAAAACCCAAGAATCTCTAGCTCTTTGCGGGTAATGGGAGTAGGCCAGTCAACGACTGCCTTTATCTTTATCGGGTCTGGTTGGAGTTGGCCCTGGGCGATGATGTAGCCCAAAAAGCTCACTGATGACAAGTGGAACTCGCACTTCACCAGTTTAACGAAAATCCGGTTCTCCAAAAGTCGCTGCAGGACCATCTTGACGTGATGGTGATGGTCCTCTAGGGAACGGGAAAACACAAGTATATCGTCAAGGTAAATAAACACAAAGCGATTCAGAACGTCTCTGAACAGGTCGTTCATGAGTCTTTGAAATACAGCGGGGGCATTTGTTAGACCAAAGGGCATTACTAGGTATTCAAAATGACCTAGGGGAGTGTTGAACACAATCTTCCATTCGTCCCCCTCATGGATTCGGACGAGGTGATATGCAGTTCGGAGATCCAGCTTGGTAAAGAACCTGGCATGACTGAAGGGCTCAAAAGAAGGGTCAATTAGAGGCAAAGGGTACTTATCCTATATTGTTATTTGGTTTAGGCTGTGGTAATCAATGCAGGGGCGGAGAGTGGAATCCTTTTTCTCCACAAAGAAAAAACCGGCACCGACTGGAGAGGAAGAGGGGCGTATGATACCAGAAGCCAATGAGTCTCTGATGTATTCTTCCATGGCTGCTCTTTCAGGACCGGATATGTTGTAGAGTCTGCTCGATGGAAGGGGAGCCCCTGGCAGGAGATCAATTGCACAGTCATAGGGGCGATGGGGAGGCAGTGTGGGCAAGGTCCTTGCTGAACACTGTAGCCAGGTCATGGTATTCAGGGGGCACATTGGTGAGGTCAGGAGGCACTGGCAGACAGGTTGGCTTTCTTACCGGTCTACCAAGTGGGTGCGCCGAGCCAAGACATTCCAAGTGGCAGCGATTGCTCCATCCCACAATCTTTCCCTCCGTCCAGTTGATGTTTGGGTTGTGGTGTTTTAGCCAGGGGAGACCAAGGATGACGTGCTACTGGTGAGGAGATAATAAAAAATTGTATTAGTTCATGATGATTTCCCGAGACCTTGAGCATGAGAGGGATGGTGCGATGGGTTACCGAAAACAGCTTTCTACCGTCCACGGCTTCTACTACTTTCGGGGCACTGAGGGGTTCGAGAGGGATTTTGGCTTTGTTTGCAAAGCTTTCGTCCATGAAACTGTCGTCAGCACCAGAATCAATGAGAACCTGAAGTGGCTTAGCGTTCAAATCATGGGAGATGCTAGCAGGGAGTACGAGTCGTGACAGAAGGCGAGGATCTGAGGACTTTTGGCATACTAGCGGGCTCTTTCCCTGGTGAGCCCTGTCTTGTGGCCGTGCTGAGCAGGAGATCGCATAGTGTCTGGTTTGTCTGCAGTAAGAGCAAGGGTTATCTTGGCGGCGCTAGTCCGGAGCTAACTGGGTTCGCCCAAGGTGCGTGGGCTCCCCCAAAGGAGAAGGGAGTGTCAGTGTCGGAGTAGCATCAGGGGTTGGGTTGACTGCACCAGCCGATGGTGACGCGAGTGGCGGGAATGGACATGATTTGTTTGCTTTCTCCCTCCTACGTTCCCTGAGGCGATTATCTATTTTTATAGCTAGGGTAATTAGCTCTTCTAGGGTGGAAGGTTCATCCTGTCTTGCTAGTACGTCCTTGATATTTTCTGCCAAATTGCGTGAGAAAATTGAGACCAAGGCAAGCTCGTCCCAGCCACTTTCTGCGGCCAAAATACGAAACGCGACTGAAAAGTCTGCCACTGATTTAGAACCCGGCTGGAGGGAGAAGAGGCGGTTTCTGGCCTCTCTCCCACGAACAGGGTGATCAAATACCCTGCGGAGTTCCCTGGAGAAGGCCTCAAAAGTATTTAACATAGGCGAGTTTCTCTCCCAAAGTGCCGTTGCCCACTGACCAGCCTTTCCCCTTAACAGATTAATAAAAAAAGCAACCCTGGCGGCATCAGAAGCATAACTAGAAGGCTGCATATTAAACACTAGATTGCAATTGAGTAAAAAACGACTGCAAGAGCCCAACTCCCCCGAATAACATTCAGGGGTTGGAATGAATACGTTCGGCTGAGGGGGGCTCGGTAGGCCACCTGTCGGACTACTCACGGATTCAGTAGAACCAGCCCTGGATGGGGGGGAGAGCTGTGTCTTGACCTGCTGCAAGTCCATGGCAATTGTCCTGAGTGTTTCCCCAAGGCCACATAGCACCTGCTCATGCTTGCCCAGCACGATTCCCTGGTGTCCGAGGGCCTCCTGGAAGGTGTCAGCGGTCGCTTGGTCCATTTTTAGTGGCCAGATGATTATGTTAAGGCAAGGTAGGCAAAGTTGATTTGGACCAAAATGCGAGCCGGAAACAGATGAAGTGTGAAGTGGTATTGATTGTACAAGGACAAAGTGTTGAGCGGCTGGTGGGTTGAATGATCAATGGCTGTGGCTGCGAGGGCTTTGATGGGTGGGTGTCCTGATGGCAAAAAACAGAATTAGTAAAAAGTTCAAAGACCAGAGTCAAAAACTACAAGCTTAGTTGGCCGATGTACCAATGGTGACTGGCAGAATCATCTGGCACCTGCTTGCTGCCCAGGCCGCTCCTTAAAAGCAGAGTTGATTGTGATGAGCTGCAGGTGCACTCCCAGGTCTGCCAAGGTTGAGCTCATGCCACATAAAACAGGAAGTGTAACAACAATAAAAGCCAGTAGAGGGGAGTGTGGGCTAGGACAACCACACAAATGACATGAAATACATTAGACTTGACAGTGGATGTTAGCAAGAACAAAAGATTTTGAATTGAAAATTCCGTAACTCACCTTTCCAAGCACAAGATAGATTCCTGCCGAATTTTCGTGGACGAGGACCTGTTTCACCCAACCAGCAACGAAGTATTTATAAGCCTCCAAGCTCTTAAAGTTTTTCAAACTTTCGTGAGAATAGGCTGATTTTGTGTGGACAAGATAGTTGTAAATATCAGGGTCGCTAGCAGATGTCAGGCAAATACGGCGAAGACAGCGGGTCGAAAAACATCGATTTAGGCATCGAATATGGATCTGGCGAATGGATAAACTGAAGCTTTTCCACATTCCACAACGCCTTTTATGCAACGCATCAAGTGAGTTTACGGCATCCGAAAGCACCGGGTCTTCCATGAAATGCATTATAAATTGCTCGATCAATTGAGACCATTGATAATACAGACACAAAATGACGGACAAGGGGGCGGAACAATACAGCGATCACGTGATTTTGTGACGTCGGTGGGTAGGGTCTATAGCCAGACCCGAGCCGTAGCATCCTGGTAAGGACTGTATACTCGCATTTCGTTGTTCATGCACTGTACACTGTCCATTTATTCAGCATGTTGTTCTCTATTGTATTTTTATATTAAATTGCCTTTCAAGATGACATATCTGTTCTATGTATTGGATTATCTCAAGTAAATTTCCCCCAAAAATGCGATTTATACCCCGGTGCGACTTATACATGTTTTTTTTCCTCTTCGTTGGGCATTTTATGGCTGGTTCGACTTATACTCAGGTGCGACTCATAGTCCGAAAAATACGGTACTGTAAACACAGTACTATGCACGCAAGAAAGCCTCAGTAACGTGCTTCATTATTCATCACAATAAACCAATAAGTAGCCTACAAAAAACATTTCTGCACTGTATCATGCACCTGACTATAAAGCGACACAGCCCCAATTTCATGCAATATAAGAAAAAATACACATCAAACAACTTAAAGTGCCTGTGACACGAAAAAGCATGTTTATTTCATAATACACGCGGTATTTTATGCTTCTGAATGATATGGACTGCTTGGATGTGTGTGGAAGAGATTGCTATAATTAGATTTTTGAATCCGCGCCATGAAAATGAGTGACTTCCGGCAACAGTCTCGAGTTGAGAAAGACGGCTCTGTGACGTGTACGGTAGAAGGAGTCCTCTTCACTATACAGCCGTACTGTTGTATGAGAAGGTCTAAGGATTCAGCTGATTTTGTGGATTAATACTTTTATTTTTCGCATCACACCAGCCAAACGGCTGCAGAAAACTTGCTGTACGAGGGAGAAACGTGTGTGGTTTTTTTGGGTTTCAAAAGGTTCACCGGTGGATATTGGCCAAAATAAGCCCTACTACTGTGGGACCATGGGACTTACGAAGAAGTGAGTAAACATCGTTTTTTGTATTATGTCAAATACTGAGATAATTTAATATGTAGGTGGCTTGCATTTAATGGCTGACATGCTCCTTGTCCCCTCGGCCGATGACCGGCGGCTTGTCGCACATCCCCCCGCCGGGAGAGCACTATAGGCTACTCGGCTTACTGCCCTCTTTATCTGCCCGGTGTTCTGTCAAATTTTCCGACCGATCAGAAATTGCAAATTTGTGTTAAGAATAGCTGCGACTACGATTACAAAGTAAACACTACAAACTCTCTTTAAATATAGGACTACTTACGTTTGATCATTGATAGGCATGTAAAAAGCTCTCCTCATGCACATTAGCTGCACGTTAGCTGCACAACCACTGCAGCAGCCCTCCTCCGGCGAACGAGCTGTAAATTGCTCTCCGCCGGGCGGTTTGCCGATCGGCGAAGACAATCGACAGTCCAGTCGTCATGTGAAGTGTTCCGGGCTAGTTATGTGTGATTTTCCGCTTCGAAGACTTTGAAACATCACTCGGTTCGGATTTGCATGTCGGCTAGCTGTCATGCCTCTTGGTTTGTTTACATTCTCCGAAGCCGGGGAAGGGAAATGACAGAAGCCCGATTTAGGTGTCATAAAATGTTCGGGAGGTGCGACAGTAAAGGTGAAGTTGACAGTTTTGACCATTATGAAGTAATTTTGCCATGTCGTCCTGAATAAGTGCATTTTTATTATTTCATATTCCATTTAGCACAAAACTGTTATTTGTCATGACATGCCATTTATTTAGTAATTGGGAAAAATACTTGGATAAAAAGAATATCCTGTAAAAATATTGAAGTAAAGAGACAGAAACAATGACATTTTGCAGCTCTCTTCGTCGCGTTTTCCTCGTTGTGAATAATTCCCTCTCGACGGGCTGACTGGTCCTTCTCAAGCCATTTATTTAGCTATTGGGAAAAAATACTTGGATAAAAAGAATATCCTGTAAAAATATTGGAGTAGAGACAATGACATTTTGTGTCTCACTTCGGCGAATTTTCCTCGTCTGAATAATTCCTCCTCAATGGGCTGAATAGTAAAACCGATGAGCCCATTCTCCCGCTGACGTCATCCATCTGTTGGGGACGCTAGAGCCCTATAATAGTAGGCGTGGCTAATCGGCAGATTAAAAGACTTCATTTTTGTCGTCATCTGCGCTTTGCTAAATTGTTGTATATAGTCGAATCGTCTCAAAATATGATTGTAATTCACATAATAATCCTATTTAAGAGTTTTTTTTCTCGTGTCGCACTTTAACTCCCTAGCCTTGAGCCGTTCATGTTAAAATGTTGAAATAATAATAATCATAAAGCTGACAAATTGTTTGAGGCCTCATCAAAATACTTGTTCACATTATACAGTATTTGAAGTTGAAGGGGAAAAGATACAGTGCCTTGCAGAAGTATTCGGCCCCCTTGAACCTTGCAACCTTTCGCCACATTTCAGGCTTCAAACATAAAGATATAAAATTTAAATTTTTTTGTCAAGAATCAACAACAAGTGGGACACAATCGTGAAGTGGAACAAAATTTATTGGATAATTTAAACTTTGTTAACAAATAAAAAACTGAAAAGTGGGGCGTGCAATATTATTCGGCCCCCTTGCGTTAATACTTTGTAGCGCCACCTTTTGCTCCAATTACAGCTGCAAGTCGCTTGGGGTATGTTTCTATCAGTTTTGCACATCGAGAGACCGACATTCTTGCCCATTCTTCCTTGCAAAACAGCTCGAGCTCAGTGAGGTTGGATGGAGAGTGTTTGTGAACAGCAGTCTTCCACAGATTCTCGATTGGATTCAGGTCTGGACTATGACTTGGCCATTCTAACACCTGGATACGTTTATTTTTTAACCATTCCACTGTAGATTTGGCTTTATGTTTTGGATCATTGTCCTGTTGGAAGATAAATCTCCGTCCCAGTCTCAGGTCTTGTGCAGATACCAACAGGTTTTCTTCCAGAATGTTCCTGTATTTGGCTGCATCCATCTTCCCGTCAATTTTAACCATCTTCCCTGTCCCTGCTGAAGAAAAGCAGGCCCAAACCATGATGCTGCCACCACCATGTTTGACAGTGGGGATGGTGTGTTCAGGGTGATGAGCTGTGTTGCTTTTACGCCAAACATATCGTTTTGCATTGTGGCCAAAAAGTTCAATTTTGGTTTCATCTGACCAGAGCACCTTCTTCTACATGTTTGGTGTGTCTCCCAGGTGGCTTGTGGCAAACTTTAAACGAGACTTTTTATGGATATCTTTGAGAAATGGCTTTCTTCTTTCCACTCTTCCATAAAGGCCAGATTTGTGCAGTGTACGACTGATTGTTGTCCATGCGGTGGTGATAATGAAGCTCAAACTCGTTGGCTGCTGTCCATTTACTACCAAAGAAGAAGAAAATAAATCATGGAGCCAGCATGGCGTTTGAATGTTATACCAAATTGCCTTTGGAATTGTACAATTCATCATAGTTGTTCTAAAAAAAAAAGGAATAAATAAATTAGGGCTGCAAAAATTATCGCGTTAACAGGCGATAATTAATTTTTTAAATTAATCACGTTAAAATATTTAACACATTTATCGCATGCGCGGAACGACCCACTCACGCATTGCTGCGAACAGACTACAATGGTGCCGTATTATGTATAAGAGGTAAGAGGCAGAGAAAAGCGAGTGGAGAGGACACAAGCATTCATTGGAGCCGCGCTATTAGAGATATAAGCTTTGGCATCCTTTCCCCAACAATTATAACTGTTGTGTCAAGCAACGCGGGTAGCAGCTTTTTCTTGACACCATGTATTGATCACAATGCAGAGAAGATATACCATTTACTGCCACCACTGACAGTCATGGTTGCATGTTCAACTTCCCATCATGCATGGGCAGTTAAGAACAATTAAGTCGCTACAGCAGTGGTCTCCAAACTATTCCACATAGGGCCGCAGTGGGTGCAGGATTTTGTTCCAACAAAACAAGACGACACCTTTGCACCAATCTGGTGTTTTACAAGTGTAATTGATTGCATCCAGGTGCTGCTTGTTTTAGCAGGAACCTAATTGGTTCAACTGTCTGTGCTCGATCGGTAGGAACAAAAACCAGGACCCACAGCGGCCCTTGAGGACTGGTTTGGAGACCCCTGCGCTACAGTATCATTTGGTGAAAGCACAACAAAATAATATTCCGATCTGTCAAAAAAAAAATAATGTTCACAAAAAGAAAAGCGCTCTTTGCAAAGAGAACTGGCATTCCAAATAGCTATGCAAAATAATACTCAGTTTGGTCAAACTCTATTTAAACATTTCTTTAGCTCAACAAATACACTATATGGCAATATTTAGTCACAATATATAAACTATCAAAATTACTATAACTTGTAATTCTTAAAAGATAAACGTGAGTACAAGTCTTTCTATCCGTGGATACCTTTCACAGTAAGAATGTTTATAATATTAATGCCATCTTGTGGATTTATTGTTACAACAAACAAATACAGTACTTATGTAGAGTATGTTGAATGTATACACCCGTCTTATCTTTCCATTCCAACAATAATTTACAGAAAAATATGGCATATTTTAGAGATGGTTTGAATTGCGATTAATTACGATTAATTAAGTTTTAAACTGTGATTAACTCGATTAAAATTTTAATCGTTTGACAGCCCTAAAATAAATATAAAGAGAAATAAATGAATAAATAAATAAATGAAAATATAAAAAGGGTATTTTGTTAGACTTTCACTTTTGTCATTAAAAATCACATCAGGAAAAACAATGACAATTTTTTCATTAACTTCACTATTTCGCTTGTCTTTTTTATTTTGCTTTCAACAAAAGGAATGGTCAGTCAGTCAGTAGCGGGTATGTAAAGATAATATTACAACAATCATTTTCCTTTCAGAACCTGCGTATTGGTCAGCTTTTTGTCTGAAAGAAAGAAGAAAAAAGTCCTCTGCTAAAGAGAAAAACAATCACAATAACTTAGAATTGTATTTTACAAATGAAAAGCCTGAATGAGTCTTTTTTTGTTTTCTAAGGAACAGTTTTCAAAAGCTTTATTGATGGATTTTCTCAAGTTAAATTTATTAATATCTGCATCACGCTTTAATTGCATATTATCTTTAAAATCGACTGGATCCACCTAATTTTGACACGAGTGACATCCGGTCTGCCCGATCCTACCTAGTTGTATTGACGCAAGAGGGTCGCGTCAAATAATAAACTCTGCCTTTGTTTCGAGTGTGACACGTTGAACCGCTTCTGGGATGTGTCCAAGACGTGGCCGCACTGGGACTGGTTTACACTCGCTCCTTGACTTTAACTGCCGCGTTTCACTGCGTTGACGTGGCGGCAACAATGACGCGCCCTAGACGTGCCTGGTGTATCACCGGGGTCAGATCTCAATTAATAAAGGAAACATTATCAACTTCACAGTTTACCATATTTCTGGTCTCCCCGTAACACAAACTTAAGTGGAGGAGGGTGGAAAGGGAGACAGAGAGTGCAAATCTGGCTACTGGCTTCATTGCTCATGGATAGCTTTCCAGTCAGCTAGTTCAGCTTTTCTTGAAGCAGAACCACCTCTTGCCTCTTCTTGAAGAGTGAGATTCCTATTGAAAAAATAACGTAAAGTCATTTTTATATTATTTGTAGGTCAACATAAACTGTTTGATCATTAGCAAAAGCAAAAATATAATACTGTTTAAATTTGGGCTACAAAATACCTAAAAATGGACAACAAATTCTAAAAGTAGCTTAAAACAAGATGAATCCTCTTTTACAAATGACTCAAAAGCTTGAAAATGTGACAGATAAAAAAAAATATGGCTTGTTTTAAGCAAGATTTGACTCAAAACAAAATACTGTCAAGATTTTGTGGCTTAGCAAGAAAAACTACAGTGTTACCTTGACATACGAACGCCTCAAAATACGATCCTTTGGACATCAAACGTAAAATCTGACACGTCACTTGTATCGACATATGACAACATGCTAAAAATACGGCCATAAAACAACAGCATCACAATTTCCTTGTTTTCCCACAAATTGGCAGCAAGGTGGATGTTCTTGTGAGAGAAATCAACATGGGACCCAAGAAAATTAGTGCAGGTGGTGAAAAAAAGGAAAAGCTTACCATTGAAATTAAGATGGAAATGATAGAAAAATATGAGTGTGGTGTGCACATCAGTGAATTGACTTTACAATACAGGCTGGAATATGTCTACGATTTCGACATACCTCCTCCGACCTCAGTTTGCTAGTTAAGGTGACAATTATTATTATTGTCAGTCTATGGAGACTTCACGGCAGTGATATTTACCTCATTTGTGGACAGGAAAAATGACTATTTAGTATGATCACCATAATACTGAATTGAAATGAAACAGCATACACATGTCAATTGGTTTTCGAATGTTTTATTATTTTGTGCGTGTGGGTGTGTGTGTGTCAGAGCGTGTCAGGTGTTGTTGGTTTGACAAATTAATGTGGAATCCATCTGTCCATCCTATGCTACTCAAGCGCCCGGTGAGTGTACTATGTAACTGTAGTTTTATGTTCTAATCTAGTAGAAGCCAGGTACTTTGAGTGTCCTAAAAAGTGCTCTATGAGACCTGGGCGTTATTATACTTGCTCCAAGTCCAACTGTCCCCCTTACTTGCACTCGCTCGAAGGGCCCCATGTTGCTTGTTGCCTGGGGCCCCCGGGGACCCTTGCTATGCCTCTGGGCACGGGAGATGTAGCCATATGTCTCCATTTTCTAAACAGACCAATGAGAGTGGGAACGTGACATTGCAAAGAGCAAACAATTATTTCTCGTCAGCATTTGACTATCTGAGATGAGGGGACGACAGGGAAGCTGACTTGATTATCAATACCAGTGCATAAATGCAGAGGCGAAGCAAGGGTCCCCGGGGGCCCCAGGCAACAAGCAACATGGGACGCTTCTGAATCACGTGACATACAGTGGGGCAAATAAGTATTTAGTCAACCACTAATTGTGCGAGTTCTCCCACTTTAAAATATTAGAGAGGCCTGTAATTGTCAACATGGGTAAACCTCAACCATGAGAGACAGAATGTGGAAAAAAAAGAACAGAAAATCACATTGTTTGATTTTTAAAGAATTTATTTGCAAATCATGGTGGAAAATAAGTATTTGGTCAATACCAAAAGTTCATCTCAATACTTTGTTATGTACCCTTTGTTGGCAATAACGGAGGCAAAACGTTTTCTGTAACTCTTCACCAGCTTTTCACACACTGTTGCTGGTATTTAGGCCCATTCCTCTATGCAAATTTCCTCTAGAGCAGTGATGTTTTGGGGCTGTCGTTGGGCAACACAGACTTTCAACTTCCTCTGCAGATTTTCTATGGAGTTGAGACCTGGAAACTGGCTAAGCCACTCCAAGACCTTGAAATGCTTCTTACGAAGCCACTCCTTTGTTGCTCTGGCTGTGTGTTTGGGATCGTTGTCATGCTGAAAGACCCAGCCATGTCTCATCTTCAATGCCCTTGCTGATGGAAGGAGATTTTCACTCAAAATATCTCGATACATGGCCCCATTCATTCTTTCCTTTACACAGATCAGTCGTCCTGGTCCCTTTGCAGAAAAAACAGCCCCAAAGCATAATGTTTCCACCCCCATGTTTCACAGTGGATATGGTGCAATTCAGTATTCTTTTTCCTTCAAACAAGAGAACCTGTGTTTCTACCAGAAAGTTCTATTTTGGTTTCATCTGACCATAACACATTATCCCAGTTCTCTTCTGGATCATCCAAATGCTCTCTAGCGAACCGCAGATGGGCCTGGACGAGTACTTTCAGCAGGGGGGACACGTCTGGCAGTTCAGGATTTGAGTCCCTGGCGGCGCACTGTGTTACTGATAGTAGCCTTTGTTACTGTGGTCCCAACTCTCTGTAGGTCATTCACTAGGTCCCCCCGTGTGGTTCTGAGATTTTTGCTACCCGTTCTTGTTCTCATTTTGATGCCACGGGGTCAGGAGGGAGTTGAAAGTCCGTGTTGCCCAACGACAGCCCCAAAACATCACTGCTCTAGAGGAGATCTGCATGGAGGAATGGGCCAAAATACAAGCAACAGTGTGTGAAAAGCTTGCGAAGAGTTACAGAAAACGTTTGGCCTCCATTAATGCCAACAAAGGGTACATAACAAAGTACTGAGATGAACTTTTGGTATTGCCCAAATACTTACTTTCCATCATGATTTGCAAATACATTCTTTAAAAATCAAACAATGTGATTTTCTGGGTTTTTATTCCACATTCTGTCTCTCATGGTTGAGGTTTACCCATGTTGACAATTACCGGCCTCTCTAATATTTTCAAGTGAGAGAACTTGCACAATTAGTGGTTGACTAAATACTTATTTGCCTTACTGTACATACTGTGGTGTACTTAATAACGAGGCAGGGGCACACGTTTAGCAAACTTTATCTGGGAGTGAGCAAAATAACACGAGGGAACAATACAGGCAGGAACTTATCCGCCATTACGTGATTACATCATCTCTAAATTCTTCATTAATTTTTGTTGTTTGTTTTATTGCTTTACAACTTTTATAGACAACATTTTAACAGCTAGGTCTTTATTTTAAAGGGGAAGTTCAGAATTTTTGACATTAGGCTTTATCTTGGCGTTAACGGGGGTTTATTTAGTCGTTGAAGTAGATTTGAACAAATTCCGTGCAGTTTGTCAGTTATCTGTTAGTTTCAGGGCTCCGGGGTGGCTAAGGTAGCGCGAGTAAATGGTGGTTGAAATCAACTACATCTACTAATTAAACCCCGCTAACTCAAAGATTAAGCTTTACGTCAGGGGTGTCCAAACTTTTTGCAATGGGGGCCAGATTTGGTGTGGTAAAAATGTGGGGGGCCGACCTTGGCTGACGTCTTTTATGTAGAACAATATAAATTTTAGCAAGCCATTCTGTGCGTCACAATTGCTTTATTATTTTTTTATTAATAATTTCAACAATCCCGCAACTAGCCTTTGTGCCGTTCTCTTTCGACTCTCGGGCTCTTGCAAAATACTGCTGCTGTGAAATTAAACTAGCTTCAAGTTGCTTCAATTTCTCGCTACGTATCTTCCCTGTAATCTTGTCGTACATGACAGCGTGTCTCGTTTGGTAATATCGCCTCACATTGGACTATTTAAAAACAGCGAATGTCTCTTTGCAAATGAGGCAGACAGTTGTTGCATATTTTAGTGAAGAAATAGTCCAATTTCCACCCATCCTTGAAGCGCCAGCCGTCGCAGTCAACTTTCCTTTTTTGTTGATTGTCGCCATTTTAGAAAATTGGGAGTAAAGGGTTGCATGGGGTAATGTTGCTTAGAGTGCTGCTGCCTTTTCGTGGGTGAATGAGGAGCAGCATTTAGTATGTAAGATACTTCATATGCAGGTAGCAGTACTAGTGACCAATTCATTAAGTCTGTGTGTGGGCCAGACGTTATTGATTTTATGACAGAGGCTGGGGGCCGGATGAAATTTGACCACGGGCCGCATTTGGCCCCCGGGGCGGAATTCAATTACATTTGATGACATTTTGTTATTGTCATTTTTATGTTGAGGTAGCCAAAGGAGAAAAATTGTTAAAAAGTAACTGATAAGTTACTTTTAAATTAACTTAGTTACTTTGATAATAAAGTAATCGGTAAAGTAACTTGATTACTTTTTTGAGGTGTAATCAGTAATTAAATTATTTTTTTTAAGTAATCTGTGACAACACTGCTTGAGGTTTCATCTCAGAATTACCCAGAGGGTATCGAGGTCTCAACTAGTCCCCATGACGTCTGTAGACTTGGTCAGTTGATTTTCCCTGCACCCGGTGGGACACTCGACCAGTCTGCTGAGTAACTACTCCTGGAATCCACTTGGGTTTTTCTCCTGTGGTATTTCGAAGATACACTGGATCATCAACACCAAAATGTCTCTCGCCAGCCCGATTGTCATGTTCCTCCTTCTGTAGATTTAGCCTCTTCCTGACTTTCATGGCGATGTTTGGCTTAAGAAAGTCCAATCATGTAAGCACATGTCTCTTCAGGTGTAAATCTGCAGGTGACTCTCCAGTCGCACTATTTGGAGTTCGCAGTAGGAAATGCGACACTTTGTCCTCAACACTCAAGTTCTCTCCACTCAGCTTCTTCATGCCTGGTTTGAATGTGGCAACATAACGTTCAGCCAAGCCATATGTAGATGGATGCCTCGGCGCGCCAGTAGTGTGAAGAATACCGTTGCCTTTAACGAACAGCTGGAACTCATCTGATGTGAATGTTGTGGCATTGTCTGTGACGATCTGCTCCGGCAATCTGTATGATGCAAAAAGTCTGCGAAGTAGTGTTGTATCGGTCGCGAACGATTCGTTCTTTTTGAACGAATTGTTTGGGTGAACGAGACCGAACTAATCACCATCTGCACTGATTCGTTCTATGAAGTTGGTGCTTGTTCACTGCGTGGGAGGGCGTTGAGCAAGCGGCAGCGTCTTCTGACATCGCACACGACCAATCAGACGCCAGCCTCATCGCGGGCAGGGGAGGGACCGGAAACAGAATGTCACTCACTTCCACGTGTGGCCAATGAGCAGCCAGCGTGCAGGCAGGGGGGCAAGACTGAGTTTTGTCACTTCCCGTTCAGTGACTCGGTCCTCCGGTTCCTGACCTAGCTTGCTGCTAACTTGACTTTCCAGTAATGAATATGCGGTGAACGAATCAAAAAATGAAAGGAAAGGACTTTGTCACATATTTGTTAACGTGGAGCCTATCAAATGCAGCTCAAAAAGACAAAAACACCACACAAATCTAGCGAGCATGGTTTAGTGTACTACTTTTCTCAACAGACTCGCGACTACCTATTACCACATACTATCAAATTTACAGTAATTTAAAACACGGGTAGCTACGAGGCAAGCAAAAGCTGAGCTGCGGTCGCGTGACGGCAATGAAGGGGGCAAAGAACTGTCACTATAAGGAGGCTTCATGGCAGCGATATTTACCTCATATGTGCACAGAAAAAAATATTTAGTATGATCACCATAATACTGATTTGCAATGAAACGGTATATACATGTCCATTTTTTCCAAGTGTTTATTATTTATTATTATTTTTTTTTGTGTCAGGTGTTGGTTGGTTTGACAAATTATGTCGATCCGTCCATCATGCGCTACTCAAGCGCCCCAAAACAACGCACGCAGACACGGGAGATGTCGCAATATGTCTACATTTTTCTTAACAGACTAATGAGAGTAGAAAGGCGATATCGTAAAGAGCAAGCAATCATTTCTCGTCAGCATTTGACGATCTGAGATGCGGGGACGACAGGGGAGTTGACCGGATTATTTTATTTATTAATACCAGTGCAAAAATTCAATACGATCATCTTAATACTGATTTGCAAATAAACTGTCAAATATCAAAATGTAGTATTGTCTTTATTTCAGAGCAGCACATTCGACAACTAGCTATTTACACTTATAGTTTTAACAATAGTAACTAAAAATAATAGTGATGAGCATAAAAACAAAAATACAACAGAGCGAGAGGTAAATATGATGTGTTGGTCTTTCCATATTTTGAAATTAAACTTTCGATTTATTTTTATTTTCGTGACAGCAAGCATTGTAAATGTGATCAAGAACATGCTAAAGAAAGTCTGTGCGCCCCCGACCCCCCGCTCCCCCCACAAAAGGAAAATGTTTAACCGTGTCCTCAATCGAAATGCAAGCACGAGCCATGACTTTGAGCCCATAGAACTTGGACAGACGACGCGGAAGTTCTCCCTCGCTTTTGCAGCAGCGGGAGGGAGACGAGGCTGTCTGTGAAAGCAGAATGATATTGCCTGTCACTCATTACTGAAACTAGCGGTCAATGAGGAGCCTGTGTGCAAGAGAGAGGGAGGGACCAAGAATGTCACTTCCCGTTCAGTTATACTGCGAAGCGGTCTTTGGTGATTCGTTCGGCAACGTCACTTCCCGTTCACTAACCGAACGATTCATTTGGGCGGGGAGGGAGATGAGGGGGGCGAACGATTCCTTGAACGATTCGTTTGAAAGATTCGTTTGAACGAATCTTTTTACTGAACGATCCGGAATAGATTCGTTTACTCAAGTGAACGACAGATCCCGTCACTACTGCGAAGTCGTGTAATGGTTGCGGAGGATGTTATTTGTGCCATCTTAAAAACCTCCAGCCATTTTGAGTAGGCATCTACCACAATCATGAACATGTGACCTATGAACGGACCCGCAAAGTCAATGTGAAGTCTCTTCCATGTCTCTCCAGCAAACTCCCAGGGGTGAAGAGAGACTGGGCGTGGCATACGCTGCTCCATCTGGCATCTGTCACACTGCTTACAGGTCTTTTCAACATCGATGTCTATATTCGGCCACCAAACATATTGTCTTGCGATCATCTTCATTTTTACTTTACCAGGGTGTCCACTGTGGATCTCGTTAAGCACTGTTCTTCTCAGTTTTGAATGTACCAGTACTCTCGTCCCCCACAGAACACAACCCTGCTCAACAGACAGCTCCACCGTCTTTTTGTGGTACACTTTCAGCTCTTCTGATATTTCTTTAGGCCCTCCATCCATTATGTACCTGTGTAGCTTTGATAGCCATGCATCCTTGCTCGTTGCCCTGGCGATCTGTTTTGCACACAGTGGCACATCTTCCAGGTGTTCACAGATTAGCGCATTGAAATATGCAGTCATTGTCCCTGTTCCTGTGTCCGTGATCTCAGGAAGAGGGACACGAGACAAACCATCTGCATTGCCATGTTTTTCTGACTGGCGGTAGATTTTGTGATAATCATAAGCAGATAGCATAATAGCCCATCTCTGTATTCGTGCAGCTGCCATTGTTGGAAGTCTTTTATTTTCTCCAAACAGCGTGAGGAGCGGTTTTTGGTCAGTGACCAAATTAAACTTCCTCCCCCACAGATATTGGGGAAATTTCTTCACTCCATAGACCAGGCTGAGGGCCTCCTTCTCTATCTGTGAGTAGTTTCTTTCGGCGGGTGATAGCGTGCGAGAGGCATAAGCCACTGGATGTTCTTGTCCGTCAGGTGTTGTGTGTTGGATAACAACTCCTATTCCATAGGCTGAAGCATCACACGCAAGAGAAAGTGGCAGTCTCGGATTATAGTGAGCTAGCACTTTGTCACTGGTTAGCATTTCTTTACATTTGTCAAAAGCGCTCCGTTCTGCTTTACTCCACTTCCATTTCACTTAGCCTTTCCATAGTAGTTGACTAATCCCAAGAACGCTCCGAGCTCTTTAACGTTTGTAGGAGTTGGAGCATCATGCACTGCTCTGACCTTGTCTTTTGAAGGATAATCTCCTTTTCCATCCAAAACGTGACCTACGTACTCGATTTGTGTTTTACCAAAGTCACATTTTGACTCTTTCACTCTCAGGCCATTTTCCTGTAACCTCTGTAGAACTCTGTCCAGGTTCATCAGATGCTCAGTTTCATCTTTACCATCACAAGTAGGTCATCCAAGTAGACCACGGCGTTGAGGTCTTTCATCACATTCTCCATTTTTCTTTGGAAAATACTGACGGCCGAATTAATGCCAAAGCATAGCCAGTTGTACACAAACAGTCCTTTATGAAAGTTCACAGTTGTATACTTTTTGACTCATAATCCAGAAGAACTTGTTGGTAAGCGGCTACCAAGTCTATTTTAGAGAAGATCTTTCCTCCACATAATGCTGCCAGAACCTCTTCAATGCGTGGTAATGGGTATGTTTCAGTGTTTGTAGTTGGGTTTACGGTGAATTTGTAGTCGCCGCACAAGCGAAGTCCACCATCTCGCTTGGAAATGGGCACTACTGGAGCCGCCCACTCACTGTGCTTCAAAGGGCTGATGACACCTTCTTTTTCCAGGCGCTCCAGTTCTTTTTCTACCTTTTCTTCCATTGCAAAAGGCAGGACACGGGCTCTATGGAACTTTGGTACAGCGTCAGGCTTCACTGAAATTGTTGCTTTAATGTCTTTTAATGTTCCCAGCTCATATTTGAAAACATCATTATATTTATCCAGCACATCTTGGAGCACATCTTGGATTGACTTGAGCTTTGCTGTGCATTGTGTAACTTTTTTAATCATCTTCCAGTTGAGCTTGACTTGATCCAGCCATTCTCGTCCACACAGTGAAGGACCTCCGCCAGCCACTACTATCAGTGGTAGATTGAAAGTCTGATTTTCATATGACACAAAAACCATGAACTGTCCTTTTACTGGAATGATTTCTCCTGAATAGCCTTTCAGAGTGACGCTGCTGCCCTCTAGAGGCACATGTGAAAACGACTGCTCATACACTTTTTCTGAGATAATGCTGACTCCTCCAAAATGAGCCCTCTTAGCACGGACAAACTTTACTCATTGTCTGCGTAGTCAAGCTCCTTTTCTCATGTTCGTGAAATAATGGGTACTACATTACAACCAATGGCTATTTGTACACCACATAGCATGACAGGTTTGAACCATTTTAGCGATTTTTTGAGAGAACACGAACACAACTCTCTCGTCGATAAACAACGATGGCACCTGCCTCGACTTTTTGTTTCCTTTCTGTGATGTTAAAGCCCCATTCGGCTGTTTCCGGAATACTTTCAGGAACGTTCGTAATTTTCGATCTATTTTCGATAATTGGTGCTGAATGTGATTTATTTTTTTGTTAACTTCATTAATATTTGTTATCTTGACACATAACAGTTCTATTGATATCTCACAGCTCCTTAGCATTATAATACCCTTTAAATGTTTGTCCCACTGTTCTGCATGCCTTCTGTATATGTCCGACTTTGCCACACTTATGACACTTTGCATTCTTGTAGTAGTATGTGAACAGGGGTGACGTCATCACCTTTCCGCAACTGCTGCGCACCTCGGTGGGCTGGGAGCCAAGATGGCGGCGTAGCAAACAGTCGTGAACTTACGCGGTCCTGGCAAAAAGTTGAATAGCAGCAAAAATACTGGCGTGAGCGGTGGACTTTTGATAGCCTGACATGCAGAATACCTCGTGCTCGGGTAAGCGTTCCTCTGTTACTCCAAACCCCTCGCCAGTGAAGCAGCCGTCTAAAAAAAGAGCGATGGAAGAGCACCAGACGGAGACTATTATTGTGACGCTGAAGACGGCCATTGAGGAACAAGGAGCTAACATTAGCAAAAAAATTGCTGATTTGGTGGACACTATTAACCACATTACTGAAGAAATGAAAGATGTCAAAGTGCTGGCAAAGAAAACGGAAGGAAGAGTCAATAAAATGGAAAAAACTATCCAAGATATGGAAAGTAAAGTTATGGAATTGGCGAGGTACAAGAGAAGATGGAATTTGCGACTTCATGGCCTAGGAGAGAAAGAGGAAAAAGATGTGCGCAGAAGGGTAATCAAAGTATGTCAAAACATTGCTCCTGAACAGAAAGAAAAGTTTCAGTGTTATTGACACAGTACACAGGCTTGGACCAAAACGAAAAGGTACATCTTCTCTTCAACCAAGACCCATAATCCTGCAATTCACCATGAGGCATTTTCGAGATGTCGTATGGAAGATGGCAAAACGCTCGGAGTTCCTGATTGCAAGGAAGCTGAAGTTCAAGGAAGACCTCACTCCTGAGGATCGTGAGCGGCGCAACCGGCTTTGGCCGCAAGTGGAACATGCACGCAAGGAAGGCAAAGTTGCTTACTTCGTGGGACCTCGAGCTTTCGTAGATGGAAAAGAAATACATTGAATGCAGTTCAAGGAAGACTTTGCTCCTGAGGATCCTGAGCAGTGCAACCAGCTTTGGAAGCAAATAGGACAAGTACAGAAGGAGAGCAAAGCAGATTTTTTCTTGGGACCTCAAACTTTCATCGATGAGAGAAAAATGTATTTACTGCAGTTCAAGGAAGACCTTGCTACTGAGGATCCTGAACAAAGCAACCAGCTTCGAACGCGAGTGGAACAAGCACACAAGGAGGAGAAAGCTGATTTCTTTGTGAACCCTTGACATTTCATCGATGGAAAAGGAAATTGACTGGGATTCAAGAGAAACCTACTCCTGAGGGTCCGGCGCTGAATAGTCAACCTTTGCTGCAAGTGGAACTCATGTGCAAGGAGGGGTAAGCTGCTTGCTTTGTGGGACCACAGACGGAAGAAAAAGGGAGGAGGAGGGGGGAAAAAAATTGTCTGCAGGTATTTGTGTGTTTGTTATTTGAGAGCTTTAAGGTCTTTTGGGTAACTGGAACATCACACTGTTTATAGTAGCTTTGTTTTTTTATTTTCATATGATACTTAAGCTGCTAATAATACTGTTTTGAAGTTTGCGACCGTATAGTTCGGGTTATAGTCAAAGTTTCTATTTTTCTAAGGGTGTACGTTCACTAGGGATCTTACATTTTGTCGTTATCCGTTATTTCTTTTAATGCTCGGGGTCTAAGAGACAATACTACAAGAAAAGCTGTATTTTTATAAGCTGTATTTTTATATGCAAGTAATCTCAATGCAGAATTTTTGTTTTATTCAAGAATCACATTCTGGTCCTAATGATGTCAATTTTTGGAAGTCTCAGTGGGGAAAGGAATTGTGGGCATCTCATGGGACTCATCATTCAGCAGGAACTCTTATTTTGAAACACAGATTTAATGGAAATATCATTTCCTCAACGATTGATCCAAATGGTAATTTCATTCTTTTGGTTATTTCTGTAAATGATCAAGTATTTTTGTTGGGCAATGTCTATGGATATAACAACAAACAAGAAAATACTAATTTAATATATGCGTTACAGTCAAAAATAGACTCATACGTGAGTTCATATGCCGAAATGAAGATAGTGTTGGGTGGGGATTTCAATTGTACTTTGAATGATACACAGGATAGATGGCCTTCTAGATCTGGAGAAAATAATACTTATATGCAAAATTTCATGCATGAAAATGATTTAATTGATATTTGGAGAACTAAGAATCCATTAGCAAAAGAATTTACTTGGAAAAACAAAACGGGATCATTACAATCTCGTATTGATTTTTGGTTGTTATCTGATCCCATATCTCAATTTGTCACCGATGTCAAAATGTTACCAACGCCCCTGACGGATCACAAGACAATTTTTATGGAGTTATGTATGTCTGCTAGTCATCAAGCGAAAAGGGTTAACTCGTATTGGAAATTAAATAATTCTCTTCTTTTGAATGAGTCATTGGTAAATGAGATCAAACTTAAAATACATAGAGGTTGGACAAGAGCGTGTACTGAAAATGTATATGGAACCAATTGGGATTTATTAAAATTTGAATTAGGTAAACTCCTAAGAAAAGCTGGAAGTGAAATGACAAGAAAGAACAGGAAAGAGGAATCTGAATTAATTTCTGAAATTATTTCCCTTTCTTCTCAAGGTGTTGAGAATTTATCACAAGACGATAAAAACAATCTTCAAAATATGCAATTGAAATTGGACCAATTATATATTAACAAAGCAAAAGGAGCATTTGTGCGTTCTAGGAGGAAGTGGCTGGAAAAGGGGGAACAGAACTCTTCTTACTTTTTCAAATTGGAGAAGAGAAATAATACCTTTAATAGTGTCTCCAAACTTTGCTTAGATGGAGTTATTACAGAGGACCCAGGAAAGATAGCGGAAGCTTGTGAGTCATTTTACAAAACACTATATCAATCTAACTGCTTAGCGAATGATACGGAACACTTTTTTCAGTCTTTGGGAAATATTGCTGATATTGGAGACGCTAATAAAGAAATGTGTGATGTTCCTCTAACTGTAAATGATATTGAAGACGCTATCAAGAAATTAAAATCTAACAAAAGTCCAGGAACAGATGGTTTAACGGCAGAGTTCTTCAAAACGTTTTCTAAAGAATTGGTTCCATTTTTATATAAGGTATTTGTAGAAAGTATTGAAAGCGGAAAGCTCCCTGTGTCTTTAACTCAGGGTTTGATTACTCTCCTTCCTAAACCACAAAAAGATACTTTGTTATTAGACAATTGGAGGCCAATATCACTTCTTAATAATGATTACAAAATCTTAGCGATGTTTGGCTAAAAAATTAAAGTTGACACTCAATGATATAATTGAGGAAACTCAGTCTGGCTTCATGACTGGCAGACACATAACAAACAATATAAGGTTGGTTCTGGATATCTTA
Source organism: Corythoichthys intestinalis (assembly GCF_030265065.1). Taxonomy (NCBI): domain Eukaryota; kingdom Metazoa; phylum Chordata; class Actinopteri; order Syngnathiformes; family Syngnathidae; genus Corythoichthys; species Corythoichthys intestinalis. The sequence goes on from NC_080395.1 coordinate 83,191,096, forward strand.
GATTATTCTGATTTAATTGAAGAAAGTTTCATTCTTTTTTTGGATTTTTACAAAGCATTTGATTCTATTGAACATCAATTTATGTTTAAAACTTTGGATGTTTTTGGTTTTGGGGAATATTTTAAGAGATCTATTAAAACCTTATGTGCAAATGCGAATAGCTCCATTAAACTTCCATTTGGCACTACTAAAAGGTTCTACATTCATCGAGGGATCCGACAGGGGTGTCCAATTTCAGCATTTCTTTTTCTTCTTCCTATGCAGATACTATCCATTCACTTTAGAAATAGTGATGTAGAAGGCATTACTATCGCAAATAGAACTTTGACCATTACTCAACTTGCTGATGATACTACACTATTTTTAAAGGATAAATTCCAAATTCAAAAAGCAATGGATGTTATAAAGCTTCTGGCCTCAGATTGAACATAGCAAAATGTGAACTTCTACCAGTTAAAGACTGCTGTGATGAGAATGTATCTGGGATTACTGTAAAACATAAAGTCAAATATTTAGGTATTATAATTGAAAAAGATGAAAGTGCAAGGGTGGCAGAAAATTTTGATCCCCTAATTGGTTCAGTCCAAAAGAAATTTAATCTTTGGCTACAGAGGGATTTATCTATAACTGGTAGATCATTAGTCTCTAAAGTCGAAGGTATTTCAAGATTGATATATGCAGCGATGGCACTTGATGTGTCAAGAGATATTTGTATCAAAATTTACAGTATTTTATTCAACTTTACTTGAAAAAACTAAATACATTAAATAAAAAAGAATGTTATGATAAATACTGTAGCTTCGGGAGGCTTTGACGCTTTAGATTTTACTTCTTTGAATGCATCGTTTAAAATTAAATGGGTTAAATTATATTTGAAAAATCCAGACTCAATATGGAATTTCATCACTACACATATCTTTAAATCTGTAGGAGGTCTTGACTTTTTGTTAAGGTGTAATTACAACATTTCAAAGTTACCAGTTAAATTAGTCAAATTCCACACTCAACTTCTTATGTCATGGTCAATGATATATAAACACAATTTTTCACCGCATAGATATTACATTTGGAACAACCAAGATATACAGTATCGAAATAGATCTTTGTATTTTGAAAGATGGGCCGAAAATAACATTTTCTTAGTTAGTCAACTATTAAACGAAGATGGTCAACTTTTCACTTATCAAGAATTTTGTTTATCTTATGGTATTGTTGTTACGCCTCGTGAATACTCTATTGTGTTTGATGCAATACCAGAGGGCTCTCGAAGATTATTACAGAATTCTCCTAAAGGTAGAAATTGTAACGTGCCAGTCTTTGATCCAAAGTCTCTGTTTATTGGTTATAAATGTGCACTATTAAGCTCTGAAGCCTCCAACCATTGTTTGAGAGGACTTCTTCAAAGGGAGATAGTTTCCAAACCTGCAGCGATTTATTATTGGAATAATTTATACGAAGATATTGAATGGAAACATACTTGGCTTTTGCCTAGAAAATATTTATTAAGAAATAAAGTTAAGGAAGTCACGCTCAAATTACTTCACATGTGTTATCCTGTAAAGACAACAATGGTTAAATTTAAAATTAATATTGATACGTTATGTTCGTTTTGTACAAATGCAGAGGAAAGTATTTCCCATTTGTTTTGGGAATGTACTTACTCCCACATCTTTTGGGTTGACCTGAACAATTATATTAATTCTAAAGTTGAGCCATCCTTGAAAATTGTTTTTAGACATATTTTGTTTGGCCTGTCCAATGTTGAAGAACCAGAAATGGATAAAAGATATGTGATGAATCTTATTTTAATATTAGCAAAATTTCACATTCATTGTGTTAAATATGTTAATCAAAGACCAAATTTTCAAGTTTTTGGGATAATGTTTTCTTTATATTTGGCCGATTTAAGTTCCTGTTTAAACCCCAAGGCTATAAGGACCGAGAGACTTTGCAAACAGTACAGCTTGTGTTAAAATTGACCCCCACCTTTTTATTTATTGTTTTGTTGTTGTTGATGTATATATGTTGATTGTATGTGATTTGTTCACTCTGTTTGTATTTGTTTTTGTGTAAATAAAGTTTGTTTAAAAAAAAAAAAAAAAAATCCCCGAAAAAAAAAAAAAAAAAAAAAAAAAACCTCGGTGGGCTGTCTCCATATTAACAGCGAGCTCCACAGCTCTAGCAAAAGTCGGTCTGTAATCCGAGAGTAATTTGCGTTGGCAAGCCTCAGAACTGACCTCGCTGACGAAACCATCACGTAGAGCTTCATCCAGCCTGTCTCCGAAATCACATTTAGCAGCGAGTTGGCGTAGCTCAGCAGCATATTCTGTCGCTGTCTGGCCGCTCTTCTGAACACACTTGCAGTACCTGAAACGCTCGGCGATGACCAGCGGTTTTGGCTCATAATAATCCTTTAGTGTGGCTACAATCTCATCAAAGGTTTTATCACTTAGTTTAGCAGGTTGAACTAAATTGCATAGAAGCAGGCCCGGATTAAGGTGGGTCTGGGCCCCGGGGCAAGGAGATTGCAAGGCCCCCCCCCCTCCCCCCCTCCCGCTCCGAGCCCATACCAACCCAACCCCCCCCCCCCCCCCCATGACACACACTCCCCTACAAAAGTCTCTTTCTGCTCTTCCTTCGTGCAAAATCATCTACCAACTCATCAAAGTTCAGCTGTTGCACAAACTGTGATTCAATTGCAAGAAGTGAGAGGGAGTTCAGACGATTTTGGGTCATTTTCATCCTGAGCTCATTTTGTATTCGAGCCATTCTGGAGAATGACCGTTCCCCTTCACAGTTCGTAACTGACAGAGTCAAGAAGAGTCTAAGTGCGATGTAAAGACTTGGAAAAGTGGAATGCAAATCCAAAATTACCACGGTCTTTAGCATTGTATTTGGGCATCTTTGTTCTTTTGGAATGAATGATTTGAATTGAACAAGTTCATCTGCCAGGCTCATGGTTAGATCAGTGGGATATGCTGCAGCAAGTGCTTCGGACCTTGAAGTGAGCTCACTGATTGACATATTATCAGGCATGAAAAGAACATGAAAAACATTGGTCAAGTGTGTGTATGCAGTTAACCGATGGTCAAGACAGGACACAAGCTTGTCAATTAGAACATTGAACGTTTCAATTCGAAACTTTTCTTTTCCACCTAATTTAACATCTGGCTCTGCACTTTCATCAGCCATATGTTTGCGCTTCTTTGTGCGCTGGAGATCATGTCTGTAGTCTTGGGAGACTGAATCAGTAACACTTAAGGCTGATCTTTCAAAATGGGCAAAATTGTCTCTCTGTGCTGCCACAAAATCACGAAGAGAACTGAGAAGCTGTGTTGCCGTATTTATGTTGATGTTAGGCTTCTGTAACTGCAGGCTTGTGGCTTGGAACCGCTGCAGTATTGTATCCCAAAAGTATGCCATGACAGCTATCTCTAGGGTGTCCAGCTTGCCACAAAGTGCAGAGGCCTCACTTCTAGTGTCACGTTTCTCCTGTGGATCTTTGGAAATATTGTTCAGTGAATCTCTCAGTTGTGCATAATATTTCCACAGAGCATTTGTTGATTCAGCTCTTGCACTCCAGCGAGTGCCTGACAAGGACTTCAGTGTGAGTTTCACATTTGTATTTCTGAAAACCTTTCCCCACCTGTGTGTTGAAGAGGCACAAAATGTGTACAAAGATTGCAGGAAGTCAAAGAAACGCCCAGCTTCTGGGCTACTGTCAACAGCATTGACACCAACTAAATTCAATGAATGCGCACCACAGGGGACATAACAAATCAATGGGTTTATACGTTTCAGATGAGCTTGAACTCCATTGTACTTTCCTGACATATTACCTGCATTGTCGTAAGACTGGCCACGACAGTTACTTATGTCTAGGCCCAGGTTCTCCACCATTGCAACAACACACTCAGCCAAATTGCTCCCGCTATGATTCTCAATAGGCTCAAAACCCAGAAACCGCTCAACAACGTCTCCCCCAGCTTCAACAAATCTGAAAATAAAAGTGAGTTGGTCCACATGTGCAAGATCGGGAGTGGAGTCAACGATAACAGAAAAGTATTTGGCCTCTTTTATCTCACTGATAATCGCTTCCTTTGTTCTTTCTCCCATTAAGTGGATAAATTCCCCACAGATTGTGGATGAGAGATAGGACACAGAGCCTTTGCCCTTGCCTCCAAACCTTTGGAGATGGTCAGCTAGAAAAGGGTCAAATTTGGCCAACAGTTCGATAATGCCTAAGAAATTACCATTGTGAGGTGATCCAAACTGCTCGTCATCTCCCCTGAACGCAAGGCCCCTCTCTCCCAAAAACTGAATTACAGCAACAACTCTTTTCAAAACGTCCCGCCAGTATTGCCTTTCTGCATCAATTTGTTTTATAAGATCAGAATCAATTCTTCCTGTGTCTTTGGAACGACTGTGTAATGCTAACACGCAAGCCCTATGCTCCTCATTCCTCTCATGCTCACCGATACGCTCAGAATGTTTCCAATCAGAAAACCCATTGACAAATGCATTGCACTTACTTGAGAACAGTTTGCAAGCAAAACAATAAATGCAACCAGAGGAAGGTGAGTAAAGGAGCCTTTGCCTTTCCACAGACTGACCATTAGGTAGACAGCATTTGACTAAGGAATTTGTGAAACTCCTAGTGCCACCCCCCATGGTCATATCTCTAATTGAGGCAGGGTACTTTTCACTCCGATTTTGAAAAGCAACTGCTCCTCTACTAACCAGAATCGACTTAGCCTGTTCAGTAATGGCATTTGGCCACAAAGCAGGGTCATTAACGGTTTCACACCAGGAGTTTGAGGTCCTAGCTGCTAATAGGATACTGGTCTCAGTGTACTCCTCCTGGTCTGACAGTGAGTCTGATGTTGTAAGAGTACACGAGTCTGGAATGGCTGTGGTATTTGAGCATGAAGCAGAAGATCCATGACTGGAGATGGTGTCCCCAGCTTCTGGGTGGAAACTGAGCTCCGTGTGTGGCCCTGAAGCCTGAGCCTGAGAGGCCTGGTCTACACCGGATTGGATCTGTGTGGGCTCCGGCATGATCAAATCAGTGGTGTTCTCTACACTGCTGCAACTCGGACCACTGATGACATTATCAACATTGGTATCAACATTGGAATCCTTTGGCTTATCAAAAAAGCCAGAAATCGAAGGCACATTTTTTAAGATGTCAGCCTGTTTCGCCTCTCTGTTTTTTTTGGCTCTTCGCTTTGAAGCGCCACTTTTTTGTTTGCAATCCATAGGCCTACTATTAATGACAGTTGCAAAAAAAACAAACAAAAAAAACAAGAGAAACAAAAACCAAGTCGCCACTGGCTCTGTGAAAAGTCACTTGATGACAACACGATATATGATTAAGGGCAGAAGCTAGATAAAGGTAATATCTCAACCGTGTAAGACTTCCTAAGACAGAACAGAATATGATGAAATGATTAAAATGGGAAAAAGTCGCTTATCAGCTTTTTAGTTATTAAAGATGGCCAAAAGTTGCAGTGTGAAGCTTAAAGGCAGAAAGTAGCTGTTGTTTACATATCAAAACTAATAGGCAATGTCGCTGAATTCACTAAATGAAGTTGCCAGAGAATGGCCAAATACAATACAACACTCCTTAAAGTTCGGAAGGTGTTATATTTAAACACGAAATACACTAGCCTTTTAAGGTAGGCTTTTAACCTTTAAAGGTGTAATGTGATATGCGTATAATGTGATATAGTACACAATAATAAAATATAAATGTATACAAGCCTTTAAAAAGGCTGTTGATTATTACAACTAAACAAGTGATGTTGCACAGGTTGAATGCAAAGCAATTTGTCAAGCAGTAAGCCAAGGTCAAGTTCTGAGTGAACAGAAGTGATGCAGGGGGTTATATAGAGCCTACCCACCGACGTCATAAAACCACGTGCTCGCTGTATGGTTCCGCCCACTTGTCCGTCATTTTGTCTCTGTATTAGCATTGGTTTCAATTGATCGAGGAATTTAAAATGCATTTCATGGAAGACCCGGTGCTTTCTGATGCCGTAAACTCACTGGATGTGTTGCATAAAAGGCGTTATGTGGAAAAGCTTCGTTCTATACAGTCGCCAGATCCATATTTGATGCCTAAATCGATGATTTTTGACCGGCTGCCTTCGCCGTCTCTGCCTGACCTTGATATTTACAACTATCTTGTCCACACAAAATCAGCCTATTCTCACGAAAGTTTGAAAAACTTTAAGAGCTTGGAGGCTTATAAATGCTACGTTGCTGGTTGGGTGAAACAGGTCCTCGTACACGAAAATTCGGCAGGAATCTTGTGCTCGGAAGGTGAGTTACGAAATTTTCAATTCAAAATCTTTTGTTCTTGCTAACATCCACTGTCAAGTCTAATGTATTTCATGTCATTTGTCAATGGAGCTAGGGCTTTTAATGTTTATATGGTTTAGCGATAGCACTCTCACGACATACATACGTGTATGTTGTCGGCGATTAGCCTCGCAATGATCTTAATTGTGGTTATTTGTCAGCCCAAAACCCCCTAAGTATATCTTAAATGCATCTTACCGGATATAAAATGACTACTACATAGTCTGTGGTGATTTTTTGGTGCCCAGTTTTCACGTCGAATTGCAGCCGTCCATTTCGCTCTGCTCTTTGGATCCCTCGGAATACGGTAAAACTTCAAGTCTCTCCTTCCATCTTCTCTGTTAGTGCAACCAACAGCCACACACGCCTTCACCATTTTGATTATTAATGTTAAGGAGCAGAAAAACACGCCGTAAATAGGAGAAATGTACGTAGCCGTAACAGGTTAACACTATGTTTTGACGGACAAGTGGGCGGAACCATACAGCGAGCACGTGGTACGTGGGTAGGCTCTATATGTGATCGATATCATGCTCGAGAAAGTCTGTTCGCCCCACCACCCCCACACCCCAAAAAAAGGAAAATGTTTAACTGTGTCCTAAATCAAAATGCAAGCACGAGCCTTTGATCCCATTGAAATATGACAGATGACGCGGAAGTTCTCCTCGGTATTGCAGCGGCTGGGGAGAGACGACGCAGCGAAAACAGTCTGTCACTCACTTCGGAATCTACTACGAGTGGCCAATGAGGAGCCAATGATGTGCCTGTGGGCAAGAGGGGGAGGGACCAAGCAATGTCACTTTCCGTTCAGTTATATTGCTAAGCGGTCTTTGATTATTCATTTGGCAACGTCACTTCCTGTTCATTAATGACAATTCATTTGGGCGGGTGTGAGTGGGGGGACGAGGAGAGCGAACGATTAGTTGAACGATTTGTTTGAATGAGTCTTTTTACTGAACGAACCGGAATGGATTCGTTTATTCAAGTGAACTGCTTATCACGTAACTAGGGTGCATGCAATCCATAGACCGCTTAGTGGGAAGGAACCATCAGGTATGGCACTAAGAAGCTTGTCCAGTTTCGTTCTGAAGGATTCCACTGGATTAAGGCCACCTTGGTCGACTGTGCGTGTAGAAAAGAGGTCAACACTGTTCCACGTTGTCTTGTGACAAAGTATTTGCATTTAGTTCCCTTGACAAATCTTTGTGAGACTTATGTTACTTCCTCTCAAATTTTTAGTGTGTTTGGTATTGACTTCATAATGGTATTGACGGGACATTTGGGTGCGGGGCCGATTAATAGGGGTCCTATCTTCGTCAAAGCTGACCGAGTGGAAACACAAATAAACAGCTTTTCAAGTTGAAAATTCTTGTGAATTAAGGCTTAAATCCCTGAAATCTTTATAGATATGGATGTAAAACAGTCTCAATTATTAGTTAAAAGCAAAAACAACCATGCAGGTAGCATTTATTTTACGTAAATATTTCGAAGCACGATGCATGTCTTCAACCTTATGCGGTATCGTCTGCCATTTTGGTCAATTCGCAAAATTTTCGCAATTTTTTTTGTTAAATCAAAGGCAAAGCATTACAAAAAAAAAAAAAAAAAACCAACACTAGGGGTTAAAATGTCCCCGGACGTGTCTAAAATATGCTGAACTTCAAAATGACACCATGCTGACCTTTCTAACCCTTTGCTGCTGGGTGTTAATAAATTTGATGCTGAAACGTAGCGAATCTACCAAAATGGCAGCATAGACACCCATTATAATTCGTATATTTTAATATACTGTAAACCTGATGCGTAAAAATGCATTTCCCGTGATTACCACATAATCGATTCAATTGAGGCTCGAATGACGTGTGCATGGCAAAAATGTGTGTTGAGAGTGTTTATACCCCTACACCATTATGGGTCGCTAGATACTAACAAATGATTGTGCTCCGTTGCATTGGGCTGCAAGCTGGTTTATATTTCTGCAGGAAATATGGTCAGGATTGCTACTAGAGGCGTGTGTTTATGTGTGGGGGTTGCTGGCAAATTCTTAAAAAAAAAAAAAAAGTTATCCTTTGAAAATTGTAGTCTGCGCGCATGCACGTCTGTTTATTTTTGAATGCGAGATCGGCGGAAACACTGGCTCTGCTTTCAACAGATGGATAAGTCACATTGTTTGAATCTCAATTGATCCGTCAAGTATTATACTTTGCACTTGAATTTCTGATCCCCCGATTGGTCAAGGACTTGGCATATAACTCTCGAGTAACCGCCCACTGCAGTCCACATTGGAGCAATGGCGAAGAGGTTCAGTGAAGAGGAAGCCCGTGCGGCAATTTTGGACAGCAGCAATGATGTGATGGATAGCAGTGATGATGATGAAAGAGAATACGAATCGGAAACGCCAGAAGAGCAATCTTACGGGGAGTTTTCTCCATATTGCCAGCCGGATGACGACCAACAGTCTTCGGACTCAGAGGTCGACTCCGAAGAGGACAAAGATGGAGAGGATCTACAGCAATCCGACGGCGAGCGGCAGGGCAACGATGACCAGGTTTGGATTTCAAAAAATAAAATGATCTGGCATTCGAGCCGCAATGTGGCGGGGCATTTTGACGCCCCTACGATCCCTGAACCCAGAGCTACGATGTACGCTATAGCCAGGGTAAGCGACATCGAGTCAGCTTTTGGATTGTTCGTCAACCAAGAGAAGCTTGAGAAAATGGTCCAAATGACAAACGTGCAAGGGAACCGGACCGTTACTAATTCGTGTACTCTTACCGTGCAAGAGCTACGTGCATAAATTGGACTTTTGATATTGGCTGGAGTGTATCGCTCGAGGCATGAGGCAATGCAAAGTTTATGGAGCGGCCAAACCGGACGTGCAATGTTTGCAGATGCCATGTGCCTCCGCAGATTTTGAGACATAAACACTATGTTGCGGTTTGATGACAAACTGAGAAGACCACGACGTCATCATCCAGACAAGCTGTCACCCATTGCGGACTTATGGAGCAGTTGGAACTTTCGTCTGCAAAAAATGTTCTACCCCGGCCGCGAAGTCTGCGTGAACGAACAGCTGATTGAACCCGCAACGCCCCCGAAATACAAACAGTACATAACTTTGAAGCCCGCAAAGCACGGACTGAAAATTTGGGTCCTTTGCGACGTCAAAACTGCATATGCCTGGAAGCTGGAGATTTACACAGGCAAGCCTCCAGGGGGCACCCGTGTATCAAACGTGGGCATGCACGTTGTGCTTGGACTGAGTGACTCTCTGAATGGTCACTCCATCACCACTGACAACTTTTTTACGCCAATCCCACTGGCAAATGAACTCAAAACAAGGAGAATTGCCCTTGTTGGGACTATCAGGAGGAAGAAGCCGGAGCTTCCTGCAGAAATAACTCAAACCGCAGTAAGGGCGCTCTACTCAAGCCTCTTTTGCTTCACAAGGGACCTGGCTGTTGTGTCATATAGCCCCAAAAAAGGGAAACATTTTCGTCTGCTGAGCACTGTACACAGAGGTGGAGGACATTGGGAAAAAAAAAATCATTTTGGTTTGTAATAGATCCAAAGGAGCTGTGGACCGCTTGGACCAGGTAAGCACAAGTTGTGTCTTTGTCACAGTGTTTATCAAAGCTGTTATGTCATCTGACGTCATCTGATGTTTCGTGTGTGTTTTTGCAGGCATGTGGCTCCCGATTCAACATGCCGGCGGGCACAAAGATGGCCGATGTGCCTGTTTTACCACCTTCTGGACGTCTCGGCCTACAATGCCTACGTGGTGTTTACTGACATCAACCCAGGGTGGAAAAACAATAAACTTGACAAGAGACGGCTATTTCTGGAGTAACTGGGCGCGGCGCTCATCACGCCGGAGGTGAGTCAAAGAAGGCCAGCGAAGCCAGCAGAACCGATGTCGACTGCAGAGCCAGATGCAGCGCAGCCCACAGGTACCCGCAAAAGAAAGCAGTGTGGACTCGGCACAAGGACCCTAATTGCTTCAAACATTTGTGTGAGTTGTGGTACACTCATGTGCCACAAGCACATGTTAAAAATTTGCAAAAATTGTGAAAAAAAAGGTCTAAAATGTTCATGTTGTTGTTGTTTGTTTGTTCATTCTGAAAAGTGTTTGTTGTTCAAGTTTATGTTGTTCCTTTTCAGTATTGTTCAGTTTGGTTGTTACGTAAAGTCTGTTAGTTATAAATTCTTCATAGTTGTTGTGACTTTTGACCTTTTCAAAGTTATAATTACTTAGTATAATATTTTTCATTTTCAAATATATATACAGTGGGGCAAATAATTAGTCAACCACCAATTGTGCAAGTTCTCCTACTTGAAAAGATTAGAGAGGCCTGTAATTGTCAACATGGGTAAACCTCAACCATGAGAGACAGAATGTGGGAAAAAGAGAAAATCACATTGTTTGATTTTTAAAGAATTTATTTCCAAATTAGAGTGGAAAATAAGTATTTGGTCACCTACAAACAAGCAAGATTTCTGGCTCTCAAAGAGGTCTAACGAGGCTCGTTACCTACAGTAATGGCACCTGTGTTAACTCATTATCGGTATAAAAGACACCTGTCCACAAGCTCAGTCAGTCACACTCCAAACTCCACGATTGGCCAAGACCAAAGAGCTGTCGAAGGACACCAGAGACAAAATTGTTGACCTGCACCAGGCTGGGAAGACTGAATCTGCAATAGGTAAAACACTTGGTGTAAAGAAATCAACTGTGGGAGCAATTATTAGAAAATGGAAGACATACAAGACTGATAATCTCCCTCATTCTAGGGCTCCATGCAAGATCTCACCCCGTGGCGTTAAAATGATAACAAGAACGGTGAGCAAAAATCCCAGAACCACACAGGGGGACCTAGTGAATGACCTACAGAGAGCTGGGACCACAGTAACAAAGGCTACTATCAGTAAAACAATGGGCCGCCAGGGACTCAAATCCTGCACTGCCAGACGTGTCCCCCTGCTGAAGCCAGTACACGTCCAGGCCCATCTGCGGTTCCCTAGAGAGCATTTGGATGATCCAGAAGAGGACTGGGAGAATGTGTTATGGTCAGATGAAACCAAAATAGAACTTTTTGGTAGAAACACAAGTTCTCATGTTTGGATGAGAAAGAATACTGAATTGCATCCGAAGAACGCCATACTCACTGTGAAGCATGGGGGTGGAAACATCATGCTTTGGGCCTGTTTTTCTGCAAAGGAACCAGGACGACTGATCTGTGTAAAGAAAAGAATGAATGGGGCCATGTATCGAGAGATTTTGAGTGAAAATCTCCTTCCATCAGCAAGGGCATTGAAGATGAGCCGTGGCTTGGTCTTTCAGCATGACAATGATCCCAAACACACAGTCAGGGCAACAAAAGAGTGGCTTCGTTAGAAGCATTTCAATGTCCTAAGGTGGCCCAACCAGTCTACAAATCTCAACCCCATAGAAAATCTGTGGAGGGAGTTGAAAGTCCGTGTTGCCCAACGACAGCTCCAAAACACCACTGCTCTAGAGGAGATCTGCATGGAGGAATGGGCCAAAATACCAGCAACAGTGTGTGAAAAGCTTGTGAAGAGTTACTGAAAACATTTTGCCTCCGTTATTGGTATTGACCAAATACTTATTTTCCACCATGATTTGCAAATAAATTCTTTAAAAATCAAACAATGTGATTTCCTGTTTTTTTTTTGCCCCACATTCTGTCTCTCATGGTTGAGGTTTACCCATGTTGACAATTACAGGCCTCTCTAATATTATCAAGTGGGAGAACTTGCACAGTTAGTGGTTGACTAAATACTTATTTGTCCCACTGTATTTATTATCTAAAATGTCATTTTTTTTAGCTTGGAATCATTTAATTATTCACTCGCATATTTTAAACTTTTAAACAAATGACGCCACAATGAAAAAAATGATGTCTGTAAAAAAGTCACCTATTGCAGATGCAGTCTTCCCAGCCTGGTGCAGGTCTACAATTTTGTCTCTGGTGTCCTTTGACAGCTCTTTGGTCAGGCCATAGTGGAGTTTGGAGTGTGACTGACTGAGCTTGTTGACAGATGTCTTTTATACCTATAATTAGTTAAAACAGGTGCCATTAATTAATACAGGTAACGAGTGGAGCCTCGTTAGACCTCGTTAGTAGAAGTTAGACCTCTTTGACAGCCAGGAATCTTGCGTGTTTGTAGGTGACCAAATACTTATTTTCCACTGTAATTTGGAAATAAATTCTTTAAAAATCAAACAATGTGATTTTCTGGTTTTTTTTTTTCTTCCACATTCTGTCTCATGGTTGATGTTTACCCATGTTGACAATTACAGGTCTCTGTAATCTTTTGAAGTAGGAGAACTTGCACAATTGACCAAATACTTATTTGCCCCACTGTATAATTAACTGCCTTCATTTTATGGCTGGGTTGAAACAAAAGTGGTTGTGCGACGTCTGTAAACGGAGGTTTTCAGGGTAAAACCGACAAATTGAACTTCGTCCGGGGGCTTAATGCGCCATTAATCTGCTATGGTAGCATATGGACATATTGTTCTTTCAAACACAACAGTTGTTTTGCCTTAAAATACAGCAGTTTCTTTTCAAGAGGAGTGCAAGAGCAGAAACTGCTTTTTCAGTCTTGTCTGTGTTTTCCGCCAAATGATATGTATGGATAGCTCTGATGCCACTGAACATTTTGAGTGGTTGGAAGTAAAAAAAAATATTCTGAAATGACTTGGATATTACACTTCTAACATGTCTACCATTTTGGTAGATATTTGTATGTTTCGTCTTTATTTTTTATGTAACCACAAGGTTTAAGTCACATTGTGGCGCTGCCTTACCACAACAAAGAGCTTTTTACGTTTAAATTGTTGTGAATAAATGCTTAAAGCCCAGAATTCTTTATATATATGGACGTTAACAGTCTCTATTCTTGGTTAAAAGCAAAACAACGGAGCCGGTAGATTTTATTTTAAAGGGCAACTGAAGAGCTTTCCCGATTTTGGTGTAATTTTACGAATATAAACTTCGGACGAGTTCGTCAAAACAACCATGACATTATCAAAACGTAATTGCAAGGATAATTTGCGTTTTTTTTTTAAGTTTTTTTGCAGTCCGTTAAATGACCCTTCCCAAACCCGGAAGTGTGATGTAAATTCCCTGACGCAACAGAAGATCCACAACTAGCATAGCAGCGATGACTATATCAGTGATATTTCCACCAAAGGTAACCATTCAGGATCGCTCTTTGGTGACGCTACCGATGGCAAAGGCTCCCAGGACAGATGATCTACAATTAATACCTACATGTTTGAACCTGAGGCGTTAGATGACAACGATTTACTTGACACAGCAGATGTCGTCATGACACCAATTGACAGCTCGACACTTCATGAACGGGAGAGTGAGTGATAAGCCAGCATCGTGATTTTTCTATTTGAGAAAATGCGATTACATGGTTGTATATGTTTTCCATGCTCTCCACATAGCTAAAACTGGATATTAGGTAATGGGACAGCTCCTACCGATTTTTCTTTTAAAAATGTGTACTGTATATATGACTAGTTTGTGATTTCATGTCATCAAAATTTGCTCCATTTATGTCTCCTAAGTCATCGTCAACTTATGTCGCAGACAGAAGAAATTCAGCATCTGGCAGGCCTCATAGGATCTCTTCAGTCATCATCGCTGGACGCCACATCACTTGGGTCCTCATATGACTTGACCCACTCCCTCTTGATTATGGGAAACTGGGTGGCGACTGACTTGCAACACTTTTTTTCATCGTGTTGAGGATTTCCGCCGCTTCATTTTTTATGTTTGGCTTCCTGGGAAAAAAAAAAAATCACAGCAGCATGAACATATTGGATGAATCCTAATTTTGATATAATAATTTATAATAATAATTTCTTGGTGATCAAATAATAATACCCCAGTCAAAGCAGCATCTATTTGATGCTCTTCAAATAGGCAGACCTTGATGTTGATGCTGTAGTACAACAGTCATTGTTTTATTGAGATGTTTTTGATACATTAGGGCCTGGCAGGTGGATTGATTTATATATAGCCTTTATATTTACCCTGTGACAGGCCAAAAAACAACGAGCCAAGGACCTATTTGGTGCTGGGAACATTTGAATTTACATAATACGTATTGATATAGTCATAAAATCACATGAATAGACGACCTGTCGGCAAACCTATCTACTTATGACCAGTGTTGTTAATTTTACTTTAAAAAAGTAATTAATTACAGTTACAAATTACTTGTCCCAAAAAGTAATTGCGTTAGTAACTCAGTTACCTGAATGTAAGAGTAATTAGTTACTTGGCAAAGTAACTAGTGATAATTTCCATGTTTGTTTTTCTCAAAAAAAAAAAAAAAAAAAAAAAAGGTCACACAATGTGAAGTTTAAAGGGTTTAGGGGACAATTGGCCTTAGCCCAATTCTTTACCCTCCACCCAACTAGACACAAGGGTCTTGCGATAACTAGATAGTAACCTTTGCTATGTGTGGAAGTCATTTAAAGTTGTGAATCAACCGTTAAAGTTTTTAAAATTGCTCCCGTTATTGCATTAGTTCCCTTCTGTCAGCTTTCAACAATAAACATGTGTAAGTTTTAAAACTGTTTCATCATGTAAAGATAGATTTAAGTCAAGATTTTGCCGATTTAGGAGCATTTTAAAATAACATTTTTAAAAAAGTTACTTAGGTTCGCGAGGAAGGATCTCTACATCAGAGACTTCCTGCGAGGTCTACTGCTTTAAGATGGCGGCTGTTTACTAACGCATGTAGTCCATAAAACATGTTGCCAATGCAGCCGTGTCTGTCATTTGCATCTAGTTCTATAATATGTGATATCTACCGTATCATGTGGGCGTAGTTTGTAGGCTATTGCTACACTCAGGTAAACGAGGGAGTTTATTTTATATCCAGCGATGAAGTTGGAAGCAGTAATGCGGCGTCGGAGCTACTCCTGTTCTGGTTTGCTTACATCCGTGGTACACTCAAAATGGCGCATGGAGGCGTGTCCGCTAGTTTGGGCACGTGACTGACAAAGACCGATTGGAGCCACCTAGCATGGCGTTTGCAATGGCATCCTCCCCACTCCTGCTCTGTTCTCTCGTCTCCGTGAGTCCGTCTCTCTCAGACTTTTTTTTTATTCAACCAACTTAATAGTAAAACATAGTAATGCACGGTAACGGCGTTGCCAAGATGAGAAAAGTAATTAATTAGATTACTCATTACTGAAAAAATTAACGCAGTTAGTAACGCCGTTATATTCTAACGCCGTTATTAACAACACTGCTTATGACAGGGCAAGAGCAACAACAAAAAAATGTCGCGCTTCAACAAACAGGCAGTAGGAGTCCCCTCGTTTATCAACAGAAGTGCATCAAATTTTAGAATCATGAAAGCCAGTAAAGGTCTGTACTTACGTCTTTGTAAAACCAAGGTTGCACTGTTGTAGGTTTTCAAAGCTGTCGTCGCTGAGCTGAAATGATAAAAACAATGAGCCGATTGGGGACCTGTATGCATGCTCCTGAAAACGGTCCAAACCTTTGCAGGAGAAGTTTTTTTGGACCACTCATAGAGACTCGAGTCTTCCTGTGAGCAATTCATCGCTACACATCGAGAGGGCATGACGAATCTCACGAGTAAAACCCAGAAAATGTTTGCAATATATGGCGAGGATAGCGTGGTGCTATATTTCCGTGTTCAGAGTAGTGGCGAGGCTCCCTGGAAGTTACGTCATCAGGTAGCGGTCGGCAGGGCGGCGCGTCCCTCGTTGCTATGGTGTTGCTATGGCCATGACTCAAAAACTACGCGGTCAATTATTATTATTATTTTTAATGTGACTTTTTGAGACAGCAAATGATACATTTAATACAATTCAACAGAGTAAAACACGCAAGAGCGAAATCCGAAAAGCTCTTCAGTTGCCCTTTAAGTAAATGTCGAATGTGCTGCTCGTCTTCAAGTCGCACTGTGGCGCTGCCTTACAAAAACAAAGAGCTTTTTAAGTTTAAATTCTTTTGAAAAAATGCTTAAATCCCTCAATTCTTTATAGATATGGACGTAAAACAGACTCGATTATTGGTTAAAAGAAAAAATCCGTGCAGGTAGCATTTATTTTACGTAAATATGTAAAAGGAAAATGCTAGTCCGTAGCAGTTAATTTCTCGTAACGTTTCAATATTCATGCATGGTACGAAAAATATAATAATTACCTTGAATCCTCGAACAAATCACTCCTGAGACAATCCCTCCTGTTGGTATGCGGTACAGCTTTCTTTTTCACAAGAAATCCGGCGTTAGATCACTGCGTACGTGTGTTTGTGAATAGCTCCTCTTGATGTGGGGAGCCCACTGCTTGAAGGGGAGGCGCAGTATGTGCCCAAAGTGACCTGTCAATACCATTATGAAGTCTATGGTGTTGTGTTTTTGTCATACGTACGATTATTTTACGCCTGCTGGCCTGCCTTTTTTCCGCGCTTTCCGCAATTGGGTCCACTATTTCACGACAGTAAACCGAAGAGACATCTCAGTTATAAAACTGTCTTCTGCTGCAAATTTGACTGCTTCAAACATTTGATTAATTTTATGTTTTGTGTATTTGCAGCCCTCCATGATAAAAAATCCAATTTTCAGCAAACAAAGATGTTCATCCTCATTTCTACAGTCATGACTTGGGCATGCAGTGAGCCAATTAATTCTGTAAGTATTTGGGAAACATTTTTCAGGTGCACTGTCCTAAACCTCATTTGAAGATATTGGAGCAGCACCAGAGGAGGAGCTTCTTTTATACTTTCATTTGGGGCTGCAGCTATCAAATATTTTAGTTTTCGAGTAATCGACTGAAAATTCGATTGTTTCATCAAGTAATCGGATATAACATTTTTTTTTTTTTTTTAGGTAAAGAGCAATTATAAATATACATGAGAAAACAAGACATTTCATCTAACATTGAACCACTTTCAGTCAATCAATGTCTTTATTTTCGATGTACATTGTTAAAAACAGCCAACAATTGCATCTCAGCTCTGACTAGAATAAAACATTTAAAAAAAGACTAATTCACTGTTTTCACTCATAAAACGTTTAGATCTTATAATTCAATTCAATTCAATTCAATTTTATTTGTATAGCCCTGAATCACAACAAGGTTGTCTCAAAGGGCTTTGCAGAGGCAATATGATACACAATCAGAAACAGCAAATGAAGCAACAAAGATGAATAAATAAAGTTCAGTCCTGGGTATCCCCCATCCTTAGACCCTCCATGTCAAGAAGGAAAAACTCCAAAAACTCCAGAGTCATTGGGAGAAAATGAGAAACCTTGGGGAGTACCACAGTCAGGAGAGATCCAATTCCAGGACGGATAGACGGGAAGCCCCAGGACTGCTAATGGGAATTAGCAGGCGAAGTTACAGTCCGTAAAGATGCAGTGGAATAAAGGAACAAGAAGAGGTCCAGCTAGCCAGATTAGATGGCTATGAGTCTACTCCGACTTCAACTAGCCTGACCATAAGCTTTGTCAAATAGGAACGTTTTTAATCTAATCTTAAATGTGCAGACTGCCTCGGCTTCTTTAATATTAGCTGGAAGCTGATTCCATAAAACAGGCTTAGTGGCTAAAGGCTCTAGCTCCGACAGTACTTTTAGAAACCCTGGGAACTGCCAGTAGACCTGCATTCTGAGAGCGGAGTGTTCTGTTGGGGCGGTATGGAACCAGAGCATCGGTGAGATAAGATGGCCCCAACCCATTAATGGTCTTAAATGTAAGAAGGAGGATTTTAAATTTAATTCTAAACTCGACTGTAAGCCAATGAAGGGCCTGGAGCACAGGGGTGATGTGCTCTCTTCTATTGGTTCCTGTTAAAAGTCTTGCTGCTGCGTTTTGGACAAACTGAAGACCTTTTAGAGAACTTTTAGGACAAGCTGCAAGTAGGGAGTTACAGTAATCCAATCTCGATGTAACGAACGGGTGAATTAATTTTTCTGCATCGCTTTTGGATAAAATATTTCTAATTTTGGCTAAGTTGCGCAAGTGAAAGATGGCTGTTCTGCAGGTTTGTTTAATGTGAGCTTTAAACGATAAGTCAGGAGACTTAAAAACATAAAACTCCTAGGTTTTTAACTGTGGTGCTGGTTAGGTTAGGTTTGGTGCTACACTTACATTGTCCAGAGTGACAATCTGGGCAGCTAAAGAGTCTCTCACAGTTTCCGGGCCTATTATAAGGACTTCTGTCTTTTCAGGGTTAAGTAGAAGATAGTTAGTGCTCATCAGGTATTTATATCTCGGACACACTTGCTTGATCTGCTCAGGTTTGACTGATAAATACAGTTGTGTGTCGTAGCATAACAATGAAAGTTAATGCTATGTTTTCTGATGATATTACCAAGAGGAAGCATATACAGCGTAAACAAGATGGGCCCGAGGACCGATCCTTGCGGCACACCATAACTACCTCTAGAGTACTGTGATGATTGCTGGTTTACATTGACAAACTGGTACCTATTAGATAAATATCATTTAAACCAGCAGAGGGCTGCTCCTCTAACGCCTATGTCACATTCTAGTCTCTGCAATAAGATATTATGGTCGATTGTGTCAAAGACTGAACTCAGGTCCAACAGAACCAGGATCAAGACTAATCCAACGTCAGCGGCGAGTAACAAGTCATTAGTTACTTTGATTAATGCAGTTTCAGTGCTATGATGAGCTCGAAAGCCAGACTGGAAATGTTCAAATAAACTATTGTCCTGTAGGTGCTGACAGAGCTGTTTGATTACCACTCTTTCAAGGACTTTGGAGAGAAATGGTAAATTAGAGATAGGTCTATAATTGGCCAAGATATCAGGATCAAGAGTAGTTTTTTTCAAAAGCGGTTTAATAACTGCATATTTAAAGGACTGCGGCACGTGGCCAGTAACTAATGAGGTATTTATTATACTCACGATAATATCAATAGTTAGAGGCAGTGTCTCTTTAAAAAGTTGGTTGGGATCGGGTCTAGGAGGCACGTTGATGGTTTGGAGGACGTCATAATTGAAATTACATCGATTTGGTCTACAGTGGTAAAGTTATTTAATATTTTAGAGGGGTTTATAGGAGATTCTGACTTTTTAGTCTGCACTTGATCAGACCTAATAGTTGGAAGTAATTCATTTATTTTATTTCTAATAGTTGCAATTTTATTGTTAAAATTTTTTAGGAAGTCATCACAGCTAAGGGTGGTTGGGATATAAGGTTCTATTGAGCTGTGACTGTTTGTCAGCCTTGCTACAGTGCTGAACAGAAACCTAGGATTATTTTTGTTTTCATCTATTAAGGATGAGTAATATCTGGTTTTAGTCGTACGCAAGGCCTGTTTATAGGTCACGAATCTATATTTCCAGGCAGAGAGAGTGTGCTCTGTGTTGGAACGGCGCCAAAGTATTTCTAATTTTTGTGTCGATTGTGTAAGAGAGCGTGTTTCAGCATAATACCAGGGAGAGCCTCGTCTCGGCTTGACAAACTTTAATTTGGGGGGAGCGACAACATCGAGAGTAGTACGTAGAGTAAACATAACCCTATCAACAAACTCGTCATTAACAGCAAGGCCGGACATTATTCCTTCATAATCAGATGACATGGAGGCAAATATTGGCTAAATTATCTGTTTGTACTCTGAAACAGAGCGATCACATAATGTCCTTTTCATCTGAGTTCTAGTCACTAGTGACGGATTATCTTGAAGCACAAACTGAAAGGTAATTAGAAAATGATCAGAGAGTACGGGGTTGTGGGGATGGACACTAAGATCACTAATCTCCGTACCGTAGGTTAAAATCAGGTCCAGGGTGTGCTTGTGACTATGAGTTGGTTTATTTACATTTTGAATGAAGCCAGTCCCATCTAGTAGGTCATTAAAAGCCTTACCAAGAGAGTCACCGTCATCATCAACATGTATATTATTATATTATATTAACATGTATATTAAAATACATAATTCTATCCCAGCTTAGCAAAATACTGGATAAAAAGTCAGAGAAATCTAACAAAAACTGTGAGTAGGGACCAGCGGGACGGTAAAGCACTATGAAAAGAACTGGTTTTTGGTTCTTCCAGTTAGCATCTATAATTGATAGTACTAGACCATAAAAGGAGTTATAAATGTAATTAGCATTACTTTTTGGCCTCATACCTAAACAAGAGTGTGATATTACTGCCACCCCCCCGCCGCGGCCCGTGCTTCTAGCTGTGTGAAAATTCACGTGACTTGGGGGTGTGGATTCATTAAGTCTAACAAAGTCATCCTGCTCAAGCCAAGTTTCAGTCAGGGCCAAAATATGAATATTATAATCCCCAATTAAGCCATTAACTATCAGAGATTTGGGCGAGATTGACCTGATGTTTAATAATCCGCATTTTATATGTTTATTAAGAGTTATTTTATTTTCACTGCTATCAGGGGCTATATGTTATCAGGGGCTATATGTATTAAATTCTTTGATCTCGTTCCTATAGTACTATGTTTTCTACTCTTCACTATACGAGGCACGGACACAGTCTCTATCTTCTGTCCTGAATGTTTGATTTCTGACAGCTCGGAAAGAGGCGAGTGATCCCTACTAATAGAGTTGTGTTTTACACTACAACACTGCGCGCGGGCCCCCACTCTGGAGTGTCACTTTGGGAGACTAAGTTTGGCGGCCATGTTTCGAGTTAAGAGAGCAGCACTGTCCCATGTCAGATGAATGCCGTCTCTGCGTACGAGGCCGGGCTTCCCCAAGAACGCATGCCAGTTATCAATAAAGACTATGTCGTTTTCTGGGCACCATCTAGACAACCAGCGGTTAAATGATGAGAACCTAGAGTACATCGCATCATTGATCAAATTAAGCAGAGGACCAGAGAATGCTACGGTGTCCGCCATCGACTAAGCAAGCTTACACACCGAGGCTACGTTTAACTTAACCACCTCAGACTGTCTCCGCCGGGCGTCGTTACCGCCTGCGTGAAATCACGATACGGCTGAACCTCTTCCTATTCTGCTTTAAGAGCCTGAGGTTTCCTTCGATGTCACCGACTCTGGCCCCTGGGTAACACCTGACAGACACCTCCGGGTGCTTCACGTCTCTAACTATGGAGCTTCCAATTACGAGAGTGTCTGGTTCAGCCGGTGTGTCACTGACAGGGTCAAACCTATTGCTGACGTGAAGCTGCTGGTGCACTAATGTTGTGCGTTTACCACTACGCTTCCCCCGTACAGTCACAAATCCGTCCTTAATTTCCCCCGGCTGCACGGGGCTCGCTGGGAGGCTAACTGCGCTAGCATTCCTACTACTGCAAGCACAACCTGTGGGCCCTGCTACTACCTGGCTATAGCTCGGATTAGCTTTCGTCTCTAGAGTGCAGAGCCGAGCTTCTAGCTCAGAAACCCTGGTCTCCAGCCCTGAGACTAAGCTACACTTCCTACAGCTACTACTGTCCTCGACAAAGGAGCCAGAGTGCTCGCTATACATACAGCACACTGAGCAGAAAAGACGGGAGGGAGAAGGCAGAGGGCTAGCCATGGCTCAGATAAGCTAGGCTAGCAAGATAGAGCTAAAGAGGAGAGTAGAGTAGTTTTAATCCACAAGCAGGCGTTTACGCTGTTAAATCGTGGGATAAAATAAATTGAGGAGCACTAGGAGAGCCGAACCTGCCTAGGATAGATTCGCCGATGTTTCCGTGGGATAAAACAAATTGAGGAGCACTAGGAGATTAGCGACTTGTAGCAGTGCTTACAAACAAACAATACACTCACCGGATGGGACGTCAGGAGATCTTGTATGGAGCCCCAGATTGAGGGAGACTCTAAAACATATATATACATTTCTTACCTAAAAATGCCATTACGCTTGATAACACACATCCCTTAAAAGTTTGGTGTTTTTCCCACGTGTTTCAATTGAATTTCCATTTGTGTCAAGCTATTTTTAAGTTCTATTTGAGTTTTAAGTTAGTCTAAACTGTAAGTCCTAATAGGATTTTGAGTTTTTGCAGCGTTCAAAATAAATGTATTGTAACATATCAGGTTATAATATGGTGGGGATATTTGCATGTGTTCCTGAATGCACGGCATGACGTGCGGAGGTGAGGGAGGTGCGGGAGAGCGAGAAACGTGTCTTCATGTTGTTGTCCCTCTGGCAGTTGAGCGTGCGTCGGCTGCGCAGACAGCAGTCGTGTGTTGGCTGTTCCACAAGTTCCCCAAAAAATAAATAAATGCAACCTAACGAAGCGGGTGACTCTTTGTCAACATTACAGTATGATACCTGCTTAATTGGAGCACATTAGGGACCAGTGCTTCTTGGTGTTTTATCCAGCAATGTCTACTGAGCTAAAATTGACAGTTAGCATTAAGTTTTTATTTTACACCCTCCTCACTCTACAGCGCTATTTTTTCACAGAATAAATAAAGCCTGTATGTAAGACACGTTAGCCACGCATCGACAGTGGTCAAAACTAATAGAAACCTAGCCCTCCGCTGGGCTAGCGTTACGTGAGCGAGTGACAGTAACCCATCCATCCATCCATTATCTTCCGCTTAGTCCGGGGTCGGGTCGCGGGGGTAGCAGCTTTAGCAGGGAAGCCCAGACTTCCCTCTCCCCAGCCACTTCAGCCAACTCCTCCGGCGGGATTCCAAGGCGTTCCCAGGCCAGCTGGGCGACGTAGTCTCTCCAGCGTGTCCTGGGTCGACCCTGGGGCCTCCCGCCGGTGGGACATGCCCGGACCACCTCTCCAGGGAGGCGTCCAGGAGGCATCCGAACCAGATGCCCGGGCCACCTCAACTGGCTCCTCTCAACACGGAGGAGTAGCGGCTCGACACCAAGCCCCTCCCGGATGACCGAGCTTCTCACCCTATCCCTAAGAGAGAGCCCTGCGGAGGAAACTCATTTCGGCCGCTTGTATCCGGGATCTTGTTCTTTCGGTCACGACCCACAGCTCGTGACCATAGGTGAGGGTAGGAACATAGATCGACCGGTAAATCGAGAGCTTCGCCTTTTGGCTCAGCTCCTTCTTCACCACAACGGACCAGTGCAGAGTCCACATCACTGCAGACGCTGCACCGATCCACCTGTCAATCTCCCGCTCCCTCCTACCTTCACTCGTGAACAAGACCCCAAGATACTTGAACTCCTCCACTTGGGGCAGGATCTCATCCCCGACCCGGAGGGGGCATGCCACCCTTTTCCGGCTGAGGACCATTGTCTCAGATTTGGAGGTGCTGATCTTCATCCCAACCGCTTCACACTCGGCTGCGAAAAGCCCCAGTGAGAGTTGGAGGTCACGGCTTGATGAAGCCAACAGCACCACATCATCTGCAAAAAGCAGAGATGCAATGCTGAAGCAACCAAACCAGACACCCTCAACGCTTCGGCTGAGCCTAAAAATTCTGTCCATAAAAATTATGAACAGAATCGGTGACATAGGGCAGCCTTGGCGGAGTCCAATCCTTACTGGGAACGAAATCGACTTACTGCCGGCAATGCGGACCAGACTCTGACACCGGTCGTACAGGGACCGAACAGCCCTTACCAAGGGGCTCGACACCCCGTACTCCCGGAGCACTCTCCACAGGACTCCCCTAGGCACATGGTCGAACGCCTTCTCCAAATCCACAAAACACATGTAGACTGGTTGGGCGAACTCCCATGCACCCTCGAGGACCCTGCCGAGGGTGTAGAGCTGGTCCACTGTTCCACGGCCGGGACGAAAACCACACTGCTCCTCCTGAATCCGAGATTCGACTTCCCGACGGACCCTCCTCTCCAGCACCCCTGAATAGACTTTACCGGGGAGGCTGAGGAGTGTGATCCCTCTATAATTGGAACACACCCTTCAGTCCCCCTTTTTAAAAAGGGAGTGACAGTAACGTTAATCATATTTATTAGCGCTGAGAGGTCTACTGCTTTAAGATGGCGGCTGTTTACTAACGCCGCTGACTCTGTCATTTCACATCTAGTTCAACATACACGTGATATCTATGAGACGATTCAGCCGCTACCTGCTACCACCGTAGCATGCTCTGCGTAGCATCATGTGGGCTAGTTTTTTGCAACGTCTGCATAGTTTGTAGCGGCTGTCAGCTGTCCCACATTAAAAAGTAGTCCAGACAAAGCGTGATGCTTAGAGCAAAATTAAACGATTCCTCGAGGTGAATAAAATTACTTGGATCAGTTTTTAAACTCGAGTTACTCGAGTTGCTCGTGTATTCATTTCAGCTCTGCTTTCATTTATGGACTGTTGCGTTAGTGCCTTCCCCTTTTGGGATCTTTTTTTTTAATGTTTTTTGGGGATGATATAGGACTATGAATTGTTAGGATTTGCGTTTGTTTCCTCCTAGCGACATTTGTCCCTGTGACTGTCCATTTATTTCACCTGTTGTGCCTGCTCCACCAATCTGCAACCTCTCATGTCACCCACCTATTTCTCATTGCCTCGTTGCCCCTTGCCTGTGTTTATAAGTTCCCCTATTTTGTTCAGTCCTTGTTGTGACATTGTTCATGTCAGTCTACGTATACGTCTTGTTCTCGACCGTGTCTGCGTCCACACCACGTTTCGCTCTGAGTTTATTTGTTAGACTTTTGAGTGTTATGTCCCACATGTAGCCTACTTTTTGTACTCGTGGCTTGGTTGAACTGGGACAATTTCCTGATAGTTTTGTACATACTGGACCATTAAAAATATTTGAATCATGATTCTGGCAGATAAAGAGATAATTCAAAGTCCCCATTTTAATGTGACCTCCCTTTTATTTTCTGTTATAGGAAGAAGTGGAGCTCCCTTTTACTGATGAGGATTTTAGAAGAAGAAAAGCTCATCCAAACTTTAAAAAACACCTTGAACTGGAGAAAATGGTTGCCAAAATGGGGAAGACGGTGTGTTTCACATGTCTTTAATTTCTTTGTTTCAACTTTTATCTAAAAATAACATCATTTATTAACATACAACCGATACAAAAACCCATATATACAATAACAGGGTTGGGGTCAACACATTTCAGTTGTTCAAATGGCAGGTTCTTGTGATTGAGATCAATAGATTAAAAAAAATCTGACAAACAAAATTTAGTATTCACAGAAATCCGTTGTCAGAAAAAAAAAAATCAGCATATATGCAAAAATCCATCTTTAAATGGTAATACAGTGGTACCTCTACATACATAAGAAGTTTATTCGTTCCAGAACCTTGTTTGTAAGTCGAAATGGTCGTATGTCGAGCAGGATTTTCACATAAGAATACATTTTATTTCTACTAATTTGTTCCACAGCCTAAAAACTTACACTAAATTCTTAATGAATACTGCTGGTACTATTGCAAATAGCAATTACACGGAGCAAAACAAATAAAATATGAATAAAAATCAAAATAAAATATTAATTATAATAATAATAACACCTGTAATAATGAAACGAATCAGGTTCTAATGTGGCGGTTGCATTTTGCGTGTATTTTGTACCTGAACGCACCGCGTGGCTGACTTGACAGAGAAGAGAGGACTTTTTACTTCATCTTTTCATGTTCTGTTGAAGGCGTTAGCTGCGGCAGACAGTAGGCATGTTGTGTTGCACAAGTTCTGAAAGAAATGATTCAAAATCTGACAAAGCTGGCGATTTCTTTGTTGATTTTAACACAATAATAATTCTCACCTTAACTTATAAAGACTGCTGAACAGAGGAGGACCACCGAGATCAGAGATATTCTATGGTCGTATTGTGGAGCTAGTTCACGGACGCGCACACCAGGCTCATATTTTTCCATCATTTCTTCTTCATTTCAATGGCAAGCCTCAACTTTTTCCTTTTTTCATCACCTGCATTAACGTTGTTGGAACCCATGTTGATTTTTCGTGCAAGATAATCTGCCGTGCGTCCTTCTTGCAGGAAAACAAAGAGACTGTGGCGCTGTCATAAATTGTTGTATTTATAGCGTGTCGTCGGATGCAGAAACCAATAGCGAGTCAAATTTTACGTCTGATGTCAAGAAGATCGTGTGTCAAAACGATCGTATGTCGAGGTACAACTGTGTGTGTGTTTGGATTCACATTAAACATATTGTTACTTTGAATGTCATTGTGTATTGCTGAATGCAGCTCAGCAGCCAGTTATGGGAGGGTAAATGCAAAACTGTACTTATACCACATATACAGTGCCTTGCAAAAGTATTCTGCCCCCTTGAATCTTGCAACCTTTCGCTACATTTCAGGCTTCAAACATAAAGATATGAAATTTAATTTTTTGGTCAAGAATCAACAACAAGTGGGACACAATCGTGAAGTGGAACAACATTTATTGGATAATTTAAACTTTTTTAACAAATAAAAAACTGAAAAGTGGGGCGTGCAATATTATTCGGCCCCTTTACTTTCAGTGCAACAAACTCACTCCAGAAGTTCAGTGAGGATCTCTGAATGATCCATTGTTGTCCTAAATGACCGATGATGATAAATAGAATCCACCTGTGTGTAATCAAGTCTCCGTATAAATGCACCTGCTCTGTGATAGTCTCAGGGTTCTGTTTAAAGTGCAGAGAGCATTATGAAAACCAAGGAACACACCAGGCAGGTCCGAGATACTGTTGTGGA